>NC_053518.1:37499467-39899467 GCF_016920715.1 Anopheles arabiensis
CGTATGGCATAGTTTGCGCAAAACTGTGCCATTCTATGCAATTTAAATGATGTAGGATACGTTAACGTGTCCCCTCAGCGCGCATGTGGTGTCGTTAACTTTGGCTGTAAACCGCCATAACACAACCAGTTAGGTAATGCAAGGATACATGGAAAATTTGGTATATTGACCGGAAGTGATGTACTCAGTAGTAACACACAAACCAATCCTAAAGACTGCCGCCTAGGTTGTCGTCTGATTTTATAGTCCTCGATTTACGAGTGTGATACGTTTAAAGGTATCCGAATCAATCATTTAATCGCTCGGATTGCGTATCCGTTCTTGATGCTTTCTCACTTTCTCTCAAAACATGTTCAGCATTTTGTTTGTGTAACATTGAAGTAAATATATTTGGGCCTATCACGATACTAGCCAGCTTTTTTCTATGAATTTTGACAGATGGTGACTGAAATCATGTCAACACTCCATTCAAAACCACAGATAAAACTAGCCCGCGATTTTCAGTCTAGATTATTTCAGCCTCAAAGTTAGAATTAAATCGAGTACCTGATCGAAAAAATGTCTCAACAAGGTACCGTTTTAATATATTCCAAGGTGCATTAAAGAGATCAGGTAGTGGAATCTAGAATCAAATTTTAACGTCACTTTTTGACACGATGGGTGAAAACTTTACACAAAACTCTCTTAAAATCTTCGTTCAGTAGCAGAAGGGGTAAAAATCAACCTTCTGAATATATACACCTTGGGATAAGCCCACCATTACATTATACTCACTTTGATAGCTGCTCGAAAACAGCAATACAATGCAAACAGCTGATAGGCTGATATTTCAGCCTACGATCTTAAAAGGAAAAGGGGCTCATTAACAGAGGTTATGCCATATAACCAGTAGCTCCAGGAATTGAGTCTACAGCTACAACCGAAGAATCGGAAGAACTCCTAAGGAGTTAATGAAGCATCTATAAACCATAGAAGAAACAACAATATAGCATTGCAGCTTCAATTTTGTGAGCTAGTTCTTTCTATTCTTTCAGATTTGACTTAACTTGTAGCAAAACTTTTCAGTGTATGTCTGGAAGTTTTTGGATGTATGGTGTCGTGGGCGATTTATTATTTGATGTGGTCTATCATATGTAGTGATGGATTTCATAAATCTTTCGTTGAGTTGTACGAGATTCAATCTTCAGTGATGAGTGATTCGAATCTCGAGTAGAATCTTCAAAGATTCACGAAAATCTAATGATTCGCAAATCTTCAAAGATTCATGAATCCCTAAGGCTTCATGAATATGTTAAGATTTTTGAATCTATAAGCTTCATAAGTTCATTAAAATTCATGTATATCCAGGGTTTCCTGAATCTTTAGAGATTTATGATTTCCAAAATATTTAATTTTCACAATCCCACCTAAAACATGCCCGTTGTCGGTTCAAGCCTCGCATCCAATGTTTCCCCGTAGCAAAACAAACTATCCAGCTGCGTGATACTTTCCAAGAAGTCGCGCTACCCTGTATAGGCTGGCATTACCTCGTAGGTTTTTACACCAAGAAGAAGTTTAATAAAAAGCTTTAAAATTTTTTAGAGATGCATGAATCTCTAGATATATGATCATCTTTGGAGATTCAAGATTCTTTAGAGATTAATGAATCTATCGAGATTCATGATTTTTTCGAAATTCTTGGTTCTTTCGAGATTCATTAATCTTTGAAGATTCATGAATATTTGAGATTCACAAATCATTCCAACCGAGAATCAGGCCTTTCTAATACGTTTATTAGTCCTGAAATCATCAGATATGAATACAATTACAAGCATCAGCATATCCAATATAACAATAATATTATGTAAACACTTACTTCACAAAGGGACGACACAAAATCTGAAACGAAATGAAAAAAAGAAACAAATTAGGAACAACTCACACAAAAAAACAGTTCAACACAACTATGATACACGCTAAACCGATTTTCACATTAAATAGCCATCGTAGCGCATATTTTCCCCCGAAAAATTGCTCACATTGCACCATTATACACGATAGCCGTTCGCTGACGTACAGCATGTTAACTCTACTGACCCTCTTTCACTCCATTACCCAAAATCACGATAACAGAACGTACACCACACCACAACACCACACTAGGCGCATTAGATTCGTGTCCTTAATTCAGGTCCACCAACACACCAAGGGTGTGGGGAGTACAATATTTTGCCCAGTCATTTGACACTAATAGGGAGCTAAACATTTCTTTTTGCGCTAATCTTCACAGAACATCGGGAAACATCGAGCAGCAGCAGTGGAACTAGCAAACATGCACAGCATCACGAAACGTTCATGTGTGTGTGTGTATGTGTGTTTGTTGATGGTTTCGTGTGATTCCCGTTCCAGCATAGCGACGTTTCCCAACTCAACGTGTGGAGAGGAGCATAAGCGCGCTAATATAATGCTCCCGGGGTGAGCTGACTTCCGAAACACCCATTGCTAGAGGCGCCACCCCCATCGTTTACACGTTTCTAACACCGGCCTCGACCACTAACACATCGTGTCGACTGGCTGGCTGCTCCGTGTCCGCGTGAGAACCGTTTCCGATGTTTCGTGGGTTCCGCGTTGAAACGCTGTTGTCGTCGCCCTACCGCCGCCGACAGTTTGGCGCACGAAATCCTCATCACCCAGCCAACTACCACCACCACATCGGTCTTTTCTTTAGCTTCTCTCCACGCAAATGCACTTCCCATTTCCAGGCCAAGGGACATCATATCACGTGAAGCACACGGCAGAACATGGCTGTGCCTCTGCTTCTTTCGCCCTTCGATCTTGGCGACGCGATAGAGTGTATATTTTCATCGGCGCCAAGCCATACTCAACATTTCGTCCCCGCTGTTGGCTTCCTCTTCTGTTCACCTCCCTTTATCCTGGGGTTCCCTTCTATTTGGCACCTACTCGAAAGGAAAGCTATCAATAGCATATAATCATCAACCGTGTGTAATAGCGCATAAATACATGCTTTCTATGGAGCCGATCGAGCAACACAGACGGAGAAGAAGTGGAAGCTTGCACACGACGCCGCGGTTTAATAGTGGTCGGAATGGCGTACAGTTCCGTTGGATTGTACAATTGTGCCCTGAATGGTGGAGCATCCACTTTACCGTATTTTTGTTTAAATATCTTTAGCTCGTCATTCGTGGCCCAACGGAAGAACCGGAAATGGGAATGAAAGTATATCCGGAGTTCTAGACGGACGCCAGTGCGTGTCAAGTGTGGAACGTGGCGTGGGGGTGTTGGAACGTTGGATGACATTATTACAAACCCATGCAGAAACTGTGAATCATTGTTAAGTTGTAGAAAATAAGGAAGAACAGGCAGTACATACATAAATTATTGTAATAACATAACTTTGGAGTTAAACGGATATGAGTATGTGCTTAAGGCCATATAAATTATCCATCTTTATGCGCTTAATCAGTCCATTACTACGCCATTAAGGTCAATTGAATTACTGTATTGATCATCCGGGTTTTGGAAAGGCATATGGTCATGTATCATGCCCTCATAAGATGATGTAAGTCACCACGCTTGGGACGTACAAAACAACATTGGATTATGAGAGCATCATTTGAATGAAATGACACAACATTCTTGAACATATCAATGATAACAACAGTTATTTCTTCTATAGACTTTGCGAATTGATTCAAGTTCCTGCTTTTCCTACATTCTCCATGACATTTGCATACCGAGCGCGTTACTGGTGTCAACATACGAGCATTAAATACCAATCAAACACCCATCATACAGATTTCCCACAATAAAAAACCCAAAACATATGTACTGCCGCTTACACACGATGGGCCGAGTAATCTCTCGTAAGATAGAATCTTATTTTTATCGCCCAAAGCAAACATTCTTTTCCCACAATCTTGCGACCCTCGGTCGTGTAAAGGAGGGACGCGGATCAAGATGCCTAAATTGAGCTAAATTATCGAACAATTAGCTGTCGCATTGGTAGTCTATCGTCGACACATTGAGGCAGCACAATCCAGACCATCATCATACGGTTTCTCTTTTGGGGAAGTCTTTACGGTAATGAGCCCTTGGATCAAAGGAGAAATGGGATTTTTTTTCGAGAGGCGCACACCAAACACAACACACACTGTGTTCTGGTATTTGTCACGTGCATCGCCCTCAATGACATATTATCACCATTCGTTAGCTGGGTGATCCGTCCCCGTCCCTGTGCCTTTTCTACGGTTGAGCAGCGGGATGCGCGATTAACATCGATTGTTGCGCTTCTGTGTGTTCGCGCATTGCGTTTCGCGCCGTTCAACACCCTTTGCCTCAGTGCGCCGCCGATTAATCACACAAGGAATGTTACGGACGGAAACGGGCAGCAGCAGCAGCGTGACCGGCAGAGCATGGTGTATCAACTGACGAAGATGGACAGCCGCGGCCTTACACTACACTCGTCAATCAAATACTTGTGCTCGATTAATCGATTAATTCAACGAGTTTTTCAATAGGAAAAAGGCAATGCTGAAGATAGAACACGCGCGAAAGGCTGTGTTTGCTGTGAAGTGAAATTGAAATATAAATTTACACAATGTTCTATATTTTTCCAGAAATTCAAAAATACCCAACGTTACATGTACTGCTACATGGCTGGCTTTCACCAACTATCTGCGCGCCTACACGCCCAAGAGCGGGTGGTCCATTCTTTCCGAATAAAATTTTACAAAAGAAATTGAATAATGGCACACCAAGCAAACTGCTCTATTGTGCAATAAAAATGATCCAGTTGACAAAGCGGCTACACCATCGTTTAAACCAGCATTTCTTTTGCCGTGCGCTGCTGTCCCTCCTGTCAGCAGCAAGAAGAAGGCACGATATTCGAACAGTTAATTGGATAACATTGGACCGCATTGCTTCTATGCTCACCGACACACACATGTCGCATTCGCTCAAGCATATTATAAATGTTGGAAAGAAATGCCTGATGATGATGGTAGTAGTATAGAACGCGTTCACAGGCAGCATATGGCAAAATGGCGACAATATATTAATTGGCTCCACTGAGCACAATTTATTGAACTGCGCGCCGCTGTGCTCCGGGTCATCCTCTCTGCTTGTTATGCCTCAAGCAGCAGTCAAAAATGCTGTATATGCTTTAGTTATGATTTAGGTATGCGTGTTCCATGAGCATATTAACGCACCTCTAACGCATTATCGCAAAAAAGGACGCATGATCTACTGCGGAGGCCGATGAAATAGTCGCTTTAATTAGTTTTTTAACACATTTTTAAATGAGAAATTAATTAAATTATACATTCGATTGAATACTCAAGCTCTATTTACATAGAAATTAATATCGATATGATTAAAGTGTCCCACTAAAACGCTTGTTTTTGCTCTCAAGTATGCTCTAACTCTGATATCGTGTTATAACAAATAAAAAGTGATAATCCATTTTTTATATAACCTGATTAAGATTGATGTAACTACTTGAAAAAAAATGTGTACAATCTGTATCCCTCTTTGTTTGCGAATCACTTTCTTCAAACCGAAACCAACCTCCACTTAGAAGAGTAGTGTGCCGTACGATATCAAACATCAATCAATCGTTAGTGGCTCGTTTATTTCTTTTCCCAAAGTGTAAGCAATAGTTCCACCCTGATAGCCCACCCACGTAAAAAACACACACACGTGTGTAACATCTTGAGTCAACTCGCACTCGCACTAAAAAAAAAGCTACAAGAAGTTCCTTCCGCACTTGTCGACTTGAAACGTTTGACGGAGTTTGGAGTAGTGGTGGGAGCATGAAATCAAGCTTACCCGATTTCGATACCGTTTTCGAAATCAATTCCGGAGTTGACTCCGGAGCCGATTTCGGAATTGACTGCGGAGCCGATTCCGGAGTTGATTCCGGGGCCGATTCTGAAGTTAATTCCAGAGCCGATTCCGGAGTAGAAACCGGAGCCGATTCCGGAATTGATTCCGAAGCCGATTCCGGAGTTGAATCCGGAGCCGATTCCGGAGTTGAATCCGGAGCCGATTCCGGAGTTAAATCCGGAACCGATTCCGGAGTTGAATCCGGAACCGATTCCGGAGTTGAATCCGGAGCCGATTCCGGAGTTGACTCCGGAGCCGATTCCGGAATTGACTCCGAATCCGATTCCGAAATTGATTCCGGAGCCGATTCCGGAGTTGAATCCGGAGCCGATTCCGGAGTTGACTCCGGAGCCGATTCCAAATTGCGAACCAAACACGAAAGTCGGCTTCGGAATCTATTCCGGGATCGGAATCGGTTCCGGAGTCAAAATTGGCTCCGGAATCGACCTGAGAATCGCAATTTGCCCCGGTAACGGAATCAAGATTGACTCCAGATAAGTAATTAGCTCCGAAATGAGAATCAGTTCCTGAATTCAAATAAGAAGTTTCAGAAGCGAAATCAGTCCGAGAGTCTCCAGGAAAATGGATCGTTTTAGTAAATTTTGATTCTTTGCGGCTATCAATATGTAGTATTATTGGACCCGAAGGCCTATTCTTATGTAAATGCCAAAACCAACTCCGTTTTGAATCCGATTCTGACTTCGGACCCAAATCGATTCCGGAGCCGATTTCGATTTCGGAACAAATTCCGGAGCCGATTCCGGACCTACTATCCGAAATCGATTCCAGAAAACGTCAAAAGCTAGCTGGAATGGATTCCGACGAAAACATCATTTTTCCCATCACTAGTTTGTAGATTCTCTCACACGCCCTTTGACCTGCTAATGATGCCTACACAGCTACTGATGTGTGCTCTCCTCACTAATTCGACCACTTTGCACCGCCCATGTCCCGCAAAACATAGGCAAAAAGATACGCATCAGCATGTCGCACCGACGAATCGATCAAATCGGAACCAAACACGAAAAGAGAAAGGGAAACAACTTCCCAACTGATAAAGCAATTAAGTGTGAACAGGCGCGCGCGCGCGTTTCTGTACAACCCTTACACACAACAAATTTCCCTATCGGTATCAAAAATGTCGGTACACTCGGAAATGAAATTCAATGCGATACGCGGCACAGAACATCCCTCAGCCCATCGTGGTGTGTGTTGTATTGGACCGTGCCCGCACACCCGTCTGACGGTGTTATGCTCTTTGCGCGATGGTAACGTAATTCAATTAGGCCAATCAATCTTTTATCTATTTTATGTGCGTTGTGTGGATTCCGTACGACCAGAACTGATTCAGTTAACACAGAGTCCTGGACTGAGTGTGTGTGTTATACAAAGAGAGAGATAGTGTGCACATGTGTGTTTTATAAATGGCAGGTCTCACCGAAAGGTTGCCGCCCTCATACTCTCCTAGAGACGCATCAGCAACACGCTCAGGTCAAGAAGCCAATGACCGCTACTCCCTTTGCATATTTCAATGCTGGCGGCAATCCAAACTGGCAGGAACCAGTCCCATCGGTCCATGTGGGAAGTGAAAGCGATCTTAGAATAGCGCTACATTAGCACCCCCGGCGGCACACCAACACGGGTGCTAAGGGTCACCACCACGAGAGTGAAGGTTGAGAGACGGGAGAAGGCGAAGCAGAAGGCGAATATACAAAATATGTATGGCAGTCATTGGTGGTAGATAGGACACCCCAAGCCTGCCTCACCCGTCAAACAAAAAAAAACTCCGCGCGTTCCATCCAAATCACACACCCGATTGATGTCGATTAATCGACGACCGGTGGGAGCAGAAGTTCGACGCCCTATGCTCGGACGTGAACGTTTAGCCATCATCTGCGCAGAGAAAGCTTAGGCAAAAATGTTACTTTACCACCAGAGGCTACACTCTACACACACTCTACACAGTTTGGATCCACCCTTTCGAATGGCAAATACGAAAATACAAACACAACCATAATCCTTTGGCGATCTTTGCATCGTTTGTGGGAATGTACCCGCTCGCGATCGTCATCCAGGCCCCAATGGGAATGGCCAGGTGGAAGGCGGCTTGGATATCACTATGACCGATTGACCTAACTTTTCCAGCAAGACAAATATCCAACGCGATATTCGCGCAACTTGCACAGATTCTGATAGAGTCGTTAAACTATTTGTGGAGAAAAAAGGTTAGAAAACGTTCCAAACAACTCACTAAGCATTAAGCATTTTGTTGGGTTGTGCTCTGTTGCTATTCCACACATTTTGGAAATGAATGAGGGGATATCATGGGAGATTACATGATCCACCGTCTATGTCCCAAAGTAAACCCAAAAACAATGGGTGCGCGTTTGCTGGGAGTGAGATTTTACATGAAGATAACAAAAAAATGGACATAAAACATCATGACTACGTCCCTAATGCCTACAAAATGACAACGAATCATGGTAAAACCATCCAAAGTTTGCTTTCCTATGATCAGAAGCATCCGCGCTACAGTATCAGATGATCTCGAATTTCGGCGATTGCCAAGCGTACAACACCGTCTCGTCTATTATTTCAGCTGGCGTTATAGGAAGAAGAGTTTTCTTCTGAAAACTTCCCTTCCAGTACAAACGATTCACGAATGCGGGCGAAACATCTGCTACGCGAATAGGGATTCTCTCTCTCTCTCTATTCGGCGGTTTTTGTTCCGGAGGCTTCTACACACCCAGAACAACATTCGAGTGAAGTGGCGAAACAAAACTTGATCGATGGGAACTAACTAGCATCGTATCGTATCCCCGCAATAAATCCCCGGCAAACGAGAGCACAAACGGTTGAACCTGCCGGGCGGCATCATGCACGCATGGGGCGGCCCTGGATAAACCAGCGAGACAAGAAGCAGCGGTGAAATTCCACCACAAAAAAGGTTAGAGATTCACGCGCTCTCGCTTCCGTGTGAAGACGAGCCACACACATTTGCGCGATCGCGATCTCCTCAACATGTGCCGTGTGTGGGCTTGGCTGACTGGAGGGAAGGAACAGTCAACACTACCAACATCTTTATTCTCGTTGTGTGCTTCGATTTTCTTCCCACCCGCTGCACAGCAAAAGATCGTTCGGTGTGTTCTTAAAGGTGGCAGAAGGAGTTCGCGGCCTAAACGCTGCGGTTTTTCTTCGGCATAGTTATAGCACCGTCCGCCATCGTTACCTTCCTTTATGGCTCTATCTGGCATCATTTTTTTTTATTCGACTTTGAATGTGTATCATTCACACAAACATCGGTAATGTCCGGGTGGTTGATTGATGAATCCCAAACTAGGTCTCCCGATGACTTTTCGGGGTCGCTTTCCATACACGACCATACATCATGTACGCCAAGCAACGTCCGACCAACAAAAAAAGCCTCTTCCAGCAGGAAAGAAGGAACTCACGGGCCCACTACTAGGCGGTGTGATGGCACGTAACAAACAAACACGGCCGCGCAATTTGAAGTTGGTGGAAAAGCCAACCGCACAAAAAATCCGCATAGTGTGGCCGGCTGTGTGAACATGGCAAGTAAGAAAAAAAACACACACACAGACACACAGCATGATCATGCACGCGGTGCGCGGAAATTCGGACCTTCGGGGAGGAGGGGTACAACACAGTGACGGAGAGGGCAGATAGATCTCTTCGCTAGATACGGCGTGTGGCCCGCGTGCTTTATTGAACCAGTTCCGGGCGTATCTAGCGTGTCCGATCGCGGTTGCCTCTTTGCTTTTTTTCCTCTACTCATTCCAACCACTCAATTCTCCCATCTTCATTAAAGTATTGTGGCACTTTGGCCTCCGAACGATCATCAGCAGGTGAGATGTGCGCTTTTGTGGAGTGTCTGCCTAGGCGAGCTTGGGGCTCACATCTTCTCTAATGGCATTTTGGGTTTGGGAGTTGAACTTAATTCAAGGTTACATTTAATTGCGCCTCTGTGTAAGCCTTCCTGCTAGAGCTGTTTTGAAAACGGAATCGAGCCTGGGGGGAGAAGCGAGATTGGTGAATTATTCTTATTGAAGGGCTGCTTATTTGTGCAATTTTAATGAAGGTATGGGTAGGTAGGTATCTGGTCCAACTGGTAGGTATAGCTTCGTAAGGGAAAATGACTAAGATCATAATGAAGCTTTCATATAGGGTTTTCCAGGAGTTCTTATAGCTATGGGACACTTTATTAACTCTTTCTTACGTGAAATGAGCTTAATGTAATGGGAATTGGGCTCTATAGCACCCTTGTCGGACAATTCTAATAAGAATTTCCAATGAGCCTGTCCAAAAAGAGGTGCCATGGTGTTCAATTTCCACCATACGAAGTTTACTTCCTATAAGGAAGAGTCAAGGAAGTGTCCCACAATTATGAGAACCCTTGGAAAATCCTGTATGATCTAGGCCCTAAAAAAATAGAAAATAATAATTTCATTAATAATAGTAATGGAAAAATTCAATAAAAACATTTAAACATCTAAAGAAATGTCTTAAAATTCAGCTGAGCCCCGAGAACAATCTCGAAGCGAATTAAATAATCAAAATTAAAATTACACAACCTATTCAATTCGACCCAACCAACAACTTTGGGTACAAACTCGAAATTAATTTCAGACCCCGAACCCCGCCGAAACCAAAATGGACACTTTGATTGGCGTTATTTGCCCATTCTCCCGCAGGCCGAAAGTCCGGCAAATTTAAATCTCCCTTCGCGTGACTTTTAGCATACACATTGCCGCAGCAGCAGCAATAGCATAGCAGCCTTATGCTACTATACGGATGCTCTCAGCAGAATTTCACGAGAGAACGAAACGCGAACTCTCTTGCAAACTCCGGCGGACACGGCGGACTCCGGGGGCCTAGCAACCGAAAGCACGAGAGCTCAACATAGCTTCTTCGCGTTACCATAACTACCAGCCTGAATCTCGCCCGCATTTCTTCATTTTTTTATTTTGTTCTTGACCGTTCTATCCGCGCCACTTCTCCTTTTATCTAAGGACTCTCCTGCCCCCGCGTCTAAGGCTCTCCTGGGCTTCCGGAAACCACCACCATCGCGAGAGTGGCCCAAAATTAGTTTCGTCATAATCATCAATCCACCATCCAAACTGTGCAAACTGTGAGTGTGTGCTACAGAAAAGCAGCCCAAAATGTGTCGGATTGACCACCATCGAGTCTGGCTCAGTAGATGCTGTCTCGCTCTGCCGTTCTATGCTGCGCACCTATACCATCGAATAACCCCCTATACGTTGCAGCCGTCGGCCGGTTGGCATACAGGGGAAGGCGCAATGCTCGGGAAAGGTGTGTGCGTGAGCATAAACGCAAAATCCCTATGGCGAACGGGTAGGGGGCCGAGGGGGAGAAGCAGGAAACATAACCGAAAAACTGGCTCGGGATTCATGTCCCGTTTGTCGCTATCTCGCTCGCTCGCTTACTCTCTCGCTTTGCCATCCGAACGGTGCGGACGCTCTCTCTCGGCCGTTTCGCTTCCACACAAGAATGGCGTTCAACGGCGCGCGGGTTTTGCCTTTTTTTCTCTCTTTCTTGCTTTATGCTTCATTCCGGTGAGGCTTTTTCCTCCTGGATTCTCGCGGTTCGCACGCCTATCCATCCACTCGGTTTGTCTGCTTCGGAGCCCAATTTTGGAACAATTAAACCCATCGCTGAACTCATCGCATCCGTGGCGTACAACGTCTAGCCGCCGGGGGCCGCCGAAAAAAAAGTGCTTTTGATAATTGATCACTTCCGAGTTTACGCACAACCATACCCCGGGCACACAAGCCGTTACATGGTCCCGCACGCTGTTGCCCGATGCTGCTGCTAATGCACACACACATACACACACATGCACGCACACACACAGGTAGAGCAAGTCCTGTCGGGAGAGGAAACCCGGTTTTTGCAGCTTTCTTCTTCTCCTGCCGCCTTCCAGCATCCTGTCTGGTGCAGCCAGCCAGCCAGCCAGCCGGCAAGTTGGCAACGAGATGTTTCCCCCCGGTTTTACCTACCTTTCGCTGCAGTTTTCTGCACCAAACACACGCTCACTGCTTCACTGCGATTAACACGCTACAACACGGTACACGAACAGACGGGAAATTGCACGAAATTCAGTACGCACAGAGCAGATTCGAACGCTGGACAAAAGTTTAGCACGAAATTGAAACAAACCGACATGCCATAATGGTGGGCGATGCTTTTATGGCGGTTTGACGTTTGCCTTCTTTGGCAGCCGCACAGCGTAAACGTCCTGTCAAATTGTGGACATGAAGATTTTTAGAATGTTTTTGTGTATGTTTTTTTACATGAAAATTTATGAATAATCAAGCAAAACCGTTAAAATTAAAATAAAATATAGCAAGATGATGCTTTTATAGTGCAGTTTTCAAATACTTTTGCAATTGAATAGCAGTTCAAATTTCGTCGGATGCCAATTGCGGTTGATCGATTCATCGATTTTGTAAAAATATTTTTTTAACAATTAAAGTGACAACATCATGCGGAAAACCATATTATCAGAACTTTTACATTTTTTAAGAGTATAATTAACATGAAATAGATTTTTTACATAACAAACTGTCATTTGCGCATGACCGCAGGTGCTCCCTTTGGCACCTCCAGGTGTAAAATTTGTTGACGTTCCCACATCGTTTGTTATTCAAAACAATCTTCGCACCATGGCCGAAACAAGTTCCGCAAAAAAGCCTACCCTAAATGATCAGGAGCGAGATCTAGAGCAACAAGCGTTTATAGAGTTTCAAAAGTAAGTCTAAAACAGCCCTCTGCGAGCGGATTATTAACTCCCTTTGTGAAACTTACCTTCCAGAGCCGACTACCATGCGTGCTATCAAACGCTGCAGAAGCTGCTCAAAACGCAAGACTCCAACCCGAAGGTGCTGCACAACAGGGCGGTGGTGGAGTTTTACAACAGTGATCTGCGCCGATACGATCAATTCCGTTCCGCCATGATCCAGCAGACCGGGCTGGTCGGTGAGATTCGCACGGTGGAGGTGAAGGATCGCGAATCGTGCGCGGCCTACGTGAACCAGGCGATCGTCCTGTACCACTTCAAGCAGCCGCTGGCCGCGCTCAAAATTATGCTCGCCGTGATGGCCCATTTCGACCGGCTGGATGACTATCTGCTGCGCCGGGCTGGCATCTTCACCGTCCATCTGCTGCTCGACACGAACCAGCCGAAGAAGGCGAACCGGCTGCTGGGGATGCTGCAGAACCGGCTCGGCATACAGGTGTACGCGATACTGAGCGACTCGGACGAGGACGAGCCACTAATCGATAACGAAAGCCGGAAGGACATCTCCGAGCTGCAGTTCGAGGAGTTCCGCAAAGAGTTCCGCCTGATACTGATCCGCTCGAATCTGCTGAACGGCAAAAAGAACATGTCGATCCCGCTGGAAGACACGTCCGAGTACTCCATCCTCAAGGGGCATCAGTACTTTCTCGGCAACGATTATCAGATGGCGGCCAAGGAGCTGTCGAAGCAGTTCACCAACGAGCCGGTCAGCGTGAACCGGCACGGCGAAGATCAGAACACGATACTGGCCAACAACATGGGCGTGATACACTTTTCGGTCAAACACTACGCGCTGGCGGCACGGTTCTTCCAGCAGGCTCTGCTGTTCGACAAATCCGCCACGGAGGATACGTCCACGGAAAGGGTGGAAGGGTCGCCGCTGTACTGTGTCGGTGCTACCAAGCGGCCGGAGATACTGTACAACCACGGGCTGGCACTGTTGCATCTGCAGCGCCCGAAGGAAGCGTTCGAGTGTATGCTGATCGTGCTGAACTCGAACCACAACAATCCGCGCCTCTGGCTGCGGCTGGCCGAATGCTGCATCATGGTGCACCGGCAGGAGAAGCAGGCGCAAAATACCAGCATCTGCCACGGCACGGTCGGGTGCGGTGTGCACCGGAAGTACGTGCTGAACCCGTCGCCCAAAACGGCCGTCCCGGAGGGAGATCAATCGTTAGCCATTCCCGCCACGACGCTCGAGTTCGGGGCGCTCTGCTTGCGAAACGCGGTGGCGCTGCTGGAGTACCACGAGCCGGAGCTGATCCGGCAAACCGAGAGCAGCGATAAGACGGTCGCCTGGGATAAGGTATACGAGGGTGTACCTTGCAATCCTTCCCTGCCGATGAAGCTGGTCTCGTTCAACAAGCTCAAGTGTGCGGTGCTGGCCGCGTACAGCTACGTGCTGAATACTCTCGGCGAGTACAGTCTGGCGCTCAAGTATGCAAAGCAAATGTTGACCATGAAAGATCTGCCGCAATCGTATCTGTAAGTATAGATGGTACATTAAACAACTTACAAACGAATAATTGCTCTACATTACACAGATTACTCTCGCACATGTACGCGGCGGAAGCGCTGATCATGATGAACCGACCGCTGGAAGCCATCACGTACCTGGAGCCCAAATTCATCACCGAACTTGCCGGCGATGACTTTGGAATGCGTGCCTCGCCGCACTGGAACATCAATTCGGCTGATGCGGCCCGCTCCGTGATGCACTACAATCGGGCGGTCGTGTCGTTCCTGATCGGAGACTACGAACAGGCGAAAATTGCGATGAGCAGCTGCAACCACCCGTTGGTAATGCCGTATCTTAAGATGCTCAACGTCTACCAGGAGCTGCTGCTGGGAAACTACGACAAGGTGCAATTACTCATTCGGTACGATACGCCACATTTGATTTAAAACGTGCGTGTAGCATGCAAAGTAAACAGTATACAGTTTGGAAAACTGTCCCTTTGATTACACACAAATACCATCCGAAGGGAAAATTCAAACCTCGTTGCGCTTGCAGCTGTGAATAACAGCATTTGTAACGACCATTTTAAAGCGAACCGTTTTGACAGCAATCATACGCAGAGTGACCAGAAATACCGTTTCATCTGTATTCCTACCGATTTTTGATATGTGTATATGATACACAGATGATTACCCTAAAACTATCGAAATTATCCTACCGAAAATCACAGATTTTCTCGTAATACTGATCGAAAAGTCATAAAACCATTTCCCAAGTGATTTAATGCAGTAAACTCCATATGAAATATGGAAATCACTAGCGACTAAAACCAGAAGTCCAACAGTGGGGTCTTGGTTGTCTATACTTCATGAGATGCGATCTACTCGTGGTCAGATACATGGGTATCAACACCGTCAACACCATAATTTAAATTTCACTCGCTTCTGTACAAATGGTTCACATTGAAGTTTAGTATTTTAAACAATCGTATCGCCGTTCTAGTTCTAGCGATGCATAACTTCAATTCGAAACCATATAAAGGCCGGCCCAAGCGCCACAGATTAAGCTTAAACGACTGGGAAATTAAATATCCATAGAAAAAAACATGAAAGCTCCACAGCTTCATTGGTTTGATCAATAGATGGCGTATTACAACTCATCATTATATTGCTATCCTTTTCTTGCAATGTGTTTCGACAAGCTTCATCTTATCATGACCTATATAGCCTTCTAACTTTCTAAGCAAAAATCTATACGAATGGTCGTGTGGTCAGATACGTGGGTATCAACACCAACGACCATTACTCAAATCTCACTTGCTTCAGTGCTGGTGATTTCCGTTGGAGTTTAGTATTTAAACAATCGTATCGCCGTTCTAGTTCTAGCGATGCATAACTTCAATGCGAAACCATACAACAGTACAGAGGAAATGAGAAAGCTCTCCTCCAAGCGATGAAGCTCAACTGGTTGGGTATCCCACCAACAGATAGCGTCACCAGCTTTTTTGCTATTTTTAGAATGCATGAGTCGTTTGACGTCTGCTAAACGAAGTCTTTGTATATTCCGTTTAGCTAGAGAACTTGAGTCGTTTAGAAGCCGTTTAGTGGTCGTTTAGTGGATTTGTGGCACTTGGGGGGCTACATTGATCGTACTCTCTGGTGTAATTTTGATTTTCACTAGCGCTCCTGGCGGCGGCTGACCGAAGCATTTTGCCAAACAATTTGGAGCCAGACAATTTTTTCCAGAAAATACGTTATTTTTCCATGTTTTTTACTTTAACTGGACTCAGAATGCTTTGTAATTGATAGATAAATATGTTGTGCAAGTATTTCAGCAGTTTTCGCATCAAAAAACGGTGAAAAAACTAATTAACTTTAAGATCCAACACGACCATTCCCCCGACGACCAAAAAAAGCTTCCACCAGCCGCCGCCAGATGCGCTAGTGATCAATGTAGCCCGGCCTTAACAGTACAGAGGGAAGGAGAAAGCTCTTGAAGCGAGGAAAGCGCTCCGCTAATTGGACATCCCACCAACAGATGGCCACCAGCTTTTTTTTTGCTTTTTTTAAGAATGCATGAGTCGTTCGCCGTCTGCTAAACGAAGTCTTTCTATATTCCGTTTAGGTAAAGAGCTTGAGTCGTTTAGAAACCGTTTAATGGTCGTTTAGTGGATTTGTGACACTTGGGTGTATAGGTCATAATTAGATGAAGCTTGTCGAAACACATTGCAAGAAAAAGACAGCAATATAATGATGAGTTATAATACGCTATCTATTGAGAAAACCAGTGTCGCTATGGAGCTTTCGTTTTTTCTATGGATATTTGATATTCCAGTCGTTTAAGCTTAATCTGTGTCGCGTGGGAAGACAAAGTTCACCATAGCAACGAATAGAGAAAAGGGAGAGTGCAATCTAGAGTAAAAAGTTCATTTGAGAGAGCAGGTGAGGATATTGCTCGTAAAACACGGCGATATGACGAGCATTACATTTTTATAGCCAAAAGTAAGTGACTTCAATAAAAAATAATAATAATAAAGGATGTATTTTCTCTTACAGATTAGCACCCTCTCCCTCCCCCTCCGCTCCACTCTTCAAAACGTACCGAAAAATATCGAAACAAATTAAAACTCCTACCGAAAACTATCGATAAAATGTTGATGCTCCTACCAAAAACCGCTTAATAAATCTGGCCACATTGATCGTATGATCATCGTTGACGTTTGGTAAACAACCTCTCTTCCCAGGCGGGGTAATTTTCGTGGAACAAAAGTCACAACACTTCTGGGAAGGAGGGTCACAATCGGTTCGTTTGTTTAGCGATAGAACCTACCCTCAAAAGCGGTAGCGGGTGGTCGTGCTTCTAATCGCACCTTTTTGTAACCGCATATCAATCAAGAAAGGGGAAGGGGTTAAAGGTGTGCTTGCAATGCCACGCGTACATATCATATTGCTCGTGTTTACGATAGCGCTTCTCAGCACAAATGGCCAGAACGCGAATTTGAAGAATGCGGTAAGTGTGATCATGTGAAAGTGCCTTAGACCTTGACCAATCTACAATCCCCCATTTTGTATGCTTGCAGCAAAAGCACACAGCCACCCCGATGTCGGTGGGCGGCCTTCAGCGGGTGGCAGTCGATCCGATGACGCTTCTGCCCGAGGCCTTGGAAAATCTGCTCGTCGAGCGGGTGGTCGGAACGCCAGGCCACGAGAATGTGAAAAACTACATCGTGCAGCAGATGCAGCGGCATGGCTACACCGTTGAGCTGGACGAGTTCGATGAAACCGTGCCCATCCTGGGGAAGCTACGGTTTGCCAACGTGATCGCGTCGCTCTACCCCAAAGCTACCCGCAATCTGGTGCTGGCCTGCCACTACGACAGTAAATACTTCCCCGGCCAACAGTTTATCGGAGCGACCGATTCGTCCGTGCCGTGCGCGATGCTCATTACGATGGCGTCCTTGCTCGCTCCCCACCTCGAGTCCATCAAAGCCAGGACGGACCTGAACCTGCAGTTCATTTTCTTCGACGGCGAGGAAGCATTCCAGAACTGGTCCGAGCGTGATTCGCTCTACGGTGCACGCCACCTGGCCGAACGGATGGAGCGCGATGGTACGCTGCAACGGATGGACATGCTCGTGCTGCTCGATCTGCTCGGTACGCCCGAGCCAACCTTTTACAGCTACTTTGCCGAGACGGAAAACTGGTACGTGCAGCTAATTTCCGCCGAACGGCGGCTGGATGAGCTGGGCCATCTGGAGAACTACAGCACGAGCAGCGTGTCACCGACCCAGAGGACGATCGCGTACTTTAAGCCCGCCTCAGTGTTTGCGGGCATCGAGGATGATCACATACCGTTCCTAAGGCGGGGCGTGCCCATCCTGCACGTCATTCCCAGCCCCTTCCCCGAGGTTTGGCACAAGCTGGAAGATAATGCGGACATCGTGGACGTACCGACGGTGCGCAATTTGGTGCGCATATTTTCCGTCTTTGTGCTGGAGTATTTGAACGTGCCGTTATGACAGTCGCATGATGAATTGTAGAACCAATGCAGCACCATTCCTTCGGGGGCAGTACGCGTACTTACACGCTCGGGGCTAATTTTATCTCTTGTTTTTTGAGCGATTTTTAAATAATTCATTACGGTTTCTTATCGTGAAGGAAGCAAAAAAAAAGAAGGAAAACACCAATCTTACTGTTTAATGGGCCTTTTCCCTCCTTCCAAGCGTACTACATATCTGTAAAAAACAATGTAACACTTTTGTGCAATAAATACAAATTGTTGAACAATCATAGAAAATGGTGTTTAGGAAACCTTTAAAAAAAGCCGTACTTTTGGCAATTCTGGTTTTTTTTTCGTTAAAAAAAAGAATAAAGCCACAAAACGTTTACAATTGATCGCAAAACCTGGTGTACAGCAAAGCGGATTAGTGGAGCGCTGTTTGTCCACAACTAATCGATGCCCTTCATGGTTACCGGCTGTGATGCACGTGGGAACGATTTTAATCGGTGCATTGTTATCGCCATTCAACACGCACATGGTTTGGTTTTATTACACAGCTTTAGCTGTTTACACAGTCGAAAAGATATTCAAACACGATTTATTTACAGTAAAGCAAAAAAAGGAAGATTAAACAATATTGCTGAAAAATAGCATTAAAAAAGATAACCCAAGCCAACAAAAAAAAGTCACTAAATATGTTTCGAAAGTTGAAAAAGTTCTTTATTTCGTGATTTCGGCGCTTCCTACAAAACGCTGCGAACCAGCATTGTATCTATTGTGAGAGAATAAGAAGAGCGGACCAAATTTAATCAACGTATTTCAACGACTTGTACCTCCCTTTCTCTCTCTCTTTCCCTGCGATTACCAGCTTTTTCGACCGTTTTGTGATTGAGCTTTACTACTTCGACTTTGTCTAAACACTAAACACCAAACAGTACCTGTATTTTGTACGGTTCCTGCCTATATGGTGCCCTCTTTCTGTTGCCCTCGTTTAGACTAGAATACTTTGCAAAACCGTGGTGCCACACGAAAGAACGATCGCTCCAAATCGAATTGCTTCTCCACTGGCAGTAATGCTGAATTGTTTCGTTTCGTTTTTACCAAATTGTGACGTTGTTTGTTTGTTAAGCTCTGGTAGCAGGTTTTTGACCCTCATGACGGAATAGAATCATGTGTTTTTGACCGCTTCTAACACTTACTAAAAAAGCAACCGGTACCACCACTCACCTCTACGCCCGTGTTACCAACCATCTTGTACGGAAGCACATGGGAAGTGTCGGGCCAACGTTAAAATTGCGTTCTACTTTCGGTGAGAACTTTGTCTCACTTGTTCGACTGCTCTACCCTTAAGCGTACACTGCTTTTCTAATGCGTTTTTTTTTTTACTAAATGTGAAAGAGAAAATGCGGGAAGCGGATGCGTTTAGTGCTAGCAATTCTATTTAGTAATTCATTTGTATTAAATTACGCGTAAAGATTCAACTGGGGAAAAAACAACATTTCAGACCTGGCTAGACCTAGTGGATTCTGTTTTTTTGTAGTTCTTGATTTGTTCTTGATTGGAGGATGATAAGAAAAAAGAATAGGAATATGATAAAGAGAGTGGAGTAAAGTGTGCGAGATACTGAATGCTGCAAGTAAACCGGTACCGTTCAATCCGCCGGTACCGAGAGCTTGCCTGGAAGAAATATGATTTAGGTTCATATGTATGTGATGCTACTCGTTTGCTAAATTCTAAACTACTCTCACTGATATCGATCGTTTTTTCTCATATGGATGGAATGTGCGATGCTTTCATTTTTTGCTGCGCTAGCCGCATACACCGGTGCGTGCGTGTGGGTGCTTTGGATGGCTGGAATGGGGTTTAGATTTCGGTGTAGAAATCGGGCCGGCCGATGTTGAGCAGCTTAAAGACGCTCGGCAGCAGGTACTGGGTGTTGAACCCGATCACACCGTACGTGAACAGCTTGTACGACAGCTCGACGATGATTTTGTTCTTGTTCTCGAGCGTATCCTCCGACTGGCGCAGTTCGTTCTTGTCCCGTCCCAGTATGAAGCACACGAACGCGTACGAGATCGATTTGGCAAAGGCACGGGACGCAACGATGCAGCACAGGCCGAGCACGGTGCGGAGCAGCAGCAGGCCGAGCATGCTGTAGGATGGCCAGATGATTTCGTACGGTGGTGGCTGTGCCGGTTGCTGAAACTCGCCCAAATGGTAGTGCAACCAGGCGCCGAGCTCGATGCCAGCGCAAACGCTTACCGTAAGAGCGGTATCGCCGCTGGAAGGGGGGGAAATAAATGGACAGATATTAATATACAAAAGAAAACTACTTCAGTGTGTTGTAACGTACCGCGTTGGGGTCCATTTACCCGGATCGGGATAGAACACGATCAGTAGTATCGATATGGAAAGCACGAATATTGGCGACCAGTGGGAAGTCACTATTACAAGGTCCAATCGATCTACGATCGGAATTAGGGGGATCATCAACAGTACGACCAGCACCAGTCCTGCGACAATGTCCTAAAACAAAGAAAGCGTAACATTTCTTACATAAAAGGGACAGTGGGACATGCGGCCCAATACTAACCAATACACTGTGCATGCCTAGGTACACCCGGCTAACGCAGATCACGGCACACCAGACGCAAGCAATGGCCAGCCCAACCGGCATCGAGTAAATGTACCGATCGTACGTGTAAATCAGCACCGAAAACGGAATGGCAACCGAGACCATCGCATGCGTCGACGGCATACCGTACTCGAGGCCCCATTTCTTCTGCAACCGTGCCGCCGGATAGCTTGGTCTTGGCCATCGAATAATGTCCTTAAGGCTTTGTCCTGCAAAAGGAGTTGGAGAAAACCCATTTTGCATTACTTCCGCCGTGAGCTAGGGTGAGCAAATCCAGGGTGAGATCCGAGGAGGGGTGGTGGTGGTGGTGGTGCCCTACCTACGTACATAATCGCTGACCATAGCATAACCACCCGCCGGCCTACCGCGCTGTCGATGTTCCAAAACCAGAACGGGATAAACGTGGCGTAGAACAGTTCGTCGCCCAGCTCGGTGCCGACGATAAACAGCACGTACCAGAAGTAATTCGTCACCCGATAAGCATTATCATTGTCATCGATCTTCTTCTCGGCGGTGTACCCATTGCCCAGTGGCGCACCTTTTCCGTTTGCCGTACTACCATTGCCATGTGCTGGTTTCGCCGCTTTGGACGGGGGGACTTTGCGCAGATACTCGATGCCGAAGTATTCCTGCACCTTCACGACCAGCTCCGGGCTTTTGAGGTACTCGAGGAATGGATGCATTTTGTACTGCGCCCCACGTAGACCTATGATGCCGCCGGTGCAACTTTACGGGGGATGTACCACTTGTGCGCTTTACGCAACTGGTCGCACGCACTAACGGAACCGAATCCTTGAAGGACACCGCTAGTGTGGAGGAAAGCAACACACACGGCTCAGCCTAATTTGTGATCATTTTGGTGATGAGGGAATAGAAAGGACACTGTTTTACACCGACGGCACCGCCGAGTGATGTTTACGAGGAGCAAATAAACAAGGCTGCATCACTTTGGCGCAATTTGACAGATGAGCACAAGGCCAAGGTACATAATATTATCTGGAAAAGAATACATTTGTTGATTTAATATGAGCAAGGGAATAAATTAAACGATTTGCAATAAATTAATATTCCAGCGCCATTTGTATTGCCCTTTTATTTATTGCTGGATTTATTCCATGCGTTGTGTGGCCCGTAAATGAATATGGCGAACCGATGGGCGAGCCTGGTTATTTCCAGCAACAAAAAAAAAAAAATGACAGCACACACACCAAATGTCAAACTAAAGTGAAGCAGAAAACACAACAAACAAACGAAAAGCGTTCTGTGAAAGTGTTGTTTTCGATAAACTTAAGCAAAAATTTAGAAATTTAAGTGTATTGCAACAAAATTGAACCACGTGTTGCTAGATTAATCAAAAAGTTTTATTTCAACGGACGTTGGGCGCCTTTTAGTATGTTAAAATTGAGTGCGAAGCCAGTGTGGGGGCAAGTTTATGCATTGGAAGGATGAAAAAAGAAGAATAAGAAAACGGGGGGAGCGTTTGTGTTTTCGATAGTGAAAAGTTTTTGGATGCCGGAATTTGAGGATGCAAATTTTATTTTAGACTGTTTGTACCTTTTTCGTGACGAGTTCCGTGGATAGTTTTTAGTTCTGAGGTATCTTAAGGGTGTTGTACGAAGGTTCACGTTTTATTGCCCACTCGTGTTCCTTGGAAGTGGTCGTAGCACATTTACTTATTGAACTTATTGAAATAAAAAAATCATGCCACAACGGAAAAAGGTTAGTAAACGTAGCACAAATCAGTATCCTTATGTGCATTATTAACTTTTCAATCTCTTTCTCAATTTCAGTCCACCAGCACCGAATCCAGTAGCGGCAGTTCGTCTGACTCTAGCTCCAGTGGGTCCGATTCGGGAAGCTCGGGCGGATCTGATTCGGGAAGCTCGAGCAGTGAAAGTGATTCCTCCAGCTCGAGGGAACCATCGCCGCGTTCCTCTACCAGTAATAATGCCGCCGTTTCCGGGGGAACCAGTGGAAATGGTAGTTGCACTACAATGCCTTTGATTTATTTTGCATTTGACGCTGATATTCTATTGTCCGTTTTGTAGCTGCAGTACCAAAAGCGAACGACAAAATCGTAAGACGACGAAGCTCTGAGATTGGGAATGCGGCAAACAAAGCGAACAGCAAACCGGACGCCTCGAAGGACAAATCATCCCTTGCACTGAAACAACAAAAACTCTCAAAAAGCTCCATCTCGTCCAGTGACGATGATGACTCGGAGCCGGAAACGGGCAAAGGGACAGCTGCTGCATCGGCATCTGCCACTACTGCGGCTAGCAAAAAGGCTCCAACAGCCGACACCACCAAGAAAAAGCCCATCGCATCGGTGCAGGGCAAGGAGCGGGTTCCCGCACCACCACCGATCAGTGGAGGAAAGGTGCCCCCGTCCGTGATCAAGCAGCAGCACCAACAGCATCATCATCAAAACTCTGCCCCGGCCACGAAAGGGGCGGTGAAGGCTAGCACGGTGGTAAAAAGTTTGCACAAGACCAACAATAATGGGGCCGGTACGGCAACGGGTGCTGTAAAGAAACCTACCCCAGGCACCGCTCAGTCATCCTCGGCACCTGCTACCAAGGGTAAAAAGAAGAGCATCTTCTCACCGGTCAATTCGTCCGAATCGGAGGTGGAAACAACGCCGGAAAAGTCCGACATGCAGGACAGACGTACGTCCAGCTCGAGCTCCACGAGCGGGAACGCCGTGTCGGGTGGTGGGACGGGCCCAGCGTCGTCCGATTTGTCTGACAAAAATCAACCTGCAGCAACGGGGAGTACCGCAACCAACAGCACCACCTCATCAGCAGCCACCGCCGCACTACAACGTGGTCGAGGCCGGCCACGGAAAGCATCACAGGTGGGAACGTTGAACAACGTTGGATCGAAACCGATCGGACAGGTGAAACCACAGACCAGTGGCACAAGCAGTGCTGCTAGCAAAGTGGCCAGTCCAACCGTTGCTCCACCGTTGGCCAAATCAATGAAATCCCCCATTCGAGCGCTGTCGTCCGCCACGTCCAGCTCGAGCGAATCGTCCTCCAGCGGATCGTCCGACTCGGAAACAGAATCATCGGACGATTCCTCACCATCGATCAGTGCAGCGGCCGCTCAAAGCTACAAAAAGTCCAACAGCACCATGAAACGTGCGCTCGAACGAACGCCCCAAAAGAACGATGCAAAGGATGGCGGTGCGGCGGCGGCGGCCGGTTCGGACTCGGACCGGCAGACGCGAAAGCTGACCCGTTCCGCAAGCACGCGCAAATCCAAACACCTGCTCGGCAAGAACGCCTCCGAGACGGACTCCGACGCGGACAGTGTGAAGCGGTCCGCGTCGAAAAGTCCGGCCAAGAAAGCGCCCACCGTACCGTCGAAGGGTAAGGCGAAAAACAACATTGCCAACGCGCTGGCCAGCAAACGCTCCGGCGACAAACCGCTTGCCAAGGAGCTGCCTATCGAGGAGGCGCCGGTCGAGCGGCGCTGTCCGCTGGAAAGGTGTGACTCGCTCGGCCACATGGGCGGACAGTTTGAGAAGCACTTTACGCTGGAGGCTTGCCCGCTCTACCACAACATGACGGTCGATCAAACGAAGCAGCTGCTGGTGGAGCGCAAGCAGCGCGAAGACGAACGGCGCCGGTCGATTCCGGTGTACGAAAATTCGAAAAAGATCCAAACGCCCGAACAGAAGCTGTACGCGCAGAAGATACGCGATCTGCGGGCGCGCTTTAAACCCTCCTCGCCGACGCCGAGTGCCGAGCGGCCGAAACCGTTGCTCGATCGGGACTGTAACGAAATTAAGCCCGAACCTAACCTCGAGGGCATCGTGCCGGACTACGATCTGCAGCTGTTCCGCGAGGCGCAGGCACTGGCGAGCGAAAGTATCGAGAAGGAGCTGGGCGATATGGTAACCGGGAAGGGCACGAAGTACATTTCGATGGGCCGGCACTGTATGCAGGTGTGGTATCAGTCGCCCTATCCGGACGATGCGACCCGGCTGCCGAAGCTGTATCTGTGCGAGTTCTGTCTGCGGTATCAAAAGTCCGAGGTGGGAATGAAGCGCCATGCGGCCAAATGTGTCTGGCGGCATCCGCCGGGCGATGAGGTAAGCACGGGGAGCGAATTTTATCCTGAATGCGTTTGTTGACGACACACGATCGTTTCGCTTTATGATTGCAGATCTATCGCAAGGGAAAGCTTGGCGTGTGGCAAGTGGATGGCAAGCGACACAAACAGTACTGTCAGCATCTGTGCTTGCTGGCCAAATTCTTCCTCGACCATAAAACGTTGTACTACGACGTGGAACCGTTCCTGTTTTACGTGATGACTCTGGCGGATAGTGACGGCTGCCATACGGTGGGGTATTTCAGTAAGGTAAGCGTTCAATACTGCACTTTACTCTTTGCACATTACTCTGTGAAATTCCAAAAGCAGTAAACATGATTTGCTTTATTCATTTTATTTATAGTTTGTTCTAAACGTTGGTCAAATACTGGTTAATTAACTAATTGATGCTTTGAGAAAAGCAATACTGTTGCAAAAACGCTGAATAACGGCATCATTTGAATTATCTTTCTGGCGATGTTAGCGCCATCTATCGTTCGCTAGTGAAATCTCTACCCGAAAGAGATATTTGAAGAAATTGGTAATTTTTATTGGATTTTGAAGGTTTTTGGATTAAATATTTACTGATTTTGAATTTATTTTAAAAATTTATGAAAAATATTTATATTATTTACTCCTCCATTAGCACTAATTATGGCTAAAGTATAACAAAATATTAATATTGTGGCATGACGAAGGATACTTTGGGAGATCCCTTTGTATAATTAAATTGCGTTTTTTATCAGACGAATACTTTTAAATATTTATTTGAGAAATCCATTGAAAGCATTGATGTTTAGTTATTTAAACAATAGTTCAGGGATAACCGATCGATAACCCTCCATCAGCAACTCTCTTTTCATCTATTTGTTATCACTTTGACTTTTAATTTTCTATGTTGGACAAAATAGACTATCTTATCTTTATTATTTAAATTTAATGAGATAGTATTAATAGTAAGCTTTTTTAATCATTTTTTTGTTAATAATAGTTACCAGTTGTGGGCCTAAACAAAAAAAGGCGAGCCACCAACAATAGTGTTGGAAAATGAGTCATTATTATGTTGGTTGCTTAAAAGCCATTGTTCAATTGCAATGACACCCATTAGTCTGCTAACCTTTGAAATGTTCGGTGTTTAAATAAATAAGGATTTGCACTGGAGGAATATAATATATATAAAAAATGACATTTGTTCCGGAGGCTGAAATGAAAGCACGAGTGGTTGAAGGCTACCGTAATGACTTTTGGTAGCTGTTTGATCGAGAAGGTCAAAGAGCTCCTAGCGTACGCCAGGACAAAAGCAGAGAACAGCGAGAGAAAGAGAGCAAACATGCACAATAGATAGAGCGTAAGCGAACTCATGAGATGGCTTCAATTACAATCATCATCATGATCATAGCATCATTGCCGCCCCGCTGCTACACTCGTTTTCGGCGTAATGATTTTCTAGAATCGCCTGCAGAGGGCAAAGATTCGAAGGAAGCTGGATGGAGAAAGCGATTCAGCGCAGGCTATCGGTTCTCGGTGGCTCTTTCCGATAAACGCCCCGTCTGTAGAGGCCAACGACCGCTACGCTACCGACGACCGAAAATCGGGAGAGTTTTGAAAACCACAACGGAATAGTACAACGACGGAGCTTGTGGCCTGTCCTGTCTGTTCTGTCTTTCCCACGACCGCGACCGTGGCGCGACTGTTTTCCCTCGAACGTACTTCTTTGTATGCGCGTGCATATGTATTGCTATATAAAGTTGGCCAGCGTAAAATATAGTGGACGCAAAACGGGGCTTCCTAGTTTGGCCACAGCCGCGCCACTCCTCACACATCCCCACACATTTTGGGCTAGCATCTCAACGGTCATTCCACCGATAGTGAATCGAACACAGCCAAAGCCAGCCAGCCAGCCCGTCGTTTCGATCCTTCCCCACACGTTCGTCTCCGCATCTGTTTGAAATGCTTTCGACGATGGACGCAGCACTGCAACACACCACCGGGAAGATAGATCGGCGTACACAC
Organism: Anopheles arabiensis; assembly: GCF_016920715.1. Taxonomy (NCBI): domain Eukaryota; kingdom Metazoa; phylum Arthropoda; class Insecta; order Diptera; family Culicidae; genus Anopheles; species Anopheles arabiensis. Next base: position 37,526,393 of record NC_053518.1, read on the forward strand.
CTTTGCTTTGTACGCCGGAGAAGCAAACTGTACCGAATTTTAATTACTTTACTTTACTCTGGTGCAGTCTGAGGGAGAGAAAGCGTTGCAAGCAGCACCTGAAAAGACTGATCGCTTGTTAGATAGCGTGGAATATACGGTTGGAAGCTGCTATGGGGGAGGGAAGAGTAGCCAGTAATTCAAACGAATGGTAGAATTAAAGATTTTGTGATGAATGTTTTAATTACATTTATGGAATAATCATGCAATTGAGTGTGCTGGTGATTGGTTTGATTGCAATTCACATTCACTGGCAAACTACAAAGCATAAAGTTAATGCTTTTTATGCTTTTTATGCTTTTTATCTTGCCAAACAGCAGTAGAAAGTTAGAAAGTTAGCGTTTAACAGTTTTACAATTTTTCGACCGTGCTGAGAGAAATGAAATCATCCTGTTCTTGCTCGAGTACCGATGTCAATGACCGATGGACCATCTTTTGTCAAGCCAAAACGCGCGTACGTAGGTGGGAGAGCCTTGGGAGAGCTGTGAGAGTTTGAAGTGTCATACGAGCGTGAATGATGATTATGAAATGTTCCCCATGTGTTTGTTTAATCCTTTTATATATTTATATTTAAATATATTTGTTGTAGATTTTCAAAAATATATTATTTTTTATCAGAATTATTTGAATGGGCCAATTGTTTTCAACCGAATTGTTTAAATTGTTTGATTCAATTTAATAGAATCGTTCCGTTTAAAAAGTACATTTTATTCTCAAAACATGTAGCGTTTGATCCGCTAGGCTGCTCGAACGCTGACACCGGTACACACCTTTGTTTGAACTGCCAGCAGCAACACAAAAAACGGCACTTTCTCCATCACGGGCCACAAATTCACCATCACCAGGCGCCTCCATGCCGTTGCGTTGCGTACGTTTTCGGTACGTTTTTTTTTTTACATCTTGCGCAAAGCGCAACCGTACGGATGCAACAGAAGCAATAAGCGGTGGAGAAAAATACACACACACACACAGCCATACAAGCCTCATCCTTTCTCATCCCTTCCTGTGAGGGTCTATGGCTCGTCCGTTCCGGAAGTGGCAGGCATCACGTACTTCCGATCGTTAGTCTTTGCCCTCTTGCAGCAACGTTGTATGCTGCAGCGGGATGCAGCGGGATGATGCAACGTTGTCGACTTGCTCGTTATGTGTGTGTCTGTTAGTATATAGTTATGCAGCGCTGTGTGTGTGTGCGCTTGATGCCGAGACGCTATGTGGCTGTCCCTGGGAAGGCTTGCTCGCTGGGCTCGGGATGACTGACTAACCAAAAAAACCGGGGTTCATCGTACGGCCACCGCCATTGCAATGAATTGGTCAATGAACTTTGCGTCGGCTGCAATACAGCACAGCAAGAGGCACGCGAGACGCTAGATCTGGTCGGTAGGAGAGCATCTAGGTCGTTACAGAGTTTGCCAGCCCAGAGGCTCCCAAAACCCCCTCCTCCTCCTCCGAAAGGATGCTGTTTGCTGTGCAGCACTCCTTTCGAGGGGAGTAAGAAGTTGTAGGAGTTTTTTGTTGTCGTTTCTCTCTGCTGCTGCGTCTATCGTCTTGGTAGCATCGTCATCGTTGACCGCACCAGACGTCTGGGGTTAACTTTTGCAAACCGGTCCCTCTCACCCTTATGCGGGAGAGCTCTCGCGTGCGGATTCTGTCTGGCGGCTGTGTCTAGACGGTTGTGTGTTGCCCCAGTACCCACCAAACCCCGAACCTGCTGATGCACAGGTAGGAGAACTCGGTCGGTGCCGGTAGACATGGCTGTGTCCTGCCGAAAAAACCGCAGCTGGGTTTTGCTGGAAAAAGGTGAGAACCCAGAAGGGGAGGAAATTCCGGACGCGCAATGATGCAGTGTGTGTGTGAAGCTGTGGGAAAGGGTGTGAGATTTAGTGAAATTTACAACTCCACCCATCATCGTACCTATGGCGAGGACAAGCCCGACCGTGGAATGGGAGATGCGTCATGTCTAGCTCCGTGCTATGATGACTCCTTTTGGGCAAGGACGGCAAACCGAGTAGCGTCATACGTTTGTTTATGATGCTGTCAATATTAACAAACGATGGGAGCGACAAAAATTATGGACCCAAATGTTTTATTTTACCCATTTTTTTATTTGTGGAGGAGATGTATTGATTCACCTTCGATTTTCTTTCTTTTACAGTAAATTCAGTTTCCGTTCCGTTTCCCGTTTTTCAACGTCGCGGTTTGTTTTAGCATTGGTGTGAGCGAGACAAATGCAACACACACACAGCATCAACGGAGACGAAAGCCCAAACAAAACAAAAAAAAAAAACACGTAAAAAAGCAAGCAGACACACGACTGTTGCAAACGATGCAATCAAAATTTCAATGACCCCAAACGGGCGCGACCCATCGACTGTGTCGGCGGCTGGATTTTCTCTCTGTCTCTCTCTCTCTCTCTCTCTCTCTCTCTCTCTCTCTGTGTTTGTAAAACTGGTCGTCGAGACGGGCGCGTGCCAAGCCTGCTGCGTTGCACGTTCATTTCCACCGTAAGCACCGGGGTTGCGTCTGTGTGCGATTGTGGCTGGCAAGGACGTACACCGCGTGCTAGGATGAGATGAAAAAACACATTCACACATATAGAAACGAACGCAGGATGCCAGGATGGCGAAGAGGTTTTTGTGAATTGGCGAAAATACTTTTGGGGTGCTGTCGTGTCGCGGCGCACGACACCATTCCGCGCGGTCCCTGTACCGGTTTGTCTACCGGCCTCACGGTAGACAGGCTACAGGAGAGCGGTGCCAGGAATGGGGCAACAGAAAGGGGGAAAAAGGATACGGGTTCCCTAGCCCCTTAGACCGGGTGAACGACGAACCCGACGACACAAACGACGACGACGACGACCAGGCGCAAGTGTGTCGAGGGCAATGCATACATAGAGCGATGCGTACTCCGACAGATTCCCGCCAGATTTGTTCTCGAATGTGCCGCTCGCGTTATTGTTGTTTGGGTGCGTATGTTGCGTATGTGTGCGTGCTTCCCTTTTACTGTTTTTTTTTCTTTTTTGGCTATGCCCGTCGGCACCCTTTCCAACAATTTCCCACGTCGGTTCCGTGGGGCAGGAGGTGCGTAGGTTTTTTTTGCGCTGCTATTCTATTTCTCTCCCTCATCCCCCCCCCCTCGATAACGCACGGATCAGCCACAAACATGGACAAAAGGAGAACAATCGAGGCAGGATATGCGCTGAAGGGGAGAGAAAAAATGGCCCGCCCGGAATATACATAACGGCGGCTAGGATGGGAAGCTGTGTACCCTTTGTACCGTGCCCTTTGTCGTGTCTTTGGCCGTGTTGGCTTCTGGCTGACTGGGTGAAGGTGAAGGACGAGTTCGTACGCGTCGTCCGGGCTTGTCCGTCTGGCCTGAGCCAGACACGCGCGCTTCGGTGGAAGCAACAAAACCAGACTCTCTCTCTCTCTCTCTCTCTCGCTCTCGCTCTCTCTCGCAGCTACACCCTGTGCTGCTGTCCTGTTGGGTGTCGATGATCAGGAGCTACTGGTAATGGGAGAGAGAAAGAGCAAGCGAGCGAAAGAGAGCAAAGAATCGGGAGTGAACACGGTGGAACGATGATGACGGCATCGGGCAAGATCTCGTCCCAGCTGGGTGAGCAACGGGGACCATTTCGGGATGTGGTATTGTTATATACCATATACTATGTGTGTGTGTGTGTGTGTGTTGGCTCGGGAAATTGTATTGGTTTGCTCTCTGTCTGGCGAACAGGTTTTCCCGCCCGGCTTTAGTGGTGTGCGTACCGCTGGTGGTTACGGCAAAGGACGAACAGTTATCAATGGTGTACACAGGTGGTGATGGTGGCCTGTACGCACGGCCTGTGCAGAGAGATGATGCGTTGAAAACTGGCCAGACAACGTTCCGAGCACCCACACAGACACACAACGTCATAGTAGTAGGCTCTGCTTCTCCTTCAGGAGAGGGCTTTTCGCGCGTTTTGCTGTTAGTTTGCGTGTGCTGTTCCACTTCTTCATTCACAAGCCATTTTCTACAACGACTCCTCGCTAGGTGTGTGTGTGTGTGTCAGTGTGAGTGTGTGTAAGGATTATGCGAGTAGGTACCAGGTGCTACTACACAACTACTACGTCCGGTTCGGCGGGTGGTAAGTGCACAAAACGCCGCATGCCAATGTTTTGTCGGTCTCGGTGCGGCTTGGCTCGGGTTGGCTGCCGCTCCGGACACAGACTCCGGCAGGAATGGGATCAGGAATGGAACGGTGGCGAGACACGCTTTACCGTAAAATCAACGACCATGGGGAAGGTCAACGAGACTCACAGGCAGAATCTCTCTCCCTCCCAAGGCGAGCCTTCGCGGAGTGTGGTTTTGGGGTGTGTGGTGGAGGTATTGGCTGGGCGAAATTCGGTCATTGCCCTTTCGACGGTGAGCTCTGTGTGTGTGTGCGTTGTCTGGCGGCGGAGTCTGGACGATTGATGGTGTGCTAGCTGGAAGTACTTGAACCACCTCATCCGCCCGCAACAGTCTACTGCTTGGGGAGGGTGTCGGCTGGCGTCTTTTCGTTGGGTTTGCCGTTTTCAGGAACTCTAGGCTTGGGTCTATTTTTGGAGGGGGGGGGGGAGGGAGCGGAGAGCACGGTTGCTTTTTGCCGGAAATCCCTTAGAATAGCAAACGGCACTTCGCTAGCTCGCGCGCGCCACCATCCCGGGGCCAGTGTGCGGAGAATTGTAAAGCGAGATTTACTCCCAGGGAAATATCGAGGACCGGCGTCGGCTGCTGCAGCCTTGCAGCCGAAGGGGAGCGTGCTTTTCGGTTTTTGCTTGCAGAGGGCAGCACAGTGGACGTCTGGGAACGGGAAACGGGCACCAACCGAAGGGGGAAGGGGAGTGTTTAATATGTATATATTTAATAAACGTTTGATAATATGGTGATGGGTTCTACGTCGGGGATGTATGTTGGGCCCGCATTGTCGACCGGCAGCGACCGGGCGGCCAGGTTGAGTTGTGCCATGGAGGCGGGTTGGTGTTGTGGTTGCCTTTGTCGGATGCATGGGGCCTGATGCATGATGCTGTTCCGACAAAAGCGGAACGTGTGTACCTATGCAACTCCTGTGTTCCTCGGTTGCAATGTGTGGGAGAAATGACGAGACAGACGCTCACACGGACGCACACACACACGCACACAGACATCAAAACAAATGGGTTTTTGCGTAGCGAAGAATCGCCGGAACCTACGGAACGGAAACGCACATCGCCCATGATGATCTGTTGAGTGGAGTCGTGTGTGTGTGTGTGCGCGCGGACTGATTTTCATCGAAGGGAGGATGGCGGGTGTGTCGTCTGGTCTAGAGAAGGATGACGCGACGCCTGGAAGCTGGAAAAGTGTGTTTTGGGAAACGCGCGCGCTATGCGTCTCTTTGTTCTATGCGGGAAAACACGCCACGGGGAAAAGGACTGCAGCCAGACTGCTCCCGGGGAAGTTTGGTTGGCTGGCGGGCTCGCACACACACACGCGCATACAAATAGGAAACGGGATAATAAAATTTGATGTCGCACCGATTCCGTTCCGGGGGTTGCCAGGCGGGAGGAGAGGATGTGGCACTGATGGACCGTTGTGTGTGAGTTTATATTTCCGCGTCTCGTTTGCTCGCGGTACTTTAGTTATAAAATATTCTTTTTAATTCCCGTCCCATTTCAATCCCGCTCTTCCCGCTGCCCCAGTGTGTGGGGTGTGATGGGAGGGACGTCCTTCGATTGTCTGGGTCTGCGATAGTCTCGCTCACTCTCTCTCTCTCTCTCCCCCGCTCATTTTAGTGAATAATTTGATGGGAATGTCAACTTGGCTGTTGGAATATTTGTAGTTTTAGCACGCGTGTTTCGCAAGAGCAAGCTGATTTGGGTGAAAAATGTTGATTATATGTCTATTTCATTTTTCTTAATTATACTTTCCCACAAATTGCAACACGCTTGTTGCTACATCGTTAGAAGATTAACACTCATTGGCTTGGACGCAACTATTCCAACTCCAGGGGTCGGCAAAGTCGCGCCTTCGGGTCGAAAGCGGCCAAACATATTGACCAAAACATTTTATTGGGATGGAAAGCATTAGAACAAACGCAATCGAACGTTAAGATATTAATTTCATTGTAAAGGATCTTGGTATTGATTCTTTGCCACGGTTTTGACCCTTAAGTTGCATTATTTCTTCATCTTGCCAAAGTTGTTGATATTTTTATGATACTTTGTATACTCTTGGGACGTCTGTCACCGCTAAATCTGTTCTATATGTATGCAGTGATTGGTTGCTTGTGGTTCAACATCACTTTTTTTTTAAATGAAACTGAGATATGCTGGCGCTTTATACAAATGTTGCGGAAAATTATTGGATTAGGGCGAAATTATTTTGAGATTGGACAGGTTCTTATTCTTCTTCTTTAGGTTCAACAACCGTTGTCGGTCAAGGCCTGCCTGTACCACTACTTGTGGGCTTGGCTTTCAGTGACTTATTGATTACACATAGCAAGATAGTGAGTCCTACGTATGGCGGCGCTGTCCATTTGGAGCTTGAACCCATGACGGGCATGTTGTTAAGTCGTACGAGTTCAAGACTGTACTACGAAAAAAGGCAGGTTCTAGTAAGTAATAATTGTAATAACTGTAACTGGCTTGATGTGTCCTAAAAACCTTGCAAATTTCTGTTTATTGAAGCTTTGTTTTCATATAGCTGTACAGTTATGACATTGGTTGAAAGAAATACTGGTTAATATGCAACCAACATTGACTGTCAGTCCAAGAAAATAACATGTTTTAAATAAATATTCAATTTCTAGTTTGCACGCCGACAATCAAGGTCAAATTTTTGTTGGGTTTTTGTAGAACATGATAGTAGCACGTGTTAAGTAGCTAAGTAGCACGTGGAACATGGGACCAGACCCGTAGTACAGTCGTCAACGCGTGCGACGTAATAACTTGCCAGTCATGGGTTCAAGCCTCATATGGTATCGTCCCGCGTAGCAAGGACTTAATTATCCTATCCGGCTGCGTGGTACTGAATAAGTCGCGAATTCCTGTATAGGCCAGGCCGACCGGTAGGTATACAAAGAGAACGTTACGCCAAGTAGAAGTTTTGTATAGTTTTGTTCATTCAAAATGTTTGTTGATATGTATATAACAATATTATTGAGAACTGTTCCTACGTGATCCTACCTCACCAGTGATCCATAAGAAAAGCAATTTAATTATGTTTACTTAACAAGCATAAAGTCATAGAAAATATGTTTCGTTTATGTCAAATTATTACGTCAATTATTGAGGCGTTGCACAAACAACTTAAACAACAACATGGCGACTGAAGTCCGGCACAAAACAAAGTATGGAAAATTTAAAATTTGGAAAGTTCCGCTGTTGTTTGAAAACATTGTTACTACACAATGAATTTGTTGTTTGAAGACTGCACTTCAGGGTTCCGCCGAATTTATAGAACTCCGTCCGTTGCTTGAAAAGTTTGCCGACCCCTGTCCTAACTGCAAGCCCGAGTGGCACACACAAAAAAAGGATCGAGATGCCGCTGCTTCGGTACTACCGTTTGGCGTATAGTAGGCGCAGCAGTTTTGAACGGTGTTTAGTGATGGTTTGAGCTTGAGATACGGTATTTTGGTGTGCGGTGCAAATTTCGTCAACGGTGGCGTGATGAGCCGCCGCCTGCAGTAAAGCGTATCTGGAAGCGTAGCGTTGTTGCTTTGTTCTCCGTGCATTCGCTTCGATGGCGCAGCTGATCGTGTGCCCGTGGCGTGCACACAGTAGCTGAAATCATTTTGACTAGTTGTCTAATGTACATTTGCTAATGGCAGCGCACCACAGCGCACCACCGTGTACGCTATTCGGTGTGTTGGTCAGTGCCATCCGTTAGGTTTAATCAGTGCAACGGGAATGGAGAGTCAATAAAGGGGGAAGGTCTACCTGGGAAGACGCCTCATCGACGCCTTAAAGAAAAGCGACTTCACACCTACTTCTTGACCTCTCACTGACTAGCAGGAGTGTTTTGTGTAGGTGTGTGTGTGTAGGTGTGACATTGGGAGTACCCTTTTACTTTAGATGTAATTTATTGCATCCTTTTTTTCTTTTCTATGGGTAGACATGCACCCACCAGAGCGATCGTAAATTATCGACCATACGTCCCAAACGGGATGACCCCGGTCGCGGCCATCCTCTCACTGCACTATGGGCAGTAGTGCCCGAAAATATACCGTACATTATTCCATTTCTCCTCTTTTGCCTGCACAACTGTGCAATGGGAAGGTTATGTCGATCGCGCGTAATAAATCAAACTTCACCAACGCAGATTTATGGTACTCAATTTGTCGTTTAGTCAGGGCATCTCTCTTTCTCTGTCTCTCTCTCTTGTCAGCTACCTACTCATGTGGCCAATCGGCCAGAAGGCTAATGGAAAATTTCACGCGGTTGTTGCTTAATGTAGTTCCGAAAAAAAGGCAAGGAAAAACAAACAACAACGAAATGCACACAAAAAATTGCGCATTACTTCATCGCACTCTGCTGCACACGACGCATCGGTAGAGCGCAGTGCGCGCGCGTGCGACGTTGAACATTCTTGCACATCGGTGCGCGCCGCCCATAGCCGGAACGATGATCATCCACAGTGTCTGACCGCGCTGTCACCAAGGCAGTGAAATGCGTTTAAGTCTCCTCTGTCTGGGCAGCTCCAAAGTAAAACTCCTTCGCAGTAAAAGAGGCAAATAAATTTTCAGCTCATAATTAACCTGACAACTCTCGCCACACCACCCCCGTGTGCGTTGCGTTCTGTACGCGTGGTAGTAGGTGCATTCGGTGTGGAAGAAACGGATAGGAAGCCACATGGACAAAAAAGGTGAACTTGGGTCGCTGCTGCCGGCATTGGCCGAAACTACAGCCGGCTTCAAGCAAAAAAAAAACGCGGGTCTGTGTTTGTTCAGAATCTTGGAAAGGTACGATTTAGCAGCAGCACCAACAGCAGCATGTAATCAGCTTTTGAGATTGTTTGCTTAGCTCATATTTCATTCATGCAATCGGGCATGCTTTTCAGCGAGCCAGCTTGGTTGAATTGAATAAAAATTATCGTCAAAGGAAGAGAAGGTGTGTGTGTGTGTTTTGTTAATGTGAAACGGTATATTTTTATTCGATCCTGCGGGATATTACACTGAGCTGTTAGATACGTTGGCTACAACCTACAGTCGAAAACATGATTTTTCACTAACTAGGCGGGATAGATTGTAACGTTACTTCATTTTCATCCATAGGGAAAATGTTAATATAAAAGTTATACTTATCGTTTTTTGTGGAGGAAAAACTATAGAATATTAAGAAACATATTGACACTAGCACTTAACTCAACTTAACTAGCACAATTATTACACAATTACAGGGTGTCGAATCTAAAGTGTTTAAGTGTCGGGATTGAATACTGAAGTGTCTGTGCCAGTAAAAGGCCTCTAAAAACTATTTTTACGATTTGAGTTAATCATACGTGTAGAATCATCATGATTTATGTTCCAACAATGAATAAAATCTAGAAATAGACGCTCTTTGCAGTTATTTTAGTTTTATGGATATGTTTAGTTCTAAACATTTCAATTACTCGGAATAGGTAAACAGATTCTGTGACAATTTCTGATACAAAGACCCTTTAAAGCTCGAACATCTCGTGTAGCTTTTGTACGAATTAACTTATTCTCTTATAACTTACAGTATCGTTACTTAAAAACTTTATTATACTATGCTTCCTGGTCTATTTCGATCCTTCCAACCGAATAAAATGCTGTTTTTGAACACTGCAATATTATAATTTAATTCATAAATAGAGCTGTATTGGTTAATTGTCTTTGAATGTCACGTATATTGGGGTCTAATTCGTGCCTCATTCTAAGAACTCGTTCAGGTGCATATATGTATAGATGTAGTAATATCTCTGACGCATCAATTTTATTGCTCAATTGCAAGGAGTACTGAATCATGATCATGTAAATAGAATTCATCATTTTATAGAAAATCATTTTATCAACTTAATAATTTCAAGGACATTGATTTTCGATAGATTTGAACTACGGCCCATTTGACTTGTGCTCAAAAGCGATTAGACGATAAGAAGATTCTAATCAACAAAACCACAATTGCTCAGTTATGATATTTCTATTCGTATAACTTTGTCATAAGTTCTCGGAAAACTCGGACAACTTTCTGAGGGATATTTATATAAAAAACACACTTTAATGCCTAATCCACTTATTGTGTTCGTAATGTGAAAGTGATGAGTGGAATTCATCTTTTATGTTCAACGTATTTATCAAATTGCTCCTTCCTTTCAAGATTTTTTTTTTGTATTTTTCCGCTTCTATAATGTTTCGCGTATTCATGTGTTCTGTTCGGTTTCTTGAATCAAGACGATTTCTGATAAAATCAATATACATATACAACCTTTATTTGCTTTCTGGGTAAATAAATAAGCTTAACGTTACGCTTACTTATTGAACCATGATCTAGCGAATCGTTGTGCTTTTTCGGGTTTCAATTCTACTTAACCATCCGGCTTCATATTGCTGATGGGAATCAAACCACGACTCGGTTCTACAAGCGCTGCAGCGCCTCTACCATTATACTTAGCGGACTCTCCTAATAATTATATACAATAGTAACAGTGCAGTAAATTTTCTAAAACGAAGTCTTTACTTCCCAGCGAATGAAGGGATCTAGCCAGAGCAAATAGCAGTACAGTAGCTTCCCAGATGGTGGTGATAGCTGTAACTGACAGTATCTACTAGCTGTGAGGTAAACCTGAACGGTTGAACGGCATAATTTAGACCGATCTCACCTTCACAACGACCGTTTGCCCACGGGTCGTCATCGTCAAATTCAAGGTTACCTGTCGCTTTAAGCATTGCTCTCCACCGCGATCAGCTTTCTGAATGAATTTTGCAACATTTTCGGTTGCGCTGTGTCCGAAGGCTTTTGGTTAATAGATGTAGGAGGAAGTGGAATGGAATGACTTCTTTTTTTTTGCTTGTTAGTAGGATGCTCTAACGTTTTTTGGCCAATTCATTCATAAAATGTGTTGAGACGAAAAAAACAGACACAAACACACAGAAACAAAAACAAGACTAACTAAATCGCGCGCTCTAGTTCGTTCGTACTGTTTCGCACTCAGCTGGTTTTCTTAATGTGCGCAAGAAGCTAGTACCCATTGAAGAAACACAAAAACGGCGCGATATTCATCTATTCTACGCTTGTTCGATCGTGAAAAGTCTGCTCAAGACAAGATAGAGGCAACAGGCGACGCCTGCTTCGTTCCCAGCCTAGGCTGTGCTAGGTTCCATTCGATCACTCGGGAACGGACCGAGCCTGGACGGCTATCTAACGCTTCGGCCACCGTTGATCGTTCAAGACCGACCTGCCCAATGTGCTCCAAATGAAATGTACATAAATTAGCACATATTTTGTCTGGTTAATAGGTAAACTCTTTTCCGCCGTTCTAGTGGTCATTATTTCATAATATCAGTTCCCTGCCTCTACTGCCTTACGCTTTCCGCGGCTACCTTATGCTTTGCCGTTGGGAACGGATCGACCGAACTGACCGTCCAATGTTTGTTGTTGTCGTATGAGGAGGTCAGTGTGCGCTTGCTGGAAGCACCCCTCTTTCTCCTCCACTCGGCATATGGTTTTCTAGCAACCTGTCCGCTTTTCGTGATCACGGGCCGCTTATCTATTACCCGTGTGCCCATGTCAAACTAAGGTCGTGCAATGAAAAACCACAGCAACTCGAGTGAAGAGTAAGGCGCCACGATGGGAGGGCGTCAAAGCGAAGAGCACGGGGAGCAGAAACAACGCTAAAGAAGATATCGCCCGGATATTACCCGACTTAATGTTCCGTAGCGCTAGAGACGATTCTGAAGCGTAAAATTTAAGCAAAAGCCATATAGCTAAGCTGAACTTTCTTGGAAGGTTCCTGCTTCGATCGTGCTAATGATTAAGGCGGCGGTGAGCAAAATGTGCGCCACGGGCTTAAGCATTGACCCTGGGATGGATATGGATAGGAATATAGACTGGGAACAGTGATTGGAACGGTATTGGTTTTTGGAGGCTCACACCACATACATATTTTAAGGGTAGGAAAGGGTTGAAAAATGAAGTCAAAATTTATGGTCTTCATGTATTGGGTTTACACATCTTGTGCCTTAATCAGATTGTTGGTGCCTGAAACAGGTTCGATTGGAGCACGGGTCCCGTTGTTGAAAATACATTAAGCATTAATGATTCCCTCCTACGCCATGCGGTATGATGGTACGGTCTGGTAGCATTGTTGTTACGGTAAGCGATGAAAACATTGTTGATTCATAATCAATGCGTCGGAAAACCATAAACAGCCAATAAAGGGTTCAAAGTCCTGCGATGTGTTAACGAAGTAGTTAATTATAATGACTCAATTAGTCTTCTGGGAACACGTGCCCAACTAGGAATAGATTTGTGTTTTAGTAACATATTGATAAATTATTATCATCAAATAGATAATTAACCACAGTGAATGTAATCGCGCTCGGTCGCACTTAATTCTTTCTAATAACAATAAATCCTTAGGATATTTTTGATACTGTTTTTGGGACATGATTGAACATTAAAAAAAAGGTAATTGCGATAGTTACTTTATAAATAAGATAGCTTTAAAAATATCCCAATATTTCATTTTGTTTGAAACCTAAGAAAAATGGTTTTTAAAATAATAGTTCAGTTCTTACAGCAGAGCACATGGAAGATTTTCTACAATTAACAAAGAAATACGGATTTTTTTTTTCTATTTCAATCGCTGATCATTCGAACTTCTAAACTATTTATCAGAAAATACAACTACAAAAACTGTATTTGACTTAATCACTAGGTAATTAAACAAAACCAAGCCCACAAGTGTGGGTACAGGCAGGCCTTGACCGACATCGGTTGTTGAGCCAAAGAAGAAGAAGAATAATTAAACAAATAACTTCTCAAAAAAATGATTTGTGAGCTTTCATCTTGGCAAATGATCACCATGCATTGCCATTAGTTGTACATATACGGTAAATAATCATTCCCTTGTAACCCTTTAATTTAGATAAACCATTCAATTTTTGTATCTTTATGGTTTTAAATGCTGGTTTAAATAGTTTGATAAAATACAAAGATAAAAATAAATATTTTTTTTTAATTAGTTTATTGTACAAAGATATTGTTTTAAAAAGTCTCAAATAGTGAATAAAATATATTAAAAATTAATATCAAGGTTCATAGTACTTGCCATACAATATAAATGCGATACCACAAATGTAGGGAACATACTTCCATAACGTTTACTATAAAGTAGTTACGAAAAATTTTCGGAAAGGAGGAGTTTCGGAAAATTATTGTTTATACATTTATTGTTGCTACGTTTCTTGTGCTATGAGCCACTGTTTTGCTACTGGTTTTTTTCTTCCAGTTGTTTTTATACAATGTTTTATTTACTATTTTGTCCGTCAGATTAACCGACCCTCATCTTGACTCGGCTTCAGTTTGCTCTTACAACGGCACCGATTGTGCACGCTCTATTACTCTCTGTTAGTTTAGTACGAAACCTTTCTTAAAAACGGCCAGCGAAAGCGAGGTTTTACAGCATGGTAAAAAATGGTAATTTTATTTTTGGTTTTAACACCATCACACTTTACACACTCCTCCGCCATGGACGAGCGGCGTGTTTTCGTCCGTTTGACCCGGGGGAGATGGCAATTGACCCTATCCCCACTTATGATTATCATTATCACCACCAGGGTGCCACCACCGCCGTGCCGGTCTGTCTCGGTCTGGCTGTCCGAAGGGAAGATGATGGGGCAACTTCTTGGCAGTGGCACGTCATCGGCGTGGTTACCTCGCTGTGGAGTTTAGATTGCATGGATACAGCACGCTATATTAGGAAAAGTTGATGCTAGTACTACACCATCACGAACGAACTTTCTTGGGCACGCTTGTCCAAACGCGTCCGTTTGTTTGACCATCTTCGTCGCGCTGTGTTTTCGCATGCAACAGCGGTATTGCCGGTGGAAAGGAGCAACAGAATTGTGAAAATTTATGCTTCCTCCCTCCCTGTGTCTGTCTGGCAATGATCACGCGCGGGCCAAAGTCAGGGAGCACCGGTCAGTGCATGCAGCCGCGCGCAGGTTTTTTTTTCCAGTAATTTGAAACACCCAACAGTTGAGCAAGCTTTATGGGATGCAATTAACAAAATATATTGAATCAGATATATTAGCGACAATAAAAGGCAAGCACTGGAAACGGGCATATTGGGTAAAAGGGGAAAAAGGGGAGGTTAGGAGTTCCATCTTTTTTATATTTTTTTGGCTCTTGCTTTGGAAGGTGTTGTGTGCTTTTAACATTTTTTTTTGTCTTTAAGCTTATTTCTTCTTTACTATGTGCGTCTAGGAGGCGCCTCTTAGACCCTGAGCGAATGATGAGTAGCCACACTGCTCCACTCCACTCCATCCCGTATCCCGATGATCTCCACCACCTCATCGACCCCATTCCTCTTTCGGGTCACGGCTCATGGGGCCAGGGATGGAGATGGGAGTCAGATAAGATTGCAAGCAGTGTACGTTTCGGCAGGCAAGACAAGACGGTAGCATGTAAATATGAGGCGCGCTTCTGGCGATGGTTAAGCTCAGCGACATTAAGCACCGTCTCGTGTAATGTGGCAGACACACGACAGTCGTTCTGTCCTGGGCACGAAAAATGACAAAAACGGTTAACCCAAAAGTCAGTTTGCCATTGTGTGGTGGTGATGGTGGTATGGCAACCGAGCGCGAACCATCATCACCGATGGCGCAACGTGTACCATAATTTAATGCAAATTGAAGGGTCGCGCTGTTGTCGCTGCAAGCTACCGGTAGCAAAACCTCTCCTGACCGGTTGCAGAAGAAGGCATGCAGTCCGGCTTCCAACAGGAAGTGTAATGGAAACGAAAAGTTGAAAAAAAACATGAGCGTTTTGCGAGCAAATACATGTGATGGTACCAGACACCGACAGAAGCACTCTGAGCAGTCGCGCAAATCGTTGGAGTGTCTCCTTTTATTTTTCAAACAAAAAGTGAAGCCATCGGCAGGGTAAGGGTGTGTATTGGTTATGTTTAGGCTTTTTTTTTGCTAATTATAACAGCTAGTTTATTTGTTTACACTCTTGTTTGTCAGATCACTATCACATCGACCAATGATGATGATGATGATGATGATGATGAGGATAATAATGCTTAGTGTGGTGCTTTGGCGACCGGGGGAAAATGATACGAAGCTTCATTATTTTCTTTACTATTTCGGTGTGTTTACACTTATTTTTTGCTGTTCGTAGTTTTCGCATTAATTTGGCAGTTTTATGATTTAAACATACGGTTGAGGGGTTGGTACGCAAGCGAGCACGATTTAATAAAATGTATGTGTGTTGCGTATACATTTTTCATGCTAAAAGCACATTTAACACGTGTTTTGGTATCGTTAATGAACCATTATTCATGGGGCTATCTCTTGTTCGATCATCAGATGTGTACAGATAAGCATATGTGATGCTTTCGATAGGGGTAAAATAGAAAGTCTGGCAAGGGGGCACGGCAGCTACCCAAGCATCACTCGTGATGGTTGCTATCCCAGTGTAGCATACCTCAGAAGCTTCGCAAAATGATTGATATGGTGATATCACTTAATCATTACGCATCACAAAATTTGGTACATAGACGTACATTATTTGAAGAAACGGTGCTGGGTATTCAAAATCGAACACTGCGAATTCGGCTGCTCTTCCTACTATGTGTACAATATTTTGAAATTGCTCCCCATTATTTATAAGTTTATTAAATAAGATCAAGAATTGATTCTATTATTTTTATTATGTTATAACGTGTAGTTGGGCAAACAATCGTCTAAATTGTATCGTCTGTTCTAAATTGGCTTGCTTTCATTTAATTCAATCTACCAAAGAAGTCATCTACCTAGGAGTGGTGCCCAGCCATGTCGATTTGACTGTTAATGAATAGAAAATTAATGATTAAATGATACTTAAATAGATGCTCCTTTTCTTGTTTTCGCTACGTTATAAAATGATAAATGTATCAATTTCATTTTGAATTTAAATTTGTTTTCAAGATGAAAAATTAATACTCCTGAGATGCATCATTGGAGAAAATGCAATGCCGATAAAATGTATACTAAAATGATTTGTATATTTTGAGAGGATTATCTTAAGATTACTTACACTATCGTTGAGCTCGACAATATTATTTCGTAAGCAATTCGAGCTTATCATAGTTGATTAAGGATTAATGAATTGAAATTCTGAGCTACAGCTCGTACTTAGAGCTTAAAAATAAAATTTCTTTAGAATATACAAGCTTTGATTTTAATGAATCCCTTTGATATGTATGAATCTGCACATAGCCGGCATTCGTCTGGTTTGAACGGATTCCTATACGAATATAAGGTACCTATCTTAACAGTTTCAAATGAGGTTATATAAAAAATGTTTGTTTTCATATTAAAAATCGGTAAAGGACAATTTATATCCCAAATGTTGTCGTGTAAGCTTTGGTAGAGTATTATATTTTCTTCGTATGCATGTAAGTTTATTGATCTCCCCAATCATATGATGTAAATCGGCCTGAAAAAAAAATCAAACTTGTGTACGGCTTCAAGGTATTAAGTATTGACTCTTTATTAAGGATGTTTCAAAATGAAGAACAATTGTATTCTTGTTTTTAATGTGATTACATTCGGTAGATGTGTCTCCTTCCTGCCTACATATCGTTACATTATCACAAAGTTTCTACACAGCCTTCAATGGATATGGATATGATGGTTTTATCGTGAAGGGCTCTCAGCTCAAGATGCTGCATTTCCTATTTCTATGGCTCGACAGTATGCATAACTTGCACCAGTGCATAGTGCCCCGCCGTATACGTCGTATGCTGGCACACCAGGATATGGTACCGATGCGACAAAAAAGTGGTTTGTCTTTTTGCAAAGCGCAAAGCACATTAATGAATGCACACTTACACTAGAAGTTGTTTCGGTTAACACCCCATGAGGGGTGCTACAGTTTGAAGTGTCCTTTTTCGGCGCCGTTTCCCTTCAAACGCGTTTAATTATGCAAGAAAGCTGATTTTTGTCCCAGAGAGGGTTGCAAATGGTTCATAAGACAGCAGTATTGTTTGTTCGTAATTGTTTGGAAATAAAGCTTTAGCATGCTTTAAGGGTTTATTTTTATACTCTCCTTACGCGACACAGTTGTAATTCTTTATATAAGCTAAAAACTTCTACATTGTTATTTTCGGGTCAAATCAAACTAAAAATAATTTAACTTGTATCAAAATTACTTCGACGTTAATAAAACTAATCAATTGTTTTGTTCCTGTTTATTTTGTTCCAGGAGAAAAACTCGTTCCTCAACTACAACGTGTCGTGTATCCTTACGCTACCGCCGTACCAGCGTAAGGGCTATGGACGGTTGCTGATCGACTTCAGTAAGTATTGCTTCTTATTTCCGTGCGACAGGGGAATGGGGGTTGGTCAACGACCCTACGGAGACACGCTACTAGTCAAGGGGTTCCGTGTATTTTTATTCCTTCTTCAATGCAAACTTCCAAACATGTTGTCTTGTGTGTGTTTGTGTGGAGCGGAGGGTGGTATTGTGAGGAAGTTAGCAGATTGACTGGTGGTGTGGTTTAAATCAGGTAATTTACATACTTTGACCATTTGCAATTCGGACACTTCGTTTTGCCTGGTGGCGACGGTTAGCAGGGCGCGGAACGTCCTGTGCGGTGAACGTCCAGGGCGTGCTTTGCAAAACCATACTGTCCTACCATACTTTTCGATCATTTGGGGTCGATAAGCGGTTATACCAGGTTCGAAATGTGGATTGAACCCTTTGATCTGGCCTAACATGGAACACCGGTGGGGGGGTTATTCGTTGGTTAACAAAGGGAGAGGTGTGTGCGTACAAAAATAGTCCTTATTTTTGGCGAATTCACCACTCAACAGGGGTGAAAACTTTCGGTAAGGTAATGGGACGATTCCATCAACCGTGCCGGTAATATTTTCGGCATTTGCCTGCAAGGATCTGTCGGTTCAGCTGACTGACCACTTGATTTGCCAACGCTTGCGGAAGGGTTACTATGCAAATCGTATGCGATGGATCGGAATTAATGACGACGCTGTGGATTTAATTTATACTGCTTTCCATTATTTTCGCTCCTTTTTTAAGAAGAATAATCATAGCTATTACACCGATATTATCGTATTATCGCCATGGGGTGGGGCTCCACCGGCGTTGTCCTGAATGTTGCCTGGAGCCTTGAGGTAGGTTTGTTGGTTGATACACTACTCGCGTATGCTATGTTTGTTTGGGACTGTGTCCTATATCCGTCGTGGCAACAGATGGAGCTCATAGGGTAGTTTTCAGGCGATATAGTAGCACCTTTCCCTACGGTGCGTCCACGAAACCTTCCCCACCGAAACACTCGATCGCGTACGCTCTGCCGTGTTTGCGAGTTGAATGACCTCAAAAATAATTCGCAATAAGGGGTTGGAAACGTACACATTATACACATGTAATATTGCTTATCAAAAGTAAAATATCACGCAAATGGAAATATGGGCACGCCAAAACACCCGGGGGGAAGTTGGGAGCGATTGGTGCGGGTTTCCTGGTAGGTTTTGCAAAAGGGGAATCTAGGGGGGATTGTTTTATTGGCATTTGGTATCTATGTGTGTGAGGGTGTGTTGATTTTGTTCGTTGCAAAAAGGGATTGTTGTTAGTAGTTATCCACACGTAAACTGGGCGAGTTTAATTAGGCCCTGTGAGTCATCTCTCTCTCTCGAAAAAAAAAAACTGTGCTCTACCTTCTATACCTCACCATAGGGCACAGACGTTTTGCTTTGCGGGTGAAAACATGAAACATGTTTGGTACATTTTTGATTCGGCAATGCGATTTTGAATAACGTACAATTGTTCAAACTAAGAATTCGCCAGAAAATCAATTAAATACTGGTGGGCTAAGAAACAATTCTAAACGATTCCCGCTTATTTAATTACCTCTTGTTCTAGTCCAATGATTTTATAAGAATTACTTTTATCGAAAACATTATGTTGAGATAGATGATTGATGTAGATGATCCCAGCCTAGGATGGAGAAGGGCTATAATATTTTAATGATATTGATTATTAATGACAACTGAGTGCAAACACTTAGTGCGAATCTTGACTGGACTAGAGCAGAAGTCTCTTTACTACGGTCCACAGGCCAACTGCGGCTGATTAGTATTTATTTGTTAAAACGAAACTTAAATGATTACCCATTAGTTAAAAGTAACGTTGAAATGTCAATTAAAATCATTATTTGCGAAGAAGTTCGGCCCACGAAGTGAAAAGTAATGTTGGGTTTCATTAATCTTTCGTTGAGATGCATTCATATGAATCTTCAGTGATGAGTGATTCAAATCTCAAGTCAAATCTTAAAAGATTCATGAAGCTCTAAAGATTCACAAATCTTCAAATATTAATAAATCTTCAAAGATTCATGAAGTTTCATAGATTCATGAATCTCTAAATATCAATGAATCTCCAAGGATTCATGAATCTCGAAAGATTCACGAATCTTCAAAGATTCTTGAATCTATAAAACTCATTAATCCATTAAAATGTATATATCTCCAGGAATTTATGAATCTATGTATGATTAGAGATGGAATTATTAGAGATGTATGATTTTCAAAAAAATGAATTTCGTAAATCTCACCTAAAACATGCCCATTGGGGGTTCAAGCCTCGCATGGACCATCTCCCCGTGGCAAAACAAACTATCCGGCTGCGTGGTGTTGCCAAAAAGTCTCGAAAGCCCTTATAGGCTAGCATGACCACGTAGGTTGTTACGTCAAGAAGAATGATAATAAAAAACTCAAGCTCTATGCAAGTTTAGAGATTTATGAAGCCCTTGAAATTCTTCAATCTTACGAGATATAAGAATCTTGTGAGATTCATGAATCTTTTGAAATTCTTGAATCTTTCGAGATTCGTGAATCTTTCTAGATTAATTAATCTTTCGAGATAAATTGATCTTTCGCGATTCATGAATCTTTCGAGATTCATGAATCTTTTGATGTTAATGAATCTTTCGAGATTCATGAATCTTTTGATGTTAATGAATCTTTCTAAAATCGAGATTTAGGTTCATTGAATCATTATAAAGATTCATTCAGATTCATGAATATTAATCAAATTTACGCAACACTAGTGAAAAGTTCAATGATCCTAGGACTAGAGCAAAATGTTGTGGCTTTTTTATCTAACTGCAAAACAAAAATTATGCGCTGTTAAACAGTTAGCATAGCAATTACGAACAAGCCCCTTTAAATGCATCTTAATATTTATTTATCATTTGTTAAAGCGTTGCCTTCAAAACTTGCCTCAAATTCACCCATTTTCATCGTCTAAGCGTTTTTGTCAACAACTTATATCGTTTATCTTTTAAATTTGAGTTTAATTTTTTTGTGTAAATATTTTTTTTAATATTTCGATCATATTTCATCATCCGAACAAGAATTCACGTCTACGCAAAAACAATTTAGTACTTTTGATAGTAGTTTATGAAACACAATTGGCATTATCAATTGGTGTTCATAGAGATCTATGTAAAACCTCCCAACAACCCTGCAATACTGTTGGAATGTAATTTAAATTCTTTACAATCGCTAAAAGCTCCACCCAGAGCTTTTTTCCCTCGTTTTCTAACATTCAAACACAACAAAGCACACAAACTGGCTCTCCGTAGTAGTAGAGGGAGAAAATTGCAAATAATTAAGGTTTTTGCAAGAATAGTTTATTGACCCTGAGTGGATGGAGATGAGGGCGAAAGAGAAGCATAAAATGATAGTAAGAATAGCTTCATTCAGTTCAAATTTACGCTTCCCAGAAAAGCTCATTGCTTTTCTTCCGTTGTGCTTGTGTGTCTGTGTGTGTGTTGCCTTTATAAAGTCATGGCAATGGCAATTCGCTTCCATCCAATTATGCTTGGAAGCTGTTTAGCTCTCCCGTGTCCATGCCACACAATCAATTGGGAATGGAAGGGAAAGCTGCTCCCGAAGGCCGGCGGAGAGGTTTAAAGATATCTGCCGTTAGCCGCTGTGCTGTGGAGAAAGGAAGAGATTGCGTTAGCGCGAGCGAATTTCGCCAATCGTTCGCGGAGAAGAAGAAGAATGAGAAGGTGGAGAAGTGGGATGGAGGTTTGCGATTTTAAATCTATCGCGAAACCAATCCACCATTCCAGCCCGAAGTCCATTGACCTGCTGCGTGTATGAGTATGTCTGCATCTGAATGTTCATTTTCTGCTTGACAGCAGGTAGAGCCAAAGCGGGAACAGGAAAGCGGAGGAACAGGGAATCGAAGGGAAAGGAACGCAATCAACTGAGTTACCTTCGCTTCCTGTTTCCTGCGGTTCAATTTCTAAAAGCAAAGATCCAAAAAAGATCTGTGTGCAGCAGCAGTAGGGTCGGTATGACGGGGTGCGGGATGGAGATGAGCCAACAGAGGCAAGGGCACTCTGTATAGCTGTGGGAATGTGCGTCCGTTGGAGGTAATGGAAGCTGGTTCTTACGCTAGTTTACGTTTGCATGCACCTGATTGCGTGCAGTACCGGGGGGCAACCGCGGGACCGATGATAATGGACCGATCGGTAGCGCTGCGGTTTCGAGACGCTTTTCTTAAAGAGCATAAAGTTCTGACGTTTAAAGGCCTCGCTTGCTGCTGCGCTTGGTCATCTACGGGGCAGACCGTAGGGCAGGTATTGTACGTCTGTACGCCGCAGAGCCAACAGCAACACACGCAATATGTAATACGTTTGGCGGTGGTGCCGTGTTCGGCGGGTTAGGATAATTGTAAACTCATTCAATCGAGACTGGGTGTGTAGCTAAGTAGGGTATGGGCTTTGTGTCTGCAAACGCAAACGCAACAATTGCAAGGTGGGCGCTTACATTTGTGCTGATTGCTTCCAATAGCGCTCTCGGCAGATGACTTGATGGATGTGCAGTTGCGCTGCGCTCATCTTCAACATTTAACGATTTTCTTGCATGCCATCAATATTGCAGATCAGTTTCTTTCGAACGTGATGCAGAAATTGTTAACTCATCGGAATGAGGCGGTGCGCATTAACTATTCAATGGCGACGTCGGATGATGACTGTCTGAGGTTCTTAATTTATTTATAGTCATACTGTTACGATTGCAGGTATGGCATGATTTTGTGGCTTTTTATTTGGGGGGTTTTCCACTTTTCAAGTTTCGTTATATCACCGAGTTGTGGTTCAAATGGCAACCAATGTACAATGATTTTTTTATACGCGTGTCGCTAATATCAAAACAGAGCCCTAAAGACGTCTTAATTGCATTGTACCGGCCGCCGCAGAGACTATTTATCAGTCTGAATGTCGGACTGGCTGATTGCCGATTTGTCTGTCTAATGTTTTCTCCTGAGACGTTGGCGTTTGTGTGTCTCTGTGTGCCGTTTGCCATTCCCCGTCGATGTGATTGTACGCTGTATCAATGTGTGTGCGCGACAGTCAGTTCGATAACCGCGAAATGGACGTATGTAAACAGAACCATAAACCGAGCATTTGCACCGTTCGCTCTTCCCCGACCAAAGACAAACAGCGCCTCCTCACACTCCCGTGCAGAAGAGGGACGGTAAAGGAATGCCGGTCAATGACGTGTGCGCGAGGGCACGATCCAACAAAAAAAAAAACGACACCGTCCATTCTCTTGGCGACTGTCACTGGTGTCGTCTCATTTATGATGCATAAAAAAACGTTCCTCCCTTGAGAGCTGTGCTGTTGTCTCACAAAAAGTCGGGATGTGGTTAACGGGGACGGGATATCGGGATGGATGGGTATTAGGAAATGAATCGTATCGATGTTATTCACCTGGCGCTACTCCGTCCGAGGCAGCAGAGGTGGGGTACGTTTTAGAATCTGCGTTTCTCTCTTGCTGAAGAAAGTAAAGTTCTGGTTGAAGAAAGTCATTGCAAGCCAGCAACTGTGTCGAGAACTTCCTTGACAGGGTGGACAGAAGAATGGGGAACCGGGCAGACAACACGTCAGCAGCATGCGCACACGGTGTAAATTGAATTAAATCCTGCCCTACCCTAAGTGTGGTGGGGTTTGGGATTCGTGCTCGAAAGGGATCGATGACCACGCCAAACCGAACCGGTATTGGTTTCGACGGTTGTGGTGTGAGTAGGTCATGAACCGGTAACGGCGTCGGTAATGTGATAATTGAGTTTGTTTATTGGTAATTTAGCTGATTTCCTTCGTCATTTTCAATTTCCCGTGGGAGCAGTTCTAATCGAGTATTATGCATTGGTTGCTGGCTGTCGATATTTGATGGTCTCATTACGAAGCGAGCCAATCGCGAACAATTAGCATTAAAGGCCTCTATATCATTGGGGGTTTCAATCGTAGTTTTAAACTTGACGCTTGGTGGTTTAAATGCATCTATGAATTGACATTATGTATTTAGCAGAACATTAATATCTAAAGGACAGGAAAGAATTCAAGAAAGCACATACAAAAAATTCACCATTGTTATCGCAAGAATATTTTAAAATTTAATTTTGATAGATTTCTCAGTTATTTATGTATTTCTTTTTGATTTCATCTACTTGTTAAGAAACGTCTGGCTGTTTTGTTGATAACTATTTATTTTCATGCCAATTTTCATCACTTTGTACCTTCTCTTTGGCTATCCATGTCAAGCCATCGACCAAAACCTCTCCTTGAGTCTGCTAGACCGTTTGTTTGCATCGAAGAAGAAGAGCTACTTCATCGAAGCAAATCAACATTCCATTCGTGTCGTTTACAGCGTATCAGTACATAATTACGCGGAAAATTGTATCATCATCGGATTGCGAATGGAATGCACGAGGAGCGCTCAATCCGGCAAGTAATTTGCCCTAATATAGGTCAGCGTATGCAGCGTGTTGCCTCTGACTACTTGCCATGGCAGCTTGCTTGCAGCGTAAAAATGCAGGTTGAATTAATTTTATCTCATTCTTGACACAACGTCGTTCTAATGATCGCCGATTGCGTCATCCTGGGAGCATTCGTTGCCTGCGGTACTCGGGATCGTCGGCGCAGCACACGGCAGATTGGCGATAATAATGTCAATTTACTTCACTGCTACATTCATCCTCATCCACGCTAAACACACAACCAAACATCATTCCCTTCGTGGCTTGATGAGCTGCCACACGAGTGGGAAGATCACAGGACACAAGCCCGGGCTGCATACTGAAGGGTGTACTTGGTAGACAACGACGACGCTGCGTAATGCGTCTTAGCCATCCAACCATTAAACGGAGAAGCGAAAAACCGATGCAAAACTCGGCACCAAACGAGGCGAAAAATGTGTAAATTAAATAGTTAATAAAAGGCAAACCGGCTGCAGCAAATCGAATGCGCAAGGACATTTGTCGTATGGCCGCGTGCGTAAGCGCACAGACACTATCACCCCGTCGGTCGGATGCAACCCGGACACCCGGAGCGAATGATAAATTACTTTCGTTGACATAATTCCTGCTTGGAAAAATGTGTCACTCAAAGCATTGCCATCGGTGAGCGGGTAGCGTTTAAAACGGAATAACACAAAGCATTTTATGAGCCTCCTATCCTACTCCCGCGTGTATCGCCCGTGCAAGAAGTGCAGGAGCGAGTGCAGAAATGCTGCATACACAACCGCACTCCACCGGGGACGAGGGTGCACGGAAATGATGCTGAACAAACGGAAATAATTACACTCTCATCATCATTCGTTCGTTCGTTCGTACGTTCGTTCGTACGTTGGTACGCACGTACGTTTGTTGGTTGGGGATAATTTTGCCCGGTTCACCATCATGCATCACTATCATCGTTGCGTCATTATCTTAACGCTCTTCAGCAGTCAAGTCGTCCACCTGTTTCGGGCCACGGGCATCCTCCACTGCTCGCCAATGCACACCAAGTATGTGTGTTGTATGTCACTCGGTTGGTTTGGCTGTTTAGGAGTTAGTTAGGGCATATATTGTACTTTATTGTGTTGTTTTTTTCTTCTTCTTCTTCTCTCCGTTCTTTGTTCATCTCCTGTTGGGTGCAAATAGTAACACCACGAGCAAAACAATGCAATACTTACGAACCGGAATGAGCGGTTATGGTGTTGGTGTAGTTGGTGCATTATGATCGTACACTGTTTAACGTGAATGCACTGGGTAGGTTTTTTCTTGCTGCACCCGAGCTCACCGGTAGAACTAATTCCGGCGATATCTGTACGGGGTTAATGCCTCTCGGTTAAGGGTGACTCATTTACTGCTGGTTAGATTGTAAGTAAAGTAATGGTTATTGTTAAGCTACAGCAGATAATAGGCAATTCATTTTACATTGTTCGATGCTTTGTTTGAGAGGTGGCAATGTATTCATCACACGGCCAGTGCATACATATCGGTTGTAATCAATGTTGACAATAGTGTTTCCCACACACGGAAACACTGTGATTTATGAAGAATAGGTAATTTCACAGAGAAAATTGTTCTATTTCTTTTAAATTCGTTTATAAGGACAGATGGAGTTTATGGAGAATGTTTCTCGATGTCTGTTAAATTCGTTGATAAGAACAGATAGAGTTTGTGGAAAATGTTTTGGCTAACTATTGCAGTAGATATCTCATTGATATCTCATATTTCAATTGGAACGTTTTCAATCCATTTTCTTTCAGCATACCTTTCCCAAATAGTTGCATGAGATTGGAATTTTCATCAGCTTTTTTTTGACAGCTTGTGATTGTAATGTAGATCCTGCAGGGCCGGATGTGATTGCAAGGACTAGGGCGGTCATTACGCCAACAAAAAGTAAATAAATATCATAAAAAATTATCATGGTCATACCCTATAAATGAATACTTAAAGATGATATATTTCTTCTTTATTCGTTTAATTTATGTTATTTGTAAATTGAATTTGTAAAACAGAATTCGTTTGATTATTTGTCGCGTAAAAAATACTGAAAGATGGATGAATTTATAAACCTCAATTCAACGTTCCGGAAACAAGTGGCCGGATGGTACGTTGTTAGATGCGATGGCTGCTATACAGGTGGGTTTGGGTACGATCCTCATCTGAATTGCGGATCCAACTGGTGTACTGTACGTGAAAGCCTATGTAAATCATAACCAATGACATTGTTGATTTAAATCACTAATGCAAATAAGAAAAGAACTGCTTAAATATTTAGGACATTCAATTCTAAAGCCTGTTCTTATGTTATCAAGTACATTTACAAATTTACGAAACAAATGGTACAGTAGGTTTGGTGAAGGTGTTTTACCACCACAAACCACGAAACACGTAATCCTAAAAAATATTCCTACAGTAACACTCATTCTAAACACATTGACCCTAGGTATTTAGCCTTGAAAAAACCATTACCTTTAAATAAAACTTACATAAACAGTTGTGTGCATGTGTGTTTGGGAAACTCCTGTCACGAACGATAATTTATGATCATCGGCTCAGTCTTCTTTTTGTTTCGCCTGGATTCCTCTTGTTCTCCACTTTCTATCGCCTCAAACGTGTGAAAGATGAATGCCTTTCGCGTTTGTTGTGCGCTAATCGATGGACTCCGCTCGTTTCAGACAATGTAATAATTTTCTCAACAAGTAGCTTCACGATTGTAACCATGCACTCGTACAACAAACGGTTGCAAAACGAGCTCGCCCAACAAAATGCTTTCCCCCCGTTGCCGAATAGGGTAAATGTACCTATAGTGGTGGTAGTACCAATAGTGGTGGTATTGCACTAAAATGCGGTTCATACGGCAAATTACAAGTAATTAAGTTATTTACGTTAGTATTAAATGTTCTTTAGCCTTTTACAAAGGGTTTAAAAGTTAAATGGGGCCATTCCGTTACTTAGTGACCGAAAAATCCATTATTTTGTGAAATGTGTCAACATTTTTCCAAAATCCTTAGGATTTCATAACGAAACTCATTTTTCTGTTAACGTTCTAAATGACCACATAACCACGCAATTACTAGTTTTTCAACATAACTGTTATGAAATGTTATTGTTTTACTAAAATTATTTGCCTTTTGACCATAATTATGCATTTTTGAGTGTTTTTTACCATAGTGCCATTATAGGTACACAAAACAGGCATGTTCCTATAGTGGTTATAGTTATAAAATCAATAAAAACAGGTCATTTTAGATTTTTTTGAGGATATTTTTGACATGTCGTACTGTTTTCACTAAAATAAGCAACAGAAATGAGTTTTATGTAGATAATTTACCAAAAACAGGATAAAATTCGCTTATATGGCAGAATGAAAAATTGACTTCAAATCAAGCACACTCTTCCGGATGTAGGTTGATGACAGGTGTGATGCAGTACTTTAGTCAATAGTTTCATTGATCAAATTTATGCATTGTTTTACGATCAAATTACGCAATAAGCCTATATTATGGCAGTCCTTGCTATTCATAAGAAAACAGCTTCGAAACTAAGTTTCATTGATATTATACACCGTTCTTGATGCATCTTTGTTTACCACCACTATAGGAACACAATACGACGACTATAGGAACCATACCACCATTATAGGTACAACGAAGCAGTCACAAAAATATGTATTTTTTCGTAAATTTGATGTATTTCATGATAAAAATGGTTGTGATTGCGTAGATAAAACATATTCCAATTGCTATGTGTTAAAATATTCAGAAATTATCCTTCCTGACACTTTAAATCCATTAAAACACATCGGTACCACTACAAATTGCACTAATTGTAAGCTTCCGCGAATGCACCGCGAAACAACGGCTATTGACGAAGACGACCGTCAGCTTTCGGAACGGATGGAAAAATGATGATTGATGATACGGGAAATGAAGGGAGTGAGACTTACCTTATCGCAAGTCTGTCCCTCAACCGCGCGCACACACACACATCCTGCCAAGGACGCAGGAAGAGGAAACCGCAATTCACGCCGTTAATCAGCCGGCATCCACACACGGTTTTGCACACACTCTGGTGGCTATTGTGCTGCTGGGGGAGCAGATTGATACAGCCAACAACTTCTTCGCTGTGCCCGACGGTCATGCTGGAAACTATCCCTACAATGGGAAAGGTCTGGGATGTGGTCACCACCGTACCTTGGGGAGGAGGCACGGGAGTAATGTAGTTCAAATGAAGCTGGCTGTTCTTGCAAGGGCAAGAAGCATAAAGGCATCGTTAATGAAGGTTGATTGCATGTGCATAAATTCTTGTCCACTCCCTTGAAACACATCAGTGTACGCGTCCGCGAGGCAAAACGCGCTAATGACATCGTTAGCTTAATCTGTTTATTTAAAAGTGATTAATAATGTTGCATAGCCATTTTGCGCCCTGGTTAGTAGTTTGTGAGACGCAGATTACATTGAATAGTATGTAGTTATTTCGAATAGCAATCATGGCACAACTAGTGATTAACGTTTGTTTTAATGCAACTGATTCAATTTTCGCTTCTACTGATTTTTCGTGTAATAATAACAAAAATGTACTAAAATAATAACTGAATGCTTCAAGCGATCATTTAGCGCGATCAATACAAAAAAGATAATATGGTACGCCGTTCGGAAATTTATGCACAGCATGATGGGCGATAATAATACCTCAAAATCGATAACAAGCTTCGATGTGACTTCAAAAAAACACAAACAAATTAGAGAGCTAGCGAATGTCATTGATTAGTTTTGCTTGGGACGACGATCATTATCTTCCACTGTCACCCATTATTGTAAATATGAATGGATATCATTCGGATGTGTAATGGCAGCTGTTTATTGCCCTCCAAATTTGGCACACAAATTAACATCAAATAGTGGTCGTAAAAAATATGCAATCCCCGAAAGATATGAACAACGATGGGGTTAACGAACTTCTAAATGGTTTCTCCCCGCGGGGGTGAAAAAACCAAAACTCCGCGTAACAGCAAGAAACGCAGTGGTACTGTAACATTCGCATTCTTTCTCCTTCATGGTGCTGCATTACAGCCACCCGAGCGAGCATACATCGACGGTAGCCAAATTGATTTAGTGCGATATTCGGCTGCGGTTTCGAGCGGGGTGTGAAACTATGGGAGTGTTTGTGTGTGTTATAGCAAAAGTTTGCAAACTCTCGTTTCCTTTTCGCGCTAGCGGTTCCCATAACGGGGTTTGGTTTGGTTTTTTCTCTGCTCACTACCCGCTGTACTGTCGCTCACAAATCTGCGTGTATATACCACCGCATACCAACCGCGAGACTGGAAGGTGAGAAAATATGCTGTTAATTGATTAAAGAAATCGGCTATTTTTAGCCGATTGATGGCTGAAACCTGTGCCAAACGCTGCACGTGGAGTGGTGAAGCATCTGTTACGTGTGTATTGTTGTTGGTATGAAGCATTATGCCGTTAGCGGCCGTAGTTTTCGAAATTGATGGGGGCTAAAAATAGCTATTTCGGTTCGATTTTGTCTTTCTATTTCGGCAAACAAAGCGCACAAGCTGGAATGTGGTGCTGCACCGTTACTGTATGTTGCAAATTTCACCTGTTGTCTAATGTTTACCGTTGTGTGATGGGAAGATGAGTTACCGTGAGATTAGACTGTCTAAGGATGGTAATGGGAGTGAGTGAAGAAAGGTGGAGTAAACATGGTTCGCACTTTGCGCTTTGGGAGATTGGGGAGGTTCGCAAAACTGAAACTAGGTCATGGATTTCTTTTTTGCGATGAACAAAATTTGGATATTTGCTACAATACGTTGTGGCATTTTTGGCGTTGTTGTCTCACTATCTTTCTCAAAAGTAAAAATTCTTGTAATAATTTCCTAACCGATGGTTATGCTCACTTTAAATCAATCTAACCAAAATAAAGATGAAGTTTTGGACAAAACAAAACTAAAAACATACCAAACAAATCACTAAAAAAACCTTTCAATTGTATAAATTACACAATGGCATGATATTTTTTACATTGTGTGCTCTGCATCTTCACTATGTGGCAGATCTTGGAAAATATGGCATAATACAGACACGACACTTACCATTTTTTCATTGACTTCAAAACCGCATATTATAGCATAGCCAAGTTAAAGCTGTATAACGCTATGAGCTCTTTTGGAATCCCGGCCAAACTGAAAAGGCTAGTAAGAATGACTATGGCCAACGTCACATGCCAGGTGAATGTAGATGGAAAACTCTCAAGGCCTTTTGCTACCACTAAAAATCCGCGCCAAGAGGACGGGCTTGCCTGTCTCCTATTCAACTTGGTGCTAGAGCAGGCCATCCGAGACTACAAGAACAATCTTCTCTAAGTCATCCCAGATCCTGGCATATGCTGATGATATAGACATCATTGGTCTGCTGCTCTCCTATGTAACAGAAACCTATCAAGAGATCGAACAGGCAGCAGAGAACCTCGAATTGCAGATAAACGAAGCAAAGAACATACTGATGGTGGCAACATCAGCGGCCCTACCAATAAATAATCCAAAACTACGTAGGCGTGACGTACAGATAGGTGATCGCACGTTTAAAGTCATCCCAGAATTCACCTATCTGGGGTCAAAGGTCAGCAACGACAATAGAATAGTAGCTGAGCTGCGCGCAAGGGTGCTCGATGCTAACCGGTCATTCTACAGCCTGTGAAATCAATTCACCTCAGAGAACCTGTCGTGATAGACGAAGCTGGGACTATATAGCACCTATATAGTACCGGTACTCACATACGCCTCTGAGACATGGGCACTGTCCAAATCTGACGAAGCCCTCTTAGTCGCGTTTGAGAGAAAGATGCTCAAAAGGATACTTGGCCCCATATGTGTGGAAGAACAATGGAGGTGTCGCTACGTCATTATAGCTATGCGAGATGTACGACGACCTCACTGTCGTGCAGCGTATCAAGCTCGCCAGGCTCCGGTGGGCTGGTCATGTTGTACGCATGGAAACGGACGACCCAGCCCGTAAAGTCTTTAGGTCGTCCACAGAGGAGGCGTGATAGGCCGAAATAGAGTTAGCAAGATGACGTGGAGGCGTTTGTCATTAAGGCCGGGATAACGGACTGGAAACTGTGTTAGGGTAAAAGGTGGGACTTATCATCATTATCATCAGCATCATTATCAACATTTTGGTATATTAAAGAATTTACTAAAATCAGTTTACTTTTTTTAATTTCTGAATGAAATACATCTTCAGTAGTTACTACAGGCGTCCCCCGAGTTACGACTCCTTCAAGTTGCGACGATTCGCAGATACGACGATTTGATTTTGACGGTTTAAAGTTGTCATTGAACTTCCCCAACTATCCGATCTTGAATATCTATATCGTGTAAAGGGCTTTTAGAGTAAAATTAATACATTATTGAACATTGTTTGAAATAAAATACACGATATCATTAATTTTGACTCTCCAACTTCGGTTATTAACTTTATATTCACAGATATTCGACATACGACTATATCGACTTACACCTTGCTTTTTTTCGGTCCCAAATACAGTCGTATCTCGGCGGTCGCCTGTACTTCTAATTTCATGGTTTAATATTCGGGTTTTCAAAGAGTGTTTATTTACCTAGTTAGAGTCGAATCAATAAGTTATTATTGTCTGTTAATTATGATATTATGACGTATAGCAAGGAAAATGTAATAAAAACATATAGAGTGCTCCCAAAATTGTTGGTAACGGTAATTGTTCTTTGCTATGCTCTCCAAAAATTTGCTTCGTTTTTGCCAAACAATTTTTGAAATTCGCCATCCCGCACAGAGCAATGCCACACGGAAATGCATACGGAACATCAATGTTCGTTCCCCACCATTTCCTCCCCGTTCTGTGTGTTATTGCTATTTGCCCGGGTGAAGCGCAGCTGTCGATTCGCACACAACAACACGAGCAAAATTCCGTACCCGGCGCATTACTAGCATCAAAGAACATGTACACAAGCGCGCGCAAATAGATAGCAAAAAGGTACGGGAAGGCCTCACCTGCAAACAGCGCGGGCAAAGTCACTGATTGTGTGCAAGCCTCCTTCAGGTTTGATGTGTGTGTGTGTGTGTGAGATAGCAGAGCTGCGAAGACAGATGCGCCAGCAGAGAATGTTTGCATCGGCGTGATGATAACCGCTCCCCGTTATGCACCGATATGCATTGATTTACGACGTTCGCTCCCAGGCGGGTGGGAGGGAAACCATGGGCACGCCACGTATTGAGGGGGGCAGCACGTGTGGCGCCAATCGCTGCCATCTGGATAAAGGGGCACGCCGGCAATGGCACTTGAACAAAAGTCCTGCTCGAATGCTACAGTACAAAGTAAACACATTTCTAATAATTGCTTCTGCCGGGCAAGGATGAAGGACCCTCGAGAGATAATGAGGAGAATGAGCATGTCGGGGAAAATGGATTTGATAGCCGGGGCCAATGCAACACAAAGCATAATTAAGCATAGAAATAAGAATGATGGCAGAAGGGCGTAATGGCAAGGGAATCGGATCGAAGATGAGTGTAGTTATGTGTTGGGCACGATGGCGAAAGCAGGGATGCCGTTGGGATGGCCCGGGTTGATTATGTATGCCCTGTGGGTTTTGTGGCAATGGGAAGTAATTAATTTTGAAAATTATTTTAAAATTGTATCCTCCAAAACTCCCCGAGCGTCCTCCGTTTTAGCAATTTGAGAGCCGTATGAATCAAATGCCGAATTTTCGGATGGCAGAAAGAATGGTTTCGCGCTTCGAGACGACATTATCGATCGGACGGAACGCGATGAAACGCGATGGGACTTCTCATCGGTGTGCGGTCTAGATGTCGCATAGTTTGGAAAATAGTTCGTTGTTTTTTTTGCAACCATTTTCCACTACTCTCGCCTGCTCGTCGTTCATTTGAACGGTGAGTCAACGTTTTTTTCGCTATGGCTTGCACACTAACCATCGCCGTTTTGCAGCAGGACCGGGCCAACCGCCGCCATTCCGTCGCCACCGCCTTGCTGTCCCAGAAAGAGGGCAAAGGGCTGAGGGTCCACACTGAAGGGAGCTTTGAGGGCTTTAAGTGGTAGTAGTAGCAGTAGTAGCAATAGTAGTAGTTAGTTCGGCTAGTTCAGAGTGTTCGGGTGCGCCTGGTTCGGGCGCCCCCATATGCGAGAACATTTCGAGGGCGATGTCCTGACTGTGACCTCAGTTGACCTCGGATTTGCGACCCGAGGCCACGGAAACGAAGACCGGCGAACGAGCGACCGAGCGAGCGACGGCGTTGCTGGAGATGAAAGAAAGCAAGGCAACAAGGAGCAACAACAAGGGCTCGTCCGAACGGTGTATGTGTGTGTGTGTGTTTGTGTGCGCAAACTATTGGACGCACGTAAACACAATTAGGTGCGAGCACTTGCACATGCACACAAAGCAGCAGCAGCAGCGAACGGGATGCGCATAGTTTGGCCGTGGCTGTTGCATTATTGCCGCCCCGTATCGGCCAGCATTGAAATGCATGCTCTGGAGCCCATGTTTATGCTGCGGGCCCGGGCACTTTCGCTCCGATAAGCGACGCCGCTGATGGCGATGTTATGCAATTGATGATGCAATATTCGATGCAAACTTATCTATTTGGAGTTGTTAAAGCTCTGGTGTTTTTTTTTTTACTTTTTCCGAATATTTGAAACTTGAACTAAAAAGCCTTTGAAACTAAAAACTTTGTTTTAGCTATTTAGCTTCAAAGTTTTATTGTTCAACCACACCTTGCTTCAACGGGTCATTTTTACGATTGCAATAGTCTCTTGATACATTTGTCCATTATTATTGCTTTTATTGTTGTTTTTTCCTAAAAAGCATGAAAACAACTATGCTTAAAATGAGAAGAAAAAAAAACGTACCCATTTCTGAAATTGACCGGAAGCCCTATTCTATCTATTTAATGACATCATAAACAGCTCATCAACCAGCATAAGTGTGGACGCGCATCCGTTGCCACCGCAAGGGAAGCATGAAGAAATCTTGTAATAAATGGCATAATTTCAATGTGCCTGCCCGTGGGCCCGTTGTAACGTATCATGTTTTAAACACGCACAACCACCAACACCACCGGGTGCATGATTAGCGCGACCGTTTCAATTTTTGGAGAACCTGTTTCACCTGTTCGCCCGTAGATAGGATCATTATTGACGCACGCGTCGTTAGAGCGGTTTAATTTTGATGCAATTCGCTGCGTTTCGACAACTATACGAGGGGGAAGCAACTATTATTTGGCCGTCATATTTGTGCCGCTGTTATGCTGCATTAATATCTCATGGTGTGAATTATTGGTTGATTATATGCGGTTGAAGTATTTTTTTTATCGCTTCGTTTGTGGATTGTGAAACTTGTGGGTTTGAGTATTATTTTGTTATCAATCAAACGATTATTGTTAACATTATTTAAGATTACTTTAAACAATTTCTCAACGTTACTGTTTGTAAACTTTGGACTTAACATTTAAACATTAAATATGTACAGCAACATTTGTCCATGGTTCCGTTGTCTAGATAAGCGAAACAATTAATTAGGAAAGATTGTAAAGACCTTACGATCGCTGTTAGGGGCGTTAGGTTGCAATCCTTCATAATTAGACATTAGCTTTTGATTTCCGTTCGCTCGTCTTTGCGCTTCGCTGTTGTTAAGCAACGGCAGAGGATGGCGGGAAATGCATTTATGCTGTTCGTTTTATTGCATCCAGCTAGCCTTTTGACCATCCTTTGCCACCTGTTTCAAGGAGGGGGAAGCAAGCTGGTGCATGAATTGCACTCTGAAAGCATTCCATAGTTGTTGTAATTGATTGTGTCTGGCTGAAGGGTCCTCTACGTGTGCCCTCGGTGGTCGGTGGTTTGGATCGCACGCATAAAGCGTGATATTGATGCAGGCATGATTTATGAAGATTCCTTCGATTAACCAAGTGCAAGAATAACAATCGATTGTTTGTGTTGGATTTTTTGTTTTTGTACAAGTTTTCTTACTATTATTCCCGGGCAACAACAATGTATTTGCAATTTATGTCTGCGTGCTTTCAATGTTGTTGAAGGTTTCCATTTTTAATTCGAAGGTATCTGTATTCTTCCTTGGTCGAAAACATCACTCTCTCCATTAAGTTAACGTTCAATACATTTTCTGATTCTCTGAAGTCTATCCCACAACCACTCGTAGTTTAGGGAGGGTGTAATTTGGCGACAAACTCATTCCTATGCGTGCAAATGCAACCTACGTTGTGGCAATGTGATTGTAGTGCTCTTTTGTTGGGACTTGTAGCTTTGTAACTACTCTAACGCTAAGGATGCACTTGTTATCTGATTGACTTTCAGAACTTCAACCCCTTACGCTATGCTGTGCAAGAGTTGCTGCTCTACATGGCAACGAATCTCGAATGTGCAATTTAATAATCATAATAATTCATAACTTTCATGTCGGCATTTACTACACCTCGAACATTAATTCCCGCTACCACCGCCTATCCAGCGTGGAGGCGCTTGTGCTGTTTATTTAATTTTATTTACCTTTTGGCGCAACCGATGCTGAGATGCGGCTACAACCGGGAGAGCCGTCCGGGATGTTGTTAGCCATCCAGAGTATTATGCTTTGCAGTATTTTGCCGGCCTATGTATTGGTGCAAACCGTTCAATTCCACCGATACTCATTGCAATTCCACCGATAGTGCAATGACCGCGCGACGGTGTACAGTTACGGCAAAATGGAATTTTGCACGCCCGAGACGGCAGCACACATAGATAGAGCATATGGGCTGTCGGCACAGGAACACAGGATCTCGCTAGGCAGCGCGCTGAGAGCTGCCAGAGATTGTGTCCGTCGATAGAGTATACAGCCGAGAGACAGAGAGACACAGAGAAAGTAATTCTATTATTTGCTAGAGATGCAACCATGCAAGTACCGAACACCAAACTCCTTCTGATGTTGCACTCCGGCGAACGGACTAAGAGCAATCCTCCTGGGAATGCGAGAAATGACCACACTGAGGGATGCTGGGGTACGGCTGCCGGGACCGGTATCGGTATGGTCCCGAGGTTCGTTGATGCGTGGCTATGCAAATTTGACCATCACCATCCCACCGTGCATATCGCCGGACTGCTTTGTCGTCGTTTGTCCGTTCGAGGACGTACGACGCATATTTGACGTCCGCTGAAAGCACTGTCCCTGTACTTTGATGTAATGAAAAAGTGCCTCTACGGTAGACATGGCTTTGTAGGCACACATGCATAGCTTCTATTGTTTTCGCTGTTTTTAGGGCTTGCGAAATTAGAGTAAGAAAGGGGTCTGCAGCAAAACCGGTTGCAAGCAAGGATTATTTAAGGGTGGATAAAATCTAATCCGCTTTCCCATCTTAGCACACAGTTCTGAAACAGTCTATCAGACATTGGGATATTTGTCCCACGAGACATATTTCGTGCCAGCTCGTTTGTTTGTCCCGGTTTGATTGACGCTGCTGAATTTCAGAATGATG
This sequence comes from Anopheles arabiensis, assembly GCF_016920715.1. Classification (NCBI taxonomy): domain Eukaryota; kingdom Metazoa; phylum Arthropoda; class Insecta; order Diptera; family Culicidae; genus Anopheles; species Anopheles arabiensis. The sequence goes on from NC_053518.1 coordinate 37,562,976, forward strand.
CTGAATGCAAATCGGTGCATCGATTGGCAAATTTGTCCAGCGGAGATGAGTTGGTTACCCGGACACCAAGCTTTGATGCTTCTTCATGTAATATCCGAAAAATAGCTTAACAGTGGTTGGTGATTGCCGTTGCAGGCACCGAGTTATCGAGCATTCGGTTCGCCGTCCGTCCCGGGTAAAGGGTGGCCAACCCCAATCGAATGCATACTTTAACCCCTGCAAAAGGGACAACCTCTCCTCGTGGTTGGTGTCCTTTCGGGGGTGTGTTTGGTGGTTGACGTCTGTGCGAATCGGTGTGTGTGCGTGGGGGGGGGGGGGGAGGATGGGTGCAGGAGGCGAAAACGCGATGCTGGGGGAGGTATAAATTTAACTGTCTAGACAGAGTAGATCTGTAATCTAGTCTCGACAGCTTCAGACGCACAAGTGTGAGTACATTTTCGGTTAGGTGGTGCAGATGTTTGGTTACGAATAGCCGAGAGAGTGAGAGAGAGCGAACCAAACTACAATAGGGTTTCTGATGATAGAGAGAGAGAGAGAGAGAGCGAAAGATATAGGAAGAGAGAGATAGAGGGAGTCCGCAATAAGTGTTGGGATGAATTGGGAGATCCGAACCGGAGGTGGCCGACAGCAACGCGGACGAAAAAGCAATACCAGGGGTTGAGGATGTCTGATCGTGGCAGGTCCTGTGAACCTGTCGCTTTCGGCGACTTTTATTCTTTTGCTAAGCGGGAGGGAGTTATTTGAAATAACGTGTAATTGTATAATATACAATGGGTTTGTAATGACACAAAATGTGTATGTGGTGTGTGGCATCCTTTTGAAAAACTGTCATGCAGACAGAACTCGAAATCCCCATCTGTGAAATCTGAGACTCGTTAGCTATTATTACTGTTTTGTTGAAGAACATAACAAACGGAAGGTGAATTATAATTTTGAATGCACACATGAAAGCGGTCATAAAACAGTTGAAAATAGAGAATGTTATTGTTTGAGATAAATATCTTTGTGTGCTGTTATTGTAAAGGGGTTGCATAATAAATGAAAAATCTTTCCAGAACAAAGTTGATCGATTATTCGTTGGGCAGTTTTCACAGGTTGCAATGAGGCAATAAAAACAATGCTTAGGACTTAATGAATATTTTAAGTTCATAAACTTTTAAATGTAGAAAACTTCAGCTACCGTCCTTATTACCATAACGCAAGAGATAATGGACGTAAAGAACTATCTTGTAAGAATTAGACTTAGAATTAGTGTTGTAAGATATGCAAATAGGCACCGAATAGTGGATGGCAGGGTTAAGCGTTTACACCCAATTAAGGTAAAACTAAACAAGAAAAAAACATCTACCAACTTTTCAAACTTTATCGACCGTGCAAATACAAGGTTAAATCGTTTCTCATTAGCTGCTACTGCAAAACGACACACAGATTGCTTCCCTTGGCATTGGAGATTAAAAAGATAAAAACAAATGTCTAAAACTAAGGCAACAATTTGTAATGAAGCAAAGCTAATGAAATAATATCGAATTAGCCCCGTCTAAGGGTGCGTTCATGCATCTTCCGGTAGCGTTTGTTGGTGTGATGCGGCATTAATGAGAGCGAAGAAACGTCCGCGCGGTCGCGATTATGTGTACGAGTTAGCCAGCCGGAACGTAGATTATGGTGTGTACGAAGGGTCCGATTTCAATTTATCAAACGCATCTTGTTAATATTACAGAAGGGTTTCACAACCTTCCTGCTAGGCCGTCCAGTTAGGTGGAGGCGGCAAATGAAACAAAATAAAAAGGTGGTCAGCTTAATTAGCAACGTGTTAGGCTTATCGTGCTAATATTTTGCAGCCCTGTGACCCCGGCTGCTTCAGCTGAACGATGGCTACCCTAAATCTTTAACGGACTTCAAGGTTTGTTGAAAGAAGTTAACCAGAAACGAGATTATTATTGCTCTGTGAAGTGGTCATCAAGATGTCTGTGGAAAGGAGATTGATTGGACCGCATGTCTTTTCAATTTACAGGGCAGTGCTCAGGGCTGATTGAAAATTATTTCCCGAGGACGAGGAGACAACCAAGGCGTCAAAGTCGAGCGGCACAGACAAGCCATCACTTTGATGTGATAGATTCAATCAAGCTGAAACCGTAGCGAGGAATTAGAATTATTGTAATACAGTTTTGAGTGACTAATATGGGAGCGTACTTTTAAAAGTAATTTTAAACCCCTTCTATCAAGGATATGAAGTTTTGCAATGTTTGGCGTTAGAGTGCTCTCTCGAGTGAGCAAACAGTCCTGTGCTCCTGGTGCCTGGACCGGAGCTGCACATATTCTCTTACCACCATAACTCACTCACTCACTCTTCTTAGTGTGCACGGCACGGACGTTTAGCATTCAGACTGTTCATCTCTTTCCCCCGATGTCTGGCACAATACGAACGTAAATATTGTCTACAATCTCCACAATCCCTGGGTGTGGGATTGTACAGTATCCAGCTGATGTTTTTTGTTGTTGTTGTTATTGTTGTTGTTGTTGTTTTTGGGCGAGGGAGATCCAAGCAGAATCGTCGTCGGTTTGGGGTCGGAGTCTCACAGACACGCCGTTTTGCGAGGGAGAGCCATTTCGGAGCGTTGAGTGCAACGAGAGAATGTGGCTGGCTGGCTGGAAATGATGAGTGTGAAAAGGATCTCGGGATGAGTAAGTCTAGACCCGGCTAGACCAGACACCAGACAGACGCAGTAGTACACTACTCACACCTCTCCCCTCGTCTCCCTCATAGTATGTAGTGGAAAGGGGCAGACTGGCGTACAAACTCTGACTCTCGTATGCTGCGTTCATTGAACTTGTGCTCGTCGTTACGTGCGCACTGGTAGCTCTCATTCCAGAATATTGTCAGGATTCACAAAGATTCGTACTTTGGCTGCGGCAGTCAGCCGGCTGTGTGGGATGAGCTCGCCGGTACCAAGCGTTCGTTTGGTGGGGATTTGGAAAAGTAGTAGACGCACGGGCGACAAAAACGCTGCAAATTTCTGAAAATGCTGAATAAAAAACCAAAGTTTTATTCGATAGGCGTGCAAAACTAAAGCCGTAATAAAACTGGTAATCGGCTTAGTGCATTCAAACACATTATAGTTAAATGTTCATCTGTATGGTTTTGCATTAGAAAAATGCACCGTTTATCTGAGTTGTCTTTTTGCGTAGTAAAAATAATGAGTTTGCTTTATGTTGTTGTATTGTTTGAGTTTTACCGTTTGAAAATTAGGGGGCTTTGTTATGGCTTCGTTTTGGCTGGATTCTAATTTAAAAGGTTATAACACATTATTCTTTTAGTATCGTTTCATTTTATTTGTATTAGATCTCTTCTCGAAAAACTCTTGCCGATCTGAGTTTAGTGTTTAAAACGATAACCCTTCTTCTTCTTTTGTTTAATGACCTACGGGGTCATGTTGGATTCATGCAGGGTTGCTAGACTGAATTTACCACGAAATTCAATAATAAGTCATTGAAAGACCAGACGTGACTTACAAGTGATTATGGCACTGTATTGCTCATAATACCATTCGATATATTGTTGAAACAGCGTTACAGAAGTAAGATTTTGCAAAATCTCATGTCACGATTATTGTGATTGAAAAAGAGCCATTTGGAAACGACTGGACGATTTATAATCAGAGATTGTACATTGATAAACGTTACAAAATGTGTTTATTATATTCATATGACTCTAACAATGTAAATAATCATTATAGAATTATCATTAAAAGAATAATAATCTCGTCTGGGAAGTTTTGATTTTTTTTATGAAAACGGAGAATTCAAACAGATTTGAATCTTACAAAGCTTTAAGAGGTATTCACAAGAAAATAACAATATTAGTGAGTTCACTTTCTGACCGTTCACCTTGTGTTTCCTTTTTGTTACTATAGAAATTATTAAAACACGTGTTTTAGAAGACGATAATTTCAACATGGAACCTCACTGCACAGTATGTCTCGCAACTTAGTCATCGGTCTATGAGCTATTCTTGGTTAAACAGTAACCATGATCGTTTTGTTGATCTTCCTTCCTGTCGTCTGCTCATCTAGTCTGCATTGCATTCTGATGAGTTAACTAGAGGACGCGGGAACCATTAACCGTGAAGTGACATTGTTCTGCGGCTGGTCACTGCTAAATCTACCGAACAGCGGTCGTTCGCTGCAGATCGCTCGATGGGTGAACATAATTTGTTATATTCTAATTTGCCCTTGCACGCTGCTGTGCTTGGGGTCGCATAATGACCTGGTGCTAAAAATGCTCCAGTGATGCGCGTGCGACGGCTGCACACAGGAAGAATAAACTTTGGAAGCGAAGTGGATGTAAATTGTATTCATAAATTCTGCGAATGTGTCTATTTCCCAGACGATGAGGGTTAAGCATTCACTCGGGGTAGATCGACCACCGGGCTGGTGGGGGGAGGGGAAAGGGCAGGAAAGAAGATTAACGCAGCGTGCTCCACGGTGTGCTCCACGGAAGAGCATGGTGCATGTGAATCAATTTTTGGACCATTCCTCGCTCGAAACCAGCTCGCCATGGGAAACTTTGTCACGAATGGTGGTATCAATGCCGGGAGTGAAGAGCTGATGTGAGCCGAGCGATCGCGTTTGATTCCCGAGTGGGCAGTTAAAGCGCTGGTGGTGGTAGACGCAGCTGGCTTATCTGTCTGCTGCCGGTTCTTGGCGTTCTCTCACGAGACACAGGCTTTATGGGATTTCAAGCTGACCTTTGGGAAAACGACTGGCCCTCACCTGAGCGACCGAATGGTCGGCCTAGATCCAAAAGCCCAGCGTTAAGTGAATTGCTTGCAGAAAAGAATGAACGACGCACGATGACAAAGAAGGAGATGGTGCGATGATGTTCGTGCGGGGGGGGAAGTCGCGGCGATACGGGAGACGATGAAGACACTGAAACTATACGTACGGAGCCAGTCAGTCATAATTGGAACCACCGGTGTTATTTTTTAAACCCCACTCCCATCCTGAGGCTAAGCCAGTTTCCCAGGAGAAATGTGATACACATAACCGTAAGTGGTTGCACGGTTATGCAAATGGAATGTCGGAGGGTGTAACGGCGAGAGCCAAACGGGAAGGGCCCGTGCACAGGAACGTGTAGCGTCGTGGAAGAAGTTGATTGAAATCGCACTAATTGATTGCTCAATTACGGCCGCCTGGGATCTTCTCAGAATAAAAACTTAAAGGTCGGACCAAAGAGAGGCGTTCTCGGTTTGGGGCTATTCTTTTTTTATCCGGTGTTGCATGCAGAGCAATGCAGCTAAAAGGAACCTTAAAATTGTAATTTAATTATCTTCTGGTAACTAATTTCGTCGCAAAAAACACATACACACATGCACCTTACCCATCGTAACTGTGTGTATGTAAAAAAACCCTCACACGCTGCTATAAAACAGCTAAGTGGTGTCGATACACGGTGGAATGCGCAGGTTTTAGTCGCCTGGGATAAAAACAGTCTGCGGAAGTTGAGCGAAGTGAGAAGAGACAGACCGATCACAAGAAATAAAGACGCATCAAGCAATCCATTGACGTTAACGCACGATGATGGATTGAGATAGTTTTTTTTTAGCTGAGGATATAATTCCCCAACGGGCTACACCGTTGCAACAATGTTGCAGAGAGGCATCTGTTATCGTTCGTATGCGCGTTTTTTGGGGCGTTAGCGTGCTGGATGAGCGGGATGTGAGCAACGACTATCATAATCTAACAGCTGGTAATCAGCAGTGACTCTAAATGATGGTATCTTACCTTGATGTACATTCGGTAATCTGAGAAGTGGCATGGTTTTAATTCCAAATTAATGCTTACCTGTGTATTGAGCACTATGGTACGGATACTGCTAGGGTGTAATTTAAAACATGTTGCCGTCAGAAACGGATAAATGTTTGCATGTTAAGAAGCGCTTATAATGAGTTATGCTTGAATAAATACGGAATGCTCATTATTTGAAGCAAGTTTTGAACAGTCACAAGTTTTTTTGTTTTGTGTTTTGTTTGAGAACTAGCTGTCAGTAATAGGATATGAGTGTCCTGCTGCATCACTTATACGTGCTATGAAAGACTCATGATTGATGTATGTTGAAATTTTTAACATAAACCACTATAATGAATCCATTTGGTAAATGGGGTTTGATGGCATCACTCAGGGTAAATGGGGCCATTAGTCAATAATGCATTAACAGTCAAATGTGATCAAGGTGATCTATTTTAAATAGAAACTAGGACTGATTTCTAACTCATTGGGAAGGTAAGGTGTTGTATTTATAGGATTGCTCAGTTTGTCTGTAGTTTGATGACATGGTGGCATGATGTCGTAAAGCCATAATTATTGTTCACATCTTCGTGCCTTGTTTTATTTTGTTCATAAGTTATACGCAATATTCGTTGTTCAATTTCTGACTTGATTGAGTACCTTGGTACATATTTGTTTACTGATTAATCAGGCTTGAATCGCTTCTGTATTTATTCTGGCCAAACCTTAACAATAGATGATTTGCAGTAACGAATCGTTGTTTCGTCCGAAGTCCCAACTTTAACCAAAAATTTCATTGTGAAATACTTAGAAAATCAGAGTACAGTATTTCCCCGAGTTACGCGAATAATGCGTTCCGGAGACATTCGCGTACCTCGGATTTTCGCGTAAGTCGAATATCACGTTTTTGATGCAAAATATTGGTGATAAATGGTTATTTTTTGATAAAATTTTGTGGTTTTATGCACAAACTTACTTAACTGAATGTGTTATGTTTTATGCACAAACTTAAAATTAAAAATTTGCGTAACTATGGGAAAGACTGCATTCAATAAGCGTGGAATTATTATTTTTTTTAGTTTCTAGGAACTGTCCAATGATTTAATGTTTGAAAATATGTCATAGATGTATTGGATACAAAAAGCTAGGTATTGTACTATTATCATCTACGTAGCTGCTTCGACTTACATTACAGGGGCTCTCATAGTGTTGGGACACATCCTTGACTATTTATTTTGGGAAGTGAGCTTCAACTGCACTTTATGACACCCTTTTGGGACAGGAGTCTTGGAAATTCCTGTTGCGTTTGTCAATAATTCGAAAATCAATTTGTCGAAATAAAGAATCAATAACTTTTCCCACAACTAAGAGGATTGCTGAAAAACTCTGCAAGTTACATATAGATATATCAATTGTTGTTTCAAAATAGTAAAAAAAGTTTAATATGTTTGTGTTGTATGTTTTCCATTATAATTCTATTATAATACTATAAAACAAATATTTTCAGTTCATCATTCAATCTTATTTTATAAATGATTTGCTATGATTCTATGCTATGACCCAAATGCAAACCAGCTTTTCTAAGTAGCAATTATTATAAAAAACAATAAAACAATATTTTCGGTCCGTGCAACAAAAAAAAAAATTATCTTACATTTCGTGTGTTTCAAGAATTAATACACTTAATTCAATCCCAGACCAACATGGAAAAATCCTAGACACACAGGTGCAAAAGAGAAAGTCGTACTGTAGAACGATTTTTCTCTCATCACGCCAACACAATGCACCGGGAATCAAGAGACTGAGGCGTGCTGAGTGCGAAAAATTATCCGACCGTCTAGAGAAATCCATCGGCAGTGCGTCCTACGACGGTTGTACCATCCTTACGCTTCGGACATGGTCGGATGCAAACCAGGGCGGCGGTCTACCAGACAATTGACACTGGCAAGTGGGAATGAGTTAGCGAGCAAGCATAGCGGAGCAACCGGGGGATATGGACTGGGAACAGCAGACTGGGCACGGGTGGTGATAGCACGGACGGGAGGGTGAATAGTCTCGAACCCGAACCTACGTCAACAGTGCGCAACTTTGGTATGGCGCCCTAGTACGTCGCTTGTCTGCGCCGTTTTTCCGCCCGTCAGTTTTCCAGCGTCTCTTTCACTCGCACTGTCTGCAGTCCGCGTCTGGCGGTCGTCCGCTTTCGTCAACCGACGGGCTATAGGTTTTCCCAAACCTCACTTTCCATTTTCGCTTTCCCGGGTTCGGGTTTTCCCTTTTGACGCCCCGGACGAACGTCGATGAGGAGAGCTTTTCCGTTTTCTATGTTTTTTTTCTTCCTCCAAGGGTCGACCATAGACGTACTACGCGCTTGACGTTACTCGCTTTGCGTTAGTGTAGAGCGTTTATGTTTGAAGCCCACGCTCTCTCTGGTGTTGGTGGCCGTGTTCTTCGATGCATTTGCGCTGTAAATGCTATGTGCGAGCCCGACATTAACGAACCGCCGTTTTGGGATGTGTCCACGTGAAGGTAGAATGGGCACGAGCTGGCTGGGTGTTGTTGTATGTACTATGCGAACAGCGTTGGAGTAATTTATCTTGACAGTGTGGAAAATCAGGAACCTTGTAGTGCGGTGGGCTTCCGTAGCTAGTGTGTGTTGGTATATACGCACACTGTGCAAGGCAATGACCCTCGGTTCGATTTGGAGCATCGTCTGGCTATCCTGGTTACCAGCTCTATCCCTGCTGTGAGCGGTGCGGTATCCCGGTTACACAGTGCAACACTGTCGTGTGGCAATATGTGTGCCGTCCGTCCGTCGTTGTAGGGGAAATTGAGTTTGCAAGCGAGAAAGTATACGGAAGTATGTGTGATCAACCAAACTGAAGAACCTTCGAGTTCTTCTACCCTTTGCGAATTAGTTTTGTTTTTATGAGTGTGTGTATGTGTGTATGTGGCACGTTTAAGAGTGTACATAAGCGAGCCGCGTTGCATTGCATTTTTGTTACGCCGGTGTGAGGTAGGTTCATATGTTTCCTGTTTTACACGGCAAAACGAACGAACCAAACCGACCTCACTTCTGTAGCGGTTGTTCCACCCGGCAGGAAGTAATGAACTTTCACCCTCCCAGGTGCGTGCTGCACTTCCATTCCATCTGCAAATCCTTAAAAACGTCCCCCGTTTATCGAGGACTTTTGTGGTTGTAAAATTTGGCGTATCGTTAGAGATGTGAACGAGATATCGTTTTTTGTGGTTGTCGCTTTTTCCATGACGGGGCACGAGTATTGAACAAATTGGACAGCCGAATCCGTTAATCTGTGTGAGAGAGAATTCGTTTGTTCCGCTGTGAACATAATCTTTTCTAAAGAGACCAATGGAGAGTCGCTAACGAGAGATTAAGAATGGGTTCAAAAAACCTCTGTATCATGTTTGTCAAAAGAAGACTTCAGCGTGATCATTCCGGAAGAAGCAGTTGTATGTGCACACGGATGGCGAAACATAAAATGGTTCTACACAACGCCAGTCTCAGCTTTGTGGGTATGCATGTATATAAAATTAACTACAGTGGTGTAAAAAGCGATGATAAAGCTGCCATTGTTCAAACTAACACACAACCGAACTGTTGGGAAATATGCGATAGAAGGAAGTGTCTGCAAACTTTTCCAGCATTGGTTAGTGGATGTGGCTCTCTTTTAAGATGACGAAAAAAGATAGAGAAACGTTGCTGCCTGTTTATTTGTTTGTTTGCTTTGATATTAGCCATAATGTAATTAATAACTTTCGAGTCCTAAGATCTCGATCTCATCGCCAAGAGTCAAAACAAACACAAAATTATGTTGTATGTTTCCAACAACAATGTTTTTTTAGTAATGTTTCGATCCAATAACTTATCTTAAAATTCGAAAATGTTGATTTTGCTATTCAAAACTTCCCATAGAATCTCTGCCCATATCAAACGAGTTGTCAAACTTCTCACATGCCCTAAGCTTCACCGCGTTGGTCATTGGTCCCTTCACAGCTGTTAGCCTTGAAATGGTACAGCCAACGACAGCCAGCCAGTTAATTGCACGAAGAATCCGGTGTAATGCATGGCAAGCATCACAGCAAATCGAATCCTCCTGTTCGCAATTTTGTCAGTTTGGTGACCGAACAGCAACACCTGCTGCCTTGGTTATAGCTACCCGTCTGCTTGTTTTTCGGCGTTGTTGCTTGTGTCGCCGTTCTTAAGCTGCGTTGCGAACTAAGACACATTATCTTAAGGGCGATGCGTGCTTAATCTTGCTCCGCTTATGCACGAAACACGTGGCTGTCGATCGAAAGCTGGTTTCTAGTGCAAAGTGTCGTTTTGTGTTAGTGTGAAGTTTAAGCCGAATATGGTTTGTGCCGAATGGCGAAGGAGGACTTAGATGGGCATGAAGCAGCCGCTGGTAGCAGCGATATTACGCAAATGCGTTGGAAGAGATTTGCGGTGGAGAACATTGCATTGAAAAGCAAATTAATTAAATAACATGCCTTCAAAAAAATATATTACCCTAATGTGACTTTACTATTCTTCTTGCCTCTTTCTTACAGGTTATTTGCTAACACGAGTGGAAGGCAAAATAGGCTCCCCCGAAAAACCGCTTTCCGATTTGGGTTTGATATCGTATCGATCGTATTGGAAAGATGTGTTGCTTGCCTATTTATGCTCCCGGCCTGGTACTACACTTAGCATCAAAGATATCTCACAGGTATGTGTTTTATGACACTATTTACGAAGAATTATTCTTTGACACATTATTAGTAGTATAATTAGTATTATTATTAGTAGTGTATTATTAGTAGTGAGTCAGTCTCATGGTACAGTCGTCAACACGCACGACTTAACAACATGCCCGTCATGGGTTCAAGCCCCAAATATACCGTGCTGCCATACGTAGGACTGACTATCTTGCAATGGGGGGTAATCTAAATATGTCACTGAAAGCCAACCCCACAAGTGGGTACAGGCAGGCCTTGACCGACAACGGTTGTTGAGCCAAAAAGAAGAATAAGATTCTTTGATAGTAACATATTTGCGTGCATTTCGTGTTGGCCACTTGTAAAAATTCTTAAAGTAAAAATTCTTAATGTTAAGGTCTAACGTTCTACCAGTGCAGTGTTAGTTAGATCGATTTTGAATTATTCTTTGCATCGTACAATATTATTCCAACATTGCTTTCGTACCGTTCCCAGTAATAGCCTCACAGTATGCTCACAGCAAGCATAATTGCAATTAAATTCTTTACAATTCGCCAGAAGTGTCGCTTTTCCTGGTATTGATCTCCGATAAAATTGAACAAGTTTCGTTGCAGTGACACTTTGGTCATTATTGTCTTTTTCCTCCGATCGCTTGTATGTGATCCATCATCAAACGTGTCGTAAAGATCGCACAAGCTTTGAATAATTAGATCATTTACTCGGACAGCTGTCGTTTGCACGCTTGTTCAAGCGGCGTAAGATGGTGAATTGCTTTTTTTTAGTTTTATTATTTTCTCCAGAAGAGTAATGTTTTTGGTAGCATGATAAGCGATGTTTCACACCTCAAATATGATTGCCATCACTTTATGAAGCTGATTAACTAATTAAATAACCATTAGTTCAGCGTGATTAATGTACCATCAAATAGTGAGACTTTTTTTTGCGATGCGTTGCTTGATGTTCATACATGCTGCACATGTTTTATCCCCATTGCAACGGTGCAGCGAGCAGCTGCGAACTGTGCACGATAGATCGGAGATAGGGCAGTGTTCAATTTTTGGAATCAAATTTGAAAAATGGCAAATATTTCTTATTCGCTCCTTTTTTTTTGTTTGCTTCTCGTTTCCCATGGTGCGAAAAGTATTGTTAATAATGTATGCTTTCTCTTAAACTTTTCCAGGAAATGGCGATCAACTCTTATGATATTGTCAGTACGCTTCAGGCTCTCGGTATGATGAAATACTGGAAGGGAAAGCATATCATACTAAAAAAGCTGGTGAGTACATTAATGGGTTAAGGTAGAAGATAACAATTATAGAAACTTGATGTAATTTTGTTTTGTTCAAATGTGCGTTTGGTTGTATACTTACTTTACGAATTTCACAATATGTTTTAATCTATGATTTTTAATCAATAGCAAACGAAGAGAATGGCAAATATAGTATAACGAAGTCTAATTATTACCTCGAACAAGAACCATAATTGTGTCTGCAGAGCTAATCTTTCTGTTATTGTATTTGTCCTAATCACATGCATTTGAGAGCTATAGGTTGATTTCTTAACCATTAATGAATGATGGCAAATGATAGGAATGAAGTTAGAACTAGGCATGTTTGCAAAGAACTCTGTAGCAGCCCGCTCTTCCGTCGTCGCTTTTTCGCGGGTCGCAGGGGCATTATTAGATGCCATCATATTTTATTGTTATGGCTCTTAATGCTTACGTTCATCGATTTGAGGCAAAAACAATACAATTTGGCAATGTTAATGTGTGGTCATTTTCAAATGTGTGAATCGGTATCATCATTGTATCATATCTATGGAGCGTTTTGGTTGTTTTTGTTATTAAATTACTGTTAAGGTTCACATCAAACTGAAAGTGTGCCGAATTACGATTATCGTTGAGTCGCTGGATGTGGAAATGTGTAGCAGCTGGAAAAATTATATGAAATGGGTTGAAAATTGTATTGATAACGATAATTTTGCACAACAATAATTGTAAAATTATTGCAAACAATTTACTTTTAAAGCTAATTATCCATTATTGTTCAATTGCATTGCAACACAAACTCTGGTTAGTTTCATCCGTTAGCCATGGTCAGGTGCAGCGTAGATGTGTGCGCATGCTAAAACATTACATACGCCAATAACCCTTCCGGGCTGGTAATCGTAAAACGGTGGTAGGTTCGTTATCGGATCGATTGTGCATCCTCCTTTTTACTCGGTTACCACCGGGACTATCACTGGGGTAAGCAGTCGATTTGCAATCGATCCTAATTACAGTTATTGCATGCTGGTTTCTGGCATTCTGTGTTGAAACAAAAGGCATCAGGTATACTGGTTTCTACTGGGATATGGTTGATCAGCTCCTTAACGCGTACGTGCCGAAATTGATTGACCACGAACATTGTTAATGGTTTCGACAGGTCGATGGCAACATTGTATCCTGTTGCGCTGTTTGCCTTATCCTTCTACGACGGTAAGGTTTTGCTGTGAAGGCTAATGAAGCAAAATCGATTGAAGATGCTAATGGTGCGCTAATTAACATTCCTCAATCATTTTCGGACGATGGCAGAACACCTTGCCAATGATCAATGGTATCCAAAGTGGATAGTGTGAGTGTTCTGTGAGTTTTGTATTAGTTACTAAATCTTCTTTACAGTTTCAAAACACCAGCAGAATGTTCTTAATTTTGCACCGCAACAAACGTTACGATCGTGGGCCTTAGAAAGCACCCGGCCCCACAGCAGCAGCAGTGTTCCGTTGAACCTGATTGCAAATAAATTGACACTAATGATATTCGCAGCTGGTGCCGTCGTTGCGTTCGACCGGATTACGTACGTTTGTTTTTTCTAATGAACCTCAATACAAAAAAGCACACCACAGAAATGCCCTGCGTTTGCCATGATCCTGCTACTTGATCTCGCAACCATTAGAGGGTCCCGTTGCATGGGAAGAAGATACTTATCAAGGTAGAAAAGTAAACAACTTTACCTCTCGGCCATTCCCTCTGCAACGCCGAGCACCGATCGTCGTCGCTTTCATTTTGGTGCACGGCTTAAATTCAACACGCTTCTCGATCGGTGATCGAACGATTAACCTCACAGCTTAGCTCTTTCGGGCAAAGGTTTGCAGGAGGGCGGCAAATTAAAATGCACATCTTAAAGGCGGCGCTATAGCAACGGCTCGTAAAGTTACCGATCGTATGATGTGCTAAATACTGCCGAATCCCTTTCATGAGAGAAGTTAGGATATGTTGCAAGCTGCTTCACCCACAGGTGTGCCAAACACGCACGGTGTGGTCTAACAGTTTCAGGCGCTGCTCTGTCGAGACCAACGACGGTTGGTGAAGGTGGTGAGCTTTGCTTCGACGTTAAGTTTGATTTGAAAGCTTATCGTTCGAAAGCAATTTGGGCAGATGCGAATTCCAATGCACCTGCTGGTATGTTTAGCCTCTTGCTTGGGTTTATTTTCGTACGGGATTGAAATTGTCATGTTTGTATAAGATACATATTGAGCTTTCGGATATTTCAGACGGTGCCTGAATATGAATAATAATAAAAAAGATATTTATTGGCATATCAATGTTTTATAGAGTTCCTCCACTTTATCTGAGACTTTTGGCATAATTTCATGCAATGTGAAATGATGTCGTACAATAATGCTACAGTGGAGAGAACAAGTATATCAAACAAAATTGGTAAGGGCTATTTTTCTGCTAATTTTAATTTGATGATTCTTAGGTTTATTGGTAGAACTTGTAATAGTATCAACTCTGCTGTGTACTGATCTCATTTGACAACGTTAAATACCGATTTGTATAACAAAAAGAGGTAGTTGAAGTGAAATATATGGTTAATTACATACCTTTTTCCAGCACAAACAAACGATGTTAAGATGCCTATGAACATTATTTAACTATACGTAAACATTTAACGTCCAACTGAAATGCTGATGTATTTCTGAACATTATTCAATCGCTACTAAACATTTGCTATCTCAAATATTAACATACGTTTATATTCCCCGGTTTCGCGTCTATACATCAAATTTTCTTCCAATTAAATTGTTTGCAGACTGATTTTTATTGTATTTGTGCTTATTTGATAGTCAATAAATAATTTAGTAGGTATCGAAATAAGTTATTGACGAGTAATTTCTATCTATTTTTGTAACAGGCTAAAGGCTAAAATAAAAGACCACAAAGCAAACGTATTAACTTATGCGTTTCAATTGTTCAGTTACGATTGAACGATGTAGGGTATCAGTATTTCATCAGTTGGACGTCGAATATTTAGTTACAGTTGAACGATGTTCAAAAGCAGCTTAACATTGTTTATTTGGGCTCGAAAGCGGTGTATTTATTTATTTATTTATTATTATAAAGTATCGAGCCTCCATGGCCTACATACACAATTAAAACTAATGTCTTATAAACTATGTGTTCCTAAAATTAGACATAATGCATTCTCGTATGACACTAGAACATTTTGGTATACTAAAGGACAGGTCTATAACATTTGAAAATAAATTAAAATTCTTGGACATCAATAGCAACGGATCCCTAGCACAGAAAAGACGATAACGAAAATCAGTTATTAAAAATTGTCGAGTTCTTAAAGGTCTAGTAGGGACATAAAAATTTACTTGACTTAGCAATAGAGGTGCATCGATTCTTCCAGTTAATAGTTTAAAAATAAAAATTCCTTGGGCAACCATTCTTCTCTTTTCCAAAGTTTCAAGCCCTAACAACTGACACCTCGTATGATAAGCTGGTAGTACGTCGTTATGTCTCCACGGAAGCCGCTTAATAGCTACCCGGGTAAATTTTCGCTGGATCCTCTCAAGCCTCTCAATTCTAGTAACTTGCTCCGGAAACCAAGCAACTGAAGCGTACTCAATCAAAGGACGAACAAGGCAACAGTAAAGTGATTTTAAACAGAGAGGGTCATGAAACATTTTGCTACTTCTAATTATTTGTCCAAGAGTCCTGTTGGCCCTAGCAATTACGTCGTCAAATTGTTTGTCTAAATAAAGTTTAGTGTCTAATATAATGCCTAAGTCCCTAACAGTTTCAGATCGAGGCAATGAAGTGTCAGAAAGAACATAATTAAAACATAAAGGAGCTCTCGCACGAGTAAACGAAATAACCGAGCACTTACTGACGTTGAGTGACAAACAGTTTAAGGAACACCAATTATTAAAAATAGAAAGAAAGCCTTGCAATCGGAGACAGTCATTAGAACTACGCACAGGAAAGTACATTTTAAGGTCATCTGCGTATAGTAGAACCGGGCAGTCAGGTATAGCGTAGACAATGTCGTTAATAAAGAGATTAAATAATAGAGGCCCTAAAATGCTGCCTTGAGGAACACCAGATACCCTGCTAAATTCACTAGAGATGCAATCCCCAATCTTAACACGTACTGAACGACACGATAGGTAGGAATTCAGCCACTTAACTATACTGATATGAAAACCAAGCTTTAAAAGTTTGCTCGTCAAAGTATGGATATTGACGCTATCGAAAGCAGAGTGAAAATCAGTATAAACAGTATCTACTTGGAACCCTTTGTCTAGCTGCTTGTAAGTAAAATGCAAGAACTGCACTAAGTTTGTGACGGTGGAGCGTCCAGGTAGGAAGCCATGTTGCAAAGGTGTATCATTTTACATTCGGAGAAAGGCCATATCATCAAATGAAATCAAATGAATTCTGTACGATCATAAACCATTGGCAGATAAGTTGAAGAAGGAATCCAAAGGTAGGGTTATTCTGATGCATATTAATCCAAATGTATCGATAAAGATGTCTTCATGTATGAGCAGTAAATAATCCACCATGAAAAACAATTGATTGTTATCATGGTAAAATCCTTATTTTCGACTAAGTACGACCCTATGTGGAAAAGTGATAGTTAGATCGGGATGTTTTTCTCCATCAACGTTCTATCCAAACTTAAAAGTTTGAATGAATTCAATGAATAATTGAATGTTTGAAAAATAGTACCAAGCACAAAATAAATCAATGAAGATAACGCCTATCCGCTCGGTAAGCTCGCCTAGTGGGATATACAAATATTTTTGGAAGATTCATAGGTTTTGTAAAAAAAACTAATAATCTTATGTAGTTTATCTCATTTTCCCACAAAAATAACCTTTCAGGAGAAAAAAACAATAAAATTATAACAACAAAAAATCATAGACGATAACATGTTTTCTCAGTTCCAATATACGGAATTGAAATAAAACCTCACATTTCGTAAGCAGCTGATTTAATTAACTACGATGCAAGAAACTTCCAATGGCCCTCATTATTTTCAAAATTCATTGCCAGGCGGGTTGCTACGATTCCAGAAGGTTGCATCTGAATTTTCCTGAGATAATTCACCTTTTGCGTTCAGTACCACCTGTATGAAGCTGTATGCTAAGCGCCTTGCGCAATGCAGTGCCGTGCATCCAACCCAACAGCAAGTGAGCCTCTCTTTTTGCTTGTGCATTCGCATATTCCTCATTGATACACACGATGCTCTAAAGGGTCTACTGATTTAGTCCTGGTGTGTGTAACGAATTCTTATTAACAAAAAAGGTCCGTTTTGAAATGTTAATGAGTAATCATCAACGATGAGCTTATCGCGATCGGTTACTTCATTTGAATTTTGAGTGCGTATACCTGGAAGGTGTCCCCACCTCGACCCTCCCTTCCAATTTAGCTTAACAGAAGGATGACTTGTTATGAAGATTAGTTTTGTTTTAATTGAAGAATACTTTCCCTGATTTGAGATACGCAGCGCCCGTAACGTTGTCCCTTTCGCTTCCAGCTGCACTGCCGTACGCAATCGTTACGATGTAATTGGTCAAAACTACAGCACCAATTGCTAATTTTTGTTGCTGCCTACCTCTTTGCTGATCGGTATCACCAGCCGATCTTTTAGTTTACAAATTGTAGCAACAATCGATGCGCTTGGCCGATCTGTGTTAGATATCGTCAGCTACTTGGCGCAGTAAAACAGCTCACTAGCTAACGGTACCTGATTGGTACGCTTCAACAAATTTGACAGTTTGATGAAACGACGATCCCTCTCCAACATCATCAGCTGGTGGTCAACCGCTGTCACGCAACTCGGCAAGCCGTTTAAGCAGGTCGTTTCGCAAAGAGGAAGCAACGAAGTCGTCGCTACAGCACGCCGCTACTGTTTTAGCGCGTTCTGGACTGTCAATAAGCAAATAGCTTCGATCACGATCACTAGAGCAGATCGGGGCAAAAGCGCTTCGGCATAAGTTAGGTAAAAGCGTATGCGCCCGCTACCCTGCTCGGACGATCCTCGCCGCCTATGGTTATGGGTTGTGAGGCATTCCACCTCGCAGATGACCTCGTTGGTTTATCTGTTTCCCTTACGCGCGCGTGCGCGCGGCCACACTTTTGGTAGAAGGCTAGCGTTTCCCGTCCCGCTCGTTGGGGCTTGTGAAATGAGGTGCTCCGGAACTTTTTGGCCCGTATCTCGCTAATTAGCGTGTAATTGCTCTTTTGATGGACGTTTCCGGGATTTCGCCCGTTGCGAAAACTGAAACTTTGCGAAGCGGCAGAGACAACGAGGAGGAAGGGGCTCGGTCGATTTAGTTTGCCGAAGGCTAGTAGCTAACAATTGTGGTTACCTCTTTGCGGTGGTGCTCCTTAACGTCGAGCAAACAAGTGGCCACTGTAGGGCTAGGTCCATCTTCAGGTGTCTTAAAGAGTGGCACTGTGTAATGCATGATGGTGAGCTTTTCACAAGTAACGAGGGTTATTGCTATAGCATAGGTCAGTTATTTAAGAAGAAGTCTAAAGACACGTTCGTGGCTCACATGAAGCTGCTGACATTTATACCTGTAAAAAATACAGTTTTTTTATATTCTTGTTGATATATTTTTGTAGTATTTGTTAAATATTGTTTTTTTTTTAATACTTGTTAATTTGTGCTGGTAATTTTAAAACAAACCTTACAACACTTACTAAGTTAGTATGATTACTATACTATACTTACCATCATACTATTGCCTCACTGTCCTAAATGGTCATGTAAGCCAACATTTTAACTATTTGTTTATTTATTTATTTATTTCATTGAGTATTACGGCCCTTCGTAACTTCATTTGAAATACATTAACTTATATTTTAAACTCAATTGCTAGTTATGTTTTTGAGGCTACATACTATTATGATGTTAACCTTTTAAGTCTTAAAAGGCAATAGAATTGTCTCAACATATACGGTGCAGAGCACCTTCCTATGGCGGGATATATAATGCGTTTTTGCTTACGAACCAAATTGGGTACTCAAGATACCGCCCTTTGGCAGCGTAAGATCATTATGCCCAGCTAACGAGTTGCGTTTGATCTGATCATTTTTAATCTTTTATACAAGCCTGTTGTAGCATAAACAGCTTGTTAGTCAATACTATAATCATTCCAGTTATTGCATTCTGCGCCTATCGTAATTTATATGTAATTGAGAATTGAGACAGAATCGATAACCTTGCAAGCTCGTTCGAAATTAAGCCATTTGCACCTTTCACCAAATGCAGTGAATATCAAAAAATGGCCAAAAAAGATCATTGTCGCTTTTTTTTTTCTTTTATCTGAAGTTCAATGATCGATACAGTTCAGCATTATGCTTGCATCTGTTTATCTTACTGTGTTGTTAAGATTACCTATTATGTTCGTCTTAAGTTGAAATGCTTTGGTGGACAGCGTACAGACCCGAAAGACTGTGTGCACTTAATAGCAGGAGGGGCGCATTGAATTGCCGATTAAAAAATATAATAAAAAATGCAATGTTTAATCTTCATCCTTATCACTTTCTGCTCGGGCAAATAATGACAGGCCTTGGCCGTAGCCTTACCACGTACTAAATGGGATTCTCTCTAATTAGCTTAAGTTGTTTTGTTTAATATCTTTTAGCAGAGCCGCAACTGAATATTGCAACGCAATTTCGTGCACGCGAAAGTGTCTGTTAATGGCACATTAAATGTGTACTGCTCGTGTAGACATTCCTTTCCGTGTAGATTGGTTTTGCTTTAGCGAATTTTTAATATGGGTTTTTTCTGTGTATTGAAAATCATAAGTTATCATTTAAACATTAGTGTAGCTTGAGCACTGTTGAACAAACGATTTCAAATTATTGAAAGAACACACCATTATACTGCTATGCGTTCACTAAACGTTGCGTTGTGTTGTTTTGCAGGACGTTCTGGATGAGTACGAGGAGCGTGTAAAGCGCCGCGGCAATATGCCTAAGATCGATCAATCCTGCCTAAAGTGGACACCGTTCGTTGCTCCTACCCCATCAACACCATCATCCTAGCGCCAACCACACATGAATAACGTTCATGCGCTGTACAACAACACGGGCCATTCTGCACCAGGAGCTAATAATTGTTTGTCCAAAAACAGTTTTCGAGGCGTTTTCTAGATCGGTTTGGTGCTTGTTTTAAGTATCTTTGAATTCTAATTTCTTCAGGGGTTTTTTTTTTAATTTTTAATTTTATTTTGCGTGTACAGTAAGTAAGGTACATAGTTGGCTAGAGTATTTTGAAGAAACGCACATAAAATCCTCAGTGTACAGAATATACTTATTACAAGTTAGGTTTAATGGAAATCTTTGGCAAACAAATAACTTTGCTAACTTAGAGAAGAGGTAGAATGAAGAGATAATTGTAACATAAATATATCGTGGTAGATTTACTTCGAGAAACTTATTATATGATCATGCAGGTAGATAACAGTAATTACTTTACATGTCTTCAAATTTTAATGTCTACACATTGCAGTATGACACTTTTAGATATTGTGTTATTTATGTCTATTTTTTATTTAATTAGAAACGGAAAGATATAGGATAAACTAATTTTAAATAAATTTATGTAAACAAATATGATCAATTGAAACACTGCATGCTGTCTACATTTCCTTTATTAATGAAAATACATTCAATATGCATTGTAAACAGGAAAGAAATGAAATATCATCTACAAATTTCTTTAAAATTTTGAGCTTTTGTATGTTCTGTGTGGGAAAAGGGAGTAAATTTAGAGAATAATCTTATATCCACTAATACTAGGAAGCGAAATATACCGCAAAAAGGCATGGTTCAAACTAGTCTTGTGGATCACCATAACGAAGCCAACCTTTTCCCACCATTGCTTAAGATACTGGGCTCTTGCGACGTTGCATGAATCATCGTGCAAGGAAAAATTCCACTCATTTCCTGGTGCGTCACTATGTTGGGAATTTCCGATGCAAAACAACAAACTGGTTCGACATCATACGCGGCCGTTTTCTGTTGTTGCACGTGAACCAATCATATCTTGCTCGACGCAATCTTTTGTTTTTTGTTGTTGTTTGTGTGTATGTGTTTTCTTAGCCCTTCCAAGGAGAGAGTAAATCTATGCTACATGCCTTCGCTGAGTCACTCAAAAGCGTCAGAAATGGTACTATCGGTTTCTTTTTATATTGTCAGCACAGTTTGGAGAGATATATCTGCACAAATTAAAGGAAACATTTTCTTTTTTGTATGTTCTTAGAACGATGGTCGTTTGAATTATGAATAGTATGGTTCGGTCTAATTATTATTATTATGTTTGTATTAAAAATCATACTTTTGTTTTCCATTTTTTGAAATATATTTATTAAATTGTTTTCAAAACTAAAATCAATCAAGTGAATTGCTTTACTAAGCGGCATTCCTGAACTATTGAAATGACTATCGTTGTAAGATATAACAGTTCGTCAAGAACTTTCGACCACCTTGCGCTTGTGTTGAAAATTCCCCCTCTTTTTCAATAACGATAAACAAACCGTCCCGCACGGTTATGTTTCATTTAATTTTATTTACGCTTCCTATGGGCTTTCCTGTCCATTGAAGGCACCGTTCCAAATTACCATCATTATACGCAATCGAGCAACACGCGAATGACGTTAAACTGTAGCAAAACTGTCGCCCCGGCGATGTGAAGAATTCGAAAATTAATGAGTTTAGGCAGAAGCCAAACGAAGCAGCATAACTTATCCATTTCACAGGTAAGAAGTTTAAGTTAATTGAAATGACCGATAAGTAAAGCGTCCCATCATCGCCGATCACGGTTAATAGCAGCAAAATAACAAAAAGAAAAAAAAAGAACCACTCGGTTTGGATTGTTTCAGTGCTTCGCTTTTCGAACACCGATCGGTTTATATTTAATTCCATCCCGGCCTCTTACGACGTGTGTCCCGCTTTACTTGCAAGGTTACTGTAAAGGTTCAGTTAATGATAGGTTTGCAGGAAGAAGCTGCCGATCGTAGCAATCTCCTTCGCGGAAGTCGCTTTCGGTAGGATACTCGGTAGGTGGTGTATGTAGGTCGCACTGTCGCTTGCCAAACCCGGTGACGAACCTGACGATGAAAGATGACGAGGAAGACGTGCATGATGCAAAATTGAGGTGAATTATCATATTATCGGATGTTGTCGGATAATGCCAGGTGATGGTTGACTCGTGCTGCAGTGCGGAATGTGCATCGGCGATCGCGATGAACGCATGTATCGCTCTGTGATCGTCACCTGGTGGTGTTGTTTTATGCTTTGCTCAATAAATGGTTGGTAGAAGAGAAGCGATCGTGTTGAAATATGAATGGTGTTTTCAGCAGCACTGAAGTGGTTTAGCTTACATTTTGTTTATTCACTTGTGATAATTGTGTACATTGTGGATAAGGTGCTTCCGTGGTTTAGCATGAAAGTATATTTCGCCACTTTTCATACAAAAATGCAAAACGACGATATTTCTGAATGTGATGTTGGGAAACTGGATAAGTAAATATGTTTCTGGTTATAATTTGGTTATAGTTAGGGTCTTAAAACTCCCAAGCTCTCTTAATGTATTTATAGCTATTCTTCTTCTTCTTTGGCTCAACAACCGTTATCGGTCAAGGCCTGCCTGTACCACTTGCGGGCTTGGCTTTCAGTAACTTATTGATTTCCCCCCATAGCAGGATAGTCAATCCTACGTATGGCGGCACGGTCTATTTGGGGCTTGAACCCCTTGACGGGTATGTTGTTAAGTCGTACGAGTTGACGACTGTACTACGAGCCCGTACTAAAGCTATTAATATTATTCATTATTATAGCTATTGCAATCAATCGTTTCCTTTTTCGGATCCTAATTGTGCGCGAAATCGTAATACAAATTAAAAACCAAATTATACTGGATTTGATTGATTTCTCCTATTATGGCACCTATTTTTATTCTTGACATCTTCTAGGCAAGAATTTGTGCTGGTTTCTTAACTTATTTCTTAACTCATTTTGGAAAACAATTGGCATTTATGATTGTTCATCAATAGTGCAACATCGTATTTAAGGACAATTAAGAACATAAATAAAGCTACCGAATATTTTGATTGAATTTCAATGCAAATGAACCGACTGCTGCTAATAATTGTTGTTTTTAACTTATTGGAGTTGAGTTCTGGATTATGATAAGAAGGAGGAAAAAGCCGATAGTACCTATGTGAATAACGCGATTACAACACGGGTGACAAATGTTTGCTCGTACCCTCTGTCGGTGTCCGAGGCCTTTGCCGGAAAAGACCATTCGTTACCACATCACTGTATCCAATGGTTTGCCCACAGGTTCTTTACGGACCTAGGTGAGCCTGTCCCAGAGGAAAAACGATACTGAATGGTTCGAAGACCACACACAGACACACCACACTATCCACTTCAACAAGACATGTTCACGTGTCCCGTCGAAGAATAGGAAATTCGTCCTCCTCTAGGCGCCACAGTCTGTGCTTTACGTAACCATATCTTCTTTCTGGTGTTAGTTATTCACGCACTCACTCGTGGCGCATGTTGAAACCATGTCGAACAGTGGTGTTACACGTTTGCGTTACCGTTAGTGTCTCCTGTTTTCCCACGTGGGTGTCCGACGTGAGTATGCGAAAGTAAGCGAAAGACTGTCGCCGCCTAGCTAGATCCAGAATGGTGCAACGGCACCTCCCGGGGAAACACCGTACGCGGTCAATCTCACGTTGCAGCAGCGTGATCGCGAGTCCCACGAATGAGTCAAATCGAGGAAAAAATAGAAAACCGGCAGCAAGGCTGACGAATTATGCACCAGCGTCACCCGGAATCTACGGCAGTGCGAAGCGCCAGCCGAAGCCTTTGCGCTTACCTGGCGTATCGTGTTTTCTCACTGCGTAAGGCTTTACTTAATCATGGCGATAAGGAGATTCCCGCCATAAAACCGACGATTGCAAACGGAGCTTACGCTGTACCCATTCACACGACAAATGAGCTGTGGGATGATTCGAGTTGCTTCCGCCCAGCAGGAGAAGCCTTGTGTGCTAGAGATTCATTCGATGGGAACCAGCCATCGCAGATCACTTTCGCGCAACCGGTTGCACGAAGGAATCAAAACCGCAAGGAACATGAACTGCTTGAGAGAAAGAAATCATATGAAGATGTATCGAATGTTCGCCACACGCGGTGTCTGGTACAGCTGACGTTTTATGCGGTAAAGTTATGAATAAAGCGATAAGATCGTTGGAAGCATTAATTGCCGGCTGCAACATGAGTGTGGATTGACTAGTGATCATCGAGTGCATTTCAAGTGCCGCGATGAGATAAACTGTAAAGGAATGTACAACCCAACTAGTATTGACAATGTTTTAATTAATTATATCGTTGGTCTCGTAAAATTGAAATGCGTTAACCTAAATCCTGTGCTAGTCTTAAGCCTATAACTTTGTTTTTTTTCTCTTCTTTTAGTACAATCTTCAGTACAATGGCCTCTTATGTGGTCTAAAGAACTTAAGAATGATCGTATTTCCTTTTATATCTTGATTAAAAGGAGCCAATGTGTGATGTTTAAAAAAAGTTCGATGAAGATCAAAATAGGCATAGGACAAGCTAAAACATCGAGACATGGACAACAAAAATTATTAGAGAGTGTTGCCTCCTAAATTCAATACATTAGAATTACTTTGATTGTAGTACTCTAGTCAACTCGCACGACTTAACAATTAGTGGTACAAGCAGGTAGATCAAGACCAACAACGATATGTTAGGTATATTTTTTCAGGGCCTTGATGATTTCGGTAATTCACATAAATGTATATAGCTCTGTTACTTTATAATTTCAAATTTGCTGCCCCGACACAATTATATTTCAATATAATCTTCTAAATAACGAGAACCATCTTATCCTAGCACATTATCACGACGGTTCGGTTGCAATAACCTCCTACCTCATTACCACTTAATGTTCTATGTTTCGTACTCTTGAAAAATCTCCTATTTTTTATTTAACTCGAACTAGCTCGAATATGCTGACGTAACTGACTAACGGATAGATTAAAATCTGCTGATAACCCTATCCTATTATAAACTTCTATCATTTTGAGCAGTGGATCATTGGCACCAAAACCAGTCGATCTAAAGGGGCTTCTTAGTAGCTCTCTACTTCTAAGGCCTCTACAGGGAGTAGAAAATCAAATAAAATTTAGAATATCGGGTGCATCGACATCGGCAATACATAAAGTGAGCATAAAAAAAATCTTATGCGCATTAGACCATTCCAAGAAAGTGGCAACATTCCAGGCTCTGGATTTTCGCTAGATGCTGAATATTATGAATGACAGATAGACCACATTCGATGAACCAGTTAAATTTGACAAAATACGATTTGTCTGTGATGAAGATGGTTATTTGCACGCGTAAGAGAACAACGTTATAAATCTCATTTCATCTTAAAAATCACACAAATATTAGTAAAAAAAACACACACAAATAGTAGCAATATGGTACAATGAATTCATTTCAAGATCTCCATTGGATTCTATTAAATACTCAAATGTGTCCATTTTTAGTGCAAACGTTACACTTCAATAATGTTCTCGTCTTCATCTTCTATTTGGCGTAACGTCCTACGCGGACATGCTATACAGGCTTTCGAGACTTAACCCATTACCACGTAGCCGGATAGTTAATCCTTGCTACGGGAAGACGGTCCATTGTAGGCTTGAACTCGTGAGGGGCATGTACCACGGGACCGCCCATGACGAAGACTGACGATCACTGTAACGAATATTAGGTCGCCGGACTGGACATCCTGAGAATGCACTATTGGACAATGGGTAGAAAATAGATGAATATAGCAAAATTAGAACCATATCAGATGTCCAAAGCCTCGGATCCACCTTTATATCAGCATCCGGTTAAATATTAATCATTCCTGCCGAATTCATAAGCAAAATTATACGACGCTGGATCACAAAACCCTGCTTGTTACACCTTTCTTTTCATAATACACAGAGTTGATTGTTGAAACACTGCTACGGAATTGCCATACTGTGTGAGCCATTTCCGTTTGCAATCGGCCAAAAACTGACAAATACTCTTCGCTTTTGAAGCAACCCCGTTATCGTAATCGCAACTGCTGCGAAACACCTTTCCATCCCGAAACAAGATCACCCGGGTGGTCGTTCTGCTATCTACGATGCGCCGCATAAAAAAAGAGTACCACGCTTCTCCCAGAAGTGAGCAGTGTACCACGAACGAACGCAAAGGTGCAATGGCAAAACGGAAGAAACGGGCGGATACATTTCAAAGCAACCTGCCGCAAATGATGCCGGGCGGGCGTTCGCATGATGTCGGTCCACGGCTCGATATGGCCGTTATTGATTAAATTCCACAAATATTACCATTTAGTTACTATTAAGCGGCTTACCGGCTTTAATCCCAACATCGTTACCATTAAATGAAACGAAACCAGCAACCGCCCGGCACCCGACCTCGGGATCTGTAGCTAGATATGATGTGGCGCTGCTTCGTATGCGCTGTGGCCGGTGCTGCGTGCCTACAGGTTGTTGGTGCAAATTGAAAAACTCTCTCTTTTCTTCTCCCTCTCGGGCGATAGCATTCAGAGTGGTAATGAAACATAAAAGTAACGTAACCGATTCATTGATGTTCCGCAGGATAGGGAAGTAAAGGCGAAGCAACACCGTTGGCGTTAGCTGGCGCAAGAAACTACACACCCAAAGAGGAGCCGGATACGATTGCGCCTAGTGTGCTTTTTTTTAAAATAATTTGTTTTTCCTCTCATGACCCACTCCTTCTCCCGGTGTCCTCACCATTGTTGTCCATGGCTCGCAGCACAGATGACGATATGCACCAGTTGCCAGCATGATTTTGGCCAATTTTTGACGTTTTCACATGTCACCCCGTTTCCAATCTTGGGCGATGATCTACCAACCCGACAGCGATCGCAAGATGCAATCAACCCGCGTGCGCACGATCGCTACGCATCGCAGAGAAGAGACGAATTTAAAATCAATTAAGACTCGCAAAACGAAACGATAGCGACCGGTTCGTCATCCTTGATGGTTTGATGCGAACGAGTGTCGGCAAACCCCTGGCTGGCCCCGGGCTGCATTTTCAAATACCTCCCGCCCGATGCAACATTGTACGAGTGAGTCTCTCGGCGCTGTCTGCGAATGCAGATGTCCTGCCAGAGGGAAGGGTGCGAGCGGTGACGACGGGTGTCGTCGAAGGTTACACGAAATTGTCTGCTGTTCCGGTGCAGTGGTCAACCGCAAGCCGCCTCCTGTGCACACACAAGCGCGCGCGCGCCGCCGCCCCAAAAAGCTCGTCGCACACCGTTTCGGATAGGCAGTACGGCAAGAAGCTATCGAAGCTTCTCTTTCGAAGCACAGAAACACTCACAAGCACACAACAGGATGGCAAATGGTGAAAAATTAAGATTGCTCCTCGGTTGCGCTCTACCACTTGGAGAATGCGCGCGGGGTGAACTGTGGGGTGGACCTTCTCAGCTCAGGGCTGAAGATGCGAAGTAGCGAATGAAACATAAAAATAAACAATTAAGCACATCCACGGCCGCGCGCCAACATTGAGATCAACCGATACACGAACAAATTTGCGGGGAAGGCAACAGGAGGGAGGGGGGAGAGGCGGGGGGGTTAGTTACGAAGAGTCAGAGCAGTGGCAGAATAAAGCGGTTGAAGCAGTGGTACAGTATTAACGTGAAATAAATTGCACCGATCAAATGAGCATAAAAACATTCCGGAACTCATCAAAAGTAACGCGTTTGGCGGTTTCGAGCCCGCGAAGGATGGATGGGTGATTGCATACATGGGAACGGAAATGGATCAGTATTACGATGGGAGGTAGGGAGAGGATGTTATCTTTTTTTTCTGGTTCCACCGATACACCGATGGCACGTGGCTGATGTGCATCGACAGTAGTGTCGGGAGGTCCAACCCATCAACTTGTGATCAACTTGTGTGATTCGTGTAGATCGATGTCGTCCAAACGTGGTGTTCGTTGCGGCAGGAATTTTGAATTTTCAATATCAAAACATTGGATAGTTTTACAATGCTGTTTAGTTTATCGGATACATTTGGCATGCTTTGTGGACTTTCTGCTTACATGGAGTCACATGATCATGCATTTTATTGTTGTAAGAGAGCTGCATTATGGCAACAAGTAACAGAAACTCA
Organism: Anopheles arabiensis; assembly: GCF_016920715.1. Classification (NCBI taxonomy): domain Eukaryota; kingdom Metazoa; phylum Arthropoda; class Insecta; order Diptera; family Culicidae; genus Anopheles; species Anopheles arabiensis. The sequence continues at coordinate 37,590,998 of NC_053518.1, forward strand.
GATACACATTTCATTTTGACGGATCACAGAAATATAGAGTCTGTGTTAATATGTAACATTTTACAGGGTTTCCCAAGGTTTTTTGCTTAGTTTCCGATTTTTTTTTATGTTTCCCATAGTTGTTTGGACTGTTCCTACGACTTATCATCGGGTATTTCCCAGAATTTTTAAGATCAATTGTTTTGATTTTCAATCGGACGACGATTTGTTTCAGCTTCTTTTCACATTGCCATAGGCCGTCGCTTTCTTCTAAATGTATAGTTTAAATTTAGTTTGGCTAGTTAAGGTTAAAATACTATATGGAAATATAATATTGATAAACAATCAGTATGAACAGGTAATGATTGTGATCAGCTATTACGATCGTTTGAAACGGTGAATGCTGGTCTTGGTTGCTGCCTCATCGAAAATTTGAAATCGTTTGTAAAATCCCTTCTAAGGCATTCAAGATTTTCCATTAGTTCGAGTATTATTATGTATTTCAATATGTAATCTCAGCTATATTAAACCGAACGAATGTTGCCTAAATATGGTTTTGACCCGGTAGTTTCATGAAAATTCATGCCAATATTGTGCCAGAATATGTGTTTTTGATTCCTGTAGGTTGAAAAATAGTGCTTTCTGGAAACTTGTTCATCCTGTGTTGCCATTAATAAAATAATATTAAAGAAGTACACAATATATTTTGACTTAAGATGTTGCGGGCAGCACCGAACGACCTCGAGGGTTGTGAGTCGTAAGCTTGACATCGATTGACAAACATTTTACAATAGCACCTAATCAATTCAGTATATTGACCAAATTCGTCGTAATGCTGGTAAATTTTCGAATACCAAAAGAATTAATGCCAAACGTTATGTAGAATTTATGGACAAGACTGAAGGCAGAGACTGAAAATCTATGTGTAATTGATTCTTAAATAACAAGATAAACAGTTCACTGAGCTTACGAGGACTCATGTGAGTGGTCTCGTTACACAGGAAATCATTGAAGTGCTCAGAGTCACATTTGTATGATATACATAGATAAAAGCCGGTACTCCACATGTTATCTATGTAGCCATAATGATCATTAATCTAACAGAACTAAAAAAATATTCAGATGTGTAAGGTTAGGTGCTGCATAAATCTAACCATACAGGGTTTTCATGGGTTCTCATAGTTGTTGGACACTTTCCAATAGAAATATCGTATAAGCTTGTCCAAAAAAGGGTGCTATAGATGCCAGTGAAGTTGAGTGCTGTATGTTTGAAAGGTTAACGGAAAGTCATTAAATCAACGTGTATTAAATGATTATTTTCAGCCATACATGGCATTAAGATGTGAAAAATCATTTCCAAGTTCTTCTTTTCATTTATTCCCATACAAATTTGTTCCAACAAAAATGTAGGTATTTTGTAATGAGCAGTTGTTGAACTCATTCCCAATTATTTGCTTTCCGGTGCTCCCAACCCTGACGTACGCCGTATCCAAGTACCGGTAAACTTTTCTCGTAACTTCTAGCCCAACCATAATCACCACAGTTGAATCAACTTTGCCCTCCGCGCTGTAGAATTGTCTCGAACAAAATCCCAGCACCCAAACTCTTCTGGAACGGAAATGATCTCGCGGTGGCGTCAATGGCACAGGAATTGTTAAACCTTTGCATCAGTCCTTTGCTCTTTGTGAACCAGGACCGCTGTGTGGGTGTGTGTATGTGTGCCGCCCATCTTGCATCTCCCACGAGCTCCACCGATTTGCGTAGCCATTGAACTTAGCCGTGGTCGGGGATGGGATAAGAATTTCTTTCTTGTCTGCCGAAAACGAAGCAAAAAAGCACATGACGGTCCTTCCCTACTAAGGTGGAGGAACTTTGCTGGTCACGGGAGTACACTTCCTAGCTTGTCGCTAGGGAAGCTGTGAGAATTATCACAAAAAAGGATGAAAAAAAAAACATCCCTCATATACCATCTGTTCCGGAGGATGGAAAGCACTTCCTTCCTTGTTCGGTTTTAATCTCATCCCAGCAACGGAAGTCTAGTATCGGAAAGTCAAACCTGCCCAGACCTACTACCACTGCGCGGGCGGAGGAAACGTGGGAGAACTCTACCACCATCTATCAACACAACCATCACTATTACTATAATAGTATTCGGCGTAACCGTTGTAATGCTCTTTAGATCTCGATGTTTTTTTGCTAACGATTTTGTACAGATATTCCTTCAAGCAGCCCGAATCCAGTGTGGCTTCCCTTTTCTTACGCGCTGCCAACGAACTGGGCACGAGTTTGCGCCTTTGCGTCGACCCGAACCTTGCGTCACATTCGAAGCCCGAACTCGGCGTAGGTTCATCGGGTTGATGATCGTCCCTGTATGGTGGCATCGAAAGTTGCAACACACTCACGAGGCAAAAGGCTGCTGGTAATGGAAAATTTGTTTTGTATACTAGGTTCGCTGTCCGAATGCCTCTGACCTCGGCAAGGAGTAGCGTATAATGTACCGCACTTTGCGTGTATGTGTTGCTGTGGTTCGCATCCTTTCCAGCCAGACAGATATACATACATAAAGCCTTGCTAGTGTGGTTATGTGTGCGCCACACGGTTATATGCTGCTGGAGGAACAATCGATGACGCGGTACGGTGGAAAGCCGGTAGCCGGGACCGGGAGCGGAAGAGACTAAAGCCGGCGTCGGGGAAAGTGAGCTTGAACAGGCTGGATGGTCCGAAAAATCGTCCTAGGTCGGAATTGGTGGCCGCCAGAAATTTTATTTCAAATCCGACAACAGCCAAGTTTGGTCGCACATTCAAGTGGGCTCCCGGGGACCAGCTAAGAGCTAGTCCAACTCCAAACTTACAACAGTGGTTCCAAGATACAACAGATGAGAAAGTGTTAATAATTAGCGAACCAACAGCAAGTGAACAAATGGAAACATTTTACCAGCATGGTGTGCAGTTACTAAGCCATACTTCTGCGACAAATTACATTTACCAGTGAATGGGTGTTGCAGCCGCAGTTGGTAACTCCAACAAAAATGGAACAGTGATGTAAGCAAGTGAGGAGTCATCGTTTTGCATGAACACGCAAATTGAAGTGGATGAAAACGGGCTCAGTTACTGTTGATGGGTTCTGTGCGAGTTTGACATGTGGAGTGATATGCTGGTGAAAAGTTGGTGTTTTAAAATTAACTATTGGACATGTGGAACCACAGCAAAGGTATGACAGTTGGTGCTTACTATTAAACAGTGCGAAAAGACACAGGAACACATAGAAAGTCAACCACCAGTGCATTACTTCACTTATCAAATCACCGGTACAGCTATGAGGATACATACAGCCGGTTTCTTTGCTTTACTCTTAAAACTCCTATGGTAAGTGATTTTCGGAAATTTTACATTTATATGCTGCGCTTACATAACGATTGCTTTCATTTGATTAGATTGTCATAGTACTTGAAAAAAAAATCATTATGTAACCATAATTCGTGCTAAGTGTTTGGTGCTGTGGTGTGTAAGATTACAAATCAATGTTCGTTGCCAAAGCAATGCGCGTCAGCGACAAGACGTTACACAAGATGAAATTTCTCTCGACATGGTTGATGATCTTTGGTGGTGCTCACGCGCACTCACTCTCACTCTTGGCACGGCCGAAGGAAGCTGCATTCTTTGCATATTTTATGGTCTGGCCTAGTTTGCGAACGCTGTGCACAGAGCTAGAAAATTCTTGAATGCCAACGCAAAAATATAGCTTTGTTACTGGTTTATTGCTACTTGATTGTATTATTTCCAACTTATGGTGAATTATTTTGGAACAACACTATTCAGTTAATAAGTTGTTTAAGCAATGCTGTATTGGCGCAATCTCTGTGCAGTAAAAGTAATTAAAATATGTTCATATTTAAAATTTGAGAACAAGCCAAAGCCATTAAATGGACTTTGCAAGAGTGACAAATGAATTCTATTTCGGAAGAATAGAAACGGCTTGATAGTTTACTGTTGGTGTTTCTCTTCATACAAATAATCCTGCAATAGCTTGTTAGTAGCGTTTTGCAAGGATCGTTAATTTTTGTATATATTTACTTTAAAAAATAAATATTTGTAATTATATTTATGCGTTAGAGTGGAGTTATAATGAACACAAGTTGAAAACTAGATATAATAACTAGATAACTAAACTAGATTGTAAATATTTGGTGAATCGTTAGTAACAGTTCAAATGTGACAGTATGTGAAAGGGCTGTTGCGTCTGTGCTCGATAGAGTTTGCAAGGATCTGCTTAGATAGAGACTCGTTTATGACCGAGAGTTGAGAATTCTACTCTCTGTAAATTATTACAACGGGTTAGAAATAGAAGTTCACAATTTAAAAAAAATCTAATGATTATGGCTTGAAATTAACAACCGTTGCACAAAAAATATGTCATGTTTCTTTAATAATTAAACGTGGCTAAGAGATAAGATGAATCATGTAAAACCAAGAATTAATAAGCAGCTTGAAAGAAACACAAACAGAACAAAACTTATCTCTATCTGTTCAAATTCAAACCATCTATATAAAAGGATCAATATCGATGCCTAGGCCCCCCATCCCCCTCCTCTCCTCCAATGCCACTGCTGCTGCCTGAGGATAAGCATCATCCCATTACACCAACGAGTTCAATGACCGTCTGCCGAGCACTACCTTCGAATCCTGTCCGCTAGAGGGCGCTAGCTCCAGGCAATCCTTCACCCCTGCGTTCTCACAATCTCAATGTCTGGAAGTTGTAAGTTTGCGATAGGTCGACGCCATCGTCTGGCTGACCGAGATGGAAAGGGGGATATCCAATTTCCACCAGGATCCTCGTTTCAGGAGGGGGAAACGGATCTGTACTTGGGCGGCTATGTTTCACTACAGTCTGAGACAATGTTGCCGGCGCTCCCGAAGGGGAGCACCAAAAAGGACAACCAATCAATACGACATTAGCATGTCTCGACACATTAAACCTCCCTCCCTAGCCATCCCTTCACAAATGTGTGTGGTACCTCTTTTTCTGTTTCCTCGAAATACGTCACACCTCGTGTTTTTACCACGTTTGATACGACTTTAGAAGTACGGAAAAAAGAAAAAAAAACAACAGAATAAAACATCTGCTCCAAGAACATTCTAAGAATTGGGTGGATGTTTTTTTGTGCTTATATTTGCGCTACCCTTTGCTGTGTCGCTTTGGTGACCTTCTCTTGTGGGTGGGTGGGAAGTACACGTTGCTTTCAAGTCGTTTTCTTCTCCGGGATTTGGGGCAGCAAGCAACCAACAAGAACCATGGTGTACCATGGTTGCCTGTACGCAAGGTAGTAAAGTTTAGCGTCCATTCACCTCCCCACTCTTCCTATCTCACTCTCTTTCTCTCTTTCTCTCTCATCCTCGTTCCACCCGCGCCGGACGTCCTTCATTTCGGTTGATTAAACTTTCCGCTCGTAAAGACGTCGCGCCACCATAACCTCTTGCACGAACGGTTTCGTTTCATTTCGCTGCTGCTTCATTGTGCCATACTAACTGGGAGAAAGTTTGAAAAGTGTAGAAAAAAACGCAACACACACACTGATACTGGCTTACACTAGAAGCAAAAGGAATCGATACGGAGAAAACATACGGTTGACGCCAGAGTTTTGTGCGGTTTCGCCACGAATGATATTGCCGGCGTCTCGAATGCCCTTCAGCGGATGCGCGTAGGCCGCCGGTGGCAGAATCAATTCGAAACCACGCACAAGGCACAGTTGAAGGTCATTCACACCCGAGGTCGTCACCGGGGTGGAGGTGGTGATTGGGGCCTCTGGGCCTTAGCCAGACGAGCGTTTGCCCCTCCCCCCTTGGGTGGAGACATCGAGACGCCCGGCTCGTCGTTAAATCGATGGCTGATAACGCATAAACTTCGTCACGCACGTGGGCCTTCGCTGCTGCTGTCTGTCGGTGTGCTGAGGCCGTCTCTTCGCCACCACCACCTTCACCACCCGGTTGTATATGCAGACAGTGTACGGTCGATCCAACGATTAGGCCAATCGAGGGGAAGGGAAAAAAGGGAGGCAGCAACCGGGTCGATTGCGTACTGCGACAGGAAATGTCCATTAATTCGCTTGTTCTTTGCGTTTGCACTGTCGCACTGTTGTTCAACACACACACACAGGGCGCAGTGTTGAAAATCAAAACTTCCGCTTCATCCCACACACACTCGGTGGCAGATGGCGCACATTGCACACGGTTCATTGTACTTGGAACGCTCGGTGCTGGGTGATGTAAATCCCGTCCCCGATGTCTCGATGGCGGTATTTTGACGCAACAATTTGGCGCCTAAATCTGTGCTTTTGATTGATCGTATTACCAGCTTGCTGTTCCTTTTTTTACCTTAATTACCTTTCTATATAGGTCAACGTGTAGGAAAACGCTGGAAAGTTTGCGTGTCCATAAAAACGATCGAATGTTGTTTAAAGCGCTCTGTCATGACATGAAAAAGTACACGCTTGTCAGTACACGTCAAGCAAAGGGGTTTAAATCCCAAAATTGTGGCTGTATCACATTTTGCAGCATGTTCGATAGGTCGGTGTCGGACGGCGGGCCCTGGTTTCAAATATCACTCCACCACAATCCACGGTACCGAGGGTAAAGTTAACGTCAATAAAAAAAAACCCACCATTACATTCCAAGAGCTTCCACTCGATCCAGATGTTCGGCTGTTGGTTTTTTTGAGTTGAGGCGCCTGCATGCTTGCGAAAGGAGGTGCAAGAAACTAAACCTCACATTCAACATTCGCCCAAATGGCAACCCCCCCATTGCTGGTTGGCGCAAGTGCAACAGAACACAACCAAAAACCCCCGTTAAAAGGAAGACACGAATACACCACAAACGGGTAGGGGAAGCCGATGCGCTGGAAGAAGCATTGAAACGACCAGAGCTCATACATACGTTTCCGTGCGTTCCATTTTTGCGGATTTTTGCGGTTATGAGTTTCCTGCGAGATCATCCACCACCCTACTGCTGGGGCTGGGGGCCCTCTTGTCGTTTTGGCGGAAGTGGTGCTCCCACGGTGTGTGCGCCACCGGCGGCATGGCCACGCCCCAAGACAATACTCGAGTAATGGGGTTTCACAGTGGATCGGGCCCAGAAGACACACACAAAAAAAAACAGTCGGTCTTGTGTGACGCCGGCGTTGCGTTACGCGTTCGGCAGTTTTGCTTTCTATTTTGGATTGGTTTTTGCTTCTATGTTGGCCAAAAGTAAGTGGGTTATTTTATTTCGTTTTGAGCAGAATTGTCTTTTTTATTTAATGTAAATGTTTCATAAATATTGCCTCGACATTTCCTTAAAAAATAATTAGTAACGTTTAACAGGTACCATCATCCTGGTGTATTCTTTGAGACATCATTTCTCCGATTTTGTATACTTTTTTGCGGCAGAACATCCGTATCGTGTTAGCGATAAAAACTGTTCGCGCAGGAAGCATCATACGGAAACCAAAATTGCTACAATTCGCAAGACACACACGCCAATCCAGCAAAGTAGGTCAAACGGAGGCGTAGTAAATGAAGTCAACGTGGTGGCGGTGCTACATAAACATCGCCAACTGTCCGAAATGACTACATCACCGACGAGCACGCTTGACAGTGTTTACAGCTGGGGTTTTCAGTGGCTGCCTTGCCGATACACATTATTGAGAGAGGAATACAAATTAAAATTATTTAATTAAGGTACGCAACAGTCAGGTCACTGCTCAGTTTAAAACATTCTCGACGGTCGCAAGTATTTTTTGGCTTTACCACACAGCATTGTCAGTCTTCTTCCCGTACGACTGTAGAAGAATTAACACACCGAAACTAAAACAGACCGCACAAGGTCAGCCGTTTGACACTTGCTGGGGAGGGATAGACAGCTCCACTAGTTTGCCGCACGAAAAAGAAAACAGAAAGACGACCCGGTCTGTCCTCCGCGGCAGTTGGTAATGAATTCACAATTTGAGTGATTTATTGTACTCATGCAAAGTGCCATTCGTGCGGTCCGCAGACTGTAAGCATTGGATACGGTCGGCGATATGGCCGGCTCCCGATCGCTCAGCGTCAGCGCAGTGGAGACAATCGGTTTCCTGCGCTCCTGCAAAACCAATTTAGGTTAACTATGGCCCCGCGGTGTAACACTCCGCCAGAGAGATAAGTTTCTCGCCGTTGTCAAGTAGCGTAAGGGAAAATATGGAAACATTGTGCGTGTGAGGGTGTGCATTATGAACAGTTCAGTTCAATTTTCCTGTCCTTCTTTTATGGGCCACTTTTATGCACACGGGTTTGTTTGATTTATAGATTCGTTTGCTAGAACCCATTACTTTCGTAGAATAAATCCATGTTAACTTGGAAGCCGTGTACGTGGTCAAAAGAGAACAAATATAAATTTAAATTACGTGCCGGGACTGGTCGAAGGCTGATAATCCCTCAAGAGAAAAATTTACATCTCCACAAAACTAGACAAGCAAATGAAAATGTAAAATTGAACAAAAAAAAAATCAGTCCAAATATGTGTAAGTTTGTTTTACCCTCATAGTAACAGATGTTTCGCATCGTAGTTTTCGTTTTATACATTTAAAACGAAACTTCCCAAGCAGTAACCTTATTGATCGAAAGGAAATTTGTAATTTTAACAAGTTGGGTAAGAATCGTATTAAATTAAAGTATGTTTATATTTTAAAAGTTCTGTAATAATATCACGAAAAAAACTTTAAATTTAAAAAAACAAATGATAGCATTACAAAGTGTATGATGTTGTGAAGCAATGTGGACTGAATACTTTTGCTCCAGCTCTAGAACACCAATAATCAGTGTATTTTAGTTGGTTTCCAAAAATTTAAGTTTTCACTCATATATTATTGTTTATTTATTGATTTATTTCCTTTTTTTCATTTTGTTATACATTAATCAAAGTGCTACTTGATAGTTTCATGTGACAAAAATACTTAAAGAAGATTTCAAAGTAAATGTACATGTAATTAGATATACAAATCTAAGTGTATCTAAATAATCTAAGTGTTACTTATAGTTTCATGTGACAAAAATTCTTAAAGAAGATTTCAAACTAAATGTACATGTAATTAGATATACAAATGATATTTTACTTGTACAATGCAACCAAAAATTGCACTGTCACGTTGACATTTTCATCATTTTTATTATTATTGTTTTAATAGTAAACATTTTAATCCTTTTAAATAACTATTTTTTTTAAACCTCCATATTATCGGTCGATTACACAAAAATATTACTTTACTTTCTCTTGATACCATATCAGAAATTCGTTTGGTTTACAATAAAAGGCTGTAGTTAGGTATACGATCTTTCTTAAACATGGCCGATCACTATCGATCAAGGGTAGCATTGAAATCGCAAGTTGTTGATCTTCTTCTTCTTCTTCTGCATCCGTCAATAAACATCATATCAAACAGGCACTTCACCACCGTCAGTCACGCCGTTGTCACGCGGGCTTTTTGCCCACCGCAGTTCAATGAACTGGAACGAGAACGTGTCGAAAATTGCGCAGCAGCAGCAGCAGCAACAGCAGAGAGGAAACAGGGCAAGTGCAGCGTAATGACTCGTCAAAGAAGGCGAGGAGAATAGTAATAACGGCAAGCGTGAAATTAAGCCAAAGCGTCATGCATTAGAACAGTGTGAGTGTGTGTGCGTTCAGAGTTTTGTGAGCGTGTGTATGGATGTGGTGCGTTAGTTGTGTTTTGTTTTACGAGCGACAAACGAATACTGCGAGCAAACCGAAACGGGAGATAATTTTTTAAAAGTGTTTGACGCACGAGAAATCCACCGCAAGCGCGGGCGCATCGGCCATCGGGCAAGGTGTAACCACCGGGCGGGCCGGGCGGGAACGGGTATGATAAAAACAACACGCTAATACATGTGTACGGTTGGGGAAAGAGATAATAGCAAAGCAGGAAAGCAACCATTAGGAGGAAGAAAACAACAAACACAACAATCGTTGTCATGCGCACATCTCCATCGCGCTCGGCGCTCGAAGTGCGGAGTATGAGCGACAGGTTGAAGGCGTCGTCGTGCGCTGCTCCCAACAGACACTGTCGCGATGGGGAGAGGGTTGTTGTTACCCCAGCCTACCCACGGTCGCTGCGCCTAGCACGCGTACTCCGGTCGTGCGTGCGCATTTTGTCCAGATGATTCTCAAACCCGCGCCACCGAAGAAGAAGGATGATGACGATGATGCACAAGCCAACCCCTTCCTCCTTGCCGCACGTATCAACGGACCAGGCACCAGCAATTACGGCACGGTTACATTTGCATACAGAAGGACCGTTTTGTAGCGGAATCAAAGTGGAAATTAGCGTGTCAAAGCTGCGGCAGAAGCACTGCACGAACAGCCGCGGTGTGGGCTCTAATTGCCGCCAGCCATTAATCAAGTGCACAAAGTGCATGCGGGAAATGGGGGGTGCAACAACAACAAAAAATACCGGAAACAAAAGTGCACGGTTCACACCCAACTGTCGAACGGCGGCGGTGATCGAGCTGTGTTAATGTTGTTTAGACTAATCGAGAACAAGTTCGCGCAGGGCTCATTAAAGAACTGGTGTCGATGTTTGCAGCTACATATTATACGTAGATTATACTACAGCAGTGGAGCATAAGACAGCATGAAATCAAATTAATGTCGCTACATTAATTGGTATTATAAGCCCGCTCCTTTTCGTGCGGTGTAGAAAACAACATTAGCACTAAATAATTCATTAACGAACACAACCATTTCCTGCGCAATTTTACAAAAGAATTCAAATTGCCTCAAACCCCTGTCATCACTGTCTCAAGGTTGCGGTGCAGAATAACTTCTATAGAAATCTCCCTTCCATCGCTGGAGAACGAGTTCGGGGACTCGGAACATTTGAATTAGCCCGACAAAACAAACACAAACCCATTGTTGCAATGGCAAATTTTATCAAATTTGTCTCAATAGTCGTACCCCCTCCGGGCGCGTCGTAATTGTTGCCCAAACTGCCCCGACCATCTCTGGCCACTTGTTTACACGCGTCTCGATTGAAGTTTACGCAAGCCCGACCGGAGGGTGCGCAGAGGTTGGACCGCTTGTTATTACGTTATTTATTATTGATCGTCGTATCCTTTTGCATAAATCTGGCGGGGTCGCCATGACGCAGTACCGACCCATCTATATTTAACCACTCGCGGATACTGGATACTTGGTTGGTGCGCCGTTGGAAATTAGTTTCGCGTAGACGTGCGTTGAATAATTTGCAGATATATGCGATTGTGATGTCGCGTTCAATACCGCGACGGTGGCGCACAAAGCGTATGCGTCTCGTCCTTGCAGACTGTGATTGTGTGTGCAGACAAGTGGTACGTGGTTGCGCTCGCGGCAACATGCTCTACTGCCGTCATCTTCCGTGGCTGACTGGTGGTAGCATCATAATAGCGAGTTAATGAAACAAAACGTAGAGTTAGGGGGTTTAGTCCTGCTCGTCGAATGTTGTGTAAAGTGGTTGCACGGTGCGCTGGGTAGCGTTTTGTTAGAATAACGCGAGAATAATTTGATTTGGTACTTTTTTAAATTTTGATCAGTAAGATTTGCATTGACGTTGAGTTTACCGATTCAATGCTCAAAAATTCGTGCAATGTTGTTTTCTTTTTTTTTTAACAGTATTTACATGATAATTTATTTTTTCCTCAACGCGACTAGGCGTCTCCATTTATACACTTAATATCTTTTAACTGACTTAGCAAAACACCGCCCACTCACAAATCCGATGAATTTGAGATTGTATGATTTTATTTTTGTTAAATTTCATCGAATTCTATATTTTTTGTGATTTATAGAATTTTTGCTATATTTGAAGTTTAATATTTGGTAACTGAAATTATATGTATACAACAATTATCCACAGTACGCGATATTCGATAAAAGTGAATTCGCACTACGCGATTGTTGTAAATTTGACAGCTCTATGTGTTTTTTGAAAATATTTTTATATTTTGATGTTTTTTATGCTCTTTTCGAATTGCACTAAGGTTCTAAAAGCATATTGCATCAAATTTGTGCAAAAGATTCTTGTTTAATAGTGTTTAAATAGTATACACTATTTTTCCATAGGAATCCGCTATACACGAAAACTCGAGATACGCTATTGCGCTCGGTCCCGTACGATAGCGTATATCGGATAATGGCTCTATAATAATTTATAGCGAATACGAGGTTAAAAATTGGTCTACTGAAAATGACCATTAAAATTTTCCAAAAGAAAAAAAAATGCATTCTTTTTTAGAACAGCAAAACTCAAAACAAAATATTTGTTAAGGTATCTTACTCCTTGTTACTGCTAAAATTTAACATGCTGAAGCACATTTGACACTCGATGGCAGACAATGGCTCAGACCCCGTTATACGGAACGTAGTTTGTCCGTGCAATTTGTGTGTGAATTCCTTTTACAAGTAATATGTAAAACCAATGAAAACTGGGAGATTTTAAGTATAAAAGCTGTTAATGTATATGTTTTGCTCGATATCAATATATTATTCTAATTTCCAAAAAATAGTTCAATTTCTAAATAAAACTTGTAAAAACATTTTGCTTAACATAAAACTATAAGCTGATTGCTTGCTTGGTTAAATTTGCAACATTCTGAGTATGTAACATAATTTTATATACTGCTAAAAGTTGCGTTACCGATCATTTGAATAGTCCTGAAAACTATGCGATAAACAAGACATACTTAGAAACTAGCCTTTGTATTGCTTATCACACGGTAATTCAACGTGAGGATAGTCGTTAAAATACTATAATTACGCCTTACCTTTTGGCAGGTCACTTGTTTGATGCTTGCTGGCACATTTAATGGAAGATCCCTCATATGTATTGTAATATTTTGTAGCTAAAGGCATGTTTCATAAAATAAAGTTCAACCAAATGATGTTATGTTCGCTCAGTTAGCTCACAGTTATCTCTGATTTGTTAGGTATTGTAAAACTAGAAAAGAGTCCCTAATAAACAACCAAATCTTTTTTTCCGTTACATGAATTCAGAAGTAAAGACTACAAAATGTATTATTGATTTTTATTGTTCCTGATAATATTCAGTAGCACTTGAAACAAAATAATTGTTTTTAATTTTTTTTTTTAAATATATATACAACATGCAGTTTTCAACTCTGTCGATGCAAAGCTTCTGTTTCTATTAAATAGAATTATTATTCGACTAACTAATAGAATAATGTAATGCCCGTACCACTGAGATCAAATACAGGATAACATTTGTTATCGAACCATTTTTTTTCTCAAACTACGCTACTCAAAGTAATCTGTTTTACCTTTCGAATCATATATCTGCATCTCGGCTGGCCAGCACAGGGTGTGGAAAATGGAGAAGCCATACCAGAACGTTACGCAGTGCGTTACGAATGCGCCACCCAAAAGGGAATTTGCCACAAACGAACGATCCCAACTCGGAACCACAGTGAGCCACTTCCGCTCCACTGAAGCATCGTCGTCCGAGATAGAGCATACGGATTGGCCAATTGTTTTAGGTGTCGTGTCTTTGCCTCTTCGGTTGTGTATGCCGTGACTCCCCTCTTCGAAGCCATACCACGGTGTGCTGATGGGTAATAATACCATTACGTCTCACACATCCCAGTCGATGATAGTGATGATAGCCATAGCCCTGCCTTTACCACCATCATAATCATCATCATCATCCACACGATCAGGGTGCGCTTCGTTTTGGGACTTCCATCTCGCTTTATTCCTCCGCCAGCACCTGACTCGCTGGACGAGTGTGGTGCGCTGGCTGGAGTAAAGAAGGCGTATGCTACTGCCCCCAGCCAAGCGGTCCAATGCGCATCCAGGAGCGCACTGGGTCCCAAAAACACCCCGGATGCGGATGGCTTAACCGGCCGGTGCCACGCATGCAGCGCCATCGTCTGTCTCACTTGTTCGCCCTGCGTGCTGCGGTATCTTCACCCGCTTCACTTCCACTTTCTTCGTGCTTCTTTCGCTCCGACCCCAAGAATAAAAACCATTCCCAAGCCACCTTCAAACGTGTTCCCCTCGAACGGCGACGAAATGGAACGGAAATGAAGGTGTAAGTTACCCCCACAACTCCCACCTCCCACAGCCAAACCGATATGTGGCCACCGTCACAGGGCTGTATTGACGAAGAAAGTGGAACCTCTCGACGGGTTTGCGCTCTTTTTGCGTCTGCCAGTGCCCCGGAACCGGCCAGCATTGAATAGGTTTCCATGCACTGTGTCCGCGCCAGGGCGACACTGTGAGTGAGTGAGCGCAGAACGGATGCGTGCGCTTGTGTGGATTATGTCTAACAAGAGCCACATGCACACCACATGCAACGACGCGCGATCAAAGGTAGAATAGTGCTGGAGGAGGATAAGGAGGTGGCAGAGGGTGCAAACTGAAGGGCACTCGGAGTCAGGGCTGTGACGCAAACGCAACAGTCGCGGGAAGAACTTCGTATTGTGTGAGCGAGATAGAGAGCTAACTAAAAAGAGAGAGAGAATAAGAGAAGGAGAGAGAGAATAAGGCAGTCTAGCGAGAGTTTGTGCCCGACTTGCTCGTTACGGCAGGTGCACAAGCGGGGTACACATGCAGGGAGAAAGAAAGGGGGACAGAAGCCGCTGGAGGCAGCCGCAGACAGACAAATGAACAAACAAACCGATGCAAACATAAAGCCACATCCGACACATCCAGACAGGATCGCGGGGGCTGGGCAGTGTGGTTGGGGAGGTTGAAGGAGTTCAGGGATGCACGGCGGGGTTGGCCTGGGGGTGGGCGTGGTTTGGGGGTCGGGGTGCGTCACTACGACAACCGGCCAGACAAAGCAGCCGGGCTGCATATGCGCATTGATGGACTACAGCGAGAATCAAGCATCACACCTCAAGCCAAAGCAGCCGCCACCACCACCACCATCATTGGCACCGACCGACACGACGCCCCCATCTCGCCGAGCGTTCACTATCAGTCGGGGCAAATACGAGCAATACGAGAACACTTTGCTTGCAACGCAAAACGGCCCCCAACGCGTGGGGTAGGTTAGGTTCGTTTGTATGTTACTCGCTCCCGGCGAGTGGTAGACACATTCGCTGCAGGTTGAACACGGTTTGCAGTTAGCACCGCTCAGTTTTCTGGACTCATTTGAAGGTCTTATTGCATTTGTGTGCTTATTGCAGATGAGTGTAAAACAGATCTGGTAAAAAATCATGTTTCGTACCTTAGGACATTTATGTGAACGTTAACGAAGGGACAAAGGAAAGCAAAAATAGAATCATATTAGCTAAAGAGTGCAAAGTCATATTTTATTCAAAACCTACGTTTTTGTACAAGTTTGTCCAGTTTTCTCCATAACGTTAGCGAGGTGAACAAATGTAATGCTATAAGTGTTTTATGTTTTGTTTCTACATGAAATAAGAACAACGAACACTCAGCTTAAAGAACACAATATAGAATAAAATAATTACTAAAAATAAAAATCAATTCATCACAGGCAGACCGATCGATTTATGTTATAGTAGACATAATCGCTCACAAGAAATTAATGAGTTGGGCATACCAACAAAGAAACTTTACGGATGTAGCACTGGAGGGATGTTTTGCAAACATTTTCAATTGGCGAAATGCAACCACACTGTTAAACCTAAATAATTGTGAATTTCAAACCCGGTCTAAACGAATATATCTCCACTTTGTCTTTAACCGATATTTCCTCAAAACATTACCGATAGTGAACAAAAACTCATTTGAAATTGAGTTTGTGTTTATTTAGTAATTTGTATAAATGATAAATTGCAATATATTTAATTATGGTCTGTACTTAAAATTATAAATGTCTACAGGTAACTTGAATAATAAGCTTGCAATACAATCGACAGACTAATGTTTGGGAACGTTATAATCATACCATGATGTTGCATAAGAATGGATATGCGAGTTTTGGTTCGTAACATTAGTTCTGATTTTTGAAAATAACATTCTAGATGAATAGAAAAAAAGGTTCATTGAGTAAAAAAATTACTTTATTCGTGCAACAATATCTCGAATTTGGATGCTTTAGAAAACGAATGTATAGCAATATAATACAATATAGTCAACCATATAAAATATTACCATTAAATTTTGGTTTTTACCTTGTTTTTTTTTCACAAAATCTCTTGTTTTTTACGTCATTCAAAGTTGTATTGAACACCTTTAGAGCCCTAGAAAATGCTATTCAAGAGCATAACTACAGACATTGAATAAACCAATCTTTTTTTAAATACATAAAATCCATACACATCTTCACATGCAACAACCATGTGGAGCAAAAGGCAAGAGAGCATCTTTAAAATGATCTACCATTTACCCTCCTTCTGGTTTGTACCCTACCCCAGAGGCTTATTGTGTCGGTTGGCATGTTCATTTAATGTCTTTACAGCGAACAATAAAATTTAACCAGTCCAAATGATGCTGCGGCTGCTGTTAAGAATTTCTTACATGCTGAGCGATGACTTGCCTGGTATGATCCGTACCAACTCTAGGTGGTAAGAAACGGCAAAACTGCCCCCCACTTGCAAGAAAAACCGCCCTGCGGTCTGTGGCCCATTCGTAACCACACAGCGAATGCAAACGAATCAGCACCATGGCAGATGAAGACGAAGCGACAAAGCAAGGAGAAATGTGGCCACGGCAATTCGCCCAGCCAGGGCATAAATTATACAACCGGCCAGTTTGCCAGGTTAAAGCGAAGATCAAACCCTTCCGCCAACTCTCTCTCTCTCTCTCACTCACTCCCCCATCCACCGTCATGCCAAGAACGGACGGAATGCAGGAAACGTACATGAAGGGAAGCATAACATTTCTTTCCTAAAGTGCGCCGCAACGATCGTGGCGATAGACGATCGTGTTTTGAGATGCAGCTTCAAGTGCAATCAACGGGCAATCGTTTGATGCTAAAGAACTTCGCTATGCCTTTCTTTTTAGCATGCCTCAGAAACAGCACGGCCTTAGGGATAAAGATTAACAGCTTCTCGCTTGCGGAAAAAAAGAAACATGCATGTAAAATCGGCTGTTCTGACCACCCTGCCAGTACCACGGGTCGGGTGTCGGGCAAGCAAGAATGTGGCTTCGAAACCAAAGCAACAAACAACCGAAGGCCCCATAAACTCCGGGCGGCCTGGGATGAGAGCTGGAGGATTCGTAAAGATCCTGTGCAGATCTTTCGCGCTGCGCCCCGGCGCACAAAAACGCCTGGATGCTGGTGACGAATGGCGTGACGTTGAGCAAAATGTCGTTCTACATATCGCGTGTCTACGTGTCCGTTTGCATCCCCAGCCAAGCCTGGAGGAGGATGAATAAAGTAGTCGCGGTTTGCTGTTCTTAGCAACTGCGTGACAAGATTTATGGTGGCAGGTTTCAGGGTCCGTCTTTCAAACCGTCGGACGTATGCGTGTGCTGCTTGTACGCGAAAGCCGTGTCCAGTCAGTCACAAAAGCGCCAGTGGCCGCCAGACTGTTCCCGGTAGAAATTTCGTACAAGAGAATGTTTTTTTAAAAGACTCTTTCGAAGAATTATCATCTTCTTCTGTCATAATGTTGTGAAATCTTAAAGCAGAGCAGTGAACCATACGTGAATCATCGTGCAATATGACAACTTATTTGACTAATATAATCGAAACTATGCAGCATTTTAACGATGTTTCTTTGTATCCTTGGCAAATCAAAGCGTACGTCTGGAGCAAGAAAAGTGTATCATTAAGTAATAAAAATTCAATGAGCTTTAATTCAAACACTGTCAAACAAAGAAACGTCCTGTTCTCATTTCACTCGTAACAAAGACTTCAAGTGCTGCTGCGCAATCAAGTCCGTTGGATCCATTTGGGATTGCTTTACTGTAGTGCAAAACTGCTAAGGACAAAGAACAGCAGCTGTAGCACTGACAAAGAACATTATACTAATGGTTCATAGACAAATTAAAAGTGCTTGAAAAAGAAAACAGTTTTATCACAAGCTTTTTACTAAGATGAACCGGAAGTTTGATTTCATATATAGCCAGTTACTATGCTAATGTGTGTTCATGATCTTCAACTAATGTTAGAATAAAGATGCCACTTGCAAACTTCGATGACTGTGCAAATATGTTCTAGTAAAAACTATTTAATACAAGTAATCGAGAAATTTCTTCAGATTCGTTCAACGCAATTAAACCAAACTGTGGACTTCATTAAATCAGCATAGACGAAATTAGATCACCCCTTCCATCAATCGAAGCTTTGCCTTTTATGGAAACAAAACATGTTTAATGTTAGTTTGCTAGACAGGACAAGGAAAGCGAATGAACAGGCTTGCTCGCACCACTCCACGATACCACCTCCGCTTTTCGCTATTTGCTTTCTGCTTTTCGTGAATGGGAATAAAGAAGATTCTGGAGAAAGCAAAAACCTTCGACTAACTTGTAGTTAGATTTAGCACGATAGCGCGAAATCGCCAAAAAAGGTAAAGTGTGTGATGCGCTTGCGTCGGTGCTTGCATCTCCGTGGGTGCAGGATGGGGTAAAGCAAGGTGTAAGAGCATAACGGACGTAGGAAGTGATCGGTAGTTTTTACTCTCTTTTTTCTGTTAACCAGGAACACTCTTATAGACGTTACATGTTACATTTTGATGGTTTTTGTTTTATAATATGGCACAAAAGCAAGTAATTTTTAAATACATTCATCACATGCCCTGAACTTATGCTATTTAAAAAACAAGATAAATAACCTATTTCTCCACGCTTCGGAATGCAGTTTTGTATGCCAGTAGAGACAGTGGTACAGAAATAACCCATTAATGCATCGCATCCCCGTGCAATCGCTTGCCTTCCGTTCACTCCAACGCCCAGACATACGCGAGCAAATCCTTCCGACACCGCGGTGACTTCTGCCCGTTCATCCCCGATCAGAGCCCGAGCACTATGTTCTGTTCACTTTCGTGCTGGAAAAATAGTCTTCGTAGCTACGTTCGCACACAAAGATGTGCAGACACACCGAAAGATGACAAAGCCGTCCAGTAGGACGGTGAGTGAAGAGTGTCCGCTCCACGGTTAGCAAATGCTCAACTTTCACACTCTCCGCTCCGCTTGTGTCGGTGCATCTGAACCCAAAATAAACAAACAACATCATCGGCTGCATGTTTGAAGATGATGCACCAAACCAATTTCACAATCTGTTTGTGTTATGGGATGCAAAACCACAAGAAGAAAAAGAACAAACTCACGACGACGATGCTCCGTTTTACGCAGTCTCCCGTGCAACGCTGGCCATGGTCCGGATTCCGGATGCTAATGTGTAGTATCGCTGGAGACGTACGAGCGAAGATGGATGACGGGACGAGAAGCAGGGAGGTGGCAAATATAAGCGCAACCATCACAGCCCGAATGATATTCGCCACGATGCATTTGCCGTCTGGCAGGATGTTTAACGGTAGACGAGAGAGGGAGAAATAGAGAAAGAGAGAAAAAGAGAAAGAAAAATAGAGCAGTGCAACGCAATTTGCGACCTTACACAAGAACGCTTCATGCCAGACGGTGAATTTTCCGACGAAGAATCATATTGGATGGGGCACCGCCCAAGGGACGCACAGGTATGGTTGGGTACGGTCAGGGTGTGGGTGCTTCGCTTTCTGGGTCACGTCGAAACAAAGACCAGACACAGACGTTTATTTGTAAGGATTATAGTTTCAAGGAGAAACGGAAAGGAAGGATTGCCGAGGCTATATGACGAAAGATTTCGTTTTTACAGTCGTTATTACAATCGGCATTGCAATACAAGATGCTGCTAGATTGTTATGTAAGAGGACGGATCCTTAGGGAAATTGGAAAATTCATCAACTATCACAAAAGCAGTCAAACTTCATCAATTAATTACTAAATAGGAGTTGAGTCTTCTACAAACTCCATCTTTGTCTACGATGCTCAGACGCGTCCTTGTGTTCTAAAGCATCACAAAACAACCCAAAACTACATTAACCACTACCACGATCAACTTAGACAGACAAAGGAGAATGGGTGTAACCCGTTGCCATAGGTCGGAAACGAGCTTGCTCAGTGGGTGGGTCATCCTGTCGCGAGAAGAATCGTGTGTTTGTGTGTGTGTTTCGCGATGATGGTAGTTGAGTTAAGCTTTCGTGCATTTTCGGCTGCATCGGATGCTACTACGCATGCATGCTAGACGGTGCACGCGCCTTCGAGTCCTACAAATCGGACCATCGAAACAAAAACTTCCCGGCAGACCCCAGACCACGGGGACCGGGAAAGGGGAGAAGCAGAGTGGACGGGATTGAAGAATGCCACAGTTTCGTACGCCGCCGAATAGAGTATGTTCGATAGTTTTTCATCATTCGTAACCGAGCATTAGTTCTTTGTCGTGTTCGCCCGAAAGAAAGAGTAGAAAAAGAGACAAAGAGAAAGTGAGAGAGAGAGAGAGAGAGAGACCAAGAGAGCGAGACTGTGGGAAGGTCCTGCGGAAAGATGATGCTCCCATGCAGTTTGGGATGCTTTTACGTCGCAGGGAAAAACGGCGACAACGTCATCGACCTTGCGATCGGGTTTTTCCCGACCAACTAGCGCCAGTCGGCGAATCGGCGAATCTAACCAACTTCTGGGCACCGTGAGTCGTGGGAGTACCTATACTTCCTTTCAGTGTGCGCGCACACACACAAAGGATTCAGAAGGATGGCTGGTTTGCTGGGTGGCGCAGGAAATCGGAAGCTGTGCGGAGTGCGCTCTGGAGTATATATAAGGAAAATGCGTCCACCAGCGTGGCCATTCCAGATACGACGGTGTTTTGATAGTGATGTGCATTAATCCCCCCAAAGTGTGTGACAAAACAGTGAGCAAAGCTGTCCACTGCCCAGTGCAACCAGTGTTTGTGTGTGTGTGTGTTTGGTGGCCACATCATAGTGCATTCACAAGTTCTGTAAGTTTCTGTGCAAGGCGTGTTTTATGGTCGCAAGGTTGTAGTTTCCGTGTTTGATTACGCAATAAGCCATTTTCCGTGAGAAACCATACGCTGTGTCAAACGTTCGCCACCTGAACATCAGCATCCCGTTTTGCAGTGCCATGTTTGCACGGCACGGGGTTGTTAGATATATTAAAAACCAGCTAAATATATCACAAACCGTGAAGAAAAGTCATTTTCCCGACGTGGTCTGACTCACCGGCGAACTCGTACAGACGGTCCCGCAATGTAGTGCGCAGTTAGAACATTCCAGTGTCTGGCTCTTCTGTGTGTGTGCGTACCCATGCCACATACAGCACGACCTACGACAATGCAGGTTTCGAGCGAAGGACGTGCACACATCATGTATCGTTCCCGATGCACCTCTGGTAGAGTTGTGTTGCGGCAAGTGATCGATCGATTTCTTTTGAAACATTGCTTCCATCGTTTGCTTCATTGGCGTTGTCTGTATTTTCACTATTAGAATAAAAAAAACTCATTTCAATACTTTGCGCATTGAATCACTTCCTCGAAGTCGCTCCCTTTATGTTGCACATGGAATGCTGACTAACGAGTAAAGAAATATCATTACTCAAGTCTGCGAAAGACTTGTCCATTCCACAGCGCCATCTAGGTAAAGTAATGGAAGGCTCACGAATGCACTACCGTACCGTGCAACCTTCCATCCATTGCACACCCAAAAGCTCCCCTTTGGAATAGTCTAGAGATCGGAAAACGAGCGCTTTTCATGTGCGTACGGTTTTCATCTCTTTCGCACGCTGCACCAGACGACAGGCTGCTGCTGCTGCTGATTTATGCGAACGATCGAGAAGAAGGAGCGAAGGGAGGCGAGGAGCTGTCTGGATCGGCCATCCGATATCCCAGCCCCATCAGTGAATGTGTTTGTGCCTGGGTGTATGTGTGTGCGCTGCAACGTTCACCCACGCACGGACGTCATCGGGCCAGCCATGGCAATTGCGCAGGTGATGGCGTCGTGGTTCGATTCGGTACCAACGTTTACCATGGTGGTGTGTTGCACCGTTGATAACCGCCGTGCAGTGAGTGGTCCCGTTGTAACAAGAAGCAAAAGGATGTGACAATCGCTTTCTGCGTTGTGCCATCATTGCGCGCTGTGGTAGTAAACAGGTCGATACGGAATTGCCAGATCGCCGATGGCATGAGAAGAGGGGGTTAAACGGATTTGCATTTGCAATTTCGTGTAACCTCGTGCACTCGTCCTTCGCTGTACTTTCTCTGCAAACCGAACTGTGGAATGCATTCCGTGCCTGTACGACGGAGTGGTTTTGATGCGCAATTTGTCGAGGTATCGGTTTGTAGGAAAATTTAAATCTTGTGGCAATTGTACAAAGAATAGCCAACATTCTAATGAAAAGCGGATTTTTTTCCAAAAACATTAATTTATTTTTCTCTAAATAAAATTTTCATTAATAGTTAGTAAATAATTTCAGAAAAAGGTTTTAATTTCATTATTTATAATTCTTTCTTTTTTACTTTCCATCTTACAGAACACATTACACACCCCAACCAAACGCAGCAGCCGTACTCTGAGCGATAAGGTAAGTGCGCAGTGTTTGTCTGTCACCGAGCACCCAATATTAGCAGTAGAATTAAATGAGCTGTAAATTTGCGAGATGTTCCAAAAATTGCAACACTTAATTAAATACCGTCACATCCGTCATGCAGACAATGTGTCAATGTGCTGTTCGCGACCGTAACATTATGGCGCCATCACACTCGGTTTTGTGAATCAAGATTACATTTCCTGTTTGCGCACACAAAAAAAGCAAGAAGAACCATAGCTACAAAAATGCGATTCTTCAACAGTAACAGCATGCCGCATGCCCTTGGAACAGATTGTGTGGCCTGCGTGGTCAATTCCTTCGCCTTTGCCTACCTTCCCGGACAATGAACCAAGCAAACCTCCCCGGCTGTCCCATAATTTTGTCTCAATGCTCAAAAAAAAGTGCCCGAAATGCGTTTTTCATCTTTCACGAAACGACCCACGGACACTTCACGGTACATTCCACTAAATTTTGATGCGATCTCTCATATACATATAATTTTTTTCTGTTGTTTGCTGTTTTTTCGTGACACCGCGATGCATTTTTTGTTTTTTTTTCTGCCACACAGTCCTTGGTGCTTGGTGCGTGTCTGTGTTTGCCTGTTTGAGAATGAAATAAATTAAAACCAATTTTAAGCTGAATGGAAACAGAAACAGAAACTCGTTCATCTTTCCCCATCTGCTGGCTCCCCCTTTGCTCCGTGCCGATGATTTATGTGTCGACTCAATGTAGCGGCGTTGGGCAACATCAACGCTTTTTGATGCACATTTTACTCATGTCATCTTGCATGTTGTATCCTTGGTAAGGCTTAAAAATGCAATGGCTTTTTTTATGCGTACTTTGCGTTGGTTGTTAAGTGATGTATTGGATGCATTTCATGATTGTAACAATCGTTATAGAAAAAAACGCATTAAATTGAACAAAACGAATCGAACTTTTGTGAATTTCGCTCTTTGTACAATGCATTTCTAACGGTCGATTGGAATTGCAGATTGTAGTCAATCACTAATACTAATTCTTCCCCTTAGGGAGTGTGAAAAGGTTGGTATTGACGCCAAATAAAGTGACTTTGTTCAAATGTCGGTACTGATCGTACGATCGGTTCGAGGGTACATTTTTTCTACCTTAATTAATTAATTTGCTTTTTTCTTTTCCACTTGCACTTCTCTTTTTTTATCTCATTATTTTCACTTTCTCAACCCTTCCACCGAGGTGTGCAGTTTTTATTTGTTTGCCTTAAGTGGATACCTCGGAAGTGGATGGCATACCGATTTCTTGCTGTGTGTGTATGTTTATTTTTTCCACTCTCTCTCTCCCTTTTGACTCAGGATGTCTTATCGTTTTTTACGCCTGCGCGCACCAACTTTATTTCCCCACTCTGTGTTTTACTTTGTATACTGCCCCCCCTCAGCCTTGTGTCACTTTTGTTCGTGTGTTTCTTTGCGCGCGTTTACATTTTACCCTTTTTTCTTTCTTCTTTTTAATTTAATACTTTATTGTTTTATTTTGCATTCTTTTTTCAATTTACCTTTGCCTTAATCGTTTGCTGATTCCCTCGTTCGCAAAAAAGAACAAACAAACAAATGAAAAAAAACAACCACTCGTCTGGAGTTTCTCTCACTGCCCCTTCTTGCATTTGCACGCTTACGCCGTACGCGATTGCAGTGCAGTTTAACCTTAATCGGGGTTTTATTTGGCTTAATTTAATTTTGCTGCCCTAACCCCCACGGCTCATTGCTGCTTACGCTAACTAGCTGGCGTCAAATGAGGTTTGCTGGCTCACAAAGGGTCGTCGCGGTCGTCGTCATCGGGTACGGTTGCATCGTGCGAAGGTGCAAAATCTCGATTACACCTTTGGCCGCCCTGTGTGCTTTTGTTTCGGCGCTTTGCCCAGTCCCTTTTTGTTGTGCGGCGATTGTTCTTTTGCCGCCGGTGGCGTTTTGTGCGCCACGAGGAAGAATTAAAAGATAGGCTTAATTAAATAACACACCGCACGTAGCAGCACGATCACGCAGGAGTAATTACAGCGATGGATGGGATAGAAGTTCGGACAATTTATGTAATTTTATTGCTTAACGATCTCATTCGTAATTTCATTCCAGTGGCTGACGGAATTTGTTGACTTGCTTAAAATGAACAAATTTTTTATGCATAAGCTATGTTAGAGGAAATATCCCTGTCATAAGCATATTCTGATATTCTGATGCATGATGTACACAGCGCAAGTGTATCGCAATAGAAACTCGCGATACGCACCGGCTAGACGCGGGTTGCGCATATCTTTACGTCCAGCTTTACAAGCCAACCGCAAACCAGACAGTCATTGCCCTTGACTTTAGGCAGTGCAACTGGCATGCATAAATAAGTTTAATTTATTATCGCACGACATTCGGTCGAGCCTACCAACACTGCCACACACCAACTGGCACTACATGCATGAGGTCGCGGGTGTTTGGAACTTTGGAACAGTGACATCCATTGCTGTATCATGCACTACGTGGTGGTCGTCGAAATAGTCCCAGACATTTTTATTTTGGTTCGTTGATGGCCTCATTTGTGTTCGAATGCAGGTTATACGTATACGCACATTGAATTAGGAAAAACTATGTGCAACAATCAGCAGGATTGTTATAATGAGGTTCATAAGAATCTTTTGAAGCTTGAAAAAACATAAAAATACATCATTTGTAATAAAAGTTTTCTATAGCACTGTGAGTGCTGTTTTGCGGTATTTTTTAATACCCCAGAGTACAGGATATCTCAATTTTATTTTGAATGTTTATCCAATATGTTTGAACTTGTGCTACTATTGATTACATTGCCCTATATTTTTCTACCCAAACGACTCTTAAAAATTAGAAATAGGTTCTTCATTGTTTTAAGACGTTCGTAGTATACATTCAAATTTGTTAGTAAGCTAAAAAATCAGTCAAAAAAATTAAAAAATACTTTCCCACTTTTTGGGCACAGAATACACAAAACCCATACAGGCTCCACCGGAGTTTGACATCCAAAATGTCTGAATCTCCTATATAATCACAAACACAAACAAACACTGTGCAAAAATGATGCACTCACTGTGGGTGATTTACAAAAGGCTTTACCTTGAAATTCCTTCGTCGCTACTGATCAAACATTCCATCGTTTCCGTCCGTGTAGGGAAAGAAATCTTTACCTGGATTTTTTTGAGAATTATCAGCAAGACGGCGGCCATGACATGGGACGGAATGCCAATGCCATTTATTCGCTTCTTCTGCCAATTGCCATGTCGGCTGCATCATTACGCGGAATGATGACTGACACAAAAAAGTTTGTGTCAAATGACCGGAAGGAACGATTGATCAAGAACAAGAAAACTTTTAGAAATTTGAAATCTTTATGTAATGATTTGGGTGTTTTGTTACGCCCTCAGTATCGTTTTTGTCCTTTCCGATACAGCTAACCATAGACGCGTAAGTGTGCCTGCCACTTTCATCTTATTATGCGCACGTAAAGCTCACAGAGAAAGGTCAGCTCGTTGTTTATCCACTTGGTAAATGCACCCTACGCACAGCCAGTCCCTGACCTATCCTGACCATGAATGTCACGATGATGAGCAGCAAGCAAGCAAGTAAGCAGTTGCCTTTAAAGCCTGAGAGAGAAAGAGCGCCACCGAGTACCGAGTAGGCGAAACACGTTTCATGGTTACATCCTTGTGCCCGTTGGTTCGCGTGCTTTCCAAGCGGGCCGCCGGGAGAAAAGACGCCCCTTCGTTCTGACAAAGTGTCTGGAAAGTCACGAGGCCACCGGAAATGCTGGCAGCTGAATATCGATTGTCAGCCTCCGGACGCAGCAACACGCTCTAGGGGGTCACGTGGCCATAACACGAGCCCACCACCACCACCACCACCATGTTCTCGGGAAGCCCACGGTGAGCCTTACGGCACCACATTCCGCCACAACTCATTACGTACCGCACCGTACCACCATTTTGGGTTGAGGGCGAGCTGTGCAGGAAAGTTGGCACCCGCTAAAGGAGGTCGGTCGGTCCGTCCGCAGGCAGCGGTAAATAATTCCCTTTGTTTCCCCCGCCTTCGCGTTGTTTCGGTTTGCTCTGCTAAGAAGGGTGGTATAAAACGGCGTTTCTTGCACATGTTGTTGCCGTTGCTTTTTGTTTACCTGTTGTTGTCTGCGTTGCAGCTGGCGTAAATTGATTTCCATTTAAAATCGAACGCACCGGTAATTGGTACCGAAAAAGCAATAAAAACGGGACCGACGCCCTGATCCTCCTGAAGCGACGAATGCGTTCCGCGTCCCGGTCGCTGCTAGAGGCGGTTCGGTTTTGGCGGTTCGTGACAGGGGATAGCCACTCTGTACACAGCCCTAGCTTTACTGCAGCTGTGAGGGAAGCTGTTATTATAATGAAGCTTTAAATCCCCCACAACAAGTACACAGATTTGAAGACACAAGCGGACAAGTTTTATGTTCATTTCAGGGTTTCTTCTCACACTCGTAATGTTGCTTAAGACAATTTATGATGCATTTTGTTTTGCTTCCCGTAAGCTTTCCCTCCGGGGAAGATAAGTGCTGCGTTTGTGTGGCACAACATCAACAAGTCAGGATCATTTTCGCTACACTTAAGTCGATGTCTCGATCGATTACACACGGCGTATGAATTGAATGCTAATGAGGCAGCAGGCTACGCTTTTCAACCCTTTAAATCGCACTCTCCTTCTACATCTCCGGTGCGTGCCTGAAGCGCACCTGTTATCGGGTTCGTACAAAAACGAAAACAATAAAAAATTGAAACCTGCCCCCGAAAGGCCAGGTTGTCGGGAACCACAGAAAGCAGTGCTGAAAACACCGGCCACCATGCTAACGTGTGCCCGGCAGTAGCAACGTGTCAGTTATTATTAGTATCTTTTTTCTTTCTCACTCTGCCATTGTGAGCTGGCTTGGAGGACTCAATCTACGCGAAGAATTTGACGAGGAAGAAAATAACACACTTTACAACACCATGTATATACCCTGAACCGGTTTCGAACTGCAGAAGTTGGATGGTTTGTTTTTATCAAACTTAAAGTTGACCAGCACAACTTCAATCCTCTTCCTCAAACTCTCGCTGATGCTGCTGTTTGATGCGTTTCGATTCATCATATTTGCTTGTGGTGCTCGAATGGCCAATGGCAAACTCTTCCCTGCTGGCAGATGGCTTATTTATCTGCCTAATAGCGGTTGGAAGGGTTCCAACGTAAAAACTTTAAAAATGTTTTGCATTCAAAATGAACCATTTGTTGGACTTTCGTTTAAGATTTACGTGGCTGAAGAGATGTGGTAAATTATATGGAGAAAATTTCAGTATTTACATTCCTGTGGCTGTTTCAGTTGCTTTATTCGTAATTTAGCATCCACATTGAAGGAAATCCATGATCATAATTCAAGCAATATCGTCAAGGCTATGCATGTGAAGTGTGTTTTATGGGTAATTTAACTACAAGCTATCAGAATATTGCATACCATGATAGAAAAATGGGAACATTCTACTCCAGCGCAGAGCGCTTCGGACCACAGCAGCCCACGAAAGGAGTGACGGATTTCGCACCTATTTGACACCGTTCGGAAATGGCAAACGATAATCCGGGGAATGTGGGAGTGCCGGGTGTCGGCCGTTACTTTTACCAGCTTTCTTACCCCAAAACAAAACCCCGAAACAAAAACCTTCACGCGGTAGCGGCAGCACCAGCAATGCAACAACAGTTGCTGTGTCATTGCAACCCGACTGCGCAATGCCATTCAACCGGCCTGACCTATTGAACTCAATTCGAGACGACCGCAGTCGCAAGTAGCAAAGCAGTCGCACCCGATG
Source organism: Anopheles arabiensis (assembly GCF_016920715.1). Classification (NCBI taxonomy): domain Eukaryota; kingdom Metazoa; phylum Arthropoda; class Insecta; order Diptera; family Culicidae; genus Anopheles; species Anopheles arabiensis. Next base: position 37,619,388 of record NC_053518.1, read on the forward strand.
CCGATTGCCATATGTGGTCTTTTAGTGGTGCCTGTTTGCCGTTTTTGCTCTCACACTGCACTCGCGGCCCTCTGCCCGCGCCCTGTGACGACTGCAGCGCACGACACGAGCTGCAAGCGCTGTAAATGGAAGTTGCCAATGCGAACACACCGGACACAACCGGCTGAGAACCCACCGAATGGGACACCCAACCGATGGCCATGGCCGACTGTGCCAGAAGAGCTCGCTATACATTGTACGGCGCCACACGCCACTGTCCCGGCACCGTATCCGTCGAGATCGCGTCCTTTTTTTTCCTCCATCTTTCGCTCGCTCTCGCAGCCTATTTGTCAGCGTGTCCTCACCGCTGACAAACTGACGCCAATTGCTGGCCGGTGGTTTGCCCAGTGCTTGGTAGTATGGGGCGAAGCAAACTGGGTTATGCCCATTGCCCTACCAAAGATTTCGCGATCGAAGGACGGCCGAAGCGCTGAACACCTTCGCAGGGGCGAGTAAATAATTGCACGCGACGTATATGACACTGATCCCCACGATATAGACTGGCCAAAAATGTTAAATCGAGTTTCGGCGTTGGCAAGCGAACCGTGTGCCGCTCACGGCAAGGTGAGAAATGACGTCAGCGGTCGGACTATTTGATTGAAATCCTGCCCTGGCGCGGTGCGATGTGTGACGCTTTGTCGAACGCTGTCGGCTGCAGTTATTTGCAGATGTCAAACTTTATAAGGTAAAGTCTGCAGGCAGACTGCGGCTGCAAAGCTTCTTAAGGTGTCACCTTTAACTGGGACGAAAAGAAAAGGTTTGCTTGCTGCGGGTTGTGCTGCAGCTACGCTTCCTCATATGGTAAGCGCTTTAAAAATGAGTCCACGCGGGGCTGGAGCTAAAAATAAATCTTACGACAGGCAGCGAAGCCTCGCCCCGTGTTTGCACTACATGCGCGTGCAAGCTTTCTTCGCTCGCCAATGGATCCACCACTTATCCAACCGTTTCGTCCGCCGGTAAGGTCAAGAATCCCAGTGCCACCAACTGCCCACCAAGTTCGCAGATAACAAAGATGTGAGCGAGCCATTAAACGGCCTCCCGTACACCGTGACATGACATGCAGTGTGTTGGCGTGCCCAGCCTATTGGCGTTGCGCTTGTATAGGTGTTGCACGCGAAGTGGATTTTGAAAAATTGGCAAAAGCAAATCCGAGGCGTAAAACAGCTAAAAGCAACGGCAACAGCTCCACCACCAGCCATCGTAACGAAGGAGGGAAAAAAATCAGCAACATCTAATTACTATACTTAAGCAACACTCGAGGGCTGCGGCGAGAGCGGGCTCCGATCGCTTGCTAACAGTGCTCCTCCACCCCACCGGAGGCCTGCCTGGGCGATGGGCTGTATATAGCGCGAGGTGAACGATCTGTGTCGATCTCTGCCAATCTTCGTTTTTCGAGTCTTTGCTATTGGACTCCGTGCAGCCGCCACCGTGCGCCATCTTTGGCCTCGGTTCGCCATCTCGAGGAGCTGCGAGAGGAAAAGGGAATGGAAGGGGCGGCGGAGGGGGGGGGAAGGTGGATGGTAGTACGCACGTACTGTCCAGGGGACGGATCGGATCGGTAGCGGATCTATTTGCCGATGGTGAAATCATTGTGATCAAGGTTCCGTTCCGTTCGCTTGCCAATTTTAAAGTTTGTTCATGCCTCTGCTTAGTGCTATCGTTGTATGTGTATTATTTTCTTTTTGCAACTACGTGCTCCCCCTCTTTACATCGACCCCGGGTGTGGAGAGAGGGCAAGAGAGCCACCGGCGTTGCGCTAGCAGTGGGCCAGCAGGCGTCCGAAAGCTTCCCATGATGGAAGCATTAAAATTTTGCAAAAGCTTACAACCTCTCCATTTGAACGTGAGAGCTATTTATAGCTTCATCCAATGGTTTGCTAACTCGAATTAAACTCATCTGTGTCTGTACTGTGGAGCGATGTGGTTCGTGTTACATCCGAGGAGTGTCGCTGCTGCCGGTGTGTAATTAAAAGATATTAATACTGCTTCGTGTTGCATTCGCCCAGACTTCAGCTCCAATGATTTGTAATATATTGCTAGCAGATCGTAACAAACCACTTGTATAAATGAGACAGCAGGTTCAATGAAATGTAAATAATGACACTATTAATTCGTATTTTAAACCTCGTACGGTAGCTCTAATCAAAGCATCTGAACTCGAAATTATACCATATGCATGCTGCTTACGAAGTAAGTAAGCAGAAAAAAATATGAAATAAAAGGATTTCGTTGTAGTTTTTGTGACTGAAATTATAAAGAAAATGTAGGAAAATTCATTGTTAGTGGGAAGCTGGCATCAATTTTGACTAGTGTGCTTTCATGAAATTACATGTATGATTTTTTACTTAAACCATAGTTTTGGATCTTTCTTGATTAATCACGAATTTTTGTATGTTTAAATTGTTTTAGAATTTGGGCAGGAGAGATGGTTACTGAAAGTTTTCTTTGATTTATAGTACAGTACTACAGTGAAATCTCCTTAAGGTGAATTTTCAAGGGGCCGTCAGCTTAGAGAGATATTCATGTTGAGGAACACTAATTAAGGTGTTGCTATGAAGTATCCAAGAAATCCAGGGAAAACCTGGATCCTTTGACGAATATGTTAGCCGTTATTTAAAAATTCATCTTTGAAAATTTACGTTACCCAATCGCATATGCAGGGAGATCTTAGGGAGATATTCATCTTGAAGAGATAGAAATTCTATGGAATGTTACGGGACTGTGAAAATGTTCATCTTCAAGAGACTGCATGTTAGGAAGATTTCACTATGATTTTATTATTTCAATGTTCTGTTTGATGGTTTTTGATTAACTTGTTACTAACGATTACAGAATTTCAAAATCATTCATAACAATTAACGTTCGATTTAAATGTAGAATTGCATCGTCTCGTTGGATTTTCCACATAAAATCATCAATAGAAGCAATTAGTAGAATTACAATAAATAATCGCTGATTATGAGACAGTCGCGTCAGTATCGCACAATCCTCAATTTGTAAAACCTAACATCAAACCTTGACAATGCTTGATTAGACCGATTGCGGTTGTAAAACGGACTGTCCTGCTATAACGTAAAATCAATCACAGATAGCTAAGCACATAAATGGTAGAAAAGGTAAAATAAGAAGAAAGAGAAACTAACGCTTTCGTTTGCACTGCTATAAGGCAAACATGAGTGTGAGTATGATGCCATAAAAATGGACAAACTAGTATCGCAGATATTTAACAACAAACACTACCACACGATATGTACAATTTATAGATTTGGTCAGAATAATTTCAGATTTCGTAATAATTCATCAATGCACTGGCATGAAGATGATTAAATCAAATGTAGATGGCTTGTAAGTTATTGCGTAAAGTCTGTGTTACCCCGCATACTCCTAAACATAGCCCTGTAACATCCAATATACATTAGAGTCTTGGTTACTTTAATTCCTTTAAAATTAAATTTAAACGGTGTAAAGACGATTTGAAAGCAGCAATTTTAAACGGGTTGTGTTTATAAAGCTTGGATTTTTAAGTTTTACCAATTGTTCGTATAACTTACAGAGCGATTGGCTTCTGAGGAGCTCTTTCCACTATACTGGCAACGACGCATAGAAAACTGTACTCAATTTGTGACATCGTTCAAGATGTTAATTTCGGCTCTACCCGTCAAACACACGCACACACACTAAGCACAATTTGTCGCATCGTAAAGCTCCTCCGGAGAGGGTTTGGGTCTATTGAATTAAATTAAAGCACGCGGAGCCTCCACACGCGGTGAAGCGACTTTCAAAAATCCATCCACCCCGACCCGACCACTCTTGTTCGCTGGGGCAAACGTGGTGCCGTCGTTGCAACCGAGCTTTTCAATTTTCCTTTATCTCGTCACGCTTCCACCATCGCCTGATGACCGACATGAATCACTGGGTAGTAAAATTCGCCAATGTTTCAAGGCTAGCCCCGGCCAACGACTTCCGACGCTGCCGGTTTTGCAGATTTCCTGCCACTGCCGCCAGACCCGCTGCGCGCCGCTTGAGTGGGGCCTGCGCAAACCTCCTAGCGAAAGTTTCCCAGCGCTAACGCTGCGCGTTTTGGAAGCTCCGGGCACATCATCGAGGCCCCAGGCCTGACAGCGCACGCCGTTCGGAAGCTCACGGGGCCCCATTTCGCAAGACAATTTGATGGTCTCTGATTGGCCGTTAGCTTTTGTGTGTAGGATTTTTGCTTCCCCCGCTCTGCCCCGCGCTTCCCTCTCTATTCCTATACCTACACCACCCCTCCACTCCGTTCGCGTGCAATTCGTTTGCCCATTTTCAAAACTCGAGGTGAAGGTCAGCACTTACTGCCGGTATTTCGGCCCAGGACGCCCTTCTTGTGAGCCAGCATCTGTGTTCGCTCGCCGAGCAAAAAAAAAACACACTCGCAAAAAAAAATTGCCAAGCGCGAACGCGGCTTCGCAAAATGAGCTGCGCCCGCCCTTTATTATGCTGCGCGGCATGGAAACAGGTTGCTCGTAAGCGTTGATTCTGCGCGCTCGCCCGGATCCAGCATTCGATTCAGGTCTCGGCGTTCTTGGCGATGCTCAATTTTCTTCTTCTTCTTCTTCTTCATTCGATCGTGTGTTTGAGTGTGTACGCGGGAACGTTTTCGTTGTCTTCACTTGGGCTCCCACTTCTCCTCTTGCTCCACTCCTACCCACACACACACACACACTCGCACACGCGCTGGGCACTGGTTGCGAATTTGCGCTACAAATGCGCATTGCAAGACGCCTCAAAGCCCGACCTCCTCCGCGCACGATGCGCGAGATGATCTCGGCCAGCCCCGCGCGGTGGCTGCGGCGTCGGTGGCGGTGTTTTGAGCAATGTGCGCGGGCAGGCGTTTAATGGAGTGCTAAAGCGAGATGGCGAAACCGCGGCAGCAAAACCCCCCGGCGCTGTGGTGCGCTGCAATTTGTACGAGTGCAAAAGGAAAAGGATAAGATGGAGCAAAGTGAGTCAATTAAAATTCTGACGGTGGAGAGAGGACCGTTTGCGATTTTTGCTTCACTTCCACTTCCTTGGTGCTTTCTTGACACCTCCGCACACACACACACACCGTTTGCAGTTTGGAGGTTTGGCGAAGGCGCTAACCAAAACCACTCGTCTAAGCCCCGCCGCGAGTTGGTTCGCCAATTTTTGTTGAACGCTTCGCGCGCTGATGCTCGCCGAGACCCATTTGAATGATATGGTTGGGCTCCTCAATACAATATGCATTACGTTTTGTATCGTTTTTTTCGCATGCTTGTAACAGTGTGTACAATAGCAAATGATCGATTAGAGGAATGGCTAGATATTACGCCTGCCCAGTACGACCGAGATTATCTAGTCGGAAATTCTCGGAATACTTGCTTGCATTTGAAGTGTTCTTACTTCTGATGTGTTCATGTTCTAATTCAATCATCAAATACTTCGTGCCATTTGTCTCCCCGTAATTGACTGACTGACTGAATGCCTTGGCAGTTGAGAATAGCAAACACCGTCACCATCACCATGCAAAGAATGCCATCTATTGAACGTGGGATTAACTCACGGCCCGTTTTTTTATTTACTGCAGGAACTTCTATCCCACTTGGGTAACTGTAATTGCATAGTTGAAATTCCAACTCCAACTGCATCGCAGCTGGGATAAACCTCCGAACGCTTTGCCTGCCGTGGGCCCGGCCAAAACCCACTTTTCTACAAAATCGTACTTTCCCCTTTCCCCCAACACGCCTGTCGATGCCAACAGACAGCAAAAAAGTGTCGTTAATGTATCCGACCAGCTCCGATCCACGGGCACACGAGCGGTCGGGCGTTTCATGCATACATGGCATGTGTTTCGGTCCCATGTTCTTGCGCCTACTCAACATAATCGAGCTGCAACTGATATACCGGTTCGGGAGTACCGGAGCTGCGCCCCGTCGGACCCTTCGGCCGTCGGTATTTTATTTATGTACTCCACCGAACCGGACCGCACTTTCAGCTGGATGGGCTTGAATCGGTTTGTTAAGGCGTCTAAGTTTTGCCTGCTCATCGCAGGTAAGGTAAAACCAGCGCAAAGTCGCCGCAAAGCTTGCCCCAGCTTAGGATGATCTTCTGCTCATGGACCATAACTGCGGTTCAATGGCCCTGGTCTGGTTGGCGAGCGTACATCCGAGTTGAATCTGTCATCCCGTTAGCCCCGGGATTCGCAAGCGTCCGCAATTGTGCGGTTAGAAGGGGGAGACCGTGCAGGTATTTGGGAAACTCCACCGTGATCGCGACCGTGGTCAGTCAAGTTTTCGCCATTTTTTGCCCGGAAATCATCTCTAGAGCGAGTCTCACACCACTTCACCGTCAGCAGCAGCAGCAATTCTAGTGAGTTCTTGAGCTCTTGAGTCAAATACACCGGTGTAAAATAAGACAAAAAATTAACTGCCGTCCTATAGATCATTGGATGGATAAGTTGATTAATGTGTGTGTAAGTGTAAGTGTGAGGAGTAGAATGTGCTGCATATTGGATGTACCGGATTATTTCGCTCACTTGAGATTTAAGATGAAGAAGTTAGAAGTGAGTGACTCAAGATTTACAAATACAGTCAGCCTTCATAGATAGCAACTAGTATTTCTTTCGGCAAGATTTGCGACATAACGGACAAACTATTTTCATTTAAAACTGAAATTAGTATTGAGCATTTAGCTTGCTTTAGCACATAGAGTCTAGAAATTATACTAGATGTGTCCTGTTCTAATTTTGGGAAAATCTTTTCCCTTACATCATAGTTATGTTTAAAAGCTACTTAAATGAACATTACTAGATTACTATATATAGTCGAAATCGTGTAATATAGGCTAGGAATACAGAGTGGATCTTTTTCACTGAAGATGTATTTCTATAGACCAAGTGTAGTAGTGGTTCTACAAGGTAATATAAGGTGCACGAGGCAAATGTTGCTTCTTTTTATCCAACTCCATGTTAAAACTTCACAAGTTCTTCAAGATTTTTTGACCTTATTTTTGTGTTTGAACTTATTTTTAAGTTTTTGTTAGACAAATTTTAACGTAAAGGCATAATTGTCGTGTCGTGAAATACATTATTTATCATTTTCAAGTACAATTTACGAAAAGAGTCCCTCGCAAAGCCGAAGTGATCCGAGCGTAGGCTGTTCATGGCTGGTGCAACGGTCGTTTGCAACTTTAGATGGGGTTTGTTGGGTTTTTTGCTACAATGGAATGCGACTTGTTTGTAGCCACGGTAGGTGATGCAATACGACTCAACTGGTACTCACAAGAGGTGTGACCGAATCTAAGCTGCTATGGTATTGATTTTTGTACACACTTATGGTTGATGATGTTCAGTTCAATTGAGATTGACTGAAAAAGTAACAACTTATTTTAAGCTTATTTAAGATATTGTGAAATAGGTTTGGGAAAAATGTCCATATTGACAAAGCTTCACGTGAGCTCGATAATTGATGATCGTTTCTCAAATTTACACATCGCATATTAATGTTTTGTCTTTCCAAGTTAGCTCACCACCGTATCGATGCGTGCTCATACCTTCTTTAAAACTGCTCCACTCATTGGCACAAAGCCACTGCCGCACGCATTCCAAACCTAATGCGTGGCGCAAAATGTTGCGCAGAAATTAGCAACAGCTCATCGATTGTGGTCCACTTTTGATGCGCAATAGTTTTCGCCACTTTGCCAGCACAAAATCAATAGCCCAGCCTGCTAGGTTCGGGCACGGAGCGTTTCAAGGTCTAAATACGCCCCGGAAGTGCTTCACCAAACCCCGAGCATCAAATTGCACACAGCTAATAGGTGGGAGGGAGGGGCAGCAGAAACGCCCCGCATGAAGTAAATCGTACCGAGCACATTCCAGATGCTCATGGTTCTGTGGATGTGTTGTTATTTTTTATTTATTTATTTGGGGATTATTGCTATCATTATGAAGTCTGGCACCTTCACTTGCGGCAGCTCGGAAACGGAAAGCAATAGTCGCACAATAAAATGTTGCAAACGCTGGTAACGCTCGTCCAGTATCTCCAATGGATCGCAAACTTTAACAGACCGTTACACACCCTGATACCGACAACTCAATCCAAAGTGAGTGTCTCTTTTCATAAGCGGTAGCCTCCGGCCAGACGGTACCGCCATTGACATCGATCCGGCCATGTCCTCGGAGGCTCTCTTCTAATGGAATACTTGAGCAAATGTGGTTCAGAACTTTTCACCTACAAGTCTGTAAATGACGGTCACCAGCACCAGCAAAAGCAAAACAAAAAGAAAGAAACTAGGCTCACCGTGGATGGGTTGCTAGTCGTACTGTGTGACCCATTCCCACACGCTGGCCCAAAAGGGAAGACACGTACACTTCATGGCTTCTTCTGACCTGACGTAAGTGAGGTCCGTCGTCTCCAAAGCGCGACTCCAAAGCGCCTGTGTATCGATTTCACTCCGTTCTGCTCCATTTGCGGCCAGTCACTTCCAGCTGTGCGACGGGTGACGGATGTGAATGTGTGTATGTTGACGATTGACGACGCCACAGTCGTGTCGGATTATGATGCCGGCGTCATCCTGCCGATAAGGGTGGCGCTTGTAAGCCTCTCGGTGGTGTTGTTTTTTTTCTTCTCTTCAAACAACCCACCCGGTTCGGTTACAATTTGCTTCTGTTCCAATTCTTTTTTTTTTGTTCTCTCTCTCTCTCTCTCACTCAATCCCTCTCACTCAATTCCTCTTTTTTGCCAACTTATCACCAGCTCGTACCGTCTAAACGCGTAAGTAGTTCGTGACCAGCTTGGCGCATGCAGGGCCAAGGTATTGGGCTTCACGAACGGTACACTCGTGGGCCCAATGGAGGAAGGGGGCGGGTGTTGGCCCCATAAGCCCTGCCTGATTACGTGGGCAGCCAGTGTGCTAGCACACTTTACACACTTACGTCATTTTCGGCTCCGGGAACCGGGCGACGATGCGTCATCGGAACCGTGCACCGGATATGTGTAGGGGATATATTTATATTTTTCGGTTGCTAACGCCGCCCGACGTTCGGTCATCCTATGCCGACACTAAATGAACGCCATAAACGGTCTCAACGGCCCCGGGGGCAATTGACTCGAAGCGAAGAGTGCAAAGGCTGAAGTTGCCCTGGAATCGGTTGTTGGAATTTTGTATTTTTCCGAACAAACTTTGCATTTAAGTCAAAGAAGTGCTAGCGAAATGGAGCTCAAACACGTACTGTAGGCGTCAACACAAACTATCTCGGTAGCGGTGCCGCGTCACGTCGATAGCGAAGATGTTGGCCTCGCAACCCAAGATGCGGTGATTTATTTGCGTTACTTATTTGGACCACCTCCGCAATCGCATCTTCGAGAACGTTGCCGGTGTGCGTTGCGTAAAGTTCGGTACCACAATCGCTCTGCCAGCTGCATTCTCAATGCTCCAATGCTGCCAGCATCCCCTGCATTCATTCCGGAAAGCTGCTGCCGGAGATGGCCATCGATCTGGCCATGCTTTTTCTAGAACACGGTAGGTCTGCTTTCCTTTCACTTGGTCCGTTTCTGCTTCACATTTGAGGGGGAGTTTTTACTCCTCTTTCTTTCTTCTGCTCCCCAAATTCCGGTCTTTTCGGCGTGTCTCATGTTCGCTTTTGACAAAACATACCCGGTTGGTTCGACGCTGGCTTAGGACGGTTGGCTTGCTGTCCAGCACCGCCTCATTACCCCGCGGGTGTGAAATCGAATTGCAGATGGAGTAACGTCCACCCACACGACAGTGTACGGGGTTTGCTGCCGGTTGCAGTCCGTTTATCAACCAGATCCCCACCAGGCACCGCACACACACATTCGGCAAACGGCGGGCGTGCTCTGTACGTGCTATTTTTAAATCATTCATTCATAAATTCCGCACGATGACGAACCGCCCAGCAATTGTGGCCGGCATGTGGCTGGGTCTCTGACCCGGTTAGCCTGGTTTTTTCTCTTCTCCCGCGTTTCCTTCGCCACTCGCCGCTGCTCGCTGCTGCTCACTGCGGGGTGAAAACCGATTGATCTAAATTCACCCATTACCCAGTGCTGCCACCCCCAGGCAGTGTGCCGGTGTCCGTTGATCCGGGTGGTGTCGAGATCGAGGACAATCTTTGCCAAAGATTGGTGCTGAATTTTATGAATGAGATTTACTCCCGCCACCACCATCGGTCGATCGCTGTACCTTGCCCTAGTGCACCAGCGGCCGACAGAACTAGAAAACCGCTCGGTCCATTTGACCAAGTCGGTCCATGACGTTTGAAGGTGTTGGCTAGCTAGTTGCAAATTGGTGGCCTTCGTGTCAATTTGTCCGTACCACCTAGCTGGCCCGGGATGGGAGGAGGGAGCGAAACGTTGGATAGTGCATTAAGCTGTTGACCTATTTGGCGTACGTGGAACGAGCGCACAGTGTGCGCAATTGCGAGACATTCCAACGAGGGGAGCCGGGAGTGACGTTGATGATTTGCCGGTCAGCCGGTAAATGTCTCTGCCAAGTGCAGTGGAAATGCAAGACATGACTAATGCAGCTGAATGAGTTTACCTTGCTACCTGTCTAATCAGGCCAAGGGAACATGAAACGCAGACGTTCAGATGGCCAGAGTGTGTATGTGAGTGTAAGATGGAATGTGATTCATTTGGATGTGGTTGCTTTTCCACCATAAAAGAAAACAAGAGAAAAGCGATTTTAACGAGTCAAACTAACCATCAAACACGTTGTATAGCGGGGTCGGGTTTTGTATAACGCTCGTACAGGGAGGGGAAACCCGATCGATAAATTATTAAACTTTACGACCCGGCACAGACCGTTTCCCCCTAGACCCTCGTGCCGTATTGTTTATTAATCGTTTATGATATGGAGGGATGAGTTTTCGGAAACCTTTAAGCGCAGTTTTTCATCGAATCGCTTCGCTTCGCTGGAGACCACGGAGGAGCCTTAATTGGAGCATACTTTCGAGAGCCTGCCTATAGCGATGCGACTCGCAGCCACGGCCAAAGCCCGGGGCACGGCGAATGACAAAGGTGGAAAAGCGAACCGAACCTTCCCTTGCTCCTCCCTTACGGTGCGGCTCGCTTTCTCGTACCGGAATGGGAAGTGTTGAGAAATGACCGCTATAATTTGTTTCTTTTTTGAACGGAGGGCAGGGAGCGATCTTCCGGACGGGGAGGTACGTTTGCTGCAGCGATCGGTCTACACGGCAAGTCAAGACTGACAATAACTGAAGGTACGATTGAAACGATTGAAGGAAAATGTGATCGGGCTCGGATGTTTGTTTGTCTGGATGAAAAAGACAACAACACCAGAAAAAAACGGTTCCAGTTCGTTAAGTGGTTACATTAAATTCAATGATCTTACGTTTGACCGGGCAGCGGTTGCGGGCGGGCTAGCGAAGGTGTGCGGCACATTTGTCAGAAAAGACTACCGAAAGTGGTGAAACGCTTCAATGATAAATTCGAGATCCGCTTTCCGAAAATCTAATAATTTAATGTATATTATCTTTACCTCTACTTGCAGAACGTTGTGAAATGCGCGAAAGGGTTTTCATTCACTTGACGGTACGCTCCCTGCAGTTGGGTAAGTTGCACTAGTTTCAGAAGTTATTGTACATAAAATTCACGTTTCTATTACATCTACGTTTTTATTTTTTACTTAATTTTACTAGCAAAACAGACGAGAAAATATTATTATAACTTTATCTGGAACTTTTTAATGTTTTAGATTTTTTATTTGAAAATATTCCTTAGCTGTCGATCGTTGTTTGACATATTTCAAAATTAAGTGCAAATGATATTTAATTGGCTTTATTTCCTTTAATTTGCTGCTCAGTATGTGTTATCAAATGGCCTATTTGTAATACCGTCTGATAACATTACTTTATTTACTACAACTTTTAAATGATATCTGTAGCAATTGTGGTTCGCTATGGCAAACAAGATTTGCAATCCGCCCAGCAACAATGTTTGCTAATCAGTTAGGCAATGGCTTTTCCCCCGTTTTACCATTTAATTGGTTTACTCATATGATCATTGTACTCCATTTTATTTGTTTGAGCTTCCCAAAACAAGCAAGTGAGTTGCTGTCTCAAGAGCTGTGCTGGTAATAGTTTTCCCTTGATTTAACTTTCACAACTGTAAGCACCTACTGCGCTTGCTATCTTCACATGAACTACATACATTCCCATGCTTACACGATCGAATGACAGCGGTTTCATGCTTACTGCTTACACTATGAACAAATTCTTAGAAAACATGCCCGATATCGTCGATCGGAGTTTGTTGTTTCCATTGTACCACCACTGCTGTACACATTCTTGTACAATTTGCTCAACTCTTCGAGTATTGCTTCATGCTGGTTTGCTTACCTGCGCTGAATCACTAGGCCTAAGCGATCGCCTGTGACTAACCGTTGACTAATTTCCAGCTAAATGGGTTTCATCGCTCGTCAACAACCAGCCGTTGTCCCGTGTGATTGGCCCGAGTTCCGGTCGCTGCGTAACAGCCGTTAGAACTTTCGCGCCACCTCACCATGACTCAGACGCGACGATGATGATGCAGCCAAGCACCGCGCTATGCGCGACTTTCTCGGTAATGAAGTCATAATCGCCGTACCGCGTGGAGCCATTGGTCGGCAAAGGCTGAAAAACACTTCACTGCACCTTGAACCAACACCAGTGACGCACACTTCGGTGTTTATCGATGCACAATCGATGCATTTCGAGTGCAGCATTCGTGCAGCACGTGTTAGAGGGTGGTGTAAACAACAAACAACAACTCAGCTGGGTTGATTCCTCTATTTCAAAGGGTCTGCTGTCTAAGATATTTGAAACTTCCGTCATCTTGAGCTAATAGTTTTTTATTACATTTTTTTAACTTTCCGCAATACAGTTTTTTATTTTAATAGTTTGTAGGAAAAAATAAAGACAGCAATAAGATATCGACGATATTGGAAATTTTAAAGTCTAATAGCTTTTTATTTATTTATTTCCTTCCGCTTCTAATGTGTGTCTTTTTTTTCTAATCTCGTAAAATAAACGGATCCACGAAGCTCAAAACCCTAGCTAAACGCATAATAAAACGGCAGAAAGCAACGCGAAATCGACAAAAAAAAAGTAAATTAAATAGTTAGGCGAACAGGAGAGAAGCAAAAAAAATCAATTTCCTCATCATCAACGTGATCCACCAGGCCAGCGTGTACCTATACATCCCGATCATGATCGAGAGAGATCGAGAAGAAGACGCACACGCGAAGAACACTCGCGCAGCTCGTCTACCGCTTTGCCTTGAACGTGCCTTGAACGCCAAAGAAACGGAAGAACAACGTACACAGCGTGTTCGTTACCGCGGTGGGTATATGTATCGCTCGCTTCCTTCCCACATCACACACACAGATGGGGAGCATTGCCTAACCCCCATCCACCCCCTCCTTTCCCCGAAATTGCATGTTCGATCTCATCAATCGATCGTGTGCGTGTGTCTCTCCACCCAAACTCCCTCCCAGTCTCCCATCCTCCGTACAGCAAGCTCCACATCCAGCAAGGTTTAACGCATTTCGTCTACACCGTCTAATCAAACACACAAACAATCGTGCGCACACGCACCGGCAGCCCTAGCGCAGAAGAGGAGGAACGCATGGAAACGAAAGCGAACACCACCGGAGCGGGCTGGCGATGTGTGCATCATTTTTCCCTCGCGCGGGAGATGCGCTCCCGAATGGTACGCACCACCGTACGCACCACCGAGTGCCGGGGGCGGGGGTTGGAAAAATTAGAGGCAAGACGACCTGGACTGGGTTAAACGTCGGTGCGTTTCAGACACAGTTGCGCCTGCCAGTTGCTGGCTCGCCGGCTTGCGCGATACAGTTACCGATACACGCAGCAGCACACGCACGCAACGGTTCAGCTCGCGGCGGCACACGCACCTTCGAGCGCAAAAGGGGGGTGTATGAGGATGTCTGTTGTCGATTTTATTACCGCTTTTCTTCGGCGGTTTCCGATCGGGAGCGTCCCGTAACGCATCTGCTTTTCTCGTTTTTTGTTTTGGTTGGGATGGTGTGCGTTTTTAATTAGATGAATCTTCAAATTTTCTTTCCTCTTCATTTTGTCGACCGTGGGCGCATTTATCACATTTCTTTGCTCTCTTCATTGGGTCGAAATTGTAATTGTACTAATGAAGTAACTTTGTACAACTTCTTTTTCTTTTCTTTTGTTGCAAGTGCATGATTTAATCATTTTCATAATAATTTGATATAATTTATTGGAAAAATCAATTTCATTGTCAAATTTTGGTTTTCTATTTATCGCCATCTTTTCTCTCATTGGCTGTTTTCTCAATCAATTTGTCAAATAATACTCTTTTTGTTTATATAATGAGCTATTTTTCAGAGTTCAAGAACTAAACGTGTATAGTTTTTTTTACTTGTTTACTTTTTATTGATTTCATTATTTTGCTGTTAAGTTGATTGAATTTATATTTTATGTGGTTGTTTTCTTTTCAATTTTTTTAATTATCTTTTTTGTTAGCTTATTACTTCTCTTCTATTCCTTTATTAAATCGTTCATCAATCTATTTACACATTTGTACAAATTTTACTTATTTTATGACCTTTTCTTAATTTCTTTTTGCTTTGTGTTTATATTAGTTTTATAATTGTACTTAAAATACTGTAATGTTTTTTTTTCCTGCGAAGTATACCACAACACCCCTATCCAACAATCCAGCTTAATCTAAGCCTTCTGGGCGAACCTTTTTTTTCTCCCACTCGCTCCACCCCTTCCACCTTCCCAACCGGGCATTGTGTTGCGCTTGTCTTACGTTTGCATTTAATTTTAGCTCCACCGTTTTAGCTGACACGCATTTTTCGGAATTCTTGCTAGCTAGTTCGCTTCCACCAGCCTTCTCGCCTTCCTTCTCCGCCCGTGTTTTCCCAGCCGGCCGAACCACTGCTCCACATCCCCATCGATTCTGCCGTGCCTCTGGCCGTTGCCGGTGTGAGCGTCCGAAACGGTTTCCCTTTTTGCTTTCCCAGGGTTCATGTTCGATCCACCGGCTGCTGTGACTTGTGAACGCGAGCAGATAAATTGGGTGCGTTAATTGTGCCAGCGAGCAGCTGCGTTATTTCGTGTTGTGTATTTTTCTCTTCTTTTTCGTTGTGTACATTCCCAACAATACTAGCAACATTGTTCCACTTGTATGTGTATGTGTGTGGTCTGTGTGTGATTGTAGTCTAAGATTTTCTAGGAACTCCCATTTCGCACGGGGAAAACGATGAAAATACTTGTTCGAAATTAAACCCAATCTTCAGGCGAGCGCACAAAGAATGGCACATAACGCAGGCGTGTGTCGCGTGAACAATATGCGCCTATACAGTGGCGTCCCACTGTACAGCGGCATCACATTCCACCTAATAGCTACAGCATCTATAAACACTAATTTTCCTTTCCGGTTCGGCTATTTTCGGGGCCGCCGTTGCCGCCGCCACCGCCGCTCGCTTCTCGGCCAAGGAAAGTGTCGCCGTCTGCTTGTGCTTGTGTATCAAACCAGTCGCTTGCGCTTTTTTGTTATTTTTAGCAAAAATGTCAACTTCGATCGTTGATTGGTGGGGCGGGCGCTGTGGGGTAACCGGAGCAGACGCGGTGTGCAGAAAACCGGGAAGCAAGCGATATTTCACCGCGGCAAAACACTTCACGGTCATACGCTGGCTGTCGAGGGGCCGAGGTCAGCCCGAAACTAATGACACGATCGTGATCGTATTTCCTGCCAGTGAGTGGGATGGTGGTTTTGATGTGTGTATGTGTATTTTATATTCTCCAATTACACGGTATGGATAGCTGCCCGATTTAATTATAAAGCGGATCGTGTAAAACTCGCCGCTCATAAAGAGCCAGGCGTCTCCATTGCAAAAGCTCCTTTTTGCCAGGACAATGTACCGCGCTGCACGCTACAGCTGCAGTACACGGGCTCTAAACAGTTTGAGAATTGAAAAATTAAATAATGAATGTTTAGCTTCTCTACCGTATGAACTCCAACACAGTTCAACCGAAAGCAATTTTTAATTTGCAAAGCACGCCGGTTTAATGTGGCATTCGTTCGTTAAACCGAGAGCCGCGCGCCCTGTGTGCGTGTGTTCGATCAGTTCGATCTTAAACTTCCATCGCTAAATCCGTTCGATCGAGTGCCACCTGTAGCAGCCTACGCTGCTTCCATCCATTTTCATCCTCAGCCTTGTCGCTCTACCCGGCACCCAAAAGCACAATCAATTCGCGATCGTTGCTCTGTCGATCTCAGCCTGCTTCTCACGTCATTGTCCGTTTTTGCTCGCAGATTTTGCGCACTCGCCGGTGTGATGTGTGGAGCATCGGTTTTATGCTCTCTCTCTCTCTATCCTCCCCTCCCCCCTCCTCATCCACCGAACCGAACCGACCAAAAATTCGTTCGCCCCGATTCCCGAAGGTTCATCCGCCGCGCGTCTGCCTTTAGCTTCGATCGATTACGCTTTACTTTAGACGCGGTACGGATCGCCTGGCTGTACTGTGGGGCCTGTTGCTCGAAGGATCGACCGGCTTGGCAGAGACTAGAGAGGGCTAGATTGACGAATCGCCTAGAAACATGGCTAGAGCCCGTCGGGTAAGGATTGCAAACGTGCCCGGTTTCGCTGAAAGGTAACTGAAACGCAAAACCACGTATGAGCGTGTGTGTGAACGTGGACAGTGTATTTGAAGTGAAGCAAAGAGTGTATTGAACGGATGAATGATTCAAGGTGAAGTGATTTTATATGGTTTTAACATTTTCTTCCAAACCCCATTCGCCGTGTGCGTTGCCCCCAGCGTGTTTGCGCCTTCTTATGATTCGGAACGTTGGCAGTTAAAAGAGAGAAGAGCGGTGTGAAGGAGTAAGAGAGAAAGAGAAAGAGAAAGAGAGAGAGAGAGACAGCGACATAAAACGAGATTTAAAACACACAGCACGAAAACGAGAACGAGTCAAGCAACCGAACCAAGCAGGCACCAGGTTTGCCGGTAAGGGATGGAGCATAGCAAATAAGCATAGCGCAAAGCGCAGGCGAATTTGCGCATGGCAGTGCTGCTGAAGAGGGGCAAAGAGGGGGGGGAGGAGAAGTTGTAACATTTGCGAATCCATCTAGAATCGCCCGCCCTTCTCCCCCTCCCCCCCCTGCATCGCCAGCAGCGGTGGTGGTGTCTATTGTTTTCCTTCCTAACGCTCGCCTCCGGTGTGCGAGGCGAAGAGATGCATTGATCGTGGCGGACGTGACTTTAGGTTATTTTTTCGCAAACATGCACGGCCGGAGAGGGAGTGCGCACACGCAACGCACTTATGTAGTGTGGGGGGGAGGAGGAGGGGGTTGTGGTACGAACACGGCAGCACAGTGGGAGGCAAAGCTCCGGGGCAGGCCAAACGCCACCAGAAATCAACCGGATCGGCGAACCGCTCAAAATCTTCACCAACCGATTTGCCAACACAAGAGCAGGCGTGTGTGTGTGTGTGTGTGCGAAGGCATTTGTATGCTTTCCGGTGCCTCTCCACAGCCGTTGCGTTTCCCAGTTGGGCTGGGAAGCTTGCTCGGTGCTGCTTGGTCATATTTTTCAATGCTACAGCAAACGTCGTCTTCGGCTGCTTCTTCCCGCTCCTCTCAACGGGTCCATTAGTCCCGTTTCGGTGGATCCACCTTTAACAGCGGGGCCTGGTACCCGAGGTGGGTGGGGGGGGATTGCAGCACAGGGTACAGGAAAGGTGGTGGGAAAGATACACAGTGCAAAGACAAATCAGTGCGAGAGAACGAATGAATGGTACATCAGACCATGCCAGGCCAGAATGTGAAGCGTAAATTTGCAATCAATTTTTCACCTGATCAAGCGATGATGCGATCGTTCGGCGCTGATATACCCACCCCAATCAAGACACCCTCTTCGACCCCTCGCCGGGGGGGGATTTCGATTCTGGTCGGGGGGATGTTTGCGGAACCGGATTCTTGATTTAATCGAACCTCGATCGATCACGGCCGATCGCTGGTATCGACCGGGCGCGATAAGCTCGATCAGGTAGATGCTGTTGATGCTCTCCTCTTCTTTTGTATGTAGCTGAGAAGTGGTGATTTATTATGACGTACACAGTTGGGATTGGTAATCGAACACTTCAGCAGGATACAGAACGAATATGGATAGGCGTTTAGGTGACTTTGGAACGAGACACTTTGGACCATTGGTCTCGATTTCAGACATTGAAATATATTACACTTGCTGGAGATTTTGTGTCTTTCAACATCCATAATTTCTATTTTTTGGGAGTTGAAAACTACAGTGAAATCTACCTAAGGTGAAATAGACTTCCTTGAAGGAACCGTCAGCTTAGAGAGATATTTATGTCCCAAAAAACTATTGAAGGTGTTGCTATGGAGTATCCAAGAAAGCACGAGAAAAACTTGGGATCCTTGGACCATCGTTGGATTTTTGTAAACTGTTACCCAAAAATTCATCTTGGAGAATTTCGGTTATAAACTGTATATGCAACTTGTAGAATATTCATCTTGAAGAAACATCAAAATGTTTGGAGAAACAATGCATATTGACGAGGCTACATCTTAGAGAGATTTTACAGTACATCCTCGAGTAGACCTTCAATAATGTAAGAAACTAAGACCAATGCCAAATGTCTACAAAAACCGTCACAAATCTTTCTCGAACACCGATATCCCACGATGCACTTCTGTCGCTGCACGGGATGCGCTGACTTTGTTGGGTTCGGGTTCAAATTCCTTGATGTTGCCCCTCCGGCACAGCATAACGCCTAAAACTAACATGGAGAAGAGTTTTTTTTTGTGATCTCACTCAACCTCTCTGCAGCATTTTCGTTCGCTGCTTGTTCGATCCGGTTCGACCGACTCGCGAAGGACTTCACAGCGGTCCGGACGGACCGGGAGAGAGAAAGGCGGCGGGACCAGACGCGGCGAGAAACAATCGCGACTGCTCAATACCATCGCTCAAGGACGTGCGCCATCGGTTGTCGTGGTTTTACAGCCGTCGTCTTTCCTTGGGTCAGTTTCATCGTTCATCGTTTTCTTTATCATTCTACCGCGCTCCCCACTCCAAAGTTGATGATGTGGGCGGATGGTCTCCCCATTCCGGTGGATGATGAACGTTCGGGAATGTCCGGGTGGGTGGAAAGATGCCCCCCCCCCTCCCAAAGAATCGCGAGCAATGGAGTTTCGGTGACACTGCGCGTATCGGTGTACAAATCTATCTCTCTCTCTCTCTTTCTTTCTGTTGATGCTCTCTGTTCCTTGCACAGTCGTCTTTACTTTTCGTCGTGCGTCAACGGCAATCCATCGCCACGACACGCGTGTTTGTGGTGGCGAGGTGGGGGGGTTGCATTAGGGGTTGGTTGGTAGTTGGTGTTTCAACCGTTCCGGCTATATGCTCAACGAGACGGCCAATGCTCCCCTGCTGGCTTGCTGGCGGTGTAGTAGTGCAATGCACCATCCAGATCTGCCAGTGTGTGTGAGTGAGTGTATGCTTGTATGTGAGGGTGGGCAAGGGAGGCATGAGGAGCGACGGGTCATATTCGCGAACCATCCTGTCACGTTGTGCGTCTCCATCTGTCTGGCTTATTTTTGCCAAAAATTTTACACCCCTCCATCCCCTTTCCCTTCTCGCCCACACTCCAAGGTTGATCATGGGGTGCTGATGGTGATGGCGATGATGATGATGATGATGGCGACGACGCCGACGACCTCAGCCTTTATGTACTTCTTTCTCTCGCTCTCTCGCTCTCTTTCTCTCTCTCTCTTCCTCATAGTCTCGCGAGCCGCACCGGCTGACGCGGAAAAAGCGCACGCGTACTCATCGATGTGTTCCGTCGTTTGTATGCTCTCTCTTTCTCTATCTCTCTCTCTATCTATCTCTGTCACCGGTTCCATTTTCCAATGCTTCCCACTCGCTCGCTCTTTCTTCCGATGCTCCCCACTTATGTTACAGCAAGCTGAGTACGCCAGCATAACCGCGTGCGAATGCAAGCAAAAGAGCGAACCGCGAGAACGAGACGGGGAGAGCAAGAGTGTGTATGAGTGTGCAAGTGAGAGCAGCAGTACGAGTGAGAGAGCGAGAGAGCGGTAGCCCTTTTTTGGTACATAACAGTGTCTCGAGCGGGGTTGCTGGCCGTATATTAAATAAGCGAAGAACAAAACAACAACAACAAAAAACCTTCCATCCTCCCTGCCCCCGTTTACTGCCGTGGCGTGGAATGCGTGTAGTACGTGCATGCTGCACTATGGACCAGTAGGCAGTAGCCGGGTCAACGCAACGGGTCGCCGGTTTGTACCTTGCGAAGTGCAAATAAATTTCGCACACCCAAACTCTGCTGCCTGGCGCACTCTCCATCATCGGGCAAAGCTGATGCAAAAATGATTACGATTTACATCGATGCATTAGTATGGCAAGGATTTTGTGCAAATATTCTAATCCCAAAGTGCACACCGCAACACCGCAGCCACCCAAAGCGACCAGAGTCACACGGTGTCACGTCGTACCGTGCTTAGGTGCAGGCGACTGTTGACCGCAAACGAGCGCAGCGCAAAAAAGGACGATCGACTAGGACGACCCAACAAGTACGCCCTTGCGGTTGGGCAGGGTGCAGACCGCCGGCCAGGGGTAGAAAGGTTGTCAGACACATAAGCGAACCCGGTGGGCGAACGGGGGTGCTGGGTGCATGGCGACGCCGGCGAGACAGGGCACAGACAGCTGGAATGGGCTGGGAGTTGGCCCTGTGTTCGGTGTCTCGCTCTCTCGCATCGGGGGGATGTTCGGTTTCGGGACAAAATTGGAACGAAGAGCAAAACCCGACGGCGGTTCCGAGTCCTTGGACGCGCTGGATGAGACGTGAAAGCCATAGACGAGGAGGAGGGGGTGGAAGAGGAGGTAGCGCCGTACAGTGACGTGCGAAAGTTGGCAGAGTGCATTTTTTGTTTGGCAAAAAAGAATGTCTAATATTGGTGCAAGTGCACGGATAGGTTAGGCAAAAAAAAAAAACAAAGAAAGAATTTATTAGATTTTTAGGAAGTACCGGCGATCCTTTCACTGATGTGATCGAGTGAAACGGAAGCGAGTAGAAAGCGGGCTGGCTTGGTTGTAGAGCATAAATAAAAGATAAATATGTTCACGCGCTTATAAATAGAGGCGCGGGCGGCAGTTTGCTTTCCGGGCCACTGTGCAGTGCTTATCTTTGCGTCGAGGAGCGTGGAGGTGTGTCCATTGGCGGCTGTTCTGTCTCACAAGAAAAAAAAAACGGAAGAAATTCCCAATCAAATAACCTCAATATTCCCGGAATTTTTATTTTTTCGTCGGCACTGTAGAAACAGAGCAGAGGGGAAGAAGAACGAACAAAAACCTTCCACAATTTCCCCATGATCAACGCCCAAGCAGACGGGGGGGTAGGGAAGATATGCTTGGAGAGGGGAAGGGGATGTACTGTAGGGGTGGTTGCTGCAGGGTTGACTGGCACCCGGCTGCCGGGTTTGCCGCAAATCAAGAAACACGCCGCAGCAAACGCAAACGCAAAGCGGCATAGACAAGGGAGGACAGTCGGTGGTGCGTATATGTGTGTGTGTGTATATATACGCACCACACACACACACACATGCCCGTCTGAAAAGGGAGAACCCCTGAACGGCAGACCGACCTGAACGCGCAAACCGCCCGCCCATAAGCCGGAGCGGCGCGAGCGAGAGCGCGAGAAAGGCAGCAGAAGCCGCGGCGGGAGCAACACTACAAAAAAAGAAAGAAAAAGAGGCAAACACAAAACACACAGAACACACTACCGCAGATCTGCGAATCGGTTGTTCGTCAGTCGTGTCTTGAGCGTCGAGCGGTGCGCATCTTGCACCGGCCGTCATCCGTTCTCTGGATAGAGCTGGCGCACATACAGCGAGAGAGAGAGCTGGTGAGAGATGGTGCTGTGCCGTCGTCGTCGTCTGTCTGGGCCTGGCAGGGCAGACGGCTATATAACAGTGGCCTTCGATCGTCCGCCGATGATGAGTGCGATTGCAACCAGTGCGGCAACTCGACACCCGGCGGGAACCTGCGCGAGTGATGCACCTCTGAACTGCAACTGCGAAAAAATACAGTCCAAAATCTGCACAAACAGTGCCCAAAGCCATCCGTCATAAAGTGTGTGTTTGTGTGTGTTTCGTTAATTTCAAATAAGTGAACATGTTTGTGTGCTTCTGTGTGCGTGTCTGTGGGGGTTTGTGTGTCTGTGGTCACAAGAGTGCACCGATAGAGGGATCCGCACGCCGCCAAGTTGTCGGCTTAGAAACAGGAACTAAACGTGAGGCGTCGGAACGTCACACCACCCCCGGGTGCGCGACATCTCAATCGCAGCAGGCGAAGAAACCGCACGGAGACAGTGCAGTTGTCATCCCGGAATTGTTGCAATCACCCCCAACTTGCTGCCATCCCCTCCATTCCGTCCAGACTTTGGTGGTGGGGGCCTTTTAGACGGATGGTGCCGTTCATCAGTTCAAGTAGTGCAGCGCTGCAGCTTCCGAGTTGTGCACGATCATGCCACTCTCTAGCGACGCGGAGAGTCACTTGGGTTTTGGGGTGGATGTACGGCCAGTGCGTGTGGGCTCACCTTGAAGCATTTCGATCCTCGCGAATCGTTCACTTGACGACGACGACGACGTCGTCGTCAGTGCAGAGCAACGCGAAGACTACACAGCAACAGTGGTGCAGTTGGTGCAATCAGTTTGTGTGCAACATCGGGTACGCAAAGGCTAGGTTTCGGGTCTGGTGGAACAATCGCAGTTGGCACTGGATCGCTTGTCAGGAAAAGTGTCTGGGAAAAAGGAACGCCTGGAAACAGTGAAGTTTCGCTTGTAACAACGCAAAGAAACAAGGCGTGTGCTTGGCAAAAGATTAGTATTCGCGACGGGACGCGAACCATAAAACCCAGCTAAAACCCATCCCATCGCCTCATATTGGGCAGCGACATAAACCCCCCGCCCAGTTTAGTGTGACCAGCCGTGCCGAAATCGAATTGTCATTCCGTGCATAGCGTGTCCTCTGTGCGTTGTTTTATCGGCTCACGAGAGCAGCGAGGTCAAGCGAGACACCTCGAACAATCCTTCCCGCGGACCCGGTGTCGTCGGTGCGTTTGTGCTGGCTCGATTTTAATGTGCGCGTGTGTGTGTGTGTGGGTTTTTTTTCGACTGGGTGTGTGCCGATTCCGATTGTCAAGTGCCGGTTCCGACGGGAATTTGTCCGTGGCGCGGTCACGCGGGTGAATGTTTCAAGTGTGCGTGCGTGCGCGTGTGCCCCGTCTAGATGGAACTCCCTTTTACTCACCAAATCCTTGAACTTTGTGAATTGAGCACCGGCGGCGTGCGTACATTGAACCCGCGCGGGGGTCGTAAAGAAGAAGAAAAAAACGGTGGCCCACGGCGGGTCAATGACGATCGGGAAGTAAATTGGCACAGACACACACACACACACACACATACGAGGTAAGCAGGTTGGGTCGTGCTGGTTGACACTGTTCTTAGGGCTGATATGGTTTGCCAGCCAATCAAAATCTCTTCTGGAAGCTCGTTTTTTTGTGTCTAAAACAATGTTTGGGGGCTACAACACTTTTTGATAGAGCGTGCACAGCCGCTCCGAATGCTTCCGAAAATGTTGGGCATGGTGCAACACCGGCATTACTCGAGGTACGATAGGAAATCGTGTGCGATCATTCGCCTCACGAGAAGAAGATGTACTTGACGACTTTTATTTCTTGATCTCAAGTCTAGTAAAAAAAAAAGCAAAAAATACCCCAAAATGGCAGGGGCGGGGGGTGAAAGTGGGGTAGGGATTTTCTCGAGTCGAGAAAAATAAACTTACACGATCAGGCGCGCGCGCATTGCCGCCACACATCATTGCCGGGGCGTGTGATCTTCTCTCGTTCGGGTCGCGACGGGATGACGATGCTGGTCCTACCACACAAGCCCCCTTCGCTATTCTTTTACCGCTACTTCCGCTCCTGCCCATGCTTCCTTTCCTGCAGCCGGATCTACACGACACGACGAGGAGGGGGGGTGAGCTATTTTTGGTACATTTAAATATGCGCGCATTGTTGTTAACAAGGAAGCTAGAGATTTTAATATGGCCCCGTCCGTCACGTACGCGCGGTGGTTCATAACACCCACGGAGGGGGATGTGTAGTTGTCGTTTTTTTTTTTTGCTGTTCATCCCCGTCGGGGCAACCGAGAACTGTGCATATCATCACGCAGTTCTGGGAAACACTTAGAGCCACTAAGAAGCGCTGCCGGCGGCGATCGGCGATGATCATCAGCATCTCTCTACAGACAGTTTTATTTCCTTGCGGATGTTTTGGCTGTGGGGGGGTGGTCCGACCACCAGGGATGTTGTGTGATCCTGGTGGGATTAATCTATTTTTCGTCGGTTGCGGATTTGGTTGGATCGCGAAACACTTCAAGAAGAACGCTTGAAGATGATCTAGTGCGAGAGGAAGTAATCGTTCACGATTTCACGATCTGTGTAGTAGGGGAGCGCTAGCGCACGTTCAGGCCGTCGTGTTGCCATGTGAGGTAGTACACCCTGGACGTTACATCTCCGTCTTCAGTAACCTGTGGCAGGTAAGTGGTGTTTCTAGGTACGATGCAGCTAGAACTAGGCGATCAGCAAGTGATTTTGTTTGTGATTGTTTGAGTGTGTTTTCCCTCTGCTGTGTGGATAGCTGCCTGAGCCGTCTAATGACACGCGCTAAGCAGGAACCGGGACTTGGTAAACATTCGCTAGCAGTCAGGTACCTGAAGTAGCGCGCGTTATTCGGCTCACAACCAACTAACCAACCACACTCTGCACAGGGAAATTGTCATCCACGAGCAGCACCAGCCGGCCTGACATTCTCTCTCGCTTTCTCTCTCTCTAGTTCGGAACATTAGCAACACAGGTGAGGTTAATGGTGGAGAAGGGGGGGGTGGTACGCTGAAACAAACGCGAATTAGAGCAGAATGGCGACCCGTCCCGTCTTCCTCCCCACCAGCAGCCAGAGGCACTTAAGCAATGTGGGACGAACGAACGAAGTGCCATTTGTCGTTTTGGGGGGTAAATGGCGGAAAAAAGTGTTTTACAACAATCGGATTTAAGTAGAGTTTTTTGCTGTTCATGTTTCTGTTTAGTTGCTATATTGTGCTTTTTGAAGGAAAAAAATGGGTTTTGCGAAAATAAGCATCTTTTTTGCGTGTCATAACTCTTTATTTTTGTAACAATTTGAAAAACAATTCCTTTTTTGTCATACAATCACGTAACTTGTTTTATTTTGTGGTAAAATGTGCCTCCAAGTGCTTTTAAGGAATTTACAATTTACGCTTTTTACCATTTTTCCCTTGAGCGTCCTATTTCACGTTTGCAATTGACAAAAATAAACTGGCGCTTCGTAAGGGCGATGAAAATAAATCACAATCCACATAGCTCGATCCACCCTTTTTTACACTTGAAAGTGTGTATGTTTGTGTGTGTGTGTGTGTGTGTGTGTGTGTGTGTGTGTGTGTGTGTGTGTGTGTGTGTGTGTGTGTGTGTGTGTGTGTGTGTGTGTGTGTGTGTGTGTGTGTGTGTGTGTGTGTGTGTGTGTGTGTGTGTGTGTGTGTGTGTGTGTGTGTGTGTGTGTGTGTGTGTGTGTGCATCGCCTTTTCGTTGGGGGGTTTGATAACAACGCTCCCCCGGCGGGAGAAACGATTGGTGGCGTCGGTCGCAGGTCTAGAGATTGTGCGAAATTCCTGATCCCTGCAGCAAGCCACCCCGAAGCCCTTTCTACCGATCTTCCTGTTGGGCGTTGGGGTTCTTTGCAGTATCAGCAAACCGAATTTTGTACAGCGTGTTTTTTTTTACAAAGTACAATCAACTACATTCTCGCACCATCATCATCATCATCATCATCATCTTGCAGCGTGTTGTTGTTCCGCACGCCAACAGCGATAGCGCGCAGACCGAGTGTGTCAAATGGAGCATCGAACCCAAGCCAAGCCCAAAACGGGTTAGCGGCAGAGCTGATAAGCGGGCCTGTGGCCTTGTGTGCGTGTGTGTGTGTTTATGTGTGAGGGCGCGCTCATTCTCTGTTGCGAGTTGTCGTACGGGGGCCCTTTTTGCTATTTTTACTCGCCATCTCCTCTCTCCTGGGACGACCACGCGGCGCACGCGGTGTACGTACGATAATTGCGATCGGTGCGACCGAACGTAAGAACAACCACAAGGAATGTCCGAACACTCTCGCACACCCATCATTTGATATTCGAGCTCGAGCGTGTGATCATCGTCTAAGCTTCTAAGGTTTTGCAGTGCCAAAATATGTGAAAGCAGAGCAAAGGGGTGGACGCTTTCATGCGTACGCGTGAAATGTCGCGTAGCAAATGTCGCCACCGATAAGAATGGAACAGCGCACACGTCAGTCAGAGTGTGTGCGCGCGCGCACGCTTATCGTTCCCCGTGGGACGCACACACACGCACACACCCGAGAAGTGCGGAATTGAGCGTTTGGGCGCGCGTGTTCGTATCTAACTCACGTACACACAAGCGCTGCCCTCTCTCTCTGTCTCGTGTTAGAATTCGAAAGCGCGCTTAGTCGAAGAACCGTCGCGGC
This sequence comes from Anopheles arabiensis, assembly GCF_016920715.1. Taxonomy (NCBI): domain Eukaryota; kingdom Metazoa; phylum Arthropoda; class Insecta; order Diptera; family Culicidae; genus Anopheles; species Anopheles arabiensis. The sequence continues at coordinate 37,646,080 of NC_053518.1, forward strand.
CAAAAACCTGTTGCCGAGTGCGCGAACACACGCGCGCTGCGACTTTGGTTCAACTCGACGAGTGACGATTATCATCTCATATCGCGTTGCGCACACACACACACCCAGCAGTAGGGAAGCGGGGTGGGTTGGGAACACCGAAATGGGTCACATTTAAAGCCGCCGCGTCAACCTGTCGGACATTCTTGGCTGCTCGGTTGCGCACCATGGTTGGTGCGGTAATCGGAAGATCGATCGTTGGCGTCAAATGCACGTGAGCCGTATGCGCGCACTTGCGATAAGCGAACTTTTGAGGGTGCGCAACGGCAACGCCTCTCTCTCGCTGTAGCAGTCTCGCAGCAGCTTACCTTTTTCTAACGCACATTTGCCAGGTGCGTGCGTAAATCGTAATGTTGGGCTAATGGCTAATGGAGACATGGTCGCTGTTCGGCAAATGGGACAATGCACGCTGCACTCGCTGCGTTTTATATTGCTTTATGACATGTGCACCGACGGAAAAGCACATCCTTCGTGGGCACCTTTTAGCAAAACCTGGACAGTATTATCACTCCTCTTTGCAGGCTGAAAGTGGTTCAAGGCTGAAAGTGGACGTAATGGACGCTTTTACGGTTTTCTCGGTTTTCTCGGACAGGAGCGAGTTAAGACACTACCGCACCACCAAGAGCAAGATGTTCTGCAAACTCCTTGGGATGAGCACCCTGCCAGAGGCAACAAGCAGGCAACAACACACACACATGAAAAAAATCCCTCGGTGACCGGTAGCATATGGCCCGCAGGATATTATTATAATAAAAGCCGAAGGGACGCCTCCCTACCCACTGCCCTATTCCACCGGTCCCTTCTGCTGCGTTAAATCTCGCTCTCTGCCGACGCAACGGACGTTTATTTTTTCAATAAACAATTAAGTTGTTAAGCCATAAACTCTCGAGTGATCGTTTTTTTGAAGCTGCGACGAAGATGCGAGGCCCAGGCCTGTCGGCGATCTTGCCGATTGCCTTTTTGTCTGCCTTGTGTCTGCCTGCCTGCGTGTCCCCCGGGTCCCTGGCGATCCCGCGGCCCAGACAAATTGCATCGCATCTTGGTGTGTTGCTTATCTGTCTTCTTTTCCCGTCGGGTTTTGTGTGTGTTTTGTGGGGAACAGCAACAAAAAAAAGCGCTACCTCTCGAAGGGGTCACGCGGGACCGGATGGACATAGAGAAGAAGCAAAGCAAAAAGACAAAACACGCACACAGGTAGACAGGAGGGAAGCCAGACACGCTGACACTGAACCGGAAGTACAGGAACTTTGAACGGGCGCACACACAAAGGAATGATATTAGCATGTACAACCCCTCTCCAAGTCCCCCGTTGGCACAAGCACAAACGCAACAGTCCGTTAGCACGTCTGGGCGCGTCTGGGTGAGTGAGGCTGGCCGAACATCGAACCGGGGCTGCAACCGCCCAGCGAGAAGGGGAGGAACCTTGAAAACAACCTCGCAAGAAAACCTGGTTCTACTGGTGATTCTTTTTTTTTTGCTGCTGCTGCTGCTGCTTCGTGCGTTTGATACGATCGAGAAGAATCCCCTCGCATTGTGTGTCTCTGTGTGTGTTTGTCCTCGCGCTATGGCGCTGCGTTCGATTGGCACATTGTGTAGAGCGCGCGCGATAGAGAGCGGTAGCGCGTGATCACCGCGCCCCGTGCGCACGAGGTGGCAGAGCGAGCGAGAGGCCAACCTTGGCAACATATCGCGGAACAGAACATCTTCCTGCCAGTGCTGCTGCTGCTGCTGCTGCTAACCAGCTGTATTTCTACTGATCTGTTTCCTTTTCTTCTCTTATCAGCTGTTGTAGTGTTGCCGCGCTCTGCCCGGTCGCGACAACGCGCAACCAACCTTCTACCAACCAACGCACACGGCCAAATCGATCCACCGGTTGGTGGGCGCGACGTTGCAAAAACGATAAAGTTAGCCCCCGTTTTTTGTGTTGAAGTTTTTGGGGAGGGTGGGTTGAAGATGACATCGATGGGTTGGAGCGCGTGTGCAACGTTTTTTTTTCTGGCCTGGGGGAAGTCTTTTACTTTTTCCACTTCAAGGTCCTCCTCCAACCTCCACGCACGCACGTAGTTTGAATAAATAAGTGAGCCAATCCGCGGGTTCGCGATCGCTCTCTCTCTCTCTTTGTCTCTCTGCTCCACCAACAACCGCCCCAGAGCAGCTTCGATCGTACAGATCGTGTCCGGGTCGTTCGGTTGAAATTTGTCCTGCCTGACGCTTCCGTGCGTGCGGCGATAGCTCTAATTCTTCTTCATCATTTTCCTTCAAACCTAGATTCGTTTGAGCGCACACAGTTTCTGAAGTGCATTTTTCACATTCCATTCCCGCAAACGGGGCTCAGTATAACACTCCGGATATCCCTAGTCCGCTACAATCAAGATGGGTTTCCTTATCTTGCGCCCTTATTTTCTCACTGTACCATCAATCGCATTTCAGAATGGTCGCCCTAGAAGCGGACACGATAGCGACGACTGTTCGCTCTTCACCTGTCCTGTTCGGCACACCGGCCGACCTCAATACCACCGCAAAGCGGCGCATTATGGAATGCGATTGGAATGTGCGCCCCTCCCCAAACACCACCGGTATGTCAATGACCTTCCCTTTTGCCTTCCCTTCGCGATAAAGTTGGCTCGCTGTATGCGTAGTTCGGACTGTTTGCCGCGAAATAGGTACGCCGGAGCAATCTCCTCTGCTGCGCCTGTCTTTTGTTTTAAGCGCAGTGCGCTGTGCGCACTTTTGCGCGCGCGCGCTCACGCTTGTTCCATGTGTCATGGCCTGCCGCAAGTAAGTGGTCATGCTTGCGATTGTAACAAGTGGGACAAAAACAAAGAATGATAAAGTGAAGAACAAAAAGAGTGTGTGTGTACACACCGATTGGACGGCGGCGGATACAAGCGCGAATAAGATCCATCAGCGGGGAGGAGGGAGCTAAACTGACGTCAGCATAATGAACTTTCCGGCAAACAGCAAACAGCCAGCGAGAGCGGGTAATGAACGGAAAGCATGTTTCTGGTGACGTCATGCGTTTGTGTAGCTGTTTTTTTTCTTTGCTTTTTATTCGGGGCCACCTCCTCTTCCTCTACAAGAGAGGCCAAAATTCACAAATTAACAACGTGTTTCGCTTCTAGTTTTTTTGCGTATTGCTCAAAGCAGCAAGTTGAAGGGGGTAACCACCATTCCCAAATAGAAATAATTACAGCGATTTCTTTCCACACCGTGCCAGATTCGTTCCAATCAGTTTAAACCGCTCCAGGAGGTCGTTGAACGCAAATGAGGACTGAACCGTTTTGTGTGGCTGTGTGTGTATGTGTACGCGCTTGTTTTTTTAGTGACTTTCCCATTCGTTGAAAGATCTGTTAGTTTTATGGACGATAAACGAATGATAATCTTTCAATTAAGTTGGACACACAACGTTTTATGCTCTGTATCGGGCTGCTCGTTTGCCTGCCTGATCGCGTTGCTTTTAAGTAGAATTTTTGTCATTTTGAGCTCATCGATTAAGCACACCCCGTTTTTTTTTTTTGCTTAATACCTTGCCTCTCCCTACGCAAGGGGTTTGGCTGCGCTGAGTCAGCGCAAATAAATGCGCATGGGACCACAGCTCCCTTGATTCCATTCTCCCCCCCCTCGCTCTCATGGTAGGTTGATGATTAATGACAATGAATTTTAGGTCACTTCGTCAATGGGAAGGCAAATGCCCGGCGGGACGGATCCCTCCATATCAGCTCGAATGGCCGGCTCTGACGCGTACGCGTAACCGATAGTGATAAGAGGACGGTAGGGGCGAAATTCCAGTTTGTCAAATGTTTCTGTGTTGCTCAATATCCGCTTCCGTGCAGGGCGGGTGCTTGTCCGTGGTCTCTCTCTGTCTGTCTCTTTCACTCCCGGTCTGGGATTCGGACAAATCGAACGCGCCCAATTGGAGGCGTCAAATTTGACACAAAAGAAGCTGTCGCCATCGAGGGCCGAACGTTTGTGGTAACGCAAACCTCCTCCCCATATGATGCCGCATGCCAAACCGAAAAAGGACAACCGGATCCCAGTCTCGGCACAATCCTGTTGCGCCGTCCGTCTGTTGGATCTCGCGGGCCGGCACTCGCGGGCATGGGTGGAACTGGTAGAACCTGTTGTGTGCTTTTGCAGACGCACGCAGCTAAAACTTTTCGACACTGCTAGGATGCCCGTATATGGGCAAATGGTGAGGCAGCCGCTCGCCACGATCACACGAGAGTCGTCTCGCGGATGCAAAGGAAGAAAAGGTGGCCGTGGGGTTCGCGTTTATTTCGCACATTTCGCTTTTCGCGGAGGCTGTGGTGAAACGGTGAAGTGAAACAGGGCGGATCGAGGAAATTCCGGTGGGTTCGTATTGAACGCATGCTGATTGGAATGCAGTTTGCTGCAGAATAGAATTGTTGCAGGCTATTTAGTTTCAACATTGTATTAGAAAAGCATCAACCTTAATGGTGGATCGTGTAGAAAAGTGATTTGATAGGAAAAGAGAATATATATAAGAAAAAAGAAAGAAGGGGACAAAACAGAAAAAAAGATAACACAACAAAAAGTTATTAAAACACCAATATGAAGGTATCATTTTTAATATTATTGATAAAAAAGTAATACTGATAGTAAGTATTGATAATAAGTGAAAAAACGCTACAATATAGGTAAAACAAAATGTTAATACAGCAAGATAGAAAAGGAAAGTTCGAAACATAAAAAGGGCCAACAAAGATATAAAGTATGAGACAAAAACTAACAAAAAAAAATATAAGCAAGTTTGCAAATACATTATTATCAAAGAGAAAACCTTGAAAGTATAAAAAAGAAATAGGAAAAACAAAAATAAACCAAATGAGTGAATAGTTTATTTGTTAAGAAATTGCAAGTTAAAGCAATGTTAACATTTTGGCAATAATTGCAGAAAATATATCAGCAGAAAAGATAAAATAAGAATTGATAATGCAAGTTGGAAAGTTTCAGCAGTAAAGTAATATAATGTCTTTAAAAGTGCATTAAGCAGTTCGACGCTAACAAGCAGTATATTTTTAAGTAAAACCACATGAACAGGCATACAGCAACACATTTAATATGTTTTAATTATTCTTTGGTGGGCGCCATTCTCTTACATCGTAAAAATAACTAACCTTCAGTTTTTACCTGTTGCTGTCTTCCGGCTATGGCTGTCCGGCCGCTGGCCCTGATGGATGGACGTATCGCCACGATCGTGTCTCCATCATTTCTGGCCCACACTCGCACTCATTTTACTCTCAGAGAGAGAGGGAGAGAAAGAGAAAGACAGAAGCCGGGAGGCTACATACATCATTCATTATTGAAAGAAATCTATTTTAAGCATCAAGCCCACCAGCAAGCCAACCATCCCCTTCCCTCTCCCACGCTTAGCATTAATGTGCTGTCCACGTTTCTTTTTTTTGCGTCTTTTTTGCACTCTTCTCATCTGTCGATTTCGGTTATTTTTGTAGCCCGACGTGGAATTCCTACGGGGGAGGAAGAATGAGGTGGAACACACACACCCTCAGGGCCTTCGGTTGAGATTGAGGGCTGAGGGGAAGGCGGAGAGTTGTGTTCTCACCCACGTACCCCAAGAGTTTTCCCCGGCGAAACAGCAGCAGCCGCGTTTGTGTGGTGGCGGTGGTGGGCTTGACTTTTTGACGTCTATGCTACACTTTCCTTTCGGGTGGAGTTGCTTTTCTGCTTTTATGGAGAGCTTCGCGTGCGGGTTTTTGCTGTGATGTGAAAGGAATTTTCTCCCCCCCCCCAACTTCGCCTCACTGTTGCGCTGCACTGTGTTGCGTATCGCGTTTACAGTTGATGTTAGCTAATTTCGGCCAAATACACACACACACCCACAATCGTGCGCTGGAAAGGTGGAGAAAGGCACACAAAAAACCCTGAAAGCAACTGGAGCAATGTGCAATGTGGATGGTTGAAAGATCGCAGGGGAGGGAATGGATGAGGTGTATTGTGTCAATCATAATTCAGTACATGTTTAGTTTCACGTGCCAAACTGTGGTTCTGATTTGTTTTGTGTGTCACCTCCACGCTTGAATGTTTATTGCGCTTTTAAGCCCTGAAATTGCGGGAAATTATCTTATCATTATCTTGCCATCAGCATACAGTTTGTCGCACGTGTCTGTTTTTTTTTTTAATTTAAATAAACCCTAAATATTACTTTTTGATACGTAAAATACTTATAATTCTTTACCTTCTTGTGCATTTTAGACCACCCCAGAGCGGCGGCAGGGCGGATGTTTCCAGCAACATTCAGTGAATGCAATATTCCACGCCAGAACGCTTTTCTTCTCCACCTACTCCACATATATCCCCCCTATCACTGATCACGCTGGATTCAACGTGGCCACGATCTGCATGCGAGGGAAGCGGTAATCGGCACCGCGCTCCGCCCATTCCTTTCCCTATCGCTTCATCATGCTTCCGGATCACCGGATGTGGTGAAGCTGTCGTGCCCGCCCTTTCGTTAAACAGTGCGCCGTTGTTCCCCTCATTTCTCTCTCTCTCTCTATCCGTTCCAGCAAAACAGGAAGGAAGTATATGTGTGTCTGTGTCTGTGTGTGGCGGGGGAGGCCTCGGCATTAGACGAAAGCATGCAAACGATTAACAGCGATTCGTCACTGTATGATTCATCGTTCATCGCTTGTTTGATGGCTCAATCGGCCACTCTAACTCATCATCATTACGATCATGAAATACATCATGAACATTGGCGCAGTTGAATCATTCGGCAATACTGCATCGTTTCCTTCGTTCTGCCCATGACAAACGTTCCTCCTTTGCAGTGCCATTTCCTTCTTTGCAAGAAGAGGCGAAAGGAATTCGCAAAGCCCCTAGCCCCCGGAAAGAAGCGCCCTGTGGCGGTGTGTGGACCACCTATTAATTATTAATGTGCCGATTTCCGGTTGACGTCAGTGTAAGTGTGTGTCTTGGTCTTTATGTGCGTGCTTATGTTCCGGAATCAACTCCGCTACGAACGTTCAATGAACCCCCGGTGTCGCCTGTGTCCAGCGAGAGCGCACTTTCCGGGCGCATCTTCACCCGGCCATGCAACAATGTATCGAAGGGCAGGTGCTGCTGCTGCTCGCTCACTGCATCATCGCTTTGTCACATGTCTATTGTACTTCATCAGGTGCTCTGGTGGATTTGAGAAAACCCGGCACATGTTGGAGTACACTCTATGTGCTGACAAGAATTCGTCCGTGCGTGGTGGGTAAAGGCGTGATTGCTGCGCGTGCCTTTTGGTTGTGTTTGGTTAACAGTGACAGCAAAAGTGTATGGATAAAAAACAGTTAATTAATAATTTTCCACATGTGTATCGCAAAAAAAGACTGGATAATAAAGAGCTTCCCGTTTGTTTTGTTAACCAATATCACAATTCAATTAGTTACTTTGAAGGTTAAATTTGAAACAAACAAGAAAAGAATAAAAAATGCAAAATAACCTCTAATGTACTACGTATGATAGATTGACTCACAATAGGATGACTGAACAAAAAAGTGTAAAAATTATGACCACGCCTACTTTTGTTAAATTTCTTGTTTAACTACTATTTTGTTTTTTTTTTTTTATTCAGAAGAAACGGCATTTGCCATATTGCTAATTATTATTTTGTTATTTGCCCTCAAAAAGGATGTTTTTCACATGAAATTGCTAATTGCTTAGCAGTTATACTACTAATAAGGTTCAAAGTTTTGCTTTATTCCGTTTACATGTCGTTTATTTATTATTTTTATCATCCCTGATACAACAAAGTGACTATAAACATCCAGAAAAATAAATTTTAGACTTTTTTGAGCCATTTTATTTATATGATTATATGTTTTTAAATACAGATACATTTTACTTAATCTTGGCGAATGGTTCTACTTCTTCTTTGACACAACAACCGTTGTCGGTCCAGGCCTACATGTACCACTAGTGTGCTCGGCTTTCAGTGACTTATTGATTACACATATCAGGATAGTCAGTCCTACGTATGGGGGAACGGTGTAGTGAAACAAATATATTGTAACGTTCTTTGCGTACACCACAGCCTCATATTTTTGCTCCTGTCAAAACATTACGACCATTTTACACTAAATGAAACCTTTTACAAATTTCTATTTAAAAAACGTAATATTCTATTAAAAACTATTTTTTTTCACATAAATTATACATTAACGTCATGTGTCTTGATACACATCCTTATTTCTCTCTAATTATTTGCCAAATTCCTACGAAATCGAGACGGTCGAAACAGCAGCGTTTTGATCAAAATAATTTTATTATTTATTTAGTAATTTATTTATAAATCTTAAGTTCTGAAATGTTAATGTGAGCATGAAACATTGTTTCTCATATTGTTCAATGCTTAAAAGACATTATAAACAGGTTAATTTGCCAATAATTCAGGAAACCATTTTGCCCCACCTAACCATTTAACCCCACTTTGTCCTATGTATGTTTTCCGCTGCTTACATATATTAAGGACATATATTTTGTAGACTTTGTTCTAAGCTTCTTGACCTTATATGTGTAGTTCATATTCTATACATGGCTGTTTAAAATTAAATCTTGATTGTGAAAAAAAATTTACAATATGTATTGTAATAAGATTTTCTTTTGTGGACCATGGCTGTTGTGTTTAGGTTGAAGACCACTCATCTATCCAAACCGTACACTAAAAAAATCTTAGAAATAATACGCTTTAGGATGACAAAGGTACAAAAATTAAGCAGCATACGTAGCCATTCGTGATGAAAAAAATATACAAAATTAATGTACGAAATGAATGTAATGACATTTTTATACTTTTTCTTATTATACAAAAACATGATAATTGCAACTTTTTTCTTAAACTTTACTAAAAAGCATTCACGGGCAGTGGGTATAGAATATAACAAATTGATGAAAAATAAGAAATAAGTTTAAATGGTCCTCTAGTTTGAATTATCATCATAAATCTTGAACATCTTTAAGGATGTTCTTCGTATAGATAAGATCTGGAGATAATATCTGAATAGGGACTGATCCCGTGGTACAGTCTTCAACTAGCACGACTTAAAAACATTCCCGTCGTGAGTTCAAGTCTAGAATGGAATGTCTCCCCGTAACAAGAACTTGACTATCCGGCTTCGTGTGGTACTAAATAAGTCTCGAAAACCTGTATAGGCCGGCATGTTCGCGTTGAACGTTACGGCAAATAGAAGGAATATCTGAATAATATTACAAATGGTTTCAGAAGATCAGACCAAATCAACTTCATTAGAGCAAGGTGTGAAACTCGTTAGGTCTAAAAACTTATTAGAATCTATGCTGATTTTTTCTACAAAATCCCTTTCAAAACGCCTTTTATAGAAAAAAGCTTTTTGTGTGCATAGGCCTGTAAAGCATGGTGTAGGCACTGAAGATATCATATTATGTTAAATTAGCTATAATTCTAAGTAATAACTCCAACAAATCCTGTACCATACAGTCTCTGCAGACTTTGCAAACTTTGTTATAAAATTTCTACAAATACAATTCTACTGAATTTCCTACGCTAATTCCTACGCTAATTCCTACGCTAATTCAAACCTTAATTCCTACGCTAATTCCTACGCTAATATCTACGCTGAATTCCTACACTATTCCTACGTTGTACATTTACTACCGGGTATGGTTTATCGACTGGAGCTTAGATTGTATCGATTCTAGACCTGGACCAGGTCCAAATATCATTTCAAATCCGAATCAAGTACAGTTCCTAAAACAGTTAATGCATGGTATGGGTTAATGATCGGTTCCAGATATTCAGCATCAGTTCCAGGTCCTTTATGAATTTACTTTCAGTTCCAGGACCGATATGGACTCATGAGTAGTTTCCGAACCGGTATGTGTTCAGTATCAGTTGCAAGTTCGTTATCGGTTTACTTTCAGCTCCATGGCCGATGTGGGTTCATGATAGATTCCAAGACCGGTGTGCGTTAATGATCGGTTACAGGATCAATATGGGTTCATGATTCCTTGGCCGATATGAGTTCATGATAGGTTCCAGGAACGGTATATCATGATATCATGATCTGTTCGAGGACCAGTATGGGTTCATGATAAATATCAGGGCCGATATGGGTTCATGATGGGTTCCTGGACCGGTAATGGTTCATGATCTGCTTTAGGACAGGTCTGGGTGCATGATCGATTCCATAACCGGTGTGGGTTCATGGTCGGTTTCATGACCGGTAAGGCTTCATGATAGTTTCCAGGGCAGGTATGAGTTGATGATAGGTTCCAGGACCAGTATGGGTTCATGATAGGTTATAGGGCCGGTATGGGTTTATTTATTTATTGAAGATAATTGCGTCGCGCGCAGGGGCCTTAGCAATATTAAAAATAAAATAAAACTTAAGATAACCTTACTTGCTATATATTTGGATACATACATGAACATTTAAACGTGGCAACGGTAATATTGAAGTCAGCAGCAGTAGAACTTATTGAAAGCTATTAGTATCAGTTCCAGTACCCGAATGGATTAAAGATAGGTTCCAGTACCGGTATGGGTTCATGATCAGTTCCTAGATCTGTATGACCAGTATCATTTCCTGAACCGATTTGGGTACAGTATTGGTTCTTGGACAGGCATAGGTTCAGTAACCTGGTGACGGACCGGTATCTGCAGTTCTTGAACCAGAAAAGGTGATGTAGTGGTGACAGGACCAGATTGGGTTTGATTTTGGTTTTAGGTCAGGAGTTTTAGGTTATTTGAGTTTAGAGACTATTGTTTTCAGTGTACTCCTTACAGTAAAGGGGAGGAGAGTGCTAGAGTTACGACACCAAAGATTGAAAGGAGCTATGAAACATCATGCAGCGGAACCATGTTTCTGGCTGATAGAGGCCACCATAAACTGGGTGCAGTGCAAGGTGAGAGTATCGAACTTGATTTTATAATCGTTCGAATCTCACAGGGGTCTGAGACAAAGTCTGTCTGGCGGTCCTGTCTGCTCTTGAACATCGCTTTGGAAGGTGCCGTGCAAAGCATGGGGCTAGGCCAGTGGCGAATCAAGGGTATCGGGGGCCCTAGGCGGAAAGACTAGTTGAGGCCCCCTGTAAATGGTGGGGGGGGGTAGCTGTCGGGAGATTGAACGCTGTCGGGGCCCTACGATCATCAGTCAGAGGCTCTAAAATTTTTACTGACGGGGGGGGAGGGGGGGAGTGCAATTGATTCGCCAGCCTCGGGGTCCCAACGTCTATCCTTCCGGGGGCCCTTGTCTCTAGCACGGATCGCTAAAGTGGCAAAGAAGTGTGGAGTGATAAATAGATTGGCGAAGGATCTCGATTTTTTTGGGAAAGTTCATCTCTACAAATCATTGATCTCGCCACACTTTGACTTCTGCTCATCCATTTTGTTTCTTGGCAATAAAGGTCAAATTAAAAGACTTCAAAGGTTGCAAAACCGAATTATGAGGTTAATTCTGAGGTGCGGTCGACGTACGCCGTCCGCGGTTATGCTGAATATTCTTCAATGGATGTCAGTAGAGCAACGGATTGTGTACCAGACCATGACTTTTATATATAAAATGTTAAAGGGCCTGTTGCCTGGGTACCTGGGGGAGAGCATAGTTCGAGGGTCCGATATCCATCGGCATCACACACGCAGGGCAAATGAGCCAAGGGTACCTAACTTGCATTCCCTAAGTGCCAGAAGCTCTTTGTTTTTCAAAGGGATTAAACGGTACAACAGTCTACCAGATGAAATTAAGAATGCGAGAAGCTTGCCGCATTTCAAACGTAAGTGCGTCATATGTGTTGAACAAACTGTATAATTTGAAATATGTGTAGATGTCCCATGTCATTATTAAATGTGTAACTGCAGTTGTCATCACGATCTTTATGATGATGATAAGATTTTTCTTTATATAATATAATTAAAATTAGAAAAAATATAAGAAAGAGTCAACCTAGGTTTGAGACACGCGCGCGTACAAGTGGATATTCGGGATATATTTGGGGGATGGCGGTTTGCACACGGTCTGGGAGGTCACAACAGGATTCACTCATTGATGATTGTAAGTGGCCAATTCCAGACACATTAGGTTCACCTGCTTCGGAAGGTAGTGCCCTAGAGCCAATCATTGGCACTAGTGGAACTGGCCATATGCATGTTGCAGTTGTGTTCTGATAAGTAGTGCGACGGATCCATTAGTTGGTTCTTGGCGAGCTACGTAAGGGATACATTAGATTCTCCTGCTTCGGAAGATAGTGCCCTGGATCCTGCCATTGGTGCCAGAGACCCTTGGGCCAGCGGTTGGCACTAGTGGAACTGGCCATATGCATGTCGCAGTTGTGTCATGATAAGTGGTGCGCCAGATCCATTTATTGGTTCTTGGCGGGCTACGTAAAGGATGCTAGGGAATACCATTGTATTCGATGGAGTACGACCCGTTTTTTCTTGATTAAACTATGTTGGTCATCTTGGGTGTGTGTATGACTCGGACAGTTGCATACGGCATACTATAAAATGGCGATCTACGAGCCCCTAAATCGGCGGGGCCTCAGGCGACCGCCTAGTCCGCCTACCGTTAGATCCGCCACTGGGCTAGACAATGACATCCGTAACAACATCTTCTACCGGTCTCTCCAATTTCTTGGTATCGCGGATGACATCGATATCATCGACAAGGCAATAGTGATGGTGTGTAAGGCGTACACCCGACTCAAACGCGAAGCAGCAAGCCTACTGACTTCTTAAAATTGATTGCGAATCAATACGTTGAAGACTAAATACCTACTTCCTGATATTTGAGCCCCTGATAGGACCATCCTCGGATATTTTTCGTCTACGACATCCTCAAGGTGGTAGAGGAGATTCTGCTATCTTACTTCGGACAACGACATCAGCATCGAAATCTGGAGACGCATCCCCAGCCGCAAAATCGGGTTTTCGCCGCGATTTTCGACCAAGCGAAAATAAAAATTATGCCATTTGTATGGGGCGAGCACACACACACGAATTATGGTTGTTGATTATGGGTGGGAAGATTATGGTTCTGACTTCTGTTTCACTCTCGCTCACAGGCGATGATGTCCCGTCGCATTCTCTCCATGTTATCGGCTCAACGGTATGGTTGTTGATGCTCTTTCTCACACATGAGGAAGTTTTCTTTCTCCTTGTTTTCCACATGTGTGGCATTGGCATTGGCTGCGAACGATCATCTTCCTCACGATTTTTTAGTTAGTAAAAGGGAAATTGTTAGAAACAATGGCTCTGGCACACCAAATGCTGTACAAATTCGTGCACGTTGATGTGCCACGCTGCACCTAAAACGTTTTGTAACTAGCACAACAACAAACACAGTATATTTGGGACACATTTTGGTAAACTTTTTCTGCAGTCGAGCAACAATTAAATACCGTATATTGTATACCCTTTAAACCAAACGGCAATATGCTGCAATCTTTTAATCGTCTCTCTGGTGCTCTCTTCGACCAGCGCCCTGACTCATTGAACGCATGCTGTGATGAGACCGGTTGCTACGAGGCCAGACGAGATCGATTCTTATCCGGACCATTTCCCGGATAGAAAGAACCGACTATTCGATAGCGTGATTTGAGTAAGGTTAAGAAGTCGTTTCTGCCCTGTCTACAGCATTGTTCGTTACGTCAAAGAAGAAGAAGAAAATTTGTACGGGAGGTTATGAGCTTACAATGCCGCACACGGCCTCGGCACGTGGGGGATGGCGAAATCACCTGTACAACAAAGAGAGCAGGGAGATGGCAGGGCTTATCGGCCACGGGCTGCAATCGACCAAGTGGTTCCATGGAGCACCCACGACCTGGTTCCATGGAGCGCTGGTATGTGGTCAGCGAGTGCGCTAGGTAGTTCGGCAGGCGCCAGTCCGATCCGTGGGTGCAACGAGTTCGAGTCGACACGAATGAACTGGATCGTTTACGGATGGTTTCGACAAAGAAGGATAACGAAGGATCCTTTCCTCGGGACCTCACGGGGCCGCTTAGTTTGCGTACTGGTTAATCCGCCCGTACCTCACTATTGTTTGCCTTAAGACTTACGGCAAATACAGTTTACATTTGTTATTCTAAACTATTCTAGCATTATTGAACAGCAATACGAAAGAAAAGGAATGGGAAGAAAAGAAGGGGAAAGGGAGTAAATAAATGGGGAGCTAACAAGAGCGGAAGGAAGCGGAGGAACAGGAAGGGTGATAGTCGAAGAGGTGAGATGAGAAGATGAAGGCGGGGATTGCGTGTAGTAGCGTTTACTGTCCCGAAGCGACGATGGGTTCTAAACAATGGGGGACGAGAGCGAAGCGAACTGGAGGGAGCATACAGGAACGGGGAGGACATACAGGAAGGGATCAACATGCATTTTTTGTAAGTCGATGTTCTTCTTTCTGTATTGTCCAAATTTTCCACATCAATCTTATGAGCTGCGGATCGTACAAAGCTTCATCTTCATCTTTCATCTTTTTCTTATTTGACACAGTAACCATTGCTTTTCTGTCTGCCTCAGCCACTCCTTTCTTCTTCTTGGCGCAACGACCTACGCGGTGATGCCGGATAGTTAACCGTTGCTACGATAGACGGTCCATACGAGGCTTGAACTCATGGCGAACTCATTCTCCAGACAGCGACATGGCCGCGCAGCACCATCCGCAACGATAATGCGTCTCCAAAAAAGGCGAGAGAAGGAGCAAGCCAGGCAAAGCGAGCGATGCGTGCGTCAGCCAAGCCGGGCCGGGTCGCTCCTCGCTTACAGCATAGAGCGAGAGGCGGGGGAGACGTTCCTTTTTCTCTTCCGAACAGTAAACCCCGGTAATTAGGATTACAAGGGTACACCATGGTGGGTAAATCCTAACCTTCAATCCGGTGGGAGAAGATTGGAGGGTTTGTACATTATTAAAGAAAAAATAATGGAAAGACAATATGTGTTCAATGATATCCCTCATTTTAATATTTCACCTTCCTTTGACTTTAACTAAGCATTAGTTGGCTTAACATGAGCGGACTAGTGCATTGAATGATATTTTGTTTGAATTGTTTTTTTTTTTTTTTTTTGCACGAGTGCAACTAACTGCACTAACAAACAATATAAAACCAGAACGAAGTATGCATTCAATCGATCCGGAAAATAGCTCGAACGGTAAATCGATTCCATCCAAACGACAACTTGCGCGTTGATCAAATCCAGATTCGAACGACGGCGCTCTAGTCAACGCGCAATGCATCAGCAGCCAAAAAAAACGGGAAGGAAAAAAACAATAACCCCAAGTCAAGCGTGCTCACACAAGGTCAAGCATTTGCCAATAACTGCTGGGAAAACGAAGGAGGTGGGGAAGGACGTCACTGAAAACGCGTATGATCTGGTAGAACGGATAAAGAAGACAGCAGATAAGCGATATCACTCCCACCACCATCATATGAACAGCTGGTGTGATCGCAACTACCGACCAGGAAGGTGTAAGGGATTCATTTTTTTCTAGCCATCCATAAAATATATTTTTTGTGGCTGCTATTCGATACAACAACCCTGGGAAATCCGCCACAATTTTTGCCATAAAACCCGTCTAAAAAAGTTCGCTTGGTCGAGTAACCTCTTAAACCGGACGTCGTGTGGACGTCGGGTGGACGTCCACACGACGTCCACACGACGTCCGAAATCTTCAATTTTGCGGCTAGGGATTAGTTGAAATAGTTCTTTATTTCACAAGCAGATGTCATTATCTTCTCAAGCAGTGCCATCTATTAACGAATAGCTAAACAATTGAAGTATGATCCATAATTTTATAGCGATTCCCAACTATCAAAATCTTGAGTCCGGGGCAGTGCTTTTTCGCAAGCGATTTAATCAGGCGTGCTGTAAAAATCGTTGCGAATCGTCGTCCGACGTTATCTGTCTAATCCAACAAACAAAAACAAAAAGAAAATAAAAGAGAGAGAAAGATAGAGATATGTACTACGTTCTAGTCCACAAATGACAGTCATGACTCGCATTCGATGGAGCTGCCACCGGTCTAATTTAACCATACCCTGCAATGAAATGTATTGTTTTATCTTTCTTTTAATAACATACCAGCTTTCAACTTATCTGATAGCAATGCATACATATTCTAATAAAATCCATTTTACTATTTCCTTGAATTTTCGTTTTCAATTTTCAAATCACCAACGGCATATGCTATAAAAACATCCCTTCCTTTTCACTCCCCGCTTTGGAGCACGTTCGCAGCTGTCAACTCGGCGAGCGTGCCCCGGTCGTCGTAAACAAACTTGACAGACACGCGAAACGGGAAGGAAAAATAAAACAACTCGATCGCTGCTCTGACGCCCGCCGCGCTTTGTGCCGTGCTCAGCAAAGTTTCGCCAAATTTTCGTGACCTTTCGCGTGCTAACGGTTTGAAAAATGTTCAAAAACACTTTTCAGTCCGGTTTCCTCTCGATACTGTACAGTATAGGCAGCAAGCCGCTCCAAATTTGGGATAAAAAGGTTCGCAATGGACACATCAAGCGCATCACGGACCAGGACATACAGTCGTTGGTGCTGGAAATCATTGGCACCAACGTGAGCACCACGTACATCACCTGTCCGGCCGATCCGAAAAAGACGCTCGGCATCAAGCTTCCCTTCCTGGTGATGATAATAAAGAATCTAAAGAAGTACTTCACGTTCGAGGTGCAGGTAAGTGGAAAGCCGGCATCCGTGTACCGGTAGCATTATCGGGGCAGTTGTCCGGCATTTTATGTAAAATAACGTCGCTTCATTGCCTTTAAAGCACAGGTAGCCATTCCTGCAGGAATGGCATATCTCCCTTCAATTGCCGTTGAACCTCCCACACCCCAGGCATGTGAAAGTTCAATGATTTTAACATAACAACGGAAGCGACATTAAAATCCATGCGGAAGCACAGTGGAAAGTGTCATGACCGTTGTCATAACAAACCAATCAATGGGGCGTGGAGGTGCGAATGCATGTTGCTTGATGCATGGGCAAAGCTAAAGGGTAGGCTTTGCTTCATTTTACGCTACCGCTTACCATATGGTCATTTTAATGGTTTACTTATTCATGCATTTCTACTCATGACTGTTTTAATGGCTTGTAAAAAAGCAACTTTTAATTCAATCAAACAAATTTCACCAAACAATGCCAGTGTCGACCGCAATATTTGAAGTTTGTTTAACGTTGCCCGGGGTTATCGGACGAACAAATCAGGTTCAAGCCAAACATTGCCCCCTTTCTGTCTGTTGCGGTATATTGGCAGGCGACAGTGTGGCGGTTCTGCTATGCTAACTTTGATTTGCTAGCAAAGTTGGTAGGTCACTGCCTCCGCCAGACACAGCTAACACTCACCTGTATTGGTTGCACTGTACTTTCACTAAACGAATTAATTAATCTCGCTTTCTTGTGACGCTTTAGTTTGGTTCAGTGTGCCAAATTGAAGAAAAAAAGTCTGTATTTCTTTTGACATCCTTTTGCTCTTCATTGCCGTTCTTCATTTCAGGTATTGGACGATAAAAACGTTCGCCGCCGGTTTCGTGCCAGCAACTATCAGTCGACGACGCGCGTTAAACCCTTCATCTGCACCATGCCGATGCGGTTGGACGAGGGCTGGAATCAGATCCAGTTCAATCTGTCCGATTTTACCCGCCGCGCCTACGGTACCAACTACGTGGAAACGTTGCGCGTGCAGATACACGCCAACTGCCGAATACGCCGCGTGTACTTCTCCGACCGGCTGTACTCGGAGGATGAGCTGCCAGCTGAATTCAAACTGTTCCTGCCGATACAGAAGCCCCAGTCGAAAGCGATTGCCCAGCAGGCCTGCTAACACAGACGCACAGACAGCGAGATACATTCGGAGGAGAGTGTGTATTTTAGGTTAAGACGCAGGCGTGTGTTCATAACATATTTGCGTAGGACGATGCCGTTTGCAGTTGATTGCACATTATCGAGAGCGTGTGAGTTTAGTTTACCTTTAGGCTAAGTCTTTCACACACAAATACAAACAAAATATGTTGGCAGATGGAAAATTATAAAAAAGTGTCCTTAAACAATGATCCAAAGCTTAATGTACCGCGCACAGCATCCACCTTCCGCTGCTGTGCGCCTTTATGGTTTGCTTGCTAAATCACACACCCCAAACACCACCGGCTTAACCAATAGTTTCGATGTAAAGGATGTGTTTTGGGAAACTGCGAAACGAAACACTTGCACTAGTACGCACATATCGTAAAATCGTGCTCGTAGTGTGAGTGAGTCACACAAATGTAGGTTTAGTTAATGTTTGATTACCGCAACTGCCATGCTTTTTTAATTTATTCTGTGAATTAAACAAACGATTGAATAATAAAACCAAGTGGCGCTCTTTGCTCAAGTTTTGAATAAATACGAACAGTTTAGCAGTTTTTCATCTACTGTATCGTTACTGTGCGGAAAGGGGCAAGTTGACTAAACGTTGTAAATTCCATTATTTTAAATCGTCTCGACAAGACCTTAATTTTATGACAAGGAAAACTGATATAACTTTTTATTGAAAAATGAAGGCTACTTAATTTTTTCACGTATCTTTTGTAATTTATTACGAGAACATGTTGAACTTAATGAAAAAAACTAATATTTTCTTTTGATATCCCTTTTCTCTACGACCGGCATACCCAGCTATCCCATACATTTTGTATGAGAAGTGGTAGCTTTTAATTCGAAAACTTTAATGACTTTTGATGTAATGAAGATTAAAATTTCAAATTTGGTTTGAAGATAAAGGAACTAGTCTCATTTACTTTATCGAAGAAATGGGAATTTTAATGTTTTATTGTTTTTTTTTTTTAGTATTTTGTAATACATGACAACCAATTTTTTCATGGGCAGCCTTCAATGCTACCCAATATAAAATGCATTAGTAATTACGTACTTCATGGATAATTCTGATTATTTTGATTGAATATGAATAGAAAAGCAGAAAATGTTTTTTTCAAACACTTCGTTTAAATTTAATTTATTTAATAAAAAAATGCAAACGTATAAAATGCTTTGTATATTATTTAAATATGCAATATGTCCTACTTTTTCCTCAAATGCGCTCTCTTCTAACCATATTTCAATTATAAAATATACAATCACCTGAAAATGTATGGAAAAAGGTACTTTCCATGTATTTTACATATAACAGCATAAAAAAACCTCAATTGAAAAGGTTTAAAAAAATTTAAAATAAATATTGAAAATAGTAAACGAGATTTAAACAATCCTATTTCTTCACTAAAATAAATGAGACTAATTTAAATTTAAATTTTCAATGCAACAAAAGTTATTGATGTTTTAGTTAGACAAATAATAACTTCCAATACCAAATGTATGGAATATCCGAGTATCCCGTTCGTACATATGAATGTGTAAATTTGGCCATTGAGACAACGGTTAATTCAAAGAGAAAGCAAAATATCCCCCATGCTCCCCATTTTAATCCTTTCTGTCAAACTTTCAAACGTCAAACTGTCATTTATTGCCGAGCCGATCCGACACGAGCCGCCGATATTTGCGCAATCGCATTTGTTGCCAAACAAAGAGTCGTGTAAACAAGAACAGCAAAAACAAGATGTTCGTCGTTCTCGTCGTCGGCCCACGTATGGAAAAGCGGTGCGTACCGTGAGGCGAAAGGTCATTATCATCACTGCAACTGCATCCCGCGAATGCAAACGTTGCTTCAACGCCGAACAGTGCGAACCAGCTAGCCGAACGAACCATTTCGTAAACGTCCGGCCAACATTCAAGCTCGCTCGTGGTGCCTCAGGTTTCAAGGCAATTGGTGCGGTTTCAGGTAGTTTTATCATTTAAGCACACCACCACCACCACCCACATCCCCAGGAGGAGGAAATGTTTAACCTGTTCGCGGGCAAGGACAAACCGGCGGCCAGCGGTGGACCACTGCAGGGCTACAAGGTGACGGATGTCGAGCGGAGCCGCAAGTACGGCGTGGCCGCCGACTCACTTCGCATGCTCCGGGCGAAGGCGTCGGAAAAATTCAAGGTAAATAACCTGGCAACCCTATCCCCGGGTTGGTGGCATTGACCTGTTTGGCAGCTTGGCGTCGCTTATTTTGGCGTCCCCTAGATGCGCTGACCCGTTGCATTGAATGCATCGAAGCGGAAAGGTCAAAGGCTTTTTATAGGCAATTCCAAAAATGGGAAATGTCCTTGATAAGGGAGGGGATTGGAGCAGCGGTCGATGTGTGTGTGTGGTACGTAAATAGGAAATGTGTCAAGGTCACATTGGAGAAAGTAGGTCTGGTGTGTGGGATAAACTGATAATTCTTCTACGAGTATATGAATGAATTAATAGTATCTTGTTAATCTGTATGCTATTTTCTTTACAGATACCAGAATGTCGTGTGTATCTTGCCCAGGACGGCGTGGAAGTGACCGATGAGGATTACTTTCGGACGCTGCCCGCTCAGATTCTGTTCGTGGTGGCTGGCAAGGATACGATCGTGCAAACCGGTACGAATCGAAGCATTTAATTCAATGCCCACAATGTAAATAATTCGGTATTCCTTTTTTGGTATCAATCCACATGGGAGGGATTTATCAGATTTCGAGCTAATGTACAACGCCATCAAGACGGCCCACACGGACCTGCTGCATGCGGGCGAGTTGGCCCAACAGTTTGTCAGCAACAATCAGCCGGAGATTTCGAAAATCCTCTTCAACGCCCAGCGTGGTCGGGATGATTTGATTCAGCGCAGTGCCCGGGAGGAGCACGCCGAATGGTTTGTGGGTAAGACGAAAGCCGCTGTTGTGTAGTGTACCGAGAGCCGCGGTTGAATTGATGGTTCCTTTCCCCTCCTCCCCTTCTTTCCAGGAATTGACGATCGCGCGGTAAAGACAAAGGAGGAAGTGATGAAGCGGCGCGGCCAGGATCGAATTCGTGGCTATTTTTACAAAACCAAGGACGAGCTGACGAAGTGCGCGATGTACCGGGGCAGCCCGATGGCTCGTGAGCTAATCGATGAGATGCTGGAGCTGTTCCGCCAGCTGCTGGTGGGATTCGATTACTTTAGCTGCATGTTTGACCGCAGCTGCCAGCGCCGGATGGAGCTGAAGCCGGACACCGAGGACGGCGGGGACGAACCGGACGCGCAGCGGATTCCACCGAAGCGCTTGAAACTATTGGTGCAAAGCTCGCTCGGCCGGGACTGCCGGATCGAGCCGTACAATGTGGCGCTGTGCAGCGAGCGGGGCGACTTTCGGTGCATGGGCGTGTGGAAGGACGAGCGGTGCCGGTACGCAAGCCATCGCATCAATCCGTACGCGAGCCGGGAAAACTTGATCCTGTTTCAGGTGTGGAATCTGGACCATCAGGTCGAGATTAGCCGGAGCGTGCTGCCGTCCATACTGGACAACGTGGAGCGGATGGTGTCGAGCGCGGATGGCGGCGGCGGAGGCGCACCGATGTGCAAGCTGCACCGGCGCAAGGGCAAAAACTTGTCTGTGATAACGTACTTCCTGGAACTGTTTACGCTCAGCAATCTGAAGCTGGTGCACATCGTTTGCCACGACAAGACCGTCCACGAGCTGATCTCGAACGGGACGATCATCTGCGATCGGTGCGAGGAGTATAAGTACATTAAGCAATTTCAGCGCAAATTACGGGAGAAGAAGGACGCACTGCTGTAAGACAGACCTGGTGTGGCGTGAGTGTGGCGGTCAGTTTTGACTCGGTTGCCAACGATCTCGTGACGTAAAGACAAATATTTAAGCAAAATATATATATTCTACAATAAACGTTCTCACCTCATGGGCGCAATCGTGTGTGTTCGCTATATAATGCCAAAAAGCTCGTCGTGTACCTTCTTTCATCCGAAACACGAGTAAGTAGACGAGTTTCGATTGGCTTTGGTCAGTACGTTTGGTCTTTATTTACATCAGATCATATTTAGAAGGAGAAATCAAGTTCACGCTTCATCAAGTTAGTTCGAACAATCGTTACTCTTACACACCGATTAAATATGTTTTTAAACAAAAAATGTCACAATTAAATGCCTACCAATTACAAGGATTGTAAATCTACACAAACACGAATTTACCTCCTAAAACATAAACTCCAAATCCTGGATGTCGACCAGCGGAAAATCGTCGGCAGGCAGATCTAACGGTTTTACGGACGAAAAGCGCTGATCGTTCAGTGGCCGGAAGTTGTCCTCGTTCCACGACACATCATCCAGATCCGGCAGATCGAGCGGACCGGGCGTGATCGGGGGTAAAGGTTTGCGCTTGATCGCACACGACACGCCGGTGAAATCAATCATCTGTTCCAGCAGATCGTCCCGCAGACAGTTCGACTGCTCCCAGCCATACTCAGCGTACTGTGGCGAGAATGTATCGAATGCAGCTGCACTGTTGGATGGTTTGCGGGCAGGGGCAGCGTTCTCGTTGGTCAGTCCAATCTTGTGCATAATGCTGTGCGCACTCGCTTTTAGCTGCTTGCCCTGTGAGCCGATGATGCTTTTGCCTTTGCCATCTTGGTGTACGACGGTGCGCTGCTGTCCCTTGTTGTTGGTTAGATCTTTCAGTGCGAAAGCGGACGAGGACCGTGAATCGCTTCCTTTCAGTGAGCTGATGTTCTCTGTGGAATGAGACCGAAACAATGCGTTAAAAAGAGTAGCGCAATATAAGAAACAAGAATGGATCACTTGCTTCCGACAAAGTGATGATTTCCGTTGGCTTGGTTTTGGTTGTTAAGAATTCCGAACGCTCGTGCAGATGCCATTTTGTGATGCTTTCAACCGAAGACAA
Organism: Anopheles arabiensis; assembly: GCF_016920715.1. Taxonomy (NCBI): domain Eukaryota; kingdom Metazoa; phylum Arthropoda; class Insecta; order Diptera; family Culicidae; genus Anopheles; species Anopheles arabiensis. The sequence continues at coordinate 37,668,910 of NC_053518.1, forward strand.
TGGCGTCGCAGATCGGGATGCTGGTGCGATGGAGTCGGATCTCCGTGGAGCAAAACTAGACGATGTAGAGCACAGTGCCGTTGCTTACTGTGTGACAAAATACACGCAGAAAATGTACGTATTTTAACGAAACAAAAATTCGGTTGCAAACGAGCGCGTAGGTCGTGCTTTGATTTAACTCGAGTGACAGTTGAAAATGGAAGTTCAACTTGACGTTGTAAACGGAGCTTAACTGTCAGTCATTCGATGTAAAACTGGTATAATGTGCTGAATTGAAATTATACCAGTTTGAAACTGCAATAATGAGCGGTTGAGAGTTGAATTATAAAAGCATTCAGTGATTTGCCCAAGAGAGACTCGGGCAGCGCTTTTGTTTCCCGTTTCGATTCAATCGTGATGTGGGAGAAGGGAAAGGGAATAAAATATTGATAATGGCACATTTTGCACATCATCTTTTATGTAAAACAACGATTAGCAGAACTGGTCAACATTATTTTCTTTTAAACTTTTTGCCATTATTCAGTTATTTCTAAAAATCGTGAGACTGTCAAAGAGTTGAAATACACCGTGTTTTCATGGTTTTGAAGATTTTTTGAGCATGACGAGTCTCGTGGTACAGTCATCAATTGGAACGACTTAGCAACATGCTATTTTTAATCATAATTTCTACGCTAAATCCTACGCTGATCATATAACGAAGCGGAACAGGAACTGTATCGGTCCCAGGACAGGAACACGTTGATGTTTCAATCCGAATCCAATTCAGGTACAGGTACAGTTTCAAGATCAGAAAATGTTTCACGATTCAGAAACTGGGGTCAAATCTCATATCGACATATCGAAAGCTTGTATAGATGACGTTGGCATGACCACGCTTGTCGTTACGCCAAATAGAATTAATTTAATTAAAGAAAAAAGCAACACAAATGTATGGGTATGATAAATCAAGGAAAAATTAATTATAAAAATAACAAGAAACAAACGATTTTAAGTGAATAAGAAAATTAAAACCATTTTGCAAAACTTCAGACATTAGAACTGTCGCTAGTGGCAGAAAAATGCAACGGCAACAGTAGTGGCAGCAGCATTATATAAACCTCCATCATCAGACGGCTGTAGAGCTACAAACCAGCTAGTAGCCACAGAATTGATGGCGGATATCTTTTTTTTTTATCTCTTAAGACGAGGCCGGCGAGTCCTATCGTCTAAATGCAACTTCTGCTTGTTGGATAGTCTTCGGCGAACAGTTCACGACGATAACTACGAGGTGGTAGAGTAACTCTTTTATCTTGGAACGATCATAACTTTGACCAACGAAATCAACACTGTATTTCATATACACAATTTAAGTGAATCGTTCCTACAATGATCTTCCGCATCTGTTGAGATCGAAAAGTTTTCGAGAATGTACGAATTGAGTAACGCAAGAATATCGCCAGGATACGATATCTGGGGCATGTTATGAAGATGCCGGACTGATGCCCCACCAAGAAAGTTTGATGAGTAATGTGTTACTTCTCTTACTGAAGAGAAAGACAGCGACTTTCATTTCGCCACGATGTGCTAAGGATCAGGTGATGTTGTTCTATATCGTTGGGAAGTTACAGACAAGGACGAAACATCCTAGAGATTGGTGATTGCGCCATGTTACAACGACGAGCTCCACCATAAGCAGACCAAAAGTATATAGAAAGCTAACGATTTAAGATCTTTAGCACTTTTTCCGATGGCTATATTTTTGCTCATGTGTTATTTGTTGTTCCTTTAGTGTGTATTTGTATAGTTGAAATTTATTCTCATATTCACATATTATAACGATTAATCTGTTTAGTTATTAAAAAGTGTTCTTTTTCTTTTCTCAATAGATTTTTTCACTTTTTTTCTTATTTCTATATCATAACTGATTTGTCCGATAATTTGCTATAATTATTGTCAATTGAAGTTTACTCTGCAGGGTCCCCTTATCTTTTCAGACTCGTATTTGTACTTATATTTTTATTTAATTATCAGCGTAAATGGTAATACCGTTATGATTGAAATTACGGACAACTTCATATTTCGGGCATTCGGCATGTTTTTATTGAATATCTTTATATTCAGTTCCCGAACATGCTGCTTTTCAAATTATTTATTATAAAAGGAATTTTGAGGCTGTCCGGAATATGAATCAAATCGGCCGTAATTTGAAAGATGAGCTCGAAACTGTCCGGAATATGAATCAAAATACCGTTGCAGTTTTACGATATTTAGCAATGTCTCGAGTAAAATTATTGAAAATCTTTGTGTTTTGCTCAAATGTAGAAGGTTTGCTTTAGCAAAGTGAGTAATACAGATGTTTGACCGATTAAAACTGAATTATTAAAAAATCTGAAATGCCTAAAATGTCTTAAGTGTCCGTAATTCGAAGCAGTACAGTATGAATTGTATGAATGGAGGTCGTCTTTCCCTGTATTAAATTTTTCTTTAACATTTTTTGACACATTATCCTTAATTTGTACTTGTACACCTTTCCTGTCTCTTTTATGGAGAAGACAAACCCTTTTGGTTTTTTGAAATTTGGTGATTTTATATTTTTGAGTTTTAGCGAAGGTCATTTTTTGGGAATGCCAGTTAGAATGTTAGAACGTTAGCTTAGTTACAGGTCTGCCTCTGTATGGCTGTAATCTAAAATTGAATATTAAAATTATGGTTTGAAAATTTGAAATTCAATTTAATACGCGATAAACAAAAATCCTAATCAATTTGTGATTTTTTTCAAGTTTAAAACGCTACTTATTAACATGCACCCTGCTGAGTAACGCCCCATACGCTGGGTCCTCACTATTTATCAAATCCATTAACAGATTCAACGCCATCAGTGCAAACTGGTACAGTTCACTCGATTTGTATGCATCAGGTCAACTCCCTAATACCACCCAAACACCTCCCGATGACACAAAAAACCTCCCATTTGGTCCACAGAGTAAGAAAAATCCCGTTCGCCCTCAATGCTCATTGCACGCGGTGTAAAAGATGTGTAGGATTAACATTTTGATTGGTTGCGTGAATCATTCTCCGTTTGGTGGATATTTCTTGAAGAAAGCTTCTTCATCTGTCGATCGACACGTAACGTAGAAACTTTTCCCACCACGCGCGGTACGGAGAGCACCCCAGTCGCGGACCTAGACCGGGAACGGCGGGAAGATTGGTTTGCGGCTGTCGCCGCGATGGTTTGGATGGATGTGACTTGTTATGCTAATTTGTGGCTGGTTTTGCTTTTGCTCGTTCCCCGGTTCCCATTTGGAAAATGAGCGATCCCGGCTAGCTCTGGTGAGCGATCGTTTGGCGATGGGGCAGCTCGTTGGCTTTCCAGGCATGGCGCTTAGGGAAGCGGGATGCAAATGTGTAAACGGGAGCTAGGGTTCGAAAATTGCTGATTGTATTATGCAAACGTGTTTGAAGTTTTATGTTCAGTATTCCAGTGCCATTTTGGGTGAGGAATGTGAGTTACTTGCACGAAAAAAAAGAAGGTGCAACTGGCAGTGGTAAGTTGACAGGTGCAATTGTGTATCCGGTGGGATGATAAACAAACGAGTGTTAAGTACGGTGTATGAAACGAATGGTTGTGTTAAAGTAGACAAAATAGTAAAAACAACTTTTTTTTCTTTTCCATGATACAAATGCTTGTTAACCTTGAGTAGAATATTCATGGAAGCACAATAGTAAAATGTATTTTATAATGATAGTAACAAATTTAACAATTCATCGTAGTATTTGCTAGTTTGCTGTACTTTTAAAACAATGTGGCATTATTTACATTTCATGCAATTTATTGTGCTAAGAAAGATCTACTGTTCGAAGAGGTTTCTCCGTGTGGAACATTGGCTTTATTTTCATTATTTTCTGCTTTTTACGTACCACGAACTGTGAGCATTGCATACTTACTCTTCCGGCGTTACAACCGCTTGGTTTGCCTCAGGAGTGACCGAAACCGATTACGGTCTCGCGCCTTCGTCTGCCAATCCGTTATCCCGGCCTTAATGGCGGACGCCTCCACGCCATCTTGCCACCTCAATTTGGGCCTACCACGCATCCTCTGTCGTTGTGGACGATCTGAAAAGATTTTACTTAGACTTTTTAGAAGAGGTTGCCGTACATCTCGTATGGCTCGTCGTTATAACGATTGTAACATTGTCCTTCCACACATACGGGTCCAAGTATCTTTCTGAGGATCTTCCTCTCGAACGCGGCTAAAAGGGTTTCGGCTAAGAGTGTTTGGACAGTGTCCATATCTCAGAGTCATATAAGAGTACCGGTACTATATAGGTGCTATATAGTCTTAGATTCGTCCTTCGCGACAGGAACTGATTTCTCAGGCTGTAGAATGACCGATTGGCAGCCAGCATTCTTGCGCACAACTCATCTTCCATGCCATTGTCGTTGCTGACCTTTGACCCAAGATAGGTGAATTCTGGGATGGCTTCAAAAGTTCGTTAACCCATCTGAACGTCACGCCTACGTAAGTTTGGATTTATTATGGGTAGGGTCGCTGATATTGCTACCATCAGTTTGGAGTTTGCCTCATTTTTCTGTAGTCCGAGGTTCTCTGTTGCCTGCTTGATCCTATCGATATATCAGCGTACGCCAGGATCTGGGTTGACTTGTAGATGATGGTTCCCGAAGTATCGACCATCGAGTCACGAATGGCCCTCTCTAGCGCGAAGTTGAATTGGAGACAGGCAAGCCCGCCCCCTGGGGCAGACCTTTCTGGTTGCAAAAGGCCTTGAGAAATTTATTTCCACATTCACCTGGCAAGTGACGTTGGTCATAGTCATTTTAACTTGGCTAATCAGTTTGAACGGGATTCCAAAAGAGCTCATAGCGTCGTACAGTTTTACCCTGGCTATGCTATCATATGCGGCTTTGAAGTCAATGAAGAGATGCTATGTGTTGTGTCTGTATTCAGCAATCTTCTCCAAGATACGACACATGGTGCGAGACAAGACGATCCTAAAGGATCAGGGAGAATATTTTATAGGCGATATTCAACAGCGTAATACCCCTGTAGTTGTTGCAGCCCAACCTGTCTTCTTTGTTGTATATGGGGAAATGATACCGAGATTCCAATCACAAGGCATCTATTCGCTATCCCACACCTGAGCGAGCAGTTAACATTGTTTTTTTTTGCCAAAATTAATTCGTTAGAATATAGAAATTGCACACAAATTTAAATGTAATACCCGTGTAATATTTGTTTCCCGTTAATCAGTTTTTTCCTATCTCAAAATTTGAACCTTTTCAATCACTGCTGCTACTTCCCTCATATTTACATGCGCTTAATATACTTTGAATGAGCATTTTGGATAGTAACGGTACTGAATTTATGTTTATGAACTGAAATGAAGCTTTCTGGTACCTATTTATTTTATTTATTGTATTTGTTAGTTTCTAATGATGACAACAATATTCAACTATAGGTTAACTTTTTCATCAAAGCTTAAGTGATACGATCTGGCATTTACAGTTTTTTTTTTCATTTAAAAAAAAATCAGATAAAAAAATCAGATTTAATAAAGATTAATGCTTAAATATGTCTTCTTCTTCTTCATTTGGCTCAACAACCGTTGTCGGTCAAGGCCTGCCTATACCACTTGTGGGCTTAGCTTTCAGTGATTTATTGTTTTCCTCCCATAGCAGGATAGTCAGTGCTACTACGTATGGCGGCACGGTCCATTGGGAGCTTCAACCCATGACGGGCATGTTGTTAACTAGTACGAGTTGACGACTGTACCACGAGACCGGCTTAAATATGTATATGAATGTATTTTTATTCATTTTTGCATCGTTATTTTAATTTACGATATTTATTTATAGTATATCGTCTTTGATTAAACTCCGTTGCACTAATTATATTTTGTGTTTAGATTTTTCTGCGTTTTATTGTACCTTAAAGTATACCACAAAATTGAGTGTCTTTCCCCAGGGTCATGAATTGCCGATGTCATTTAAAATGGTAGCACTGTTATAAATTATCCAATTTGATACGTTTTCCTACACGCTGTAGACGCAGATAAGCGTGTCCTTGATGCATGAAAATGAGAAAACGGAGATTTATTAATACGCTATCTCCGAACCAGGCTCATGGATGCTCATGACTCATTTTTTCCCGCGATATATAAGTGTTAAATATTCATGCATCTTATGACAATCTTTATCAAGGCCGGTTAACGATGAGGCTCCAGCGCGCTTTCATTGTGTAGGGTTTTGTTTATTCTGTTGATTTCCGTGCCCGTGACGTATGTGTGTGCTTAGGTGTCAATTTATCTTTTTTATTTAATTCATTCCAAATGTACTTAGAATTCTGATGAAATCAGAATTGTTATGTCGCAGTGTACGGTTAGACTGGGTAGACATTACGTACAGTTCGCATCTTTTGCACGCTACAACCGGGTACATTCTGGTGGGCTGGAAGGGACGGAGCAGCGCATTGTGCCATTTTTATTTACATGGCTCAACGAGGGCAATGTTTATGGTGATGATGATGATGATGGTGATGATGATTGCTAGAGCTAGTTGAAGAGCAACAGCCGATGGAAGCGGTTCTGCGAGACCGTCAGAAGCAGTCACCGCAACCACCGATAGATGCACGAGATGCTTATGCTTATGGAAATTCCAAGCGCTTATTCATATTCATGCCTAATGTTTGCCTAGCCCAGCAGATGGTGTACATTTGAGTCTGGCTGACGCGCAGATGAGCTGACGCGGTGGCATCCTGCAGGATACAGTTCCACAGAAACGGCCCGGAAAGGCTGATGGGACGGTACAGCCACCAAGCATTAGCTGTAGCTGAGATAAATGGTTTATCGCGAGGTGCAAAATGAAATATAACTAGACCACGGCACGGAGGCGGCCTGAATTTGATCTTTCATTGAGTGCCGTGGAGTTCAGATGATTGTTAGTCGTGAGAGGTGCAAGAGGTGTTATGTTATAAAATTTTCAAAAATATAATTCTTTGCTGGATTTTTTTGTTCAATAAAAGGCTAGACGAAAAACAATTAATTATTGAAATGATGTTAACGTTTGCTGGGAGAGTGATTCTTCTTTGGTGCAACAACAGTTGTCGGTCAAGGCCTGCCTGTACCACTAGTGGACTTGGCTTTCGGTGATTTATTTATTACCATAGCAGTATAATCAGTCCTAAGTATGGGGTCACGGTCCATTTAGGACTTAAACCCAAGACGGGCACGTTTTTAAGTCGTACAAGTTGACGACTTTACCACCAGACCTATCCATTCATTATAATATGTTTAAAAAAACTCGTTCATTGGGATACTGTTTGCCTGTGTTGATACTAGATGTAGATAGTGCCAGCAGTAAGCATCTAGCATGACAGTGCGCCATCTCTTCACGCTAAGGACCCGCTGCCCATTGGCCAAGTAATACGTCTCAGCACTGATTCAGTTGTATCTATCCGTACTCGAGAATCGAGACTCCACTTAGTGTAATTTAATACAATACTGGTCTGACTAGCGCAACACATATAGCTTTCACGACGTAACAATATGTCCATCATGGTTTCAAGCCCCGAATGGACCGTGCCTCCATACGTAGGACTGACTATCCTGCTATGGTTAATAAATAAGTCACTGAAAGCCAAGCCCACTAATTTGTGGTGTATAGTACAGGACAGACCTTGACCGACATCGGTGGTTGTGCCAAAGAAGAAAAAGATGGTGTCATCTTCTTTTTTTTTATTATTGCTTTCTTACAGGTGAGCTCGTTGCGCTTAAGGGTGCGTTGTAAACTATTATTCAGGATGCCCGGTCCAAAGCTGCACTTCTTCATCTGCATCTGTAGTTCCTGCTTCACCTGGTCCAATCCTAAGCAACACATGGGTAGGGCATACTTCTATTATAATTCATGTCCCTAGCCACCGTTGTACTTTTATTAAGAAGTTTAATCCACTTTACAGGCACACCAAACAATAATTCCAAATACAAATTATAGTATAAAGCTTCCCGTAGAATTCCCGAGAAAAGTTTATTGAAAGCAGGCAATAACTTATATATATTTATTAATATTATAAAAAGGAGAAAACTTATTATTTAGGAAAATGCGTTTAAATTTTGATTTGACTAGACGAGTGAGGCCAATAAGCTCGAAGTCTTTGAATAAAACAAGTCGTATTGAAAAAAAAAAATTAAAAACAACAGCGTTGATTTTGGTGTAAAGTTTGTAGCGTGTATAAGATTATCTAGAACAGGAATGTGAGGGAACTTAGAGTAGAAAAAGATGCGGAAGCTTAGAGCTCAGAGTTCAAAACAAACAACCCGTTTTCAGCAAGAGAATCAAAGCCAGCTATTGAATTTAAAACATGGTTTGTTTTGAACTTTATTTGTTATTTGTTATTTATTAATTAAAATTCAACGGACCGCAAGTGGCGTTAATAAGCATATTTAAAAATAAAATCCTACTTGAATGGTTTGAGAATGTTTCTATAGTAAGTATCATTTGTAGCAATAACATATTCGAAAACATTAACATATTTGCAACTAAAATAAACGCGAAAACTTGAATGCAATCAGAGCGTTTCCCATACCAATAGTCAGTAATTAGGCGTACAATGATTTCCTCGCATTGATAAATTGGATTATTCGTCGCCTCCCGAAACATTCGACGCTCTCAGTAAAAATGGGCCCGATTGGAAAATGACTGGGGAATGATTGGGAAGATAGTAAAAATTACTCTTGCCTGCACATTCCGATGGTAATTTTCGGACTGTCACTATGGTTCGGTTAATCTTGTCCGCATAAATCATTCCACCAGTGCATCCTTACACCGTCCTGGTCCTGGTCCCATCCCTCCTGGCCCCATCGTAAATTCGTGCCGCTCCATAATCACTTGTTCGTGTCTTTTGATGAAGTGTTGCGCCGGGTTTGATGTGTATCCGTGGGGGCGTTGAGTGGTGTTGTGTTTTTCCCCTCCCTTGTTTGTCGTTGCTATCATTATTTATATCCGATTTTAGTCGAGGAATTTCGTGGGCAGCAGCAGCAGCAGCAGCATTCACACATCAATCCAGCCTCCCATGGTCAGCGCAACCCACAGCACGCTGTGTAAATGATGCTGTTCAATAATCTGTCGTATTTACACACTTTGTGCTGATTTTTTTTTCTCTCCACCGCATGATACCGGGAATCGGCGTGGTTATTCTTTTTTTACGTTGTTGCGGCGTTCGGTTTGTGTGATTTATAAAGTTTATGAATGAGTCTTTTTTTTCTCTTCTTTATCGGCATACCATTCTCGCACTGCACACGGTGCTTTATTGTGTTGCTGTGCCTGTACTCGTTCTGCTGCATCGTTTTTATCGCTTGTCAGTCATGTGCGATTTTGGATTTCATTTTATATCCCACGAATACGGATTTTCCTGCGTTGTATTGGCTGAGGCCGGTGGAACGGATAAAGCTGATGGTACGAGTTTTTTTTCTGTTGTTGTTGTCAACTTTGGAATTTGTTCTTCCTCTCCCCCCTCACTCCAAATTGCTATCCTCGAGTTTCAATCTTTAGCGTGGGCACATCACTCCTGCCCCCCCCCACCCATACACACACACACACAAACTCACAAGGGGTATCGCCGGCGGGGTGAGGTCACTCCGCATGGGTTCCGTTGTTTGCCCTAGAGCGAAAGTCAATTTTTGTCACTGCATGAGTGAGCTTTTTTTCTGCTCGAGGTATTAATAAATTAACACAAATTTAATCCAAAACATTCGTCCCATAAATAATGCTCGAGCACAAAGTATTTATGCCAAATCGACAGTGGCACGACAGCGCGCATGAATGCGTGTACCGTCGAGAGTCGACAGACAGAGAGTGAGACAGAGAGAGAAAGAGAGAGAGAGAGTGAAGGGGGTTTGGGTCAAAGTGTCCGAAGCGAAAAAACCAACAAAAAGCAAAACCGAAATCTCGTGCAATGTTGCACATTAATGACTCTACATGGTGATTTTCATTGTCTGCACAAACCTTGCGGGTGTAGGCAGCGTGGAGTAACCGATGAAAGGATTTATATTTTTTAATTTTTTTTTGCTCAAAAGACTGTTCCCCTGCAGCAATTGCCAAACGATGGGACGCGCTAGCCCTCACTTGGGTGGCGCTGGGACGTGTTTGTGAACCTCTGCAGGGAGGACTATTATGCGTTTAATTGTTTATCGCGTCGTAGGGTGTTTTAACTGAAAAAAGAAGTCATAAATGTGTATACTTTTTCATTCAACATTTCAGCATTTTAAATGGAATTAACATGCAAGAAATTGCAGACGTGTTTGATACAAGTAGTCGTAATTTGCCACAAAGAATTTAACAATTTGTGTTGGAATCCAATTTGAACTATGTTCATAAGCTTTTTGATATGGCCTAACTATGGTTGAATATAGTGCTATTCTAACTCGATTTAGATTACCACAGGAAGGAATCAATTTTGGTTGCCCTTGTGTTAATCATCTTCAAACTATCCTTTGATGTCTAACCCTGCGGTCTATTCATTGACCACTTCGGAAAAAGATTCAGATCATTCATGGCCTATTTTATCATCATTTCCGATACCTTCTTAAGCTGCGGCCGCTTCCGAGAGGATTTGGGCGAAAAATTCAATTTCACGTCAAGGCATTGCTGCATGCTTAACACTTCTCCTCCCGGCTGATCGATGCAAATCCAGCCTGGTAAGCTGTGTGAGCCGTTCCCTCAATTTCGAACCTCGAACTCGGCTGTATGTTTGTTTGTCTTTCGCTATTAGATTGAATGGGCTAAAGATCTCGACTCGATTCGTTCGATCAGGCACCCTCCAGTGTTTGAGCACGAACCGTTTGACATCGTCAATGATGGGCCCATTCACGGTGTTGAGAACGCTTGTCTTCGGACCCGCTACCGACCGGTACGAACGGATTTAGCCAAGGCGTTTCGGCAGGGCAGAATGCATTTCCAATTTGTCGCCTTTTTCGTTCGCTTTTTCGGTACGTCGAAATTGGACAAGCTGTTGGAATTATCTATTCGGCAAAGGAGAGATTGCTCAGAAAATTGGGAAACCAGCAAGCGGCAAGCCTTTTTTGTTCTTTCTTGTGTCTGTTATCTCTAGTAGGGCTGCTGGTTGGTTGGTGGTACCATCTTTCGGATGTGACCGAAAGTGATAAAGAAGCTGAAGCACCTCGAATGGGATGGGTCTAGTGTTTGCTAAGCGAGGTTTAAATGGCTAAGAATCGTTCGGCACTCCATAAGGACGCTCTATATCGTGAAACAATCAAAACACACAACTTACAAGCCATCGGGTGCGGTTTGTTTGGTCGGTGAGTGTGTTTGACGATCGATTAGCTTTGTTCGGATAGATTATTAGATCTTGTTGTCATTAGATTGAACTCACAGATTCTATCCAGTGGCTTAGTAAGTTGATTTATTGACATTTCGCGTATGAGATAGTGATGGCCTAGAAAGTTATGGATTCGAGAGGGTTATATAACTTGAGTGGGATTTAAGGGATTTTAAAGATTTTTTAAATAATATCGATATACAATATTATTGTATCTCGTATATTAAATACATAGTTTGAAACAAGAAAAACCACTACACTTTTGAATCGAAAAATGGGATTCTCATTCTTGTTTCGTCATCCTGAATTTATTTTTGCATTTTTTATATTCTTGTTTAATTGGCACTCAACTCAGTTCGTTATTTCTAGTGAATGCAATATCGCACCAGTCACTAATTTCTGCAGTAAAATAAAATAAATGCTTAAAAAAAGCAAAGGTCTTCAAGTTCTAATCAAGTTTTCTATAGGTTATTTATACAATATTATGTAGCTACTCAGATACCATACCAAACACTAAAAAACATGTTTGTTGAACTCTCGCCATACAATTTCAAACAACTTTAATATTAACAACTAAGGATTAATTAGTATGAGTCAATATTTTTTATTCAGTAGGAACGGCTTCGGCCAATATGAATATGAACCATAACAAATCTTAAACAAATTTATAGACGTTCCAATGAGATTTCAAAGTTGTTTTTTCTTCAAATTCCATTTAAATATCAAATTGATAATGAAATGAAAACTACTAAGAAAATTACTTTTCATGCCAATAAAGATCAGCATAATTGGATTGAATTGGATTGTTATTGAAAGACATTTTTACACTTATCACCATCAGGTAATATTCGTGATGATTAAACTTTTTTTAACTTAACTAAGGTTTTAGTTCCAGTTTCAAAAACATCTACACATCTTAGAATTTGTAAAACAGGCTTAAAATTAGCTTAACTAGCTTTATTAATAGCTTTCAATTAACAATTTTTGTATTATGAGATGTTTATAAAAGCATAAAGGGAATCTTAACAGGTTAGGCTATTATTTTGAAGCATTTTTTTTATTAAACATTTTTTTCGAGAAGAAAGCTTTTCAACCCTTCATTTAATGATTTTTATCATTTTCTACAATTGTTTTGGAGTAGTATACCCGTTTGCAAAGGGTTTGATCAGTCCCATCAAAGAGCAATGGTTGCAATTGAAACCCGTTTCGTTTATGATTATCGCCAATCTTGGACAGTTATATTATTTGTAGAAAACTGCTTCTTATTTAGACGAAACGGTCGGGTCGTAGTGCTTCATTTTAGTAGGTTACTAACTGAACGTAGGCTGAACTACAATTGCCTTGGTTATAGTCATTGGGTAAAATTGCCTGGCATAACACTTAGGCAGCATAATCTTTAACCCATCACTACTGAGTGACAGTCTTGATGGGGGATTCGTTAACACAAAGCCTAAATACCCGGAAATGATTAAATTTGAGGATACAGCATTGCTCAATCAGGTATGGATTCTATCAAAGCTCTTACTCTCAAGTCATTAAACAAAAGGAACTTAAAAGAATTCAAAACTTTGATAGTGAACAGAGAAACTATAGTTTCACTCTTTAAGTTTATTGTGCGATGTTTGCCTATCAGCAGCATATTATTTTAATCAGTGTTGTATGAACTATTTTAGACAACCCACCTGTCTTGAGTTATCGTGGCCAATTTAGGAAGACCAATATTTTAAAATTGTTTCTCAAAAAGAACAAAACTGAAAATGAATACAAAAGTTGATATTACTCAGTAAATATGAACTTTTCAGTACAATACTCAATCATTCAATTTCAAGGAAAACAGTTTCTCAATCATTCAAGCTGTTGTTTGCTTCTGATGTTCTTACAGAAGAATATTTTCCATTTCTCTTGAACATCCAACCTCGGAGATATCGAGAAATTTTCAAGCGCTCTCAAAGAACAATTGATTTTTTATGACAATGAAGAAAAATGTTCAATATTAAAAAGAAGAATGTTTGAAAAACAAAAAGGAAAACCACGAATGCTAAGAAAGATTGCGTCAAGCGCACAGATAACATGATCACCTTCGGTTTGTAGCTTTTTGTCTACGAGATGTCATCCTTTGTCTAGCGAAAAAATGTTCCCCTTTTTGCCCCACGCCAAGTGAAACAAAAACACTTTGTACAGGTGAAACAATCGAGGTGGAAAACCTCCATGCTGTCTGGCTTTCTTTTGTAGGGTCCGTATTTTAGTGGCCTTTCGACATAACACTTCTCGGGAGATTTGCTCGTCCAAGATGCCCCAGCGAGTTGAATGGGTTGGCTGGTTGGAGTGTTTCGTTCGAGGTGGATGCGTCAAAAGGCGCGAAGATGTAGGTACGTCACGAAGGATGGCAGCGTCATATTGCTTTTGATGCTTTAGACATCAAGTGTGGGGACTTTTTTTGTTATTGCGGATAACAAAGGCGCACCCAAAGTGCAGCAAATGCAGTTGCTTAGGTTTACAAGAGAATTTCTTTTCAACCGAGGATGATAGGGTTCAGGTGACGAGGCATGGATGTATATCATATTGTAGAGGTTGCTGAAACTGTTTGCTTAATATTTTATACTATTTTGTAAAAAAATGCCTTGAGTACGTGTAAGGTAACTCCTGCTTACGTAGACGTGTTTGTTAGTTTTATCCATACCCACAATCACTTTGCTTGCCCGTTTCCTGACCCAAACCTGTCACGCTGTTATCATCAATCAACAAAAATGGCTAACAATTTGACGAAATTCCAATCGGAAATAGTTCCTGATGCCCAACATATACACCACAGCGGGTCTTTTCGTTTCCGCTTTGAAAATTTGTCGACACGCAAACCATATGATCGACAAATTGGCTACCGAGCTTGTGTCAGAAAGTTAGACTTCCCTATTCCCCCCGACGGGTGCGTTAGAGCGAAAGTAGCAAATTGTGCTACCACTATCGACTGTTCGACCAACTTCGGAGGTATCTACTCGAAGGCAACGGGTCTGGTAGCCACTAGCTTCTGGAGCGTTGGATTGATGGTTGTTTATGGGAGGGCTTAAATCGGCGTGAATGATGTAAACGGTTGACGGCAAAACGGAAACTTCGATCCTTCCTTAAGCAAAGCAAATAAATCCAGTAGGAAATAGATTCAATCAATCAATTTACATTATGTTGCATTTTACATACATTTGTCAGCCTCACTACGGTTGGCAATGCGGTGGCCCCACCATGGCAACCATCGTTCGGTTTTAGTGATTTATGACGATGATGATGATACGCAGGAAACTGGTGCACGCAGCCTTGTGGTTGCAGATGAGCCGGATACGGGTGTTTTGGTTTATTTGTTTTTGGGTATTAACAAAAACTTGGCGGTTGGTGTTTGAATATGAGAAACCAAGTTTAGCGGCCTAAGAGCGTAATATGAGTGTTGTGGCGTAATTTTTGGAAGGAATAGAATGAAAATGAGTGATTTTATTGTGTCAAAAGCAAGTTTAGAATTAGATCAGTATCACGGACTATAAATAAACACACCAACTACTACAATAAGTAGTTCGTATTCCATTCAAATCGTTTTTCCTCCAAAAATTAACATACTTTTACATTCACGTTTATGAAAATGTTGCTTTTTGTTCAATGAGTGACACGATTAGCTTTATTCTATAAATGTATTTAAACAAAAAGTGATCATATTTATCTCTACAAACTGGAAATCATTAAATTGATGTTTTGTAGTTATAGCTTATGTAGGAAAATGCTTTCAAAAACAATCCCGAAACAAATAATTTTGTTTCTTGCGTAACAAAAATTGAAAATGCGAGAATAAAGTAGCCTTATTCACACCATTTGTAAATAACATGGGTTTTTTAAACTTTTTTACATATACATAAAGTTAAAATCAAGCAAGAATAAATTATAACACAGCTATGCTATTTATATATTTCTAATTATTGAGGAAAGCACATAGCGAACCCAATATCAACACGAAATCTTAATTTTATACTCAAGTATATATTATATCCACAATAAATTCCATTACTACTACCACTACTACATTCAAACCATTTGTCTAAACCAGCTTCATTATCCAACGACTTTCTGGTGGGAAATTAGTTGAGTGTAGCAGATTTATTTGCAAATTATACATTAAATACATAGAGAAAATACAGCACAAGTTAGCTGCATCAGTTTATCTGCTGTAAAACATAATGCTTTCAAGAAAATGTGTACAATCTCTATTTTTAAATAATTACATGCATTTTACAAGGATTTGTACAGAACGTTCACACGTATAAGAATACTAAGTACTTTATTTATAAATTAGTGTTTTTGTCTTAGCAATAAATTTGAGAGCAATGATTAAAATCTGTTTAACGAAAGAAAAACACAAAGTTAAGAGGAAAGTAAAAACAATGCCTGCTGTGCAGCTTAATGATCGTTTAAGCTCCAAAGCCAGTGTGAGTAAATGAAAAATAATGGTCCATATGTGCATTTTTTAAAATCATGAAAAAAAATCATTTTTTTAAATATTAAACGCTGCTGTTCCATTAATTTATTAATTCATTGTTTATTAATCAACAAATACGCTTCTAAAAATGGAAAAAAATATTTATGAAAAAAGTACTTACTGAATTAAAACATATTTTAAAAAGAGTCTTCTAGATTTAAGTGAATGACATTATTTGTTTTATTTTTATTTATTTATTTATATTTAAAGAACGTCAAGATGATATTGATAGTGTATTGAAGTTTAATAAATCTTATTGTAAGAAAAAATGTGTTATAATAGTGAGTCCATCGATCAATCAATCTTTGATCAGTAATAATTACAATAAGTAAACGTTTAAGTTTGAGTAACGCTAAGTGATCGTTAGAACCAGTTTTTTATCTCACATAAAAGTGAAATAATCGTTGTTAAATCCATGGATTTAAAAAATATATCTAGCTACACACGAACATACACGGCTTAAGCACCGTGTTTCCAGTAACTTAAAAATAAGCAAAATCCTTCCTCGGGACCATGTTTGTTTCGGTGAAACATAATGCCCCACGTGCATTCGCTACTAATTATCTCTTCCGGCAAAAACATGTTTTTCATCGCAAACGCAAAGGCTTTGGCAAGGAATGCGATTGTTTGGCACAATAACTTCCATTACTTGTGCTGGCATTAGACGTCTGTTACGTGTTTTTCGAAAACCATCGCCGGATCAAAACAAATTCAGTTTCGTCTAGAAGACAAACAAAAACAAATGCCGAATGTCCTTCCCTCGTTCATATGGTAATGCAATTTCACGGGCCCAAACGGGCTTTCCCCTAAAAACTAATAGACATCCCAGTACGTGCCGAAGCGGTTGGTGCGCACATGTGTAGCCATAGCAGCTGTGTGTATTTTTTGTTACCACACTTTATACTTATCTGCCAACCGAAAACAGTGGCCCGTTTAATGGTCGAGTTGCTGAATACGTCTCAACGTTTGCTTTATCCAGTGCGGCATATGAACCAGAAGCTAGTCGAAAGTTACACACACACACACACACCCCGGTGGCCCCGGTGTTCGGTGCAGCACCCGCCTTTGCTGTCCGTGGGTGCCGTTGTGCTTCACCATGCATACATATTACGTATGCAAATCATGGGGAAAAATATTTTCGTGATATTTACAATTACAGCACAAGCCACCGCCGTTGACCGGTCGGACATGCTAGTGTGCAATAATATATAAAACGCCTCTCGACCGAGCTAGAAGCGCATTATGCGAAGTGGCCTTCCTAACACTCGCCGTCTTGAGCGTCGTCTTGTCTCTCGCCGCCAGGGAAGCTTTCACGAGCAAGGGGAAGGTGTCTTTGTGATATTGAATTCCACCACCCCTTTTGTGTCTCGACGTGTTGCTCCCGAGCAGTAGCAGCTAGCAGCAGCAGCAGCAGCAGTCGGCATGCCTGACGGAATGGTATTGAAAATAGGACGAAAACGTTATTTTCCTTATGCGAAGGTTGGGCAAGCGGTAAGTCTTGGAGCGGTGCGCAACAGACATGGCAACGTTTTCGAGTGCAAATGAAATGGTTTCTCTGCTCATGAATAGAAATCACTGCAATAGCACAACTTCTATTGAAGCTTACGGTGCACAGCTTCCGTATACGGGCACAGTCTCGGGGAAGGTGTACGGAACTGAGTGAGTAAAAATGGTTCACCCATAACCTGTATGTCATTCTGCCGGACTGGGATGACACACACACACACAGAGTCACAAGTTGCGGACGCAGGTGCCCCGAGAGCGGGTGGCATACAGGGGTAAAAATAGCAACACATCCTCCGAGTGGGTGTTGGCAGAAGACGCAAGGAAAGCGAACAAGCGAGTCGTATTTTACTGAGCTTGCAACCGACTGCACCGGACCCGATAGCGTCCGCCAGGGGGGAGAGGGGGGTTTAATGCAAAAGGTGGCATTTTCATGCATATCGCGTACGTCTGACCTCCGGCAGCCATGCGACGACGGTGGCGGGGTGGGCCGAAAATGAAGAAACACTTTACCGAAAAAAAGCCCAACTAAATTCAATTTGAATATAATGCGGGGGGGGGGCATTTCAATTGCTTGCCAACCGGTTTTGCCGTGCGGATGACGTGTTGAACATGGTTCTGGTTTATGAAAAGGCAAAAGCAAAAAGCTACGACAATCAATGCAAAGTCTGCTGAGCGAAGCATTTCGGCCATATTAGGCCGTAAGCTTGCCATCACATTCGAGCATTGTGGCATAAATTCGGTCAGGAAGTTTTGCTTTACTTCCAATTTCATCACCGCTCACCGATTGCGTTATGCGATCGCACCGGAAGGGAAAAGTTGTTTGCTCTGGTAGGGTGTGATTAGAAATTGGGCCGGAGCCCAAAAGCCTGCATATGGAAAAGTTTAAAAAAAACACACACACACATATACTCACACACACACCATCTTCGATATCTAATGACATCCAACCGGTGCGCCGAAAACTGTGCACTTATTAACATCCTCGAAATTGATTCCGAGTTTTCGGAGGGGGGAGCAATGCGTGCACCGGATTTGGACGGCGATGGTGTTTGTTATTGCAGTCTAATGAAATCCAAACAGACAACTTGCGAGCGCGTTCCTGGCAGAGCAGGGACAGTTTCGCAGTGTGCTTGGTGCAGGCGATATGAAGTCGAGTCCGCAGAATAGCAACTCATAACACCAGAACAGCACAGGCGAGCAGAGTGTGATACTTTCGACGTTTCGTTTGATTGATATAACGAAATAGGAAGAGAAAAAAAAAGATTCGTAGATTGTATTTTGTTTCAAAACAGCACACACATATCATCATCCATACATGATTTCCGTATCGCTTGTTTATTGTTTAGAAGGAATAAAAGGGCGCGCATTTGTATTGTTTGATTTTATAACATACTTTTCTCACTATTTTCATGATGCTGCTTCCATCTTTGGTGGTGTATTGTAAGGTTTTATGCTGTTAAAAAAAGCGAAAACGGTATTATTTCATTGTTTGATTGGGAGCCATCAATCTTGTTAAGTTAAGGACTAATTGAGACTGTCTTGTGGAGGAGCGCACTGTGTACCTCGAATTTTCATGCCAGTTGCTCCTCTATATTAACATTAGGCGTGGCAGTCGCTTTAGGGGCTCGAAGTGGCTTGTAGCCTTTGCGGAAATGTTGAACCACATTCGTCATGTGCGATGGAAGAACATGGCTACGGGCCGTGTGTACACGTTCGGAGATAGGACATTGAAGAAGCACTGAACGAGCAAAGATCCTATCCAGCAACCCGCAAAACTGGGCCACCGTTCCGAACCCTCTCCGCCTTGGTGCAGAACAGTTTACGTTTACGATGTGGTGTATGAACCGTTTATTCCCGGGTTTTTCTATTGTAGCCACAAGCGATACAGTAAAACACTTATTTCACCCCGTCGTCCTGGATTGGCGTTCCGGCTGAAGGAGACTGCTTATGCGTCCTGAGGCTTTGCAACAGTAACAAAAAAAGGGTGTGCCCTGTTGTCAGTCGCCATCGTCCTCGTAATCTGCGCCGTGGCCCGGGCCCGACCGGCTAGTTGTGTGTAATAACAATGGTAATAACAAGAATGGCTGACACCATATCGCTTCCAGCTTCGGACACCCCGGAAGTTGTTTGGTGTTTGGGCAAAATGAAAAGCACGAAAAGTGAAGCAGTGATTGGCGTTGGAGTGAGGCGGTAGTCTTCATGCATGAGTCCTCTTGCACCGGGCGGCGCTGGGACTCGGTTTTCTGTTGGATGAATGGGGGAGATGCTGACCGGATGGACTACATGGCTTTATAAGCAGCACCCGAACAGGCACAGATACATACTTACAGACACACACACACATGCACACTTGACCCAACTCCAAGTGATTCAACACACTGACGCACTCATGCTGGACACGTACAGTTTATCGTTGGTGCATACCCAGTCAGCATAAAGATGAGGTTCCGCTTTGGTTTCTGTTTCCACGGATAGTTGTGCAATGCGGGGTGGGGTGCCGGAGTTTGGTTAGGGATGCGATACCAAGAACGTGGGGAATAAAGATTGACCCCGGAGAAAACATCACGTTGTGATCGCTCGACTGGTCGCCGTTGGAGTTGGCACGAGTGCAGATAGGGAAGAAAAATACCGAGAAGCGTATATCAAGAGCTAGGACGTAGGTCATTAGTTGAGTAGGAGTACAGTTTGGTACGCGAATTGTAAAGGACGCTTTCGTGTAGTTGAAATAGGCGCATGTATTTGTTTTATTTATTTTTGTCATATAAAGTATTTTATTCCAAACCACTATTGGTTCTATGTTTATCAATCAACTACATCGAAAGAATCAAAACGGCAGAATTAGCCGTTATAATTTCATCTTAGCACTTTTTCATTTTATTTTCACTAATGATTTTGGTCTAATTTTGTATGCAGGAGTATGAGGTGAACATCATTTTGCTTTTACCATATTTTACATACTTATTGTTTGAATCTATTGAAAGTGTACCATGGGTATGAAATAATTTAGCATTGATTAATTTTCTTTAATGTTTAATGTTTTATGTAAATGTTGGCTAAAACAGGTTTTGAAGGGCGTAAAATAAATAAGCGATATTGCTCTTGCTTTGTTATTTTTTAACTGATTACACTTTGCCTCTCTATTGCTAATCATCTAATGATTAAACATTACAATTAGTTTTTAAAGTAGGTATTATCAGTTTTGAACCATGCTTGAATGATATAATTACAGAAATACAGAAATAATACCAATTGGATTGTTTGATCAACCAATGCTTTTGTTTGTAAAATTCTATACTGTAATAATTTAAGCACAATAAAAAAACGCATTATCCTGGCTCACGCATCTCAATTAAATACTAGATTTGGCCATTTTCCTCAAAAAGTCTGCCGACCGCTGATCAATCGCTGAAGGTTTTATTTTTTTTTTTTTAACAATGTCACCTAATTCAAATATTAAAACAAATCAGTAATAGCTACATAACTTACAGTCATTGCCGCTAAATTTAGACTCTAACTCACCTATTTTTGTCTCGAAGGCACCAATTTTTGACAGAGTGTCACGATTTTTGCCTCGAAGGCATACATTTTTGACAGTGCGCGTAAATTTTTGCCTCGAAGGCATCAATTTTTGACTGTGTGTCAATCGCTTTAATTACAAAATTTTACGTAATTTCTGAAAATGTGTGTTCTGAAATGATTGAAATAAAGTTAAGTAGTGAAAAATTTTAATGATAGAATTTAAAATAAAACAATTGTTTTGCCAGTTTTGGAAGTTTAAATGCAATGAAAAAAATGGCATGTATTTTCAGCTGTAAACAAAAGCTTTAGAATTTCTAAAATTTCATCATTTTTTCTCATGAAACAATCAATTTACCCAGTTTTTGTATCTTTTTTATGAAATGTGGAATACCAATTGTTAAAAATCTGCTTAAAAACCTTGTAAAATTGTCATGATTCCTTCAAGAATCAAAAATTGATGCGCACTGTCAAAAATTGATGCCTTAGAGGCAAAAATTGATGCGCACTGTCAAAAATTGATGCCTTACAGCCAAAATTAGGTGGCAACGACTGTATTAGGTCTTCTTAGAAGGTATGTTAAACCGGTTACATGATACAGTCGACAACTCGCACGACTTAAAAACATTTCCATCGTAGGTTCAAGTCTCGTATATACCGTCATCCCATAACAAGGACTGACTATCTGGTTGCTTGGTACTAAATAAATCCCAAAAGCTGTATAGGTCGACATGGTCGCGTAGGTCGTTATGCCAAAAAGCAGAATAATTTATGTTGTAAAATTTTTGAAATGTAGTTTTGCATTTAAAGAAATGAAACATGGTTGAAAATATCAAATAAAATCAAATATCCTATTGAAAAAATTCAATAAATTAGTGATGATTGAATGTCTCACACATTCACAATAGCTCGATGGAGGCGCCTTGCACTGCAATGGTGTAATTGTAATTAGCAATTTTTTTTTAGATCATAATCGGCATTCTTTCGAATTATTAGTGGTTTACACACAGTCAGCCTGAATATTATTACAATGAAATTAAAGAGCAAAGAGAACGATAAAAAAGATCAAAATGTATGGAGAAGAAGAACGAGAGATAAGACATAAATCTATAAGTGTGTATATAATGTGTGTTTGTTTTGCCATTCGGACCTGAATAGTTATACACTTTTTATCCTAATGATGCCTTACTCCGTGTTAACGTTGTGAATTTTTTTAAAATATAATATCTAACGTTATTTATTTCTAATTAAAAAACATAAATTTCCATATAATTTACAAAAACTTAGAAAAAAACAAAAGCAAATAAGTCTTAAATACAAATCACGCGAGAATCAAACGAATTATACAGTGCTGGAACGGAAGCAAATTGTGCTCCGTAACTTATTCAGGCACAATTCGAGAATGATGAACCTAGAGCCCTTGGAGACATCAAATAGCGGGAAATGGTTTGAACATTCGCTCAAACTATCTGTCTCTGACGGCTCGCCCGAAGGTATGCACGGTACTGTAGCATGTGGTCATAATTTTGGCTGTCGCTAGGAAAGTCTAAGGTATCGTTGTCCACTCGCACTGTTTCTGCAGCACACCAGTACACCGTGTGACACTTTGCGCGCACCGGCGGAGCAGAGAAGGTTGGCAGGCGCAGGCCGGGACGTGCCGCAATGAAGCAAAGTGCGAGACAGCATGGGTACAAACTGTGGAATAAATTTATTTAGAAAAGTTATGAAAATCGCAGTGCAACTTGGGCACCCATGAACAGTTTGGAGCGGTGTTGTCCCAGGGACTGCCGCTTTACAAGACGCCTAACAAGCGACATTGACGCTTGTGCAGCGATGATTGCGAGTACTATCTGCCGGCACAGCAATCCGACCACGGCAAACCGGAACGAGCTACTACCGGAAGAGTTCGCATCGCCCAAGGCGCACTTGCCTTTCGCAGCGGTGGCCCACGTATGGGTACGGGCTGGAACGTTCGGTTTGCTGCTTGTTTTGATCGCGGGAAGGAATGGTTTCTGGAACTCGGCACTCGGCAGCTTCGGGTTTTTAGCGCACTCAGTCGCATTTGCATTTTGCGACTTGGAGCAAGCTGCACCAAGCGACAAGCGCACCATGCGATAAGGTAAGAAGATGGGAAAGGGGTGAGAAGAATGAGCTTGGCAAAGGAAAGCTGCTCGAGAAGGGCGAGAGGAAGAATGGGAAAGGAAGAAAAGGAGGAACAGGGTACATTTATATGTACCGGAGTGGGAGTAAATTTAGCTGAACCATCTGATTACGCTTCTATACGACGAAACGAAGCCGTTATTATGCACACTGCAGCCCATTTAACTTCCAAAGCAGGCAGAGCCAGGGCGGGTTTGAAGCTGTGCATTCCATGATGATCTTGCTGATGCTGATGTTTAGGACGATAATGTTGATGAGCCATGGGCATCGGAAGCGAAGCGCTGGTCCCGTAAGACCATACTTTGCGCTATGAATAGTCTGGTTAGAAACCAGACAAACAGGGCGAAAAAAAGTATCCAAATGGGTTAACTCAGGCACAAGAGATTTGGGTTCCGGGCAGTATACATACACACACTCACTCACATACACACCCAGCCGGAAGCAGGGACGCAGGATATTCGCTTGCCCGTGTGGTTCAAGATTTGGACAGTGGCGTTACCCCTTCCAGCAATCGTATGCCCGGCTGCAGTAGCGACGCCAGCTTAGACAAATGCAGCAGTTTCACCACCCATTTACGGCCAGCAGCAGTTCCGTCTTCGAGTTTACTGTTGTTCCGGCCTGCCAACGGCACCACACAATGCCTAAGTAAACTGTCCATGCGGTTTTTGGGGAGCGGAATTGCTGCCATTGCCACCGTGCCATTGCGTAACCTCAAAGGTGATTAAATGCATTGCCGTCTTTGGGTCGTTTGCCGCTGTGCGAATGGGTGTAAACTGGAGTGTAGCACCCCGCAGGTACATGAGCATGAGCTTAGAACTCGTTTTGTCTAAGCCCCTACTTGTGTGCTTGGCAACCAAGCGTTGCTGGCTGGCTGGTTGGTAACTGGAAGAGGTTTATTTCAATACTCAGCCTAGTTTACACGAAACCGTAAGCAACGACGTCTACCTGGTGTAATATTTTTAATTTTATGTTCTTCCGTTCCCCATGTGCAGCAGAGGCCTTTTTGCATGTTTATTTTATTTGTACAAAAGGCACACTTTGTGGTAGGTAGACCACTGGCTTCCTGACAATTTCGCCCGTGGAAGAGACAGGGAAATAGTTGCTTGAAGTTCTTATCTCAGGTATGATTGGTGTTTCTCATAACGATTCATCAATGACTGTGTGGTCAGCCAGATATGCTGGTATTAATTTTAAAGAGCGAAAGTAGGGGAGGTTTTATGCGCGTTGATATGGTTGAGGTTTTATTATTTAATTTAAGCACTTGGTTTTTCGTTCATCTTGCTTTTGTTGTAGCGTTCGATTGTGTTGGATGAAAATGTTGGAGGTATACTTTTCCTGTGACAGAAGCCTACGCGTTTTTATCAAAGGTTAAAGACTGTGTGTAATGTTGGCAGGCCTTGGATGACAACGGTTGTTGTGTCAAATAAGAAGAAGAATCCTGTGCCAATCACAAAGGCACAATCGTGGGTGTTGGACCAATTGAAAGAGGCAAGTTGGCACAACTAGAAGAAAACATTATTATGATCCTAAATTATAGGTTTCATGCAAATCTAACAAGAAATTCAAAAAATATACGGTTTTCACCGAGACAATCATCATTCTTCTATACAAAATATATGGCTTACCCTGGTAGGCGGTTGTTCATGTGAAGGGTATGTACACTTAAATGATACAAAAAATTTGGTTATTTTTTATTTATTATACTTTGATATAAAACACATTTTCTAAGGCATTTTTAAAACTTTATGTCGCTACAGCTTCTTAATCCAAAGTTATTTTGGAATTAAAATGTAAAACTTACCCAAGTAGGCGATCCTACACATGACGGTTAAATGCGGAGTTGAGTTAATGCTGGCATAGCTATTTGTGTAATTGAGCTTGTAAAAGGAAACAAAAATTGTCTCAATTGTACCATAAGCTATGCAAATTTTCAGTTGGACGTTGTAGAAAATGTAATTATTTTCAATCTATATTTTTTATTAATACATTTATAATAAATTATATTGTGTATTCTATTGGCTTTCAAAATAAATAATAAAATATAGATACAAAAGAAAGAAAATAATAAATAAAGATCTTCTTCTTCTTCTTTGGCTCAACAACCGATGTCGGTCAAGGCCTGCCTGTACCCACTTGTGGGTTTAGCTTTCAGTGACTAATTGATTCCCCCCATAGCAGGATAGTCAGTCCTACGTATGGCGGCTCGGTCTATTTGGGGATTGAACCCATGACGGGCATGTTGTTAAGTTGTATACGAGTTGACGACTGTACTACGAGACCGGCTTATAAATAAATAAAGATAAATAATTTAATAAACGAATATTAATTTATTGTAATGCATTCGAAGATAGTGACGGTCGCCATGTAGTAAGTTCGAGCGTACATACGGCACAATTGATCAACGGGTACCGTCGCGGTAGGTCAGTGTTTCGCTGACATTTTTCGACGCTAGATCGTCCAGGCGATCATTAAAACCCTTACTGGAAACGTTGGAGTTTAGAAGCCTGAACATGAGCAGGGGGACATAACTAAATTCTTGAAATAACTTGGAAGGCGAAGTTTTAGGAAGCGTTACGTCCTATCTTGGCAGTCCGAACGAATCTCTCCTGCCATGGTAGGAGTTGGTTTTATATATACTCAATAGATGTTATGAGTTTCGTACATTTGGTTTTGGAATGTGTTTTTCAATTTATACATTGTATCGGAGTGAGGTGTTTGTCATTATGTGCCTATGTTGCGCTTTTAGTGTTTTTTCGAATGTTCTGGAAAGTTTCAACTGTTCTAGCCAAAGAACGGTCTTTGTCTACGCTGCGCTTTTAACGATAGGTTGCTATGCGTTCTCTGTTTGTCTACTTTGCTGCAGTAATGCTTGAATTGCTTATGCTGCGCGTTTCGATTGTTTCGATAAGTGTGTCTCAATTGTTTTTTTCTATGAACGGTATAATCTGGGTGTGTTGCTATGATGTGGATTGATTTGCTGATGTGTTGTAATGAATGTGTTGCAATAGTGTGCTTTCCGAAGTGTGTTACAATGTATCTGTAGCTGATAGTGTGGTTTACAATATGTTATGTTTAGCAGATATGCTACAGATTCATTAATTTGTCTCCTCAACTGAAAACAAAACTATGTTAAACATTATAGTTGAAGTTTTATAAACATTGACGTTTTATAAACATTTTAACATTGTAACTGGGATTGAACCAAATTCGAAGAAGAACTCTAGTTACAAAGAAACGTCAGATTGAGTAATTTGAAATCAATTATTTTATTTGAGCATATTCTGCAAACAAACATTATTTGAGGAGATTTTTCCTCCTTGCCCATGTTGAGCATGATAAACATTTTTTAGTTACAACTAACGTCGGCATTTTGCATTCCAAGAAAAAAAGTGTGCTAAAAATGGCCCACATCCCAAATATTCGTTCAATGAGAAAACTTACCTTGCTCGGCAACGTAAAATCGTTACAAGGAACGATATGTTTTAACCCACACGACTATAATAGTTACATCAGCAAAGTATGCACTTGTGGTCAATAAATGACCTGCATGGGAAAGTTGTATTTGTACAGTACAGCGTAATGCAAAGGGATAGTTCCCCATAACACCAGTACCAGACAAATTGGCAAACCGTCAAACAAGTTTTAACCAGGTACCTACAGGAAGGTGCTGGCGTGGTGCTTCAGCACCTACGGCTTGAAAGAAATGCCAAAGACATGTTCTGCAAAAAGATGTTCGATAACCTCGCCCGCCCGGCTGTCGGGTTGGAGCGGGCACGGTTGGCTAGGTCATTGGTGAGGTTTCGCACCGCAAAAGATCTATTGTACTGTTGAGGGTCCTGGTTTCCCCGGGACGATGGTTCTCCACTCTAATCATTTCCCTTAACTCGTCAGCGACGGTACAGTAAGCTCGTAACTAAAAACGGTACGACCAAGGTGTAGTACGGGAGTGAAGATGGGATCGGAATAAGTCGGATATGGGTTTCTGGGTTTGCCGGGCGTTCTTAATAGAGCGGTGCCGTACCAGCGTGCAAGGAAAGGTAAGGGTTCGCACATGTAATGCAGCCCCGTGCGGTGGAGCTGGTTTCCACCGAAAACCGGAAAGGAAAAACACAACAGAGGCAATAAATCTAGTGATTGTTATTTGTTCTTGGGAAACGGTTCTTTCCGGTTATTGTTCGAGGATCGTCTTCCGGTGCATAGATGTACATAAATTAGCACATCTGGTTTATTTTTTAGCCACTCCGCTCCTACCGTGCATGCCGCGCGTACAAACACCGTGCTTCTTCGAAGTGTTATGCGTATGTGTCTGTGTATGTGTTTTGTATGAATGTGTTTGTGGAGGCGAGCTTTTGTGGAGCTTTTATTGCAGCAACCGAGTTTACGGCCATCTCACACTCGCTGAGAAGAGTGAGCAAGAGAGAGAAAGAGAAATGGAAATGGTTATTTATTACATGCTAAGCAGTAAATTTGAATCAATTATCAGCAGCTCTGGTAAAGAAAAGGGCTGGTGCTATTCAACATGATTACTGAGCGTTGAACAAAGCATGGTACGTACTTTCGTAGTACTGCTTTAATGATTCGCCCCTTGTGGGTAGTTTGCACGTTTAGAAAGCATAATATAAAAAAACATTTCCATACAACAGCTGGAGCAGGTTTTGACCGATGACGATAAGATAAGACGAGATGAAATTGATGTTTATGAATTAATGTTTGTAATTTTAAAAAGCCTTCTTTCTATTGTAGTCTTTTTCTTATCTGTATATTTGGGAAATAAATTCTCGCCAACTACATGTCAGATTGGTCACATATTGTTATAAATACTATTCAATAGTAGAAACTGTTTAATAATCTTGAATTAGAAAGGTTGTAAAAATAACTTAAAGGAGTTTTACAATACCTTTTGGGCTGATCAAGAAATAGGACAAGGCCGTGGCCTACGCCCAGGCTTTTCCACTGAAAACAACGAGGAAGAAATAAGTGAGCACACACAACCTTTTAGTTTGAGTACCAAATAGCAAGTGTTTATTCATTTCTGCAATTAGAGTTTTTATGGCTATTGGCTTAAAGTTTTAGCGTGGGAAAAATATTTTTCCTCCTTTTCAGACATTTGTCCATATTGTCAACACTCTTCCTTTTGACGCGCCTACGCCTGATCTGTTTAATGTCAAGTGCTATGGATAGAAATGCGATCCTTTTTTTATTGCCTTTCTCGTGGTGAGGACTAATTGGTTGCATTGATTGCGGGCGTAAGGATTTTCTTTTGGGCAGAACTATACCTAACATTTGAATCTTCTGGTGCATGCTAAGAATGTATCCCTGCATTGTCAAGTGGCTAAGGCTCCCTTTCTCTTTCTCTCTCTCTCTCTCACACACACACAACAATTCTTTAGGATGCTTGGTCCCTGGCTGCAGCCTTCCATCCATGAAGACATCCGATCTCCGTCAGGTGTCGTTTCACCTGGTCCAGCCATCGAGTTCGCTGTGCTCCTCTGCGAGTGGCTAAGGTTATTACTTTTTTAATTTAATACCTGGTTGATATTGGTTACGAGCCTGTGTTTTAGTGAATTTTTAGGTTTGATTTTAATGATGCTGGGAATCATGGATGCGAGATTTTCGAGAGATTTGCGAGTTTTGCATGCATGCAGTAATCATAGTTAAACCGTTGGGGGGTTCGTACTGTTTCCCTAATTGCTAGAACGTGCAAGTCAAGAAGAACCAGATGGCCTTACTAGATGCGTGACATATTCCTAGACTTAGGCTGTTTATCGCGCCGATGCACATTTGTTTGCCAGGGCTATACACTTGAAAAGGATCACAAGCGTTTTGAGCGGTTTGCTTATTTTAAATTCGAAAATACTATCCGTTGAGTTTGAAAAATGTGATTTTCATGGCGATCGCTCGTAAAGAGAAATTGAATTAAATAAAATTCATAAAATAAAGGTGTCGCGTTTGCAACAATGGTATTCATCGTATTTAAGCAAATAAATTTCAATCAGCAGAAGAATTAACAAGTTTACGATTAATTTGCCTGTGCTGAACGTAATTTAAAAAAATATGTGCAATGCACTGTATCAAAACATTCTATAGAAGATCTATACATTTTTGTTCAGAGATACTAGATGAAAATATTACTTTAATGTCTTTTGAAAATTTAATAAAACATTGTGTGTCTTAATGGAGTTATGAATGGTTTTGCATGTGGACAATTTGCTGAGGCTCGTATGCAAGGCCATATTTCCGTCTGGCGAGCCTTTTTCCGATGCCTGGTTTACAATTATTTTTAATGAGTTGTACATGCCCCGAACTGGCACGGCCCATTCTCCATTTCACCGCTGCTGCCCGTGAACCGACGTGCCTCGTGCGTCGTGCGATTCGTCAACGATCGGCGATGTAAAATGAACCCATCATCAACAAAGCACTTTTATCCCACGCGGTTTTGAGAAAAATCATTCCCGCTTAATCAAGGGTTTCGGTAGGTACGCGACCGCATGACGAGAAATAAATTTCCCGCACATCGAGAGCGTAGGCATCAACCTGTCCCCGCTCGATGGTGCTGGGGGCGAGCTGTGATTAACGATAAGTTTAGCCAAAATAAACGACATTCAAATCCGGACAAGAAAGTCCTCCGTCAACCAACCTCGGCATCACCGCGGCCACGTCAACGATCTAGGAAACGGCCCAAACGCGGGACGTATCGAACGCGGGACGCAAGCAAAAAAAAAAGGAGGCACGGATACGGAAAAAAGCGAGAAAAGATTAATGATTTATGCTGTAGGCTTCGATTTCGTCGCTCAAGTTGACGTATTGAATTATTTGCTCGCGTCTTCTCCGCTGTCGCCTTTCGTCATTTGTCCTTGGTCGAGTTCTTGGCCGAGAACGGGCGTCCCGGTAACAAAGGCAGCGCCGCAAACGAAGATAATGAGAGGATGTTGCGGACGATTAGCGGGGAAGATGTCGTGGGAAGCGAACGTTAAAGGCGAACGGTGGTATGCCCGGGCTGTCGAGCTGGGTCAGGGAAAGGGGACACGAACTCGGCACAATGATTAGAGCAAAACACAACCATAACATGGTACGGCTTAGGCGGCCGATGATGAACGATTGATGAAGAGGCCCTTTCGATGGGCGATTGTCACGGAAACCGCTGCAGACTGGGTGGCAAATGTCTGGGGATGGGAGAGTAGGTCGCCATAGGCAAATCGAACTTGTTTCTAAGTTTGTGAGAAACAAGGTAGCGCTGGTAGGAAATGTTCAACGAAGCGTAGATAACGATAGGGTAGGAATTTTTAACCGTATTGTTCAGTGCAATACACTACATCAATCATAAATCGATGTCAAAAAGTTTGCAATGAAAACATGAGCGAGCAAACACAATTTAAAGTTTGGTCAAATGCTATCAATTAAAACAACGGTGTGGTTGTAATGAAAATGATTTCCGCCAGAGTTGGTAACTAGACGATGAATTAATGTAAAAAGCAAATAAACTGAGTATCAAATAACTTTAAATTTAATGTCATTTGGTGTCTGTAAGTGAAAATGAACATCAGATTTCGGTTTTGGTTTGTTTAGGTGGGCCTAAGTAAAAATTTTCAAAATATTTTAAAATGAGCTATAACATTTAAGAAGTAGGAGTTCCTTGTTAAAAATTTACATATTACAATTTTTTAAGGCAACGTGTGTTATAAACTTGCCTGTAACTGATGCAATTGTTGTGGTAAGCTTGCCCTCCAAACAGCTCAGCCTAGGGACATATCAACATGTTAGGAATCTCCCGCTACCAAATAAAATAGCTAATTTACAAAACATGGCACACAAGCATTAAGGCGTATTTTCCGACTTAGTTTCTTAAGAAATGTGCAACCATACTGGTTCTACAATGCTATTTTATTTACTCCATTGCGTGAGATGTTGAAACAGCGTTGCGCTCGCATCCGGACTGTGCGCTATGTAGTTCGCACAGCACCCCGTAATATGGCACCATGCTGTACATCTGTCAGCCGATGCTTACCGAGATCCCCGTTCTGAGAATATCTGTTTTTTTTTGTTGCAAAGTAATTTTCATTTAAATTGTAGAAATATTTTTTCGCACGAAAACTTCTTCCTCCAAACAGTGCAAACAACGTTGCCCGGATGCCACGGCGGATGTATTGAAGTGGCGCCTAAGCACAAAGAAAGTTGACGTACAACACAAGGACGAAACAGTTGAAGATGCGATTCAGTGCACTGCAGGAATGGTTGGAATGAGCAGCAGGAGTAATGCGAACACTACCGGGAGTTGCTGCTCGACGCTTCCCAATTGGGACGGCTGACGCAAAGTTCGGGCTGCCTCATCGCAACGGGGATTCCACTAATGGCCGAAAGTGGGCTATAATCATTTTTAACGGCAACTTTTCGTTTCACATCACACTTTCCCCGTGTTTTCCATTCACTGGACTGCCGAGCTGCCGGTGCGAAACAGGCCTGGCAAAGAAAAACACTAAAACTGTACGTGGGCCTGATTGGTTGTGCAGTAGAGCAAAAGAAAAAGGATGCAAAAATATCTCGCGCGACTCCCTCGGTCACAAGGCACAAGTCTCGCGACCAAAAGACGACGATGCAATTCAAATGGTTGAACGATTTTTCAAATTGCCCTCGCACCTTCCTCAGCTGCTTTGCCGTCCTTGTACAAACGCTTCCCTGGACACACTTTTCGTTCGTCACCGGCCTTGGTTCTGGACTGCGAAGCGGATGTGCCCGGAAGTGGCAAAAAGAGTGGGATCACATTTTTATCAGCAGCACTTGATCTTTTCGGTTGAGAGAAGAGGCATTTAAATTTAATTCTTCAGTTTCCTTTTGTCTGTGCGTCAGATGTTTACCGCGTGTTTTTTTCTTCTTTGCTTTTCTTTGCTAGACTATGTTAAGGGGCAGCTATTTTACCTTTTCCGTTCCGGTAACTTTCCCTCGGATGTCTTTTGGGTATGAGATCAATCACGACACTGAGTAGGACGCATACCTTTGAACTACATGGCTATTGTCATCTAAACAGGCCATTTACATTTGAAACAGAGTTAATTCGATTCTAATTTTGGATATTCTGATAGGGAGTTGTAATTACATGAATTGGAGAGATTTCTGAGAATGAAAATATGTTTGAAAGCTATGACCTTTAGAAATCTAAGAATGCAAAACAAATTAACTAAAACCATGTACAACATGATGTTGTTTTTTGATAGTATAACAACGAAGGCAAGCATTATAGGGGATTTAAAGTTATTTTGCAGTGCGGTTTGAAGCAAATTTTCGAATGTTAATTATTTAATAATCAAAACTACTGCATAAAAACAACAAATCATTGTAAAGCCTCTTCTTTCCGCTTTTCGGCATGAAATGTGAAAAAATGTGTAGAATAATGTAGAAAACATAGGCAAGCCTGCACCTCAATTGAACTGTCAAAATTAATCTTGGACGGGTGAAGATTAACATTGGACTGGTCCAAATACGTTCTAGGAGCGACAAAATCTGCACCACACATAGCAAATTGACCTGAAAACCCTCGTAAAGATTCAGAATATTTATTACAAAGATTAATCAAAAGAAAATGCGGCTGTTTTTTTTAAATATCATTTATGACAGATAAGGCAAACGAGGTATATTCGTCATTGGATACATAACAGCAGGGAACATAGGAAAAACAAAACAGTATGAATGGACGAACGAAGCAACAACAGTAGCAGAATACCACATAGGCTTTGAAGCAAACACTTAGGTTTTTTCAATGCAGCAACAGCAACAACCGAAAAGGTCACTATAGAAGCAACAACATCAGCGACAGCAATACATTATGAATGTAGTGCCAATACATCCTTGGCCTGCCTCAGGAGTATCCGAAACCTCGTCCGTTTCCATGCGTACAACATGGCCAGCCCACCGGAGCCTGGCGAGCTAGATACGTTGAAAGACGATGAGGTCGCCGTCGCCGACATCTCGCTCGTCGTTATGACGGCTCCTCCATTGTGTTGCCACACATACGCCTCTGTGCTACTGTCTCTGTATAGAGTACTGGTACTATATATGTTCTATACAGCTTCGTCCGTCGCGACAGGTTCTTTGAAGTGAACTGCTTTCTCAGGCTACGACCGATTGGCAGTCAGCATCCTTGCACGCTACTCAACTACCATACTATTGCCGTTGCTGACCTTTTACCCAAGATAGGTGAATTCTTGGATGACTTCAAAAGTGCGTTCACCTATCTGTACGTCTCGCCTACGTAGGCTTGGATTATTAGTTGGTAGTTTGGTCAGTTTGGTCTTTGCCTTGTTTATCTGCAGACAGAGGCGCTCTGCCGTCTCAATCCCTTGATAGGCTTCCTTTACATAGGAGAGCCGCAGACCAATGATGTCTATATCATCAGCATATGCCAGGATCTGGGTTGACTTATAAAATATGGTTTCCGAAGTATTCACCCTCGAGTCCCGGAAGGCCCTCTCTAGTGCCAAATTGATGGTGCATCCAAACTAATTGGTTGCATCCAAGTTTTATATATAAGTGCAATATATGAATATTACTTAATTAATGTACTCATCTTCTGCCTGATGTTAAACTCTAACCAAGGACTGCAGCTTACCTATAAGACCGATTGCTACTAAAGTATCCGAGGATGAATATACTTTAAAAAGTATGGTGCAACTACATGTAACTCTACTATCCAAATAGGTATTAGGACCGATTAGATGTGTGATAAGAAGACTGGTGACGTCACTTTCGAACTCGTCACTCGTGTTTCGTCAAAAGTCAACGATAAAGATGCTAACATGACGAGCTATGATAAATATCAGTTGTTATCGAGTCCATTCGTAAAGCCATTGAAATGATAGACTAAGTAAGGCTTAGAATAATCTTAATCACAGACGCCTCCACGTCATCTTTCCCTCTTAACCTAGGTGTAAAACGATGCCTTCCTTTTCGTAGAAGGCCGAAAAGAGATTTACAGAATGGACCGTTCGGTGTCTTGTGTATGATATGAGCAGTTCAGCTGACGAGCTTGATTAGTTCCACGGCATCTATGTGATGTCCTGCTATTTATGGGAGCTCATATTGCTGAGCATATTTGTCTCGACCGTGTAGAGCAAAATTCCCTTAGAATACCTCACGGTACAGTCCCTGCTTTAAGTGTCTCAACATGTTCTTTAAGGTGAAATGCTTCCTCAGACTATCGAATGACCGGTTGCCAACTTGAATACGTTGATTGTGTTCTGGATGCTAACTCTTGACCAATGTGTTGTTGATGCTTTAGGGGAAATGTAGAGTGATTCAGATGAAACATTTGTAACTTTTTTCTTTACACAACTTGCCCCATATGTTCATTCGTACTCCCCATGCATCGCAGAATTCATCGCTTTGATTTCATACCACAGGTCTATTAGAGAAAAACATCTTTTCCATCGGCACTACAGTTCATTTTAGTCAGTCAGCATTCATTTTGCTTGTTTGCTTGCTGCTTGCTTCATTGCCACCAACAAACTTCTCAAACAACGCTGTGCAACATCCTTGCAACACAAGAAATTTAGTCGAGTTTTCTGTAAGCGTTCATGATTCATTCCCCTTTCGAAACGTGTATTTATAGAATCCGTTATCTACCCCGTCGGTTCATGTTATAGCTGAATATTCACGGGCATGCGCAGTAAATCGAACCGTTTCGATGAATGGCTGTGAAATTGCCTTTTGAAATAATTTCACATGGAAATCGTTAGCATTGTAGCGTACAGTTCACAGTGAGTTCATCGTGAGCCAAACGCTGGTAGTTATGTTTCCACCGAGTAGCAAACTTCTCGTTGGTTTTTATTCACAAGATGAAACTTCGCTTCATTCAGTTGACACTCGCCCGCCCTCCCGGCATGCCTAAACACACACCTTTCCTACACGTTCAGCGGGAAAGCAGTGCTGCAAAGACCGTTGGTTGCGTTCGAACCTTTCGGGATTGCCGAAGTGGGGGCCTGATTTTTGCTTCAGTATCAATTTGTCACTGCTTCGGGTGTGTTCCGCACACGCAGTTTGACGTTTGACGGACGTCCGGTGCGTTTGGTTACGCGGATCGTTTTTCCTCGCGAAAGGGTGCGTGCGGAAATCGTTACGAACTCCACAATACGAAGTACGTTGTTCGCCGTGGTCAGCGAGTGTTGAATGTAATGATTGTTTCAGTCCTGTTTAAGCTGGTAGTTGTGAAAATCTCCCGGAAAAAAGTGTAAAAAAGTCATTACGCAAGTGTTGTTTGTGTTTGTTTGAGGCGGTAAAGTGAGACCAAACGTATGCAAACCGCAAGTGTTGTTCTGTCGGTGACGTAGGCAAGGATTATGTTTCCAAAATCGCTTTAATGAGACTCAAGGATCCTTTTGGAAATACCATGCAGAACGCGTCTGGCACATACCGATTTAAATCCGGATCAGTGTGCGGTGGCAACTAGACTAACTGGAATTATTTCACAATGTGTGTTGTGGATCTGGTTAGATTCTGAGAAGTGGAATAAAATCAGCTATCAGACTCGGCAGTATCCAATTTTGGAAAAGGATCTCTTGACGAAGCAATCGTGGGAATCGAAAACTTCGCAAACTGTTGATATTAATTTGTGCTGAACACATCTTGCAGCTTGTACGAACTTTTACTCAAAACCGAAGCGGCTCATATGTGATCCTATAAGCCGAGTGGTATATCGAGCCCCTGATGGACAGACGGGGCAGACAAATGTATCGACAATCTTCAAACGACTTCCCTGACCAGGGAGGCCTATGGTGCCTCGGGAGATTTCAAATACGCAACCACTCGTGCCGGCAGACGTATTTTGGCAAATGTGTTTCTTTGAGCTTTTTAGTGTGCTCGATGTGTTTCTTTTCTGGTGGCACACCACTCGCCAAACCATTCAGCGCGCATTAGATCGTGGGCTAGAGTGGTAACATTGGTGGTGTAGTGGTGGTGAGCCCTTCAGGGCTGAACTTTCCATGAAATGAGCAAAGGCAAAGTGGAATCCCATCAAAGCAGTGGGCCGCCGGGTTCCTCGGGGAAGGTATTTGCTGAAGTTCAAACGTTGAAGGATTTCGAAGTGCCCGAAGGAACGGGAAGGGGAAGTCAGGGCACCAGGGGTGGCGTGCTGCGGAAATGAGAAATAAAGGCGCAGCTTAAAAAACCAACCTTCCCAACGCAGGAAAGAATAATCTCGTCAAATTAAATCTGATTAATTGACGGCCCCGGATGGATGGGAGTTTGCTGTGGACGGAGGGAGAGGCGTAGTGGAGTGATTGTACGGCAGTGTGGACCGTTGATCCATTCCACACAAAGCGGATAGCTTCAAGCCGGTGGAAAAATCGCAATATTTTGCTTTCTTGCTTGCGGCTGACTGGTTGTTGTATAACTTTTTTATTTCCTCTAACTTTCTTGGCTTCTGCTTCGCATTTGTTCCAGTCCGCATTGTTAGACTGGCTGGAGCATTTTTTGTTTGTTTTACTCCTCTAACCACTGCATTGTTTTACAGTACGAATGTAAATGAGTGAAAGCAGCGAACCTGAATGCATGCTGGAGTAAAAACAAAAGTCGGAAAAGTCTTCCAATTGTTTCCCGGACGATGTGCTAAGATGTTTTGCTGGAGAGAAACGGGCGGACAAAAAATCCCTTGGCCCGGAATAATCTGCATGGGATGGTTTTTGTTTCGCTGTGGAAAATAATGCTCAGCTGCAGAGGCTGGTAGATTGTGTACGGTTTGTGCTGCCATGCCGTTTCGAAGACACTTCCGCCAACTCAAAGTGGCGAACACTCGTGGCAGTTGGCGTAAATCGTGTCGCTAAGTTCCAGATTGACATTAAATCGACAATCAGTGCCAAAAAAGGCTCACTTTGGAACGAACGCGGGTCAAAGAGAGAGAGAGAAAGAGAGAGACAGAGAGAGAAAAAAATGTACAGCTTTGAGCAATGGAACCGTCACTAATTTCCCGGCTTTGCAAGCAGTTGTGCAGCCGTTACTATGTGCGTAGCTTTGACAAAAAACTAACCAACAAAGAAAAAATAAAGTAATACAGTGTGCGAATTTTCCGAGAAGATTTAGGGCTGAAGTAGAAAAGGATTAATTAAATTCATTAAACAACACTAATCTGTTGTGAGCGCGCCGGGACCGTGCTCTCGGGAGCGCCAGGCGGTCTTGGCAATTGTCTTCGTCACAAAAACGGACCACAGACGTTCGCGAGGGCGGATGGCACTCGGGCTGCTGGTGGTTTTTTGTTGCAAGAAGCCTGCTGTTTAGCATCGCCTGGATATTTCCGGTCGATTTCGTAGCGAAGAGCGTGGGCAGGGTATTAGTTGGTGCGTTATCCGCAGCATTCTGTACATCCTGCGAGACTAAGACCTCCTGTTGTGTCCTTTGTCTTTTGGGGCGATTTTATTGCTCGTTATCGCTGTCAGAACAATGGAGCATTATGCAGGTATCGCGTGCATAAAAAAAAATCTCTCTCATTTACCGAGATTAGCGACAATTTCTGAGTCTGTTCCTATCGGAAACCTTTTCTGAAAAATCTGCCAAATATCAAAAATTTAAAAAAGCTCTGCTTTCAAAGAAGTCACATTCACTGTTATCGTTATCGGACGATGGGACGGCTCACAGGAGCAATCAACAAACGCTCAAGTTCCGTGAAAAAGGCCCTGCACAAGACTGAGCCAAAAAAAAAAAACAATAAATATCCCCAGAAGAGCATTTGCATATGAAATGTGTTCCGCGTTCCACGAATCGATCGTACTCCATCGTCCCTTGCCGGATAGTGGTTCCTTTGAAATATATGATTCCGTTTTTTGCTTTGTTCCAGGTGCCCTGAAACCTGAGACGCAAGCACTTTAGGCTGCGATGCAAGCTATCGGAATGCGTTTGTGTGTGTGTGTGTGGGCGAGGTTTGGGTATTCTGATGATTGTGTGTGCGACAGTGTGCGGTAGTGTGCTTCTCGCACCAGTGTGTGGTGTCAGCTTGATGTGCGTATGATGCTTTTCCGTGGAAAAACGTAGTGCCGTTACACCACCACCACACCCGGCTCCGGTCGCGATCAGCGTGAGGATTGAGCAATAAGTGTAGATATATATCGTAGCCAACTGGCTAAGCGTGTATGGAAACGGTGTCGGCGGCGTGAAAAAAGCCATCCTTCGCTACCGCGTGAGGAAGAAAACGGTGGAAAATCTTGCGGATTTTTTGTAGTGTGTTTGTGTGTGTGTGTGCGTGTGTCGGGTTTTCTGTGCTAGTGTTGGTTTTTGTTCTCCAGTTTCTCGGCCACGGTGCTTGGTGCTAGCACCAAACCCAGTCGCCCGTATTTCCTGTGAAAGGCAATTTAATTAATACAAGTGCTGATTGGCCAAACGTGCCGCGGTGGTTGTTTTTTCTCCGTGGCCACGGTGGTGTAGCGGCGCTTCAGCGAAGGTGCACTGGATCATAGCGGATTGGATGTCTGGGGCGAAACAAGGTGGAAAAAAGGAAAATCGTCACGGTCACGCTTACGCGCCCCAGTTTGGTGGACCCTTCGGGGGTGGAAAGCAACGGCTGAAGGTAATAATCCCCGGCAAAGGGACTGAAGTGTCTCTCTACATTGTATGCGTTATTTAATCGGTTGTTTCAGACCGTTACTGTCTTTGCCTTTGCTGTACGTACTGGTGAGGTTCGATTCAGTTGGCTGTACGGTTGGCTGTTTCGATTGGTATTAAACGGCACTGAGCTGCTTCAGCTTATTCACACATGTTTGCGCGTTAATGTGAAGCAAATTAGATTCACCTTGGTGTATTGTTAGATTTTATAGGAAAAAGGAAGGAAGAAAAAAAAAATACTGCCGATTGAAACAATATCAATTTTCCCTGTCCAATTTGTTGCTAATGAAATGGACCACAGAGAGAGAGGGAGAGAGGGAGAGAGGAAACGTTAAAGAACAGCCAAAGCGATCGATTCGAGCTGAAAAGAAATATTGTTATCTAATTTCCTTTCGCCTGATCGGGAATGTAAAACGGTTCAGAAACAAACGAAGCGTGCCGATCGACATCAATTTACCAATGAATGGACAGAACGAGTGAAAAAAAGGAACACGGCCCAGAAATATCGGAAATATGCCGAAGCGGAGGCAATATCCGAACCGTGGAACGTTCGCATCCGGTCACCGGCCTGCAGCTTCCCTGCTGTGTGGTGCGTTAGAAACGTTTATCTTCTTCTTCGTTTTCATCTTCTGGTTTGCTTTTTCTTTTCGCTCACGGAAGCCGTGTCCGTTATCCCGGAAAGGCGTCATGAATTATAGGCTGTTATCATCACATCGTCAATAATAATCATAAAAAAGGAAATAACGATTTCTTGCTCCAGCTTCTTCGGGACACGCTCTCGAGGGGAAGATCCGAGAGGACGAGTGATGACGGCGGCAATTGGCAACGGGCGAAAATAAAAGGTCACCCGCCGCCTCCTACCGTTCATTGTGTCGTTTGTCTTTTCGCCATTTGGATCGAGATCGTTGAGCAGGCAGCGTCACGATCCAATTGCGTTGATAGCTGATAAGAGCGATAGGCTAGCGTGCGGTGGACGGTTGAATGTGTGCACGATTGATTTTGTTTTGCTTCCGGTGCCACTCTCGTGGGACGGTCCGGCACTACTGGTACTACGTGGTGCATGGTGCGTGACAAACGGACTGTTGAACGATGGGACGGAGAAAACAAAAACATAACATCCCGATCTAATCGATCCAAATTATGGTTATGAGTGGAGTGTTTGGAAAAAAACGGGCCGATTGTTGGATGGCAAAAGGGCAAAAGCAGTAGCCAATTTTCAGGGAATGAAAAAAGGGATAAAATAGTGAAATGGAAGGCGATATGGTCGGTCATTTTTTGTTATTACTTTGGGAATAGTTTTTACTGGGTGCTATCTGGTGCTTCAGCTTAAATGAGTGTGATGGAAATACGCCTTTTACAGAGAGAGTAAAGGTCCTGTCGACAAAACATGGTTCATGTACAAATTATTGAAATTTTTAAATACAACTCATGCCGCTTTTTTGTTTTCATAGACTAAAAAAAACAAATGAAAATAATTAAACTATTTAGCGTATAATAGTTTTTAAAAATACGTGTTTTATTGTTGTACGATTTGATTCATTTTTTTTGTCGAGAAGGTCTTGAAAATACTTATAGGATTGGATGAAGAAGTAGAAGTGAATATCATTAAATGGAACTTAATGTTGACGTTACATACGTTATCATTTGTGTTTCCGTACAGTATCATTTGTGTTACGTTCTTCTTGCATTTACGACAAAACAAACTGTACAAATGATTGATTAAAATCGTTCTTCGAAGTTATGCTTAAACCCTTAAACAGTCAGTGAGCTGAATTGTTCCATTTTCTGAAACAACATATTTTCCTTTAACCATTGTTCAATAATTTTCACTCTAATTTTGTGGTTTTGGTACAACACTGCTTATTAGTGTTGAGCCTGAAATACAAAAGGAATAACAAGAACCTAATATAAACTAAATGATAAATGATCTGTTCGGGTAGTCTCAACCAATATTCTCTTTGTTTAAAACGGAATACGCTTCCTAAACATAATCTTTTTTAATTGAAACTGAAACCATTTTCCCGGTCCTTTGCCTACAGTTTGGACACGATAAGATTTGACTGACGCTTCTGGATGTGATTGCCAATATTGTTCTTATCCTTTCTCAATCTCAACTGTCATGTGTCTATTATTCGGCTTCAATTCAGAGCTTTCCAGCATTAGAAGAACTACTTTTGCTTGATGCTAATTGATACAACATCGGAAGATTTGATTGCATGAATGGATCCTCAAGATCTTTAGCTTTTTAAACTCATTTCCAGGATTTGATGTTGAATATGGCCTGTATTCAGCAAAGGGGATGTTTTTGTGATAGTCTTTGTACTCTAGCCAATAGATTTTAATTGTAATCTGTTAAGCCAGTATAATGTTTTAATACATATGTAATCCAACTGCATTGACAAATTTGCAGTGTTTTAAAGTATTTTTTTATTTCACTGCTTCTCACAGTAATTGCACGTGCATCTGATATTTCTCAACACTAAAAAAGAAAATCAACAATCTTAGTCGTCCATTTCAAACCCCTGCCTCATGGTGCCTAATGGTCCTATATTCCACTCCATCAGCCAAATTAACTAACAAGTTGTGCTTGAGCTGTGGTTCCAAAAAGTTGAAAGAGAGATAGAGAGAAAAAACGCATTATTTTCCCACTCTCTATAAAATGTGTTCTGCGGTGCTTGTTTCGCCAATCTCGTAATTTGCGGCGAAAGTTGTGCAGTTTATCTGAGCGAAACGACCAGAAAATTATGAAATCCTCTAAATAGATGGAGATCTGGGGAGGTAAAATAAGAACCGGCAAGGGCGTCGGCAGGCGTGAAGTGGGCGAAGGTCCGGCAGCATTTTTTTGCGGGAGCTGAGGTGCGGGAACGGATAGGTAATAAGCCCCCGGGAGTGAGATTAGCATTAAAAGCATTGCCGAATGATTTATCAGCTAAGGAGCGCTGGGGAAAAGACTCGGTGCTCCCGGCAAACTGATTTCACCGGCAGCGGCAAACGAAAGATACCGCGCAAGACAACAGTGGCGCAAGGCTAAGCGAAAAGGAAAAGGCAAAAAAAGCTGCCAAGAAAGAGGCAAACCCGTGTATTAAGTGAGTTCTACTTTTCGGCTCCGACGTCGTGCTAAACTTTTGGCTTCAGCTCTTGCATTAGCTTTGCTCTATCGAGCAATCTATCCTTCTCACCTTACCGGCGGCACCACTGCTCGTACCCATCGAACTACCCGCGTGCCCTTGTTAGTGCGGAAAATGCAATCGTGCGATATCTGTCTTTTTTTTTGGCCTTCTCCATTCTAAACTGTACCATATAAATGCAGAGAAAAGTTTGGCATACTCGTGCTTCGTCCGGCTCGGTGTATGGATACCATTTTGTGTGTATGCGTGTATGTGTGTATGTTGTTTCTTAGCACAATCACCGCAACGGTCTCGCGAGGATGCTGGACACAAGGTGCTCAGACACTTCAGCGAGCGATTCTCGTCGGCGAAAGTCGTACGAAACCAACCAGCTATACCAGTGCTCTGAGTGCTGAAGGAATGAAAAGAACCGAACCGAAAAAGAAACCAAACTTCCAGCACAGTCCAGATAAATTGATTGCGATAAGTTGGCTTCCATGATCTGTGGGAGTGCCACGCAGAGCAGTGTGTGCGTCCGGGGCTACAGTTTCGGTGCCGATCGGAGGAAGGGAGGAAGTTAAGATGTTTTGCCATTATTGTTATTATTATTGCTATTTTAAGGTGTCTAGAGTTTTGAACTCCCCTGTACTGGCGCCTGGGTGTGACGCCGAAAAGAACGAATGCCTGCTCGCTCCCATTTGCCGTGGTCCGTGTGTCTCCAAATGCATTGCGAAAGTTGAATGCGACAAGAAGGCATGGGACTGGGATCGTTAGCGTTTAAGAGTTTCACGTTGGTTGTGGCACCGTGGGCTATCCTCCGGGTATGTTATGACCGTGGCATTTAAGCAGCATG
The DNA here is from genome assembly GCF_016920715.1 of Anopheles arabiensis. NCBI lineage: Eukaryota > Metazoa > Arthropoda > Insecta > Diptera > Culicidae > Anopheles > Anopheles arabiensis. Next base: position 37,711,467 of record NC_053518.1, read on the forward strand.
TCCCTCGCCAAGTGCTCGGAATTGCTTTTGGCATGGTACCGCTGCCCTTGAATGGGTGGCACCGGTCAAGACACCGGTGTCGCGTGTGAGGGAACGCGGAGAAGGAAGAAGGACTAGGTGAGGAATTAAATTTTCAAGAATTATATGTTGTGGAAAATTTGTCGATGGCCGTTTGCGATAACGATGGGTCGTGATGGGTTTCTGAGGGGAGGTAGCGTTGGTGGGACCAGCGGCGTAGGTAGGGTGGTAGTTAAGTTGTTGTTGACTGTTGCTCCCACGGAATAAAGTCGCGCTTTCTTCGGTCGGTCAAATGTTGGCGCCACAGGATAACCCGATGGCTTTTGATGGGTTGAATTAGCGTTCGGGTCACGATAATGGTGCAAGTTTTTACATATTTCACGTAGGTAGAAGAAGCTGGTTTTAAGTTTCCTTTTTGCTCATTTTGACCAGCGGGGCAATGGTAATAAATCGAACCATTACTTACATTTGATGTGAACGTTCCAGAACAGCTGAAGTATTAGGGGTTTAGAAAAAAAATCTTAAAATATTCAAGAAAAAACTTTGCCCTTTTTTAAGTGAAGTAGAATTGAATATATGAAAAAAAACCGTGTGGCATAATATAAATGAATACCAAAAACTTGCTGTAGTTCACGGTTGCAAACTGTTAGGAATGCTTGTTTTACCTTAAACTATTTGTTCAATGGATGCAGTAATGTTTGCAATTGTTGTTTCGTTCTTTCGAATGTGGCAAACAGAGTCGAATGCCACAACGGTGCATATGGAATGCCCTAACGAAAAGATGGGCTGCTCTCGTTGCGGTTTTAGTGAATGACATTTCTATCAAGCGTGGACTCTCTTTGTTGTACAGAACATTGACGGGTGGTTCCTTCAGAGCTGCTATCAACTAGATGAGTTTACTGTCATGTATCGAACGATTGGGAACATTCCGTTTGGCCTTTGGAATTTGGACAAGCTTGCGCTGGAAGTTAGTGGTAGTTTTAGATGTTTTCAAATGAATCTATTGATAGACATCTATCGCTGCAAATGGACAATTTAAATAGAAATGCTTTAATATTAATGTTCTTTAAAAAATAGATCAATCATTTATTGCGTAGAACATGCTGATATGAAAACAAGTTCATGATAATACCCCAACTGTTATGTGCTGTCAACGATCTCATACATCCAACACTAAACAAAGCTTTCAGAGTTGGTCGTAACATGCACGCATGGCGTGGTTTGATACAGATTGTTCCTCATCAGAATGCTCCTCGTAACAGTTCAACACGCATAAAACTTTTCTATAATGCAAATTTAACATATGGCACACATATCATACGATGGATTGGTGGATGTTGCTGAGTAGTGAATCTCATCGTAGAAACAGTTACCTTCACTAGAGCGTACGTTTAACGGCCGGCGGTGTGTTAAAAGACAAAATAACAGCTATTAAGAAAGCTACTGCAGGGGATGATACACTTCACCATTCTCCATATCACAGATGAAGTGAATAATAATGCGGCAGAATACTGCTACTGGGGGAGAAAGCCTATTTCCATTGTCAGTCACGGAACGTGAAGCAATGCTGACATTGCAACGTAAGTGAGAAGTGAAATAAATATGTATCTCGTGTCAGATGTAAATAAATGCCTTCTTTCAATGCTTCAAAAATCCAACCATAGGGACGGAGATACACGCAAGAGAAAATATATGTGAAAGTAAAATTCGGATGGAAGGAAAAAAGAAAAAAAAGTTGGAAAATAACCACCGCAATGAAAGGGAACCGCCGACAGATATTATACCACTCATACGCGCAAGAGCTTTTCGTAGGTTTTCAAGTGAGTCTTAACGCCGCAAAGTGCGTATCAAAAGTGCGGCTCGAATATTATAATAAGAAAAAATACGTACTCACCCACACACACAGTACACACAGAAAAACAGGCAACGGTTTTTTCCAATAGGACGAACGATTTTCTGTCTCCACAGAGCAATGTGTTGTGTGCGGGATTCGCGTACGCGTCAGCGTAACTGCGGGCACTGGCAGCGAGCACCGTTTGCGTATGAAGGAAAGATGAAAAATAAAGTACATGTGCAAATAACGAATAACCCACATCATTTCCGATCCGGCTTTTCAGCCACCCGAGCCGCGGTGAGCAGACATAAAACCGCAGCTTCAAAAAAATAAATAAATAAATAAACGGGAAAAATGAGCGGTGTGAGGCGGGCTGGAAAATGCGTGAACGCTTCCTTCCTGGTCGCTTGAATCGATAGTCTTCCAATGGAACGGTGGGTGCGGGGTGGAGTTTCCTTAGCCTTGGGCCATTTCTAAGCCTTCGAATTGATTTCGCGTTTCGTGATCATCATTCGTGACAAAACCGTTAGTCGCTACAACGTTCCTGCGATGGAGCAGGTTCTACAAAAAATGAGAAAGAAATTTAGCATTTAGATGAAGGTGATATATTTTTTCGAAAATTTTCAAAACTAACACATTTTAGAATATGATATTTACGTCAATCTTAATTGTGAAAGTTCTTTTTATTTCTTTATGTATCTATATATACACCTTTCATAAGAAGGTAACATATAATGTATACTGAACGATTGAAAGGAAATCCTGTTCTCTTTGTCTCGGAGCAAAACATAAAATTGATAAACATCATTCGACTAATTCAGGAATTAGGAACAAGAGGAAAAAAGAAATTTTATCGCAATAGAATGTGTCAGTGTCACGTCCTTAAACATTATTAATTGACTCATCAATTTATTCAAGATTCAAAATGCTTCAAATATCTCCCTGTCCTACTCCCACTTAAAAAATTAAGTCTATATAATAAAGAAGTCGATGCATAGCTCTATTTTGCTCCACCATTTAATAAGCAGTTATTGACATATATATGTAAAAGGTTTTTACAATAAAGTTTACTCAACCAACCATCGCACAGGGTCAATTATATATACAACGTACAAAATCTAGTGTAAATATACAGAAACGATTATAATCAGGAAAATAGACTCTTAGCTTTGACCCTCTTGAGCTACACACGATTTTGTCCTAATTTTGGAGTTTTTAGATATTCTTCAAATTTATAAGTATAATAAAAGGACAAACAGGGCGGGCGGTCCTGTTGTACAGTCGTCAACTCGAACGACTCGATAAAATGCATGAATGCATAAAATGAACCGTCCTCCCGAGGCAAGGATTGACTATTCGACTGCGTGGTAATAAAATATATCTCGAAAACCTGTATAGGCCGGCATGTCCGCGTAGGACGTTTATGCCAAATAGAAGAAACAAGGGCAAACGTTGTAAAAATGACCGAAAATGCATTCAGACCGCTGCATGCACCACAATTAAAACCTCAATGCAATGCGATGATGAGATGATTGAAACTTTTTCATCTAACTGTCAAAAAATTCATAGGGGGTTTGATAAAATGTTCTGGATGACTCGATCTCTATATTATAAAGACTTTAAAAACATAATAAGCTTTAGATAACGTTCACAAACCTCTAACTAACTGTTTCGGACATATCACACAATACAATTGAAAGGAAAAAACCGGTTCTGAAGCATCAGCAGCACAAGCTCAAACCCATGTTACAACTTGTAACGAACGATAAAGTTTTTAGGTGATTTTTTTTATGCTCATTTTTCTTCTTCCGCCTTTGGAACTGGCAGCCCTAACCTGTTTTGCTACCGTACTCAAAAAGAAAAAGAACTAAACATTTCTCTACCGTTTGCCCTCAAAGGACCGGCCTAACAATGGTGGCCCGAATGGTCCCCCTTCCCGTCCTCCCACAAATGGTCCGAAATGCTCGGTGATATTTGATGTCTTACGAGCGGTGGTTCGTCTTTGGTTCCCGACGGCTGGAAAAGGATAAGAAGGAAGATGTTGTTATTTTACTTTTTTTTCTCCCTCGCGCCTTTTTTGCTTCCCATTGCCTTGTATGCTACTAAGACCCAGACGCGCTCCATACGCGTTATACTATTACACCTGCTCTGTTTTGCGACTCCGAACTTCTTTCTCCGAGGTCTTCGGGGGGGTGGACCTGTTTCTTTTTTGTTTCGATGTGAACCATGATCCCCAGAGTGTACCTTAAACCAGTGTACCGTGGGGTAAGCAAGCCGAAAGTCTAAAAGTTGTTCCTTTACCAGTGTCTTTAAGTTCGTTCGTGGTAGGTTCGTTTGGTAGCGTCTAGTTGAGCTATTGCCATAGGAGGGAGAAAATAACAATGACACGAAAAAAGGGCAAACAAGGGTGTATAGCAAGGAAGTGAAGAATTGTTTCCTGGAACTAGACTCGGCGACGGAAGCAAAATCATCGATCGGATTTGACGGCAATCGCAATGGACCCGGGCAAAAATTTAAGAAAGCTAAACTGGATGGCCTGCAACCGTCTTGGAAGCGTCGGTGGAAGGAAGCTGCAAATCCTTAGAAGGTACACGGTCCGGTGACTACGTTGATGTTCTAGGCGTGCCCCAGGGAACATTGGAAGGATTGTGTTTGTGACCGTCGCATTTGACTGAAACGTTGAAGAGAAGAGACCTTCGATGGCAAGTTTACCCAGGGGATGAACGAGGCTTGCCAGGTGTCTGCATACGTGACAGTCCATAATCCAATGTGAGCCATAAAATTCGGGATTCGGAGTTGTTTGCTCGAGAGCAGTGGTTTTAAACGGGAGGAAATTATTTTTTTTGCTTGATGTGTACCGTAGGCTACGAAATAGACTTGTTCCGGATGAGAAGGTCTCGTTTGCATTTATTACGTCACATTATACTTGGAGAACATTTTTTCAAATATAAAACTAAAACAAAAAAAAAAAACAATAATGGTGTATTTCCATTAACTAGTAATGATTGTGCTAGTTCTCGAGGGAAAACATGACAAGTCATTGTGTTACTCATACTTGATGTAATTCATACCAATTATTGCAAACTGTGAATAATGAGTCCCAAAATTCCCAGAACAGTTGTGCGCCTGAACAATTTTATGCTATGTACCATGTGCTCCAGCAACGTAAAGCATTTAGTTTAAGTTTTAGTAGCCTCTCTAGAGGTGCTTTATGGAACTATTTGTTGGTTGTTTGAAGGTATTGAAGAACAATTTTCAATTTTGAAAAGTTTTCAACCGCTTTGACAAGCTAAAAATTGGTATCTCACTGTTGAATTCAAAAGAAATTGAAATGATACTTGCGGAAAAGGTCTCAAAGAATTTTTAATTATTTAAACTCACACTTCAGTGGTAAAGGGTTCATTAAATAATTTTTTTTGTTGAGTTCAAAAGAACACATGTAGGGAATATTACATGAAGTGGATTAAATGAAACGGATTGAATTACTAGGTAATTGTTCTTTGGTACCATGTTTAATATTTCCTTTCAGGTTTCAGATATTAATGAAATTGGAATTATTTCAGATGATGATTTTGTACTTTGTAAATATGATCATTGAAATATCAATACGAATTAGGTTAATTATCGCTTTGTCGTATACAGCGTCTCGAAGGGTAAAAACTGAACACTGTATTGCTAAAAATACGTTACAAAGGAATTCTAGTTATACAGAATACAATAAATTGAATATGATTAAAAAAAAACAGGCAATAATAATAAGTAACATATTTTTCATTCCACCAGACCCGTTGGCACAAGAATAAACATTCTCTTTTTATAGTACCGATAGCTTACGATCACTTTTCATACCAACATGCCCCTTTTTTCATAGTTGCACGATAGTCTGCCCCATACCGGGCAGCCAGAAGACAAAGTGCTAATTTTGTTATTAAAACCGTTTCTCTCCTTTCCACTAATTAGTTCATAACTATAACCGTCTATTGACTTGTGCCAGGTGTGGTCCCTGGTGCCACAAGCATGCAAAAAAGAGCGAATAAAGTTTGAAATTAATTTTCAACTAATTTCGAATCAAATTGACAGCAGAGCGGAAGTGTCTCGTTTGCCGATTTGCAGTGCTGCCAGGTTGTTTCTTGGAGGCCTTTTTTTGTTCCTCTTCTGCTGAGCCGTTTCTGCACACCAAGAAGCAGAGAGTGTGTCAGGGATACGCATGAAAACTTTGCCTTATGCACCTCGACACGCGCCCGTAGCTGGGGTGCTGTCTAACAAGAATTCTTGAAATACTTTGCTTGATTTAAAATGTGCCCCATTTCCACCGACCATTGCCGTGGCAAACAGGTAAGCATTTGTCTCTATAAGGTGTGGTTTGGCAACAACAGGCTGCGTGCACTTGCAACTTGGTCAACGCGGCTAGTGGTGGCAGTGGTGGTGGTGGTGGAAAATATTTCATTAACAATCTAGAAACTATTTAACTGTAATTTTTCAAACAAGGTAAAACCGGCACCGGGGATAAGAGCGTATGAGCGAAACAACAATTCCGGCTTGTTTACGTGGCCACTATACACAGGCACACATGCAGGCAGGCAAGTCGCTTTTGCAACTACATGAAGATGCAAGCTAAACGTCGCTAGGCGGACGCTTGCATGGGCACGCGTGCTTGACAAGCATCGTAAAATGCAGCAGTGTGTTTAAGCGCAACGGTGCAACAATTGCAAACTTTTGCCGGAAGAAAACGGTTCGTGCAGGAAGAAATCGGCTTACCCGACGCGGCTTCACGTGTTAGTGTAGCGGTGTCTGGCGGGACTGGAGTTAACTAGTGCCGAGATTCATTTAAAGTTGAAACTTTTCCCACCGGTGTGCTGTTAAAGGATGGGCCAGCCCAGCACGTACCGGAACCGCCGTGCCGATCAAACGATCAAGAAACCGACTGCCGGGTGCACATGTGTATGCAATGGAGGAGCACATGAGACGCGCGCCAAAAAAAAAAGAAACAAAAGAAAGCAAAGGAAAATGCACGCTGCATACGTGCGAATCCCTCCGAATGCCTTGTTGCGAATGTCGGATGATGTCGGGGTCCGCCGTGGTCGCTCCGGTTTTTCTTACCCATCACCCAATCCATAGTCTTACAGCGTAATGATGCTTTACCGGAAAGTATACAGCAAACAGTTCACACCGACCAACCGGGGAAACGGTGGAATGTGAACAGGCTCACGTTTGGCACGGGAGGTGTGTGTGTGTGGCCATGGCATTGTGGCAAAGTCGCGTTAAAGTTTCACGATAATCCAATTTTTCACCGCTTCTATCCCCGGCTTTCCGGGCGCTGTTCACTGCGTGCTGGCGAAAAGTTACTTCCAGTCGTAGTGAAGCTTTTTTTCGCCTGTGCCCTGGTTGATTTTCTTTTTGCACCCTCTAACAAAAAAAAATGAGTGCTGAAAATATTTTTACTTCGTTTGCGCTTTTTTTATGTCTGTTTGGTTCGTTCGTCTGTTTGACATTCTTTGGCATTGTATCTGATTGTATGGTGCATTTTTTCTTTTAAGTAACGGCTGTCAAGCGTTAGTTCTTGGAAGAAAAGGGGGGACAAAAATTATAAACATCAACGACGGAACTTGGTGATCTAATCCTTAAAAGAAAATTATTTTTTTTATTCAGAAGAAAAAAGGAGAATTATTCTACGAAGAAACAAATGATTAGAGTTCAAAAATAAGATATATTGCTGTATGGGTAGACGCCGAAGACGAAGCGGTATGAGTATATTGTAAATTTTTAGTTTTTGCAGGCTCGTTTGAATTTGAATTTATTTCTTTACTTTACATTCAGGTTTTATCAGACATTGTGTTTAATAATTTTATATTTGAATATATAGAATAAAGAGGTACATCTTCTGCAGAAGATGATGTCATTATATTTCTCAATAATTTCAAGCTAACGAACGTAGTTCAACTGTGCTACAACTGTGATGAATATTGATGAGTTAGAGCATATTTACAAACAAAAATTACAGCATATCTGTCAGGATCTTTGCATACAGCTGTTTTTGCCGGTGCGGCAGACGTTCGTAGCTATTTGATTCACTTCCGAAGGCAGCAATTCCATTAGTAGATAGACAAATCAGAGTCAAATGTTAATATCGTCGTGGTCGTCGTCGTCGTCGTCGTTGTCGTTGTTGTCCCCGCGTCGTCGTCTGGAAAATGTTGATGGCAGTAAGTTTGCAGCTGTACACTCGCATTTGCTGCGATGTAGCGTATTGTGACGTGCAACTGTTATCTAATTGAAAATCCAACCTGAAACACGACAAAACTTCACGTACTCCAAAAACACGAAGCGGAAGGGAAGAGGGCAGGGAAGGAAGGCCGGTTGCTGTGTGTAAAACCATCGGTCCTGTAGCCCCGTCGACCTGAGCTGGCAGGAGCGCCTTAGAAGTACCGGAACTTGGTGGCAGTACTCTTTTGTGTACACCAGCGCCGAGGATCTTCCGGTGGCAGCTCAAGGGTGGTGTGGAAAGTTTGGCGTGTGCGCGCGCGCTTACGCTCGCACCCACGCTCACTCGTACCCAGCTAACAAACCGGCACCTGCACAGGAAACAAGGCCAACTATTGTGCGGATTTGCTTATCGATGGAAATGTTCAGTTACTCCACTAACCAGCGAACGGTGCCGGTGCGACTGATGCGTGCGAGTACACAGGGAGGGGGAGTTTGGTTTGGTAGAGGGCTGGCGGTCGGATAGTTGGTGATGGTGGTGGCGGTACAGCGGCAAACTTGTCCCAGAAATTGCGGCAACTTTGCCCGACCAGCACCGGTTGAAGTTGAGGAACAACATCGGCACAAACTACCAATAACAACAGCAACTGTTACGACCTATTCTTGCTACTTGAAATCGTTCCCGGTCAAAGGTTGTTACTTTGTCGTACGACTTTGCTAACGCCAGCTGTCAGAATCGTACCAATCATACTCTCCCTACGGCGGTGGAATCTTGCTATGCCCTTAGTCTTCGCTCCTGTCGATTTCTGCACTCCCTCGACTGTCAGCGTTTTCCGCGAATGTGTGCGTCCGTATGAAGCCCATTTTTCCTACTGCTAAAGCAAAAAAAAAGGCTGCAGCGAACCCTTACATCATGTTGCTGAGCTCTTACCTTATGAGAAGAGATTCACATTTTGTGGTCTACTCGCGAATGGTACGGTCTCCAGATTTTAGTGGTTTCGTTGTCGGGAGCGACGAGAAGCAGGTCGAATCGGTTTGCGTAGGTTGCTGTGGATTGTATAAAGTTTCCGTAGCTACCGATGCGGCGAGGGTGGCTGTTTTGACGTATAGGTAAACGAGCCTTCATGTAAGCTTTAAAGAAGCGAAGAATGGAAGAACTGTTTCGTTCGATTTGAACCTTCCAAGAATGCGATGGGAGTGTGTTAGGTAGGTTTGGAACCATGTAAGAAGAGCACTTGTACATTTCGGTGTCGAAACGAGCAAAAAAAAAAGTTTCCCACTACCTACAGGAGTGTATTTGACCTGACTTTTCATTTTTTGCACTCGAGTTACAACGGAAAAGGCAAAAGGGCGTAGAAGTTTGTTTGCATAAACCAATTCAAGAGAGAAAAAGAGAGAGGGAGAGAGAGAGAGTAGGTTAAAATTCAATACAAAATAATGATTCTCTTTAACGGTCAAGTTTCAAACAGGTACACAAAAAGCGGACATATATTACTGTTTACTCAACCATAAATATTAATTTCATTCACTTTAAAATGTTTTAATTTTAGCGCATAAATGTTTTAGTCTTGTTAAATTGAATTGTTATGCAGGGTACACATATAGATGATGAAATGGCCTCAATTAAAAATTAAAAAATCTAGAATTTTGTATAAAGATGATGGACTGCAACGTCAGTTACTCGTTGTTTTGAGAAAGTAATTGATATAAAAAAACAACCTTAATATGTCATATAAAAATATTATTTTTCAAACCTCATGTGAGATATCCTGTTTATTTGCTACAGCTCGTTACGGTAGATATCTGATACGATCACGTTTCTGTGCATCGTTGTTCCCCATTCGCCCTGATATGTTTATGGTTAGATGGCGTTCCGTTAGAGTCAATGTTAGCGGCAAGCAGCAGAGTTAATTGGAACTCGCTATACTTAACCTTACCCCGCACAAGCTTCCGTTACAGTAGATAGATCTGCGTGTGTGCGGTTGAAATACGGTATGCTGCACGTTGCGCCTTGTGTCCGACCCCGTGGATCGGATAACCGAGACCAGCCATAGCACGGGTGTTTGGGCACTCTTTACTCTTTTCAGCTTGATTTCTTTCCCCGTACGCGATAGAGCTGGTGGCGTTTTTCGCAGAGCAGGAAATCGCAGGCACGCCCCGTGCGTGTGTAGCTCTGACCTGTGCGAAGGTAAGCGCAGCCCGTCAGGTTGAATCTTTCCACGCCGGCCATGATGTACTGGCTCGTCGTGGCCTATGCGGTGCTGCTCGCTAGGCAAATGCTTTCGTTCCGATGGCGATTGTGGAATTCATTTCCCGTTCGTTTCGGAATTTCAGACCTGCATGTAATGGATGTATTTGTAAAGACGAGTGCAGGTTGTGTATGCAATTAGTCGAATTGAGTCGGCAGTAAATTATGTCTCAATTATGCATTGCTCGCTGTCGGTTAGCATGCGAAATGATGAATGCACAGCCGTCCGTGTATCGTGTGTTGCTGAAGAAATGATCACGGCTATCGGGCCTGGATGGTATGTTTGAGCTGATTGGAACGAAACATTTCACCGACAAGCATAACCAGCGTGAAGCTGTTTAACATTCAAGGCTTATTGAATTTTGGAATGGATGGTAAATGCTGCAAAAATGATCAATTTGAATGATACTTGCTACAGGCATGTAGTAATCAGATCATATCCTAGGTAATGTTTAATAAAAATAGTTCTTGTGTAAATGCATTTGTGTACAATTTTATAGCGAAAGTGTTCCTTAAGAGTATTCTAGAACAAAGCGCCGCACTGAAGCGATGGAGACGCCTGGTGCCGCTTGTAAAATAGCAAAGGCAATTAGCAAACACCGTCCCATGTTTGATGTTATCACTCAATTTCCAGCAACTCATTGGATAGACCGGTCGTAAAATCGGAGGCGTAAGACAGAAAGGAGATTATCCTTTTCATATAATGTGTGCCGATTCCTGTCCAATCACACCCAGCACACATGTACGCTCTATTGCCCGGTGGATATGATGTGTTTTCTGTGCGGAAAACACTTGCCTGCCTTTGATCAGTCATAAACACTTCCATCCGCTCGCAATGAATCGAGCCCATGATGTGAACGGAAAACCTCCATCAAACGATCGTAATTTAAGATGTTGTGTCTATGTGGCTTTTCTCTTTTCCTTTCCTTTCCGAGCTTTACTTGATTGCCCCGGGAACAGAAAATGGTTCGGCTGTAGCTTGCAGTATACTGCTAGACAGTAAAACTTTGCTTGTTGTAGTTCGGTGGTAAAGGCACGATGAAGGAAGAACGAGAGATAGAGAAAGATAGACAAAAAAGAGGGCAGAAAAATGTAACGGTGTATCTGGAGGAAGGGCGATTTTTATTGATTATCGTTAAAACGAGCCCCGCACTCGTAACATCGAATCGTAAGTTTACGGCTAATCGTAAAATAATAAATGGTTACATCATCACTACAGCAAGGGCTGATCTTAAGCCCTACGAGTTAAAGAAGAGCCAGCATGTTCGAAAGATTGCTTCGGATACAATGCATTAAAAGTGCAAATCTTGTAGAAATGCTTTAAGGCGAGTGACATCATTCGATGATGTAACGAAAAGCCGTACATGCCTTGTTTATAATTACCGAGTTCATTTATTTTAAAAACCAGAATGAGCAAATAATTGAAATGGAAAATTATATTAAATTATTAAAATACAATGCAAACTTGACACAACAGTTCACCAGCAAGATTTAAAGATGATGTAGCATAGAGCAAAATGCAGTTTTAACAACAATGGAAGAATGGTGCAGGTTAATTAGAAATTGGTTATGTATTATTTTATACAAAATTGCTACCTTCTATATACTACACTTCTACTCATTATTATTGGAGTAAGAAACATCCAACACGATCTAATTTAGTTTATATTTCTTACACTTACTAACCGTGCTGTCTGTCTATCAAATCTGTAGGAGTTGAGACAGTGGAAAACTCTTCGCCTCAGTACATTGCCCAGAGGGCTCTTCGCTTCGATTTTACATCTCTCGACACCCGTTAATCGTAATGAAGAGTGATATATGGTTGCAGAAGGACACATCTTTACGACACACTGGTACACTGTGATCATAATAAAATGGTTATAACCAGTAGACAAACATTGACCCCATTGAGAGACATGGTGGATGAGCAAAGAAAAAGGCAAACGAAGCAAACCGTTGTGGCACATAAATCGGATATGGACAAATGAAATAAATTGTGAACATCCTATAACAAATTTTACAAAAAGGTTCTCATTTTCAATCTCTCACTATAGAGCGTTACTTTTTCACTCTATAGTGAGACGATGTTGGTTAGTGAGTTGATGTTAGGTGCAGATAGCTTGGATGATTTTTATACCGTATTGGTTTTCTTGCACACTTTGCACCAACATACCGATTCATCGATGTAGGCGTTGGACGAAAAACGACAAGCCATAAACAAACATACGTATACGTAAGTTGTGTAAGGCCGCAAATACATGACGCGAAAAAAAATTGTCGAAGGGAATGTCCCAGAATCCTTGGTTATTGTAGGACGTGGACGTGAACCACTTTGCTCACCGACAAATCAGGATCAGTACACCGTCGAAGACACCAAATAGAATTGGCTGCAGCAAGCTGCCGAGAACCTCAAAGCGCTACGATTTATTAATCAGTACCTGTGCGAAAATACGCCGCGGAAGGCGCTGACGATGTTTCCGAGTATGCCGCATTTAGCCAACTTTGAGCAGATACAGCCAGACCTGCTACAATGCGCCATATCCGCTGCAGAAATATTTTCCCTGGTGAACGTGAAGCACTCTTATGCTTTCGATGTGCTGGACAACATATTATTGTAGTAAACGTGAACCGATTGATCAACGAACTACAAACGGTGTAAGATGTAATTACCGCAGCAGTGGACAGCTACGGGTTGACAAAACAATCAATCCGAGAGGAGACACATACTGGACAAATATTTTTCCTTGATGGTCCTGGTGGCACTGTGAACCCGTTTCTGCTCGAAACTATTTTTGCGTACACGCGAACTTGCTGGACGCTGGAACAGTTCCTATAACATCCGTGTACAGTTAGCACAGGCTGAATTGATGAAACAGGCATCACGGATCGTATGGAACGAGACATCCATGAACAGCCGCTATGCTCTAGAAGCTCGCGCCTTGGATCGCGTCCTGCAGGATGTTATGGGTAATCGCCAAACGTTCGGTAATAAGATGCTTCTACTATTTGGTGATTTCCGAAGGATACTGCCAATCATCCCGCGTGATATTAATGACCAGGTCCTGCAGCAGTGCATCTGACTCAAAATGCTGTTGGGAAAATTTAGGGTATTGGTATAGCCCAAACTGTTCAAGATGCTGAAGAGCCTAAAGAGTTCGCAAAATTTCTGCTCCGTATTTCCGTACGGCATATGATATTTCCGGGTTTCGATAAGGCGTATGCCAAGATACCACGAAACTTGATATTACCTGGAACATATGATCCAAAAGGTAAAGCAAATTTATCGCAAACAGTGTGAATTTTAAAAAAAAATTATTCCAACAGGTACACCACCCATAATTTAATTTGTATTATATTAAATAGAAGAAAATAATACAAGCAAAGAACAAAATTTGTTTACAAAGGATCCAAAACCGAAATGATTGAATGATGTAAAGTTCTTATATACCGCCCAATAAACGTTGCGTAGCCCTGTAACCGGGCCATTTTAACTAGTCATTGCAAAATACAAAACAGTAACTGTAGGTGGAAACAATATTAAATAACAATACAGTGTGGATATATTAAAAAAAACAAATGTCGTATTTCATGGTGGTGTAAGAGGCTTTTAGCGGAAACACAATTAATTTAATAAGTAGCTTTAGGATACATTTTAAATGTTTTGGATCTTTTATGTAACGAAATATGATACAAGCTTATCGGTAAAAATTCGAAAAAGAATCAGCGATTTCAATATTATTGTAAATATTGTACCATTTAGACACATGTTTAATAGTGAAAATCGCGTGAATTTGGTCGTTTTCTTTGTTATCAAACAAATCAAAGTTTGATCAAATACATTCGTTTTTGGAACCGCTGTCGGTCAAAGCCTGCTTTTATCACTATTGGAGCTTGTGTGGGCTATTTGTAACTTATTGTTAAGTCATATCCTGCTATGTCAATCTTCAGTCAGTCAGTTCTACGTACGGATGGCACGGTCCATTCGGGGCTTGAACCTAATACAAGCATTTTTTTAAGTTTTGATGACTACTTAAACATTTGTTAATAAAATGAGCCATAGCTCAAAATATATCTTCTTGTGTAGCTTAGTTTTTTTATGAGATTTAAAATAAATAATTATGATTTTCTTATTTCAATTTTTAAGAGTCAGCTGTTAAGGAAATGTAATATCCAAAAATTTGTTCTTGTACAACGTTATCTTCGTTTCTTTTAGATTATTTTTGAAGAAATAGATGTAAATAGAACACGACGGCCATGTTCATATTATTACTCTCTCCAATTGTTCTTACAAATACGAACGTGTATAGCATTAATTGGATTTTATTCATTATGTAGTTGATTAACATTGACACATATCATTTTTTCTTTTTCTGTCAAAGCCAGCATCCAACAAGTCGTGATCTGCGTGCTTAAAGCAACCATACTAAATAATAAGCTATACAAAAACATTATTATGGTAGGATCTTACACTAAGAGGCAGTTACGAATAATAAAAACAAAAACGTTTACTATACGATGGATTGCCTTCTCACTACTTAATCAAACTGCCAATGTCATGCGTGGGGAAGCTGGTGATATGGCAATGTTCAAATTCTCTCTGTTGTTGCAAAAAAATCCACATAGCCTTGAATGTGGTCATGTACGCCGAACCGAAACATAATTATTTACTTTTTACTGTAGCTACCACAGCACTGTTACGGTGTGAAAGTTTTCGTAACGTCCTTCAGGAGCTGAAGCCGGCTAGATGAAGTTGCACAAAAACTCATTTCTCAATCATTCGCTCAAAAGCAGCAGCCTTCCGTCCCTGGAAACCATCGGAATTGACGGGTGAACTCGTTTTTACCGATTTGTCGCTGGTTAAATGAGATTTTTATGACATTTGAATGGCATCAAATGGAGTTTGATGAAGCCGGTTTTATTGTACCACCGCACAGACCACATCCTGCCAATCAACCCGTCCATTGCGCGAGCAGGGATGTTACCGGGGGGGGGGGGGGGTAGAGGGATGCAAAAAGGCAGCAGCAGCAGCAGTAGAACGAGTATGAAAAAAACCGACCAATACACCATCAGTGCTTCTTTTGCCCGACTGCGTGAGACTAATGATTCGTGGTAAAGTTTTTCTACCCACCAGGATGAGGTAATTTCCTGGGCAGTGGTCATTTCCGGTGCCAAAGCCAAAGGTGTTGATGTTGATGAGAGCGTTAGGAAGGGCCGTCGGTTGGCAACGGTGCCAATAAAAACCAACGGATTAACTCGTCCGAGGCCGACCAATAGCAGTTGTTGATGCTTTTTTGATGTCTTTTTTTGATAGGGTGGTCGATCAGTTGTTGAAGCTTGCCCCATGTACTGACCGGGTTTTCTGTTGTTGACTGCAGCAGTTGTTGAGGTTGCCGGGTTGGGGCATTAAAACTGCTCACGGAAGCTACGGCGCCTAGTTAGGTGGTAGCCTTATTTTATTGACGAGACGCTTAGCTTTCCCATTGCTGGGAGAACTGTTGCCGATTCGGGACGAGGCAATCGTTCAGATTAGTTTTCATGGAAGGATTGAAGGATCGGCGTTAAATTGAATTACCGGTTTCTGTTCATTAACTGAACGTAATTATTTCGTTTGTTTCGGGTGCAGGTAGAATGAAATTATATCAGATTTGCTGGCGAATTGGAGATTGTTTAGCGATGTTTCCATGATTTTTTACGCTGTGTGTTTGTATTTAGCGACAATTATACTAAACATGTGTCGGATTACAATTTGCAAACTAATGTTTAACTCTTTTTACACACTACTCCAAAGTTCAAGGAGTGTAGCCATAAAAAATCCCTCTTACATCATAAACATAATCCTAATCTGTGTTGTACAGTTTCGTACATCCCATCTGTACTCGCCACAATTCCGGTCCTTTTAATGAGCACTCGTTGCGCAAAATATGGCGCACCGGCCATTGCTAAATGGATGCAATTTTCGAAAAATCTGTTTTACTACTATTGGGCAAGTACGGCCAGGCCAGTAATCACACCTGCTACAATTGCAAGAGCATAAGCCGTACAGAGTGAGAGAGAAAGGAGAGCCAAAAAAAGAAAAAAAAAGCAGAGGCATTGAATAGTTTTTGCCCATGCCCATTTTCTGCATCTTACGACTGTCGGTACAAGTGGTCGAAATGGTGGAATCGTAAGACTACACAGAACATTCCATTCTTTCTTCTTTTTTCCTCTTCTGCTTCCGTGTCCGCTTTGCCAACGCTCATAAATGTGTACGTGTGTACCGGGCGGGAGTACAGGGTACAATTGCCCGTATAATGGCATACCTTCGCCAACTCCCATCGGAGCCATCTGGTGCACTGTTAAACCAGTGAGCGAATTAACCTCATTTCAGTTGTCATAAATTATCTCACCACGCTGGGCAGCTGTGAAACATTATTCTTAAACCAGCGTACAGCAATCAAGCCGCGAAACAACAAACCGCACCGTAGCGTTGTGTATATTCTTTTTCCTAGCCAGCCCGGGCTCCATCCCTCCCCTCCTTGGCCCTTGAAAGACATTTGCGAAGGACCCGTTCCTTCGGGGCATAAAAGTCTCAGCTGGGAAATGAATATTTTTGCACAAACAATGGATGGGACGCGCTGAAAGGAGTAAATAAATACTGTGTGCCCCAAACGGCCACGGCCACTGGTAGCACTGGAACTGACCAGCCACGGCACGGTCCCCTCTGCCCCCTCTCTTCACAGCTTGAAACACGTTCAGATGACGTACGGTTTCGGAGGCCGGAAAGAAATAAACTACAGGAAAGTAAACCCGAGCTCATCCGTTTTCGGCAATGATGGATGTGTATCTTGCTGGTGGCAGTTATGCGTGCTGAAAGAAGCTTCCCTGTACTGTTCTGCAAACCCTTATTTTCAGAATTAAAATCACCTGACTCACATTTTCCCCTGCCGGCGACGGTGTGGAACTTGGTCGAGTTTTTTTGGTAGGATTTAACTGGAGCTGGTTAAATGGTTAAATAGTACTCTTAAGGATTTATGTTTTTATGTTAGTTTTGAGGATCAGATTCGGTGTTCATAGATATTACAAAAATAAATGAGAATAGTTGTACACTTTTTAAAGCTTAATAGAATAACTAGAATAGAATCATAAGATTAGCTTAAATATTATTGGGGCCTTTCACGATTCTAGTCAGCTTTTTACATGAAGTTTGACACTTGGCCACACGCAATACTATCCTCAGATATTCAGCCTAGATTATTTCAGCCTCAAAGCTAGAATTATATTCGAGTACCTTATATTCGAAAAAAAGCCTACCCAATGTCGTATTTTACATTCATCTCAAAGTTCATTTAAGGAATCAGGTGGTGGAATCTGAAGGAAGATCAGATGATCTCGTCTCACATAAAAGATGTGATAGTGTTTTGTGTATTTTTCAAGTTACCGGAAAGCCTTTTTGAGTGAAAGTTGTCATCCGTGTTGTCAAAAAGTGATGTTCAAATTTGGTTATAAAAACACACTATGAGACACCCTGGTTTACATACACTTTGCCTGTATATTATACCCATTTTGATAGCTGCTCGAAAACCACTACACAGTGCAAACAACTGACAGGCTCAAACTTCAGCCTACGGTCTTAAAACTTAAAGGGCCCATTATTTGAAATATTACGACACCCAGTTTGGAACTGGTTTAATATTTCACTTAAAATACACATGAATTAAAGCTGTACTAACATGATCAACCCACAAACACAATCCACCAGTAAGCCCGCCCGTGAGCCAATTTCTAATCCGAAGCTGGTGGTCATGACTGATAAACATAATCGCGAATGGGAATGCATCGGCTAAAGTGTTTTATTTCTTTCGCTCCTGCTGCTCCTGACTTGGTGCACCACCATGATAATGCACCACGAATGCAGATCCTTACACAACATGACTATCTGTGTGAGAGTGTGTGTGTGTGTGTGTGTGTGTGTGAAACGAGCTGCCAGTAGCGGAAGCAGCAGTACGAACGTTTCAGGAAAAGATACATCCGCGACAACTAGCTGCATGAAGAGTATTTGCATGTGCTTCACGAGCGCAAATAAGAGTATAGTGTAAAATAAACTAAAAAGAGAGTCGGTAACGAGCATCATTCCATGGTTTGCAAGATGGAAAGAAAGAAAAAAAAACAAAAACAAAAACTGCACGAATACTTTGAGGTTCCGTTGGGTTGGATGGGTTTTTCGAAAAAAAAAAAAAGAAATAACGAACAGAGAAAATATCAAATTCCTTCCTCGCTACCATACACAAATAGCATTGCGTTTGAGTGCAAATGGAGAACTCCCCACACACACACGCACACACACACACAAACACATGAAGGTAGTGTGCAGTTCGGGTCCGAGCAAGGGCAGAAAAACACACGGCGCAAAACCGAATACACATTCATAATGCGAAAGGATAAAAGATTACATTTGGCTCATTTTTATCCGGTTTCTTTGGTCCGCGCTTTCGCCATTAGTGAACGATCCCGCTGTCCCGGACCCATAATTCTGATTGGCCCACAAGGATAACGGCAGGGAGAGGGTGGGCATGGGGGAGCGGGAAAAAACAAGAAAATCCTCCAGCACGTGAGTTAAGAGCTTAATGTTTTCCTCGGGAACATTTCGCCGGCGCTGTCGAACAACAAAACTTGGCCACCGGGAAAGCGTGAGTGGTATGTGTGGTATATTAGGAAGAAGCTAGAGGAGAGAGAGAGAGAGTGAGAGAGAGAGAGAGAGAGAGAGAATATCAGCAACTAGAATGGATGTATGTAATCGCTTAAGGTGGTTTATAGCGAAGTTGTGTTTAAAGTTGGTTTTGTGAGCGGGTTTTTGCCTGAGGTATTGGGGGTACTGCACTGAGGGCTTGAAGATGAATAACGCTTGTAGGATACGGGTGAAACCATGCTGTGCTGAAGTTATGTCTGGGCGGTTTGCATGCAAGTGTCCATTTTCTGCCACTTCTCTCGTGTCCGTGAGCGTATTCGAAGTTGTTGCAATAGAGTTTGTTTGCTGTTCGCAAATTGCGCAACACTCGGAACTAAATATCAGTGTTTAACAGTTCGTTATTGACTATATATTTATATTTTATAGAAATATGCTTGAAGAAAAATTATGAATAACTGTTAGTGTAAACAGACTAAAATAAGCATTTTCCTGACTTACTTTTGATGAATTGTGTGGAGTCTATCATACACTTTCCCAAGCTTTTTGCACACAAAGAAATATTTGCCAAGTCCTCGCGTGTATCATAGTGACGTATGATGAGTTACGCCTAACTGCGTCCCCGTGTGTGTCCAAACAAGGCTTCAATTCATTCACCCCTTCAAGCGAGTATAGTAGCGGTGAAGATATGCCGAGAAAGAAGCAAGCCAGTATAACGAATCAACAACGACAGGAAAAAATGGCACTAAAAGTGAAATGAGTTATTTCTTCCAGCGGGCTGCAAGTTGTACCCCTAGTCAACATAAAACTTCTTTCCTTGTTCCCTTGAAACCTCACCCTTCCCGTGCTCCGTCCGAGGAAGGGCACACGTCTTGGCAAACAATCACCTTTCCAGAAGCCGCAACCGAAACAAGGATGACTGGAGCCCATTTCTCGTTCCACACACATACTCTTTCCGCCACGGTAGCGCCGACGGTTGTATTTCATGTTTTATGCTGCCCTATGCCACCCGACGCGGCCACCTTTTCTGCACTGTTTCTTTTTCCCCGCGTTCGTGCCGCGATAATGCGGCTTGACTCGAATCCCCTCCCCCCCCCTCCTACCCACTCCACTGCTTGCAAGCGAGCGGAACGCGGTGGCCCTTGCTGCCACTTTCCACCTATCAGTGATATGGAACGATAATTTTCTCAACAATCCTTTTGCCACTGGCGAGCGACTCGACAGGAAATGAAAATAAAGTACAGCTGCTAGCTAATTGATATTTATAACGGGATTCGTGTTGTAATTATTATTACCACCATGATTTGTATCGGGCGGAACGGAACCCTCGACGAGAAGCGGTCCGCTACTGCAGATTTGCTTGGTTCATCCTTCAGCGGTGGTGCGGTGCTTTCCGGTGCTCGAGAGGTGGATCGCAGCATTTTGCTATCGTACGTGCAGCTATAAGCTGACGATAAATGTTGGCAGCTAGCGTTCTATTAAAAACCATATTCAGTTGAGGACGTGGTTTTGTGCTGGTATTCAGTTTTGTTATGCTCAGTTAGCAGTTTTCTTATGCGGTTTTTGGTTTAGCGTGAGAAATTTGTCGAGAAATAAGTGTTAAATTAATAAGTAAACGGTGAACTACATAGAAGTACGGGAAATACATAATTCTGACATGTATATAGGAAGCATAATCTTTCTCCATTAGCTCATAGATTGGAAAAAAAAGATTGAAAAAATGTTTGTAAAAATTGTTTGTTTTTGAAAGTAGGTAAATATTTTGAAGTTCTGTGATAACATTTCATATAAGCTATTTTTACAAAAAAATCAATCGAAATAAATTTGTAATCAAGATATTTTTAAATTCAAGGAATGATTATTTTCAACAATGTACAAACATGTTTGAAACGATTTGGCTTAAAATGTTTTTTGCTTGTAATAAGACATTAACTTTACAGCTTAGTAGCCTTTCTAATGCAATCGTGAATTCGTTATGAGCTCAGTTTGCAGTGTTCAATTGTAATTGCAAGCAGCAAACATTTCACATCTTTTTCGTCCCACTAGTAAACATGCAAAACACACACACACACAGACACATGCACATTAGGTTGAATTGTACGTATGAATAAATTTGATTCTTGTTGTGATGACCCGATCTCCAGCTGCTTCAAAATAATCCTTTAAGGGTTACCGAAGGCAACGAGTTGCATAATTGTTGAGAGTGCTGTTTTGACTTTTTAGAAGCGGTCGCCAAAGACACAAATACACACACCTACTCAGGATGTATCAAATGTACCAGCACATCCCGTATATGTCGTCTGTGGCTGTCGAGCTTTAGTCAACCGGGACCCGTGTTCGATGAGAAAATGTAAAGATACACACAAACTGTGAAAACATACGCTTGAGCAGCGCTAGCATGGACGGGGTCCTGAGAAAACTGTCCCTCGGTATGGTACTTCAAAACAAAAAAAAAAGCAAGCGTCCAAGGATCACGCTGTGAGTGTGCTGTGTGAATCTGTCACAAGGGGTGCGCTTCAACATTGAGCAAAGTTCCGGGCACGTGGAACAAAGTCAAACACAACATATCCTCGTAACGGTGAGTGACCATCGTTGTTGGTAACGTCCCTGGGACTAGCCAAGCGACGTGAAGCAACGATGCGGTGCAAATCTGGTCGACCCAGGACCACGGCCCGAGTGGTTGAAGCAAGGAAGGAAGAAGCAAATATATCGAGGCATTATTTTTGTTTGTACAAACACATCCAGGTCCGCTCTATTCAAGCGCACTGGACCTGGTGTCTGAAGTGCATAACATCCCGCTGGGGGCGGTGCGTCGGTCCTGTGAGTGAGTTTGTGTGTGTGTGCGTTTTTTAGCTGCTTTGGCTCTGTCACGAGCTGTTGTGTCGGATTTTCAAGGACGGCAACACGGCATTAATTCAATAGTTGAACACATAAGTCAAACAAGCGAGTACCCGGATTGTTGATGTATGACACTTGGGCGAGCCAGAATGGGTGAGTTTTGCAACGTTTCTATGGCCTACTGATGCGGGATTGACTGAGGGTCCGGGGCAACCGTCCAAATGGCACCGTTGTGCCGTACCCGCTCCTTGGCAACATGACATGAGTGCGCCAGCATAGGGGATTGGGCTAATGCTCGGACAAAGACTTTCGGGTCCGTGTTTGACATAGCATAACACTTTTAATGCACTTGTACGGATGATGTCTTAATGGTGCCCTTTCTCGCTTCGAAAGTGATATATTGTGAAGCGGCGCAACAAATGCTCGCTTTGTCGTTCAGGATTTAACAACATTACCGGACAGACAAGCTGGCTCGCTGGGGCAAACCGGAGCACGGGGACGAATCTATAATTCATTTTTATTGTAGCGAATGGAATCAATCGTACGTGGGCATGTTCTGAGCGATGCTGTTGTGATTCTTTATATTTATTTTAAAAGGCATCAGAGAGTTAGTTAGATTGGCGCAATTCAGAGAAACATGCAGTAGATTGTTTGTGTTTCATGTTGTGCTCTCTCGTGCCTTGAAAACTTTAAGCAATAGTATTGAAAAAATATATTTTCGAATGCTCCAAATGTATATAGCTTAATTCAATATTACTGATATTAGCTTCATTTTTAAGTGTATTGGGTAGTTTTAATAAAAGGATGAATTTTTAATATTTCAAACAGTTGTACAGAAAGTACAGATGGAGAAACTTTGATTATTTCCAATAATCAACACGCATTACAAGTCAGGCTTATGACCTTTAAGATGAACAATGTGTACATGCTTTAGCACTTTACTTTGACTCATTTATATTCTTTGACATACATAGTCTTATAGTGTATAGTCCATCTTCAAAGCTCTTATCAAGACGGTCTAGGCTGAAGCTTTATAGGTTGAATTTAGCTTATAAATTCTCGTAATAATGAATTCGGGCTGAAATCGGGTTAAAATAAGGCACTTTGACACTATAATATTAATATCGGCGCAAAAATTCTCAATGTTCTTTTCCGGGGTTGACCTTGCGCCTATTCATTTGATACTTTATAGGAGTATGATCCAAAGTGAGAACTCTAGGAGTAGTCCGCAGTACATTTGACTCCAAACCTTAATATTTTGTCGTGAAGCATGTTGTTGCATATATTTCCGGTAAGCTATAATTACAAAAGGTAGCAGGTTACATATTTACACGTTTCAAGAATAACACACGCTACAGGCAAGTTAAGGTGAATGGGGTTGAGTGAATGACGAGTCATACAAATGTCTAACGATGACACTGGACGATGTGCTAAAAACAAACGTGGTAGTAAACCAAAACTTGTGTAGTTAATATATTGATTGATACACATGTAAGTTTTATTAAATTCAATTTGCAAACACTATTTGCGAATTTTTACAAACTATTCTGTTACGTCTATTCGATATTTTGTACTATATTTGTATTTGATATTTGTTTTGTACTCTTCCGAATTCACAAAGAATTCAAAGGTCATTAAAATTGTCGAAATTGATTTGAACCATTTTGACTTTAAAACTTGTGAGTTGGGCAATACTTAGAATTTTAGAAGTAAAATTATGGGTTTCCTACTAACATAGACAAAAACTGATGAATAATTTCAACAATGGATAAAAACAGGATTTGTTGCTTTCGCGAAAGATTACCTCCATTCACCCGTAGATCTAGCGCGTACATTCCACCGAAACTCCGGCCAATCGAGACAGAGTTGTGCCGAAATACTCGCCTCATGCAAATTCCAATTTCCGCCCAAAGCGTTCGTCATTCCGACACTCATCTGTTGTGATATCTAAGTCGCAAAAATAAGTAACTTTTTTACCATTTCAAATTTCGCTCACCATGCCTCACATTCTATTCTTGCCTGTTTGGACTAAGTCTACTTCTATACTGCCACTTTCTACACATAACAAAAAAAATGGAGAGCATTTCAAGCTACCTAATCATAAATAACACCCCAAATTCTATACGATCGATATCGTTCAGCCTCCTCGAACGTAGCGAAAAAGTTTCATTTGGTCGGGTGGGTTCGTATTTTTAATTGAAATTTTTTCCACCAAATATTGCCGCTCATCGGCGAATGCTAGTCACGCAATTTTTGAGCGAAACTTTTGCCCAAGAAAACCAAACACCCGGTACGGATTGAGCAAACGGTTGACGTGGAGGAGTCGTCTGTTTTTTTAGTTACTTTGTCTCTTCATGAAGCTGCTCGCGGAAGAAAAGCAAATGAACGACCAGTTTGGTATCAACACGCATCGAAGGAAAGGAGGAAAAACGGTCCCCACCCCCACCCAACAGCTATCCACGGAACAGCGTAACGGCTTTTCCATCGTGTGAAGGCTGCAGTCGGGGTGGCCGAAATTTGTGAAGGTAAAGCGAAAGCATCGGAAAAAGGTCAAACAAAAACAAATATTTGAGCCAATTCGCAAATAGCCCTCCACTTGACCTCCCGCAGCCGCCGCCACCGAGCCGTCACGAATCGGCTTCTGCTGCGAGTGGCCCGTTTGATCGGGTCGTCGTTTTTGCTGGACGCCTAACAAGCAACAGAACCGGAAGGGCTTGGTCACCATGGGCCGCGTGACCTTGTTGATTTCGGCGAAGCCTGACCGGCCGGCAGCTGGTGTCCGTTTTTGCTTCCCTGCCTGCATTCATTTAGTTCATTGATCCTTTTATCGCCGCTCGCTAGCGCCAGTCGGGCGCGGAGGGGAAGGATACGGGCACGCTTGCCCGGCGGCTCAGCATAGAATCGTTCGCATGGTGAGGTGTTACGATGAGGATGGTCACACGTAAATGGGTTCAAATGTGGTCTCGGGACGGTCCGAACGCTCAAACCGGTGGACCGGGAGCGGGACCATCGTGAAGGCGACCGGTTCGTGCTGATCGACGATTGGCCGAAACACGACCACCATAAGCCTCGTATCGATTTCATTAGGCCACGCTGAAATGAGCTTCAAAGTGTGGCGTTAGAGCAAAAGCAATCCACTCCCTGCTGAAGCCTCTGTTGCCACTGTGCGCTAGGATAGGCACAAAAACAAACGGAAAAAGAGAGTTAACGAGAGCGAGAGCGAGAGCGATAGACACATAGAGAGTAGCCGCCAGAAAGCAGTGCCCCATTTGGCAGGAATGTTCGAAACAATATGAGTCCCGAAATTAATTAAAACTCGATCCCGTAGCCAGGAAGATTCAATATTGTTGCTTTTCTTCAACTTGGTCATTTGTGCAGTGGGCCGGGCGGCATTGGCGTTGTTGCTTTTTATGATTTGAGCCGTGCGGGAACTGAACTGGTTGCCTTTCCCTCTATCCGGATCTGGTCAAAACGAGTTTTAAATAGCCCTATCGCGTTGCCCGCATCGCAATATTGTTTTCACGAATAAGTTTTTTTTTGTTTTGTTTTACCCCCAAAAGTAACTCTTATCTGCTACACCAGACCACCATTTGGCTAATTTCGGAGGCGACGTTTACTGTAATCTAATTTCAACTGAAAGATTCATTAAGTAAGTCTTAGCTTGCGATACAAATGCGTTCGTTTTGTGATCAGATATTGTTCTTATTGAACGGAAATGGAAGTGATTGTTTAAGTTCAACAATGGATTAGATAAGTGTCATTAGGTATTGAGAAGAACACCTTGTTGTTGGTACTTGTCATTTTAATTATTGTTTACAAGCAGGGAAAATTATTTAATCTGGTATCTGTAAAACCTTAATACACATCAGACTCAACCAAATGCGATACTCGAAAGAGAAAAAATGACTTATATTATTAACTGTTGTTTGAATTAATAAAAATGTACAAAACTTTCGAGTTTTCATGGGATTATCTTCACCTGTACTAGCAAAACGGTAATAGAACTTTCAATAATAGTATCCCATTAGTATGGAGACAAAATTTGACACCTCTATCAGTCGAACTCTAACCGTGATGACCAAACAAGTGAAACCACTTCGTTTAGGAGGCTACGCGATCAAAGAACGGCACCCCGCCCCGAAACCGAAAACGGACATCGTGCGGCAGTTTGTGTACGTCGTATGAGTCCGTTCCGGTAACTACCACATCTTAGCTCTATAAGACAACAATCAGATAACTGGTCAGCGAACCAACATACCCCAGTTGCGTCTCATCGAGAATTTATGGACCATCATGCATGATACAAAAGCTCCACTTAAACAATTTTGTCAAGAAGTGTTAAAAATTGTTGTTAAAAAAACTTAAAAAAATTCTTACACACATGTCTTCATCTGCCAGGGCAAACACACCGAATAACTTGAATTACTACCCTCCAAGAGACGTTTATGAACAGCTGTTATCTGGTTTTTTTCCTTAGTCATCGGAATAAAAACCAATTTTAAAGCAAATGTTACTGTATTTATTTATTTACCAACATATGTGTCTTGCACTCTTGAGGTTGTGACAAATTTAGTACTTAAAACCTATCCTACACCTAAGTTCTAAATTATTCCCCTAACATCTCCCTTGATCCAGTGTCGCCAAAATAGAAGTTTAATAAAATGTTTTCTTTAAATGCGTTGGTCGCAAAATTAAAATCAAAGTGATGGGACCATCTATTGAATTTCTTTGTCATAGCTAGTAACGATTCGTTGTATCCATATAAGGTACGCCTGTTCTCACCGACAAGTAAGTTACGAGAGCGAAGAGGATTCGATGGCGCGTAGATATTAATCTTCTCTAGTAAATAAGGGACGTCTTATTCGTTTTTTAATATTTTGACTACAAACATTGGTTAACCTTAAAACGGTGTTCGAACGTCTGTAGGCCAAGCAGAAGGCACCGCGAGCGATAATTTGGCATGGTTATAAGTCCTCTGAATTGGTCGCATTTTAAAGCAAGTCTTGTAAACTTCCGTTGTATAGCCTCTATTCTGTTAATCAGCGTATCAAAACGAAAGATATTTAATATACAAATAGAATGCTGTACAAACTTTACAGATTGTAAATTCTTCGTAAATCATACTTTCTGCATTCACTGATCAGTGAAAGGTACATAAAAATAGCTCCTAGCAATGTCATTTTGAACCACGGCAGACGTTTCAAGACCCCTGGTCAAACCCGTTTCAACTATTCTGATAGTTCTCAGAACAAGAAACCTAACTCGTTCCAGGTTTGATCGTGTACGTTTATCAATCACATACCTCGAAGGAAGATATTATTTTTGCATAATTAGATAAAATTTGCAGCAGGAGTTTCCAAGAACTTAAACTAATTTTAAAATTCCATGTTTACTCAGCCAGCTTTCTCACAACAACGAAGACAGCAAACAGGACACCTTCACCAGTGTTGAAATAGAAAATGGAAACAGGAAATTACATGATTGGGATTGAGTTAGGATAATAGGCAGAATAGATTTTAAGAATTAAGATTGGTATGAGGCTGAACAATTTCTATCGGAGTAAGGGATAGGCAACTAAATAGGAATAAAATTGGATCAAGATTCCGGAACCTAATAGCGGAACTGCGATCCATTATTCGTGAAAACGCAATCAGAGTCAATTTAAATAGTGTGCAGTAAGTTTGCTTTGATAAGTTAGCCTTTGAGCTGCTAAAAGCGTGGTTTAATTATCTTTTAGGCTATGTTTTCAATTGTTTTTTCGACAGCATGAATTTTCCATTAAAATATTTAACCCTCCCTTCACACTCAAAACCCAATTGACATGATCTTCATTTTTATCCCACATTGTGTATTTAGGTGTGTGTTGCGGTTTGCCCACAAGCCCATCAATATTCCATCACAACCATGGCTGAGCTGCCGTGAAGAATGACAAAATATCAAGCAAACAATCATTTGTTTCGAGCCGGGTTTCGGTCCAGCAAAACTTTTTAATTCCATTAGAACCACTCATCACAATTCAGCGTCCAAACTAACAGCACGGCCACCCTACCGACAGCAGGTCCTCACTTTCCGGCCTCGCTGTGTCCCATCTGATTAGGGTCAATTAGTTTGATGACGAGAAGGGAAAATTTATTGATTCGAACCCATGGCTCAGCCCTATTCGCCGTCCGGCCCCGACTGGCCTCTAAATGAAGCTTAAGAGAAAAGTTTCAAATTTCATCCCAGATCTGCGTGCAGCAGCAATTTTCCGTAGCGAAACTGCTAAAATATGTCCCTTTTTCATGAGCGGTGAATTCCCATCCTCCGTTTTGTGACGAACGTTTCAACGGTGGCAAGAGGCAGGGCAAAAGCGGTGCCGGAAGCTTGGCATACTCCCGTCGGGTTGATTCTATTCGGAGGAACAAAATACGCTCATCATCGATGAACTAGAGAAAGGGCGGCGTAAGGAGGGAAGGCAAAATTCCTTTTCGGATCAACTTTTATGCGCTTTCTTTCGCTTTTATTTTTCGCCTAGTTTCCGGGTTTGCTGTGTTGGTAGGGAGGAGGTTTTTTGTGCTCCCTGGCTTCAGCTATACGCCAAAGATCTGCACTCTCTTCTTCTAATGCGTAACACTGCTTCTCGCTTGCCGGGCATGAAAGTTTTCCTGCGTTTTGGGGTTTGAGTGAAATCATAAAGCCTTTATTTGTTTCTTTGCAGCAACTTTCGTCACTTCCCGGGGTTCCCAGGACCGCTCACGGGTGTTGTCGGGTTTTGATGGCTTTTCAGCGTTTGTTTGGGCTTATCTTCTGACTTCTAAAATTTGCTACGCCAACTCTCGGGTGGCTTACGCCCTGCGGAGCATCCTCATTCCTTACTGCCACTGTAAGCGGGACGCAATCATTCCGATTCGTTTTTTTTTATTATGTTCGCTCCCCTGCTTCGCCCGGTTTTGCTATGCAACGGTATGGTTTTTTTTAGTTCTTCGTTTTTCAACGGGAAGTGGACTTTTCAACTAACTCAATTCAAAAAGAAGCTGTCGCACATCCTTCCTACAGGGGGAGGAGGAGGAGCAGCACAATATAAAGCAGCTGGGTGCGGGTGAACGCATAGTGAAAATAAAACCTCATCCTCTTGCCAACCACTTCTTTGCTCGCCGTCGTAGTCGGATGGTGGCTGTGTCCCTTTATCCGCCCAAACTACCATTAGTGAATTGACCGTGGCAAAGAATACGGATGGCTTAGGATTTTTCTTTTGACGTGCGATTGAAACACAGAACAGGAAAGAAGTGAGATTCTACTTTTTTATTTGTGACTGTACTGTGTAAAAAGCAGCTACGTGTTGGTTTTTCGTGTTTTCTTCCTATTGCTCCGGCATGAGGAAGAGCGTCACCGCATCCAGAGCGTTAGCCTCCAACCGTTTGAAATTTTTCTTTGCCGATAGCCAATTTCGTGGCTTTTTGAGAAAACGAAAGGCCTGTTGACGATTGAAGGCAATTTCCGAAATGAAATGAATCACGATTACTGGCGTGTGGTTGGCCGTGACGGTGCTCTGGTGCCGCGTCTGGGCATCGCTGCAAGTGGGATGATCACGTTGATGGTAATGATGATGGAACGGATTTGTACCGTTAAGTGAATTGCGGTCAATCTTGCTGTAACAGTTTACTTTACCAATTTGAGCGAACAAATAGCAATACTTTTTTGCCGTTGGTCGTAACGCGAATGCATCCTTCACATGATGACGCTGGTGGCGCTTTGAGGACACATTTGTTGAGCTATTTGCTGTAGTTGTATGTGATCTGTGTCGTTTGAATGATGTTTCAAGCACAGAAATTAATCGATAGAAAAATACTACGTTAGAATTATGGCTTAGAAAACCATTGATATTGCTATTTTGAAATCCCAACAAGGCCTTCAGTTCACTCAGTACACTTACTGAATCTTAAAGGGTTTGAATTTTCCATGGCAAATCGAATGGTATGGTTCATCTTACTAAAGAAACACAGCAGAGCGAAGATTATGTGTGGAAACATTTTTGTCCTACAATACTTTGGAACATTGATTTTTTCAAATTAAGAAAGGTTGAGCAGAATATGTACATTGGGAATGTCTTGAACTAATGCTTGAAAATTATTCGAATTATGGTAATGGACGGACGAGGCGCCTCGTATAAGAGTGAATTTGATTCGATTAATTGCAGAAGCATCAACTTGCCCAAAATCTTTGTATATTAGCAAGATTGGGCTATAAGAACTGTTGTTGAAAAAGAATGATTATTTATTACCATATAGGTTTTTCTTTATTCTATATCAATGTATCTGTAATGGATGCAACATGCATAATTTTCATAATGTAGCAATTTACTTTTCAATTGAGCGCATATGACGTTGAAAAAACTACATTGGAAGACCTTTAAACAAAAACTCGGTATAGTAAATGAACTAGCGACATATCCTTAAGAAAGTACCAGTTGTTAAGAAATTGTTACTTCTACATTAAATTTCATTATTCGAAAACGTGATGAGTTTTGATTCTTTGATTTTACAACTTGTTCAATATTATGACTTAATAATATTCCTGTTTTAAATAATTAAAGTTTGAGAAATAGCTGCTAAATTATTGCCAATATAACTGAGTTTTGCATTCCTCAAACTGTCCAGATTTCCTTTCTGGGGATTGTGTAATTAGGTATCTCGAGAAAACTCACTAGATGGCTGGATGTAACAAAACACATTTGTTGCATAACATTTTAACATTTTAGATGCCTTCACTCAAAATGAAACATAATAACAATATTAGAAATACAAAAAGTAACTCAACTTATGCACGGTCGAAGGCAAACTTAGTTTCAAAAACATCCATCTCGAAACGTCACCGCTCTAATGAGGACGAAAACAAGCTGCGCTGAAATGATGGGAAAAACTTCCAACAAGTTTCTGTAACAAGCCTAACGAAGAATGAAACGAAATCGCTGCACCAATAGAGGTTTGGTACAGGGTCTCGGAAAAATCTCGTCCTTTTTTTCGTTCTTTCCTCTTCAACTACCCCTATCGGGCCCAGTGACCATAAACAATCGCAGTCGTAAATCGCCGGCACACCCTTGGCACCACTCTAATAGCTAAAAGACCGCCACACGTTTCGTGGGTGGATTCAGCTTCAGTTGGCCTTTATGCTCCCCTTTACCTCTGACTGCGTTTTGTACCTCGCTTGGCTCAAGCTGCGCGACGCACCGCATTTCTATAGGCTGCACAGCTTTGGGGATGTTTGTAGGCAATGGATGTTTTGCACAAGGTTTACTTATTTGTGCTCGGGTCGGTTGCTGGCCATAATTTTTCGCAATTTTCCACTAATTGAACAACTTTTCTCCATCATAAAATAAAGTTGCTGCGTGTGCTGGTGGTACAGAAGCGAATGGGAGTGATATTTTCCGTCAAGGAACGTAGCGATGCTGTCTGTTGACGGGTGGTTAAATGGCTAGCGGTGAAAGAAATCGCAACAAAATGCAAACAATCCATTGATCATGAACTTGTTGTACGCGACCGGTGTTGAATGTGTATGAAAAGTAAGTAAGTAAAACGAAACAATAAACTTTATAGGTTATTGTGAATGAATTATGATAATAAGTGAGCTCCAAGACATTTTTAAGCACATTGTTTAAAGTAGCATCTTCTCATTACATCCTTCAAATATTTCCATTTGCTGAAATTTTGCTGGAATGTGTCTCTGAAACAGACTCCATTTTGGTGAACTTTCCACCTTGTATGGCTTCTTC
The DNA here is from genome assembly GCF_016920715.1 of Anopheles arabiensis. Lineage (NCBI taxonomy): Eukaryota > Metazoa > Arthropoda > Insecta > Diptera > Culicidae > Anopheles > Anopheles arabiensis. The sequence continues at coordinate 37,743,013 of NC_053518.1, forward strand.
TGCAAAACATCCCTAACTTAGCCATTTTCCTTTAAAAGCTAGGATCTGTTGTGCTAGCTACATAACTCTACGCCAATTTCCTGCTGGTGCGCGACCCATTCATGACGTAAGTAATCGGAAAACCGTGTCACTGCTAGGGCAACACTGACACCAACATTGGTATATGTGAGGCGTAACGTTCCATCATTGGAATGCATAAGGCGCCTATCATAAACCCTCGCGGCAGATTCGGGCGCTGTAAAAGGAAAATTTGTTCCGGCCACTTCCGGGACGACGTATCGCTCACGTCAGCAGTGGCGCCCTGTAAGATCGTGGCACGAATGGAGCGTAAAAGTGGCATCTCGCCACTTTCGTTAGTGTTTTCTTTTTCCTTTTCTAGTAGTTGTGTTCTGCTTCCTTGCCTTCGCTCGCAACAGCCTACATTAAGTCGGGCAAGTCGGGCTCGGCCCGGTCACCAGATACCGATGGCTTTCACCGCTCCGGGGAAAGTGTTTATACCGTGACAGTTATTACAGGCGAGCGGAAAATTTATGGGCCACATTTTATTCCCATGCTTATTGCGTTTGATGAAGAGAAATAAGGTTCATCGGAAATGAACCGGCAGCTTACTAGTGTGGAATGGCAAAAACCCCACCGCAGATTTGGCCACTGTAAGGTGTGCTAGTTCGGGACATGAATTTAGGATGTAAAATAGTCCTGTGGAATGGTAAGTTTTGCGTTGGTGGAAATTGTGTTCGAACAGCAAGTTGATGTATAATTGTCTTTTTAGTACAAGACCTGTTCGTTTTTGATCGGTAAGAGGTAGTGACAAAGTTGGGTTTGAAAAATATAACACTAAAATCCTAAAATATTCTTTATTTCCCAAGTTCTGTTGGATCACTTACGAGAGCAAAAATCAGTATAGCGAATTTTCAGCATATAATCAAGTCAATCAACAGCAACTCTCGCTTTAGGCAGAAAAGATTTACGATAGCACCGTGCAATCTGCTGAAAGGGTTTATGGGACCGTGCCGATCCGATGCTGTGTTACAAAAAAAAGAACCCCCTTTTGCAGCCACCCGCGCCGACGATACCTGGGCGTTGTAAGTGGCAGAAGAATAGACGATCGGTGCTGAATTATCGGAAAAGCCAAGGTTGACTTGTGATGGATCCGTTTGATTGAATAGAAATTTGGACGGATTTGAATATCCCAGCCCGGGGCGAGCTTTTCGCGGATTCATGAGCAGGAAACTACTTATATGAAAACAGACAAAAATCTACCCCTTGAGGATTGACGTTCCCATCGCTTTCTTGTTCTCTCTCTCTCTTTCTCTCTCTATACTTTCTATCTCTCTCTCTCTCTTTCCCTCTCTATCTTACTCACTATCTCTCTCTATCTCTCTCTCTATCGATCTTGGTCTTTGTAACTCTTTCATCAATCGTAATCAAACGAACCTAGAACCCTTTGAGCGGCTTGATGTGTTGCTCGGTGGGTTTGTTACAGTAAGAGGTTGACTTTTTCGCCGATACATCTCAGTCGGTTTGGCCTGATTGAAAAGTATTGTAATGCAAAGGAACTTTTGATAAACTAGGATGAAAGGGCTGAACTGGATCGCAACCAGTGATGGGTGCGTTGTAGCACTTCTTTGATGTGTTGGCAGAATACTACACTATGAAGGGATATTTTCCACCGAAATGTAACGATGAATGAGGTTTCGATAGAATTTGGTGCAAAGTTTCTTCAATGTGTTAAAAATAATGTTCAACAATATTCTCAATAACATTTTTCTTCTAAAAACCAGTTTTGTAGTTAACGTATATTACTTGTTAGGTCGTCTTACTTGACTTTTTGTTACTTCAATATTTATAGATCTTCTGCTGAAAAGGGTTTGGAACACAGTATAATATCATTGTAACATTAGTTTTAAATGTCTTTAGTTTTAAAATCCTGTAATACAATTTTTTGGTAGAAGTGTACCAATGCTGATTGCTTGCTCTTCACAAATCATCTTCACTTTGTTGTTATATTATGCCTTAATACGTATTTAAATTATCTAACCAACATGACTCGATATTAGACATTCCGATATTTACCTTTTTAGAAGTGTAAAAAATCTCCATTAGTTGATAAAAATTAAGTAAAATTAAAGCTCTTTACTGTTTACTTTTCCTTTCTGCTTTGTATATCTCGAGCATTTGTGAGTATCGTTACAGAAACTCCTATAAGATTTAATTATCATCAACAGTTAATCTCTTAGAAAAAAATAATAAATTATCTTTAAAAAAAATAGAAATATCTAATAAAAATTTATAACATCAAACGGATATTATTGATTAGAAAACGGGTTAGTGTGTTTAAGGTATTAAAAAACCTTCAAAGAATTCAAGAACAGCGTTTCTGTAAAATAAAATAAGATATCCGTCGTATAATTTATCCTCTATTGAACGAAGCGTGCTTTGTTGTCTTGTACTCATTCTACCTGTGTGTGTTGTGTTATTAAAAAATCATCCACCATGGATGCTTTTAAAATAGACAAACGTTGTTTGAAGCGCTCTGCAGTTGCGTGCAGGGCAACGTCACACACACACGTCATGCCAAGCCTGTGTGCTACTCAATTTACGCACGGAAGCAACAGCAGGTATGTGTTTTTCAATCAAATTGTTGCCCCTCCATTTCACCTTCACCTAAACGATCGCTGTAAAAATAGTTCAAACATTATGCCGTTTTTCCAAGATAGTTGCGTAGCTGAACCAACCAGCCACTGCACTCTGTAGCCTATTTGCGCTGCCATGCATTTCATGCTGCCATAAACATTAAGGCAATAGCATTTCCACACCTGTCAGAAGCACCGGGAACACCTTCAATCTAACGAATCACCTTTAGTGTGTGTGTGTGTGTGTGTGTGTGTGTGTGTTTTTGTGTGCTTTTGCAGTACACTTTCGCAAGCAGAACGGGCACACGAAACAGCAAGCAGCAAGATTGCAATTGATTTTCGACGGCGGCGGTTGCCTTTCGAAAGAAGAATGCGGGTACCCGGGACGTCATGTTTGAATTGGCTCCAGCGACTGACTTCAACCACATTTAAGGGCTTCGGGGGAAAACAAACGATCAAAGATATGTTTCAAAAGACTCTTGGCAGGTTGCCTGCTATGACACGCTCCAAATCAAACATGTGGGGAGAAAAATGACAAAAATGGAAATAGTGGAGCACTGGAGGCGAGAAACGAAACAAAAAAAAAAGAGTCTGAAGAATCACAAAAAGAAAAGAGAAAAAAAAACTTCAAGCGCAATCAAACGGAAAAGTGCCTGTTTTCAAAAGTGACCCGACCAGGGGGCTTGAATGCTTACCTACGGGTACTGGTAGAGCGGTGTAAAAAACACAACTTTCGACAGCTAAATAAATTGACTGAAAGAAAAGCACGACAGTGGCGAACGCCGAGAAGTTGGCATGCAAACTGATTTGCTTGCTCATACGTACGTACTGTTTGCTTTTCACATTGCGCAATTTCGGACAGCCTGGGCGGAGTGCTGCTGGGTGTGCCTGTTTGTGAGCGAACTGTCGGCGGGAAAAGCGAGGAAAAAGCACACCGAACACACCAGCCATAAACCAATAACCTCCATCAAGGCAAAACGGTGGCGGTAAACGATTCGTGTAGCGACGCTGGATTGCCACCACCTTTAACGGCAAACGACGGTGACCAATCAAAGTTTCGGGTTGCGTTTGGGTTGCGGTGCATCGACGTGGTGCAGAGCACCGATGCCACCGAAAGCCAAACACGGGTCAGAGGCAAGCCGGAGAGTCTATCGAGCAAACATAATAGTACTTAAACTTCTTTTAACATGAACCCGGAGCGGTAAGTTTGGGCACGGTCTTTTTTCCGACTACTACATGACCGCAGCTGCAGCGGGCGTCGCGGGGTGTCGGCGCATGTTTTGGAACTGCTAATTAATTAAAGTTATTGATTCACGGTGGTTCGGTGGCCCGGTATTCCTCAAATTGGTGCACTTACCGTGCGGGCTCCCGCTGGGCGAACGAAGGTTTGCATTTGACTGGCGAAACACGATAAAACTGGTCTGAAGGGTTTCTGTGTCCTTACATTTGTGTGTGTTTTATTTACTTTCACAGTAAGACACACGACATCAGAGAGTCGCACGAGTCACTGGATACAGAACGGCATTTGGGAAAGCACGGTAGAAGTTTTTAATAAGCATACTTACAACATTACTTAGCGAGCAGCTTTACACACTGTTACAAACTGATTTTATGCTGAACAAGGGTAAAGTAATATTGTTTAGAATAATGATCAGAATACATGAAGAACGCGACATATTCTGTAAGAAACAAACGTTTATTTATATGACCACAAGGTAGCTAGACACACAATAAAAATTACTCTATGTAGTATCTCTCAGAATTGCAACCAATTTTTCAAAAATGTTGAATAACACTTAAGTTTTCAAATGAAGTTTTTTTATGGATGATCTTCAATGTGTCAAATTAACAATTCAATTTTGCATTACTATTGGATATCAGATGAAGTAAAAATAATTTGTACTACGAAAGTTAGAGCTAAAGCTTCGATTGCAATTTTGAAAACAAATTCTTTTGTTCATTTGTTCATTTATTTTATAAAAAAAGGAGACGAGACTATAAAGACTCAACGAGAGGAAGCTTAGAAACTAGTTTCATTTTAATACAAATATAGATCACTTGACGTTGTTATATTACAGAACGTGTCTAATTACACCCTAGAAAGTCGTATTGATGCTTATATTATAATCACAAAATTGCGAGAACTTTTTAAACCGTCTAATCATAACTGGGAGAGAGGCGTTTGTACCTTATCTTGTAGTATGGCGAGCTTCATACAATATACGTTATACGTTCATACGTCTCGATGTATGGTGTCACTGTCACTGAAGAACTGGCTCAGAGTCATAAAATTAAAAATATTTGTTTTACGACGATGTTTACAATACCAGATTTATGCTTGAAAGAACTATTGTATAACAAAGAGCTTAGCCTAGCTCTACATACGTCACATTCCCAACGCACCCAATCAAATCTTTGGCCCCGGGCTAAAAATCTTCTCAATAGAATGCAACGCTTGAAACATGTGTAAAACAACCGGTAAATCAATGCGACGCGAAAATAAAACAAATTCAATTAGCCCACGACGTGCCCCAGCTTGTACGCGCATTATGCCTACGCACATAATCATAATTGGCACACGTTTTTGCACCATGCCCATTTTTTCGAGATTTCATTTGCTCAATTTTGGTCACGTCTCGGTGGACGGTTGAGTGAAAGGAAGAGCCAAAAAAAGAGCTCGAGCAAAATCTCTTTCCTACCAGCAGCTTTGCACCGCATCTGCACCGTTCTTCCAATTGTTTATCTACCTGCGGAAATTGAAATTCCTTCCCACACCTTTCGCCTAACGAGCGGTAAAGCAGCTGAAAACCAGAACGGGGAGACACGCGGGTGCGTAAAATTTCACCAGCTAAAGCAAAACGGGAGCTCTGCCACAGTGCCACAGTGCCGAGTAGCAGTTTATAAAAATACGACGCATGATGCTGTGCCTCAACTGCTGAAATGCTTAAGTGTTTTATCGCCCCAACCGGTTGCACCGGTAAGATCATCCAGCCAGCGGTGTGTAGGTGAGTACGCTCGCTGCTGTTGTCCCACGCATTCGCCACGGGATAAGGTGATGAATACTAAGCATCAACAATATTGGGCCGGCTGGATGGTGTCGGCACACGTTCGCTGCCAAAGCGCTGAAAGTGCTAGATGGTTAAATAAAGAAATGACGAATTTGCCATATGGGAGGGTGTTCGCTGTTTTCGTGGGTGGGGAGGCTTTTTCTTTAGTAGGTGGTACAAAATCACCAGCCACAACCGACGCGAAAACGGAAACACAACAGGCTGACGTTTTGTGGGTCGTCATATTAGCAACAAGATTTGCGAATGTTTACGCCAGCCGTTCCCTCAAAGCCGCACGGTTGCGCTGCAGGTGGAGAAAATAATCGCAGCCCAGACAACGGATGAATTATAAACGAAACGAATCATAAAAACCTTGAGCATATCCTTATCGCATCCCTTCGCACCCGTCGAAAGCGGCAACCACCGCAGGAATAAACCGATTTCCGGCACTTTTCTTCATCAGCAGCAGCAGCAAGAGGTGAGCTTTTGGGCTGCTGTGGCAAGTGGTGAGAGGGATGGCAAACCGTTATTCCAAAGCAAAATTTCTTGCCTCCCACATGGTGGTGTGTTCGGATGGGTGTTGCAAACTAGCGCAACAAACGTGAACTGTTTGGAGCCTCTCGAGGCAAGGGCGTGACTTTCGTGCAGCGTACGGTGGCAGCCACTTCATCAAACGGTGATGCTCGAGGCCAGACCCTGGCGCAGGGAAATGGATCACTCTCGATTCCGAGCACGTAGCAGTAGATCAAAAATCGTTCCCCAGGCTCGCTTAGAACACTTTCGCTACCTGACACAAAGTGGGAAATGATGGACAATGTGGTGTGTCGGTGGGTGCGTTTGTGTGTGTGTCACGGTTTGCCAAAACGGCACGATATGATTATAACGAAAACGCGTGCTCCAGGATACATTTGTTCTGATATGTAGGGTAAATGTAGCCGACATTGTAGATGCACATTCATACTGCTTCTCGTGAATTTGAAATTATTTTCCGAACTTACAGCATGTTCTGCCTCGCACTGATGATTACTTTCATAACCAGTGAGACATTTTGCTTCATTGCAACGCAAAATATCAATTTGATTTGTGTCTCGAATTTCAAGCCACAAATAAAACGCAAACCCCGACACGCAAATTCCTGTGGCCTCAAAGCGAAACCTGATCAATCGGAGCTTCAATTCGCGCATAAGTGTTTTGTGTGGGTCCATGTGTGAATAAGCTTACAGAAAATCTCATAAATGGAATACCCTTTGAACTCGTTCGCCAAATAAACACACAGGCCCACACATGCACTCATAAATATCCACGCACGCGGGGAAATCTGATAAAGCAGTAATAAATTTGATGGATCCGGTAACTGTGAGTGGCCGTTACTTATGCTCGAGTGCATTAATCCGTGTATGTGTGAAAGCGGCGTGGTCAGATTGCCGTTTCACAGCGCCCGGTCTGTGTGAGCCTCTCTGATCGGTGAGCCACAAAATGAATTGATATTCGAATCGAGTGCAAATGGTGGCACAAATGGCGAAAATGGTGAACGCGCAAAAGAAACGAAAAAAAAACAAACACTTTGGACACTCGAAAACAAAAACATAAAAACAGCAAAAATCAAAGGTCCGAAATACAATACAGAAATGAAAGTGCAATAAAATCACAAACCAGGGCAATCGCGTGGCGCTGCGTTATTTTTATTCGCTGCAAGCAAAGCATTTCGGTTGCGTTATGTTCGCCACACAAATCTTATGCGTCGGTCAGAACGCAATGACTTTTGGTTCTTTTTGTTTGATGAGGGGATGGAGTGGTATCAGCAGTATTGGCCCCCGTTTCACACAACCTCTAGGCGCTCTTTTTATTTGAATCTGGGCCAAATGCAACATTCGTGTGGTGCGAGTGGATTGAGAAGTTCAAAAAATGATTCCTCCCCCCGGTAAGCAGTAAATTGTGGCTGCGGCATAAATTTTGCTCAACTGGTAGGAAAGGAAAATTATAGCCAAAACCCGTTTGTACAACGCGTTGTTTGGTCAGGGTTGGGTGATTTATGGTAGGAAAAACAAAGATAATTCCTGCCCTTATTTTAGTACATGTCAACTCATACAAGCAGCCGATGCAAACGGATAGTATTTGAAGCATTATGTATTCAAACGCAATATTCAAAACTGGACAATTGTTTTTCGATACATAAGTATTGTTCATGTTCTTGAATGCTTTTATAGCTTCTTATTTTTATTTATAAAAAAGAAGTTTCTAGCGCTATAACTTATTTAGCAACAAATGTTTCAAAAAAGTTTGTTTATTTACCAAAAAATACTGTCGCAAGGAAGGTTATTTGACACTCTTTTTCTTCATTTTAGAAGGCAATGTGTTCATCCTTAAATTTTAATTGATTAATAGATTAATTGATAATTTGATAAGTCAAAACGGCGATGAACTAATTTTGATATTTCTAAAACCAATTACATTTGTGTTAATTCTATTGCTATCGATGTCTAACGTTTCCCGAAAGGAACACATATTGCAAGAACGTCATATGCGTGTTCGTAAGTTCGCGGAGCTTCTATGATAATACGAAAACACATAACCTTATGCAACACGCCCATCTAACGCACTTTGAACAGATACTACTATGTATGAAAAGAGCATAGTCAAAGGATATAAAATAAAATAACTGACCTATTTTTAAAGCATCCAAGGATTGAAGAGGATTTCAGACGCTTTTCAATGAAACTGTATTATTTTTTGGTTAAATATGCGCCGCAAATGAAGTACGGCCACCGATCACCCTGCAGGTGTAACGGATTGACCATTATTTTCATAGGAAACTGATCCGTTACCATCGTTTGTTGCAATGCTACCACTCTTATCCTCAATGCAAACCCTTCATTTTCCTACCAAAGTTATCCGGGAGGGATTGAATTATCTTACGTCCAATTTGATTTTCCTCGGTGCTGAATAACGAACGGGCCCGGGTGCCGGAAACCGGCAAGAATTCTATTGAAGAAGATTCGTTTTTCCGGGTGAATTGAACGAATTGGTACTCCGGCTCGAAACCGGTTCCATTCATCGGTACAACCTCCAACCGAGCCGAAAACGAAACGAAACGAAAACGAGGAAAGAATCATACGCTCGATCAACTGGGAACCCGCCGGAACATAAGCAGCGGAGGCGTACCGAGGTTAAAAAAGAAAGGATCCAATTGTAAATGGGAAATCTCAATAGCAGCACACAGGGCTGCACTGGGACCACCGGTGCGGTGCGCACATTGGGTTGTGGTGGGTGGCAGCGGCTCAAAGCAAATAAAAAAGTCAAAATCAATCATTCCACATAAAGATAATTCGTTCTTATGTGCTATATTTTCTGAATAAATCATTTCCCTTTCCAAACCGAAAACAATCCGCACAACCCTCGCGCTCACCCAAGCCCATCCAGATCGAATCGAATGGTGTTGGTGGCTGAATGATCCAGCAAAGCATAATACCCTGGTGTGCATATACATCTCGCGTGCGAAAGCCTCGCCGGGCGCTTCCTCGCGCACCGCCCGCGCGTCACTGGATGGATAACTTTCTTTTCCCGCTTCATTTGCTACCATCCATCTCTCCGGTCGGTGCGAATTGAAGCCGGCATCGCCACATCGACGGCAGCAAGACGGTTCAATCAGAGGAAAAGGTGGTTGAATTGTTTATGGCACCATGAAGGAGCGGATATATTGGCGCACCGTGGAGCTTGTGTGGGTATGACTTGGCACGAAATGCGTTGGAGCTGGTGTTCTGTGTGCATGTTTGTGTGTGTAGGTGTATATGTTGCAAGCAAAACACATTATCGCTACCATTGTATGTTTATGAATAAATTACTCAGTTAACAAAGTGCGAAGGATTCTTCAACATTCGGCTTCTGTTGTTGAAGATGTACACGGTTTGCGCTCATGGGTTTGCGCGCTGAGCACTGAATAGATCGTGGGCGAAAGGGATCGAACTGCAACCGGGACTGTTGTATCGACAGATGTGTGGGTTTTAATGTGATAGAAGGCAGCCGAAAGCTCAATGGAATTACAACCAACAGAATTTAGAATATATCGTGCTTGGCAGTTAATAGTGATGTAACAAATGGGAGCTAGCATAAATGGGATTTTCAAAGGTGAAGTAATTAGTCTAGCAAATTTTAAAATAATCATTCATTAAATGATATGACTTTCTTTTACGAAAACTGATTTTAATATTTTCAAGTTCAATCGTTCAATCGTTTAGAACGAGAAATAAATTGTTTCAAAGACAATCTCATACTTAGTTACAGGTATTCCTCGATATACGCCATACTCGATATACGCGATTTCGCTTTATTCTTTTTTCTAAATTTGACAGTTCTTAGAGCAAATTGTACTTATTTGACACATCGAATGTCAAATGCAAAATAAATTCCCTTTTGGTCGAATATTAAAAACCATTTCAAATGGTATAAAAGTGTAATCTTCAGTTGAAATCAGATCAAATAACTATTTTAATGGCTAAAACCTACCACTTCAAGCAAAATTATACGAAAATTAGCTATAATTTGACTGAAAATCTCGAAATTCGACATATGCTAATATTCGAGATACTTTATTGCCTCTGGTCCGCATTAATAGCGTATATCGTGCCTGTATTTATAAATTTATTTATTAGTTCATTTTCGTGAAAAATTAGATTCCAATAGCCCTTAGTTTATTGCAACTGTTCCTTTCAATTAATATGTTTTTTTTAATATGGTTAATATGCGCGTAATATGGTTTCTCTTCTTCTTCTTCTTTGGCTCAACAACCGATGTCGGTCAAGTCCTGCCTGTACCACTAGTGGACTTTGGCTTTCAGTGACTAATTGATTTCCCCCCATAGCAGGATAATCAATCCTACGTATGGCGGCACGGTCTATTTGGGGATTGAACCCATGACGGATATGTTGTTAAGTCTATGGTTTATTAATATGGTTTTTTTGAAATATGGTTATAATATGCGCATAATATGGTTTAGACGAGTAAAATATTATCTTCTCCGGATTATTTCCGTTTTTGATATCGGTGATTCAGGTTCTAAATATTCAGCTCCAAATTCCCTATGAAATCGAAATAATATTCCTGTGTAGTTCTTTAACTTTTCTCCCTATTGAGGGTCACTTACAACCATATTAAAATAATCCATCACCATCACAGCCCCTTTGTTTCCAAGCGGCATCTTGATACGAGCCAAAAGGGATGGAAAAAAAATAAACGAGTACGAAATTAATGAGATTGCTTTCAATTTTCTATGCCCTCCTTTACCACTTGTGCTGTGACTGGGCAAGCAGTCCGTCTTGAATTCAACTTGAAAACACAATACTTGTTGTCTGTAAGTTTCTTTTCCTATCCTAAAGTTTATTTCCGATGCTATCGGCCAGGCACACAAATGGAAAGTTTCACCCGGATGGAGTTGGTGCATGTTTTCTACCGTGGCTTATTATTATTATTGAGGTCTTATGGGGATTTTAAAGCGGAGAAAGCCCTTTCCGGGGGAGCATCCTCTTATAACCGGTACCCGCTGTGCAACCACACCGAGGATGTATGATGGTACGAGCAGCTTATCAAAAGTGTAAATCTAGCAAATTAGATTTAACTTTGCTCCGACAGACCACCACGGCAGGGATGGGAAACGATTCTTCCAGATCAAGAAGAAGTCGTTTCGATCGGTCACTTCGTCGTCCCCAGGAACACCGGAACACACGGCAAAAGAATTCAGTTTGGAGAAAGTTTTCTTTGGCAAAGAGGCTGCCCGGGTGACAATGATTATGTTCCCGAGCCAAGAAAGAACATACATCCGGACACACCGAGGGTAGGATGGACGCGAGAAGGGTGGAAACCTTTCAAATCCCGACGAACTCCTGTCTTGGAAAATGAGCGTTCCAAGCGACGAACGTTCCAATTCCGATTGCTTCGATAATCTTAGCGAACGTTCGTGTAATGGAGGACCGGGTACACATTCGGATCGTTTGTCACTGCGAGTTAGGAAGTAAATCCGTTTCACTAGTTCTCCCAGAGGGAGAAGATGATTGAAGCAAAACTTGTCAATCCATTCGATCCGTTCGCTCGTGCGGTACCGGAACTCGCATGGGCGTTCCTCCAAGGCGGACGGTTGCTCGGCAAAATAGCATTCCTTGGAAGACAGGAAGAAGGATGCACTGTCACAGCTTTAGGTTGTGTCTGTTCGGGGCACAGTACGCTCCGGGCGGTAGAAACTGTGTCTGGCTGTGATTTGATTCCATTTGCCAAATTGATTTTCTGTTCCTACGGTGTGTGTTTTTTTCTTTAGTAGTCTGTTGTCACTAGAGCTCAGAGCGCGCTTTCGACTGCCAACGAAAGTATATTTGTGCAGTCCTTTCTTTTACTTCGTTGTCTAAGTTAAAACAATAAAATCAGATCGAGCTCAGAAGGGAGGGGAAATGTTCTTATCTGCTCTATTTAACATGCTCGAGACTGAATTAATCATCAGCTGATGATGGATAAACATTTGCACCTCGGAGAGTGTGTGAAGCGTTTGTATTGCGCTAACATCAAAGGATCAAAATGTCTATTTCTAAAGCTCGACACCAGTACAGCAACTGGAGAAGAAATGTTGACGTAAAGCTTCTTCTTCACCTTTGTTTCGCTTTATTTATTAGCCCTTACAGCGGTAAGGGGAAAAAGTGTTTGTTTGTCTTCGCTTTGTGCTTGAGTTCGGCGGTCAGCTCATCAAGCATTCCCATTGAGTAGAGAAATCAATCAGGATCAAACCATTCAATTGAACCGTACATAATGTGCGGGTGTCATGATGATATCCTTGCCCGGTGTGATCGACACGCACCGAGAGCTATAATGTGGCACTGCGCCGCCGCCACCACTGTCCCCCGTAGAAGTGAAGTCACAGAAAAACTACCACGCTGGTGAACGCCACCAGAATCGCAAAACCGCGTCCAACCACGTACGGGGTCTAATGAAGGCATTCACCTCCCGTCAGACGCTCTGTCGTACCTTACGCGGAGACGAGACGAGCTTCAGGCATGACAAACATATTCTTCACCTTTTGTTTGACGACAAACAGTTCCGGTCCCGCTTCCCGGCCCTACCTATCCTGGCCTGCTTTTCCCTTTGGCAGGGTGGTCTTGACTACCCTGCCCTTGGCTGGCCAAATTCAGCGCCATCATGGTAGGCGCAACGCAAGGTATCTAATTCTCCCCCTAAAATACAAACCCTTCGCTTTGAGCGCTTTCTCCCTCCTTGCCAACACGTGGCAATTTCCGGCCAAGCCGGTATGGCTGTCGTATCGGGTGGACACGTGAGTAAATATGGCCGATAGAACGAAACGCACCCAATTCGCGGTGGAGAGGTGAATCGGTATCGTTCAACCAAGCTAACAAATATAGGGAAAAAATCACCACACCTCTCCCCAGCGCCAATCGAATAATCCCAGCACCAAACGCGCGTCCTTGACACATACAAACACAGGCACAGCGAAAGTCAATCGGATATCGAAATGCTATTCCCCGAGATTGTTGGTACAGCGCCCGGTACGCCAGGACGCCCGCCGGGCAATGTCGATGAAACGGTTCGGACGAAACGGAATGATTACTGCTAATGATGTTAGTTGATAAATATGTATGAATTCCATCTCGAGCATTGGCACAGTGGCCACGAAGCCCGGGAACCGGTGATATCGAAGAGGATTTGGATTTGAATTGCAATTCCTGCACTCCTCTTTGCCTGCACCCCGTTGCCCCTGGCCGGGCTGGTGGCGTTCTACATTTCGGGACTGCTCGAATCGATTCCGGGGGCATACGTAGGGGTTAAATGGATTAAAGTGGCTTCAGGTGTGTGTGTGTGTGTGTTGATGCTGTTTAGCGATATACCAGAAAGATCTTTATTGTTGTACTATTTGTGCACGATGTTTTAAAAAAGAACGTGAACGTGAAAGTAAAAGAACATGGTATAATGTTGACCGTACTAGAAATGAGAAAAAGCTTAAAGTTTTTTTTATTTGCTTTGTGCTTTGTTTTCGGAAATGGTTTCCGAAAAAAACTAAACCCATTCCACAATTCGCACACCAGATGTCGCTTGTATTTTTTCTACCAAATCCACTTCCCCATTCTTGCAATTCGCTCGTTCCGAGTGGTCCACCACCACCCCGGCGCAATCTGTTCGCTCCCTTTTGCTGCTTAAAGGAGTGCCCCAACTGCGCTACTGACCAGGAGGGTGGACGTTTCTTGTACAAAACTGGGCAGGAAAGTTTCCCGCTGGGGCAGCTTTCTTGGGTGCGTTTAAAATGATTTCCACAAACTGCTGCCACTGCCAACTGTGCCGCACGTGAATTGTTTGATAAAAATGGCGTTCCCCGTTTTCCTTGCCCCAGTAATAGAATATTTGGCGGTTCAAGCGCCACGGGAAATGGGAAAGCAAGAAGCAATCAGTGATGTGATTCGGCTTACGCAGAAACATCTCAGCCCACTGCTTAAACAAATACAGTTTTCAAAGAAGCGTAGGGTAGGTAGCAGCAAGAGAAAAAAATATCCCACTTATGTTGGTGTTTGACGCGGACGGGAACTTAGAACCATCCAGAGCAGAATGTGCTTTTATTTGGAAAACGAACAAAAATTCAAATCTCACCACCATTCCAGGGAGTGAGGGGGACTGGGGCCTATTCGTGGTATCAATATCTCTACCGAACTGAAGTTTTGCTGCATTATGGATTGTCGTTTCCAAAAGTTAGCTAGCTTTCGTTCCCTCGCACACACACACCCTGCTCCGTTAAAGTCCTATTGCCCCGCCTGACGACACTCGCACAGTCACGATGATCGATGATCCAGAATCCTTGATAGCGTGTGCTCATGGGTGTCGTATTGGATGGGAAACTTTTTTGTAAGCGACCTCTCACTCTCTCCTTCCCTATTCCCCTTGATTTGAAGCGGACAAGGCGTGCCTCTTCCTCCCGAAACGGGCATCAGTGCTATTACACTAGCACCAAACGGGAAACGGAAAAGCAATTTTCTCTATCGATATCGGGCAATGCCATCGGTAGCAGCAAGCTACCGGAGGTTGGGCTCCGGGGTGACAAAAGTTTAAAACGGGAAATTGGGAAAAAGTTACCCCGTAGGGTTCTCGAGGGCTCACCACTAGTGATGGGCAAAACGGCTCCGAAGCCGGAGCCGGCTCCGGAGCCGACTCCGCTCCGACGGCTCCGGAGCCGGCTCCGCACCCACGGCTCCGGAGCCGGCTCCGCTCCGACGGCTCCGGAGCCGGCTCCGCACCAACGGCTCCGGAGCCGGCTCCGCACCAACGGCTCCGGAGCCGGCTCCGCTCCGACGGCTCCGGAGCCGGCTCCGCTCCGACGGCTCCGGAGCCGGTTTTAACACAAAGGACCAAAATAACTTTTTCAATGAAGTTTCAATCGAGAAAATCCGTAAATAGCGGAGTAAGTCATGTATAAAAGAATTTATCAAAAAAAAACATCGATGACTTTTGAATATTATTAAGAAAGGCGAGACCAACGAATACTACACAACGTCATGCATGTCAATACTGCAATCACATCGTGTATTGGTTTCCACATAGTGGTATTGGCCGGCTCCGGAGCCGTTGGTGCGGAGCCGGCTCCGGAGCGTCGGAGCGGAGCCGGCTCCGGGAAAAAGTCGGAGCCGGCTCCGGAGCCGTTAGTCCGGAGCCGGCTCCGGAGCCGTTGGTGCGCTCCGAAACGCCCATCACTACTCACCACCACACAGATCATCTCACCCCGGGTGATGTAGGGAAATATTACCAGCCTGGGATTAGGAACTAACGGGGAAGGCAAAAGGAAGCGAAAATGGACCAAGACACACATGCACGCGGGGAAACTATAATGTGCAAGTACATTCCAGAGGTTTAAAGTTAACACTAGGAAGACCCACACATCGTTGTCGTTGTGTCACGACCACACACACACACAGAGCTAGCAGTTCCGGTACGGTTTAGAGAGCAAACTGGATGGGTTTGCACCCTGTGCTGGTTTTGTCCACTCCGGCGCCAGTAGTTTAGTGGCTGTTCCGAACTAATTAGAGCGATTATGTTGCTCAGAAATGTTGCACGTTGTTTGTAGTTTGTTCTTTTGCTGGGAGGGTTGCGCGATGGTGGTTGCCAAAAGTTTGGTTGGTTAAATTTGCCCTGCACAGCGTGTGGCTAGCGTGTGAGTACATACATTTTTTGCTTAGTTTAAAATTTCTCCAGCAGTTGGTGTGCTTTATGCACTTTTTTGTGAATCACATGATCGTTGGAAAACGAAAAAAATTGAGAGGAACAACATTCAATGGTAAAAAACTCCATTCTATTCATTTAACAGACACGCTCATGTAAAAAGCTTACTGTCCGTTGCGAGAACAATGCAACTACAGCCTGCGAATGAAGAAGACATTGTAATTTTTATTTACAAGTTCATCACATTCGTTACATCTTCATAATAACATTACAAAACACCGCACGCGCCATGCTCCAAACACGTGCTATGCTGTTTATGCTATGTGTATAAAATATTCTTTTTTACGGGGCCCTTATTCGCCCGATATTTCTCACCGAGCTGACTTGAAACTGTCAAGCGCGGTTCCGTTCGCTTCCCCTGTTTTGGGGGGGCGTAAGGTTCGTAAAACCCACAGCCAACACGAGCTGGTGTGAGCGCTGTAAGCGGGAGCAGAGCATTATTGTTTGTCTCGTATTTCACGACACTTAATCCATGGTTTATTTTATGGACGGTGCCATAATTTAGCCTAGGTTCATGGTACACCGAACCCGCTGTTTGCTATTTTTGTTCCAGCCGGCAGCACCGCAGCACTCCGCTCATCGTTTGGCTTGAACCAGTGGACCATAATTCAAGTTTCAATTTTTTCCATCTCCTTTCGGTGAACCCCTAACTCATATCACTTTTTCCTCCTTTTCTTACATTGTTTCCTTTGCAGGTGGACACGACAGTGCTGGGGCTGGCACGGGATGGCACAACGGACTGTTGGAAAGCAATAATTTATCGATTCGAAATCACCACCCTAAAGTCTAAAGCCTATGAAACCATTAGCTGGCGACTGGTGACAGCGTGATAAGATGTTGTGCAGCGAACAGTTGTGAGCCACCGCAAAGTGGAGCTGGCTAAGAAAACACTCAGCTGCTCTAACAGGATCGTTCACGCTACAGTAAGTTTTACACCGACAGGAAATCGACAGCAAAAGTGTAATTAACTCATTGACCAACTTACCGTTATCTCGCGCGAGTGAAAGCATCGTCTTTGTGCCATGAAAAGAAGGGATAACTCGTAGCCAGGCGTCTCTGACGTTATTCGCCTTACGAACGTTATACTTTCTGCGAGCGCTCCGTAAGGAAAAGGAAAAAAGGGAGCACGGTGTTAAGAATCCCGGAGCGTAAAACCTAATCTTCTTTCAAGCAATGACTTTGTGGTCGGCTACCCGTGGCAGATCATTGCTGTTCCATTTATGAATGGAGGTGGAGTTTTTTTTAAGGCAAACCGAGAAAGCAGCTATTTCAGTGTCAGGTGAACGAGATTGTGCTTGTTTTGTGACCGGAAAAGTGAGTTACATTAAGAGTGATTATTAATGTTAAAAATAAAAGTTAGTACAGGTTGGTGCCACTACTTGCCACAAGAATGCTTCAAGAGTGAATTGTGCAGTTTGAATAGTACGGGAAGAATGCATCCTGTCGGTGGCATTCATTGTGTTAGTGCTGAAGTGTACTGGTTCGTGCAGCGTTGTGGCGAATGATGATGTTGTAAATGAGCAGTAAAGGATGCAAACATAGCAAAGTGGTGATGATGAAAATGCGACGAAAAATGAAACGCAACATAGTTAACCAAGCGTTGTGTTTGGTCGTGATCAACATTATTATTGTGCAATATGCTTCCGGGTTGCAGCAGGCAGCAGTGGATAAGGAAAAACATGGTATGTTTTCAATGCATATTCATTATTAATTATTGTATTTTGTTCGAATTACTTGTCTTTAGGTGCCACAATGTAGCTACAAAAATCTTAAAATCCTTGTTTATTCGAATATCTATTTTGGTTCTTTTGCCAAACAGTCTATAAACAATCGTATTATATCTTAAACTCTAAACAAACATACCGAGATTGCTCCTCGCCCTTCTTCAGTACTATTTGTTCTAGACGTACCATACCACAAGTCATCCACGGCAAAATCTTTCTCGAGCGATAGAACTGTGCAGCAATCGAACAAACAAAAACGCGAAATGTTTGTTGCGGCCCTTCCAATATACGTTCGTTTGCTCGTTTGTCAGTTTGTTGCTCCGTGTTTGATGAATGAATCAACCGAACGTGTTGAAGTGAAGTGGGATGCTAGCGCCGAGTGTCGTCAGGTAGCTGAAGAAATTGGACGAAAAAAGCTTATCACACACTTGGCCAACAATGATTGATTGAGAACTTGTTGACGTTTCCAAGGTGTACTGCCATTCGTGCCCCATTCCCTGTAAGTCCTTCCTGTGTTGTGCTTCCACGGCTGTGCATCAGCACTGGGTAGAGTAAACTTTTTTATTCCTTTCCGGGCAGATCGTTTTCCTTTCCTGGGGCACCTTTTAACCTAGATTTTCTTGTTTGATCCAGCTTTCGGATGCTACGTGGAATTACGGGAAAATACCAACAGACTCAGAGACAGTCATGAACAGAGTTTACCTGGCGGGCGCCTAGCGGCTCTGGCTTTGGCACGAGCGGTGGGTGGCAAAGAAAAGCTTTTTAAGCATTACTGTGCGAATGAACGGATGAAAAATGAGCTGTTATAAGATTGATTGGAAAGTGAAACCGTATGAAATGGAAACGCAACTGCCTTACTGTTTTGGGGAGCGAATTGTGTACGCTTGTTAAGTCATCCAGATTTTCTTAGATCAATTGGTTGGTTGAAATAATGGAAAACAACAGTATTTCATTGTTCAAATCAAAACGGATGAAACACTAGTAGACATTCATAAATGATTTGCTTTACACTTATGCTCTATTCAAAGGAAACTGATATTTTATGGTGTACTGGTTACTAAACTATACTGATTAATGATTGTTATAATTAACAGACTTTTCTTTCTAGTTCACCGTTCGAATATTAATTCCCATTTGTATGTAATGTATTGAAGGTAGAACTGTATTAAACAGCTTAGCATATCTGGTATGGAGCTATCTTTGAAGTAAAATAAAAGTATAAAAACATATAAAAGAGGCTGTAATACATTACAAACAAACATTCACTTATCAATATCATGTTTACTCTTTTCGATTACAAATTCTGATCAATGTGACTATCACTAACACACAAATTTAATGTAGCTAAAATATTTGAAGTGATTTTCATTTTCTGAAAAAAAAAAACGCTGAACACGATCAAACATATTCGTTTTACGCAGTTTGCTATGAAAACCTAAATAAATACAACCAAGGGCAAGATATAATAAGCTGCTGTGCCTAAATATTAAATGTTTTTTTTTTAAGTTCCATAGCAAACATACCTTCAAAGACCTTTTTTTTGTTGAAAGATGGTCTTCAAATTCTTTCAAAATTTTCGAAATTTAAAAATTTTATCTGATGAAATAGGACACAAAGTCGAGTTATATATTAAATCGCTATTTTGTTTTGATAAATACACAACCTAGGAAAGATCAAATGATGAAATAAACTGATTGACAGCAATGAACACCTTTACGGTTTAATTTGAAAAGGCTAAGGTTCACGAAAATTTATAAGGTTATTCAACACTTTCACCTGCTACAATACAAAACGATTAAGCTACTTCCTTCCGTAAACGTAATCAAAGAAAGAGACAAAACAATTCCAGTTAGAAACAGACAGAGAGACTGGGAAAGGATAAAAGCATCAACCAAAAAAGGGTTGAATTACCACAAATTGTCAAAGCATTGGTTGACACTCGCAGCAATTGCTGAGGGGAAGTTTTCACCATAGCCCACCAAATTGCAAAGAGGGAAGTCGCATAAAGTCAATTAGACACCGTGGGCTAAATCGGAGTTTTAAATTTTTACGACTGTCAAATTTGACCCCGCACACAACGATAGGACGGTGCCACTGCTTCAGTTACGGACGAAAAACGGGTAGCCATTTGTAAGGTAACGTGGCAGCGCCAACGCTACGCCGTCTTTGCACCAACTGTCCTAATTTCTTCGTTCAGCTAATCGCCACGGGACACGATCGAAGGCAGACGGAGATAATGGGAAAGTTAATCTTGACAATTTATATTTACGCACTCTTAACGATACATAAACGGGCAGAGCTGTGGCCCGGCTACTTCCTTTTTAGATTATTCCAGCCCGGGACTTTGCGAAAGGGTTAATGATATCTTCGTAAGAAAAATGAAGATGAAGAAGGTTTTCATTGAGAGTGTATTTGTGTATTTTTTTAATACTGTTGATTTCAGGGTTCCATTTTGTTTTAGATAGTATTTAGGAAGATATTACTCAATTAGTTATATAAAAATAAGATAAAAATGATAAACAATAGTTTATGGATTGAAGGAAAAATTTGCCTTAAATAGCGATATAACTATTTTCGAACGCAAATAGTCTTTGATATTACAAAAATGGTTTATTTGCATACCTTACTCTATGTAAAAGCTTCATACCTGTTGACCGGTACACCGTTGCTCGTCATTTATGGAAGAATAGATTTTTCTGCACATTCTTCACTCGTGCCCGATGAAAGCACTTGAACATTATTATTCTCGACGATTGCTCGACACTAGCACACTTCCGCGGCTGAGCACAGAACGTTCTGGAAGGCTCACGATGTCGGGAAAGAGGTCACATTCCGACTCTAACAAAACACGTAAAAGTGTCATCCTCTAGATAGACGCGTGAAGGAGTGATGATGATGATTCTTCACCTGTCACAATATATCCTTATGCATAAGCTTGTATGGGCTCGCGCACACGACGTTAGAGTGATGGGATCAGCGTGGTAGCTGAATCCCGTGAAGCCACAGGTTCGCCCTGGCTTCAAACCGAGCAACCCGTGTTTCCGGGCGTCGTGATGAGAAATGAATGTGCCAACCATGACACAGACCTGACCGGGTCAGGTACACGGTGTAGCACGGGGGTTGTGGAATGTGGAGACATACATAACAACAGCAAAAAAACACAACTTTTCTTCACTTAACCTCGCAATGCTGTTAGCAGGTTTCATAATTCATCGTAAAACTTGAACTCGGGTCCCTACTGCTCGGGTGGTGGGGATGGGCAAAAGTGGGCCGCTGAAAAGCATATCCTCCAGGATAAGCCTCGCGATATGCCCCCCAGCGGAATGGTACCGTTACTGGCAGTGACCGTAGCAGGAAGTTTATATCCATCCGGTTATGTCTGCCATATCAACTGGAGTGCCACCTGACGATCATTTTGCCTAACGTAGTTTTCCCGCATTCGTTTACTCCACTCAAGAAGTGGCTCCATTCATCATGCCACCATCAAGCTGAAGGTGGGATGTAGCTGCAGGTCCTTAAGGAAATGGAAATTGCAATCCATGCGATGGTCTCATCGCCAAGCATCCTTGATGCAATGTGTGTGTGTGTGTGTGTGTGTGTGTGTGTGTGTGTGTGGGTGTTCCGAAGAGCAATGATAAACTATTTATGATAAATGAAGCTTCACTAGGTCCGTCTTACGTCTTTTGTTCCCGAGCGAATGATCGAAAACTATCATTTTTCGCAAGAAAGGGAGAAAACGTATGAAAAAAGCAAAACATATTGAAGTTGTATGAAAATTAGAATCACATTTTCGGTAAATCGTTTTTATTTCCCCTTTCAGCGCAAAAAACGCCTCAAAAACGATTTAAAAAACGCCATTACTCAATGGCGTCTCGTCTCGTTGATTGGGATGTAAAATTCAATTCTTGCAAAATTCCCATCTGCCAGTTTGCTTGCAAATGATGAAAGTTTAATTTGGCTTTAAACGGAAGTACTTGCTTCAGTGCGTATGTTAGAATTTAAATTATATACTAAATTTCCATCTGACTTCGCGATGGCTATTACCTGCGCTATACTTCCGCTTGAACCTACCCGACATTTGTGGCGCCACTCCCCCTTACTCCCTCTATTGCTGCCGGCATCCATTATGCATGACAAAATTAACGTCCCATTCGGCGGGAGCATATTTACTCTGGGTTAATTGATTTGAATTTTGCAATGTGCTCTCGCACCCGTCTCTCGTGGATAATATGCCCGGCGTATGTAAAAGCTCGCCCGTTCTGCATGTAAAATGTACGAGCATGGAGCAGGACTGTGGCGTACGGTGGAATGAATGGAGGCACTTCTAGAAGTGACAAGGAATCTTTGTATTGCCAACGCACTATGGCCTCATCGAACGGGGGAACAGGTTGGTCTTCGTTGGCGAAGGTATTGTTAACAAGGCTGTTTCAATTATTAACCGCTTCGCAAGTTGTACGGCAAAGCGGCAGTGGAGCGAGCTTTGGTGGCAGATCTCGGCAGGAGTGCTCGTTAGAATGTTGGTGTGCTGGAGTTTGGATGTTTACGACCAACGATGGGTAAAGACTTTAGCACAGATCAGACTCGCGACGTTGGTCTATGCATACGTGCGGTTTCGGTGCGGTCGACCAACTGTCGTACTGACTTTGTCCGGCTCACGTGACTCGGGGCCGGTGGAATCCTTCAGGAAAATGGCGAAGCCATGTTAGCTTAAGTAATGACAACTATTCACTAACTCGCATAAACAACTGCTGTTAGTTGAATATTAATTTATTGACGCAAGACCTTCCCAGTGACGGCATCTGGCAGTTATTTCCCCGTACCTTGGGTGCATGCCCTTATGTCGAAGGTTAGCGGTCAACCTATTCGGTGAAAGCGAAGCAAGCCACGTTCTGTTTGCCGCAACCATCGGGGAGTAGTTGCTAAGAAGGTAAGGAATGTCGTGAAGACATACTGCTATTTGAATGGAATTACTTACTATGGAGATTTCATTTGCAGGTCTATTATCTGGATTGTATCACAACTTTGATCAGTTGACTGTTAGCATTAGACATCTAGTACCTTCAAAAAATTGTTTTATTAACTTATAAATGAAAATACTGACTATTTTCAGAAAGACTTTAAAAATTAACGGCCAGATTTGGCTACAAGATGGCATTTGTATGCAATTCAATTTATTCATACAACCATAACAAACAATTCAATAATGTACCTTATAACCAAGACAGCTATCTACAGCTTATTGAATTGTATAGAGTTTCCAATTTCATCATCCATGGCTAAGTAACTTAAATATGACCCACTGTCATCAATCCAGCGCTAGCCTAAGGATAAAGCATAACCACAAAAAATGCCCGTACAGTCCAACATTCCCTTTGGACTACTCTTATCACTTCAGAACTTGCCAAAAGATGAAATGGGCGACAACATAAAAACAGAAAATCGACTTTTCCATTCCGAAACCAGCGACACACCAAACCGGCAATAGATGGCGGAAATGGAAAAAAAATCCCTGCCCCCTGTTTGCCTACTGGCTCTCGATCGGCATAAAGTGTTTCAGCTTCAGACCGACACCGGACGGGACCGATGGTTTATCTGATACTTTTCAATCAACTTGGGCAATCCATCTCGATCCGTGTTTCGATCCGCTCTACTCAACGCCATCACTCTCTCTCTCTCTATCTGTCTGTTTATTTGAAGCGGTCGCCCATGTTTCCATCTTTTTTGCATCTATCAGACTTTCATCTTTCATCAAAGATTTGTGCACCGTGCTGTCGTTTTCCATTACCCCACGGTTCTGTGCCACGTTTTAAGCCATCCATCTTGGGCAAGTATCTACCAGCGTGCGGAAGCAGCGTATCGTTAGCATAAGGTGCACGGTATATAGTGATTGGTATTCCAGTGCTGCAATAATATTCCATACGGTTGATTTTATTGTGCCCGACGAGCGACGGAAAAATGTGGGAGCTTTGTGCGCTTTACGATGCAATGGGGGGGAGTTGAGAGAGGGACAATAAATTATTCTTATTGCGGCTACAGACACATTAAAAGAATAGCGAAGCACTGATATTGAAGATATTAATATTATCATGTCGATTTGTGAATTCTAGCGAGCATGATGCGCTCGTTAAAACAACATGGCGTTTAACCGATAGTGTATGAAAATGGGGCATGATTTATTCTGTGTTTTACACAACTTGAGATTTATTGCTACACATTATTTATCGCTGATATTATTGTTTAACGTCATTTTGTGGATGTAATATGTAAAACTAAACTAAAATTTACTTGTTTTGTAGATAGTTTTGTGACTATTTGCAATGCTCCTCTAGTATTTGCCTCTGAAGAACAAAAAATAAGATTTGGGTTCAACGATTCTTTTTTATCATTAATGTTTCCATCAAGCTTTCTCTCACCGTGTAATGTATAGCACATCACGGGTTTTCGCACTCATTAGGATGCTCACCAAACATTTATTTGTGAAATATTGTGGCAGTATAATCGTAGCCGGTTTATATAGTGGAACGAAGGTAAAATCGCTTGGGATCCGGAACGAACAGTCAGCAACAGAAGCAACAACACCTAACAAAAAAACACTAACACTTTACCATCAACGAAGAAGACGAATCCAGCAGCGTTGGGTTTGGCTGCGAGTTGATAAATTTTATGAGGTTAGAAAGTATGCTTTCACCACCACCACCATTTGATGGTATGGACGATTTGCACAGTTTCCCCTCAATGCGTTCGCCCAGCCCTGCCACAAGTGGTGCCAATGGTGCCGGAACGGTAGGGTGGGATTATTTTGAAAAGGATTGGATGTTGCTGGCGGCTGTTGATAAACCTTTTCAGCATGCTTTCGGATTTTTCGCGCACGGAAGGTTCCCGGAATGGAAACAGGTGCTAAACCCTTGGCAGTCCCTTTCGCCGGCGGAGATTTATGTGGTGGAGAAGCAAAATTTACTCCACCGAGTGGGAGCAGGGGAAATGGGGGCTGGAGTTTGTAGCGTGTGGGCTTGCAGCGAAAACCATCTTGGAGATTTGCTCCGTGCAAACGGCCACTAAATTACTGGAGGAAGTTAAAAAAAAAAACGACAACAACTAACCAAACCCGAACCTTAGCACGAGTGAAAATTTCATTCATTTAAAAATGAGGTAGAAAACGGTGTTGTACGGTGATGGATGGGGCTTAGACGAAATATTTCTAATTGCTTTTTCCGAAAGGGCAGCAAGCAACTCGAAACAAGTTGTTGCGAGAAAATTGCTTACATGTAAAAAGTTTCAACAACAAGTTACCGGACAAGTTTTCAGTTTACCTTGATTGGCGTGCATTATGTTAGAGCATAATCAAGGGAACACAAATTCTTTTGTCGTGTTGCATTGCTCAAAAGCGTTGTACAAAATTATATTCCAAATCTCACCGTTCATTGATTGTTTGTAATTTTCATTTTCAAAAAATTTCAAAGCTTACATACCGACCCTTTTACCTGTGCGGGCCGTGTAATTTAGCGCTCACATTTCAATGGCCATACAATACCCATTAATCCAATTTGCCGCTTTCTCAGGCAATCGATAATCGTTTAAATTTTCCATCATGATAAACCCATTCGAATATATGCATACACACCCGCAATACAAGCCTCACCTCACGAGCTAAATTGGTGCTTTTTATTGTGCTATTGTTCTCTCGCTCTATCCTTCTGTTGGCACAATTATGGGAGTGGACGTAGCAACAGCAATATAGTGTGTCGGTTTTCCTTTTTTTCGCTTTTGTTGGTCCCCACTGGTGTTGTCTGGTCGAACCGTTGCGAAGGATGCATTTATTCAAAATACCAATCGATTGCCTACATCGGTGCGATTATTAGTGCACGGTAGTAGTACACCATGTTTTTGCCGGTGGTCCTGGCGTTGGCGATCTGTTTAAAAAGAGCTAAAAATTCGTCATAATTAAATTACCGATTTTAATCTCTTTTCATTGCGGCATCGATTCGACGAAAAACGGAATACGGTGCTGCACGTTCGGGGTTGAAAATATGCAAAATTGGGCTGGCAGTTTGATAAAAGTGTACGAGGGAAGGCAAACTGAAACGATGGACAAAAACACGAATGAAAGTATTGGTTCATTAAATTTGATGCTGATGAATGCTTTAACAAACAAAAAAAAACGTGATCACTAAGCATTTATTTATGAACCAGTTTTTAAAGTGCTGTTATGGTCATTCGTAATATTAAACGTAGAAATTGGCTACTAATAGAAAATTATTGATATTGGTTTTCAATCGGTCGTATTGATTTCTGGATTCATTTCAGGATTTTTCGTTTGAATGTACGACTGGAGCAGGACATTACCCACTCACGAATTTCTCATACATGGAACTGTTTCAAAGCAGTTCTTTTGGAACAGAATTTTCAGCATTCACATCATTGCATGACTTTTCGTTCGTATGAAAACATGGTTGACCCTTTTTGAAGTTGCAACAACTTTTCACATTTTCATCGACATCTTCCAGCGACAGTTATTGAAACATGATTCGCTGTATTGAATTTGATCTTCTTTCATGGTAGAATGTTTCAAGTTTTCAGAATATAGCTAATATGTGTGCTTGTCATCGTGCTGCATTCATTGGGAATGAAGTGCATTCACTGACGTTATTGCAATTCGAATTTTCTTACATTTTATTTTCGATTCATTCTGTTGTGAGGGCACAACAGCTTCGACTTTTCCTCAAGTTTAGTTTATGGAGCAGCACCAGTCTGCGGTTGTTATAGAATTACTACCCTAAACGAATGAGACAGCCGGAAATGAGAATCAGAATGTGGTGGAATTTGTGTAATTTAGAGTATATTCAGTGTTACAACAGTCCCATACATCACTTTAACACTATTCTAGTACCCATTAGTAGTTGATTGTCTTTAGTAGCAAGAATAAATATTGTATGGTGGATCAATAGGGGAAAAGCGTTATCAGATGTTACTTGAACAAGATTTTACCACATTTTTTATTTATAAAAAAACTAAACAAGAACAAGTGTTTTATTAACGTTGATTCGAGTGGTCCCGTAATACAGTTATCAACTCGAACGACTTATTAACAAGCTCGTCATGGTTTCAAATCTCATATGGACAACGTAGGATTGGCCATCCTGCTATGAGTAATTGATATGTCACAGATAACCAATCCCATTAGTAGAACAGCCTTGACTAACTGACAACGGTTGCTGCGCCAAATAAGAAGTAGAAGAAGTCTTATTAAATAAGAAGCCATGCATTATTCATAAATGTGTATTACACAAGTGTCAAATATTACGTTCAAAGACGATAGAACAATTAACTAATTTCACTTGACATATTGGGGTAGAACGTTTCGCTTGCGAAAATGGTTTCTTCATATTACATGTGAAAGAAAAAACACAGCCCGCGAAGATACACTACATAATTTAGCGCTACATGCACGAGATTGCCAGCACCTGCAGAGAGCTGTCTGATTTGAAAGAGACGTATGAAAATCGTAGCCCGGAATCCCATTAAAGTTATACGGCTTTCAGCTTAAGCAACTGCATCTAACTTTCCGACAGCGAGCTTCTGCATTTAGCATCTGCAGTGTTTTGAAACAATCAACCCCCGGGAGTGGAAGTCTTGAGAAGTGATAGAAACCATGCTTGAATCGGGCTTGACTAAGAGAGGAGAGAAGAGAAAGAGGGAGAGTGCACAGTTTCTCGACTGTGGGATCAGCGGTGCGGGAAAGTTCTCTACAAAAGAATCCTGTGACGGAAGCAAAGTCCTCCAAGTGTGTGGGAGCCGTTGCTTTCATCCGTCCCTTTCGTTTGCTTGCGCATTGCTTGTGGTGGCATCAAAAGATTTTCTTATACATGAGTTTCTTACTTCTGAAATACTTTATCCACGCTTTTCCCTTTTCTCAGCTACCAAACCACCTTTCTATCGCCATGGTTGCGGAGTTGCAATCCTATGTTCCTGATTTCTGCGTGGTGCAATTGCATTCCTGGCCGTGTACCCGTGTTCATGACCATAAGCCGACAAATGCCAGATTATCAAGCTAATTTAAAATTCATAAAAGTCATAGCGCATCGTAACAACGGAAGAAAGTTGCATCCGGTATAGCGGACAGTATGCAAGCGTGCGCTAGCTACGATACTGGAGCAAGCATATTTTTTTAGGTTGTTGTTGGGCATTACTTTTTCATTCGGTCTGGCAGAGATTATGAATTTCATTTCTTATATGGGTCAGGCTGGGACGGAATGCATCTGTTCTAATACTACTTTCAACCGCGCCTCATTGGTATTATCTGCCTGCTTTCTGGCAGATGGTTTTAGGATGGGTGGAATCTGTTTTATATTTTTAATATGTGCTTTGATTGCGAAAGGTAAGCGGCACGCTTAGGTCTTGATTGTTGGAGCGATCTGAGTATTGTCCTACCCCAGCTTTGCTCTGGCCTAAGCTATCTTGCTTCTAGCGAGTAGTTATGAAGACTTAAATGCTTAGCTCTTGATGAGCTAGTAAGTAGACAGTTTGACAACGATTACATTGAATAACCTGTACTATTTGTATTTACCAAGTAAGTTATATGCTTGGTAACATCACTGAATATGTTACACAATATTATATGTTGTCATCTAAACATAAGAACAACTACTACAATGCTCCACGCAAAACTTTGCTCATTTCTTGAACCAGCATTTCCCGTTGAAGTAGAATAAGCGGTACTCTTTGTAATAGACAGCTTATTTGCGAAAAAGGAATCGTTCCTTTTTTTTCATTGAATTTGGCAAAGCACTTGACGATGAAATCCTGCTTCAAATAAGCGACTTCAAATCGTCTCTCGACCATCCTCGACAAGAATTAAATCATTTGGTAAATGATGGTAAGTGACTGGTGGTGCGAAAGCAGCACCATCGCACGGTAGCAGCACTTCCAAAGTGCTTGAGTTCCGTAATCGAAGTCATTAAAATAATGAGCCTATTTCCGACCATTCACGAGGCTGGCTCGGGTGTTACACCTCCCATGCCAGCTGGTGCAGCCTGTAGTCCGGAATCAATGTTATAGCTGTTAAAATTTAGCGATAGCTATGCAAAGCGCTGGCTTTGGTGGAAGCTTGGTGAATTGTAGATGAGTGGCACTTCAAATTGATTTGTTGCACGGTTCAAGGTTGAGTCGTAAAAAACAAAAAAAAACAAGAATTAGTCTGAAGCATATTTATAAATGGAATATTCGATTTATATTCATTTGAAAAAGTAAGGCAGAAAATGTGATGTAAAGTAAAGTAAAGAGATTTGAAAAATAAGTAATTTAAATAAGTTTCTTACTGCGATCAAGGAATAAACGTTTATATAACAGAAAAAAGTCCCCAATATGTTAATACCATTTGACAGGAAACGATTTCGACACATAAAACGAATTTCACAATGCTCACGTATGGCGTGCTAATCTACCAGCTAACTACTTTAATTTGCTCTCACACAAGCGCATCTAACGATGCACCACATTTCGGCCACCAACTGTGCCAAGGTGTCGTCGGTAGTGTGCGGCCCAACACCGTTTGCAATTATCACAGTTGTGAAAATTTCGTCAACATTCAACTTAAAATCGATGGGCTGTTGCGATTAAAAAGCAGTTACGCTTTCGTCGTTTCAGGTTTTTGCTGGTTTTGTTTTAGTGGCCTTTATTCGAGACCACTTTTACACCTGGTTTCCAAAAAGCTAAAAGTTACCAAACACCGTACACGATAGCCACGTATGGATGGACCACGGGAAAGGAATAAAAAAGCGAACAGCACGAATCGTAACGAAAAGTTAACTCCATCGGTGTCAAGGGAGTGACAGTTTGGACGATGCACCGGGTATCGTTACAGCCACCCCTAGGGTGTATGCACTTTTTTTATACATATTTTTGTCGCTAACCTTGCCCACCTCCCTCTTATTTTGCCGGAGAACTGGTGCAAATAGAAAACGATATGAGAAAAGTTTCACAAACGGTCGTAAGGAGATGCTCAACCGTCTCCGTGCCAGTACGGGGCCACTGCAACTGCTAGCGAGGCGCTGAGCAGCATTCGCCAAACGAAATTACCTGTGCTTTGTGGGATTGTGCCAGGAATGTGACGAAACTCCGTTTGGTTGGCCCGGTTAGCTCGTAGGACGAAGTTTAGCAAATATGATTTCACACTCGATTGAGTAAACCAACCGAGCTGTCTGTTTCGGAACAGTGCCGCGGCGGAGTGATTCTCTGCTCGGTGGCGCTGAACCCTGGCTGGTCCTTGCCAAGACGGGGCAAGATGGAATGCCATTCCGTCAGCCAGCCGGTTGGGTCGAATGTGACAACGAGCTGTGCTGCAAAAAAAAAGGGCTTGGATGACGATCTCAAAAATAGGACAATCGGTTGCGGTGCCAAACCGCAACGAGCTTGCTCTAGGGGAGGTGCGAACGTCTAACCGAAAATGTGGTCTGCATTCTTGCTTATTCAATAGCATTCACGTGACCAGACTATGGATTTGAATTTTTTAAATGGTTGCACTTTTGATAAAGAAATAATTACTCATTTAAAGTTGTTGGGCAAGTGTGTTGGTTCTTAAGCCAAATTTAATTTTTATTTTGCGAATACGGTGGAATTTTTACTTACTCAATAAAATGAAGCATTGTACTTCTAACATTCTAACATAAAGATTTCGCAATGTGTGGTATAGTTTACACCATTAACTCTTGTTCAGTTTGCACAAGTGCAATTTTCTCCAAACGAACGAATAAAGTTCTTGCACACAATCGCACGCAGAACGAAGCGCACGAGGTTTGGTTGCCCTGAAACCTGCAGCGACGGTTGAAAGAAAAAAAAACAGAACGGTTTAGTTTATACATTTTTATATGAAGAAGCATTCGAGAGGGACTCTTGCTTTTCCACTCTTGCATCATCTTCGATGATAAAACGTTCGCTTTGTACTTGTCAAGTTGAAGAAATGGAGGAATATTTTACGAAACTGGTACCCGCCACTCAAGACCGGCGCGCACACTAGCCCGTAGTGCCCAAATGTGTTCCCGCCGCCGCCGGTCTGCCTGCAGCTGAAAACTTGCGAGGCCAGCGTAGCGCAAATGATTGACGATGCTTTTACGCTTTTTGACGTATCCTTCCACCACGGGTATGGGTTTTTCTCTCTCTCTCTCTCTTTCTCTCTCTTCATTTCCATCCACTACTGCATCATACACATACACACACACCCGTGTGCTCTTGTATGCGCTATCGCTCCCGGGGCTTTTTGCAAATATCCAATTTTACCATACCCGAACCGTTCGACTTGAACCGTGAGCGAATGAGAGATCGGAGGGGAAGAGACTCCTGAAAAGTGGCACAGCGTACTGCAATATAGCAGTGGAGAAATCTTTTCGCAGAAATAGCTCTTCGCTCTGTATCGATATAAAACATGAACCCCAATAGGTTTATGGCCGATTTCGTCCGGGACAACTGTTCACAGAAAACGCTTTGAAGATATCGTCCACCACCGCCCTAAAATACCCGGCCGGTGTCGTACATGATTATGACCATCAATCGAACATTGAACAGCTGGAATCCATTTCTCGTTGTGTGTACAGCCGAATGGAAAGAATTGTAAGCGCATTGTTAGGATCGGGCAATCGTTTAGGGATCGGTTTTTACCATTTTTACCGTAAAAATAATAAAATGTCTAACGAATCGTGCGATTTTTATTCGGACAATAATGCTTGGGAAAGTATTTGATAGGACGGCTCGGTTTTGGAGGGTTGTAAAACACACCGATAAAGCGATGAAAACTTTGCATGTTTTATGTTGAGATAGAGCCAAATCCAAACCAAATAGAACCAAAACTGGAAATATTTCATACATTTTGCATACCGCTTTGTAGATTTGCACTACGGCCAGATTCACAAACTGCATTGCTTTTGGTAGAATTGTCATTCGATCGAGTCTGCCGCTCATCAACAAGTTCGTCAAATGTTAATGCTGTCACTGACTCATTGCTTCAAACCAAGCTTGTACGCCGTTCCCTAGCCGTAAGCCGTATTTGCTGTCAGCAGTGTGATTGGAATTCAAATCCTGGATTTCATTTCCACTGACTATTTAAGCCCAGTGCGTCACAGCTTACCGCTCACTAACACTATTATAAGCCAATCAAATTCAGTACTCCCTTATCAGTGCAAACTTTTCCATCTTGCCTGCCACCAGATGTGAGCAACGTGGCCGTATGTGAGCTGCCTCGGTTGCATCACGTGCCGCTCGGAACGGGGCTTCCCGGAAACAGTTGCTGTGGCTCCCTTCAGAACTTGATCCTCAACACTTCCTGATTAAAGCCAAAGGCGTCAATCAGACGAGATACGGACACTTGCCGGCACAGCCCGGGTAGTACGTTTCGATTTGGTGCTTGCTGCTTGTACCCGGGTACAAATTAAGGACCTTCTGTCGGCACTACTTCCACTTGCAGTCGACCAAGGGCATTGCTTCTTACCCCAGCGGTTCCACATCAAACCTCTCAGCCACAATCGGCACACTACTATCGTGTCTAATCCTCGAGGCAATAAAGAAACACTACCACCCGTCCCGTTCTCCCATCATCAGCATCATCATCAGCATGCAGGCTTATCTACGTAGGAAGCGCTCTGTCCGAATTTATTCGGAATGCCATAGCGCTTTTGTGTGATTCGGTCTTGCCGTGTGCTTTCGTTCTTCCTTCGGGCGCTAGAAATAGTATGGAATGTTACTGGTACATCTTTCCACCTTCCTCAAACCCTCCCTTTCCCTGTTGCCAGCGCGGGGTTTGCACAGAACCAGTACCAGTTCATTTGGAGTTATTAGAGTGAAGAACTAGAAAAGGATCCTATCTAGCAAATGGGAGGCTAAAGAAAGGAAATAATTAAAAGATAACTTTCACCCAAATTGAAGCAAGTGCAAGCCCGGGAGCAAATTAATCTTCCCGCAAAGAATTGTGATGAGCATAGGCCGTGGCTGGCCGGACGGGCTCGGTTGCACAGTTACCCGTTGCCAAGGCGTGAATGAAACGAGAGACGGAAAAAACAAACAACACCCCTCGAGAAACTGACCAATGATTAAGCCAGGCCGTTCAAGTACGGCCGTAACGTTGCCCTTGCTGAAAGTGTGTTCCATCATTTGGCAGGCAAATGGCCATGCAAACGGTAGAACCGTTCTGTTGCGCTCCTTGTTTCTACGTGCGTTTGAAGTTAAACCACCACCACCGGCCAAACGGGCAGTTGTGAGGACACCAAGCAACGAGCGTACGCATAAAGATGTTTGCTGCCCTGCTTACTATCCGTCCAACTTCCTGTGCGTACGAATTCCATCAGTTTTGCGCGCTGAAAACATTCCGGACCTGCTCGTTCCATCACCGGGTTTTTGCTTTTACATTGCTGTCAATCGGAACACTCACTCGGCCGGAAAATCGTGCCAGTCATTGCGATTGAGCAAAGATTTTGTTTTTCGCTTTGCTCGTCGGTTCTTGCTTCGCTGTTAAGGTTCGCTTTCCATCATCCCCCGAGCCCTACCAGTAGTTACATTTCACTCTAAATGGGTTTAGTTTGGGCGAAATCAAACCAAGCGATGCACAAACATCTTGCCTAGGGTTTTGCTGTATTTAAGATGTAAACTCTGTGCGAGCATTACACGCACAATGAAGATGCGGCGCTGTGGCATGCGGCTAGAAAAAGAATGTCCCTTTCAGGCAGCTTCCAGATTGCTGACAAATTTTATGACAGATTGTTTCCACCGTAAGATTGAACGATCATTTTCGATTTAATCAGAGATTTGCCAGAGCATCACTCTTCCAGAGCATACTAGGCTGTGTGAAATGGGAATAGATTTTAACAAGTTTCACAGAGCAGCAAGCGAATGGCAACGCTTGAAATGGCGCACCATAAATATGCTGCCACTCATAGATACCGATTGTTCGGGCCGGGCTTTTTGTGTGAATTTTCCCAGCCAATAATCGTTTTGGATCGGATCCCTTAGCTACGGTTGCGGTTTCCGTTCTGTGCCCGAACGCTGGCAGCAGTGAAAATATTCATTACAATTACACCGAACCGAAGAGTGGGCCTTTGATTAATGAACAGTGATTAAATTGGTTCGGGGCGGAGCACTGTTACGTGACAGCACATTCTGCCGAAATGGACGGCATGATATCTCTGTGCCATAATTCGGTTTCGGTGCTTATTAAGCATTTACTGCGAAAACCACATAATGTGCTTTTTGCTAATTGAATATTTTTTGCCACGTTAATAACACTGGCTGTAAATCGGTAACTAGTGTGCTGTTTCTAAATGGCAAGGCTTTCTAATTTCATTTTAGTTGTTTTCGTTTATCAAAACTTGATGTCCTTGGTTCGTACAGGTATTATCCAACAAATCATATCAATGTTAATCAATACGCCCATATTCAAAACCTTGCAGCATCACCCACCCACCCACCAAACGATGGTATCGAGTGTGTACTGTTGCGAGCCTTCAAAAACACACATTTGCCAACCGCCAACATCGTTGCGTTCGCTATCGATCGAACTGTCTCGAAGAACAATAGCGTCAAACCAGAAATTGACAAATGACATTCTTTCCGAGCCCAACGAGAACCGGGAACATTCCTCTGTTCCGAGGAGCAGCTGAATGGTGTGTGAATTTGCACCGTTCCGGCAGCGTGCGACCGCCCGACCAGCCAGCCAACCAGCACAGGGCAGGGTGCCACAATTTGGACTCTTAATAAAGATTCATTACTTTGATAATCAATATTTATATTTAATGGTCAGTTTCGAATTAATGACATCTAATTAATTATGTCCAACACCAACGCACGGGACCGCGCGCCACAAACAGCGTGCGGCCGTGGTAAAGCATATTGAACAGTTTGCTGGAGCAGTAGCAGCAGCAGCATGGCAGAAACCATTCGTGCGTGGCACGGGCCTGCAGGAATTCATTACGCAGCACTACAATGCAGTTTTCCGGTCGGGCGAATAAACATAATTTTGAGCGGAATTGTCTTGCCTTGTCGGACGCCGAAAGACATGTGCTGTGTGCCGTAATTTTGCGAACCATTTTATGATTTGATTGCTGCGCGCTTCGGTGGAAAGCGGATGTATCGTTAATGAGATAAATTTGAAAATCAAACCAAAGTATTAACAGATACATTAATTAGTCACTAGCCACTGGGTTGGGAAGTGAGTGTCTATTTGTGCTTTTCAGTAAAGTATGCTTGATTTGACAATATTTCATCATGTAGCAAACATTAATTTGATGAACTAAATACATGCAAACAGAAAATGAACATAAAAAGAAAAGAAAATGTATTAAGTTCATTAAATTAATGTTTGCTATAAGACGAAATATTCCAAAATCAAGCATGCTTTACTGAACAGCACAAACAGACACTCACTCCCCACAAACACAATATGTTACAATATTGTATATATTACATTGAAGTGGAAGTGAGTTCATATCAAAAGACAAACATTAAAAACTCTTTTATTCCCTTCTAAAACCCACACACCAGATATAGAATCTGACAAAAGCCACGCAGTATTTCAAAGCCACATAATCATATTCTTCGATATTTTGCATACGTTATCAACGGCACCGTACAGATTGGTTTCCGTTAGAGCGATGTCTTGCACGATTCATTTAAATGTGTGTCCCAAGGCAGGGTAGGCTTATCGAACGGTATTATGGACATTTTTTTATTCATGTTTGATCACTTTACAAATCAGAGATGGTGGGTTCATGTAGGTTTATGCAGAGCAAAATATTTGTAAAGTTTTGTTTGTGAACGAATCATTTGTATTTGAGCTGAAGTTGGGACTGGTTCGGAGTTGAAACAGATCATGTTAAGTATGTTTTCTTGTGTAAGCATTTGAAACAACTTCTACTAACCGATCAGTACATTGTACTTTTGATATAACTAAACTATACTTTCTCAACATGTCTCAACATGTCTGATAGAAAGAATCCAACATGATTTTAGATTGTGTATTTTAGCTATTAATTTGTAGTTTTAGTAATTTTTTAATAGGCTTTAACCCTCCAATCGGTGTTCACGTTTTATTTTCTTCCAAGAAGTCTAAAATTGCCCGTTCTTTTCGTGCCATTCGTCAGAGAGAAAGGTATCAACTCGGCCATGTTCATCTAACTGCAAAAGGAACTTGAACCAAACAACCCGAAGCTAAGGTTAGATTTCTTATCATTATTGCTAGCATTGTCGACGCTGGCAAGTGTATCGCATTTGCCGATCATTTGCCAAAGGCTACCCATAACGATGATGCTGCACAAGGTTATACGAGACAAGAACCCTTTTCGAAACCCTGCGGGAGGATTGACCGGAATAAAGACCGGAATAAACCTTGCCTGTGACGCGCTTGGGCGGCTGAATAGCAAAATGATCAGCGCACAACAGCCAACAGCAGCCAACAAAAAAAGGAGCAGGGAAAGTCACTCAACAGCACCGGTCCGGGGTAAAATATGTGTATGTTGTGCTCGTTCAATGAACCATGAAACGAACCAAAAACCTTCTCCCCCACCCCTGTTTCGTGATAACGTGCCTGGTGAAGGATAGTGATAGTACTTTTGCAGCCTGCTTCCTGGTTGCTACTTGTAACGTTTGCCCCGAAGGCTGCACAGTTCGGGGAACTATCGGGAAAACGCAAACCAAGCAAGTCAGGCAAGACAAAGCAAGCAAAAAAATATATATGCCAACGACGGAATATGTGAGTGAGCTTACGTGCCAAGCACTATTAAATTTAATGGTGCTTAATAGAATGAGGATTAAAATTTAATGAAAGCGGAGATACACATTGTGCTCGCCGTCAAGTGGCGGAGCGTGCCGTGAAGCCTTTTTCGCGCCCATTAGCCGAGACGTGCGATTTGGTGGCGGTCGAGTGAGATCTCCTTGGAAGCTTTACAGCCCGTGCTGTGTTACTGACGTGCTACACAGTTCATTGCCTAAGAGCTCCCTGCTGGTACTTGTGATTCCTATCTTCCGCTCATTTGCCCGTGGCCGAATTGGCCGAACCATCGATGGGGTTGGGCAGGGGAAGCTTGACGGTGATCCATCCACCACTTTGATGCTAATGATTATTGAAGATGGCGTTGTTTCTGGTTAATTTTACGGGCAGAGAGATCAGCGTAAAAGTAGCAGCAAACCAACGAAAAAAAAATGCCTCCGAAACTCACCCAAACCCAAAGGCAGCTGCCTCTCTCACCATCTGGTTGAGCTCATGTGGTGCACAAAGCCACACTGAACAAGTAAAAAAAAAATACTGACGGCAGGGAAAACTGGCGTTAATCTCACCAAGCAAAGTAGTGTAGTCATGCCGAAACGTTCGAAGAGTCCTATGAAGTTGGCTGGTCGTGCTGTGATGCATAATACAGGCGGCGAAGCAAAGCGAGGACGTGTTGGCCAAATGGCCGTTAAACATAATGATAATTAATAAAGCCATAATTGGTTAAGATTGCGAATTAAGATCGGCATGAAATGATGACAATAAATTGTCCGTTTAATTAAAAGTTTAACAAAAACTTTGCTCAATCTGTGCGGCTCGAGTGGGCTTCGTGGACGGTAGAAGAAGTAATAAACGTGTTCCGACATCTTTTTGACCTTGCATGTTTCTTGGAAGAAAGATTAACGTTTTGGAGTCAAAATAAGACTAATGGGACTTTTTTTTTTTAGTCAAAGATGCAATTCTAGTAAGAATTTCAAAATTATTTGAACGATGTAACACCTTTCAAATAAAATGCTATAAAAGTCTTTATAGAAAAAAAAAACATCTTAAACATGTCTGAAAACAAGATGTAATCAAAATGATGCTAGGCAAACAGAGAGCCACTTCACTAAGACATCAAGCGATTGAGAAATATTACTTCATACATCCTCCTCGCGGGTAACATGTCAAGATCCAATGTTTTACAACAAATAAATGACTCTGAAAAGTGTGCTGAAGAAGCTTTCCGGTTCGCTCTCTCACTCTTTCAAGTGCCGGTCACATCCACAGCAGCAGTGTTTCAATAGATATATGATGGTTTGAAGTGTTTTTCTCCGGCACCAACCGATGTTTGTCCTGTGTGGGCAAAATAACAAGAAAAAAAACCCCTACACCATCCACAACGGCCCACGAGAGCAATAAAGGAACAAAACCAGAACCAACAAAACACTATACACAATGCAGCCGGGCACTAGTGCGCCCAGCACTCTGCGTGTCCTAGTGTGTGTGTGCGTGTGTGTGTGTATGTGTGTACATAGCAGCACCATGTCATTTGTAGTGCTGATAGACTTATATGCCTGGCCGACACGATACGTGGTGTCAATGATGATGATGGCGAAGCATTCGCACTTCTACCACCATTCCAAGCATCGACACGGCAATAACAATAACAATCACTTCATATTGGGTGCCTGTGGAACCTGGGAAGGAGGTGGATAGGCTCACCCCGCTCGCCCGCCAGTCACTCGGCCGCACTCTGATTGCTCCGGTGCTGAGTTGACTAAAACGATGAGCGCCTCCATCCATCCAGGCGCAGTAGATACGGCTCCGCCAGGATCTAGTCTTGAAGAACGGGACCGGGGGCCGACTTCCGGATGTGTGCTTTTATTTCCTTGGGCATTGCTTCCGACCAAAACAAAACGAAACGAAAAAAAAACCAAGCTAGGAGGAAAATAAAAGCCCCACAAGAAACGGGAATGGAAATGTTTCGTGCCAAAGCGATGCCGTACGATGAAAAATAACAGCAACATCAACGGCTCTACGGAAAGGCCTGCCAAGAAGGCCTGCAAATAACGTTGCGTTTCCGTTTCCCACCACCATCACCAATGCCCGTTTTGGGAGGGGGACGGTGGGAATGCGCCCGCTCGAACCATAATCATAAATTGTCGATCGTTATTGAAAAATAAATATTGGAATATAATAACGGGCCCACTTCTGGGCCCGATTACTGCACCGAATAGCCTGGACGGTAGGTGGATGGGGGGGAGAAAAGGGCAGTGAATATTGTGTCGCTCGAGTGCTAAGTGATGGGTGAAGCTCTGCTGAGGGAAACAGGACTGGGCAGGAAGTTGCTCCTTTCATCCGAGCTCCCTTCATCGGGCAGCGGACCAGAAACCAACTCGTCTTCTATTTTTAGGGTGCTGAGACACCGTAATGATGCGAGCACGGGGTGGGAGGTGGTGGGGGGTACGGCTCGTGCTCATGATAATCATTTTTCTTGTAAAAAGGATGTTTTTATTGTGTTCGATTATGAGCGCAAAGTTATGGGCGATGTTTTTGGGGGCCTCCCCTCTCCGTATCGTTTTGGTAAGTGGCTGTCCCTAACAACGGTCGGTGCATACCGTAAATGGGTCCAATAAACTTCCATTCCAGGTACGACCGATACACCACCGTAAGAGACAAATTTGGCGTAAACCGAGGCAAGTAAATTAATTGTCACTTTGGGGAGCTTAATGTAGTGTGCAAACTTGACACTCAATTAGTGTTTAAATATGGAGTGCCAGTTGTGAGCTGGATGCTGGAAAACGTTACGAAAAACAACGAGTAACGAAACGAGCTTTTCTAGTGAACAACCGGTGCCACGCATACCTTGGCAATCATAAACAAATGTGCGTATAGTAATGTCTTGTGTTACAAAACGAAAGCGCAGTAACATTTAGAAGGCGGTGGAAAAAAATCCCAAGTACCCAATATGAACCCATCACACTCTCAGCTCTTGGAGCATGTAAGCCTTCTGTTGCCGGAGTGTAAACGCGTTAAAATGTGCAAACAATTCAGTACACTGGTAGAAGGCCTCCGCTTTCCTGCACTGGTTCATCACTCCCATCGCTTCGGAACGCACAATTTGGATGGGTTTGGTTTGGGTTGAACAAATAAATCACTCGTACCCGAAAACGATGGGCCACCTTCCATTGCCGCTTTATTAGATTACATTTCCATCAGCAGTCATGGGAGCACGTTTTGCCAATGGGTAAGACTGCTGCCAGTAAATGGCCAGCATTTGCTGACTCGACGCTCATTCTCTTGCCACTGCCACCCTGGTCGATGTATCGTTGTACTGACGCCCTTTGCCAATATAACTGCCACGGCAAGCAAAAGTGCCATGACCAGCACACGCTGCTACACTGCCAAACCATGTTCACATTCCGGCACAGTGTGCAATGAGCTCGCCTTGTTGGATGGGCCCTTGCAAGACGGTTTGCAGCTCCTTTTCAGCGGGCTGTCGAGAATCGAGAATGGAAAAATTAAAGCGCACACAAAAGAAGCAAGACGTACTACAGCACACTCTTAATGTTGCCTGGCGAGGGAAAGGGGCCGGAACACAACCATGAGAGGGCAGTGGAATCACCAGAACGCATGAAGTGTTTTTACAGAATACAATTTTGTTGTTTCGATTCAATAAAAACAATCTGTGAGTGATTGGGTGAAATTTATTTACTTTGCTTCTGGCCACTCTTTTGCCGGACAGGGGCACCCTGCTTAGCACGGGGCATCTTAACGAAGACGCATTTCTTTCCAGCTTGCCGTGGCGAACAGTACCGGGAAGCTGCTCCAGAGTGTTTCTGCGCATTGACATTTTTCATTCGAACCCTTATACCCAGGGCCAAGCGAAAGGTGGTAGGAAAAACCGTGGAAGCGCGTGGAAGGTTGAATGGTTTATTTACTCGCCTCAGCCTTACTCACCAACCGGGTTGGGTTTAAAATTCCTGTACCTAAGCTTTTCCTATTTAAGGGTTGTCTGCGTACGATTTCTTCGACCATTTCTTCGACAAGCGTTTGCTAAACGTACCGACAGTTGACTTTTTGTTTACGTTTGCTCTGTTGGCAATGGGGGGAAAGATTTGTGGGTTCGGTTGCTTCATAAAATGAAAATATTTGGACAGTACATTGATTTGGTAAACTATCTCTGTGGCTGACGAATGTTTGCTGGCAAATTTTTAGACTTGGATGCCAAAGTGGCGTTTGATGGAAACTGAAAATTAGAAACACAAAATGCTGTTTCGAATCACTTAAGAAAACTTTAACATTAAACATGAACCATTAAACAATAATATAATACATAACGAACAAACCCTTCCAGAAAGTCTGATTACTTCTTAGCCGTCATTTATTTTTGAGATTTTACCGGGTTTGTATCTTTTTCGTTTTATCCGTGTAAATATGATGTATGTTCGTTTGAATAGAAGTTTTATTAATGTTTTACACTCATATTAAAAATATGTCTTCAAAGCTTCTGTAATTATGCCATTATAATATTAGATGTAGTACAGGTATTCCCTGATTTACGCCATACTCGATACAAGTGATTACGCTTTACGCGGTTTTTTAAATTTGACAGTTCTTAGAGCAAATTGTACTGATTTGACACATCAAATGTCAAGTGCAAAATAAACTCCCTATTGATCGAATTTTTAAAGCCATTGCAATAGGTAATGTAATCTTTAGCTGAAATCAGATCAAATAACTAATTTAATGGCTAAAACCTATCACTTCAATAAAAATTATACGAAAATTAGCCATAAATTAGGTTGAAAACCTTGAAATTCGGCTTACGCTAATATTCGAGTTACGTGAATGCAACAATAGCGTATATCGGGGAATACCTGTATATACAATAAGCGAATACTTCTTTTTCTTCTATTTGGTGTAACGTCCTATGCCGACATGCCGGCCTATAAGACTTACGAGACTTAATTAATTGCTAAGAACAGTTTTATTGATCAACAGAATTCACATATACGATTATTGTATATTAATATTACACAACTTAAATAAGAAAAACAAAATTAACTGTTTAGTTGATAAAAGTATACATTCTAGACATAACATTGTTTGTCAAGATCATTAGCCAATCTAAATAGCGTGCCAACTACATACATAAATAATGTATATTGTGATTGTAATGCTAAAAAATAATAAA
This sequence comes from Anopheles arabiensis, assembly GCF_016920715.1. Taxonomy (NCBI): domain Eukaryota; kingdom Metazoa; phylum Arthropoda; class Insecta; order Diptera; family Culicidae; genus Anopheles; species Anopheles arabiensis. The sequence goes on from NC_053518.1 coordinate 37,784,586, forward strand.
AAAAAAATAATTTTATTTCATATAAAGTCAATACGCAATGCTACAGTATGACACAAATCAGGAATTTTGTTATAGGTACTTAAGTTATTGATTTTTATTTATTTAAACTGTTTTTAATTGTTTTTTTTTAAGTTATTTATTTACTGCATAACATTTCACATGTTCGCCGCAAAATTTGCGTCTGGGGCATTTTTTTGAATCACAATTTATTACACATTTTCTCCCACATTTATAACCTTCGCTACTAGTTCAACACACAGTTGTCATATACACCTAACAACACGTGCACGTTGGATTTCATCAATCCAGGCACACAGCCGTTCCACAACTTGACTCAACAAATTGCAACACTCACAGCCAACATCGCGCATTGCCGTTGAGTCACATGCCGAAAGATGGAGGCCCCGCGTATGACCGTCACCAGCGAAACAATGTGCGTGGATATTGCGTACTTTATGTACTCGATCGGGCTGTATCGGTGGGACGTTTGCTGCATATAGCGGAATTTTAAACAACGCCGACAACGTTTCCCGCAAACTCGCAGGCCGAGGAAGATAGCGCTGTGTCGATGCGGCGTGTTTGCTTAAGTCAACACTAAAATCATTACCATCAACAATGGTGGTGACCTGGATGGCGGGAGGTGGCAACGGTGTCGGCGGCATGTTAATAGCTCGCGGAAAACTGATGCCGATCAAATTCAAGCCAAACGCGCCCGGTTGTGCCCGGTTGCGTATGGGTCAGTACTCCGGGGTAAACAAACGCTCCGACTTCCCACGAGAAGGGATAGGGCTGCGGGAGCGGGGAAAAGGGAAGGCAGAGTTGCAAAGGGATCCGTGCCGAATGTAGCATAAAATCGGGCGATGCTCGGAAAACCGCTGAACGTATATTTCCCGTCGGTTTGCCAACTGCCACAATAGGGAACGCAGGGTGCGAAGGCAAGAGCACACAATGCAAGCACTGATTGAGACACAAATTCGTTCATAATTTTAAACCAACAGACTTCCGCCACACCGCCAGCGGGTCCTGGGGCGGGGGGCTTGGGTGTTATGGGTTGCGTGTGCGAAACGCTGTATACTTTGGTTTTGCTCTTAAACACGCCTGACGATCAACGCATCAACGCGGGGAGGAAATCGTTTGCTGGTGACCGTCCTGGTGGCTTTTGAGGTATTTATGAAGCTGGCGCTTAACGTGCCGCTACAGCATCCAACGCGCTCCTGGTTAGCTGTCGGTCCGGAATCCTTCGATAAGTGTGCCATGGAAATGTGTTGCCCTGCGCATGGGGACTCGCACATGCTGTACACTACTATCGTGCACTAAGAAGGTGCAAAGTCTGTCACTCTGGTGTGCAATTGTTCATGATCGCCATTGAAATGACCGTTTTGGTCCGGTATCATAATTCGTGTTAATTTGGAAATTCATCGCCAAGCGCGTACGAGATCAACACACAGTTAACCCTTGGTGCACTTGAGCTCGCATTCGGTTTTGTAGCTCAAAAGTGTCCACAATGCGAATATTTTGGAGTTTCATAAGTATTTGAAGAAAAAAATCAATATTTTTCTATCATATGTTCACATATTCATATGTTCATATGTTTGTATCATTGTTTTACTTTATGTTAAAGCTGAATGACTTCTAAGACCAAATATTTCCATATTTTCATACTAAAAAGGACAAGTACCAGAAATGATCCCTTTTCCCCTATGCTCTTACCTACAACACAACCCAGCAGGCGACAGACCATAGCACCCTCGGTTCGATTTAGTGCAGCCTCTTCAGCACAATGTTTATGGTTTTGTTTCGGACGTTTACGATTATTATATCCATTGCTTTCTCCGGCTTAATAGAGATATGAATAACTGATGATCCTCCCGATGGCCATTGTAGATGTAGTGCAAATATAATGCACTCTCTCAGCATCGACCCACCCACCAGTATCGACCCAGAATACGCCCTTCGCATCAGAGTCCTTGTCCCGTCCCCGGCCCCTCTGAACCCTCCGGGATGGGGAAAATGGTACCACCGTGTCGGCTCGTGCTCGTGAGGCTCGAAATGGTTTCCATTATCCCATTAAGTCTTGAAATGTTGCATTCGCACCAAAGCGAAAATGTTTCTGCTTCGATTTTCGCCCGGGCATTAATGGCTTCGCACCGTTCACTAAACCGCACCGAGCCTGATCGAGGAAGAAGAATAGCGCTGTCGGTCGGTCGGTCGGTCGGTTGCTGCCATGCAGTGCGGAGAGCTTGCCACAACACACCAGACGCAAACCTCAGCTCGGATGGGTCGCGCACGGCAAGCTGGTATGGGGACTATTTACTCATCCAGGAAATCCTATTAAAATCTTTAACCAGCAGCATCCATGCGACCGATGGCCTGGTGAAAATTGCGGTACCAGTGCGCGGCCGGAGCTCTATCTACGGAGGGCAGGGGTGAGTTAGGGCGACCTCGGGCCAGCTAACGGTCACGTAAAGCGCATTAAGAACGGTTTAAAGCAGACCGAGCTACTTTCCATTGATTAACGGCTGAGGTGTGGTCGAATGGTGATGGAATTGGATGTGACTGAGCATTCGATTTCTGAACCGTCTCATTAAACGTTGCTTAACAGCGGGCAATTGAATGAAGAGCCGCTGTGTGAGGACGGTGATGCAAGGAAGAGGATATTGAATAAAATTTTGAAATGTAGGGCTGTGGAATGTTTGCTGTGCGAAGATGATCGAAAGAGCGGATGTTGCGTCCCGCTTACTTTGAGCTATCGTTGCAAAACTTGTTTTTTCTTCTACTATCTCTCTTCGTACATTTGATTACCGATCATTTCGAATACACAGTACATATCAGTCGAACTCGGACACCTAACTATAGAAAAGATTTGCAAGCTCATAGACTTTTCTACAAATTATTAGATCATCCAACGTCATAAACCCTAATAAGGGTTTTATTCTATCTTTATTCTATGCATTAAAGAAACATGATTTTCATCAAATAAAATGACTAGAAAAATAAAGAAAATTCATTTTAATTCTTTTTATAACATTCTCGACGATTTATGTTGTATCCCATTCTTCTTTACCGCTAATTATTATACGACGAAAGCCCATAAGACGAGATTTACAGGGTTTTTTATTTGATTTCGCAAGCGAAGCAACGTTAAACGCAATAGTAATATTTGACAGGAGAATCCCATCAGTTGTTTTCAAAACGTCATCATCCTTAAGGCAAACTTCGCACTAGATATCACAACAAGCGCGGTACATAATATCACAATTCCAGTGTTGCGGATTCAAGCAAGTGTTCAACTACATGTGTTTTAACGGATTCAGGTCAAATAGTACCTTGAAAAAATGATTGTTTACAAGTTTTAGAGAATAAATCGACAATCGACAAGCATTACTTTGAAAACGTTTAAAGGCGGTGGTTAAATGATTGCTTCAAGCCGCAAACCCCTTTGTGATATTGTATACCGCGTTTATGATATCAAGTGCGAAGGTTGTCTTAAGCGTGAAGACATTGCGAAAACAATTGATGCCGATGTCCTGTCAATTTCTGCGGTTCAATTGAATGTTGCTACACTTGCAAAATCAAGTAAAAAACCTTGTAAAACAATATGCAAGGGAAAACAGTATTTTACCTTAACAGTGTAATTTGTTAAAAATGAACTGTGTCGTAAGCTGAGAAAGGGTCTCTTTTCTTAAATAAAGCTAAAGATTATTTTACTTAGTTAAAAATACATATTAAAACCGAAAATCATTTTCGGCTGTTATCTAAAATATTTTCTACGTTGTAGTTAACGTCGTACGTCGTCGTAAGCCGGTCTCGTAGTACAGTCGTCAACTCGTACGACCTAACAACATGCCCGTCATGGGTTCAATCCCCAAATAGACCGTGCCGCCATACGTAGGGCTGACTATCCTGCTATGGGGAAAAATCAATTAGTCACTGAAAGCCAAGCCCACAAGTGGTACAGGCAGGCCTTGACCGACAACGGTTGTTGAGCCAAAGAAGAAGAAGAAGAAGTTAACGTATTTAAAAATTTATTTTTGGTATCTTTTACCTTTTGTGAATAGGTTACTAACAATATTTACCAAACAGACTGTAAATAGTTAATGTGAAAACATACGTACATATTTACCGTCCATTAAAAGATGAACAACATCAAAAGGAAATCTTTTTTTTAAGTTATACTTAGTAGAATCTAAGATGAAGATCCTATTTCTACCAAACTTCTACCCGTTCCAATTGTTGATCCAATTTGATTTGGAATGGCTAATATTTAAGCCTTACTGAAATATTGTCTTACACGCTGAAAATTGTTGTTTTTAAATAATGCAACAAAGTCTTCTTACTGCTTTTTCAGACACATAAATCTTCTTAATTCAAGCATACCATCCTTAACGACACATTATTTGCCTTTAAAATCACGCTTTCGTCTAGCATAAGCTGCTATATTACGAATCTTATCAACAAAAAAAGCCCAGTGTCATTACTCTTTTTCTATTTTTTGCTCTCTCCAAAGCATGAAACTGAACCGTCATACTTCAAATCTTTTACCCTCGTTCGAGTTGAAATCTGCTACCTTCTGCTCCATATTCTGCTCCCTTTCTCTCTCACTTGCTCTCCTCTCTCTCTGTGTAGCTCTTGTGTAACTTTGATTGGTGTGTCTTGGTGACGAAAACATCTCCACAAACAACAATTTTGGAGTGAAATTTCATTTTTTTCTCGGTGTGCTCTCCTCATCCACTCCTCAGCCACTTCGCAGCTCTGTGTCGTGTCAACCATCCAGCGCCCACGCCTAATTTAACCATGGTGAGCGTGATTTTCGATCAACATCCGACCCGGAACATCGTTATTTCAATTTGTCCATTTACGTCGTTCATTAGCGAATCATGTCACGTGTGTCATTCCGTGTGCCGGGGCAGAAAAAAAGGGAGGCACCCGCGCTGCTGACGATGTTATCGCCGCAACCGGGGCCGCGCCGCCCGTTTGTCAGTGAAGTTAACATTTCCGTTTGCCTAATTTTTCTTCGCCCATTTTAGTGTTCATGCTCTTGGCATCCTGTTCTGGTTGCCTGCCGGTCTCATTACCGTACACCGTGACATGACGAAAAAGCTATGCCTGGGCTTGCGAAGGCCTTTCTTCGGGTCTCCTCTTTCACCACGCGCATTTCGTCTCATTGCCAGTAGCATTCGGTCCACGGGGTTCGGTTTGGTGAGGAGCAGAAAGCAGAGCAGTTAATTTATTCGCTTTGTTGAAAGGCCGAAACACACTGCCTGGTCAAGGGCCAGTCAAGGACTCGCCATCAACCATTTGTGTCGTGTTGGAATGTAACGGAAGCTACAACCAGTGTGTGTATGTGTGTGTGTGTGATGGAAAACAACAGCTCCAGCCAACCCATCAGTTGCGAGTTCGAGAGGAATTCGATACTCATTTGTGGTGTACAGTGCCGAATGGACCGTCCGCGCCCAGCATTGCCAAAGTACATTTCGGAATGCGATGCGATGGGAAACGTGCGATGCCCGCTTGCCTTCTTCCGTCCCGTACGACCGCAGTAGCACGAGCGAGGGCACTGTCATTGAGCCAAGAGCCTATTGTGACAGCCGGAAAAAAGGACAGCACCAGAGAAACTTCCTGGTAACAGTTGGCAAGCGAAGCGCAAGTAGTTGTAGCAGCAGCAGCAGCAGCAGAAGGATATACGGCCATGTGTTCTACATTACTTTCCCAACATAACGCCCGGCAGTCGGTGGCCGTTGTCCGAGGGATTGAGAATGAATTTATTTGATCCTCCCGGTTTCGGCGCAAAGTTTACTGAAGGGAAATGACAAACTTTCCCAAACAGTTTATGCAATGAAAAATGTAGCACCCGTTAAAGCCGCTCGGTGGGACATGACTTCATGTTCCTGTCTGCTTGCCCTCCTGCATCCCCATGCTGACTGGTGTGCGGTGTGCCTGTCCGCTAGATCCACCGAGAATAGCATACAAGTGATTCTGGGAGGAGGAGATTACACCACACCACACCCTACACAAGTCGCAGCGGGTCACCTAAGCGGCAAGGATCTGCTAGTTCTGGTGCGATTTCTTCGTTTCCGAAGCGAGCACTTTCTTTCGGGCGCAAAAGATCCAATTTTCTGTATAATAAATTCATTTAATTTATCCTTCCTTTCGCTACTTTCGTACTGCCACCGTCACGCCCAGCGAAGATCACCCCCCATTCCCGTGCGCATTCGCAGGGCTGGGCGGCTGTTTGCCGGTAGGATTTGGGCTAGCTTAAGTTGTTTCAGAACAATTCGAGCCAGCATTCCTCGCCGTCGTCTGCATTTTCCAGAGCACACGGGCACCCGCCGTGCCACTCGGGACTTCTACAGCCTACAAATAGCTGGAAAAGGATAACAACAGTCACGGGGCGAAACCATTCCACAAGCCCGCTGCACCATTTGGGCCACTATGAAGCCGTTAAGATAACGAGGAGAGGAATAAAAGTAAAAATTAAAGCCTCTCCCAGCTGCGATCGGCCTTACCAAGTTGGGTACCAGGATGGTCGGTCATGCTGGTCCACAAATACGACGATTTGTGCAGGGCGGACAGGGGAAGGCACATTCTAGCGATAGTGGTGATAGTGGTGAGTAGAAGGACCACGGCAACACTATGGATAGTGTTGCGGGAAGACCGTAGGAAACGTTACCGCCCGTTTCCACCCTTCCGCCAAACTGTTATTACAGACTCTAGCAGGTGCGGCCCGGGCGAACGTGTTGCCTCGAAGGTGTGAAGTAGAATAATATTGAAGGAAAAAAAAGTGTACATGATTGTTCGTACAGGCTGATGGTTGACCGTTCCAATCGGGGTACGCGTGTTTGGAGCATGATGTTGGCACGGTGTACGGTTTGCCTTGTTTTGGGGATGTGGCGCTCTTTAATTTGACCCTGTTAGAAGGCGAAGTAGTTTTGTTTGCCTTCGCATAAGAAGTGCGACTGTTTGAGTGTGTTTTCTTTTTATGAGAAGCCTCCTTCAAGCGAACACAAAAGTGCACGAGAAAAATACGTGCGCCCGCAGAACCCGTAGCTAGATGGTCTTCAGGGAACGATCGTACTATTTCTAAATTGGGTTACGGAATGCAGTTATAATATACCCAAAGCTCTATTCTCTTGGGGGGATTCCTTCCTACCATACACGGTTTTCTGGAATTGAATAGCAGTTGTTTTGTATGTTTTCCTACAGTTTTTTAACCATCGGTAGAGCATAGAGACCTCTCTGTTTTATAGATTGAAAAGTCTTATTTAGCAAAGAAAAAGCCACCCTCACAATGATAGACTACATAAAATGAAAGCAAATTAAGTTGTTAACTCAGTTGAGCTTCTTTGCACCCATCCCAACTACAGCAACGTCGATTGATAATCCGCCCAATAAGAAACGGGAATTAATTACAACCACTTTAAATTGGATTCAAATGGCAGATCTTGATTAAATTAAACATTTGTTAATTGGCCACAGGCAAAACCGCAGGAAAATTTTGGCTTCCCCAGCTTCTCCTCGCCCTCTCTCGCTCTTCCCCTTCTCACTTAACCAACTCGCTCGTACACAGCCCCATTTACAAGCAACTGCTGCTCCGATCTTCCCTACAGCCAGATAAAAAGTGGTCCCCCGAGACCGATCCCAAATCATGGACACAAATTAGAGGGGCCATGTTAAAATACTTTCCCTCCCTCGCTCACTCGCTTATCGGTGTGCTCGGCTTGGCAAGTGTGAGAATTAAAAGTCGCCCAATTTGGCGAAAGGTTTCATCGGTTCGGTGAAATGTTGCTGTTGTTATTCGTGCACGGGCGGAAGGTACAATTAGGCCAAGCGTAGCGCTTGTCGCACAGTTTGCCTTCAACAAAGTCGGCCGGGGGCATGCTCGTGCCCTTTTTCCCTGCATGGTGACACCCACACATTAATCCTTCCGAAATCAATTTAACGAATTGGACATATCAAGAAACGAACACAACGACTCGCTGGGTGAATGTCAATTCACACGACTGCATGGGCCTGTTTGGTCTATTCGTTTTCTTCGCCCTGCGCGGAAGCAGAGCGGACAGCATCAAAGCCGATGGGAAATTATGTTTTGGGTTTCGTAATCCTTTTACTTTCTCAATTTAGAGCAAATTTATAGATTCAATCTTCTTGCCCCTCATCGGAACCTGCCAAAACGATACCGGGTGGTGCTTTCCGATGCGTTCGTCTCTCCAACTTCGGTGCGGTATAGGTTGTAGCGTACGAAAAGCTCTCCCCCATTGATCGTAGTTTACAGTTCGCAACTCAACGATTGCACGGGGGCGAGGTAATCCGAGAAGCGGCTTAAGAAACAGTCCGGAAACGGGGCAAAGTAATGTGGCTCATGATTTTATCTACGGTTAAAGCTTGTGCACTGGTTTGGTGGCCGGTCCAGTGAATCAATTATGGTAATGAATTGGTTTTTCGCCACTCACTTCGTTGCGGAGGGTTTTAGAATCGGCTTCAGCAACCAGGTTAGCATGGTGACAGAAATGTGAAGGCATATGACGTCCTGCAGTGACGCTTGTTAAACACATGAATGCAATATAAGAGCGTTTGATTACTTCATCGCCTCCGAATTCCGATGCGGCCTGTATCGAAGAATTCAAACTAATTGCGTTGGGAGGTAAACTCAGGCAAAGTTATCGTTAGCAAACATCCGAATGTGTTCCGATATAAACGAATTAAAGGCTAGTGGTCCGACGGGAGAGATTGAATGAAGGAGTCGGAAGGTTTTTTTTTCTTTTTTGGGGAGCCAGTTTTAGTAACTTTGCTTCGAGCTGGCTGTGTGCTGGCGCTAGACATCGTTGAATAGAGCTGCCTGTCGAGGTATTTCCGAGAACAAACCCAACCTCGATTGCACCGGTCTCCGGTACCGGGGTTGAACATTGTGGACTGGAATCCAATTGAAAGCCCTCGGCCCTACCCTACTGCATTGCCAGTTTTGTACGGGCGCACGCGGCCCGTATACCAGTGCGGTACGGAGAATGGTTGGCTTCATTGATGGGCACTGCGAAAGGGAGTGTTCCACTTAATTTGTGATGTATTTATGTGTTTTCCCTTTGCAGCACTGTTATTAGGCTTTATTTAGTGCCATTCTCCAGGAGCACCAAACATCCTGTATATGTGTAGGTATATGTGTGCGCCCACTCTGGTCGGTTCAATGGATGGGGAAAGAGAATTGGACTTTTGGTTCCTCTCGAGCGAACTGCAGCAACTGAATGGTACAAACCGCCCGGATTCGTGCCACACGTACTGTACTTGCATGCACACACACACAAACACGAATGTATGTGTGTTTGGTACATAAAAACAAACCAAACGCCACCACTGGAAGGGCGGCATAACGGTAGCCAGTAATCGGAACTTTGTCTTGAGAGGAACTTTGTCGTGTGAAAATTTCGGTCACCCCTGTCAGATCCGGGTAGCATCCTGTGCCTGTGTGCGTTTCTGAAAGGCAAGGATCAGCCGGGCTAGGTTGAGATAATAATTTCAAATGATCCTGCACCGCTTTGCACGATTGTGGGAGAGTTCGGAGGGAGCAGGACGAGCGACGTAAGATAAGAACTTTTCACCAAACCCATCAAATTATTTGACTTTTCGGTTGTTGGGCTAACGATCATGCTTCAAACCGTTGAAAGCCGTTGTGGTGGGTCGGGTGCTTCTAGCGCTGCAGAAGATAAACACATGGCACAGTGCTAACGAACGTCGTTTGTATTGCGAACGGTTAAAGTATTGGCTTGTATCTAACAATTTATAATTTGTTTTGAATCAATTTAGCAAATTGGTTGCAGTAGAGAAGGAGTCTAAAATGTGATTCGTACGTAAGTGTATTTTTCGTGTCGTGTAGTGTAAATATTAAATAATCTTTTGACGATATAATTGTTCCATTTTTGTATGCTTCTTTTAGAGGTTTACACAATGGTGTAGCATTTTATTTGTAGCGATATCGAAATACCAAACAGAATAAACACAGGAAGCCTACAAAATCTGTAAAATTGAACACCCGTATATATGCCTGCAGACCTATTTTAGCGTAATTGAAATGTTTTCCAGCCCCGGAGAAGTCAAATATTCTGTTTATCTTTTACACGGTGTTCTCCCGTAGGGCGCGTGGTGAGCTCTAATAAATTATATTTCCGGTACTATCGTGCATAATGGCTTAAGGTTGCGAATGAACAAGTGCGATCGAGTTTGCGGTACAGTGAAATCAACACACTCCCCTCCAGGCAAGAAATAGGTCTTGTTTGGTGAATAACTTGAAATGTACGCAAAGGGGGAATAAAATTATCCAAATTGAAACATTACCAACGCGTAGGAGACCTAGTGTAATCTACATATTTACCACGAACACTCCATACTGTCCATACAAATCCATCAACGAGCGTAGTTTGAATAGAATGAAAGAAAGCGGGATAAATTGAGTGATTAGGAAAGTTTTTTTTTTTCTTAACAGAGCTTCGTTTAATGATAGCAGTTACACATTAGTGGCACAAAAACAAGTTGTTGTGAATTTTATTGAAAAAGACAGAAAAATAAAGAATAATTATATTAAACTACATTATGTCAATTCATGTGGAGCAGTCCTCAATTTGGACGACTTAACAACATAACGTTCCGGTGGTCCCGTGGTACAGTCGTTAACTAGAACTACTCAATAACATACCTGTCATGGGTTCAAGCCTGAAATCGACCTTTATACTTGGGTATTTAATAAACGTGATATGCACTACAGAAGAGTTAGAATCGCCCGAATAGGTAAGTTGAGTAGTAAAAAAGAAAATACTAACGAGTTGTTACCTATGAAGTTCTAAATGAATACGATACAGTGTCATACAATGAGAATCCAAATTGAAGGGAAAATAATACATAGGATTTCACAAAAAATCTCCAATACTTTGATTGTACGTTACGTTTGTTAATTGTAAATCAATAATAATTGAATGTAACAATTTAAAATTAAAACATTTACGCAACGGAACATTTACGTTGCGGAAAATAATGCATTATTTTAAAATATTTATTACTGACCCAACTAAAGCGATTATAGATAGTAACACAATTTGTCTTTGACTTTATGATTACTTTTGACATTAGTACTAAATGTTTTTTATTGTAAAATTATTGAAATCGAAATTGTTTCAAAATTCACTTTCTTAAACAGTGTGATAATTGATTTTTTGCTTGTTCAGATATATTAAGCAACCATCAGTACAGGAGTGTTAAGAGTTTTTTTTTTCCAAACGAAAGAGTAAAGAAATTATTCCAAAATTATGAGAACCCATGAAAACTCCTGCAATGTAGCAAATGTAAGATTCATTTTTTAAAACTCATAACTACATTGTCAGATATGATGGCACGGCGACATGAATATTTTTATTGTTTTATTCATAAGGAACGTTCCAAAAGTACGTATTTCTCGATAACATAAATTATAGTTGTATTAAATTGTATTAAAAATACCACGAGGCCTATGGTACAATTTCTTAAAAAAAAAAAAACCGAATGATACGAATGGAAAATATTCCCTCAAAATAACCACATTTTCCCGATACTCCTCTCTTTAAATAATAATATAAACCTTTTTGTGACAAATTTCAATATCTTTGCATCGCATTGTTCATCCAGTTTTTCTTTTCTTGAGTTCCCGTTTTTTCCTTTCACATAAGTTTATTCACACTTTCCAACCCGAAAAATGTCCACCTTTCACCCAAACCGAACCGACGCCAGCTGGCTATCTTTATTCACTGCTTGGGCACATTTTACATTCAAAGTGGTTGAAATTTCTTTTCAAAAACCATATCAAATGGAAATGAACTTTTTGTACCACACGCACACACACACACACTCGTGCGCTTACTTTAAAACCATCACATTTTTACGCCAATTCTCGTTTCCTTGACACACTCACACCGAGCGTGTGCAGGTGAGAAAAACTCATCGACCGAACGGGAAAAGATTCGTCTACCGTGTGGCAGAGTTCGCCTGCTTGCTTTCTGCACCTTAACCTTACCCCATACACATAGGTACGGTTTCGTAGCACCAAAAAGAAAAGAAGTCGTATAAATGTTAAGCAGTTTTGATTTGAATATAAATTTGGCTTAATTATACGATTTACTAAATTGTACGTATCGTTCAATCTGCTCCGTTCGCAGCGAACTCCCGGGACGCCGGTCCATACACATGGCCGCATGGAATCATTCCTTTTCGCCCCAAAGCAGCTCCAAAACAGCAAGCCTTCCGAGATGTTTTCTGTATCGTTTTTCTTTTATTTTCCCTTAAAAAAACCGAAAACAAAACTTTTGAGAGGAATGAGGCTGAACCGTAGAAAAAAAAACGCACAGAACTTTAACGAATGTTAATTTTTGCTGGCCGATTTTCTGCCAGCACTACCCCGCTGCAGCGTTCGTTTACGGTGGGCGGTATTCGAGCTTAAAGTCTCCTTACTGAAAGCTCCGGGAAACAGAAAGAAAGAAGCAGGCGGCACAAGTACACGGTTAGCATATTTTAATGAGCAAACGTTTCGAACCGGCGGCCTATACCCCATTTGCTTCTGCCACGACGTCCGAAAGGTCAACGATTCAAAACCTGTGACGTGGGGGTGAAGGAAATGTTTTGCCATGTTATAATTTTAACCGTTTTTGTTATGCTTTCCATACCTTTCTTTGTGTTTTCCTCCCGGTCCTCTGCAAGAGGACCATGACGTGTTTTGGTGTTTGTTTCATCTTAATGTATTTAGTAGCAAAAGGAGAAGCATTTCCCCGCGCAAGCAAGCAAACGTTTAAGCTGTTTCTTTATACGGTTGTTCCGGAAAGGATGTGCTTATACTATTTCATAGTTGATTCAGCACCAGACTAGCCTATTCGTTCAACAACGGTGTCAGTAGTGAGCGTCACACTTTCATACTGTTGCTTGTGTGGCTGGCACGGCCGCCACTCAGCGGCGGCTGCTGGATTATCATGACCATTAACATCTCTTAACATTTTCCGGCCTTTATTTTTTTTTGTTGCGTGTAGTCCCTTTTTTGCTACTCCTTGCGTTAATATTGTGGATAGTAGTGGCGACGGATACCAGTAGCTTCTCCGGGGAGGAAAAAAAGCGCTTCCATAATCTTGCTCTCGATTCCTGACCCCGTGGTGTGGAAACACGGAAACACGGATGTTCTGACTCGGAAAGTACGGCAAACTTTAAAATTATGACTGAAGTTGATAGAGACTAAGAAGAAAAGTTTGACGCAACTTTCCATGCAAATTGAATTTGAAAGGTATGTGTGTACATCCCGGAAGAGCGACAAAACTTTGTCTCCCTCTTTGTCGGTGAACTTGCTCATGAGAGTTCTTTTGGAGAAGAGTAAAAAAGCGTATGACGAACTGTTGAAAATGTATGAGCAAAAATTGACACACCTATGTCCATTGTTTTTTACCTCAGATTAACAATTTTAGAGAAACAAAAAAAATGCGCCTAATTCCTCTATCACTTCTTACACAAATATTCATGCATATCAACGTGCTGTGCTTATTACAATTCAACACAAAAAAACACCGGAAAAGTACAAAAAACCATCATTAGCGAAAACTTTTCAACACTGAATGTTTTGACACTATCTTTGTTTCGCAGCGCACGAACACGCTAAGCAAAAATGTATTAAAAATTCTCACCTCCCATTATCATCCTTTCCGGGGCCGAACAACACACAACACTCACACTAGCGGGTGCGTCACCACGCTGCTCGGTGGAAAGTTTTTATTTATGCTAATGTGGTAATAATTAAAGCAGCGTTAAGGAATCTTTTCCGCCATCACGCCAAACAGCGTTCGGGGAATAAGTTGAAAGTTTTGTGAACGCTTTTAATGGATGCAGTTTTCAGCCCCGAGATACCTATACCGGCACGTCAGCGCATCGTCAGACACGTGGCAGTGCGGCTCATCTTTTCATGCGGAAGCTCCATCTCAGGGCGGAAAAAGTTTTCGATCAACACCGAAAGGAAGCTTTCTCAGCGAGCGTGCGGACATCCTAAAGGGAATGTGCAGCGATACGGGCCGGAGCTGGTAGAATGTGTGCTTCTCGTTAGCAATGCATCAGACGTTGGAAAGGTGCAGCCGTGCTGTGTAGCCCGGGCTATTATGCTTTACGATATTGTATTACGCTACATTATATTGCCATGGAGATGGAGACTACGGCCGGGTATGGATCGTTAGATGCAGAAAGGATGCTTCGGCCGTATATTGGTAAGCAAGTAATTACAGAAATGGTTAAATGAGGGCAACGAAAGAACTTTAATTAATTAATCTTTAAAAGTCTTGAAGGAAAATAAAACTACTCATAGACGAAAAATTGGACTACAACATACTTGGCATTGTTTCCATTCGATAGACTTTTCTCCAAAAATGGAACTCGGAAAGCTCGGTTTTCATAGCGCAGGTATATTATGCTGCTTTAGGGAGGAATCTGTATTATGTAACTTAATAAATAGTTGCAGCCGCTATTCCAGGCGTAGATTTCTTGATGGATGGTAGTCGTAGCCATAAAAATGAAGCTAACTGGCATGTGTTTTTTTGGGATCTTCAATTAATGATAAGTGTGATTTTTGCGTGAGTCTTTCGTGATGATATGTCTTATGTCCCGAAAGCTGCTTGAAAACCGGTCGCATAACGCAGATCGAATTCGGTAAACCAAAAACATAACCATTTATCTTTAAACAAAATAATGAAATATGAATTGAACTTCTCTCTTTCTTTACCATCGGTGCTACAATCGCTTTAAGGCCTTGAAGTCTGCTGCAGGAGCAAAAGCGGTTGGAGCAGATCATAAAACTCCCCGCTCACAGCTAAATTAGCAATCATTCTCGGGTTAAGAATTTCTCTTCTCGCTCGAGTCTTCAGAAAGATATTCGTGTGGCTGCTTAGTGTGGCTCCACTCGTGTTAATCCGCCACTGTGCAGGAGAGTCCGAAACCGAATTAAATTACCAATGAAAAATAACAAGTGTATGGTATTGAGAGTTTTAACTAAAGTATTCTATTTTTTGTTGACCAAATGTTTGCTAGTTTAAGTTTTTACTAATAATAAATCTTCTTGTATTTGGTGTACAGTACTTCGCGGACATGGCTGCCTAAATAGGATATTGAGACTTATTAAGTACCATGCAGACAGATAGCCAGCCCTTGCTACGGGGGGACGGTCACTGATAATAATTACTTCCACGATACTCAGCTTTTTTTGTACATAATTTGAGAGTTTTCCAGGCAATCATGTCAACACTCCATATAAAACCAAACGTCAAACTCTTGTTATTTAGCCTAGATTACTTCAGTAGGAAAAAAGGTAAACAAACACCGATTTGTCTCATATGAAATGTATGGAAAATATTATAACTAATTTCAAGCAGGAAAAGGGAGAACGGACCCTTTAGTTTAGTGTTTAGTGTTTATTATTCGATGGACCATAAAGCCCCCACGAGTCAAATTGTGTTTACAATATACAATAGATAACGAACAAAACATTTGTATATTGTTATGGTTGGACGCACTTCGAACACTTGAACGTGGAATCAATTCTGCTATCATCATGCCAGGCTCGTACAGATTGTCAGCTGAATTTAGTAAACGGCACATACAAAGAAGGGGGTTGCGAGAGCCAAAGGTTGACCTGGTTTCAGCAACTATCAGCATTGGTCGGCGACGGAGTATTCTGACAGGAACATAGAGGTGAATCCGCGAAAGCAGCTCGGGACAGTCGATGGTTCCGTTTAAGAGGCCGGTGATAAATGTCAGCCTGGCGTGCTCAATACGTTCCGCGAAGGGTGGGATCCCTAGTAGCAAACACCTAGTCCTGTAGACGCGACCAATCACGCTAGTCGCGCTAGTGCCCGAGTAGATGCGGGCCACCAAACAATGCTAGCGTATTCCAGCAGCGGTCTGTTAAGTGCGCAGTACAGCGCCTTGAAACACATATCACGAAGATCACGAAGCTCGCGCGTCATGTTTATCATCAAACCAAGTAGCCGATTGCCACCAGCGACAACTTCGTTCGCCCTAGCGTTCCTCTGTTCCTCGAAGGAGAGTTTAGCATCTAGGAGGACTTCTCCTAGATCTAGACACTCTTTCGAGGTTCTGAAGTTGAACAGCAGGATATGTCAAAATTACTAAATTTGTGTAGAAATATACTTTACTTTGGTTCTGTCTTATTGATAAAACGTTTGGATAGTTTTTGTTTAATTACATGTTATGTTAATATTTCAAAACAGGTAACATATTAAATGGTGATTACAAAGACAAAATATGAGATCCGCAAGTTGTTTTCATAAATTGATATATTAAAAGCAATGAAAATTTACTAAAATTTAAAGAATATTGTTCAAGCACGTTTATATCAATACAACAAATTATTTACTACAGTGGACCAAACGCCTTCAATGGTACGTTATTGCTGAAATTGCACACATAAGTACATTTAATTTGTCTCATAAAACTCACTCTTCCACCACAATGTATGGCGGTGATAAGTTCCATCCATAAATCTGCACGAGAAAAAAAAAAACACACACAAACTTGCACCCAAAATTCTACATCGCCCGTATCGATCGGCTTTATCCCACGGTCCCGCCAGCCGAAGGGCAAGCTGACAACACATTGTCGAATGCGGCAAAAGCAATCGATCCATATCGCGGTCGGCTAGTCCCCGGCTTTCCATTCGAGAGTTTTTAATTAAAATCATATTCATGGAGTTCGCGTAGCCCTGCAGGCTGCTTTTATCGCTTCACACGATCTGGGCTCGGTGCCCTTTGGTCGAAAGGCTGTGCAAAAGCTAGAAAAAACAAGCTCTCGCAGTGAAAGTGAAGCGACGAAAAACACAGCACCGGTAACAGCAAACCCATTAAAAGCATCCTTTTGAGACCGTGCTGTAAGTGATGCATCCCATCATTGAGGTGCGCCCCGTACCCAGCGTGTGAGTGAGCACGATGATAGCAACAAATTAGCGATTAGCGCAAATCGCTAGGGCGAACGAAAACGGTTCCCAGTGGCTGGTTGCTCTTTTTCTCCACCATCCCATCGCCGAGAAAAGCATTCGTTGGGTAGGATGCCTTTGCAACATTGGAGAGAATTTTTGTAAATCGAGGTATTGCGCACACCGTGCTCGGCTAAGATGACGGGTGGCCGTTACAGTGGTTTGCTCTTAATATACATGTACTAATGTCAACTAGGGACCAGAGACCATAATCGTCATCTTTGATGTGTGTGCGGAAACAAATGATCAGCCCGTGGTGTTGTGGTGGGCCCTTTTTTACCGGAATGCTCCGAATGGTCATGCATTCCCGTACAGCGAAGCGTCACGGTGGACGTGGTTTCGGGTTTTTGGTCCGGTTTTGCTGCGGTAGCACTGCGAGGCCGGACCGCCCGGGATAGGAGTGGAATTGAAAAGTTTCGTGTACGAGCTACGACATTTGTATCACCCACAAAAGTACCGACAAAGGATTAGGACAAATACAATGCGTGTGGGAATCGCACTAACGAGTTTGAAGCGGAAGGCAGTGCGCAGGGTAAACGGGCGGGTGGTGGGGCGGTCGGTCGGTATCACTCATGCACCCTGGACACTGGAGTGGTGTGTCGCAATGTTGAGGATTCTAAAAATCAGATTAAAGGATTTATTCAGTCGTTCTGAAAGACCCAAACCGTAGGCCAAACATATCCTTAGCAGAACACGAACATGCACACACACATATACACACACCCGTACAAAATACACGCAAGCAGACAAACATAGTGTAACAAAAGTGGTATTAACAAGAAGGAAAGGACCTTTTTGCGTATCCCATGTTCGCCCGTAGAAAGAATGTCCGGTTGGTGGGGTTGGCGCTTGGCCCGAACATTCTCTCACACACATACACATGCTGTAAAAGCGAGACACAAACAATCACGCCTGGACAAACATCAACTAATCCCTTGCCTGGTTGCCCGCCGAAGGCACCGGCTTTGTCATGTCTTTGGCCCCCGAAAGGCGCAACCTTCGGCACCCGCATATGGGGCCGGCGGCTAGGCTGCTTGGCATATCTCTTCCATTTCAACCGTTCCCATATCATTCACCAAATGTCGCTGATCCACTACCACCTCTGCTTCTCGGTTTTGGCGCTAACCAGTGCTAGAGCATTTCGGAAAATCACGATTGTCAGTGAGAATAATGGTTTCCGTTTCATTTCAATGGTGCTCACTCATTTTGGTAACGTGTTTGTGTGTATGTCTGCAGTAGTATGAGGGAGGTCCTGTTATTCAGTGTGTCCCAGAATGAGTAGGCACAGAAAAAGGGTTCCACACATAATCTTTTCGGCTATAGTTTGGCTATTGTTCTGGCCTGGGCTAGCAATGAATGAGAAGGAAAATGCTAACCAAAAAGGAATTTAGTACACAAACATGCCACTACGCAGAAGCAGTGGCATAGAGTGATTGCACTATGTGGTTTGTATAAAGGTCGTAAAAAGTAAATGTTATTTGTTTGATAATATTCACGAACGATGCTCCTAAAATGTGAGCTAAAGCTTTACATTCGACGGCAAAAGGACGACAGTTGTTTTGCGGGCCTAAAGCAACATAAAAGGCAAGTATCCAGTACGTACAGTCTCGTAAATTTTGTGAACGTGGAGATAGAGTATAAATGAGCTATTCTTGTGTATGACAAGTAGGAAATCGTTATAAAAAATGGCTCAATAGATGTGTGAAACATCTGAAAACTGTATTGATCAGCTCTAATTAACTTACTTTATCTATTTCGAGCACACTCATTGAATTGCGAAATTTCCATGTAAATTCATCTGCAATTCCAATCATCAGATAAGACGGCAGTAATAGATTCCAGCAGCACTTTTTTGTGGTGCTAGTATTGTCCAACTTTAAATGCAATTTCGCCTGTCAAAACCATTACCCTATCGACCGTATGTTCTTTAATTCAATGAAAAATCATTCACGCTGTCAGCTTCAGTCAGCGATGCATGGATTGAATGCTGCACAGAAGCGTACGGAGCTGCCCACATGCCGGGGTCCGGTGAGCTAATACAGAGCAACCTGATGACATCTGTGTGACATTGCCTTCATTCATCATTGCAGATCTTGGCGGAATCAAATCACAGCATAATCAGATTGCAGAATAACATTCTCCACTGCCCCGACCGGCCCGGCATGCAATGGACGGTTGAGTACCAACGTTCCAAGAGCTTCTTATCGAAATGCCGTGTCGACATGGCTTTCGATGCACATAAACTCATCAACCACTCATCACATACTAATTGATCTTTTGATCTCGCCGCTAGCGTTAGGCGGTACGGCTAGTGCTTACCCCAACATCCTTGCGAAACGAGTGGCATCCAGCTTGAAGCGAGCAAAATTAGAAGTGAGCAAAAGTAGACCGCTGCGCCCGGACTGTTAGCGCGCCTTCAATCAAGTAGCATCTGTGTGCCACTAATCAGTTTGCAAAGCAGTGCTCGTTTAACGGGATCTTCTGGCGATGGTAGTGGGTGGTTGTTATCACTCTTGATTGGCAGGTGTTTTGCTACCGCATTCACAACTTTCACAAAATACAATTAGCGATAAATCCGAGCACATCGGAGTTTAGTTGCATTTGCTATTGAGCTCTGAAGATCGTTGGCTAACTGTCAACGTACTTCAGCAATTCACCGGCAAGCATCTTCGCCAAAGTGGGAAAGGTGCTTGTGAGAGTTAATTTCATGCTGCTACGAAATGTCGTCACTTCTCAATCTCGCTTTATCCTTTTGCCTCTGATACTAGTCGCGCGATCTGTTGATACCTGAAATGCCACTAGTTACAGAAATAATTAAGTTAATCTGATCTCATTTCCTATGTAATTCCTTATTGCCTCAAATTCGTCATGTAGCCTGGTCAATGAGTTTTTGTTTGTTTTATCAGTGACACTGGACCTGTTGCATGAATTGGGGTGTTTAGCCGATGGAACAGTTTTTTTTTTTTCATAGTTAGTTACTTATTGGATCTTTCCCAGCTATACGGCTGCAAGCAAATAATTATAAAGCTAAAACAAATTTTAAAGGAATAATAGATAATCGATGGAAGTGTGTTGAAAAAGGTTGTTCTTTTAAATTGATTTGATAAGTAATTGAAATGATACAAAATCACATCTGTATAGTATGCCCGACTTGTCAGTGATTACACCTTCAGTTTAAGTACCGTCTTAAAATATTACCGTCTCGTTCGAACAATGATGTAAAATTTCATACATAAAAACCAATCTCCATTGAAGATTCGGAAGGAAAGCACGTGTTTTAAGACTTATGGAATTTACAATTTATTTATTTTTTAAACAGAGCTTGTGATTGATTCCTTTTAGGTTCCTTTGAGTTGATTTGGTTTTAGCTGTATAACTGAACTATTATCTTCCTAGCTTTGAACGGTACAACTATTTATAGCTAACATATCACTGTTCTTAGTACTTCATTACATTTCATGAACATACAATACCCTTTAGCACTGGCATGCTCGGGTCCCAATGCAAATCGATCGATCCTGCTTTAAGGCGGATGTATGCTCCGACACATAATAAATTCATAAAACGTTGAGGAAATTACGTTTAATTTTACCTTGTCATGGTATCGCTTCATTTGAGCGTCTATAAATCTAACAAAAGGGCACCCGAGAGAATAGGATCGCTTGGTAGCATGCCATCAAATAGGAAGTGTGCGCCAACCGGAAGCAACAAACGGCAGTCGCAGCATTTTGGCATTTCTTCCAGCACGATCATGAGCGCCGAACCGCGCGGGGCAGCTGCGAACTTCACATCGCTCTGGCTCGCTCGCTTCTCGCAAAGATGTGAACCATCCAACAGGGCAATAAAGCCTCCGCCTTTTGCTTGTGGTGAGGCGTTTCCCCAGTCAAAGGTAGTCGCATCCTGCCCACGGTTGGCCCAGCATCAACGACGCGTCTATCGCGGTAATAAAACCGCCCCCTAACCCGAGCACATCAGCCCCGGAGCCCGGAAGCGGATCAATAATAATGGCACGGCTTCTAGCGAAGGCTTCGACGATAGATGCACTGCGGGTGGGCCCGACCTGGTCGATGGAATCAAGCAGGTTCGGGTCGATTAAGCTACGCGGTGCAACCATTCGTAACGACACTGATATCGGCGTGATGAATGGCGTGTAAAAGGATTAATTTCTGCAAGGCCAGTAGTTGTGCGCTGGCAGGAAACACACAAACACACACATACAACACTCACTGCAGAGTGAAGATATTCCCCGGCACGGTGGTTGAGCAGAGAGTAGTGGTAGAACTCAGTGCTGCTAAATCGGTCGATCACTGAATAGATGAACGGTTGGGTGAACGAGCTGGTTGGATGGATGGATAGATGGATGGATGGTTGATGAAATTTTGCTGAGATGACGACGATTTTGAATTTGGAGGCGTTGCGATAAATTATGATTCACTAGTAGGTACTGTAATGTAAAAGCTGAATTTCGGTAACAGCTATTTGTAAAATTAAATGCATCATACTACAAATTTTTTTACCACGAACAAATGAAAACAAATGTGTGTACATACAGCAAATGAAAATAAATGTGTGTAACTAAACACTGATGGATGCAAATTCCAAAAAAAAAAATTCATTGTTTTATTCCATTTCCTTTAAAGCAGTACCGGTGCCTGCACGTAGAATTATTCAACGCAAAATCAACCACATGACGAATGAAGCAGAACTTCCAAGTGCAAATTCATGCCGTTGCTATCTGCGATCGATGCTGACGCGTCTTCCGTGAACAATCCTAATGGTACCGAAACTATTCGTCGTCACACACAGAGGTCATGGATGTGTGGCATCACCAGTTGTGTGTTGTGCACGTTTTCGTCCTTTGGCAAAAGTATTCATGAAGAGTAGCGGGCGAATGGTAGCATAAAAAAAAACTAAAAACGCGCCATTCAAAGCTTTTCGAATGACAAACACGCTCTCGTTCAGTGTAGCCATCAGATCCCTGCAGAACGATCGAAACCACTAACGGATGCTTAGTGGTGTCGTTTGATGGGTGTTTTTGTTGTTGTTGTTGCTGGTATAGATGGCAATTTTCCAGAGTTATTTTGGAAAAAATAGGAAATCCCTTTCGAAATCCTTGATGAGTGGAATGGCGCAACAAAAAGGTAAAATATGAAATAAGAGATCGATATTCAAATACTTATGGTGAGATAAGCTTATATTTCAGAGATATGTTAACCTACTAAAACGATATTATGTAACCCTCTAAATCTACACAATTGTAGGACATTTAGGGTATACAATAACATGTGGGCAAAGTTTTGAAACACCATTTCTAGTCAACACTTAACTTACTTAACTTTTTAAATTCTTTTAGGGTTTTTGATTTATTTATAAATAATGTAATTTTAATTGAAGAACTAAATTAAGCGTTATTTAATTATACAGGAATTCACACAAAAATATGTTCCAGTAACTGGTACCACAATAAAGTGAAAAGTAAATTCATACCTAGAAGCAGGTTTATTACATTATAGTAAATAATATATCGGGTGGTCTCGTGGTACTGTCGTCAACTCATGTCCGTCATGGGTTCAAACCTAGAATGGACTGTCCCCCCGTAGCAAGGATTGACTATCCGACTGCGTGGTAATTAATTACACCAAATAGAAGAAATAATATGTACCTATAAAATCTAGAATTTAACCTAGTTAACAGTATATAATAGCTAGGTAATTAATAGTTAATGAAATGGACGCAGCTCATAATAGGGAAATTAAAAATAATTAAAAAAATCTTTCTCAACTTGAACACTCCCAAAATTCACCCTGCTTTGAAAGTTTCTTTTCCTCGAAGGGTAAACTTCAACATCAACCTTCAGTGAACTAATAATGCCACTTTTTTTGTAGCTCTAATCAACCTTCAAAATTCTACCACAATCCCGAACCTACAATTTTGCGTAGAAATGTGTTGCAGAGCGCAAATTTTCATGCCTAATTTGTTTTCCATCCAACGGGGCAGGCAAACCCGCCCAGCAACCATTCAATACATTGCTCAATCACAACATTGCTTTCGAGAAATTGGTCCTGCCCAATAGAGATTTCAAGCATAATAAACTTAAGATATGAAAATCGAAAAGGGCCGGTACGAGAATAATATTCTCAAAATTTACTCCACCCTTCCCGTATTGATTGCCCATCCGCTTAACCTGTTTGATGTTGGGATGGCTGAAAGTCCCGTGTCGGAAGGACGATGGAAAATAATCCATACTTCACGATTGCAACTAGCTTGATATTGCAGGGGTTTCCAAGCTACTTAAATGATGATACTGAAGATTTCAACCACGTTAAACGAATGCTGAAGCTTTAAGGGTGATTTTCAGAGTAGAAATGAGTTTTGTATTCAAAATTTTGTAAAGTTATGACAGTCCGCTACGGAGCTGTAAAACCGTATACCAAAATCAAAATATAGTGTTACGCTTTTTAAAACAAAACTTTTTGTTTTGAATGGCATTTTATAATATGAACTCATCTGTGCAGCTTTCAGATTTCGTTTAACGTACTTCAAATCTTCACTTCCAACATTCAAGTGACTTGGAAAACCCTGTCTATCCATCCATCACAACCCATTGCACTAGAAAAAGGGAATCCTACTTGGGTACGAACCTTAAGCCAACCCCAGCCTGCCTAACGTTGGCTTAAATGTAAGGGATTCGAGCAATTGGTGAAAGGATATGCCTACAGGCGTACTCTAAATCCTTCGCGAAATGCTTGTTTACGAAACGAACTGCCACGTGTGCTGTACAGACCCATTCTTTCTGCGCTCAACACGCTGCTGGCAGAGAACTGTTGCCTGTACTTGTCGATGTTTCTATGGTGAGCACTGGCACTGGAGTGATTTGCAATCGAAGGTTCGAACGCGGAACAGATGCTGCTTTCTCCGGTGTTGATGAAAACTGCCAACCCAAGATTGGGCGTAGGATTATGAATTTACCACGAGGTAGTTTTCCCACATCCGTTTTCTGTAGCATTTGCCCACATTTTCCCAACCCGTCGCCAACGATACGGTATCGTTCCACAAAAAATCGACTTTCAAAAATTATGCTCACCCGCGGAGTGAAGCAGTTCTGAGTGGGTAGAACTAATAATCATAAATTTCTTGGAACCGTTTCACTCCACATGCTGCTATTCATATTTGAAAGTTTTTGTACCACTTTGTTTGTCGGGTTCATTTTACCCTATTTCCATTTTCTCTTTATATATTCTAGGTACGCTTTAAGCAGATATAGATATAGGCTTTCTTGTTTTTGTCAATGCGGAAATAGCATTTTTTCTGTTACACTAACAATGCACATGATATACAGTCGTTGCCGCCTAATTTTGGCTCTAAGGCATCAATTTTTAACAGTGCACATCAATTTCTGACTCGAACGCACCTATTTTTGTCTGTAAGTTTTCAATTTTAGACTCTTGTAGGAATCATGATAATTTTTAAACGTATTTGAATAGATTTTTGACAATTCAAATCTTAAATCACGTTAACAATACAAAAACCGTTTAAATTGATTGTTTTTTTGAGAAAAATAATAAAATCTTATAAATTTTAAAGCCATTTTTTATACCTAAAAAACATGATTTTTTCGCTCCATTAAAACTTTCAAAATTGGTATAAAAATTGTTACATTTCTACTTCTATCAATGAAATTATTAAATACTAACAAATGATACTAAGCGATTGATTCACAGACAAAAATTGATGCGCACTGTCAAAAACTAATACCATTGAGACAAAACAGGTAAGATAGAGTTAAAATTTAGCGGCAACGACTGTAAATAACGTTGTTCAATTTCCAAATAAACAGTAAATATTTATCCTTTTTAATATTCTGTATCAGATGAAACAAAGAAACAAACAAATTTTATGAGCACATCGAGAATATTACATAAAAATAAACCCATTCCAAACAGAATGCTAATTGCGAAAAGCTCAGAAAAGAAAACAGCATCGCAAAAAAGTCGTCTAAATAACATGGCTAAGATATACAAGAGCCTCTCAAATCGCACTAAACATGAAACAGAGAAACCCAAAAGGGATGAAAACAGACAACAAAAGAAATCCAAAACCCGACGCCAACAAAGAAAACCACCACGAAACAACTGTCACTGATAACAGTAACAAAAAAGAAAGAAAGGTGAATTCAGCGTGACAATGCCAAAGGCCTATATAAATGATAGGGTAAGAAGGTGGTGTAGCAAAGCCTGCATTCAGTACAGGTGGGTGTGAATGGTAATAAAACAACGCAAAAAAAGCATCTTACACATTGTTTTACTCTTTTTATGGTGTGACGGTATAGATAGCGTTTCCTGAACTCTTCCTTTAACCGGGCGCGCTGCTCCGTGTTGCTAACCTTCTTTTGTTGTATATGGACAGGCATAACGTAGAAAATGTTAAAAGTAGCATTTACAAAAATGATGTCTCACTGTGCGCAGTGCAATACAATTACACACGCGTACACCCGGTCATATGTTGCAAAAGAAATTCCGCACTTCATTGTAGTGCAAACCATCCAGCGTGCGACGATGGAGACGCATGGTTGCTTGTGTATGTTACTGTGCGAAGCTGATATGATAACTTTTCCCACTACGCTTTGGTGCAGACTTTTGCAGCATTGCTGTTACAGAGACGTATTGCATTTTGTAAGAGATTGTTAATTACGTTTTCCTGCCAGGCGAGCTGTGTCTTGCGTAAATGTGTCCCAGGAGTTAAAGGTCAAAGACATTCAGCGTGGCTGGGAAAAGATGTTCTCGAGCGCTCAGAAACAAGCCGTGTACATGCTGCCATGTGTTTACCGGCTGTGCAAACTTACATGATATTTTGCAGCAGCTACCTAAAGCAGGCGTGCAGAGTGGTGTAAAGTATACATTCTGCATGTCAATGTACGATGCATACATGAGTAACAGTGCGCACAAAGTTTATTGCTTGACTGTGTGTTCTTCTAGCGCCGGGAGATTTATTTTCTATGTGAAATCTCTAAGATAGCATTTGCCACACATATTGTATCACATACCATCTTTTTTAGGAATATTTTTTTATTATCAACTATATTTCACCTTCAACTTCATGTTTCAATAACGAATGTTATTTCGTATCTTTTTCCGTGTTTTACACAAATAATTTGTTTGATCACTGTTTTTTAAGCTTTCATTAAAATAAATGTTTACATAATTCGTGCTAATTTCAAGACAAATTCAAAAGCTTTTGTCTTGCACGAAAACAAATTACAACAACTTTGCCGAAGCATTCTTACTTACTTACTATTTATGTTTGGTTTTCCTTTGTTTCAGAAAACAAACCGTTCTGTTCTGTTCTGTTTTTACTCATTGTTCATTTTCATTTTCGTCTTTCTGCAATTCAAATTAGGTCACGTGTAACAGCTCTTGCACTAAGCCCAATTCATCGTAATTGAGTTATTTTTACGCACAAATTAAGAAATCCCTTAACGCAACTGTCCCTCCCGCAACGTCTTGCTCTAAATCAGAATCTCTAGAAATTTGCCTAGCTTAGCGGGTAAACTTTTCCTGCCACACGGAATAGAAGTCCGGCACAGCAGTCCAAAAAAGGAAAAGAAGAAAACAAGGTGAGCAGGGCAGGGCAAAAACAAACAAAACCTAGCAAGCAAGCAAGTTGCTATTGCATTGGACGGTGCTGGAGATAATCCGCTCAGCTTAGCGCTAATGTTAGGCGAAAAATATTCGTCCCACATTCGCACCCCCGTCCGAAAAAGATCGCACAACACTCATCCTAACGCACAAGCGACCAGACAGATACGCCGGGAAGACCCTCGATGCAAATTGTTAAACCCAACGACGCCCTGAAATGTTTGTCTGTAATTCCCACCATTTAGTGCGAAGGCAAACGGGAAGCTTTACGCTAGTGTCGCTGAGGCGTAAGATGCTCGCCAGTAGAATTATATGCATATTAATTGGTAAAGTTTGACAAGCGTGAAACGGACCGGAACGACCGTCTACGCGGATGATATCTCGATAATCACGGTTTTCCGTTCGTGCTAACGTGGCAGTTTCTTTTGTATATGAAGCGGATCTCGTGAAAGATTGGCTTCTTATTTCTGTGGGAATGGTTTTTTTTTTAAATTGCGGGAATTAATCTCAATCATCACTTTAAAATTAGTAAAAAATTTTAACATGTTGGAATTTGTTGGTGCCATTACCAAAACAAAGCATAGATTATATTGTGTGTAATATAAAAATACTCTAGAATTAGTTTCTCATTAACAACACGTATCTTTGTTTTTTTATTTTAAACCTAACGAGGTACGCCCTAGCGATTTTCACCTGTCGCTAGAGTTTCGTAAGTCGTTTGCCTTGTCTGTGGCTTCTTGACAAGCTAAATCCTTGCCGGTGAGTGCAGCACAATCACACATTTCCCTCACGCCTGCAAGCAACGAATTAATTCTCCCATCAGACCGTCCAAGCACGAGCTCAGACCCGTCGGTGACGAATCGACTGTGGCTTCCACAAATTAATACCTTCAAACAAGCAGTCAACCAACCAAGCCAGTCTCCCTATCAAAACTCGGGGCTCGCGGCTCTTCGAGAAGAAGGCACACTGAAGTCGGCTGTTTAGCTCGCATTTTGTTTAATGAAATACGTAATCTGATGACTCTGTTTCACTTGGCAGCACCAGCTCCGGCTACTCACCACGGTAGGAATGTTTTGCGGTCTGGAAGGTAAAATGCCTCTCTGCAGCCGAGTGGTAGATTAGCTGAGTAATGCGCCACAGTTTCTAGCAAACGCCACCGGGACGCTAACCAAGCGTAAAAGTAGCCCCTGTTTCCTCTGACCGAGACGTCGAGTTCGGGAGTTGGGACGGAGGACCACAGGACTACATGCCCGTGACGTACGTTCCGTTGCAGCAGCAGCAACACAGCCGTACAACCGTGGCATATGTGACCAAACAGCAAGAGACCGTGAGAGTAGATTAGGGAATCGTTTCACTTTCTGTTGTCCGTTACCGTTGATGTACACATTATAAGTACTTGCTGCTTGCTGCCTCTATCTGTGATCTAATCTAACAGATAACAGCGCAAGGTGAACGTTGCAGCACAATGTCTAAAGGCCGCTGTAAGATTGACCATTTTCCGGTTTCTGTTTGTAGTATTTCCTGCTACCTTTTACTGCTATCCAATTGCTTCTCAGCATAGTGAAAGAGGGCACTGTTTTGCCATGTTGTTGTACATACGTCTGAGGCCGACAAGGCGTCTGAGTTCAAAGAGAATTGGGTAATCTCTTTTTTGATATTTTATTCATAATTGCATTCGTAACAACGTTCATTCGTGAACATGCACTTAGAGATGGTTGAATTCTAGTATACAGCTAAGGTAAATATTAATCTAATAACCATTTCCTTTTCCATACAGATGTACAAAAACTATAATTGTAAGCTCGAGGAAAATCTCTTATCTTTAAGATCACTTCCATCAAAGCAACAGCCTTAAGCGGATCATACATTTAATATGTATTTTTAGCTGATTGAGTGTTAAGCAAACCTTCATTCACAATGGCATACCCGCACGCACATCCACGGTCTTCATCACTGCTGGCTTTTGTCAACAAACCTTACAAGCAATCGACCATCGACGGATTGTTGAACTATAAATACTGCTTTCTGTTCCATCCTTCTAATCCGCACGGTCCGATAACGATGACCGATCATATATCAACAGATAATTCCTTCAGCCTTTGCAACGATTTCCATTCACATCTCTATTTGTCAACGAAACGGTGGCACAATAGGGGGACAAGCAAGGAATCTTCAGCTCTAGGATCACACACACACACACAAACACACATAAAAACCAACCCGTATGCTCGCACGGACGATTCAGGGTATAAAATGGCTTAGCCTTGGGAAAACGGGCAAGGAATTTTCAACCAACCGTTCGTGCGTTCAGCCGCTCCATCCATCATTCGATTGCGCCATTGCTGGGGCGTTAAGTCCGTTTCGTGAAGGCCGTGTAAGTTTATTCATCAACCGTTTCGTTCCCGTTTCCCCTGCCCGCCTGTGTGCTGTGTGCGAATATAAACTGCTTCGGGGTCATTTTGATGTAGCATATCTGTAGGCTTTGGTTGACTGGCAGGAACATATGAATCTCCATTAATCATACACTTAATCTTTGTTGCTGAAGAAACCGTCAATCCGTTGGCACTGTGGATAGTCCGTAGGTGTTTCTCTGTGTGCCTGTTCACGTCAAGGCAAGGTGACACAAGAATACTTGCTGAAGTGTCAAGCCTTTTGGATGATTGTGATGACAGGTCCACACTATTTGACCAAAAGTTTACACGCGTAGCTGAATATTAGTTCATTTTCAAGGATGCTTATGATTATTTGCATTTTTTATAGAATTATAAGGCAATTACATTTATTTCAAATCTGTTCCAATAATTGAAACGTTTACCTTCAATTTGTCATATTTACCTATGAATCTTTAATTTCTTCTTACAGTAAAATCCTCCGAAATACAGGCTGTAGAAGGTCGCAAGATCTCTCTGCCCTGTCCTTTATCAGCACCGTCCAGGGATAAGGTGTACATGGTCCTGTGGTTTAAGGACGACGCTGGAATTCCTTTGTACAGGTAAGTTATTTGTACATTAAAATTAGGATAGTTTCTGCTAAATCGAATGAATAACATTGGCAAGTTATGTGGAGATGTAAATTTTTCTTTAAGTACATAAAATGTCAAAAACAATCTGAAATATCACGATCATTAACAAGATTGTTATGTTGCAAAACATGCTAATGTGCGGTTCAATTACTTTACAAATGAATTATGCATTCATCTAAATAAAACATGTTATTCAAATCCACCTGCAACCAAGGTGTCTGCAGCAAATCTGGACGGAGCTGTTTCATGATTACAATTCATCAAAAACCAATCGTGCCGAAAACGCTCCTCAACTGTAGGTCCCAAAACACCTATTTCCGAAACGTACTTTCAATAAATTGCTACACCGCGTGGCGGGTTTTCATTTCAAACGAAATTTCATGAAACGAAACTAAACACGCAGTACTTTAAACGGTGTTGGGAGCTGTGGGTATTGGTTTCTGTACTGTGTTGCAAATCAAACACTATTGCAGCAGCTACCAAGCAAGGCCACTACCGGTGGCAAAGCTCCCCATTTTCTTTTTCCAATCGTACGTGTTACGGTTTATCGCATTTGCCAACGTTTTTCGTATTTCAACGATTTCACACTCCACCTTTGATAGTGTTTTCATGATAAACTATTTAATTACCCTACGCTTTTGTTTTTCGGGTGACTTGACACGCACAGCGGCTAACCTACGGTCTCCAAACCGTGTTAGAGGTCAGCCGGATTACTAGGTGTAACGGCGGAGCACATAATTTATGACATGCCCTTTTGATGGAAGCCTCCCATTTCATGGGCAAGTTGAATAGACGAAAAAAATAAACACAGCTCTGGTCAACTGAAAGGCCATAACTGTTTTGTTCGTTCCTTTATTATCAGTGCGTCACGAAAAGAAGAACAAAAAAAGGCTCTACCACACAAACATTTATTTTACTAATCGCATTGAAACTAAACAATCAATACACGGATGGTTGGCGTGACGGAGAGTTGAAGTCTAGCGTGCTAATTGAGCTGGTTTGATGGTTTGAAATAAGACACTCCGTCCTGTTGAATCTATCATTTTTTTTTTTACACTTGCTGTGTCTGTATTCAGGTGAATTGAATTGAAAGCCTATATTGTACGATGTTAAAACAGTGTGAAAGCTTACACTTAACGCCTGCTAACACGTCACAAACGCACGCACCTCGCGTAACACAATATGTTCTGCTCGCAATGCTCCAGAGAGCAGAAGACATTTTATTTCGGCGAAAACTTCACTTTGTAAGATGAGCTTTCAAATGATGTCATTTTGTTCAGCCTGTTGTTACCTTCAGCTGTTGCTTCGCTGCATCTTCCGACCACGAAAATGAAGTGCTTACCTTCGCTTCGTGCAAAATGGATTGTTTCCCGGGCCGGTTGTCTCAATGCGGCCCAAATACTTACGGTACATTTATTTCAATTTTTCTCACCGCCAAACACTGCCTAGATATGGTGTGCCCCTTTTCCCTCTGCCTGCTGCGCTGGTACAGAACACCAGCCCAGCCAATCGGCACACGTTACGCGACATAATTCAACCATTACCCTAAAGGGATTATTTGAAACGTGCCCATCGAGAGTAGCCTTTTTGCCTGGCTGCTGGAATTGGGCTGGGTGGGAACATATGAAGTTGACATCGCTTGGAGCCTGCCATCCCAAAGGGACGGTGCGCACGTATGTGTGTGCGTTTGGATCTTTGGGCAATGTTAAACCGTTCTTGACACGTTCGCCACATTTGTCGTGTTATTTGGCTCCTTATTTTCGAATAAATATTTGAAACGATCAAACTTTGCACCATTAGTGGGAATAGCGAATCGATTGGTGTAATTTATTGTACGTTTACCCTATGTCTTACCGCAGTCTTTGCTTTGTG
This sequence comes from Anopheles arabiensis, assembly GCF_016920715.1. NCBI lineage: Eukaryota > Metazoa > Arthropoda > Insecta > Diptera > Culicidae > Anopheles > Anopheles arabiensis. The sequence continues at coordinate 37,816,135 of NC_053518.1, forward strand.
GATTTCAATTGTTTTAGAGGCTTTTGTGTTCGTAATCTTACTCTCGTGAATCGTGGATGACGTTATTGGGTATGTGGGCTATTGCTAAAGTATTTATCATCGAACAAATCGTAAAAAAAAGTTCAAACTGACAAATTTGATAAGTTACGCCTTTCAAATATTTGAATTACTCTTGGTTATGCAATGATGAAAAATTGCTGATGAAAAACTATGATTCAACTCGTACACAACATCAACTGTATTGACGACAAAAAAGGGAATTGACCATCCTATTGCGACGATTGCTTTGTATGTGTCGTACTTCCGGTTTGTACGGAACGTTTCTTCTAGATAATGGGCAATATATCCAAAGCATACGCCTGTTCTAGATGTCAATCCTCTTCAGCTGGCAACAGGTTGCTTGTTAACGATTTATGTATCCTGTCAAGTGGCGATGGACACAAAAAGCCCACACACACACACACACACACACACACACAAACACACATATCATCAACTTCATTACACACACTTATCACTCGTGTCCGTTTGCAAGACAACGCTACCAGCATCATCATCATCATCATCTGCTATGGTAGCTCTAGAATCGTTTGCTTCACGATTACCATGGTCGGAAGCTATTCAGTCACAATGAAGTGCTTTGGTTCTAATCTGGTTTCGAGCCCAGATGGTAGAGAAAAAAAACATCTTCCGGTGAGTAGTGCTTGTTTTTGTCCACTTATTGTGTGCTTCATTTTCCTATGAATGATGTATAATTGGATCCTAACTTGTCATTTCGAGTATGATTTATACCAGCCTGTTCAATACAGCTTGCACGTTATGTACATCAGCTATATATCCGCTTTAGTTCCGCATCAAGCAGATTTAAAATCTTGCTCGGTCGCGTTTCGATGGTACAGCTGTGGTGAAAACTCTAATTGCTATTTAGTAGCAATTTGAACCCATAGCATGGTGAGCAATTTTCGTTGATTCATTCCACAGCAATTAGCGTCAACGACGGTGGTGCGCGCCCGTCGTTGTTTCACGTTCCGGTTTCGCGTGAATTTACGCGATTGCTTAATGTGCCAAGCAAATCATCGTGATGATGTGATGAAAATTTCATACGACAAAAAATTAAGTTTTCAAACACAGCTGGAACGTTCTTTAACAGCATGTGTATATTTATGTGCATGAATTGTACTGTAAAATACGCGTGAATCATGTTTTAGAGAACTTGGAATGATCTGAAAATTTGAACTTTACTTATGGAGCCACACAATGCCACAGTGCTCAATGTTAAATTCAATCACGTGGGTTTTGTTATTGTGGTTTGCACGATAATTACCACAACCGCGGGAAAGTGTTACTTTTAAGCAACCCTCGAAAAAATAAAACAAACCTCAACCGAGTGGACCATTACTCTCATTAATTGAGCACTCCACTTCCAAGGCTCATTACTTATGACACTGCAATTATTTCACTTAACGCCTCCCGCACCGGGCAACAGGCAGGTTTCCTGGAAACTGGAGCTGGTGCTAAACTTCGCTTACGCTGAGGTGAAATGAGTGTAAAGCAAAGTGCGACAATAAGGACTTCAGCCCGTTTCAGCAACAGGAAAATAATAATTATATTCAATTAAACCCCAAGAACCGCACTGGCCGCCCGGCTGAAGGTGATGAAAGTTGTTCACCTTAATGAGTTAAAGTGGATAATGTTTTTTGAAACGGAAATTCAGTGAGCCCAAAACACTATGCATTGGTTATTTTTAAGCTGCAATATCTAGGTTGTGGAAAGCCTTAAAATGAATGCAACAGTAAAATTCTGTAATCAATTGGATTTCAGAAAAAATATAAAGCTATTTCAGGCAAAACTGTTATATGACATTGATTAAGGTTTGCAATCATTGACGACATAAAAAAGTATTTATTTTTTTAATATTTCCCCTTGCATCATTCACTGAACCGAGTGTAAACAGTCTTTTGCAGTTTATAGTTCACTGGCATCGATGCAAACGCTGTTCTCATTCACGAAGCCTCATCCGCTTACCCTCACTTTGCGAATTGTCATCTTCTTCGACAGCAAACGACCATAGTCTCGGAGATGCCTACGCTCGCAACCGGCACTACGGACCGCGCTAACGACGTTTTCTGCGCTCCAATCGGCTGGCTTTTCGCGTCGCGCAACGTTGGATATTCATAAATTCATTGCGGCTTCCTAAATTTTTCAATTTCATTTTCATGATCCCTCCCAACCACTGTCACCGATCTTGTGCAATAAAGCCGTTACGGCTCCAGCCAAGGTGACAACCCGAGTCGAGCTGGTCGGTGGACGAACGGGAACGGGTTGGGATTCGCACCAGCCTTACCAGCGTATGAAATATGACGGAGCAAAGCACAAGAAATGTTGCGACTGCTTGCTGATGCAGTTCATTCCATTGCCATTTGGACATTGAACGAGCGAACGAATGCTCAAACGATTGGTGGAACTCTTGGCAACCATTGGATTCGCTTCCGCATTGCTTCAAGCCGGCCTTGCAGTATGGCTATAAAAAGTGTCTTTAATGAATATTTTGCATAATTCACATAAAATTCATTCCTTAAGCTGAATATATTGGAAATTGTTCCGTGGTACAGTTAGCAATGCAGAGCAGGTATTGGAAAATAAAATTTTCTGGTAGGTTTTAAGGACTAAAGAAAATACCAAAAAAAATTGAACTTCTTTTGATGTTTTAGTTGAAATCTCAATTTTGAAGGCTTAGTTATAGGTGCTAAATTGACACACACCAATGAGATTTCAAAGACATCTGAGAGGGATTATAAAGCATGTCTACTTTCCTTTCAATGTGTTGCTGAAATTACTTCCCGCCAGCTTCAAAATACTGAAATTGAATTACAGGATAATGATCATTATAAAACTGAATTCATTCACTAGTCAATTTCTTCGAACCAAGTCCATCAAGAATGATACTAATTCCGATGAATTCAAAGCACGCATATAAACTTGTAATTATTGTTAGAAAACGTATGATGCTACAAATCTTTATGTTTTGGAATTGGTAATCAATTTGAAAAAAAGCATACATACAACGAACTTTACAAATTGATGCCAATCTGTACCATATCAGCCAAGTTGAAGCAATGCTCTACCTAAATAACTACCTCCCACAGGGAGTAAAAGCGATCCCTGCCGGACTGTCCTTCAACAGCTAGACAACATCCTAAATCGTTTGCATACTAAAGGTTTGTCTGTAGGACATGATAATACGCTTACGTTTACAATATTTCCCCACATCTCACTTTCTCACTGAAATTGTCCGTTAGTCTGGAAAAGGGTTTTGGATGACTGGGACACACACACACATTCATCTAGCATCAGATCAGCATAGGAAAGAGCATCGATCCGACATGCAGCTCCCAACAATACAAATCACCTCCCAACTGCGCTGTGGAACTGATTGGAGCGATTTTCTTTTTTACAACATATACAATTTATTCATAGCTTTTGACCGTTTCTACAATGCATGTTTCCAATTTTGGCCCCACCTGTCACAACTCGCCCCAAGTCACGAATAAAAAAAATGGTTCCCGGCACCAACAAAAAAAGGGTTTCCGAAAATAATCGACCAAACACCGGGTACGCACTTTCCTGCAAAATGTCTCGCATCACTTAACGTTTCGGGTAAGAGCGGTGAATCCCGTACACAGTGCCAACCAAAACGGTCAATAAGTATCCGGTTATCGATCCGTTCCGGGAATGGCGAATGTTGTGGATCCAAACATATTCCACACCCACACACACACACACACACACACACACACACACACACACACACACACACACACACACACACACACACACACACACACACACACACACACACACACACACACACACACACACACAAAAGGGCCACAAGGTAGGAGAGAACAAATAGACGCATTTTCTATTCGACAACCGTGCACCATGTTTATCAATTTTTCTAAAGGACGTCTAACCGAAAAGGTTTTTGCGAGCCGCTGTACAGCACATAATGGACTGTAGCATGTAGAATTTTAAGCGTCTTTACCCTGTCGTGTGTAGTAAATCTTGACAGTAAGCAGGAGCCGACCAACCAGTCGGCAGGATCGCTTTTCTAAAGTGGGGTCTGCGATACGGGTGCTTTTGATAATGCTTCTCCTTGAAACAAGCGATACCGTGTAGTTTGTGATTTTTATTGACTGGAACGTGTAATCTTTTCTTTTATAGACTTTGCTCTCTGAAAGGTATTTGAACGATTGTACATGATGCTGGGATATTTGTTACCTTTCTGTGTTAGTTATTATATGAGTTATTATGTCAGGACAAACTACTTGCTCTGATTTAAAAAAATAAAAATAAAAACTAATATGAGCGACATTTCGCAACGATTGCCTTAAGAAATGGAAGGGAATGAATTACTTTACGGCCATTTACTTGAAAAATTGAAATACCTTCATTGTGTATGTATTTTTTTTACAACATTAAAAAATGACCTTAATGGATTTCTCTTTTAATAACATAAGTAATTTGCATCAGCAGTTGTTCCTATCATTAACTATAGTGGGCTATTGCATAATGTGTTTTCATATTTTGATGCAATTTGTTCTACCAACTCGTTTTATGAAAAACTCCTTATGAGAAAAGATGTTTGTTGTTTATTGTTGATAACTTTTTTTTTTGCTGTTGTATTGATTCAAGTTATACATTCCTTTTATTATGTTATTTATATTTATATTTGAATAAATAAATGATGATAAATGATGATATATACATTGAAATCAGCTTCTATTTGGCGTAACATCATAGGCTGACAGCCTTTACAGGCATTCAAGACATTAAAAGTCTTGACTTATGGAAAGTACTCGTTATGAGACACTGTACTTGAGGATGAGGATTTTCTTATTTGTGGTTTTAAAAAAAGTTGCTTCATTGATAACGTCATCTCCTGCTTTATTGCGTTGTTAATATTGTTTTTATACTGTGCTCACAAGCAAGGCCGTCGCCTATTTAACGATAGAACTATAACGCTACAGATATTGAGCGGCTTTTCCCCTGGATGTTATATTCTTTACATGGCCAAGTTTCCTTTTCTCCCTTCTTCGGGAACCGATTGCTTCCCCAAGCTCTGCAATATACACTTCAAACACTTCAAAGCTGTCCTAATTTAAGCTCTCTGGGTTGTTGATGCAATAAACCGTTCAAATGGGGATTAAATTATGTGCTGTGTATGTGTGTGTGAGTAAGCTGAAGTATAGTGTGAATAAATATTTATGCAAAATTGAAGGCGTCCCCTACCCCCTCATAGTCCTTTTTTGTTTCACGAACCACTGTGGGAAGCAAAGCAACCGCCACTTTGCGCTTCTCTCGTTCTGTTTCTCTCTCCCTAGCCCTAATTTGTGTGCACTGTTGTTATCGTTGTTCGCTATGCCTCTTCTCGAAGCATCTTAACAGAAGAAGCACTTTTCGTCATGAAAGCCGACGAAGAAAGCTTTATTCTTCACTTCCCCCTCCATTAAAAGACAGCCATTTTTATCTACGCGAATAAACGGTGAAGGCATTTTGTAGTCTAGGGAACGGGAATTTTCAATACCGTGTCTCCTACCCATGCGGCTCCAGAACTGTAAGTGAGTTTTGTATACTTTTTGTACCTCACCAACTCCTCAGGATGTGTGGAACACATTCAAAAGACTTGGGACTATAACTCTGCTGTAACTGAAACTCACGACACAAGCCTCGCGAACGTTGCTGTGTAAGCGTGCATACATCATCATGTCTGAAGAGAGAACGTCACATTGCTCCATTAATGTCTTTCGCTTTACCTCCATCAAAGTCCCAAATGAAAGGACTTTTCAGGACGGTTCAGGTCCCACTCCCTTCCAACTTGCTGCCTGCAGTACATGCACAATTCGCGACATTCCTTGCCGGCCGATGCGAGAATCAACACAAGCTCTAAGCTGTAGTGCACTACAGAAAGAGAGAGTGTCATTTTCTTCACTTTAAGGACGATATTTTCTTACCCGACCTGTCCGCCCGCGATCGCTTGGGGCTGTCTCCGAACAGCGCGGACGAGAAAAGCTGCTGAAAAGGCTGATGGTTCTTTAAGCGGTTGCTTCAGAACGATGTCGACAAAAGCCCAACCCAAACCCTCGAACCGGTGCATGCAGGTGCCATGTGGTGCGCTGCAAATACCCAGGCAAACCCAAAGAGGAAGCAAAATATGAATGAGCTACCACGTTCTATGAAGATATGATGGGATGTAGCTATCCTTCTTGGGCTGGCAAGAAGATGTCCCTAAACCGCGTCGGCTTGGTCCTGATGACGGTGCAAGAACCTCGTGCTGCTTTCCCTACCAAACAGCCGCACTCCATTCACTCCACTGTCTGTCGATTATCTGCCGAACGGTACGAGCCTGGTATTCCCAACATTCAACCCACCGCCAATGTGGAAGGTGGCGTGCGAACGAGCAAGCCTACGTGCCTTGGCTACGTGGGGTCGGGTGACACGCGTGAATGTCAATATTAATGTGAGCAAGTGAGTCAACCACTCAGCCCGAACGGGTGTGTGGCAGGGTGTGGCAGGCGGCCCGGGTTGTTAAAGGGAAATGGTAAATTTGCTTTCACCTGGCTATTTTGGTTTGGCGACGCTGACAAGAGACGCCAGACGGGGAGCCCGACCCGAAAATAACATTAAAAGATTGGTTTAATGGCATGAAATGAATTTTGAGTTTAATGAATCGCAAACGTGTATAAAAGGTGGGGAGGAAAAACGGGGTCGCTTTAACTAAATAAAAGGCGCAATTTAGCCACACAACGTTGCTGCGTGAACGGGTTTGAGGATGACATCGTTGGTAATTTTATCAGGTAGTGCAGGCTCTTCTTAGAACACACACCGTTGGAAGATAAATTAAAAACATATTACAAGCTGCTTTCACTTCACTGTACAAGCAGTCAAGTGTTGTCAGTACTTTTACATACACTTTTATTGGATACACTTGAAGAAAAACAGACCTTACAATATCGATAAAATGTGCTTTCTCTGCTTCAAGGCGTAATGCTCTTGAAAATCGTTTGTACATGCCTTAATACCATTTAATGGTGTAGACTTGCCACGAGAACATTGTTTGGTTAATGGGAATCTTTAAATGGTACTAAATGATCGAAACACCACCCAAACCGGAGTATGACAACAGCTAAGCCGCAAACGGTGTCCCTCATCCGACTGATAACAATCATAGCGACGGCGGATCAACACGTTGACACGGCCAGCAATCGATACCGGCTACGACACCGTGGCGCGAATCAGCCAAATAGCTGCGAGGCGAAAAGGGTATCACTCCCCTGGTGCCACTTGCGCTTACAACGTGAAAAGGGGGAAAAGCGTCTCTTTAAACCGCAGAGTAGTTGTAATCGGTTGGTTTAACATAACCGATCCGGCTCGCGCTGTTTACGAGTTTTCTTTTGCGTCGCGTGGAAAACCGGATTCGCACAACCGGTGCCTGAACTGCTCCGTTCACCCACCGGCTGACACTCGACCCGAACGTTTCTGCTTTCCACCGCTTTCTAATGGGTTCCTGTGGCAACCCTCCCTTTGCCGCTTTTGCTGAGTCAAACTAACTTCTCCATCCGCACCTTTAGACGATGCCTTTTGTCTTCGGTGTCGAACGGTGGAGACAGTCGGTTCCGCGGGAATGCGTTCACGACGTCTAGTGCCTGTCAATTTTTGCGTCCCACTTGGGTGCCGCCAATCCTTGCCACCCCGCGCAGCCACACAAAGTCAACGCCATAATCCTTGCGCTGCAGAAGATTATTGTACATTTACATAATTAAAACATAACAAAAGAGGAGAATCCCGTAACCACAAACCGTCTCTGTCGCTGTGGATCGCGATGCCGGCTTCGCCATAGTGTGCAGCACCAATCACCCCGTGAAGTAAGAGGTATTTTGTTTCTGTTTTTGTTTCAACTTGACATCTTTATGCCGGCTCTGGGAGCCTCTTCAGTTGGAGGGTTTTTCTTTCATTCCGGCTGATAATCAAAGCGAAATAATAGAATCGTGGTGCAACTAACCACACACTCTCGTGCAGCTTGCGTATAGCGAATGTGTTCAATTGTCAAAATTGTTGCGTGAAGTTTGTTAGTGAAAAATGAAGACATTGTTTTTGTATATATATATAGTTTGTATATAATTTCATGTGCACGAGGCATTCGTTTAATAGAGAATGCAAGTGAATGCATTCGGGGGTTTATGTATTTCAAAAGTGGCTCAGGAGTTTGTAGCCAATATATCACCATTCATATTATGTTTTCATCTTCCCATTGAACAATCAGGTCAACTAGTGTTTTCTCACATGTAATGTAAGCTTTACTAAAACTTTTTGCAACTATCGCTCGCGTATGAATTTTCGGTAATCAGTTTAAAAACTAATGCAAATCTTTTATCGCAACATTAGCCAAATAACAACCACGAAATGAGAAAACTTATTATAAATTAGTAAATGAATCAGTTATTATAATTATTCACTAATGAAATCATCAAAGCCGATAATATTGTTTAGTTGTATTATTTTACTATAGAACTTACTATCGTGCTGCGCGGTGAACTAATTAGTTTCAAATAGCAGTCAAACTCAGCACCAAATAGGAAGAAGATACGCAATTTCTACACGGCTCGAACGTGTGTCATACTTTTACATGGAATCGTAGCGTCCTATATCTGTAGATATTTGGCACAATTTTCAACTGCAGAATTATCTGCCCATACGGGTCCAATGCTGCCATCTGTCAATCTTTAATCCCAATACCTCAAGCTAAATAATCAAATCAATCTTACTTACCCTCTATCTTCAGGCTCTAATTCAACTGATCCTAAAGCATGCTCGTTCGATGTCATTCAAATGGTGTGGCTTTAAGGTGTATCACTACATGTGTAAACTCTTGAAGTATCACTAAATGTGTAATCGATGTGTGCATCGAGCATATGAAAATTTAACGCATTGTTCCGTACTATGCGCTTTGTTTGTCACGAGGAATAAACCTTAAAAGTCACGTAAATAAGATATTCTCCCTTCTCCCTTACGTAGGGGAAAATTACCTTTAACTAACAATGCATGCCAAACTTTACTTTGTGCTTCTGCTCCCATGAAAACGATAAGACCGACCAACATAGATAACATGTTTTAACTCATCAAAAATGTTTCATCCATCGAAACAACGCCGCTTGTAACGTCGTCCCATACCAGAGTCATGTTCAAATATCAAGCTAATGTTTTATACCTACAAGCAAAACAAACAAAGAGTTACCCCTTAACCCATACCTGCGGGGACTGTGGGGTTTGCTAAACAATGAATATTCGTGCAGAAGCACAATTAATATTGTTCATCACAAATCCTTATCAGAACGTATTCCATAAGCTGGAGGCGTGTTGCGCTAGCGCTAAGAGTAGCGGAAATACCTTGCAAGAATTTTACCCCGTACAAAGAATTGTAAGAAGGTTGCCCTTACAACCATGATTCAACGGAACCGTGAAATGCTTGCCATTATTTTTGTCCTCTGCCTCTCTGGCTGCCATCAAGTCCACTGGTTTTTTGGTATTCACTTACTAGTGTGTGAGTGTGCGCGCCATGAAACTGCTATGTATAAACTCCCGTGGCGGACTATTTGAACCAAAATCTCGTGGGGGAGAGTAAAACCAGCTTTAAGTTTATCAGAACGATTGGTCCGATTTAAGACACGTTATGCCACTGCTCGAGGTCATTCGAGGGGTTTTCATGTGAGCTTTGATTGCTGCTGTATTGAATGCACGATTTGGCCCACGACTACGGGTCGCGTTTCATTGCTTTCTTTCAGTGATTACAAACGTTCCGGCTGTGTAGCGGGCATCGTGTGCCTTTTGGAGCACATTTCGAGCGCTCGCTTTTTGCTCATTTTCCCCGTAACGAGCTTTCTGATTCACCGTGCGCACAGCGAAACGAGCGCCTGCACGAAGGAATTTTCATCCAAATTGGTTGAAAATTCTAAACATGATGCCGAAGCAAATGTCCGAATGGTAACGGTTATAGGAAATAACTTGTTGCTGTTTTTTTTCTTCTTTTTTTGGTATGTTTGTCCGTTAGTTGGGCTGTTTGGCCAACCAACGTCGTGTGCGCTCGAGATACATTCTTGGCTGTGCTTTTGTGATGCCCATTCAAGGATCTTACAAATTGCGCTTCGTTCATGTTTGATGGTCGAAGAATGTGTGCATCCAAGCGGTCGGTTGGAAATTGAAATAACAATCCTTACCGTGCTCATTTTCAACTCGTGCAATCGTGCTGCCAGAAGGAGCATAGTGAACTGAGAGCAAATTATGAAAGTCATATGAGCTCAGTACAAGGAAAATGATAAAAAATAAATGCTAATTTTGCAACCTAAAATGCTGCAACTTTCAACATTGTGGGATGAGTTTTAGAGAAGTTAGCTCGGAAGTAGCGATTGAATTCCGTTCCAAAAACTCCGTAACCTTACCTACCCGACAAAGTGTCCCATTACGGTGCGCACATTCTACCCTGTGCCGCCTGCTGCTTATTAGAACCATCAATCACGGGATCCATGGATGTTGGGTCGAACGACGGGACTCGGCTCGCTTTTTATATTTTATAAATCTGTAGCACCAGCCTTCTTGCATGTGTCCAGGTTATCTCACCCCCGTGCGTTGGGTGAGCGCCCTCTTCATCGCGCTATTTTCCCGTCACTGCCAAACAAAACGAAGCTACAGCACACTGCTTCACTCATCCATCATTCTTTCTTTTCGTTCGACTTGCCGACTTTCGCAATTCAGGCCATCTCAAAACGTAGCACCGACGGGAAACAAATTACCCACTCATCACGGCTCTCGCATGCTCTCGGCACAGCATAAAACGGCCGGGCCATTTTTCGCGTACGCCTTACGCCGTACCCCGTCAGCCGAAATGCCGACGATAAACAAACGCACGCATAACGCTCGGAACCCGGCAAGCGGCAATAGCGACTGCGTAAACATTTCCGGAACAACATAAATCATTTAATAAACGTCATCAACTGTCTTTGTACGTTTCGTCTCATCGCGCGCTCAACGTGCGTTCCCCACTACGCACACGAGCGACACTGTTGACTGATAACAGTCTTTTCAAACGCGACTGCGAAACACGTTAATATGTGTCACACGTTGTAGCTACACGCCGTCAAGCCGAAACGAATCATTCGTAACACTCTGCCGACAGCGGCTCAAGAGCTGCTGTCGAAAAGTTTAGATAAAAGTCAACAGCGTGTGTTGATACGTTTCCACGTCTTACGCTCCGACACGCACCGTTCGGCTGACACCTTGTATACTTGCCTTACGGAATGGAAGTTTATCTTATTTTTTTGTTTTTTGCTCCCGATACAAGAGCTCGAAGATATGTAATATATTTTCTACGTATAATTTGCGAACCGCTTTGGATGAACCGGCGAAAAAATTTGCTGTTGTTTGTTGTTTAGTAACAGCTACCAGGCGCATCCATGAGCCATAAAATTAATGATAAAGAAAACAAGTGTAACTTTATTCTGAAAGGAACTTTTTGAAATATGAATTTCGAAAAAAAAATCTGAAGAATATATATTTTAGCAATTTTTCTGAAACTTATCTCTAGGAAGTTGTAATCAAAGAGAAATCAAGAGAAGCGAAATATCTATTATTTAAAAAATGTAAATGAATAATCATCCTGCTTTCACAAAGCGGTTTAGCATCGATGTTGTGTTCCACGCCAGCACAAATTTACCGGAAAGATTGAAGTAGAACTGGCAAATTTGAAGGTTGAACCTCAAACAAATATGCATTGAGGTCATGTTGTTTGACTATGTAGCTTTGGAGGTTTATTTCATTAGCCCATAGCGTCTATCTATACTAGGAAGTACCAAATACTTTACTAAGGTTATTTGATAAAAATGATTCGATTTTTTGTGGAATAAACAATAGTATGGTTAACTAATTTAAAAAGGAGATGTGAAAAACCATAAGCGACAATTATAAATTCCAATAAATGTAGACATCTTTTTCTATTTGACGTAACGACTTTCGTGGTCTTTTGAGTAGTAGTAGTAGTAACACGTTACTGTGCAACCAGACATTCCGAGAAATACCGACACGCCATGGAGCATGAAGCTAAATTCATAAAAAGTGTAGGGGCGTGAGACATTTGGCATTTCATCGAATGTTAACGCACCCTACAGAAAAACAGTTGGATATATAGCGGAAAGCGGGGCAGAATGGCACTGTCAAGGATTTTACAGTGTATCTCATTGGGTAAACCAATAAACACTGATATTTTGACGGCAATCGTTGCTTCAACATCTTATTCATGAAAAACAATCAGGAGTGGAAGCATCAATATTAAATTAATAAAATAAAATTAAAAAATCCACAACAAATGTGGGGAGATTTATTATGCGGGTCTCGTTATGACCATAGGTCAAAGCACATAAAAACAAAGGAACAAAATTGACCAGAACATTGGACTTTAAGCTTTGGTATAAGCTCTTGCATATTGGTATGAAGACCTTAGCTTACACCACAGCCTCATCATGGTGCTCGTGTCAAAGCATGTCGACCATTTTGACCCAAGCGAAACATTTTACAAACTTCAACTTTAAAAACTTTACATTTTTTGTCAAATGCTTACGAAAGCTTATTTTCGAGACGATGAAGATTACATCGCTTCGAGAAAACCTTTTATTTGCTAATTTATTTGATTATTTTGAAATCTTAGGTTATGAAATGTTCATGGTGGGCTTTAAACATTGTATTTTATGTTTTTCAATTATTAGAAGACATTATAAACGTATAGGAACAGCCCAGCCTTAATTGTACAAAATGTGCACTCCAAGGAAACGTAATATACATACGTACATACGTATAGTAATATACAAATATAATATAATTATAATTATAAATACACTCACCATTTTTAAACCTTTTGTCAACAGCAGATATGAACTCTTTCCATAATGTAATGGCAACGTCAACACAACGAGGACACTGTTGTGTGACCAGTGGTTATTTTGATTAGCATTCGTATGGTAGAGTGTTGTTACTACCATCAGAAACTATCGCTAAATTGGCAGCTGCTTTAAAGGGGTGTATTATCAAAGTGTGAAATCAAACCCACTGTAAACACACAACCAGTACCCGCAGCTCATAACCATTACGCCAGCAATGTGCCCAACATCCCGAACTACCGGTTGCGGGTACCGCCAGCATCCAAGCTGATCGCTACCCTGATCTGTCCGTACAGAAATGATAAAGTTTTAATAAATTTATTTAGCAATTAGTGTCATCAAAGCGAAGCCATTCTCATACACACGTTTCTTAATTGCTCCTCCATTAAGCCATCGTCGTTGCCTATCGACCATACCGGGGTTCGTTCTTTACCGTCAGAACCACGACAGCCATTGGTACAACCCTAGCTAGCGAGCATAATGATGCCACTCACTTTACGCGCAGAAATTTTCTTTACTTACGGGGCCTTGGGAAAGCGAGAGGAAAACTGTGTCTCTTTCCCTGTATCACACTCAACGACCGGTGTGTGTGTGTGATAAAGCGGTGAGGTTAAACTCGAGAAATCACTTGCCATGTGTCAGTAAGGTGAGCGTTAGTCAAAGTGTAACTTACGGCTTTTGAGCCATCCGACACTTTCAGTGACAAACATTCTGCAGGAGGGATGTAAAAGCACACGATGAGGCGAGATTGAACCGTGGCGAGGGAGCTATTTCTGCGAAGCAGTAGAATCATTAGTGATCCATCGTATCCGCTTGTCTGATTTCTGATATACTAATCATTTCTTTTAAAACATTTTTTCACTTCAATTTATTGCCATAAAAACCAAAAATACATGCTGGAAATGTACACATAATTCGTCGCTTTCTCCGACAATAACTTCAAACATAAGTAAATTGCAACCATTAAACATGGAAAGGGAGGTTGATGCTCTCTGGCAAGTTAAATTCCGAAATTTATTTCTATAATCTTTATCCTTTTATTTACAGCTTTGACGTGCGGGGGAAACCTTTACAGCAGGCAAGGCATTGGTCAGCGCCGGAAATTTTCGGACCAAGGGCCCACTTCAACACCGACACCGATCCGGCCACACTGGATATACAGGTAAACAAGTTTCGCCCAAACCACAGCCCACTTCAAGCACGTGTTGTTTCATACCTTTGCTGAAGTTTGTCTGTTACTGCACCAAGTTTAGAAAAATACAGAAATATGTTTATATTTCACTGCAACACACCAACTCCAAAGTATCAAACATACAGTGTTTGGCAAATGGGATAAAATGGTCAACTCTCTTTTTACTTGTGCAATACAACATTTTCCGCATGTGTGTATGTGTGTGTGAATGTTTTTACTCACTACATCACAACATCTCAAACTGGTTGTGATTTTGATCGTTTCCGTGTTCTCTTTCTTTCTTCCACATCGCCCTTTCGCTCTCTCTCCACTGCTCCCACGCCGTACAACGCGTTGACGCCGTTTTCGCTGCCAACACTGCTTCCTGCATTCATCGTGTTGCGTCAATTTGGGGCTGCCCCGGGATTCTCGGTACAACGCGGCACAAATATTTGCTTAGGACGTTCGACGCCATGACGAGGGTGTCTACCGCTGTCGGGTTGACTTTCGTACCAGTCAAACACAGAGCTTTCGATATAATCTCAGCATCATCAGTGAGTACAAACAAGCGGCATAAATAGATGATTTGCAATGTTTTTCCCTCCTGCTATACCTACCCTCCACCACCCAAACCGCTCCACTCTTCTTCCCACGTGCCGGGGTGGGTCGGTGCACTAATCCATCTCCTCAGCGCTGATCCCATCTCCTCAAGCTAATGCCTGACTTCCGTAATATTTGCCAAATTTGACATTTTACATTGCTGCATATTTCATGCCTAATCCTTTAGCCGTGACACGAAGAAGGCAAGGGATCCTTTCTAAATTAGATTGAGAGAAATACTTTGCTAAGCTTTTGTGTTCTTTGTTTCGTTTTTTACTTTTCTTTTGCACTTCTTATTTATTCTCGTACTGCTTAGGAAATACAACACGTCACGTACGTCATGACCTATTATTTTTGGACAAAGTTGAAGTTCACCATCCCTCATCACGAGCTATTGCAAAGGTTCATGTAAGGTTACTGGGGGCATTATTACTTTAATGTACAATGTATTGGAATTCCTCGAAACATTTGAAAAAGAGCACACGAGTAAGCTCAATATAATCTGTTATTGTTTAAAAACTGTATTTGCACACGAAGGAATAACATTGCTGGAATATGGTATAATGACTAAATCGGGACTGTATTAAGCTTTGTTTTGTATTTAAGTATTTATATCTTTAAAACAAGGTTACTGGTGTATAATATATATTTATTTTTTTATTTTTTTATTTTATTTTTTTTTTAATTTAGATTTTTTTTTTAAGTGTGCGTATTCATTTTGAATATGTTCTTTTATTTTATAAATGTTTATTAACTGAACTTGGACAGCTTGCAATTTCATATTTCATATTATATTCTATATCATAAAATTGATTAACACAACATTAATGCTTCGCTTCGGATTATTTCATCCGATTCAATAACTCTCCGTTTTGGTTCGAAATCATTTTAAGAAGTTTACATTTAACGTCGCTCTCGTTTTTGTTTAGATCAAAGATATCAAACTGATGACCCGAGGGCCAAGTGTGGCCGCGAGGTCTTTCGGTTTGGCCCGCGACCGCTTGAGCCAAAATTTATTTGTAGAAGCATTTCTGCTCCTATAATACATGTCAGTCAATTCCGGACTGCTGAAATATGAGGAGATTTTTAACTCACATGTTTCTTTACTAATTGTCAGACCAGTCATTGTCATAAACCTGGTCGGTTTGTTCAACCTTCTCTCTATGCATGTTTGCATAAAAAGATAAGAATTCCAAAAACTCTTATGGTCATTGAATGAAAATAAAACATGTTTTTTTTTTAATGAGCTTTGATTTCCAGAAAATTTTAGCAAAATGTTAATAAATGCAATGAAAATCCCTTTCACTTACCGATGTATTAATTTGTTACTCATAAGTATTTAATGAACTATTCTATAAGGAAACAACTCACGTTTTATCTTCAAACTCATACAAAATCGAGAATGTCTTACTCAAGTGTATGTAGTTTTTCAACTTTTTATTGTTAGGCCATCAATCAAGGTACTTGGTGACCAAAAGAGCAATTTCTATGAGAAAAAGACTTGTAAAAATTAACAAAATCACTAATCCAACAGGAATTAAAAACACGCTTTTTTAGTATATTGTTTTGGGAAAGGTTGAACCATCTCTTTCAAAAAAAAAGGGAAACCCTTTAGGTATGATTGCACCTTAGAACATTATACTTCTGCAAAGCGTTTAGAAATCTGATGAAGTGAGATGGCAGCACAAACACGTGCTACTTTTGATATGATGTTACAAACGATCTTAAGCTGAGGCAGCCTACCAAGACCAATGTGATTAGATAAACTACAGGTGGGATTATGACTCTGATTTTGGTCACCACAATGAATGAAAATTTCTATGACGATTGGCAGGAAGGGATTAACGGGGATATCAGAGCCCTATGACCAATTGAAAATGATCTGCTATAGTCTTTTTTCACAACAAAGTTTTAACTTTTGTAACGTAATTATCGTCCCAAAAATGAAATAAAAAGAACTTCTAACGATTTGATTTTTGTCTCATATAATATCATGTAAAATCTAGGTTGCGACCCTCTGCTACTATTTTCAATGGCATTTTGGCCCGCGGGATCAAATGATCACACATCACTGGTTTAGATTAACAAATATTAATCAAAATGACGTTCTTTTGAGTACACCGATATCTTAAACAACAATAACTCATTCATCGTATTCTAAAACAACACGACATTCGGTAAACTTTCCTATCAACAGGCAATTTCATTGATTAGGCTTAGAACTTATAGTAACAGTGTCGTCAATATCGTTCTCGAAATGATTATTGTTCTCCCGCTGCAAGATCTTGCCTGGGCTCTAAATTATTATTCGGTTCGCTGTTGTGCCCAGTGCGTTCGCCTGTTGCCAATTACCATCGGTGTAACGCGTAGCAACGCCAACAGCAATCCATGATCGATCAATGTCCATTGTTCCCCGGCGGCCGAGCAACGAACGACGCACAAGCAAATCTTCATGCGCCGCCACCGGAACCCGGGCGCAAGGAGACGGCACCATTGAAGCGTGAGTTTTCTTATGGAATTTCGAAACACATCAGTTCCGGTTGATTGAGCCTCCAACAAACCATTGCAGATTAAGGTTCTTCTGCCGGCAAGTCTCAAGCATCAGTGCGCCACAATCGGCTAGGCGGTTAAAGGCCCACTGGAGCCCACTCGCATCCCCCGTGCGCAACCGCTGCACGCAACACTTGCCCCGTACACCATTTATCACACTTTCCACACACCATCTCACATTACAAGCGATGTAAAATGGGTACGGAATTCGGAGAGAAATCGAATATGGATCAACCAGCAAAGGCAGGGAGTGTTGTCAAGTGGGTTGTGAAAGATTTTCAGCTACTTTTCGGCACACGGTCCGCTTGACGGGTGCGGCGCCCGGTGTATTATGTGAGCACGAGCATGTATGTGTGTGTATGCGAGTGTGCATGTTTTTTGTGTATTTGTCCACCACCGGCCTAACCTTTTCTGCCCGCCAAGCGGACGGTTATTTATGGCCGGCTCCAGTTGGCCGCACCGACGCATCGGTTTTAACGATTTGCAGGCCGGAAAATGGGGGAAAACAAACCGAAGAAAACCCGTCTTCACCCATGATCGGATTCGGGTGAAGTAATAAATTTTCAGTACAGCGTATATTTTATTTCTGCTTACTTGACCCAACGCACCTTGGCAACGGTTTTGTGGGGCCAAACGCTGCTTTGTTAGTATCTGCCCATTCCGGTTGGTTGGTCCGTGCATTTACGGCGCCCACGTGACCACCGGGCAAGCCCATCGATTACACAGTGGGAGCCCAAATTTATATATAAACCAAGATTCCTCACGTTTTGCTTCCAAAAAGCTGTGGCAAAAAAGTGGGCTCGAAATGAAATCATACAACCGGCGTTAAGCGTTGGAATAATTGACAGAACTGTCGGAAGGCCACTGCAGACAAATAAACAAACATCAACCTGAATGGGATGGTCATTTATCAAAATTTTGAATAAAACAATTGGATCACTCTTCCTATTTGAACTTGCTACTGCAAAATACTGCGCATACTGCTGTCGTTACACGATGTCAAGGTAGAATGTGTGATTTTTTCAACCGGCAAGTAAAATTAATTGCGCGAAAAACCAACAATCCCCATACACGATAAGCTCCCTCATGCCAGCAGCTTCGTTCCAACCCGGTGTGTTGAATTACACAGTTTCTGGAACTCTCAGGCTGCAGTAGAAGAGGAAACTTTTTCGTTGTCTCGAGCAATGCGATGACCATTTTTTCTTTTCATTTTTTTGTGTATTTGATTCCCGAACAACGAATTACCGGCACGTCCACTGTTCGTGTTTGGCACCGTGCTGGATGCTAATTTATACAGTTTTCCATCACGTTTGATGAAGAGGGTCTCGAGGATCGATAAACGCGTCAACGTCCGCTGCCAGCGGGAGTAACCTTGCAGCACTACAGCAAACTGTCAAATTAAGCCGAACCAACAAATCGCACTCCTTTCCGGTTTGGTCTTTGTTCAGGTTTTTACAACGAAAAATTATTCCGAAACATGATAATGCGACATTAAGGTGGAGGGAGGAGAACAAATGATAATCCAAAAGAAGCGTATCGCATGTTCTGATCGTAGCCCTTAAATCCGTTCAAATGAGCAAACATGTTATCAAACTTTAATTTTTATTACTGTTTTTTACTTTTTTACCTCAATGAAAGTAAATTCTAATTGAATTTAAATGTCACTACATCAATAATTCAATTAAATATTACATAGACAACATTATTTATTCATCAGAATTGATACAAGTTGAATTTCAACTACAAAAAGCGCTTGAAAAACAACTCTTATTCCAGCGAAAAGATCACACAGAAGTAAATTTCTGTCTATAGCTTGAAAATGAAAAACTAACATCATTTGAAAACTCAACTCAACACCTCACCTACCACGGATTCGAGCAATCCCCTTACCGTTTTTCTTTATCACGCGCCGAATGTGTCACCTAGCAATTTTCTTCAGCGTTGAGTTGTTCGCTCTGTTGTAACAATCGGATTTTCACGCTTCGGCAAATATTGATTTGTCATCCCACTGCTAGCGGTGAGTTTTCGTTGCCTCGCATTTACAAATTGTACACTGGCGGTGTCCACCATTTCCCAAGACAGTGCCAACATTTGCATAAGTAAATATTTATACTCGAGCGCTAACAGTGGTAAGGAAATTCGAGAATTTAATTCATTTGATTTTTGTGGAATTGAATTTCGCTCCTCCCGTTTTGGCAAACGTCGACAGTGCTGCTTTAGCTGTCAGCTAGCAACGATGTATTTGAAACAACGAAATTAATGAACTCATCATTAGTGCGTTTGTTGAGCTTGGGGCCAGCGAGGGCGGGTTTCCTGAAAGCGTTGTACAAAACCGTTGTGGATGGAAAGGAATAAGAGAATTGTGTCCTTTTGAAAGGTGTGTGTGCGTCCTTGGAAGCACCATTTATCAGCAACAGATATTGCTCTCAAGAAAACAAGGAACCTGATGACGATGATTAGCATATCGCTGTCGACGCACTTTGTTCGCCACTGAGTCCATCACACCTGCTCACGTTCTCGAAGGTACATTAGTGCTTGGTGTGGCACAGCTTAGGAAGCCGATTCGATGGCACCGCTCTTCACAATCGGTCCCCAAACAATGGTTCAACCACATCGGGTATCAATCAACAGCGTATGAAAAATTCATAACTCTCTCGCTCTCCCTCAAAGCTGCTTCAGGGTTAAGATGTTTGTCCCCGATACCGGAAGTGCGAATGCTTTTAGCAAATCTTAGCACATCTAACATAATCGTTGAGCCGCTGCTAGGAATGGTGCTTTCGATTTAGATCCACAAACACAAGAACATTGTTATTGGGTGCATTTTTAGGAGAAATTCGTATGCAATCTGCTTTACTAATGAAATGCCTTAAAGAACTGCTTAACACGCCAACGTGTCGTTGCATAAGGATGCTTTCTTATTCTAGGAACTAAAATTTGCATAAAATTGCAGTAACTTATTAGTATATTGGGTGTTCTAATGCGTTGTGTTTAGTGATTCACTCAAGAGATTTTTCTGACTTGAAATATGATTTACTCTTTATTGAGCAGTTTAGATGTTAATGAAATATTGAAGTAATGTGTAAATGATCAATGATGTCAAAATATGATAGCTTTTACAGAAATCATGATAATATCTCTAGCTTCAGCAAATATGCACAAAAGCATCTGGGTAGTTTATAAGGGTAGGATACATAAATAAAAGATAAGCGGACCAAATTAAATAATAAAAATTTACGTGAAAGATGCAGATTGCTCTTCGAACATAACAATTTCAAAGGACCCAAAGTGAATTTCAATGTAAAATAGATTATTTCGTGCTACTGTTTTATTTGTTTAATTTATATTGTGTCCCTGAAAATAATTCAATAGCTTAAATGTACCATTAGTGTTGCAATTTGTAGTGGTATAGATGTATCTTTCTGGATTTAAAGTATCAGGAGTTTAGGGGGCGTTTTTCAGTATTGTATGACTTTAGACCTTCAGATACATCGAAAGATAAGGCCGGTCTGGTGGTACAGTCGTCAACTCGTTCGACGTAACAACATGCCCTGCCCGTCATGGGTCCAAGTCCCGAATAGACCGTGCTCCCATACGTAGGACTGACTATCCTGCTATGGTAACAATAAGTCACTGGAAAGCCAAGCTCACTTCATTAGTGGGTACAGGCAGGCCTTGACCGACAGCGGTTGTTGTGCCAAAGAAGAATAAGAAAGTATCAGGAAGGTAAATTTATGAATATTTTAACACATAGGAATCCAAACAAATGTATAAATTTGATTGACCTGTCGTCAACCCACACCCGGAAGAGCTGACGACAGCAGAGCTGTGTGCTTGATTCAACGTTGATTTTTCACTCAGCCAGATGTGAGAAGTTTGACCAATATTTAGTAATTGCTTACAGAAAACTAATTTCTGTTGCTTTTTCTAGTGAAAACATTACGACATGTCAAAAATAGCCTGGAAAAAATCTAAAATGTCCTGTTTTTACTGAATAAGGTTTTACTAAATCCTAAGGATTTTGGAAAAATGTCGACGCATTTATCAAATTAATGGATTTTTCGGTCAATAAGTAACCGAATGATCAAATTTAACTTTTAAACCCTTTTTTAACAGACCAGAGAACAATTGACACTTACAAAACAAAAATATTATTTGTAAATTATCTTATGGAACGCATTTCAGTGCAATATCAACACCATTGGTACTCCCACCACTATAGGTACGTTACCCTAATAAATACTTTTGAAAGCCACTTTCATCTTCAGTTAATCAACGAAAGTGCTGTAAAGCTTTCTATTCATCCGATCTGTACTTTCGCATCAAGCACTTCGTCCACTCCGTATTATTGCCCTGGTACATATAGATATACATTCAGTATAATATGCAGTTAACTTTTTTTCTAACGTGATTAAAAAAGCTAAATTCAATTTCTTCATGACTCGTAGTTTATTCTTAGAATTAAAATATTAAAATTAACACAATACTGAGACAATCCAATCATGGTAGAATGGATTTAATAATAAAATGGTACAAAACGCATCTAAAAGTAAACAAGGTCATTAAAGCATTACGTTTTGATTGCTACCCATTCTTTAACATTCTCTTGGATGTTTTTTTATTGATGGTTCATTAAAATAATGCATTAAAAGGAAACATGATGTTGTTACCCACTATAAACTATACTTATAAATAAAGTATCACATCAGCTTGATTCCCAGATGCTGTTTATTTCAGTCAACCAACCAAAAAAGTATAATTTCAACAAAAATTATAATTAGCTCTCTCATTCTCTCTCTGGTACAAATATATTACCGTCTACCCTTCCTATTTAACTATTAAATTTCATCCATCCTGCGATCTATTATGCATAACTTTCGCGCTAAAACAATGCACTTAGCGGAAGACGAATGAATAAACATCAATTAAGTCAACATCTTCGCGCTTTGCCGAGCCAAGCAACAACAACAAAAAAGTAAAAGGATCATCAAGCGAGCCAGTGTGTATGAGCCATGGCGTGAAAAACTATTTTCTACTCTGCTTCTAAGTACTTGTGTGCCCTCTTCAACTAGAAACACACCGGATACATCCTCGGGTCACTTCACTTCGCTTGATGTGGCGCGCTCCTGCTTTAGCTGAGGGGGGAGGTATAACAAAAAAAAAACACCGAGCGGGTGCGATTCGGAATATGGTATCATTTTTCTTAATTAAGTCGCTTCCGCTTCCGTTCCAAAGCTAATTAGTTCCGTTTTCTTCGACACCTAGTTTTGCGTTTGTGTGTTTTTCTTTTTTCTTCATCCGGCCTTCTCTTTCTTGTCGGTGCATAAACAGCCACCTTGCACGGGTCAGGATACTGCTTCTTTCCATGCGTACTGGGCTGTCAAAACAACGGTGCAAAGCTGAGAGCAACCCTAAGCAATGGCGATGAATGGTAAAGAATCTAACCCGCATTTCAACCATTAATTTCTTGTTCATGACTTAATTCCGGTTGACTAAATGGATTCAAACTACTAATCACCGTCGAAATGAGAAGGTTGTCGTTAGGTTTTTATTTATTTCATTTTTTTAATCATTGTTTTAAGGTACACAATTCGCCCACCTTCTTTTGTGTGAGTTGGGGCTAATGATAGTATTTATTTTTAATTTCAGTAATCATTCAATTTGGATTCGACAGTTTGAACACGGTTTTCATTTGAAAGTGCTGTTTATCTAACACCTTTACAATTTATTTAAATAAAAAAAACTCTTCTTAGCTGACACAACATTATAAACGAAAGGAAACCCCAAAAGCTACCACCAACTTTATTCCCGCCCCTTAATGATCATTAACATCATAAACTCGAGCAAACGGTCAATGACATGACGGTACTGCATGTCAGGTAGTTCTAACTTTACTGTCACCAGTAGCAACCGCTCGGCCAGCAGCATACTTCTCCCACTTAATGGTTAATCATAAGCAAAACCAGAAATAGAACGCGCCTCGTCTGCTGCAGCAAAACAAACGGTTCCCAAACAGACCCAAAACTTTATTCCACTTGCAGCGCAGCACAAAACAAAAGCTCGTCAAGTTTTGCCGAACGATCTTATATCGTAATTTTTTATTAGCTCCCGTCATAGCACCCATAAAAACCTCTTCACAGTGTACTGCAGAATGGTACTAACGGCAGGCGGACGACTCACTCATACAGACAGAAGGACAAAAAAACGACTCAAGAATACATCTGTCTCCGGGCCCGAAACTTACGTGCTCATGAAGAAAGCATAAAGAGACCGCTTGTCCACACGCTCTGTGAGCGCTTGCTGTTTCGTGAAAACTTAAAAACGCTCCACAATTCACACAGTCGTGGCTGAACAAGCGCTATATCAGCGTGTCTTCTAAGAGAAAGAAAAAAAGGTTTCTCTAAAAGCATTCCTACTGCCGGCTACGGTTAAGTGTTCCCTTACCCAGCTGGTTTTCAGCGATGTAATTATTTCTATGACTGCTTGGCCTCCAATTAAACCTTCCACCACCGAGAGGACGACCACTGAATATCGTTGACGGTTGTCGTAAGTTTTTCCCGCCCTCGAAAAAAGCTTCGTGCGTGTGCTCATTGCAACGAGAGTGGAACGCTTTTATCTACGCTTCCCGCACGTCTACCACTGGTTAACTTTTGAGCACCGTCCTTCGCGGCGGTGCTTTAAGAAGATCATAATTTTCATGCTCTGCTCAAGCGTCAAGTCTTCCTGGTAAGCTTTTACGAATACCGACACCGTGTAGGTGAGCAAAAACTGGTGCCACGACCATTTGAAGTCAGCCCCGAACGATGACTGCAAGATAGACTTCCCCTTTAGGGGTGTTAATATGGGTGTAAAATTGAGTCGTCTCCGTCTGCCAACTACTGTGCCGCGTCGGTGAGATACTCGCTTGGCCCAAGAAAATACGATTGAATCTTTGCTCTAATGGTGCAGTAAAAGTTTTTAGTGCTTTTGGGAGTTATAATTTATATCAGACGCTGGCAATAAGACAGACACTAGGTTTAGGCAAACCGGACGAACACTTCGGTTCACGAATCCTACTGTCAAAATAACGGAGATGATAATGCTGAGCTACTGTATTTTATTGTGCCTACAAGTATTACATTTTATTTTTTACATTATACTGGTAACAGAAAAGACGATAATTTTACGCTAGTAGAAGATACAAAATTTCACACAAAAATGATTAAAAACCTTTGTTAAAAATGTATCTTATTTTTTTGTATTTTCCATCTCCTTGCGGCATCGTGGAACCACCACAAATGCAATAATGAATATCAAATTGCTTGTAATCAAACCGCGATTGTTTGGAGTTGATTCCAATGCCATTGAACCAATTATTGCAAAATGATGCTGTTTCTTCGAACGGTGGAAGTATAAATCATGCGATGCGAGATGGCGGTGGAAAAAAAACAAAACAACATAAAATCTTCAACTCCGCCCATCTATATCTATCATTTCGATACGCTATTTTTCCTGCAGCACATCGAGGTACATCGAGGGGAAAATAATAATTTCCTGTCCAATCAGTCGCATCCTTCCTGCACAAAGCCTGGCGTCTTATATTTCACTGCTCAGCTACCGTTCTGCGCGTTCCTCCCGCCCCCTAACGGAGATCCGATTAATGCAAACGAAATATCGCTGTCAATGCCATGACGGCTTCGAGGGTCGAGGCGCAAGGCGAGGATGCCAGCCAGCGTGTCAGCACGATGACGACGGTGGAATGCAGATAAAATCATCAAAGTGCAGTAATATCCACTGCAGGATTATCGATTCCCTGCTTGGTGGATGACTGCGCTCTGTTTTTATCATACTCCGATCGGCGGGACATCAGGAACAGTGCTCTGCAACGACAGGGTAAAGGTAAATTGAAACCATCATCAGCAGCAACATCAACCTCACCAACATCATCAACATCGACGCTCGCGTCCCTGCCTTTGCGCGAATATGGAGCTAAAAATCACCCGAACCGTTCGGGGCAGCTAAAAACTTACACATAAATTCCCAGCGAGACCAGCAGAAACGCTTCGCTGAGTAGGAACACACTGCCAATGAAGAACGATTGGCTCTTCAGATAAACCGTGCTGTAGATTGTTGGATAGATGGCAACCTGAGCAGAATCTACAATTCCCAGTATGGACAGCATTTTTCCTGCGTTGTTACAGCGTTGTGCATTTTGTGCGGTATGAAAAGAGAATGTAGAGAGAGAAAAAAAACTCGAAGCGTGAAATAAATGGAACCAATGTAATTGGAACACACGCAAAACCTCAGTCCCCCGCCTAGCGCCCATATCAATAAATCCAACCCGGGCGTCCGGTCCGGGTGGTACTGTCGGAACCAATTTTCCTTTCCCACTAGCTGACCCCTGATCACCTACCGATTTCGTCCTGTCCCACCAGCTTCGAGACGATGCTCCGGATGGCGATCATTTTGCTGCCCTCAAACACATCGATCGAGGTCGCCACGTAGTACAGATACGGTTTCACGGTCGACACGGCGATGGCCTGTAGATTACGGAAAAAGCAAACGCGCGCACATGCGGCACACATGGGGTGTGTACCGGCGGCACAATTAGCTAAATTATTCGCCCCATCGCCGCTCAAAACTTCCGGGGAACGGAAGGTTCACCCGGAAGTGCAAAGAGAGGAAGGTTAATTTTTCCGCACCCTATCTCGGTTTCATTACCATGATCGGTTTGCCGACGAGCGAGAAGCACACGGAAAACACACAAATCATTGCATCCGAAACGCCAAACCGTTTGCTCAGTACGCCCATCGCCAGCAGGGTGCCCAGCATAGTTGTCAGTAGGTCGTACGATATCCAGGTGCCGAGATTGGTGATCCAGCTGAACTGACTGTACGCCAGGATGGCGGCAGACTCCGCGTCACCGAGCGCACCGTAGTTGATGAAGTACGCCAGCAAGGTCAGGTACAGGATGTTCCGACAGTTGAAGTCTCGTTTTTTTAGGAACACTTTCACGCAGTCCACCACCAGCCCGATGTCGAAGAGCTGATGCAGGGTCGGTTTGGTCGATTTTGCATCCACCTCATTAGACACGTTCGGGGTCGAGGTGCGTTTGGTGTCTACCGGTTCTTTCAAGACGAACAACCCGTACAGTAGCCCGATACTATCAGTAACCATGCAAAGTGCACATAGCTCTGAAATAATGCATCAAAACAGTAGTTGAATAGCACTCATCATCTTTATGACAGGAATCATGTTACGTACTGATGAACCCAAGGTACTTAAACAGATGTCCGCTGAAGAAGTTGGCCACGATCGGTACGGTGGCATACACGACGGCAGTACAGGCAAACCGGAATGTACGATCTTTCTCATCCGTGCATACCGTCAGATAGCTGTAGATACCTGTTACTACCAACGGAACTCCACCGCTGAATGCGTTTATCAGGTTCGGTACTATGCCCGCCACTTCCAGCGGTATTTCACGCATAAAAACGGCACTCAGGATGTATACTGAATAAACAATGAGAAGTGAAAAGAAGATGAAAGATTCAATATTTGCACAGTTTTAAGCTCCACTAATCACGTGTCATGGTGTGAAAAAAAAAACAAAATTAATGGAGATGATGGTATGAGAATGATTGTCATGTTTTCAACAGCACTGCGAAAAGGCCATGACTTCATCAGGGGTTCATTAAAGGTTTAAATGCCCACGAAGCGTAACCATACGTCGCACCATACTCACCCCCGAATGCCACAATATCTGCCGCGATCGGCACGAGTATGCATGGTTTCCTCAGCCCCACACGATCGCTCCAACTGCCGGCAAACAGCAGCACTACCGCCTGCACGATCCCCACTACACACAAAGCAAACCAGCATCAATGCATCAATCAACATCGAACACCTTTTTTCATGCCGCTCCGCCTAACTTACCGATAATGCTGCGGTACGAGTTCAAGAAGACCACCGCATTGGTAGACTGTTGCTGCGCGTCGCAAACCAAGTTGCGAAACTCGGTAAAATTGTCCACCCCGACCAGCGTGCGGTTTGTGTCGTCTGGCTCGGAGCAAATGTCATCATCTTCCAGCTCAACAAAATACGCACAAACCCGCAGATCTGCACCGAGCTTTGTGACGCAGGCCTGCGAGAACAGAAAGAGAGCAGAAGCAACAACAAACCATGCAGTCATCTAACTCGCGTGAACCACTGTGTTTCCACTGTGTTGACCTCCTACCTTTTCGTACTCAAACACCTTAAACGCTGTACCGCAAACGACACCGAAGATGTAGAAAATGATCACCGGTTCGATGGTGATGAAGCGTTTCACTTTGCTCCAGATTCCCTCGGCGGACGATGATGATGACGATGTTACGCTTACGCCATTGCTTTCCATTTCACTGCAGCGCGGTGCAAAACACTGCCACCGTTGCTTTGTTGCCCTGCCCGTGCACTAATGTCACAAACAAAACCACCACCCCGAAAAATCTTCACTGACAGCAACAAACCGCTGAGATCAAGCGTGTCTTGCTCCACGCTTGATTTAGCAAACAAGTTTCGCGAGACAATGTTTCGCGTGGAGCAGCTTTTCTCCCCAAGAGTCTCTTCACACTGAACCGTTTGCATCGAAAACAAGTGGCTTTCGGTTCGGTTGGCACTGAAGCTTCCCCAACAACCTATACCACGTTTGCCGTAGCCACGAATTGCTGTTTGTGCGTAGAAAAAAGAGCGTCATCTTCAGAGCACGAAATGACAAATATGTATGTGAGCGAACGTGAGGTTGAACTCCCCCTCTGAAACCGGTAACACAGCTCAGCTGTTTCACGATTCCAGCAGCATCCAATCTATCCTATGTATGTCTGTGTTGGTGATGCTGCGCATGAATTTTTCGATCAGCAAACATACAAACAGGTTTTGTGAGGTTAATTTCCGATCATGCCGGCCAACCACATCGCTAATGCCGTAAGCTTAAGCCAAACCGGAATCCGAAGCAGGGCGGAATTCGTGATCTTGGCTGTTGGAGGTGCATAATTAATACCGATATCAACAAATCGTATATACCGGCAAGTTGACCTTGCAGATATATTAAAAATAACTAAGTTTTTTTCTCTTCAACTTAATGGAAGTAGAAAATGAGAAACTACATTTATTTATTCATTTTAGGGAAAGTATCAATTCTTTAATAACTATTTGAATAAAATAAAATTGTACTAATTCAATGTGTACATCTCATTTTACCCATTTTTATACTTATTTTCCTGTGGGAAGAATGCCAGCATGTTACAGTATTATTATAACTGTTTTGTTCAACAACAATGTACAACGTTCGAAAAAAATCCACATCCATTTTATGATCTAAACATGGTTCAATTTCCATTTGGACTGTTCTGCTACAAAAATCGCTGACTACGTGCCAACAATAAGTAAAATGAATTTGTATTAGTTGAAAAGATGATAGAGCTAGAAATAGGAAATTTGAATCTATTTTTTTTAAATTCAATTATTATTTATTGATACTGTTCCTTCGTTCGTAGGCAATATATATATTTTAAATTAGACCCAAACGATACTGGAATTCAAATGAAAATTCAAAAGGTTCTATGGTCTAGGCCAAAATCAACGACATGTACGGAACTGCTCTTAAAAGTTTTACAATAATACACATAAATTAAAAAGCGAAACCTTGCAGCCAATGCCAATCCTTCTAAAACGTTTAATTAAATAATACATCAGGCCTCACTTTCATCGTGTCTAAATATATCAACATGTTCACTGTCAGTACGGTAGTTTTAATTGCTGCATGTGAGATGGGTAGACACAACAAGTTCCTTGAGCTTCAGATTTCCTATACTTATAGCGTACACACGACTCTTACTAAAATACATTTTCAATCAGCTTTTGCTTTTCAATCAGGTTCTTCTCAGCACTTTTGGAAAAACAGAACAATTTCTTGTCCCATCTTCATGCAACACAGCCGACCGCCTCCTCGGAGTCTAGACAGCATATCAGTATGGCAAAACATCTAACTTTCATCGTATTCAATCGATGCAATTTTGTTGGTCGGTATGCAAAATTCAAACTCCGAGAAAGGCTCACATATCAGCCGTACGTTAGAGACCAACATTGAGCTTCCCATAAAGCGTACCGATCACCGCAGCACCAGCAGCAGCAGTAGCAGCAACAACAAGAACGGCTACAAAAAAACGGAACGTACCGTAACGACGGCAAAGCCTTCCCGTACGATCTACTGTCGGTTCATGTTGTGACGTGGAAATAAATTTTTAAAGTAAACAGCATCCTTCGTGCTCGTCGTTCGACGAAACACTAGAAATTGCAGGGCCACGCTATGGAAAGAGTACCGCCAATGTTCAGCACACTTCGCTTTCGGGATCGATACGGCACAAAAGGTGCTGGGAGTCAGAGGCATGCAAAACACTGCAAATACTGCGACGTGATGGAATTTGGTTCACTGTGCGGGATAGATGGAATGTACTGGAATGTGTGTCTTTTTTTATTTTGTTATTCCCTGAAACCAATATAATCCTTTTCCCAAGGTTGGTCGGTTGGATTAGTGACCTCGTTGTGGTTTCGGTTAGCATCGATCTTTGATGGGCGACCACGTATTAGTCGGCCAGGTTGGTATGCTATCAATAAAGCTTATTTTGCCCCAGCTTTGGGAATTTCCACACTGTGGTTAAAGCCGCATTCCTGCTGAAATTGTGTGCAAATTTATTGCTCCACTATGCTGACGGACATGAACAATAGATAATAATCTATTCATTGTGTTGCATTGCTGCTGTTCTGTGTTGCTCTCTTGTCTTTACTCTCTGGATGCTCTGATTTCCTGAAAACGTAGACCAAACATTGCTCTTAATTTTAGTAAGAATTGCATTAAGTTCAAATTGTGAGAACAAAATTTAAACCGGTTTGAACCGCTTTTGAGAAAAGATGGTAAATACCTGTTCGTTCTTCAAATCCTCTTTTTTATTTGCAAATACTTATTCCCAGACTAACTGAGGGAATATATTACTGCTATGTATCGCCCAGACATGCCTGCTATCTTGGCACCAGATGACACCTACCACCCTTCAGCTTCCATGTTTCCTAATGTCCCTACCATCATTCGGGCAATGGCAATAAAAGCTGTACCGGGACACTAGTGCATCAGCAAGAATTCCAGAAGGCAGATGCAGATACCCAATATCCATCGATATTTGACTTCGAGTACAACGGTGAAGCAAACACACCGATCCCAGCCAATAAACTTGTTCACTCGTTGTACACACAAATAGCGCGATTCACTTTCTCTCCTTCTCCCCTTTTCCCCGTCCCGTGTACACATCAGCAGGAGAAATGCAAATCCGGCCACCCACGACTAGCTTTATTTCCTTGAAGCGCCACAGGAACTATCCGGTGTACTGATCGTTGTAGGAATGGAAATCAAAATGTGCTTTGTGCCATCGAACAGTTTGCTGTCTCCTTCCTGGAGTAAACACACCATCGCACATATGACCGCATCATGGTCATGGAATAAATTTTGAGTGGAATATATGTTGAATGGATATATATGTTGAATGGAAGATATGTGTCAGATAATCCAAAGGAAATAAATAAGAGACTAAATTTTTCGAAATCTTTTGACTAATATTTTAAAATACAAAAATGCAAGCTTTTTAAATACATATCTTAAATATTTATTCCGTAGTTTTTCCCCCGTAAAAAGTGTGTATATACCCATAGTGACTAAACACTATGCAAACTACTCGCACGTGTTCGATTGAATCGTACACAGCGATTTACAGGACATATGATAATGAATGGTCAAACAAGCTGCTCGACAAGTAGCCTTCGTTTTGTTTATTGATTTAAAATTCTACCACTCGTTAGCCGAAGCAATTGTACCGCGCTCTCGGAGACGGGGATTCGACTTTTTATGCTGCCCTGTCGGTGACACTTTCAATGAGCTCCAATCGGAGTAAGCTTTTTCAATTCAAAGAAGATGGACAAACTAGTGCACAATGATACCGAGTCCCAGCGTTAAAGAATGGCTCTCCTGTCTCCTGTCGTCGCCTTTCAATATACTACACAGTGTGTATTTAACGTGTGTTGATACAGTGGCTTATCTCGTTTTAGATTGCCTCTACGGAAGGCGATGCAATTGTGCTCCTTCCCCAAAACGAATCTGTTGATAATCCGGCTTTGATGCAAGCTATGCTCGGCAAATACGGCAGACGGACAGAAAACCCAAAGCAAGTTTGAATGGAACTGTTTAAACAGAAGTTATCAAATCAATTTATGTGGCCAAATTGAGAAATCGAATCTGATGCCGGTCATATGCGCAAATACTTCCTGTCGGTCCAAGGGTAGATGCTGGACTTTTCTGCTACTCTCGTTGGTAGTCGGATTTGATGTATGTGTTTGGAAGGGAACGAGAAGGTAAGCAATTATTTGTCAACTGCCATTTTGCTTGCTAGTTGCAATAATACGCTGTTGAAGTGTCGGATACACTACGGGATGTCCGTTCGAAGGTCCTCGAATGCAGTGGAGATACTGAGAAAGTCATGAACATAAAGCATCGAACCTTACCAAACCTTCTTACGCGTACGTATTTCTCTCTCATTCAATAGTTCAATCCCTGACTATCGTTCCTAAGCTTCTGTGGGCTGCCTGCTCCTTTCAGCAAAATAGTGCTTTGAATCTGTGTTGGTCTCTTAACCAGGCAGGAATCACCTGACGGCGCGGGAAAAACTTTTCCCATTAATTCGGCTTTCGGAGATTCAATTACACGCCCTCGCGGCTCCTGTTTTACACCTCTGCATTCGGTGCTAAATCAGTGTAAGAGGAACCTTCAGTAGGGCAGTGGTGATAGGGTTTGCAGCTCAGAAGCTGAGCTAGATGAGCAAAAAACAAAGTTTTATCGTAGACCTTTACTAGCAAGCTTGCAATGACATGCAGCCTCGACAGGTACCAACTACGGATGGAAGGATGATTCATTACTAAAACGTAGAAAATTTATCTAGCAATAGCCAAGAGACTCTTTTATTTGCTCAGTCTATTGCGCGTTTTATAAACGATGTTGTTAACATGCCTGTCGTTAGTTTGGATGTCTATTAAAAAAGGGTAGTTTATAAAAATAATTGAAAAATACTTTAATACTGACTTGCGGAACATGTTTAGCATAAGCAATAAGGAAAAGTTTAATAGAGTAATACGGAAATCATTAAGATTAAAATCAGAGTAACGTGGTTTAGAAAAAATGTAAACCCCTTTTAAAAGAGCAATTTTTTTTCCGTTTCTCGAGCAAATATTCTGTAAAATGTGTATGTTAATGAACAAAATTCTCGTTTTACATTCTCCAAAATATCGCTGTTAAGAAAATAAAAAGGACTAAAACCAACCCTTTTATTAACATACAATTTTAAGCAGAATGACCAATTTGAATGATTTTTTCTGCATTTATATGCACCTTTATACTATTGTGTTCTTTTACATCAATCCATGTGCTTTAGTTAAACCGTATTAAATAATATAACCCCATTTCCTTTCCCAGTCCGTAAATTATAAGAGCATAAGGGTGCAATAATAATATATCGATTATTTTATTTTATTTTCATATTTCCAGTTCTTCCCGAGCATCCCGTGGTCCTCAGTCAATGGGGACAACAGTTAAACAGCTCGAAGCTTGGACCGAAAGAGGAAGGTGATGACATTGTCTTAACATGTCGTGTTGTAGGAGGTAAGATATATTTTCACTTTTTATTTATTTAGCTAGACTGGCCTTAAGGCCCGTAGTAGCTAGGTATTCCTAATGTTAATCTCAAAAGTTAGTAGTTTGAAAACTTTTGATTTATATTTCTTGTACAATTATCTTAAACCTAGCTTTAACTGCATAACTAAAGAATCATAACGTATGGAAAATATAGGATTAGTAATATATTGTTGTTAATGCAGTACTATCTATTACTGCATAGCCATCTCGAAATTTCCAATCAAACATCAAATTTTTGCATTGTCTTCCTAAAATTGTCAACTTTTGCATCTTGTACGACATATATTCGTGAAACGGCAGCAGCAATACCTATGCCCCTAGCCACTTCCAGTACTAGTTTCGATTCAATTTGAAGACACTACTTTCACATCTTCCCGGAGTCCATTTTCCTAATGCAATTATTGGCAGTTACTTTGCCAGCACGGGACGAACACACACCCGGATAGAAGAAGTTGCCTCCGAAACAACCGGTAGCTTCTCAAGAAGCAATTCCTAACCTCAATTAAACCGACCAAACTACCAGCCCGAAGCCGGTCGCCGGTGATCGTGGCAGGATTATTGCATCAAGTTCTTCATCAGAGTGCCGACTACGGTGGTGAATGAATCTCCAGTTCACCAAGGAAACTTCACAATAATTTCCAGCCGAACACTTGGTGCTGTCCGCCTAGCCGGTATCCTGCAGCGTCACGAAAGCGTA
The DNA here is from genome assembly GCF_016920715.1 of Anopheles arabiensis. NCBI lineage: Eukaryota > Metazoa > Arthropoda > Insecta > Diptera > Culicidae > Anopheles > Anopheles arabiensis. The sequence goes on from NC_053518.1 coordinate 37,849,881, forward strand.
CATTTTACACTGATAATGACAGAAGTTTAATTGATTCATTAGTATGCAAGACTTACACAGCCGGAAACGCAGAATTCAACCTCAGTCGTTCTTTAGCCCCGGAACCGGCACTATCTTGACATGCCCATTCCCCTCGGATCACAGTGGATTGTTGGAAAACCCGCACCAACGTGTACGCAGGGACCTACGAAACGTCAAGGCGCCTAACGTTCTCATCCCTGTTACCACGACGTACCGGTCTCACACAGTCAGGATCAAACAGAGATTCAGCTCTGCCGTCGGGGACCTGACAAGCGAGCCCGGTCGGGATTCGCAAGTCATTGCTATCGTTTTACATCGGACCCATCGATGGACCTAGATTGCAGCGCTGGGTAATCTACGTTGGGAAAAGACCGTAAAATTGAATCTTAAAATGGGTACGGTAAGGGTAAGGATTATCCTAGCCGAAAACCACCGAAGCCCATGTGAGATGCTTTTGTTATGCTCGATTCTGATTGTGGCCACAGTGGATGAGATAGTATTCATGTGAGCGTTCTTACGCATAATACTCAACACATGGTTACGGGAGAGTAGAAAATCAAGCATCTCAATTTGTTCAGATTAATGATTTCAAGGGCATGCTTTCCTCGTACGGTAATTTAATTTTACATTCTACGAAAGCATCAACTTTTTGACATGGAGAGATATGAATGTGCTTTTAATGTCATTTTACTTTACGGGCGTTCTGTTTCCTTTATCGACAGGACGATCAACCGGTTTTAAGTCAATTGAAAAATTAATTCAGAATGTGACTTTAAAATCTCTTGCCAAGACACATGTCATCATTTTTCCCCTGTCAGCAGAAATCAGATCTTAGACGCATCACTCGTACATCTGTTTCTGTCATATGTAATTGAACTGTTCGTTTGAGGACATAAATGTGTATTTTTACTTATACTAGAGGCTAAGAGCTCCTTGTTGGAGTCATTACTCCAGAGGTCAGATGGCTGTTTAATAAATAATAATAGGAACAATATATTTTTTAAATTTATACCTAACACGAACGATTTCGAAAATTGATATTTAATGATAAATAAAATAATTGTTTCCTTAACGTCAAGGATCAGATTACGGCTGAATAGATTTTCTGAAGGTGTTTTCAAACTTTACAAACAGTAGGATTGTCTTATTTATGAGAAAAAAGCAAGTATTTTCTTTCTTCTTTTACTTAAACCCCTTCCAACCGAATTCCTAATCCCGATCATTCTTAGTGTATATTCCACATCTTTTAACGGCTGCTCATCGGCACCACCAAATATGCAGCTCTAGTATGCAGTGCTCACGTAACAAATTCGCGGTAGAGCAAAAAAAATCACGCAGTATTTTAAAACCAAATCCCAAAGTCCCTAGAGGACTGACTTTTTAGCTTGCCTTTTGAAAAGTTTTCCTTTTCTAGCTGAGCGAGGGTTACTCCGTCCTGGGACGATGCATTTACTGGTATTTACGATTCTTAAATTTTCCTACAGGGAGTAGAAATACTGTACCCAGTACCTGTACCGCACGGTAAGCACTGAAAGTTTTCCATGTATGCAAACAGTTGATAACACTACTGTTAGTGGACTGGGTTCTGCTGAAGCTTTCATCCCACAAAGCGAACAATTTCAACCGAACCGTAAGCTTACGGGAAGGATTTTAAATAAGAGGATAAGTGCAGCAAACAAAACTTCTTCAAAGCAAAGTGTTCCAAACACACATACACAGTGTAGCATGACGTTTAAGCACGAGCACAGCTAAAGACATGCGAAGGTAAACCCAAAACGCACTACACATGCCCACACGTCTTTCGACAGCTAAGTAAGAAGAGGTAGGGAAAGAGAGAGCAGGCTGGTGAAAGGAACTATAGAATTTTGAGCAAAAGTTATGGTTTGGTTTATACACAACTTTTCGACGCCCTGCGTCCCCACAAACTCATACGCTGTCGCCGCTGCATGCGGATTGGTACGCATAGGAAGCGGGCCCCGGTGCACACCAAATGGATAGGTTTGCAACTCTTTTCGTCACCTTGCTGCCCGAACTAGTTCAGGTCTTGGCCGAGGTTTATCGGGCAAAGAGCTATTTCCGCTGCAGAAATGAAAGTTGCCTCCTGCTCCTGCCAGGATGTCTGGGCGGGTGGGTCTTCAACAGTTTAACTTATCCGTTCGGCGTGGCGCGTGGTGTGATTGAAAAATGTTTTATTATTAAAGTTACAGTTTTCGCCGACGGTTTCATAACCGGGGCTGCCGTCGGAAGGAAATGAAGTTATTTCAGTTTGTAAGCAGTTTCTCGATGCTCGATTTAAGCAAACGCGATTTGTAGAGAGCGTAAAAAATGCTTATACAGTCAAACGTCCTATATTTATTAAATGGATCAACAAACATGATAATAATTTGTTCAATTTTTGTTGTATTTTGTGGATATTTAGAAAGAGCATTAATCTTAAGAAAACCTGCTGTATAAAATTATATTCTCTTGGTTATGAATTATTCCCAGACGAGTGTAATCATATCACATGATAAAGATATCTAGCTGCACCACGAGACAAATGATGTTGAATTTAAGCTTCAGAGAAAATCATCCCCAAAAATCAAACAGCTTTATTCGTCCAATAGACACTCAAACGAAACCCCTGTAACTAACATATCTCACGTTTCTTTCGTTGGTTAAATAATACATCAAAGAAAGTATACAACTCTGGCCAGGGTTGATAAATAGTTTGACGTTTTTTTGGAGCAAAATTGCGTCCAAAATAAATCGCATAGGCTGATGAAGCTACGGCGCCTCCATCGGCCGACCGCACGTCATTTATCATTATTCTCAGCCTCTCCAGTGTAAGAAGCTTCACCACTTCTGTTTGACGTTTTGCAACAACAACCAAAAAAAAAGCATCATTTGGCAGTAAATATGATGAAGATATTGACGAGGCCCCAGTCGACTCACGAGTGCGGTCAACACGAATGCCACAAAGGCTCGTCTAGCGGGCAAACGGCGGAACCAGCCGCACCATTCCACTGACGTATGGTATTTATGAACCTAACCCTTAACCATTGTATCGATTAATCATTTTCCAGCCAGCGTCGATGGTTCAAGCCAAGCTTCTTGCTGTGGTTCCGAAACCAAACCATTTTCCCCGCAACGCAACGAAACTCAACGTTCATGAAATTCAACTTCACACGACCTTTCCTTAACCGCTCGCCACCAAAGCAACGCCTGAGCACGACTATCGAAACGGGTCGACATTCCTGCAGCATCCCAACATTCCGACCAAAATTGTTCACGATGGCCCCCAACGAAACCCGGCCCATATGTACGTACGTACCCGGCACGGTGGACTGGGGTTCGTTTGATGGTGTCCTGATTTGGAGATTTATTAAATCGGCACTACTCACCGATTTATCACCGTTCAATCAACATCATCGATTCGTTGATTTTGGGAAACCGACCAAACCGTTTGTTCATGGACGGCTCTGGTGCTAACGGAGCCATAGTGCTTGGACGGTGTCCTTCAGCAGGCAATAATACTAGCCTGGACGAATCCTTAAATACCGCAGCATGGTAGCCAACGTTCTGGTGGACATTAGCACACACGGAGCAGCTGACCGTTTCTTACCGTACCGGGCGGCTAAAGCTTCGTCACCGTACACCGGGTACGGGTAAATAATTTAATTAGCCTGCCAATCACAATTCCATCACTCATCAGACCCATCCAATATGCTCCGTTTTCAACTGATTCGCGTCAAACATCGGCACCTAATTCGCTGCTACTAGCACGTGCACATCGTTCCAGGTTCCGGATTTTGGAATTGAAATTAATGATCCTTGCTGTTCGGTGCATCAGATGCAAGTGGCGCTTCGTATGGCCGTGCTACCTGTGTCGTGCTACCGGTGCTCAGCTGAACACGAGGCGAGAAATGATGTGATTGGGCGTATTTTTGTGCAGCAGGTTTTCATTTGCATCAAAACGGTCGATTGATTCTAGCGGTGGTCTTTAGGCTTAATTAAAGTAGCTTTAAAATATCTTTCATCTTTAGGTGCCACAGCAGTACACACATAAGTATAGTGATGTCCAAATTATTGAAAAATCCAAAAAAATTGATCTACGCTTCAGATAAGATGTAGGATAACACATGGATACCTATAAAGTTACATTTAATAATCAACATGAACAGTCCACGTACTCTATTGCTATACTGATCTCTGTGGTCATTTAACCCTAGACTAACCCAGCAAAACATATCGTCGCATTCGAACGGTGGTGGAAATGGTATGAGTAACGTTGATTGCGGTGTCAATCGACAGGCCAGGATTTACACACAACGGCCGTAAATATTGGGCAAATTCCCCCAACGCATAGCCGGGAAGCCGGCACGTGTGGTTAACGAATGTAGTTCGAATCGGAAGTCCCACCCACCAGGGAGGGGTAGACTATGTCATTGCAAAGCCCCGGGCGGAAGCGAGCGTGGTAAAGAATAACGCTCTACCAACCTTACCAGGACGCTGCGGAAGTAAATGGGAAATAAATTGGTTTTCATCCATCCCATCCACTGCTGGAATTAAAAGTCTTCTGCACGCTAGCACTAGAGTAGCGCGCCCCGTCCGCCCTGTTCGGCATTCGCTCCATATTAGGTCTAAAAACGTGATAATCGATCGGATGGTCGAATGGTCAGATTTGATCGTTGGTCCACACCGTACTTGGCGTAGCTTCGACCGAAAATAGCCCATTCTATCGCCCAAAATCGAATGATCGGCTTTACGGAGACCATCCGATTATGGCGCATCGAGCGACAGTGTGGCTAAGGCCTCCTGCGGTGATGGTTTTCATTTTGGCAGTTGTATTTTTGTCCAACTTTTTTTTTTGTCGCAACTGCACCGATAGGCAATTTAGTAGCTCGGGGAAAAGTGAACCATTGGAGGGGGCAAGAACCAAAGAGCAAAATAACAACCAAAATAAAAAAATACCATCCTGCAAAAATCGTTTCGAGCAGAAAAAGTGAGACAAAATGAACTTCATAGCTTCAAGAGCGAATATACGCCCGCCAGGATGTTCTTCAGTTTTTGAGATGACGTGCACCTACTAATGTCAGAATGTCGCCCGAATCGTTTGTGCTTCCGGACGAACGAACCGTGTCCGTGCCCTGCATCATGAATCGTCTGATTGGATTCAGTGGTTTATGACACGCATTCCTCGGAGAATGATTAAATTTTTTGCCATTCTTGCCATCCATCCCTTCCGTATAATCTTTTTGTTTTCTTCCTTCCTTTATCGTTTGCTGGCATATAGGGAAAAATGTTAATTTCTTTTCTTAGTACTGCTTTTGATCTGTATCGAAATTGTTGTTACCACAAAAAGTCAATTTTCGGTACGTCTTTGGAACGTGTGTCGATAGTTTCTGCAAGCCTCTAGTTTGGTGATAGATGTGGTATTTCCTTGCTCGAATTTATATAGGTTTGCTGAACCTCTCAAACTTCTCTATGTCGTACTGGTCGATTTTTGTACGTTTTACGTTTAGGGAGTGGTATAGACATTTTTGGATGATCAGGCGTGTTATATCTGTGGAAAGTTGAAGAATGTTTACTGCGGTCTAGGGATACGAATTTTTAATAGGTTGTGCTACCTATAAGCAAATCTTATCATTTTATAGATAAAAGATAATGAATAAACCGTAAAAAGTCATTCTGTTGATACTGATATTATGTGAACACTGGTGAACATTATGCATCTCTTTGATTACATTTTCATATAAGCAACACGTATAAACAAAGTTCTATGATCTCCCAAAATAACTGCGAAGAAATCTATATAATAGTTAAGTGGAAATCTGAAAACATTATTTAAAAAAAGTTGTTTACATTAAAAACTGTGAGTAAATATTCAACATCCTTTCTTGGCAATGTCCAAAGGAAACAGTGTTATTGTGGTGTATTACTGTTAGTTTATTGCTTCGTTATATTGTCTACATTGAAACTATGATTGCAGACGGAACGAATATTTTACACAAGGTTGCGGAAACAAAGCTATATGACTACAGTGAACTCTTATTTGACACCTCTCCAATTTTCAAAACCTCTCTTGTTTAAATATTTTCCACAGTCTCTTCTAAAGTCCATATAATACAGAGGTCGATGCATAGCTCGGTTTTGGTCCACCATTTTGAAAGCTTATTTTTGACAGTTAGATGAAAAAGCGTTCACAAACGATTCCAAACAACCATACACGTTTTAGGGCTGATTGTGCATTTTGTGCTCAAAACTTAGTTTAACTATACATTTCTTTCTCATGAACGTGGCATGGAGTAGTTTTTTCAGTAATTCATCACTTAAAAATGACCACAATCAGAAATCTGGCCTCTTAGCTTTGACCCTCTTGAGCTGCACAAGATTTCGTCGTAATTTCAGGCACTGATCTTGTTTTAATTGATAATTTCACTATAATTCTATCTTTTCTTGATATTCGTCAACTTTTTAAAGTACAATGTTACAAACAAACGATGTAAAAATGGACGAAAATGCTTTCAGACCACTGCATGCACAACAATAAAAACCTCAATGTATGCTACGATGAAACTATTGAAGCTTTTTCATCCAGCTGTCAAAACTTTCCCACGCTTTTTGATCAAATGTTCTGGACGACTCAACCTCTGTATTATATAGACTTTGGTCTCTTCATTTCCAGTACATTTTTGTCCCTCTAATTTGGAAAATCGCTCAAATCTGTACCCCTCTAATTTGTGTATGGTGTTGCCATGGTTATTGAATGATGTATGCTTAATTATCAATCGTGTTTACAGTTTCCTATAGCAACAGTTAAGACTGCATACTAAATGTTCTGCTTCTTTCTTGTTTTTATGAACCTTTCATTCACTTTCAACCTCTGTGATTTGTAAACCTCTCTTATTCGACAGTCCCATCGCCTCTCAAAAAGAGAGAGTTGACTGTATAACTATTTGAAAAATGAGGAACTTGTTCACGTTTCAATTTTAAGTGTAGACCAAACACTTTGTAGCATATCTGCTATACAGAACTTATTATAATACACACTATTAGCTATAGACACATTATAACACACTTCGGAAAGCCAAATCACATTATTGCAACACATTCATTATATTACATCAGCAAATCAATCCACACCATAGCAACATACGTAGACCATACCATCCATAGAAAAAACCATTGAGACATTTATCGAAAACAACCGAAACGCGCAACATAAGCAATTCAAGCGTTACTGCAGCAAAGTGGACAAACAGAGAACGCATAGCAACTTATTGCTAAAAAGCGCAGTGTAGGCAATGATCGACGAACGCACTCGTTATTTGGCTAGAACAGTTGAAACTTTCCAGAACCTTTGTAAAAACACTAAAAGCGCAGCATAAGCACAAAATTGACAGACACCTCACTCCAATATAATGTATAAATTGCACCTCATATCAATAACCTTTAATTAGGACAAAAACACATTCCAAAACCAAATGTACGAAACTTATTGAGTATAAATAAAACCAATTCCGACCGTGGCAAGTCAGATTCGTTCGGACTGCCAAGATAGGACGTTACGCTTCCTAAAAACTTCGTGTACCAACTTATTTCAAGAGTTTAGTTATGTCCCCCTACCCAAGGTAAGGCTTCTAAACTCCAACATTTCCAGTAAGGGAAACTCCTTCCGGGTTTCCATGATCGCCTGGACGATCAAATCAGTCCGCTTCGAATAGTTCGTTCCACCTCAGATCATGTCAGTAAAGACTGACTCCCCGCAAAAACGGTGCACGACGGCCCCGCGTACGTTCGATCACATTACAACTTATTTTTATTTATGACTCATGTACACAAATAGGTAAATATTCGTAAAAAAGATAACAATATATAGATTTCTGAGTTACTAGTTTTTTTTCATATCGGAATATTATGTCTTGCTGAGGATGGCCTTGTCTGAACATTACGAAAAAGCGTTAACACAATGTTGTAGCCCGAAAAAAAGTATGATAGATAGCACATTCTAAGAATGAAAACTAACTAACTCTGGAAAATCCCTATATGTGTCCACGTAGTGTCTTGCATAGGTTCTGCTGGGTACTTACATCATCTACTCTTAATTTACCTTCAAACTAAGCACTATGAGAGAATGAGAAACGATTGGTTTTGATCTGATGTACCCTAATATTGAAGTGTTTTATTTTTATATTTGTAGACGCTTTTGATTATCTGGAATAAAGGCGGGATTTGTCTAACTCGAAAATGAGCGTCTATATGATGAATGGAATCGCTTGATTTGTTGTCACATAAGGAGTATCGTGTTCTATTGAAAATGTTTTATGCAAACATGTCTAAAAGTAATACGGCTGGACTGCTCCATCTACATAAAACAAAGGGTTGTAATTTTTCAGCAAAAAAATCAGCTAAAATAAAGAACATGAAACATCTAACACGTTCCCTTTAATGCTACAGTTTCATCTGTTTTACTTACATTTCGTCGATTTATAATTGGTTGCGTCTTTTAGGTACTTTTTTTTTTAAATATTCCTCACAATGAAACATGAGACAACTCCTCTCAAAACAACCGAAAAGACGCAAAAAAAAACTAATATTACATCAAACAATTCCACATCAAACTAGTATCATCGCACCGAGCGCCTCCGTACCGCAATAATTTCATATTGAGCAGCATTTGCCAAGTATTTTATCATAATAACACAGCTTTATGTATGTTGCTTTCGGTGCATCCACCAAACCCCCAACGGCCAAAGTTTTGCTGGCCAGCGCCCGTTTTCGCTTCATATTTCACTGACACTGGTGAAAACATTACGGCACGTCTGGGAGATTCTTTTTGATCTACAATCACACCGAGCACCGGCCCAGCGCCAGCGAGTCGTTTCCATTTCGTTTGCCAGGTTTTTGCATATTCTTTCCCCATCAGAATGCTGCAAATCTCGCTTCTTTGCCTCGGCGCTCGGTTGCATTGCGCAGCGCAGGAAAACAAACGCAAAAGATGCCCCTGCACCTACCCCACAGCATCCCGCCCGGATGCACCGTTGCCAAGGGGAAACTAATAATATGAAAATATTATCTTCGCGCAATAATGTTGAAATATGGTGCTTTTGATAACAGTAGCACACAAACAAACAAAGACACACAGCCATACAAAAGACACACAACAATGTACAATACACCTACTTGCGTGCACCGGTGTATTCGTACACGGCAGCGAACATGAAGACTACTGTTTGGGGGCCATAATTTAACATGATCACCCATCACATGCCCATCGGCACCCAGCCCCAGCACCGGCACCCTCCTCAGCCGCACCAAACAGCGCACAGCTAAGCCCTCCCAAACGCGCGATAAAGCGAAAACCGTTTCGTATTAAAGTGCCAGCAGATTTACAGCGTGATAGGCGGCCTCTCGCAGAGTAGTAAAGCGACACGGCAGAAGAAGAAAAAAAACAACAGCGTAGCATGAAAAATACTAGCCTCTCACACGTGCACAACAATGGTTCGAACAAACGCATACGCATACGCAAGCAAGTGGCTAGCAGCATGTCGATTATGCCAGGCTCGCACATGGTTCCCCGTCCGTCCTCCGTCCTGCCAGCCAATCGCTGTTGCCGCCAGTAAAGTATCGCGCTTTTATGTGACAAAATGTGCCCCATTCACAGGCGTCATATATCTCAATCCGGATTTTTCCCGGTCGCAATATCCCACGACAATCATCCACCTTCCACAATGCCGATCGGACCATCGCCATGCGCTGTGGCGGGCCGGCAACAAACGGTTGGGCGCGCAGCACTTGGGAGTTTCCCGTGTGAGCACACAGCTCAAACGTGTCACAGATTTACATATTTCGTGCAAATAAATTTCTCCGATAGCGTTGATGGAATTCATCCCTGCGAAAATCTGTCCCACTGTTGGGTTTTACTTTGTGTTTTTTTCTCTCTCTACCTCTCATCCCATGACAGCACCATATCGCACACGAGCCGACCAAATTGGAGAACAGGGTAGAAAGGTGTAGCGAGTGATAGAAAATTGCTTTGGGAAGCTTCACACCACGGTGATGCTTCGGATTGTTTGTAGGATGGGCTGTGCATCATGAGCCAGGAGCGAAAAGATCGCCATGATAAACAAAGTAATCGTACCATGGTTGTTGTTTTTACATCCCCAATACACAAACACACAGATCCTGTGCGGAAATGACTCGCAGAGTCAGTACATACTGGCGATGCGATATTGACATGATAATCACATGTCAAGCGTGACAGTCTGGCGGAGACTGCTGTCACTTATGCATTCTGCGGTAACTACTCATCACCCGCATCGATTCGCAGCGCAATCATCGATTTTTCTACAGTTTCTTTTTATTAACCTCATACCAATCTCGCTTTGTAAGTGCATTTTTATGCATCGTTACACACTGACGCATTTCAAACGTAGTTCTCAAACTACTCCCTTTAAATTAACTATGTAAAATGTATCTGAAAGCGAAGTACGTATTAAATTAACAGTATCAGGGTATAAAATTCTTCTATAGGAAGAGCCAGTAAGATTATACTTCTAAAAATGTATTGGATTTTTGTTATGTCATTTCATATTGAAAGAGCTTATCAAGAGTCATTCAGGTCAAATCTGTGTGGCACTTTTTCCGAAATATTACGTGTGCAAGGATTATTGAATTGTGAGTGTTTAATGGGATATGTCTTAAAATTATTGAAGATAAATAAAGTTCTAACAAAGAAAGTGTCACAAACCAACAATTCCTGGCAATGTGTTTAATTTGTAAGAGCAGCATTTGTGTTACTTAGAGAAATTATAAATAGATTGTCAGATAGAAATGTTGCAAAGAAAAATAACCACTAGGAAATGCTCCTACTTTTTCAATCCTATCACCTCTTATCACTTTAAGAGTCGTTGGCATACACTTCAATAGCATCGATGAAATTTGATCGTTACAAAATCACATAAGATGTTTGCTGGAACTGCTATCCATACATTTTATTGGGCATGAAAGTCACCACTCTTGGGATTGCATTTGAACCACATTAAGCATTTTTTACCCCTTCCCCCCCCCCCCCCCCTCTTTTTACTATGGTTCTGCATCCAATCAATGTCCTTTGGCCCAAACGACGAACCCACATAAACGTAACGCTTTTCAAGCAAAACTCGTTGTTTTACACCCAGCCCCCGTATCGGACACTTTTTTTGATTTTGTCAGCATAAATTCCGAAACAGGATCGATTACTGACGGAAAGCCGTCCGCCACATGCACACAATTCAACATAACCGAACGGGCAGCAATGGCACGAAGGCAACATAAAAGTGTCGGGATCGAGCAACAACCACAGCAGCAGCATCAACAACAACAACAATAACAACAGAGCTGTGAACGTGCAGGACAAGGAAAAACGGCATTGTCATGAGTGGGGCCAAAATAAATTTCTCATCACATTCCAGATTTCCTGCATCCGGTTATGCAAAAACCGGAAGCGTGTTGAACGAGGTACACTCCTCCACTTTCTGGGGACGAATCTGCTGATACAGGCACCTATCTGTATTCGAAGAAGCATTCCCGTGACTGTGGTTGCGCTAGTGTGGGAGGGGTGGGGCGAGAAACGGAAGGATGCTGGGAGACCCCGGGAAGGACATGTGTTATCGATACTGCAAAACGGTTTTCCTGACATCCATCATTCATTCGACACTGAAAGGTTGGCGGCTGCCAGGCCGCTTCCTCACTGATGGAAACACGCCATGGAAGTGGTTTCAATGCGTAGCAGCCCGGTCTCGAATCCAATCGAAACGCGCATTTTCTCCCTCTCTCTCTTTCTGTCTGCCACACTAGCCCTTCACAACAACGATCGTGACAGAAACGATGCCACAAGGTTTGGTAGTGTCGACCGTAAGCTATCAGCATTGGAGGTGACTGCTCGCTGGAGATGTATAGAATGTGGGAATAAGCGTAAATAATTTATAGAAATAAATAGCACCTTTCGTTCTAAAAGCATCCCGAACAAAGCTTCTGGTACATTGAGATACACTTTGCCAAATATGTACGTTCTTAGTGTAGCGAGAGAAGCACTTATAAGAATGCTTAAAATGAACGTTGATACCATCATACCGATGTTTCAGCATCACGTGCATGGTTTGACCTGCTCTCAAGAACAGGTATCGCTAGAAATTGTTGATCTTACTCAAGGATATTCAAATTGGCAAATATTAGGTATACTAAAACTATGCTTTGAAACGCGATACTAAACCTCGAAAAAATATTACTTTCATTGAATTTCTTTATTGAGTCTCATGTTTTATTCAGCAGACAAATTTCTCATTTTTCTTTTTATTTTCTTTTTTGCTAGGCTTTCATTGTGTTTGTGTTTTTTTCCAAATAAGCCTTTTACATATACTACATTAATTGTTAGGTTGCTATAGTAATCTAATTGGTTAAGGTGAGGGTAACTAAAATTTTTCTTACACCAAAAACTTACTAGTACTTCAATATAGCTTTGAATTTTTACACTACCGGTTGCAACGATAATGGATAATCTATAAATATGCAAAATATGTAAGCCCGATTACACGAAGACTATAAATATTATTAAAATAATGTGTTAACTGCCATATACAACGACAAAAGAAAATTAATCCCTAAAAGTAAATTTAAAGGGCTTAGGGTTCCGAGATGGATAAATCCACCTCTGATCACCGCGTAGGTCATTAAACTAAAAAGAAAAAGAAGAATATATATTGAATAACATGATAAGAAAATAATCAAAAATATGAACTTTACTTTTGACATTGATTTAATTATTCAGCTTTATTGATGAATCAATTTGTTAATTATACCCTTGTTTGAATTTCGTGATCGATTTAAATTATAAATAGTATGAAATTTGTATTAAGGATATGAGACATTCCCAACATGAGTTTCAAAAAGTTGTTGATATTTCTAAAAAAAACTTCCAGTCATTTTGCCTTTCTTTTATGTACAATATGTCTTTGTTTGGAGACAATTAATCTTTTTGGATGCATTTTAATTCGTAGTCAAACGTTTTTCATTATATTTAGAACTATCAGTCTTATGTTTTCATCTAGTATAATACCTGACAAAGATTTTTTCACATCTAAAGGCTGCTTTAAAGCTTTTAACTGAAGATGATCATGCAAATCTCATTTTTTATGCAAAAAGAAGTACTGTGAAACGTTCTCAAATTGCTTGTCTTATTATTCAATATCTGTGCAGTTATCAATACCCATTCACGAAATGGCATTCCAATTGAATTAGTTGCTCTCAGAGCGAAAGCCATACCTCGTGCCACGCCGTGCCACCATTAAAGGGCCCATTCATTGCGCAAACGGTTCGATAAACTATTGTTCCGAAAAATGTGAGAAATGCCACGTACCGACTAAGCACAGGTGAATTGAATCGAGCGAAAAGCTTACCTGGTTTGCAATCACATTCCTCCAAGGGCACCCGGTATGCTGCTCCAACGTCAGCGCTACCAGCTTCGGTGCTTATCGGCGTACCCGCGTACCTTCCCGTGCAACGATTCATTTCGTGCCAGCAACAATTTGTACACGACAAAGTTCCACACTGCTGCTAGAATTTGCAGCTATGCATTTATATAAGAACAGTGTTTTCCTCGGCACCCTTGCTTGCCTTGCTGCACCTTTACCTTTCGCGTTCCATTATTATTTTCCAATCCTGCCTTCCAAACCTCCCCACAGTATAGCGCCCTCTTCGCTCCAATCTAGCTCACGATACCACACCGACAACGCTCTCCATGTGGCGGTTATTTGGATGCCGGAAAATGCAGCAAAACGGCTTCAATGAAATGGGCAACCTATGCTCGCTACCGAAAACCGCACGGTGAAAAAGTGTGCTGCGTGCTGAGAAACCGCTTACATTTTTTCACACGATAAGAATTGATTTTATAGCTGCTTATTTTATTGGGATTAATTTGGGGGTAGCAAGCCTTTGGGTTGGGAAAACAGGGAACAGAAAGAAAATGCCCTCACATACTTTTTGTACTCTCATTTTCTTTGTGTTGCAATAGCTATAGCATTACACGAAACACTTTTCCTGAAAAAGACTTGTAATAATGCAATCTTTGTAATATTCATTGGCACATTGCGTGACACCAGGTTTTTGCACTTGCTTTTAATTCGATTGCACGATATGGAAAACAATGTTGCATTAATATGGTGTGCAGCGACAAGGGAAAGGTTTTGTAACCTTTCTATTTTATTAAAAATATCAAAAGAAAAGGTTGTTATTTAAAATTGTAGTATCAAAAAGAAACAGCATCGTGTTGTTCATAATAAAAATATTTTATATTTAAAAAAAATAAAAAAAACAACCACTGAGAGTATATAAATTATTACCAAAAATAAAACTCTGTCAGCTTCTTCACAGTCTGCCTTAATCTGCCAAACCTCACACTCTTCTACCGATGTTGCAGCATACCGAGAGCGCGTTGAAATCGATTAGCGGCAGAATCAATATCAAATTTAACTCCTATCAGTGTCAATCAGTGGCAAGATGTTGCACTTCGCCGGCGACGGGAACCGTTCGACGTCCCTGGTCGTACGATCTCGCTCAGCCCTCTGAGGCGTTCCGAGCGAGCGAACCGTGTTTGTTCCAGACGCAGATAATGGTTATTTATTTTTTATTGACCTGCCGGTTGAACGAATTCAGCGAATTCGAATAATTGCCACTCAGCGGCACCGTGCTCATGTGTTTTCCCCGTCACTCGATTATGCCCGCGAGCGAAGTTTTTCCGCTCCGAAAGAAGCGATGCCATGATAAGAATACCCAGCACACACACCCACACACACAGTGCGGGCACGCGGAACAGCAAGCTGTGCCACTGTTCATGCTGCGCTGCACAAATGTTCGCGGTATTTTTAATTCACCCCTTACATTGACTCAAAATGCAATCGAAAATTCAAGTAACCCTCTGTCTGGGAGGGAGAACTTTTCTTTCTCGCCAGCCCAGCCCAGCACCGTGCCCCGGGTACGTTAGGTCGATTGTAAGCTGACAGTCCTGACGTAGATGAGATTTTGAACGACTTTTAGACTTTGGTGGGGGTTTTCAAGATCGAAAGTGCTGTTTTGATTATATTGGGCTGTCAGTGAAAAAATACAAACACTGAAGATTAACTTTTACAAATCCGAAGCCAACAAATGGAAGTTTATCGGAGACAGTTTTGTCGGACGATGTGTATTATTTTCATAACGGAATAGTAGAATAAAATAGTTTTCAAACATCGTATTTGTTCTATTCTTGTTAACTGTTGGTAAAATACAAATTTCAATTTCATATTTTCATGTTTCAAAACAACTGAAGAAATATTAAAATCTTCCCTAACCATCTAGCATTTATTTCATTCTCTTAGCTTAAATTACAATATATTGCGATCATCAATTATCATGTTCATCTCAGTACTGTGCCCAAAACTATATGATACAAATAAAACCATTACTCATGTCCCATGCTTCATTGTGCAAGTGATGGGAAAACCTTTAATTTTACAACGATTGGCATTTGCTGCAATAAAAAACCCGTAACAACTTTAAACGGCCAAACACGGTGCTAATGGACTGCCGCAAAAAGCTCCCTGTTTCTATTGCTGGCCGAGGCACTGCCAACCGACACGCAGCTGATTGCAGAACAAACCGCCATGGAGTAATAAATTATATTTTTAATCTACATCAGCGTGGTTTCATCGTCGAACCACCAGATTTAATTAATCGAATGGTTACACTTTTGGCAAACTGTTGTACAACCAGTGCCACGGCGTGTTCGTCACCGGACGTGAATGTGTAAAGTATCCCGCCCCGGTCCAACGTGGGGCAGGTGAATCCATAATTAAACTAACCGGATGGGTTGGACAAAACCAGTGGTCGATAGATTTGATGTTTTGTGTGTGTGTGTGTGTGTGTGTGTGTGTGTGTGTGTGTGTGTGTGTGTGTGTGTGTGTGTGTGTGTGTGTGTGTGTGTGTGTGTGTGTGTGTGTGTGTGTGTGTGTGTGTGTGTGTGTGTGTGTGTGTGTGTGTGTGTGTGTGTGTGTGTGTGTGTGTGTGTGTGTGTGTGTGTGTGTGTGTGTGTGTGTGTGTGTGTGTGTGAGGGGAACCTACAGCGCGAATAGCCTAGCTGCACTGTGCCGTGCATTCAATTTATGCATCGAGTAAAAGCGTTTTTGCTGCAAATTTTAAACCATTGTTTAAGGGGATGAAAAAAGGTAACTGACCATGCAAGCAGATAACAAGGGAAGGGTAGTTACTAAAATTATTGAGCTTTAGAAGAATGAGCCAGTTACTAGAATGAATAAACACCAAACAATTCTAAATAATCATCAACCGCAACGCCTCTAGCGCCATCAAAGCTTTTCGACACGAGAGCTTTATTTTACGATCTACACAAGCACGTTAAATATTATCGAGTCACTGAAATATAGTACCAGCAAATATGTAACGAGCTTAAAGCTGCTTGACTGAAAACATTCCCATGTCATCGCATAGCATACCAATGTTGCTGCGCACAAAAAGTCTCACATTATGTAGATCAAATACTTACGCATCGATGGAATTTTGAACTATGGTTCACAGTGAACTATTTCGCAAAATTGCTAACCCTACTAGAAACATTCACAGCCTAAGCAAAACAAATGTGTTAAACAACGTTGCCCTAACGCACACTAACACACACACACATGCGCGTGTTTTTAAATGTATCAGAAAAATACATAAATCCTCAACTCGGTCATCGGAGTTGCATCCGAAATTATGCCACTCGAGGGAATCATTTAATATGCAACGTCAACTGCTACCCCTCCCTCACCCGATCGGCATTCGGTGAACAATCCCGAACACAAGCTACCGAGTGTTTGTGCAACAGCAATCTAAATACCTCGCTTTCCCTTTCCTTTCCTTTTGCAGGTCGCCCCCAACCGTCGGTCAAATGGCTCATCAACGGCATCCTGGTGGACGAGCAGTACGAGCACAATTCTGGCGATGTCATCGAAAATCGGTTGCTATGGCCCGCGATCCAACGCTCGGACCTGAATTCCATCTTCACCTGCCAGGCAACGAACACGCTGCTGGTGGAGCCGAAGGAAAGCAGCTTTGTTCTAGATTTACATCGTAAGTCGACAGCTAGCAACGATTCTACGACACCGTTACATTCTGCTTCCTTTCCTCCACTTCCTGCTGCACACTGCGGCTCACTGTCACCATTTTGAACATTTATCCAACCACCACCACCATCACCACCACCACTACCACCAACAGAAGCAAATGGTCCAATTTGGTTCATTGTCACTGCGAACTTACAAAACCGACGAACCAATCGCAAAGAAAACGCCAACTAATGGGCAAAAGATTTTCTCCCGGGATTATGATTTCCGGTTTCCGGCTGCTCCCGATGGGATGAATTCATCTGATTGTCGAATTCTCATTTCATTAAAATCTCATTACTTTTGCGACCGATGCGCATAGCACCGAGAGACCTAAAACGGGAAAATAGCCACCGCCTCTTCTGTCTGTCCGGTGGTGCCTCTTGCCCTGGGTTTTGGTCGCCGGGGGTCTTGGAGCTGGACTGTGGGTGCTACCAGCAAAATTGAGCTCGTCATCGTATTTTTTTCATCGCCATCGCCACCAGTTCAATTGCATGTGGCAGCGATGATAAAGCACATAAAGTGTACCATATCGGTTTTGCTTACGTTTTCGTTCTCTTATTTTTTGATTGAAAATCTTTAATGCTTTTTCGCGCAGGGTTCCATAAGCAGTGCTGGATTTGGAACGTTTTCTTTGGAAACGAATATATTATTCATTCTCAATAATTGTTAGACAAAAACAACTTATTCTTCAAACACCAATTTAGTTGTCTACGAAATTACAGTAACATTTGTTATTGGTTTCTATCCGTAGTTAGTAAAGGCAGTTTTTTCTTTCTTTTGGGGTAAAATTTTCTTTTAATTTTCATAAAGAATGTTTCAAAACCTACGCCAAGAAAATAAAAAAATAAAACTACCCTAGGTGTTCCCAGAAACTTTTGGTTATACCTTGTTAAATATTGTAATAATGTATATGTATTATTATTATATTTCACAATTTTGCTCTAACACTAATGATAGGTTTAGAACTTTAGTTTGATAGGTTTTTAAAATATGTTCAAAATATACACTACCTAATTGTGTTGAAACCCCGAACTTCAATTATATTAATTAGTTTATTCTTTTTCGTGAAAAGTCTTTAATGACGCTGCATTACGACTTGTTTTTGAAAATATGTTGGCTTTAATTTATTGAGAAAAATCTACAATTTTATTAAACTCCTCTTATTAAAAAAGCAAATGGTCTAGCTAGGATTGGACGCACACAGTATTTATTATAAGCTTAAGTAAATATGACTATATTACCATTTAAAAAACAGTTCCACGTGAACAGAAACACAGAGCAAAAATGAAATATAGGTTCTCGCACTCGATGAGATAAAGTGGAAACCTTAGTAATGGCCACAAAAACTGTACGGCAAAAGCAATCGACACCGATTGCGCAACCTTACTATTTAAGCTAAAGCATTCTTCTACAACAAAACACAAAGAAACGAGAACGCAAAAAGATATACTTTACGAGTTTTCCTGGAAAACAGGTTTAAAAAAGCAGGCAACAAAGTTGCTTGCAGAATTATATGCGTATCGCTTATAAGAATGAAATCTGATACAAAAAATATTCCATTTTTTCCGTTTGCTGATTGATACGAATTTCAAGAATATTTTTCTTTCCTTACAAAAAGAAAAGAAAAATCACAATTCCCCTTCGCCCTATTATCGTTACCTCAGGGTACAGCAAAAATACTTAAAAGAAAAAGGGACAATAAATGATAACTCACTTCGTCTTGCGGATATTGTAAGCAAACGATAAAATACCCCCGAGGGAGGAAAAATAGAACCACATTTGCATCACCTGTGTCGAACACCGGGCGGGCAGCCTTTGGCAGAACCCAAACGAGCCAAACTAAGACACTCCGATTTACCCGTTCCGAATGACCCAGCGCCAGCGGATGAAAAAAAAAGATGAAAGAGTTATCGAACAAATGATAAAAGCTATAATTCACTTGACTTCTGTCCCCATTCTCAAAAACGAATACATCTTTGTGTTACACAATAACCTTCCTGTCCTTTTCGCTCCTTGCGTGGGGTATCGTGTTTCATTATCGGGATGGATATACTTATTCAGTCCTGCTAGCGTTATGTTTATATCATGTTTCTACTTAAATTTGTGGAAAGATTTCACGCTACAGGTATTAAATTTCTAGCATTTCGTTTGAATACCTCGGTTTATCAAATGTCATTCTTTTAGTAAAATCTCGGTAATGGGTAAACCTTCACCTTTTCATTTCTCTGCCATTCTTATACCATTCGCTTTTGATTACGGTTTTTTGTATCGCAGAAATTGCATGCTTCATGAAATCCCGAACAGTCTTTCTACCTCCCAAGGGGTAGAGCATATCTCTCAGCAGGGAGGGGGAGAAAGCAAACTGACCAGGAAATACGGAATGATCGGAAAAATCAATGCAGGGCAGTGATCGTTATTTTCTACACCCCCTTGCATGCACACACACACACACACACACACACACACACACACACACACACACACACCTGTCCGAAAGATTCATCCGTTGGCAGGATATTTACTGGTTTATATTGAACCATTGTGTTTTTTTTACTCTACTTCCTTTCTTTTCATCCTCTTTCTCTGCTGCCTGAACCCGTCCACGCCACAAAACACACAGTGAAACCATTGAGTGTGAAGATAATGAACCCGCAGACGCCATTAGTAGCCGATCGACGATATGAAATCTCCTGCGAAAGCGTTGGTTCGAGGCCAAATGCGATTATAACCTGGTACAAAGGAAAGCGACAATTACGTCGTGCAAAGGTTAGTATAGAATCTACGTCCCGGGCCCCTGGGGTATGGTGCACCGCACCAACGTGAGCTTGTGGCCCACTGGCTAAGTTATGGGGAAGGAAGAATCGTTCATTTCACTCAATAACAAGGGCGAAATCGTTCGACCGTGAATGGCAAAAAAGGATGGGTGGAGAAAAAGACCTCGGACTACGGTCTTTTGTTTTTCTCCGGCGTTGTATTCTCTTTCGACTATCTACTGGAGCGTTTGTGAATTGAGGGATCCATACATTCACGAATCGGTACGCTCTGCATGATGGTGGAGAATGTTTTATTGAATTTATGAAAATGGATGTACGTCCGTAAACTAAGAACCACCGCACAGTATTTTCCACCCTATGGGCACTGTGTTTACGGTCACCAAACGAACGCAGCAGCTAATGCCTTCACAACACAAAAGCCTTTGAAATACAGCAGCTAGTTCTACTGCCAGAATCAATGGATTCCGAACGACTCGTTGTGCATCCTGTGAGTTGTGCTGTCCAGCTCCGAGTGCCATAAAGATTGTATGCATCTATAAATAAGGAATCGTGGTATTCCATAGGGAAACTATCCAGACAATGAAGTTCCTGCGATTGGTGCATTTGTACCTAGCAAGCTAGAATTGTGCAATTGAAAAAAATAAATTCACCTTTAAGAAAGAAAAAAAATAAATAATCCTTAAGAACAAATTGAGTATTAAAGCTGGTAGACGCTTTAAAATTTAAAATTATATTAATAATCATTGTGCTTCATGGTTGGCCATATTTTAAAGCAAAATTAATAGCCTTTAACCATTTTGGTCTTAATGTCCGATAGTTGCTTTATCCAAAACCCAAGTATCCTTATATAATATGTGTACCGTATGTTAAAAATTTAAAATGGAAATATTACAAAACAAAAGTTTTCCTTTATTTTTTTTCCTTATTACATTTTTATTTATTGAAATTAAAAACAAATGACAAATCTGGTAGCTCAGGTAATTTTTAAAAACTTAGTTGAATAAAAAAAACAATAATTTTATTACAGATTACTTTCCACAGCGTAGTCGTTATTTTTATCTTTTTTTTACTTTTAAACTTTATTTAACAGCGTTATAAAATATATGTTCTAATTTAAAGTGATATTTTTTATTTTTGTAAATGAGTTGATATACAATTTGCAAAAGTAATTGAACTACCTCCTTCCATTATACTAATAACCAGATCCAAGAAGTGTAACTTTCAGCCACATCTTAGAATCTAAAATTTAGAATATTTACAGTTAAAACTAATGGTATATTCAAACCAACATAACAGTTACTTCAATAAGCTTAATTGAATGTTATGAATTTTAATATTTAAAAATTGGATTTTAATATGTGTTTAGCTATGTAAAATAAAATTAATACAAATTCAATATGTACAAAAAAACTATTTCTTTACGATATCTCGAAATGTTCTTCCCTTGATTGGAGACACAGTCTAAAAATAATGTTTAGCTCGGTATGCCAAAAACTGTTGCTTCATCAATCCAACAGCTTCGACCAGCAGTCACACCGCCAAACACCAATTTCTAATATTCAAAGTGCTTTGTATTTCATTCCATTAAGTGCACTTTCGCGTCGAAAGAGGTTAACTTGACCGAAACCAAATCGTTTACCATCGCTACGTCTGTCTGCCTCGCAAGCGGCCACGAAGCTCGGGAAGTGAACGCAAACGTTGTGCGCCATAAAATTATCCCCGCATACTGTGTCCTCTAGCAAATTTTACATTCGCAATATTTTTCTTGGAAGCATTCTGATGTCTTTCTTCTTCTTTCCTTCCATTTTCTTTAACACCCGTGACACGCGAACAGGAGGAAATACTGAACAACACCACCCGCTCGGAGCTCAGCTTCGTACCGACGACCGAGGACGATGGGAAGCAGATAACGTGCCGGGCCGAAAACCCAAACGTTACCGGCCTGTTTCTGGAAACATCCTGGAAGATTGAAGTTGTCTGTGAGTAACTGAAGCAACAATAA
The DNA here is from genome assembly GCF_016920715.1 of Anopheles arabiensis. Lineage (NCBI taxonomy): Eukaryota > Metazoa > Arthropoda > Insecta > Diptera > Culicidae > Anopheles > Anopheles arabiensis. The sequence continues at coordinate 37,871,834 of NC_053518.1, forward strand.
TAAAAAAAAACAGCGCTGTAGATAAAGATAACCCTGCCAAGGGCGAAAGTGGGAGAGGAACCGAGCGTTCGTCAGCAATGGTTCGTGGCGTAGTTTACAGAACTTCGAATTTCTGCGGGCAGAATAAATTCAAAACTTCACTGCCGAGCCTTCACCGGTTCACTGGAAGGGGCGAAGGGAGGAGGAAAGGCAACCAGCAGCACTTCGGGTTGTGAAGCGCCCATAAAAGCTCCCTAGCGTGCGCATCAAAGCGTGGAAGCGAAGAAATTAATTAAAATTAAATTCAAATCAACAATCGTAAAAAAGAATTCGCGTTTATAGCGCCGTCTTGTGCGTTCGGAAGGCGTTTGCGTTCTTTTCGTGGTCGGTCGGTCGGCCGGTCGGTCGATCGTGCTGAGGGGTACAACTTCTCGGTTAGTTGCAATGACGGCACAATCGGCAAGGAAGAAACCGCCTGTGCTCCACCACTCGCTCCGTAGGATTCCTTCAACCGTCGGGAAATGGTAGAATCTTGCTTGGGTCGAGCATGCAATCCGGGACACACGTTCGTTTGTGAATCATTTTCCAATGTAGAGTGAGAAAATGCCGCTTCTAAACGCATCGCGCCTCTTTACCCGTCCACGAATGACACAACCGCACAATGTCGATCCCTTGCCACCGGAAGACAGAAATACAATTCAGCTTTTTATTGTCGAGTTAATTGCGGTTTTTGATTCGGTATGTTTGATAAAACTTTATCGTTGTACACAGCTCGCACCGTGCAGCTCGCAAGCTGTGCGGAATCTTAAGATGGTGCGACCAAGATTTGAGAAGTTCAAAAAAAAGGATAAAACGGCTCCACAAACATCCCTGGCGGGAGCAGCCAACCAACCAACGGCCAGTAGGCCGCCCGAAGCGCACCGTCTCGCACCGGAATTCTTATTGCCTTAGTGTAACTAATTTATTTGAACCACCATTACAAGCATTCCTTCAAAGTTGTCCCGATCGGGCGGGTGGCTGGCACGGCAAACACTGTACGCCACCCGGATGAGGGTTGCTACATGCGGCACTCGCGAATGTAGTCGTGCGCGCGCTCCGCTATAATTAAAAACTTTTCTGCTAAAATTTTGTGCAAGCTTTTTCGATTAAGCTTCACCATCTGAGTCACCAGTTTGCATTTACGCGGACACTTTATCAACAATTACTGTCGACCGAATGTACGATTCCGGGTCAAAACTTTCGCGTCCGCGGCGCAAGGCGTGGCCACGCAATGGAGGTAATGAATGAATTTCATCTAGCGAATGAGAAAACTATGTTTTATCTGCCTAATTAGTAATTAGAAATTTAAACTAACCTAGCTGAGTGGAAAAACCAAAAATGTTAATTTTAAACGTAACGGCTCTAAAAAAAGCCGCCGATGAATTTTTAACCATTGGGTTGGAAGTTTTTGAGCTTTATTTTTGTTGGTTTAAAACAACAAAAAACACTTATTTTTTACTCAGCTCAGTGAGGAAATTAGCCTGTTTTAATTTTACGCGAAAAACCTTTCAATTCATATTACAATAAATCCCTAATATTTCACCATATTCATCCACAAACGATAGTGCAAATTCAGTGTGAAAATTTTAAATCTACTTTCCGTGCGACCGGCTCACAATCAAAATGGTTCGTTAATCTTCCGTCCCATCGTCACCCGTGTCGTTCAGTGCTTAAAGCAAAACCAAAAAAAAAAAACAAGAACTGGCCGGAAAACAATCCGGAAAGCAACATTCCACACACATGCTACACGCTACGTGGCACTGATGCACTTTAAATATTCGATTTTCCGGTCCATTCGTTCCATCCTCAAGTTGCACCATTACACGATGGAAGCCGAAAGATGGACCAGCTGGTTCAGGAAACAAATGCCGTACGCTTGCTTGGCACGAAAGACATAGACATAGCACAAGTTTGCTATGGAGGTTTCTCCCCCTTCATTTGATCTTCTCTACTCTGCCCAAAGTTCTTTTAAAAGTGTTACCTTCGAAGTTAAGATACCGCACACGGTCGGTACCAACTGCAACCAGCCTCCGTGCTTAAGCGCTCGGCAATCTCGTGCACATCTTGCGCTCTCCCGACAAGCTTAGCACCAAATCCAATCGATTAACCCAAATGCAAGATTTTATTTATGATATTAGTGCAGAGTGCTGAATTTTTTATCTTCCCTGTTTCTAGCGCTGGTAGTAACGCTAGTGCCATGTTTCCCCTAGTTGGATGGGAATCGATAACCCCTACACCATACGCGTTCAGCCAAATTTCTTACACACTCACACACTCACACAGAGGAGAGAAGATCGAAAGGACGATTTTCGCCATCGATCGACTTTAATGGCGTGGTGGTGGAGGTAGACAAAAATGCAGAGAAGCGAGAAACTCTAGTGAAGGACGGAAATCGCCAAACTACGTTAACGGGAAAGTGCATTACTAACCACTAACAGTTGCTTCGCCCCATCGCCCTCCGCTGAAAGCCTTTGGGATATATTTTTCGTTGGCAATCCAGTGTGTGCGCACTTGTAAGCAAGATAGCAGCAGGTTGTTAACACTTTGCCAAAATAAAAGGATGATAGGTTGGTTGGTGGTATAAGATGGATGAAATTTGAGGGTAAAAATTGAGCTAAAGAGAGCATGATTTTTGTATATTCTGGTAAGGTTCTAGGCATTTACTACGGAATGGCATTTAATATTATATTGCGGAATGATTTAAATGGAAAATATTAAACAAATCTTTTTAACTTTTTTTTTTATTCAGGAAAACGGATTATTTAACTATTATTAGGAAATAAATTAAATTGAACTGTTGACAAATGTCAACAGGACCTGATTGGCTGCTAGACAACAAAGAAGTTTCATTCCATTTTATACGTTCAACAAAACCTGAAATTCCATTTTGAACGATTCAAACTATTAAAGTTCCATCAAGCACAGTTGTCATTTGAAGCATGGTGGTGGATGAAACGATTCTTTATGTATTAGCAACAACGTAGCGTCTAAGTGTGTTGTTTTTATGGAAATCATGGAAAAATAAAAAAAAATTAAATGGAACGCTACCAGTGACTGATTTATCCATCTCGGGACCATTTGGTGGTTTGGAACACGCATTTCGTCGTTTTTCTAAGCTAAGAGTCTTTTATATGGAAGTGAATCAAACAATGAAACAATAAACTGTCGTTATCGTTGCACACACTTTTTTGTGTGAATGTACTCCTTTGAGACAGATTTAGTTTCCGTTCATATGTGAATTAATAAAAAAAAAAACAATCGCTTATGTAAACGAACTAGGAAGTGGAGGTTTAAATCGGGGGTCCCTTTAGGCCAGGGTCCCCCGCGACCGCTCAGTTCGCTTATAACAAAATCCGCCTCAGACCACTACTAATGTTTAAACATCAAGTAATATAACCAAAAATGATAAACTATACAAGGGAAAAGATACTACAATTATAGAAACATTGAATAATCGTTCATTCTTGCGTTGATGCATACCGTTCATTTGAATTGTCTTAAATGTTAAAAGCTCTGATCCGTGTCAAGATTTTATTTAATCATTTTGTATTTTCTATTTAATTACATCGTATATGAATTTTCCGTTACTCTATATCGATATGATGCTTGTAAGAAAATTAAAAATCCTATATAATTTCCAATTAAAATACTTTCGGTAGAATCTTTCTTTACAACCAAAAATGCCTTAAGAATCCAAGCATTGGTGTTTCGAGCACTGGATGATAAAGTAAGCAAAACTCTCTTCCTATCTCGGAATTTATCTATCACGTCGAGTAAATCCTCGTTTAAAGTTTGATTTTGGTTGTTTATTTGAGGAGGAAAAACAAATTCCGGGGAAAAAACGGTATCCCAATAAACCCTGACAGCTCCAAGAATCGGCCCCGGAGCCAGTTTCTCGAAAGAAAAATAGATTCTTAATCTACTTAATATCTTGATTACAATGGAGTTACAAATTTTTCGCCTTACTGAAAGCAAACGGCTCTAACGAGTTAATAGCATTATATTCGACTGCTCTTCGCGCGACGGTCCGTGCCATCAATACTACCCACCCAGATAACCTGATACGCGGGATCAAGGTTTGCGAAGCGGGGTGGCAAGATGCGAGAACAACACCCGGCAAATGCCGAGAGAGAAGGAGAGAGAGGGTCATCCGACCCGGCAAAACTGTCTCAAGAACTTTCACCGATCCGGCACGTACCCGGGTCTCGTATGTGCCTTCCCTGTGGCAGTTTCAGCAGATCCCCCTTCGCAAGTTCCAACAGTGGGGCAACACAAAACCAATGAAATTCTGGTTTATCGATTTGCCGGCTCCGGACGACTGTGGAACGTGAAAAAAGAATAGGGGAAAGATTAGCCCGAATGATTTATCTCTTTTGCGTCACGCTATTGTTAAGCAAAGTGATCCGAGATCCGAGGAGCGTTGCAAAATTGAGGCCAATAGGGAATGTGACATCGGGAACCGCTTCCAGAAGAAAGAAAACCACGCCGCACACATGCACATGCACGATCGCCCAAAACACCGTTTGACCGTTTGTAAGCGAAGAATGGTCGTACGTTGCCGGATTTTTATTTTTCATTTGTACCAGCTTGTCGCCCGCTCGGGATTCCTCCCCGTATCGTTTGATGGTCAGGAAAAACCACAACCACCCTGCTACCAGCACCATCAAGCGCTAACCGGAATGTGAACTTTCTCTCTTTTCTTTTCTCTCTATTACTCTCTCTCTCTCACACACACCAAAACTCATCGATGCATTCAATCTTCCTAATCTTGCGAGTTCAGATCCACCGATTGTGTCGCTGCGGCTCGGTTCAACGCTATCGGCGGATGACATCAAGGAAGGGGACGATGTTTACTTCGAGTGTCACGTCCAAGCGAATCCTCCGTGGAGAAAATTACACTGGCTGCACGACGTAAGTGTTATTTATGGTCAATTCCCTTTTCCCTTTTCCCAACCCACCGCCACCATCGTTTGGAAAACGGCGTCTCCACCCAGATGGGAGTTTGGAGTTGGTTTTCTTTTTTCACACTTCCAACCATTCCCCGAGAGAAGACCCTCTTCGAAGGAGTGCTTGCGGTGCGGTATTGTTGTGCCAATTCCATAATGATCGCAACCATATCTTCCCAACCCCGGGGGATGTAGTACGGTCGTAAAAGATGTTTCAATTCACTCCACACCGGCCACGATACGGAAACCGCTACAGGAAACCGCATACCTTTCGGACAGATATCGCACCCCGCACACTATCAATCAGCAAAAAGCGGGCGGGATATTTAACATGCACACTCAACACATCCTTTCTTCTTTAAAAATGCCTCTCCTCACCACCCCACTGCTGCCTTGGGTGCGGTTCACCTTTACATTCCAATGTGATTTCTTTTGCAGGGTGTTATGATTACTCACAATGCCACCGCCCGGGTGATACGGTCCAATCAGAGCCTGGTGCTGCAGAAGGTTACCCGCAACTCATCCGGAAATTACTCGTGCAGTGCAATCAATGCCGAAGGTGAAACGGTTAGCAATCAGCTTGCGCTGCGAGTCAAGTGTAAGTATGCGAATGCAGGATAACAAAGCATGACTGGCCAGTATCGTGATACATATTTGTTAAAAGGCTATGGTTATGCTCACAAGCTGCTATAAGTGTTTTTAACGTATTATATAAAATCAACGTCTCATATCACAGTAAATCAAAGTTCGCGATTTTAGATTTACGATAAGCCCGAAAATGTTAAAATAAGACTCATTTATTTTTTACTTTTTTCGATCAAATTAGAATATCATAAGAAATATTTAAATATTTTCATACAGGGTTCATTTCTTATTAATATTTCAACTGTTAAAAGCGTTTCTTATTTGTAGCCATAAAAACTACCAAATAGTGATTTGATAAAGGTGTTTCTGTTGTGTTTGAGGAGCCATCCATAAACAACGTAACTAAATAAAACTATTTTCGCTATCTATTTCCACTTTAGTATCGATCAAATTAATCAGTGAAGGATCCATAAATAGAATGGAATGGAATAATTTGCATCTTATTTTACCTTCTTAAAGGCACCTGAAATCGCCTATGTAATTAATCTAAAGATGTTTCTATAAGCATTACGTAGTTGATGGATGGCCGCTAATGTGAAGTGAATATGTAACATTATTGTATCAATCAAATCAATCAGAGATCTTTGGGCTCCTGATAGGAATGAAATGGAATATTTTGCAACTTATTTTACCTTTCATGAGGCACCCCAAATCGCCAAACTAATCTAAAAATGGTTCTACAAGCGTTACGTAGTTGATGGATGGCCGCTTATGTGACACTAATATACACGCACATGACAGAGCTATCTTATCATGATAACAGAAACATTGTATTAATAAAATTCATTTTGAATCATGGGAAACACTATCCTTGTCATTAAATAATCTTTAAATTATGTTATCATTTTTTAAAGTAAGAACATTATAACTCTCTCGCTATTTTAAGAATGCCTTTAAAATACAGTTGAAATCAAACAAACCTTAAAAAGCCGTTAAAATTTGTAATTTAATTGGCAATTAGTTAATAGCTAGCAATGCATCCTCTTCCTATTAAACGGAACAAATCAAACAACACTCTCTGGTTCAAAACCTTCATCACGTTTCATTAACACTTCGGTTCCTATTGCTTCACAGATGCACCGGTATGTGCGACCGATCGGATCATCATTGTCGGTGCATTCCGTAGCGAATCGCTGCAAATACCGTGCGAGGTACATGCCGATCCGCCCCCACGGCAGTTCAACTGGAAGTTCAACAATTCGGGCGAAACGCTCAAGATCGGCAAGGAGCGCTACGTTAAGAATGGTTCCATCAGTCTGCTTAACTACATACCGGTCAGCGATCAGGATTATGGTACGCTCACGTGCTGGGGTCAGAATGAGGTCGGCACCCAGGATTGGCCCTGTTTCTTTCAAGTCGTACTCGCAGGTAAGTTCGGACCTTCACCATTTGTAGTCTCTGCTCGCCACATCAATACACTTCACACTTGTAACAGGAAAAAGCGAAATTTTCACTAATGTTGACTCTATTCTTACACGCTCGTGATTGTTCATCGTCTCAACCTTTTACAACGCTACACACAGGGCTGCCATCGGCGGTGAAAAACTGTTCGATAAACAATCAAACACAGCACTCGGTCGAGGTGCAGTGTCTGCCCGGGTACGATGGAGGATTACCGCAAATTTTCATTCTCGAAGTGATTTCCAGCCGGACGGGCCGTGTGCGGTAAGTACGAATGGTACATGTACCTACACACCTTTGTCCTACCGGAAGTGCCTGCACATTGTCGAGACGCAACTTGAGAATATCCTGTGCAATCGAATTGTCTGCCGAGGAGTGGCTGTGAGTAGATGTTTTGAAGTGCAATTCGACCTACTCGAACTGAATATATGTAGGTGCATGTGTTGACAATCAATCCCTGCAGTCCTGGCAAGGGTGTCGCGGCTTCGGTACGAAACAGTCACTTCCGATCTGAATGTTCACTGTGGGCAAACACAAATCACTTCCACCTTCGGTGTAACGTTTCAGCTGCATCGTGTTGCATTGCTTGCCTGCTGCCAACAATAGGAAACACTCCATCATTATCATCTCCCTCCCTCGCCTTCGTCCGGTTTTCCATCGCAAACCTCATGCTGTTTGTCTCTCTTTGCTGCGCGGAACTGACGTGCCACCGACAAATGTTCAAAGGGAAAAAGGAAACCCTACTCCATTACCCCCATGCACAATGTGATAAGGGGTGAGAAATTGCAAATACCGGTGCAGTGGGATGAAAAACCGTGAAACCCACAAGATGCTGCAACACCAAACAAGCTCTTCAAAAGCACTCCCCTGTGTAGAGCAAACATACCGCCCGTAACGGGTAAAGATTGTTCCTAGGAACAAACTACACGGCACAAAGCTATGGGATGGTAATGGCAATGAGTGGTGAAGTATTACAAATGAACGTACCTCGTTTTTTTTTTTTCACTTGTAAACCAAAGCTTTTATCGGGAAGGTAAATCATTGTTGGTCGTTGTTGTTGTACATAGTACTATGGAAAAAAGCTATCAGGAATGGAACAGAGTTCTGAAGCTTGCTCCCATAATATTGGATTTCAGAGTAATGCTATAGTTGGAAATTTAAAATTTTCATTATTGAGAAAAAAGGAGCATTTTAAAAAGACTGCAACCACGATATATGAATCAAGCACTTGTTTGGTACAATATCAACATGAAATTTATTGGTTGATTTCTAGAAATCAATATGAAGGATCAAAAACATTACAGGAAAATTAACAATGGACTGTTTTTACTGATATTTTGTAATAATAATGGTGGTTATTATCAATATAGAAAAATGTCTTTTTTTTGTACCTACATTCGTAAATTTTAAAATGTTAGATGTTTGTCGAACGTATATAAAGCAACTAATTACAGATCATTCGACTTGCCATTGTTATTGTTGAAATGTATTTTGGCTTACGATGTTGAGTAGGCTAGAGAAACCCTTTCTATAGTGCACATAATTATTCACCACCTCCAAGATGTTTTTCAACAGCTATCAAATAGTGTATTTGGTTGAAAATGAAGTAAATGATAAGTTTTTACGCATGATTTTCAACACATCACAAAGAACTATCAAACTTAATCCAGCTTGACTCGTGCTGAAAATCATGCTGCAGAAATGAAACTTTATTATGATGAAAATAAAATATCAAATTGATGTGGATTAACATGTTGCACGCGGTGAATAACAATGTTCATATTCGAAAGTGACTCGGAAAACCCTGTATCCCTTACATTCGCATTCTAAAGCCTTTTTTCATGAAGACCATTTGTTCAATAGCATTAAAATAATCAACCAACGGTAATTTTTATATCAAAGAAAATAAAAATCCAAAGTTTCATTTGAAAGCCTATGTTTGAAGATATTTAACAGTAAGTGCAACGATGGTAATGATTGCTTAAAATCAGATATGTCAAGTTTATGAAAAATTCACAAAAATGTCATGGTTCGTTGATGTCATGGACCGTGTAATCTAAGCTTCGTATGCCATTTGTCTGCTTTCTTTTGAAGCAATTTTTTAACAGTTCACAAAAATATTGGACTAACGATGTAAGTTTTTTCTATGGTTACCATAGTTTGCTTTGGATACTCCATAGCAACAAGTTAATAAATTTTCTCTAAAACTACCTATCTTAGCTTTAGGCTCCTTGGAGCTTTAGTTCAGAGAGATTTCATTTGTAATTATAATTAATTTTAATCGGTAATGTATAGCAACATGTACTTACGCATGTTTCATTATGTTCTCATGTTATCATTTATGTTCAGGAAACTGCAAATTTAAAAAATCTAAACAAGTCTGAAAACATTTAATCAGAATTGGTAATATATTTAATAAAATACCTTTTACAGTTTAATATTCGAGTAGCTTCTATGGTAAACTTAAACATGGTTTTTTAACAACTTTACCATGAACTGTTTACCTTTGTTGACAGATTAAAACACTTTTAAATAGCTTCATCAGAAGCTCAACTGGCAAACAGACGCCCAAATATTTAACTAATTTATTAGATAAATCAAAAGTATTACCATACTAACAAGAACTACAAATAAGGTTTAAAAATAACGATATATGCAATAGGTTTGAAAAGCAATAGATAATCGTTTTTCAAAAACAAATTACAGTACCCAGCAAAAAGTTGAAAAGCACCCTTTGCAGAACAACTTTAACATTTATTTTTATCTGTCTTTCGACTTAAAGTAGCCCATTTTTATTGTTTGCCATTTTAAGTGTACCATAAAGTACAACAATATAACGAATCCACCCACGACAGCTGGCAAACCAACACCTACACATCCGCGACTAACAATACGAAACAAATTGACACAACTGCACACCTCCTCTGTTATTTACTAAACCGACATTATGCGAGATAATGTCGAAATCGTGACTGCGATAAACATCCGCCGCACAATGAACTGCACAATGCACAATCGCGACCGCTGACAAACAGGCGTTACACGGTGCCTCGCCCACCCCGCACACCGAAGGTGTTAGCTGCCAACCGTGCGCACCACCCAGTCGATGGCACTCGATAATCGTCCAAGTATCATTAAACCCTGGCGCGAAACCCACCTGTCAACCGATACATCCGGTGGGTGGTGGCTTGCTGTCTGGTCCTTTCCGGTGTTACCCTTTCACCAACCCTCTCTCTCTCTCTCTCTGCGTCGCACGCGTTTCACGTTTTCCTCCATCTTGTTCCTCCAATTCCATTTACTGCAGGTACAACGTTACCAACCCGGACGAACCGTACTTTCTGGTGGAGTCGCTGGAGAACCTGATTCATTACGGCGGTGCGTATGACGACATCGGCGACGACAACTCACTGAAAGCCATCATTTACGCCGTCAATCAGAAGGGCCGCAGCCAAGGCATCGTGGTGAAGGACTTCTATCTCGAGAGTGCTGTCGAAAACCGTGCAGGAGGTATATGCCCCATTACCCCTTTTTCCGCTGCAGGAGCGAGCTTTTCTCACCTGCTGGTTGTCATGTGGTTCATACTTATCTTTCCTTTTTTTCTCTCCCTCCTCTCCCCAACTTTTCGCCTCTTTTTTCACGCGTTCGGGCGGCACAGTGCTAACGAGCAACTCGCTTGATAGTATCTCGCCGATCCTTTTCGGCGTGTTGCTGACGCTGCTGGTGCTATGTTTCGTTATCTTCGTGCGAGTGTACTACATCAAAGCGACTGCCACCAGCACCACCATCACGAACGTTAGTAATGACTTAGTTAGTAATTCAAAGCAAGGTAACAACAAACAGGATACGCTAGCCAAGGTAAGTGCGAGTAACATTTCACGGGTAAGGCTATATACATTACCCTTCGAGGGACCCAGGGATCTTTTTTTTCGCTTGCTGGTGGAAAATTTTGGCATCCGATTGAATCATACACAGATACAACCAGCACCACAGCCAAGCAAATGAATTCAGCTGAAAGAAGGTATCCGAGGAAATGTTTCGCCCAGTAGGAATGAGAAGATCGAAAACCATTTTTACACCTATTTTGCTTTACTTCAACGTTATCATGTGTTGCAAACAGGATTGAATAGTTAGAAGAACAGTTTGTTTGTTTTTTTCAAATGAAGTTTTTCTTAAAAGCTTAAGAAATAGTATCTTTCCATTAAAATAATAGACGGGGTCTCAATCAAACTTTTACTTCGTTTCATTGTTTGGTATTTTTGACAGAATATTTAACAAAATCTAAAAAATCTCAAGTAACAAGGATTTACTCGATCAAAGCTCACACTACAATTATAAGCCTTTCTCCTCCCCGGAACATATCAATCCATCCCAGCTCTAGAGGGAAAAAATAACACATATTTGCTCGTTTTCCGTTACGCTGCACAACGCTCACGTACAATGGGATCGTATGTAAAACATCAAACAGTGATTTTGCGATACATTTTTTGCCTTCTCTGCTTCTGGAACGAAGCGGAAACTGGAACTGCTGGTTTGTCGCTCATCTTTCCCGCCCGCTTTGTCTGCCGGGCCAAGAACTCCCGTCTCCGTCTCGGCACAAGGCGCTAAATTCGTGTGATTGTGTCATTTCCTATCTTGTTTTTCACATCTTTCAACTGCTCCCGTGTGCTAGAAGGTGTATGAAAGAAGTCGGAATAACATGAAACCCGATACAAACAAAGGACAGCGCTGAGTGATTGTGTTGCTACCTGGCTTCTGGCCGTACTGTCGGGGCCATGTAGTGTAACTGCTTCAAAAGGGTAAAGGCTGTTTTACGTTGTTTGTTCCTTTATCTTGACACACATACTCGCTCAAGAAATCTTCTTTCGTCATCGACGTCGCATTAAGGGTAGCAACATGAAATGATTTCTCTTTTCCTTTCTTGCTCTATGCGCAAGAGGGCAACAATGGGAAAGACATCACAACAACAGCACTAAATACGCAAACGGTTCGATCGGATGCGTTAGATATTGCGTTGGTGACGTATCTTTCAATCAACCCGCCTGGACTGATACTGATTGAAACCATGCACTGACGCCCGAAATGTATATTTGATCGACTTTGCTTGCTATGCTTAAGAAGCGAGAGAAATTCATTGATTTGCTGTTCGCTGTTTGCCTTTGTTTCAATAAGCCTCAAACATTTTCATTCCATATGAAATGGTTTTTCTAATCGATGATAACGTAAACCAGCTGATGATTTTGCTCGACGATTGCTGTTCAATCAGGCACACTCTCAATCAGGGTGCAATAGATCAAATAATATATAATAATGAACCAAGACACAAGGACAATCAGATTTAGTTTTAGATTTTTTGTCGCACTGTTTTGTGGAATATTATCTTAACTTAATTTACCAACGTTTTCAATAGCTGTTCATAAACTTTCCTTGATTATAATCTAAAACCTAGCACACAACCTTCCGTCTGTTATCGAGAATTTTCGCCATCTCGGACGAAGACATGCGTGTAGGCATGTTTTAAAATTCTATCTTCGATTTTTATCATCACCCAGTTTTAGTGACAAAATTGTAGGAGTAGAGCTTTTACCCGGTCTCGTGTTACAGTCGTCAACTCGTACAACTTTACAACATGCCCGTCATGGGTTCAAGCCCCAAATGTATAGCCAAGCCCCGTCATACGTAGGAGAACTGACCATCCTGCTATGGGGGGTAATCCATAAGTCACTGAAAGCCAACACACAAGCAGGTACAAGCAGGCCTTTACCGACATTGGTTATTGTTGAGCCAAAGAAGAAGAAGAGCTTTTGCATCATGATGGTCCAGAAATTCTCGATAAGATGCCGCCGGTTTGATGTTAGACCGGTTAGCTGCCTAGGCAGTCACTAGGTTTTACGGTGTGGCGTTCTTTGATCGCGCACGCTTCTGAACGAATTTGGTTAAATTTTTTGGTCATCACGGCTAGAAGGTAAAGCAGCCATGATTATGACGAAAAATTTATCAACTAAAAACTAACACTCACTCTTAAACAGTTAGGGTTACACAGATATGAATTACAAAATTCCACAGATATGAAATTGTTTTTTTTTTTACTTGACTTATTTGACCGAAAGCCACAGAAAAAATATCCTAAGAATATATAGAGGCGCTCGATACTTAATGATTGTTGACTCATTGCATTATTTTAATATACTTGAAGCTTTTATACTTTTGAGTAGAAGCTTTGGAATCTCGATGAGAATGTTATCTTTCAAATTGCGAAATAGTGATGTGAAAGTATCCCCCATGTTCCTTCTAACCGAGTAGTTGATTAGGTGATCAATATACAGGTAGCCCCCGAGATACACGGTACCTCTTATACGCAGATTTGGAGATACACGGTGTTCTAAATTTGACACTTCTTTGAGCAAATTGTAATGATTTGACATATCAATTGTAAAATGTCCAATAATCTCCCTTTTGGTGGACTGTTTAAAACCATTTCGAAAGAATTAAAACTGTTAAATTTAGTCAGAATCATGTCAAATAATTAATTAAGTGGCAAGAAGCACCCCCTAATTGCAAAATTCTACGAAAACTATTGATATTTTAGCTGGAAATCACGAGATTCGACATACGCGGAAATTCGAGATACGCGGTTTTTTGCGGTCGTTTTCGTTTTCATTAACCGTGTATTTCGGGGACTGCCTGTAAACTGGACTTCTAATTTCACTTTATTTGTCTTTTATTATTATTTTTTATTTTTTCATTGATCAGAAAAATTCTGATTATTTTTCTTAATTAAGCACTTAATTTAGGTTGCATACATTTATCACAGACTGGAGCATAGACGTTCTTTACACGAATTAGTGTTTCATTAAAACCAAAGAGTTGGTGGACTTGGTTAAATACTCTGCTCATAAAAGTAATGGGGTCGGATGAGCCATAGGTTGTTCTGCTGCATAGGTTGTAATAAAGCCGTTGGAGCATGATATTCATGTTGTTGGAGTATTGAACAGCAGGCAATGTTCTCTGTTAATATACCTCCAACGAAAAGTTGCTGTGCTGCGCGGAGTCTATTAATGAAATATTTGCAAACGTGATAAATAATAAAAAATCTTTCAAAATGTCCCAGCGATATGAGCTTAAACATAAACTCTCATCTCTTCATAAACCAATTATGATCGCGCAAACCCCCTACGCTGTGCTTTTTATATGTTTAACTTAAAACTGCTTTTTTGAATTATAACGCGAAACTTTTGTGTGCTTACGCAAAGCCGTTGCTCTTGATATGTCGGTTCTTGTATTAAAATTCGAAAAGCTGGCAATTGAAATAAAAAAAAACATTGCAATCTTACCATCATAAAAGCTTTCGAAAAGTCATAACCATTTAAAGAGCAAAAATATGCCCTATAATCTAGCCACTAAACAATCTGTTATTTTTGTGCAGGAAACCGATTCACTTGGTTTCAGAAAAAACACCTTTCCAATTAATACAGCACATTTAAACTGCTCCAAGAGCTCGCTTTACATTCTTGCAGCTGAACGCTCAATCGAATGTAACGATCTGAACGATAAAGCGCCCATTCGCCCATCGCGAATAATGACTACAAACCGGCGCCCCGTACAACTCCTAAGCTCCATTCCCGTACAACACAAGGGAACAGAAGCGGTGTGTGTGAGGCAGCGGCAAGTGTTTTGCTGCCACAGCACAGCTGCATCCACAGTTCGTTAGCTGCACCGGCGGCACGAGATAATGCACTCACGTTGAATGGCAATTGGCCCGCACGGTGGGAGGAACGCGCGAATCGTTTCCCATTATTGCACCTTTCCGGATCGGCGGATCATTCATTCCTGGTGCCACATTGCATATCCGGGGAGTTTTTGTGTTTTGGTTTTGTTTTTTTTCTCCCGCTCAATGTTGTTGTTGTACCGCTGAGCAGAAATAAAAGCAAAATAAAACCCGCACAATGGAAACATGCTTGCTTGTTTCCGACTGCTTAGCTGTTTAATGTGGGCAGCTGCAGAAGAAGAAAGCTGCCGTTGCCCGACCCCCGTTTCCACCAGCAACCAAGAACATTGCGAACGATCGAGTATTAGTGACGGTGTTTTCATGTTTTCTCCTTACTTTTCTCCTTTCTGACCGTCAGACGAGTACGGTGCACGAGTTTGTAACGAACCGCTGGAGAACCGTTGTTCGCTCTTAATTGGATGAGAAACCATTTTTCATCTTTCTATACAATGCACCTCCGGGTGAGTCGCGCGTGCACCCGTTACTGCAACTGTTTACCAGCCAGCTAGGGCAGCTAAGCATCCGGAAACAGTAGTTTCTTGCCGCCACCCCGCATAAAACCCAGCAGCGTGTTGTTTCGGGCGGGGGACGGCAAACTTTCTCCGAACCTGCTGGCGCCGGGAGGGAACCGTGCACGCCTTCTTACCCCTTCGCAAATCAAGCCCCGAGCTAAACGGGCGTACGAAAATCCTGACGAAACGATGCGCGTTGCAGCAGCAGCATTATCCAGTGTGGAACGAGCAATCCTCCCATACCATCGCCGCAACTACCTTCCGCTGCTGCAAGGTGTTGGGGTGAAAATTAGATTAAATGCAATTAAAATCCGCCGTCAAAGCGTTCGCGTCATGCCGTACGCTGTCGTAATTTAGCCATTTCGGCATTGTTTCGCTAGCCATTAGCACCAGCGCAGGAGCGCCAGCAAACGCCAACCGTTTTCGGCACAGCCACCGGGCGGCTCCATCGGAACGGAACAGCGAGCTAGTAAAAAACCTTCCCTCTTCCTTATCACTCTCTCACGAGCCCGGGCTCTGTCTTTTACAGTGCCGTGTGCTTCTTTGGTTTTGTTTTTTTCGTCGTAAATTTTGCACTGTTAGTTTTTTCTGGTATTTTTTTTACTTCTGCTTTCCGCCGTTATCTACACAGACTCTACCGCTTTGCACCAACCAGATTATGGTTTGCTGAAATTTCTGTTCCTCCATTCCTGTCCCGACCCGTCCACCCCGTTTTTAAAGAACAGCAATCGTAAGCCGAAAACAACAAACCGGAAGGACTTGCTGGCATTCACTGCTGGTGCTAACTGCCTTTTTTTATATTATGGTTGAATTGTGGGAGAGAGCGACAGAGAGAGAGCACGCAACAAAAGCTCCAAATTCCTCCACCATTGTTTTCCACCTCTGCTCAGTGTGTCGCATGAATGTGGAAGCGAGTGCGGGTATAAAGAAAAAAAATCGCCTTCCTGCGTCTTGTTCCGAGCGTAATTAAATCTTCGTTTTTCACTTTCCTGCTACCCGTAGGGCAATTCTGTTTCACGCAAACCTGTCCCTGCCACAAAATACACGAACGGGGACGGGTATGTGCAAAAATGGAAGAACAAGTAGAAAAATCTCGTATAACAAAAAAACAGGTTTCAGTGCTTTCCAACTTCCACAGCAATGAAAAATGCTTACACTGGCCGGCCGCTTCAGTTCGATGTTTTATTTCCATTTTATTACTCGCTCGTAGGACATGTACTGGCTGGATCTATTATTGTACGCCGCGATAATCAGTGTGGTGTCAGTGGCAAGGAAGGAGGGCGTTGGAAAAAAAAGTGTCCACCCGCCCGGAGCGTTCTCTTTGACACTCACCCAACCGCTGCCACCCGCAGCCGGCGTAAAACCACTTTGTTTTTGGGGTGGGTGGGCAGGCGGTAATTCACGTTTTGCGCCCCATTATAATTGAATGATGTTTCGTTCATTAAACAATAGAAAGTACGTCTTGTGTTCGTTCGCCGCCTTGCCCACTTGCCTGGCTGGGGATGAGCAGCGGCACCCCACATCGAGCACCCCAGTCACCTTGTCAGCTGAGTGACGAAACAAAAGCGGCAGAAACACAGAAACCGTGCAAGACAAGATGTCAAAACTTCTTGACTTTGCGAGAGCTTTAAAACGAGCGCAAAATGGCAATTTAAATGTGTGTGTGTGTGTTTTTTTTTATTTTGCTCTGCTTTTCGTGCTTTTGGGAAAAGGAACGAATAAATAATGAGAGTGAAATTGATTTGAGCCTACACGTACCCTCCTTGTACGGTGCATTAATTGATGAAAGGTAGTGTTTTATTTTGGGAATGGTTCAAGGGAAAAGTGGAAAGGTCACAAAGTGGTTGTAGGCTTTGAGCTGTGAAAACTTGGCCTGTTTCTTGTTATTAATTATTTCAGAATGCAATTCGAGCATCTCAACTGCTCCGCGATAAATGGAATCTTGTCAAACAAGAAAACTGTTAAGGATAGGTTGTCAACGTAGTGATGCTTAACCATTAATTAACCAGATTTGCTGTTAGTAGATTGGTTGGTGAGCGTTATGAATCATTGCCCGACTATGAGTCCACGTTACGATTACTAGCTCTTTACTCCTTCACAACCCGCCAAAAACACACCCAATCCTTAGTAGTTGTCTCCCTCCTGTGTATCATCCTGTATCAAATAGATGCAGCTACGTGATTCGGCTTTATTCCTATTAATGTGCCCAACCGATCTCTCTGCATCTTTTTGATTTCTACATATTCGTCTCAGTTTTCCGTCCCCGCTTAAGAACCCTTCTTAATTCCATTTCTCATTTGTGATTACGTTACGTTACTTACATTTTTCATGGCTATAATACAGGATAAAATCAGTTAGTACAGTTTAGTATACTTAATAAGAATAAAATATGTGTAACTTTTAAGGCAGGTTATATAAATAAAACGAATTGAGTTAATTTAATTTAATTTAAATGCAATCATCCCAAAACTATCTATACTACTTACACATAGTTTAATCGGATTTCTCAATCACACACTCTTTGGACTCCTTCACATGGGAATAGACGCTTTTGGCGCTTTAGCGATAAAGCCGTCCCATTTCTGAAACTTTTGAGACGGGATATTGAATCTATGACACCCATAGTGGATGGTAAAATGTTCCACACTTGCCCCATTTCTTCTCGACAACAGTCCAAAAATCATGAAAATCCTTATAGCAAATTCCATATGAAATTCCATTTCCATATAAATAATTCCATGATTTTATAGTTCAAAATGCGTCATATAGTATTAAAAAAGTGACAGCTTTATAAGGCACAACAAAAGTATCACAATCCTTACGAAAGTGTTCAAACAGTGTGCCAAAAGTATCAGAAACCCTGATAACGCTGTTCAATTTTCTTAGTTCTACTAAATGCATCGGCATAGTCAACTGTTAACTTGGTACCACAAAATCAATTCTGTTTATAAGGGATATAAAAGAGCTTCTCCTACTATATGGACTAACTTTGAATATGTTACAAGGTAATGAAATTCACAGCAACAAATCATGCGCATTGTGCAATAAAATCACATATGAACCATACATTACATTCTATATGCTGGAAAAGTGGTACGCGTTTCAAGTAACTTAATTACACCGTAATCACGTCTGAAAAATTACTTTAGTTAGAGCAAGCCCTTTAATTAAAATGGTTTTTGTTTAACTTTTTCTTAAAATTGAAATAACGAAACAGAACTCCTCGGAAAAATAAAATATTCGGGATCAAAGTGCTATTTTGAGTGAGGTACTGAAAATATGCACATTAGTTCGACTGATGATACATCAGAATGGTAGTGTTCTCAGAAAAAAACATAACTCTATCAATTCATCCTAAATTAAATGATACATGATGAAAAAATACAATTTGACGCAGCCTTTTTTCAAATATTATTTATGTTTACATAATATGTAATACTTAAAGACCAACATATTGTTATAAAAATCAAATAGTTTGAAATTACTACAGTGCACTTAAATTTAAACAGTTTTCTAGCTCATTGATCTTGAAAGTACTCAACTAGTCGTTATGCATACAACTAGCCTGATGAAATTTTTAATTAGCCAGCAAAACACTAAAAATAGTTAAAAAGCCATTCTATCCGGTTCCTGCACTATTAATTACCCATTTTTCATTTTCCCACAGCACAACTGTGTGTTTGCTCTCCCGGTTCAACCCGCTTCCTAAACCTGTGCAGTGAAAACTTCTCTTCAATAAGATTAATTAGCTGATTGTTTGGCTGTGGTAATCTGTTGGAAAATTGACTGCAATCTTTTCCACTCGTTCGGTTGGCTATGGTGCTTTTTTGTTTGCCCCTTTTTCCGCCTTGAGTCTTGTTTCACGAGAATAACGGAGGGAATTTTGCTTCTTTCGCCTCCGTCCAATTGTTGTTACACCGCTGCACTGTTTAAATGCGATTTTTCTTGTACAACGGCTATTTTTTCTTTTCCTTTCCGGTCCCACGGATAACACAATCCTTTTTGTGTGTGTGCGCGCGCTGGTTGAATTGCATAATATTTCATCACGTCTAACAACGGCGTACCAACATCAGAAATCCGCCAAACAAAGCCCCCGCTGGCAGCAGGGCAACAGTGGCGGTGGCGTCGGTGGCGTCGGTGGCTACGGCGGAACCGGAACCGGATGCGGACTGATCGTCGATGGACGATTGCGGGACGAAAAGCTGGGCGCACCGGATGGGATGGAGGACGAGCGGGACCCCGACGTAATACCCGCCCAGTTCGGTAAGGCTCGATTAAAACAAATTTATTTCAATCAAGCTGCAGCGATTGCAGTAACGGAATAGTATGCTTGCTTGTTGGCTTGCTTTTAGGAATGGGTTTTTCTCATCAGCTCTTTTTTCTCTCTCTTTCTTTCGTTTTTTTCCTCCGGAATCACTTCCACAACCCCGTGTACCCGCTGCAGCAGTGTCGAACGATTCAGAAAGTGTTAGCTTCAACTCTTCCAAGTGGCCAAACGGGAACTTTGTAAGTATGCTGCGGAAAAGCTTTTCGCGCTGAGTTACATTGTATTTTCCACTGACTGTGATGCTTTTTACAAAGTTTTACCTTACGGTTAACGGTCCAGTGTGGTTAATGGTGTTCATTCGTAATTTTCTTTTATCGACCTCTAAGTAGTAGTTTGAAAATTCAACTTACTTGTTTGAAATGATCGTGATGTTATGTAGAAGGTTCTTCAATGGTATTTCCAATAAAGGTTTAAAATGGTTCATTAATTGGGATTAAATAATCACTCTCATATTAAAAAAATCCAAATGTAGTTTCTTACAGCTCATCACAAAAAGTTTTATTTAGAGGCCACTTTATTGTAATTGGCTCACCAAAACTCAATTATTGGATTTGGTTTTTAAGAGTTTAGATGTCCAAATGTAATCTTCTATCTTGGTAACGTGATATGGTAGCATGAATTAATATTGAACAGAGCATACGACCTGCTTTACAACTTCAGTTAGACAATAAATACTGTTCTTCTTTGGCACAACAACCGTTGTCGGATAAGGCCTGCTTGTACCACTAATGGGCTTGGCTTTCAGTTACTTATTGATTACCATAGTCTGACATACAAGAAAGTCAGTCTTACGCATGAGGCACGGTCCATTTGGGGCATGTTGTTAAGTCGTGCGAGTTGACGGCTTACTACGAGACCGGCCCCAAATAACCTTTTTTATTTTTATAGGTATGTTAAATACATGAATTATATATACAAAAAATCTTGTTTGAATGCTGTTCACAATACTCACGGTCCTTGTGGGCAGAGGCAAATCAAGCTTTACGCAAACTAAGCGGCCGCTTCTCTTCGCGAATTCAAGAAATAAACCCACACCTCGATCTTCCTTCGGTCGAGAATATCTCAATCATCCATCGAACCCAACACTTGTTTAGCGGCTACACTTGAGAGACCGCTTGAGGCTTCGTAATAATCAGTCACTGGTTGTGGACGGCTTAAAGAGACTTTACGAGCGGATCCGGTTCCATGCGTGTAACAAAGCTATCTCACCGGATCCTGGACATCTTAATGCACCGCACGTCGGTGCGATTGTTTTATAGCTCTTAAAGTTCGACGTTGTAGATTAATCTCCAACGCAGCTAACAAGGCTTTAACTGACTGATATAGACAGCGTCCATCTCAAAGAGGCGTAGTCGAGTGCTAGAACTATAAAGTTACTATATAGTTGCAGCTTTGACCGTCGTGACAAGTTCTTTGAGGTGAACTGCTTCCTGAATCTATATAAAGATCGGTTAGCAGCCTCGATCCTTATGCACAATTAAGTAAAGTGCGTTTATCTATCTGCACGTAAGCCTCAACTATAAAAGAGCCACATATTAGCCACAGATTAATGTTGTGAATATGATCAGCATATGTCAGCATATAGCTTAAATTTTAAAAAGGTCGTTAAGACAACCTTTAAAACTTATCACAGTTGCCTTAATGTTGAGTTTTAAAGTTTTCTCGCTTTAACTTTCATCTTATCGCCAACTTGTATCGCAATGCATTGAAGGTCATAATCATATCATGACCATGATCATGTTAATGGTTGTTATTGAAAATAATAGTGTCGAATGATGAGTGCTAAATGTATTGCAAAAAACGATAATTTCCTAAAATCTACCAAAATTGACAGCTTTGAATTCATCACAAAAGTATAAGTTATATAAAAACTTACCAAATAATGATATTACTCTCTATTATAATACAACAATGCAGTCTACGAATCTGTTGTATTTGATATACATTTTTAGGCTGGTAGAAGATTCAAATATTGAATGTGCTAAGCCCCTTCATTATTTCGTGTCATTTAATTCCCTACCAATCAATAATACCAAGCTAGAGCCTTATGAGCAGCTTGTCTCAATGTGTGCCACCACCAGCTCGTCACATACACTCATAGCCACAGAAAGTATCAAAATAAAAGACATCCAGAGCACTGAAAGCATTCGCCCGTACATCCTCTGCACCTCATTTTCAATCAATTCATTCCATTTGCTTATCAATATTTGAATCAATATTTGCAGCAACGAAGCAACGAAGACTCTGGTACTCTGTTACCAAACCCTGTCCCATAGCAAATGCAGTGTCAAACAATAAGCCATCGTCGTAAGCACTCCCTTGCACGAGGAACATTTTAAAGCTTCATTCTTGCAAAGCACAATATATGTCCTCATGCCACCGTCTGGAACCCGCCTGGAACGTGCTGATGCGTTGCCACTAACTTGCTGACAAACCGATAAAAGTGCCTTTTGCATGCTGGCTCGATTTCACGTATTAATAATACATTGCTGAAATTCGTTTCCTTTGGCACCGTACCCCGCACGCACAAGACACAGACGACAATGTTCGCAGACAATCGATCCGGGGCTCAAATATTTCTTTTCACTTCAACCATTGGGCAATATATATATACGAGTACGTATCGGCAAGCTGCTGCACGATGCAAACATTGGCCACACCAGAACACCCCAGAACGTAGCGTAGCCTTTGTCGATAACAACGTAAACCTACACCGTACACGACCGAAGCATCGCACGGGTGTAAAGCCACCTAAGAGCGCCCGGGAAGTGGTAAAATAGGCTGGACGACGTTGTCGTCGGCCTTGTCGTCGTCGATGTTGTTTTTGTTGTTGTTGTTGTGAAATCTGTAAAAGAAAAACAACTGTAAACAGCACCAGAGAAGTTGTTCAATTGCCCAAATCATCGAGAGAAACCAACACACTCCATTCTAGACAGAACAACAACCCTCATCAACGAACGAACCAGAGCCGGCGCCCTTGTTATGCTTACGCTTTTTTGCACTGGATAAATCGTATCGTGTCAGAAATGTGTTCCTCTCATTTCTTTACAATAACCGCAACAAAAAAGATCGCCCTCGTAACACCAATGAGGCTGTTCATTTGGGTGCTTTTTTGGCACCTTTGCCCACTCGACTGTGCTTCCGGGCGGGTGGCCGGACTGCACACTGACTGATGATGTCGCCGGGTGTCAATTATCTTTTCATGTTCTCGGCTCACTCGTTGGACGCTGGACACGCTTTCAACCCCCTTTCTCCGCAATTCTTAATGCGGCTTGTTAACAGCTTGTCGGTCGAAAGGATGCTGTTGCTTAGTCAAAGGTTGTGTGTTTTTTGTACTCTCCATGATTACGATCTCGGCAAGGCACTGTTTCTTGTATTGTGTTGAGAGACGTCAACTACTAGACTGGAAAAAAGGCTTTCACTACTAATTGCTGTCTGGGTCATTTTGAAACTATTATTGTTCGTTTAAAGCATTATGCTACCAAAAACTGATTTAACATCAAGGCGTACAGAATAAACTGCTGTAAAGCATTACGGCAATAAATCCTTCGTTCGTTTGCGGATCTTCCCGAGGAAAATTCCCCCGAGTGCACAGATTTCCAAACCACTCGCACCCATTGTTGCGATGTTATTGTCGTAACAGAAAATTAATTACCAGATCAAAAATCAATTAAATAATCGTACACTTTTCCTCTCTTTCTCTCTCTCTCTCACTCTCTCTCTGTCTCTTTCTCTCTATTTCTCTTTCTCTCGTCCGTTCATGTCACAGTACGACAGATATCCAAACCATGACATACGACCATCGGAGCTTCTGTTACCGTCCGCGGCAGGGACATTAGGACCGACAGCGACGGCGACGACGAATCAATTACACCCGAATGTTAATCAACCGGGTGATAGTATTAAATTAGGTCCATACTACACGCCCAGCGGACTATTGACGGGTGGTGGCGGTGGTCCCACCGCACCGGGTACGACCGGCACTACGCTGGCGGGTGCCTACCTCAGCCCGGCCGGGTCACATCCCCTCGACAGTGGCGGCTTGGACGGGGTCGGCGTTGGCGGCCCGCTAATGTACAGCAGTGCGGGCAGTGGCCAAACGCTCGTCGGTAACCATCATCAATCAAGCCTGCTGCCGAACGGGACCGCCGGCAGCACCGGCACCGGAGTTAATCCTAACGATTATGACATCAATGTACATACCATCAAAAATATGCTAATGACGACGCGCGTCCCCGAGAGTTGCGTTTAGTTTTGCTGCGACCACAGACCACAGCCATCCGGCATGCCATCGCGGGCAGTGGAAGTTTTCTCAAGAATGATGCTTGCGTAAAGGCACGGCGCACACGGCGATTCTGGCTGATGGAAGTGTTTTTGTGAAGGCGGAGAGCGGCTGCTTCCAGGAGGGTGTTGTTTTTTGTGTGTTTTTAGAAGATGCTTGCGCCTTTGAGTTGTATCTCTTTACCATGCAACAGGTTGCATTGATGAAATCTTGAATCGTTATTGAAAAGATACACCTAAAAACATGTCTAGCTAAATTGATCAATGAACGGCAGAGTTAGAAACAGAGTTGGTAGTCTTCCTTTCCGACAAAAACAATGCTTAGTTATTATTTTCTTCAGTATGTTAAATTGTTTACCTAGTGAATGTGAACAATAAAAAAATAATGTGAAATCCTTAAACAAAAACGTTGATTGGTCCCCTTTAAATTACTGAACAAATTCTTCAATATAATTTCAGTTTATCATAGTATAACAATTAATTTGATATTTCGTATGATGCGCTGCTATGGTCTTATCTTAGGTGTCAAATGTGTCATTAAATAAATACGAAAATTGTAAACATTCCTATATTTGGCCTTTTCCGAAAGCATTTAAATGCAAATTGATAAAATTTGGTGCTTTCAAAATGGAGACGGATTTTCATTGAACCACAACTTTTCGCACCAAAAACACATGGCATGAATCACAGATCATTGATCAAAGCTCAGTACACTATTTTGAGATTTTTACTGAGACTCTAAATATTCTTTAAAATGTATGTTAGGTAATATTCTCGTTAGGAGAGTTTTTGTAGACTCGAAGAAAAACTTCAAATAAGGACACATTTTCGTATTTATTTTCTACCACATTGCCGTACATTGTTTTAATCCCAAATTTTATTGACAGAGTTGTTATATGTCCAGCATTTTTGACAGCTTATATCAAATTTTTAATCTGTATAATTTACGTTCCCTGGTGTAGCCGTCCCTGGTGGATACAATTTGCCCCAATTGAAAAAAATAAACCATAGACATGCACATAATCAATGATGAACAATAAAAATATTTTTCTATAGCATCTTTGCACAAATTTAAAATCTTGTTTCATGCGTTAAACAATTAGTTTAATTAAAAGCATTATTTACAAGAAAATAATTTATTACTTATTAGTTTTTTTATTAAATAACAAACAATATTAATTTAAATGTGAAATGAAAATATGCGAGGAAAATCACAATATCAAACTTTAAAAAATATTTTGGAAACTGAAAATTAAACTAAGAATAAATTACAAAAATAATAAAAAAAAAAACTTCGAATAACTGTGACCGAGCTAAACGATTTTATCTAAACTGTCAAATTATCAGAAGTGTTAGTTTTTTTAAATATTTTTGTTTCATAATATAAATTTATGATATTTTTTTAGATAATTTATTCCGCCTTTTATAGGTTCATTGCAGCGCATCAATTGATGGGAAGACCCAATTTGTAAAAAAATTGTTTATTTTAAATTACTTGAAACGAATTACTATTTAAATTACTTTTCTTGTGTTATAAAAATTCATGAAGATTAAAACTCACTAGATAAATTCAACAAAGGAACAAAACAATTGTCGTTTATTTTGTATACCTTCCAACATAGTGCACAAAGGCCAAACATGCTTGTTATCACAAAGTAAAGACAAGAATTTCGTGTTAAAAGAAAACAAAAAGACAAGAGTACCGAAACTAGTTAACTGTTAGTGAAATGAAAAACTCTCCTGTCTTGTTTTTGTGTAATGCTTCAAAGCCATTTCATTCGTTAATTAACGTGAACAACCTGCTCGTTATGGTGCATGTGTCCAATCGGAGTGTGTCAAAGCACGGAAGCTCACTTGAAAGCGCACTGGAACTGCTTTCCCCCGTACCAGCCGAGGTACAAAATGTTACAAAACATCAAACGTTGAATGGTAACCAGAAAAAGCAAAAGCAACAATACTTGAAAACGATTTGAACCTTCAAGTGACCTAGAATTTGCAGCAACTTTTGTAACACTTCACAAAGAAAAAACAAAACCCCGGGAGAGAAATAGAGGAAATGTAAGCTGTGAGCATCGCCGAGAATTGTTCGTGTTCGGTACTGGCCGTTAAGATGCCCGTTAAGTTTTTCTGTTCAATTTGCATTTACAACATGGAATGAACATTAAACGTTATATCAAAGTCTTCGTAAAATGCTTACCAAACATGCCGAGAGTTGCATTTAATTAAAAAAAAACTAAAAGAGTGTGTAATAGAAACAAAAAAATACAAGACAAACAACTAAAAACATTGATGTTAACGTAAATGTAATAGAGTATATGGAAGAGAGAAAACCTTGTATAGAAGAAGTGTTTTAATTAGGAAAAAAACGTACGCTGACCACTTTTATTTCGTATGACGGTGAGTGGCGAATACTTAAACCAAGTAAAAGACCCATAAAATACGCCATGGAGGCGCATGGTCGCTCACAATTTTACCTAGGTAGTCCAATTGAAGTGGAGCGCTCTTGTGCTGAGCGCCGATGAGGATGAGGTGCTTGCTAGTAGCCAAATCTCACTGGAACTGCCTCAAATTACCATGAATGCCGCATAATTTGTTCCACTCCATATCACGACAGTTGTGTGCCAACGTTTTTTAAGTAAAATCCAACCGCCCTCTCAAACATATCACGCAAACCTGTATGATCATTTTCCAATAATCCATCAATACGTAGAACCATATCAGTAACGGTAATGATTTTAAATCCTCGTAACAAACGTGCTCCCAACATATCTCCGATTTCAGTAGGGACGTTCACCAAACCAAATCCAAAACCACACATTTTCTCGCATTGTTTCCGGGTGTAGTAGTAATCGCAGTACAATAGAACGACCTAATTGTATATAGGGACGAGTGTTTTTTTTCCCCAACCACACGTGTACATGACACCTTGTATGATTGCAAAACAAAAATTGAATAGAGAAAAAAAGTGGACCCCGGCTGGTGGTGTAAATAATAGTGTAGTTAAAAAAAAAAGAAAACTTTACATGGCGTTTTAAAACCAAAATAAAACAAAACCTCTACATAATCGTAATCTCAGATAGGTACACAGCCCCGCAAATAATGGCTAGATTTTATAAACATGTCTGTTTTCTTGCTCGTTTTTTACTCCTTCTTTCGTCTAGCACTGGCAAAACTGCAAAGCTCAGCCAAGAGTTGTACAGAAAGTTAGCAGGCTCTAGAGAAAGAGAGAGTGTGTGTGTGAGAGAGAGAGAGTGGAATTCATACTAGCAACGCATAAATGGAATATGTAAAATGTGTTCGTGAAATGGAAATTTGTTCTAATTTATAGAAACGTTACCGTAACGGAGGGATAGCGATAAATCATCAGCGATAAAAGGTAAAACAATAAAAAACAGAAGAGGAAACAGAAAGCAAAACAGAAAGCAAAACATTGTAATGTTGTTGTACAAAACAGGAGATGGACATAAAAATATGATTGAAAAAATGGGAGTAAAAAACAAGATCAGTAACAGACGAAACAACCATAGCAGATAGTTTTAAATACACAACAGAAAAAGAAGAAAAAAAAAACAATAAACAATCCAAACGTTTGGAAGTAATAAAAAAAGAACAACATTGCCGTTTTAAAACAGAGTGTGTGTGTTTTTTTTTTATTTGTAGTGTTTTATCGTTTCTACTTTTTCTGGTTTTCCACATCGATTACAGACTCATGAGTCATTGCGCTTACTGTGCATTTGTAAGCGTTTAACGCCAGAGCGTTAATACAAACTCAAACAACCGGAAGCGCAAGTTGCACACCGTGGAGCACATTTTACCGCTTGCCGAAGCATACTGATACACGCGGAATTTTACACTAATCGGTCGGAAAATGACCAAAAAACCCAGCGTCCATGAATGATGAACAACAATGCTCATGGACACGTTTCAAAGCAATGGCAAAAACTTGCCACCCAGAAGGGATTGTGTGGGCAGGAACGAGCCGACTGCGACAGCTGACAATGCTAGCCACTACGCGTTCCTTCGCCGACTCTCCCGTTCCCCACACATACGCAAGGGTTCCGTCCCCCACACTGAACAATCGCACCACAGCTGAGGGTGTTTCTTTGCCGTTTGCCGCAGTTAGTCACGGGTAGGAGACGAGGGTGCAAAATGGACATGCGGGGCAAAAAGGACATCCTTGATTTACGCATTTTTTCACGGGACAGATAAATGCCAAAACCAGTGGCGTATTTAACGGTAAGCAAAGTAAGCAATTGCGGGGAGCCCCGTCAATGAGGGGCCCCGGAATTTTTAGTCCATTATCCATAATAGTTGATAGAATATGGCACTGTATTAGCAAGGAGGGCCCCGTGGGTGATGGACGTTGGGGCCCCGCGCTAGACGAACCCTAAGCACCCCCCCCCCCCCCCCCGGCAGCAACCAAATTTAAGTTGAAATGTTACATAATCAAAGAAAGAAGCCGAGTACCCTCCAGTAATCATGTACAAAGGGGCCTCAACACTTCTTACTGCTTAGGGCCCCCGACACTGTAAACCCGCTGCTGGCCAAAACTCAAAATGTATTCCATGGAGTGTTTTTGTTTGTAACTATATAAGTTTTATAATCCATTATTAAACAACAGTCAAGGTTTTTGTTTTATGATATGGTACTGCTATAATATTTTTCTCAAGAAAACAGAATAATTGTAGCAATTTACTTTACAATTGAAACAACGAATATATAATTGCTTCACGTGGGGCAACATGGGTAGGCATGCTTGGAGCAAAATGAGACAGCTACTTTTGGCACATGGCGCTTCATGAGAATATGATGTTGTATTTGGTGATCAAATTTAGTCTTTCCCCGAGTTACGCCATACTTGTGTTACACTTGTGTGTGTTCGAGTAACGCGATTTTTTTTTTAATTTTGGCACTTATCACTATACAAATTCTACTAAACATCCCAACACTATTCCTAGTACAGTTCCAGGTACAGTTCTTCAAAATAAATGAATTTGGCAGATATTTCTAGATCAGTATGGCTTCATCGTTGCTTCCACGACCGGTATGGGTTTAGCATCAGTTACAGGTCCTTTATGGGTTTACTTTAAGTTTCAGGACTGATATGGATTCATGAGTAGTTCCAGGACTGGAATGGGTTCAGTATCACTTCTAAGTCCGGTGATGGTGATACAGTCGTCAACTCGTACGACATAACAACATGCCCGTCATGGGTTCAAACACCGAATAGACCGTGCCCCCATACGTAGGACTGACTATCCTGCTACGGTAATAATAAGTCACTGAAAGCCAAGCTCACTTCACTAAGTGGGTACAGGCAAGCCTTGATCGACAGCGGTTGTTGTGCCAAAGAAGAAGAAGACAAGTTCATGATAGGTTCCAGAACTGGTTTGAGTTCATGAGCAGTTCCAGTATTGGTATGGGTTCATGGTAGATTCCAGGACCGGTAAACGTTCGTAATAGGTTCCAGGACTAGTACGGGTGACTCAATCATCAGTTCCGTTTATGTGGGTTTATGATAGGTTCCAGTGTAGGTATCGGTACATGATCAATTCTAGGACCGATATGATCAGTATCAGTTCCCTCCTGAAAAAAAGAAAAAAAATGATCAGTATTGGTTCCTGGATCGATTTGGGATCAGTATCAGTTCCTGGTCTTGCATAGCTTCAGCGCCGGTTCTGAAGGCATTAGGTGATGTGGAGTTTAAAAAAATAAAAATAACTCATTGTAATTGGTTTTCAAGACCATTATTTTCGGCGTACTCTTTACAGTAAAGGGAATTTTTGCAATTTATTTGCATAGCCCTGTAATCTGGCCAAATTAACTAGTTATGTCAAATCAGTACAATTTCCTCCAACAATTGTCCAATGGCAAAAAAGTACATTTTGCTAAAAGTTTGAAATCGCAAAAAGTCCGAATTAACCGAATTTACTACACAAATTGTATGGAATAAGTAATGAAATTCATATACGTAAGTTTTAGATTTAATCAAAATAACTAATTATCATCTATAGTTGACTGTAAAACGAGCTGAAATATCCTAAGTACTGTTGTTGTTTTCCATATTGCTCCATATTGGTTTTGTTGTCATATGCGTATTTTGCTCCACCGCTTCATGCCCATTTTGCCACGCAAGATAAATTAGCATCACGTGCAAAACATCTGCTTTCATTTTAAAATGTTTGGATATTAATGCGTCGCTTAGAAGTCCCGTATTAATTTTAATTCATAGAAAAAAAATAGCTCAAACAATTTAAAAAGTTGTTTTTTTTTTGTTTTTGTGGTTTTTTTTCACGTGCCCATTTAGCTCCACATTCCCATACATACGCTATACTTCGGGGCTGTACGGAAGTGTGAGGAAATTGAAGTAATTGTAGTATTTTTCGTACTTTCGCAGCGTGTGTTTAATTATTACAACCACCCAATCAACCAACCGAGGTATTTTTTGTATGAGAGTGTATGTAATTTCAACGCTGTTTTCATATATCTGGTGCGTTTTGTTTAATTGTACCGCATTCCTTGTTCAACAGTGAACGATTATGGAGTGACGAGCATCAGCACAATCGCTCAGGTGATTTACTATTCAGTACTAAAGCACTAATTGAATTGCGTCGCACCCGGTTTTCCATGATTATGTTAATGATTTTATCTGCCATTCTATTTCAATGCGTAATACTAACAATGGATTATTGTACCATACTTGTGATGATGCCATTTTTCGCCATTTTTACTACAACATCAAACCACGCACGGAACGAATAAATATATCAAAAATTAAAACTTAAAACACTCCTTCTCCTCCTGCATCATAATGTGCATTTCATTTCACATGAACACTATTAACATCCCGCTGATTATGCGGTACAGCCAGAGTACATCCGCGCTGGAAAGGCTGCAAAGCTAATTGCTTTGGATTTGGTGGTTTCAGTGAAAGTGATGAATGAATTCTATCTCGCTGTAATTAGATCTACAACCAATTAGACACATAAAGTGCGCGCTCGTTTTACGAGTAATTCATACACATGCACAACCCCCAATATCATCAATCAATTAATATTCAGCCCCTAATTATGGGACGTGTTTTTCTGGCGCATTCAGCAACACGAATGCTGGTGGCCACATTAATCATAGGAATGAAAAACTTGTGGTTATTAATCTTATTTTAGCTGTTAGAAAGGTGATGGGCTTGAAAAACTTGCAACTTGTTTGGATGAAAGTTTTGGCCCCAGTGGGGAAGGGGCAGATAAAAGGGCAAATGGTTCGGGTGTCTTGTTAGGGGTATTATGGCTTTGATGATGTTTCGACCTTTGTCAAAAGATGATTAATCGAACACAAACATTCCGACAACAGTTAATCCACTACTGTATAACAACTTCAACTCATGCAGAGGATATGTTTTCGTTTAGCTATTGGTGTAGAAGCTATGGGCAAGCTGAAAAAATGTCTAATAAATTTAATCCCATCACATAACATCCCTAGCTACTAATAAATACCATCATAAATTTGCCTGAACCCATTAAAACCAAATCTTTTCGGATATACTGAAAAATGTCAAGCGTGACAACTTTACGTGTAAGGGCAGTGATGCTTTGGTCTCAATGCTACCAGCAGCCATCTATTTTGATTTAAATACAGTTACTTCTCAACTCAATGCTCAACTGCTTCATCATTCTCATACCTCTATCATATTAACTCAAGGCGTGCATCCTGTGCTATCAAAAAGAATAGAAAGTGTCGAAATATCAGCTGGAAGAATGTGCATATAAAAAAAAAAAAAACAAAATGAAACGCCTATGCCCAAAAGCTCACTTTTCATCAATTAGATTGATTTTCTCTCTGGTCGTGATGTCTCTGACTGGTCTCTGATATGCTGGCGCAATTCGTCCGTATACACAATCAGCATAAACACACGCACTGTTACGCGCTGCGATAAATTAAGCCACTAAAGGTGCTCTCTACATATTAGATAAATGTTGGGTGTAGAAAAAAATGCGTATGCTCAACACGTTCTTGCTCGTCCTGCAGTGTAGCATCGGATTGGGTTGAGTGTTTTTTGTTTTGTTTCAAATGTTTCACTATGGTAATTCCATTATTCTTTAAAGCACTGTAGATCATCGATCAGGAAAAATGCATTCTAAATGCATTACAATGTCGCTCTGCGTCAGAAAAATCGGTCTGCAGTCTAACTGTCGGCGCACCGTCTACTTCGTAACGGCATGGATCGCTTCGGCCAGATAGCCCACATTCTTCGAGGTAACGCCCGCCATCGAAATACGGCCATCCTTCGTGAGGTAAACGCTGAACTCCTTCGACAAACGCTCGCACTGCTGCTGATTCATGCCCGTGAAGCAGAACATGCCGATCTGGTCGGTAATGTGCGACCAGTTGCGCGACGAGCCCAGCTCCTTCAGGTTGTTGCGCAGCGAGGAGCGCACGGAGATGATACGATCGGCCATCAGCTTCACGTCACCGAGCCACTCCTGGCGGAGCGATTTGTCGCCCAAAATTTCGGCCACCAGCCGGGCACCGTGGATGGGCGGGTTCGAGTACATCGGTCGGATCAGGATCTTGATCTGCGACATCGTACGGTCGGCTTCGTCCTTGCTGCCCGTGACCAGCGAGAACGCTCCCGCCCGCTCACCGTACAGGCCCATGTTCTTGGCGAAGCTTTGGGCCAGCGCAATCTGATGGCCATCGCGCAAGAACTCGCGCACCGCCAGCGCATCCTTGTCGACGTCACCGCTCGCAAAGCCCTGGTAGGCCATGTCGAAGAACGGGAACAGATTGCGCTTCTTGATCAGGGCCGACATCTCGGCCCACTGTTCCGGTTTCGGGTCGACGCCAGTGGGATTGTGGGCGCACGCATGGAGTAATACTATTGACTTTTCTGGGATTTTCTGTAAAATAAATAACGGTAGTGAAACAGATTAACAAACTATTTGTTTTACACTTTAAAAAGAAACAACAACGCTAACGTTGAAAATGTGGTAAATATTTTTTCACATCCAAAATTAGAAGAATCACATTGCAAACTGACATAAATACAACCAGTTTAAACGGTAAGAACTTCGTATAAAATAGCCAAGTCTCTATAAAAATAAAAAAAATATCTTAATTGTTCTAAATTTGACATATTTGACATGCGGTTTTCTGCACCAATATAATTAGGTGGATGCATATAATACAATATAATATAATATAATAAATTGCATTTTTGCTGATAAATTTGATCTACTTAAAAGCCAAAAATATACTAATTTTATGCACGAATCGTATCATAGAAATGATTAAGTGTTTAAAAGTACTAAATTTAATCGAAAATATCGAGTAATCAATTTTATTTGGCCGAAAACCACGAAATTCGACTTACGCTGATATTCGAGTTACGCGGATTCCTCGGAAACGCACAAACCGCGTAAATCGGGAATAGACTGTAAATGTTTCCTATATAACCTACCGGCAAACAGCTTTTCTATTACTAATCGAACGCCTGTTGCAATTCTTTGTCAACAAAACGCCTGATAAATCCTAACAAATCTTCTACAGTTAGACATATTTGAAGTAATAACATGCGTAAAACGTTAGAGTATTCATGATTAGTGATGTGGTCTCTGAAGCGCACCCACAACTTCGATCCGACACCGGCAAAATGGAACCACTAGATCCGCCCGGAGTCGAAGTCGCCCGGAGCCGTCCGGAGCCGTCCGGAGTAGTGATGGGAGCTCGGAATCGGACCTACCCGATTCCGTATTCGGAATCCGGAGCATATTTCGATGCTGGAATCGATTCTGTTTCCGGAGTTGACTCCGAAATCGGAATTTACCAGGGAATCGCAAATTTGCCCCGGCAACAGAATCAGGATTGACTGCAGAAATGGAGTTAGCTCCGGAATGTGAATCAGTTCTTGAATTGAAATACAGTGTTTCTCTAGCCAGCAATCCGTAAAATCCTATTTCAACATTGTCAATTGATTGTCGAGCGTATGCCGAGCAACCAATGAAAGATCATTCGAGTTTCCATTGTTATTTTTGAAATGTATTTTACGGAATTGAATTGTTCGCTTCCGATATTGAGCTGACTAGATAAACCTTCCGGAGTCGGTCGGAGTCATTTGGGGTCGGAGTCGTCCGGAGTCGTCCGGTGTAGTCCAGAGTCGTCCGGAGCCGTCCGGAGTCGTCCAGAGTCGTCCGGAGTCGTCCGGAGTCGTCTGGAGTCGTCTGGAGTCTTCCGGAGTCTTCCGGAGTCGTCCGGAGTCGTCCAGAGTCTTCCGGAGTCGTCCGGAGTCTTCCGAAGTCGTCCGGAGTCTTCCGGAGTCGTCCGGAGTCTTCCGGAGTCGTCCGGAGTCTTCCGGAGTCGTCCGGAGTCTTCCGGAGTCGTCCGGAGTCGTCCGGAGTCGTCCGGAGTCGTCCGGAGTCGTCCGGAGTCGTCCGGAGTCGTCCGGAGTCGTCCGGAGTCGTCCGGAGTCGTCCGGAGTAGTCCGGAGTCGTCCGGAGTCGTCCGGAGTCTTTCGGAGTCGTCCGGAGTCTTCCGGAGTCGTCCGGAGTCGTCCGGAGTCGTCAAGAGTCGTCCGGAGTCGTCCGGAGTCGTCCGGAGTCGTCCGGAATCGGAGTCATTCGGAATCGTCTAAAGTTGATCGGAGTTATTAGGAGTCGTCTAGAGTCATCCGGACTCGTTCGCAATCGAAATCGATCGGAGTCAACAGGAGCCGAGTGGTTTAATATGCTTGTGATCAGGCATTTCATTTCGTTGTGTTTTTTAGTCTTTTTTGTTTTGCGCGTGCATTTCGTATAAAGGCCTTTGTTTCGATGGCCGACTTCGGTCGACTCCAGACGATCTCGAAGCCAACTGATTCTGTACGGTTCGGACGATTTGAACAACTCCGAATGACTCCGAACGACTCCGGATGACTTCGACTCCCAATAACTCCAAGCGATTCCGAATGACTCCGAACCATTCAAACTGATTCTGGACGACTCGGACGACTTGAAAGACTCCGAATGACTCCGAACGACTCCGAACGACTCCGAACGACTCCGGACGACTCCGAATGACTCCGGATAATGCAGGGCGGACCTACCGGAGTCCATTCCAATTTTATCCGAGTCGGATCGGAGTCGACTCCGGATTTTTGCCAACTTAACCCATCATTATTTATGATATTTGTAAAAAAAACAATAACGTTAACGATTGATTACATTGTTCCAAAATAGTCAAAACTATCATTTTAACAGAAGGATCAAGAAATTCTCCCATCAGCAAACCAACCAATCCTTGGCGGGTGAAAAAAATAGACCAAGAAAATGATGAAAGCTATTACGTACGCCACAGAAACCCCATTGAATTAGTCAACAATGAGTGCAAACAACTCGAAGCAAAACAACATCGCGAGGTCGCGCGACGATGAAGCTCGCGTCTGGTTCCATCCAAGACTGATAATGATGTACTATGACGTAGAGGTCCATGTGCTCATTTAAACCTCTTTTCTCCGTCTAATACCATTCCACTCGAACGTAGCGCGATAATAAGCCTCTTGACCGCGTCTGCCGCCTTGCGACCTCCCCGCTCTTCCACTTACCGACAGATCTTCCAGCGCGCCAGCAAAATCAAAGCCACAGGTTGATGGATCGTAGTAGCGGTACGCCTTCACGTTCAGCCCCGAGTGGCGGAAGATGGGCCCATGGTTGCCCCAGGACGGTGTCGGCAGATAGATATCCTTCGGGCCGGGGAAGAAGCTGGCCAGGAAGGCACCACCGATGCGTAGCGCACCGGTTCCACTGATGCCCTGCACCGTGGCGTTCAGCCCATTCGCGACGTGCTCGCTCGACTCGCCCAGCGCCAGCAGGATGCTGTGTTTGCAAAATTCGGCCGTTCCACCGATGGGCGAGTATTCGTGATCGAGCTGCTTCTGTGCAAGCCGCTGCTCGGCCTTTTTCACGCTGGGCAGCACGAACGGTTTGCCGCTGTCGTCACGGTACGCACCGACGCCCAGGTTGATCTTTTTCGGGTTCGTGTCGCGCTTGTACGCTTCCGTCACGCCCAGGATAACGTCCGGCGGTCCCATCTGTACGCCGCTCCACCAGGAGCTGCAAGGGAAAGAGAAAGAGGGATCAGTATACAGTTCATTCAGATAGATTGTATGATTTATATGTAATTGAATTGTGTTGATTGGTATTTTCGTCCCGAAATGTTATTTATCATGTTGACGTTGGTCAAAAGCGCAAATCAGTAAAACAAACAACGCATTTTATGACCATATTTGCTGTTTGCATTATCAAGCTGTTGTCGCTAAGCGGGTATCATAATATGAAAATTTCTTATTCACACCTTTCTGCTTTAGATAGCGCATAACAGAGCTTTGGCTGGAGGAAGATAAAATGTATGCAATTCTTACGGGCTGCAAACAAAATGCGGCAAAGTTCATCATCACGAAATGGTGTTTGCATTGGTACATGGAGGCAAACTGGAGCGGTCATGTTGTGTAATCTGCATTTTCTAGAATCTTCCAAACTAGGATTACAATCAGTCGGAAGATTAGTTAGTCCACACGCACTATCGATGATTCATCGGACGTGGAAGCTGGACGGGTAAAAATTCCATCATTGCAAGTAATATTACTGTACAAGAGTTCCGCTCCGCTTTCACTTGGCTATTTTTAGATCAATCCTCCCGAAACATCCACTCAAAATTTTGACCATACTCCGTTAGGTAATCGTTGAACCATAAATACAACCCATCTACGTCATCATCAGCGTGTGTGCGTTCGCGAAACCCGATCACGCGTCCATCACGCCGACCGCCGTGACCTTGGCAAATCTCCCGAAGGTCACCAATGCAAATCGGGCCGTTTCACTGGGTGCAGCAGGCATCCAAACGCTACTGGATAACTATCACAACTTCTTACCTTGCACGTACAGCCAGCTGACCTTGGGCCGGGAGCACATTTCGCAACAGAACAGCTGAGCTACGCTGCAGAGCTTTCGAGCAGGCCATCTTTCCGACCGGAACACGCAACCGCTTTCACCGACAGAGAGAGAGATCGAAGCACACTAGGCTGGAAAACAGAGACGGACCACCGTTAACTATGCGAGTTCCGAGCTGTTCCGTATTTGGTATATCTCGGATGCGGCACGACAAACTCGGTGCGGTTTACTTTGAGCTTCCTACTCACCGATAGTGCAAATCGTTATCAGAGCGTTATCAAAACACGCACCGCTTTCGGTGTTGGGCCAAAGTGGTGTGTTGCGTAGGGTCGGGTAATGCAAAAACAGCACGGCGATGTCGGCCATATTGACATACGGTGTGACAGTTGCGTGCTCCAGTGCGGCACAATGGGATGTTACATTTAAAAAATATACATTTATTTGTATTTTCGTTTTATGCATGTTCATTTTACAAACAATTTAATTTAATTTAATTTAAAATAAGTGATAAAAACTGCTTTTGAGTAAAATGATAATAAAACTTTACGTCAGAATCGTTCCCTGTGTTTATGATCATACCTTGTTGTCGTTTAGTTCAAATTTGATGTACCGTTCCGCGCGCAGTTTGATATTTGTTTCTTTCCTCCTGAAATGCTGCAACTAGAACATTTTGCGCACATTTCTAGATTTTGAATCATATTACAGGTAGAGATAATATAAAATATGCGGAATTGTTGGCGTTTCGATTCAAAGTGTGGTACGGTTTATAAACAAAAGCATTCCATACATTCCAGCCGCAAAGGAGATACGTTGTTTGGAGTAAAACGAGTTCACAATAGCGGTGAAATTCGTGGGGGCTTTCAGAAGAAAGATGTTCCATTGATCATAGTACAATTCTTATTCGCTATTGCACCGATGCGATCGTGTCGTCGTGATGCGACCCATCGAAATGGCTAATTCAATTGCACTGAAGAACTATCACAAGGTGTTGAAACGATACACTACATTGGCCATCAAGCATCGAAACCCAACGATTGTCATTCCGGATTGCCTTTTGTATCGGTTTAAGCAAAACGGTACCTGGAAGCAGCTAACACTAATCTGTCTACGCCGAGAGGACCTGCTTAACGTGTTCATGGAATGGGCATACGATCTGGCCGAACGGAATCTGAAACGGAAGTACATAGCGTATGGATTCCGCTGGCAGAAGCACACGACTTACGTGAATCTGTTCATGTACTGGGCGCGCTACCTGATTGCTTACGATCCGACCAACTACATCCCGTTCGGCTACGTAATGTTTCGATTCGATTTCGTGCTGGGCCATACCATCGTCAACATTTACGACCTACATGTGGAGGAGCAGTATCAGCGCAAAGGCATTGGTACGCATCTGATGATCACGCTGGAAGTGCTTGCCCGCCGTTTCGGAATGCAGCTGCTGATGGTGGCAGTGGCTAAGAAGGATGTTGATGTGAAGAGATTTCTTCTTCGATTGGGTTACAGGACGGATAGCAAGGAAAGCGCCAAATATCCCGAATGTGAGGTGCTCATAGCGCCGACGAAGTGTTACAAGATCATTAACCAAGGAAGTTAAACTAACAGGCATTATTTACTCATTTTAAGTGTTTAGAGGTGCTGAGCGTGCTTCGAGAAAAGTAATGTACAGCAGCAAATGTTTG
Organism: Anopheles arabiensis; assembly: GCF_016920715.1. Taxonomy (NCBI): domain Eukaryota; kingdom Metazoa; phylum Arthropoda; class Insecta; order Diptera; family Culicidae; genus Anopheles; species Anopheles arabiensis. The sequence goes on from NC_053518.1 coordinate 37,910,331, forward strand.
AATCAACCTTAGGATGATGATCCTGCTATAAGCATTTGGAGTTCCTGAGTTTTGTGTAATGTAAAGTTTTAGCAAATAAAATGTGCTGTCTCGTTACACGCGATAAACAAACTAGATTTTTTGACAGAAAGACAACAGTAACATCGTGAATACCTTCATTGGAGTGGAATTAAGTAAGATCAAAAAGATCTGGAACATCAAGATCCGAAAGATTTGCTACGATCCCTTAATCCCGATTGGCATGATTTTACAAGAATGCATTTCGTCTTTTTATATCGTGTGTTCAGCATGTTTAGGATAACAGAAAAGAGCGTTTAAAATATTAGGCCGAAAATACACGGACCGGAATTTCGCGGCCGCGGAATTCCGCTTGCTGAAAAATGTATGGATATGACAGTTCGGGAAAGTTGCTGTTGACACTTTGTATATGGGTTTGACAGCAGGCGGAATTCCGCGGCCGCGAAATTCCGGTCCGTGTATTTTCGGCCTTAGATGCATTTTGTCGGAGCGCACAGTTGAATTCGTCTGAAAAGATGTTAGGCAATTCACTCGAGCATCTCCCGGATCTCGCAAATGCTCAGCTAACCCTACCGTAGAATAGTTCTAGGATCAAGAAAGATGATCCATAGTGGGAAAAATATCTGTGAATTACAAACTAACAATTATATAATGAAATAACTCTATTGAATATACCACCAGCGAACATTTTTATTTACCATTTGATGAAGAATTGTTTACGCGAATCAAAACCAAATCAAAACAAAAAAATTCAATTCAGCACCGACTCTCAGCGCCCTCTAGCAGAAACGAGTTAAAGTATAATTGCTTGAAAAGAAAATGTATTTTTAATATTTTCTTTGTGTTATGCTCCTCACGAACATGTCAAGATGTATTTGACAGCGAAAGGAAGAAACGTCAATCAGGCTTTGGTTTGTTTTGTAAACAGAAGTTCCATTTGCCGCGCAGCGTTTTGCGGAAATTTCTACTAGAATCCTTCTTATTTAGCTTTTACAATGGTAAGTATTTATTTATACACTGTGTTGGGACGACCGCTTAGAATGTTGCTCTCATGTTGCTGTTTGTTTCATTATTCTTTTAGCTACCACTATCTCTACTCAAAACGGCACAGAGTCATCCTATGGTAAGATGTTGATGCGGTTTGTTTTCTCTTTATTTCGCCAATTTTGTTGAAATGAGCAAGCATTGCCCAATTTTAAAAGAAATATGGAAGAAATTGTTGTTTAATCTTGTGCACATAAGCCCTGCATTGTTGTTCAAGGTGGATAGAAAGCTAATGATGGTGAGCGTTGCATTGATGCTTTATAATGGCTCTGGTAAGCCGGCATTTTAGAGTGCCAGCAACTAATTTGGATATTAACGAACTTCTTGAGTTGTTAACAAACGACATTCACATTTATCTGCTTTTGCTTTGAACATCTTTCATTGGTGAATTGTAATATTTCCTTAAACAAGCATGACCCGACTCGAATCATGTGTGCAATGTACAGCCGGTACGAATGGTTCGTTCCTACAACATAAGCATTATAGTCAATTCCAGATGACCGAGGCTAAAAACCGGCAGATGAATTTGCGACACTCCCGAAATGTTGCTTGTGACCTGCATTCGAGTGGTATTCTGTGAGTTTGTCAGTTGATATCCTGTTAAACTAATATGAGCCAAAACAGGGTCATTCAACTTGTTCTACACCGCTGTGATAGGATCCGGTTTTGCACTTTCAATGGCTGTCCTTCCTTTATGAGAAAGAGAGTTATTCGGTAGCTTCAACTCTCGTAGTTCAACAAATAGTTTAAGACCATTTCATAAGGCGTGGGGTCGGAATAACTTAGAGAATCAATCAGGAAGTGTCAGGAACTTGTTTGACTTCTGGATCAGTTCCAAGGCGGAGATGAGTTTAGAGGTTGTTGCAGGACCGGTTAAGGATGTGGATCGGTTCCAGGACCGATTTGGGTTCTGTATCAGTTTCAGGACCTGTATGGGTTCAGGATCAGTTCCAGGGCCCCGCTATATGTTCGGTTTAAATTACAGACTCAGTTTGGGCTCAGGTTGTGCGTTTATGGTGGCTAAGATGTATGCAAATTCGGATGAAAAATTTACATCAAGGGAAAAATGGTTAATAAGGAATTTTTATGAACCTGATTTTCTCTTGCTGTAGTAATTTTTGGCTTGATTGTAACTATGTCGGAATATAACGCACGCTTTCTAATTGAAATGCAATTTTATGAACGCTTTTTTTAGGACGGAAATTCTATTAATTCATAAATTGCCTGTAGTGATAGGCAAAATGAGTCTGCAGCCGGATTTGAATTGTTTAGAATTCGACTGTTTTCGGATTCGAATTAGGATCATCTTCGGAGCTAGTGGAAGGAAGAGGGGGGGGGGAGTGGGAGGGGGTCTTTTTGGAATGGAAAAATGTTCAGCCATTTTTAAATTTTTTAAAGTAAATTAGCCATCCTTATTAGCACCATAATACTTAAATTAGCACCATCCTTAGCCAATTATCCAAAACAATTGACTCATAACTACACGGTTTATTGGTAGCTTCCAGAAATAATTTAGATGCAATTAGTTTATTTGAATTATTTAACAAGGTTTTGAACGTTGCTCAAAATTGTTTGAATTATTTGTTTGAAAAAAAATTAGATAATGCCAACTAGTTGTGGGAACGGGAAAAACACATGCGGGAAACTGTTAGTAACTCGTTGAAAGAATCCAAACGTATTAGGGAGGCAAACCATAAATCACCAAAATTATCAAAACAAAAATCTGGAAACAACCAGAAAATCATGGAAAACCCAGTATCCGGTACGCACATAGACGATCGAATTTTTGCTTATATTTGTGGCTATGAATACATCAATGTTAGCTACGAGCAAGCTTACTTTTGTAGTGTTAGTATTTTGCTCTACGATTTAACGTAGACTACGGTAGTGAAACGGATTAAATAGGAGCCATTTGGATTCGGTCGGAGTAATCCGGATTCAATCGGAGCCAATTGAATCTGTATTCGTTTGGAGCAGCCGTATTCGAAGCCATATTTATTTCGGAGTCGGATCCGGATTAATAATGTCGGAGTCGGAATGGATTCACGAATCCCATCCAAAGCTCCCATCGCTATTTGTCAGTTAGTCGATGTGTAACTAATCAATTTGTAGTGTAGATGGTAAACTTATGTTTCACGATGTATAGATTAAATACAATGATTATTCATACAGTGGTAATTTCCTTAAAACACTTATCGGAATGCTATCTCCACGCATCCTTGACGATACTCTTTAACTATGCTCCTACAAAAAAACCACCTCAATTTTTACAAATATCGAAACACCATGCTGCAATGTACTATAGACGTCAAATTCATGAGGTCTACTAAAATTCATTCTAGATTCCCTAACAAAACTTTTAGAATTTTCTGCACAAATCATGTCAAATAATTGAAAAAGTGTAGTGTAAAAAAGTACGATCTTGAATTAAAAAAAGAATAATTATTAGTATTTTGGCTAAAATTCGCGAAATTCGACATACGTTATTTCGGATATTCGAGTTACGCGGATTCCTCGGGAACGCACAAACCGCGTAACTCGGGAATAGACTGTATTGGCTTGATGCTTTGCCCAGTAATGCCAAAGAGTATCCAACTCTATATATGGTACAAAATCGTAATCTTCAGTCGAAATCTGATCGAATAACTAATAAAGTGGCTAAAAACCTACCATTTCAAGCAAAATTATACGAGAAATGCCTATAATTTGACTGAAAACCTAGAAATTTGACTTAGGCTAACATTCGAGATACGCTCCGGTCCGCATTAATAGCGTATATCGGGGAATACCTGTATTAGGCACTTGTTCTACTTAATGGTGCCGCTACTGTATATACTAGTGATGGTAAAATTAAGTTTTCGTCGGAATCGATTCCGGATCGATCACACCGGAATTAGTACCGGATTGACTCCGGAATCCGGAATCTCTTGAATTAATTCCTAAATCGGCTTTGGAATCGGAATCATCTCTGGAATTGGCTCCAAAATCATAATTGGTTCCGAAATCGGAATGAGTTCCGGAATTGAAATGGCTCCGGAATCGGAAATGGCTCCGAAATCAGAATCGGCTTCGAAATCGAAGTCTCCATAAGAAGAGACGTTAAGAACCAATGATGCAACGTTTTGATAGCCGCAAAGAATCGAAATTTACTTGTAAACGATCCATTCTCATGGAGAATCTCGGACTGATTTCGCTACTGAAACTTCTTATTTCAATCCAAGAACTGATTCTCATTCCAGAGCATATTCCATTTCTGGAGTCAATCATGATTGACCAATTTGCGATTCCCAGGTCGATTCTGATTGTGGAGCGGATTCTGATTTCAGAACCTATTCCTTACGATTTTTCTCTAAAAGAAATCTTATTTGTTCTTAGTTTTCGTATAAAAACATAAGCAGATCGGTGTTGTATGCAAATGCTCGACGCCACCTATCAGCATGCTGTGTACAACAGATATATTTTATTACGAAACGTTATTCCAGCATTAAACCGCTGCTAATTCTTCCCGTTGTACTGATCACACCTTTCGATGTTGCTGCATAAATTTCATACATTTAATTTATGATCTAATGGCATGTTAATTTCTTTTGGTTATTTATTTTTTGTGGAATAGAAATCATAATTTTATGTTCCGTTCGATTGGTGGATTTTTGCATATGCTTATCTCGTACTTTTTCTTATCAACGGACGACACAAACGTCGTTTTGTGTGCGATTTAACGCATATAGCTCCCAAGTGTGACGCATTCGTGGTCCTGGTCTGCCTTTCCTTGAAGGAAGATCTCCATTAGCGTGTGTGCTCATTCATTCACCTCCAGCCGCGTGTCACTATGACTCATAAAAAGTATATATTATTCGTCTGATTTTGTGTGTTTTTTTGTGTGTGCTGTTTTTTTCCATCCTTTGTCAACTTGTGCGCGGCCGCGCGTTCGCATTAATCGCGTGCATCTCGGAGCGCAGTTGGTGGAGTTAAAGAATGGCGAAACATACAACGGACACCTGGTGAGCTGTGACACCTGGATGAATATTAATCTGCGGGAGGTCATCTGCACTTCAAAGGTAAGCATTTCAGCGAAGATGTTTTACAATCGAGCGGGCAGCATGTGGTACGCTAATATCTCTCTCTCTCTCTCTCTCTTTTCTCTCTTCTCTCTTTCGCAGGATGGTGATAAGTTTTGGCGCATGCCGGAATGCTACATCCGGGGCAGCACGATCAAGTATCTCCGCATACCGGATGAAGTGATCGACATGGTGAAGGAGGACATGCAGTCGAAGTCGCGCAGCCGCGCCGACATGAACAAGGGCGGCCGGAACCAGAACCAGGGCGGCCGCGGAGGCGGCGGTGGCATGGGTGGTGGCGGTGGCGGTGGCGGCGGCGGTGGGCGAAACAATATGAACGCCAACAATCGCAACACCTTCGGCGGCAACCGCGGCGGCAATCGGGCCGGACTGGGCAACCCGAACCGAAACGCACCGAACAAGAAGTAATAATAAAGTCGACTCAATCGCGCTTGGAATTGGTTTAGTCTCGTGAAGATGTTGCCTGCTTTTTTTGTTTGCTACTCTGCCTCTATTATGTGCCTTAATTTGCTAAGGTTTCCCGGGGATATGTGCCCCCCGGCTGGTGGGTGTGTGCGTTGGGGTTCGGTGCTGTGCGGGTGTGGGTGGACAGTAGCAAATTAAAGTTACCCTCGAATCGATCGATCGGAAATATGGAAATGTCCTAACCTCACACCGTGGGGGAAGATGAAACCAAACAAATACCGTTTTTTGTTTTGCTTCGCTTTTGTGCACAAACGAAAAGAATCATCGTGTGGCCACCAATTTCGTGAGTGTGATTCGTATGTCGCCTTATTTGGTGACGGCTCGCCCGAACAGCGGGTGCTGATTTTGAAAGGGGGGGGAGTAAAATTATAAAGATGGAAACATTCATATTCATAACTCAGCGGCAAAGCGGCCGTTGGCCGGGCGTCGATTATGGGTAGTTTTGAAAATTTAAATGTGTCATTATTCGCCAGTTTGATTTGCGGTTCGGGCTCATTAGCATCTGCTTTGGGGTGGCGTGAAATTGCGTCAAAAATGAGAGTTTTGCCGGGGGCGATGAGATGAGCATTTTTTTTTGCACGCTGTTTGCCGTTTGCAAAACTGAGTCAGCAAAGATTCGCAAGGAAGTATGAACAAAAAACAAAATTTAAAAAAAGGTATAAAATATTATCCCACAATTTAGTACCCTAATTCTAACTGTCTTTTTCAAGTGTGGCCTGTCCTATTGAGTCGCTTGGTCGATCGTTTCGCGAAAATTCTATGAAGGTTGTAATACCGGGCAGCATATGTTTGGATAAATGGGTCTCAAAACTAGCTCCGTAAAACTCGAAGGAAATCTCAAAGGAATATCAGTCAAATGTATAATTGTCCGATATTGTATGTTCCGGCCACATTTCGATGAACGAAAAATGTGCGATTTTTATTATTTACAAGTAGCCCGAGAAGGACATACAAACTAAAATATGACTTCAACTTAAGGTGCCACGTAGATTTGGGGTGCACACTAGTGATGTGCTCTCTGGAGCGTACCCACGACTCCGATCCGCCTCTGACTATTGTTAATACGATTCCGACTATGGAAAAATGGGAACCATTACTTCCGCCCAAAGTCGTAGTCGTCTGGGTCGGAGTCGGACGTACTCGACCAGAGTCGAAGTCATTCGAAGTTCTGAGTCGTTCTGAGTCGGCCGGAATCGATCGGAATCGGAGTCTTTCAGAGTCGTCTAGCGTCGATCGCAGTTGGTGGGAGTCAAATTGAGCCGTCCGGTGCAATGTGCTTGTGATCTGGTAGTCATGCTTCGTATCAAAGGCCCACTCCGGCCAACTCCGGACGACTCCGGATGACTCCGATTCCGAACGCATCCGCATGAATCCGGACGACTCTGAGCGATTGCGGACGACTCCGGACAATTCTGGACGACTCCGGATGACTCTGAATGACTCCGAACGACTCCGACTCTGATAGACTCCGGGCGATTCTGGACGACTTCGGAAATGCTCCGCAAATGCTTCGCCAGCCTCGGGGCCCTAACGTCCATCCTTCCGGGGGCAACCCTTTAGGCACGATCAAGAGGAAGATGCGCAGAAGGATACTTGGCCCCGTATGTGTGGAAGGACAATGGAAGAGCCGTTATAATGACGAGCTATACTAGATGTAGGTGCAGCGTATCAAGCTCACCAGGTTCCGGTAGACTGGCAATGCTGCACGCATGGAAACAGCCGACATTCAATTATTTTCAGGCCGTCCATAAGGGGCGCGGTAGACTCTAATTCAGGCGGCAGGATGGTGTGGAGGCGTCCGCCATTAAGGCCGGCATCGTTTATATTAAAAAATGGATTTGTTTTGCGGCTGGCTGTAAATAAAAAACTTAGAGAGATAATTTCTTTCCATGAGCATCCTTTGAAAGATAATTATTCAAGTGTACTTGCTAAATTAAATGTATGACCTTCCAAGCTGCCTTTCGTCAGTTATCTGGAATTTTCGCCAAGGCAAACGAAGACATGCGTGCAGGCATGTTTTTAAGACATACTTCGATTTTTATCAATTCCTCCTCAGTTTTCGCGAAAAAATTGTTGGAGTGGAGCTTTTCCATCATATTAGTCTAGAAAATTTCGATAGGACGCAACTGGGGGATGTTGGACCGGTTCGAGTACTTGGGAGTCGTATCAAAATTCATCCGAAATTAACCTAAAATTCACCTAGAGTGTTGGCGACATTGCTTGCCGCTGCACTAATTCACTATTTTGCTGGTTGCATCCTGGCCTTCTGGCCAAGCTAACGCAGCAATGAAGCCACATGTCTCTTGGTCTTAATTTTCAGCTTCCTTTCGAACCTCAAGTCAGGGTCACCAACGAACGTTCTTTCTATGCTCTGATTGTTGTCTAATATCGCTAAGATGTTGTAGATGCCGAAACAGGCTTATACAACGTCCACAAACTGCCGCATGCTGTCTGTTTTAGACGCTGCGGGGTGCCGTTGTTTGATTGTTTACTGTTTGACCATCACGGTTAGAGTTCGACTGATAGAGTTGTCATATTTTGTCTACTGACTCATGGTATACTATTATTGACAGTGCAATTAACGATTCGATAGTGAGGAATAAGATAAACCCATGAAAAATCGACAATGTTTGTCTTTTTTTTTACTGCATACGTTATAATGGACGAAGGCGCGAGACCATGAGCGGTTTCGGACACTCCTGAGGCAAACCAACATCGCTAAGCGGTTGTAAGTAAGTAAGTTTCTAACACTACGCGAAACCCTGTAAGTTGATTTTTGAAGGAATTGTTGGTAGTTGGTTGTTCGATTTAAAAGCAAATAATAAAATAAAATTCGTAAATAATCTAACCGAAATTCATAGCAGAAAATAATTGGTAGGTGTGACAAATTTCAATAAATGATCAATTCTTCATTTATTGAAATTTGTATTGAAAAAAATGTCAATACAAAAAATATTTAAAAATAAAAATACAATTGCTGAAATACAGCAATTGTCCGCAGTACGCGATATTGAATACATGCAAATTTGCAGTACGCGATTCGTCTTAATTTAACAGCTCTATGTGTTTCTTGAAAATATTTTAGTATTTTGATATTTTAATACGTTTATGTATGTTTGCCAAGGGCGCCAGGATATCACGCCACGGCGGATATCATAATCTTGCATTTTTGTGGGCACTAGGACAATTTGATGAAAATTAAGCAGGTATTTGATTTTTGTTCGGTATAGTTAGATCAGAATTAAGATCCTCTATACGGATAATAGATTAAAAATCTATCATAAACGAGATGAAAAAAAAGATAGTAGGTCTGTTTGATAAGCATGAAATAATAATCCTACAGCAGGACTAAACTGAAAAAAAAGATCTTCATAAAACTTACCATACAGATAAGATCTTTTATATCATTGAATGCACTAAAATCGTTGATGTATTGATTGATGTTCGACTCCTGACGGAGACAAATATGATATGTAGAAGTTTTACTCGATTGTTTTGTTACAAATACTCTATTTAAGACACCCACCGCACAAAAACTCTGTCCATATTAAAATATTAATCTGAAAAGAGAGGTTTCATAAAACGAGCGTGGTAATAAGATTCCTGCCCAAGATTGATGTTTCAAAATTCAAATCATAAAGTTTATGGGCGAACAGTCACGATACAATATAAATCAATAATTCATTTATGATCAGTAAGAACTCTTCAAGAAGCTTTCTTTTTTTTTCATCCGACACGTTTCAATGTATAAAAGGAACAACTTTGGGTATGATTGAAGAATGAGGCAAACTGTCGGACATTGGTCGGCTCCATATTCTTAAAGGTGTCCAAAGAATGACGGAAATGATCACCCGCAAGATCGAGTCTAAAGATTCGTGGGTTCACGTGGGGTTCGTCACACCTTTTGTGTCGTCTGTTGGCCACTAAATGTGCTTAATCTTGAAACGTTTGCGGTCAGCAGCAAACCCCCGGACGTCATACAAAACCATCATCCCCTTTTCATTCCACCTTCGGGGTTGATTCGGCTGATTCGCTACACAAAATCAAAAACCACAAGTGCTCGGGCATGCCTTTGCCTTTGTACCAAATACGAGAGCGACAGCGGACGTAAAACATAATAGACCTTTAAATCTCGGACGAATAATACCTCCGAAAACACCTTTTCATTGGCTTTTTTGGGGGAACGGGAAGAGTTTCGGGTGGCAGCGCGGGAGTTCCCGGCATGTCCAGCCTGAAAGCTCACCTCACGCGGACGTGCGGTGGAATAAGCGAAGATAAATTTAATTTCTTTTCGGTATAAATTATTCCGTGGGCCTTCTTCGCGCCTGCTTCAAGTTCTTTCGTGCTTGAAGCGTTCGCGCGGTGAGAGTGTTGTTCTTCTGCCCGGCGACAGACAGCAAACCGTTTGCAGCGATACCCTCCTCCGGAACCGCAAGGGCGTTGATGATGCTGCTTAACTGATTCTCAGGTGAATAATCATGCTACGGGTTGAAGAAGCGAGGATAAAGAGAGGGAAGGGGATTGGGGAAGCTTCTCTCAATGCGAATGGGTTCTTTCTCCTTTTAAATCGATATCCCCCCTAAGCACAGGGTGGATCAGCATCAGTGTAAAGGGACTTACTTTAGGTATTTAGTTTTTAAACATTTATACCAATTCCACCTTTTCTTAGTAGTAGATTTTTATTTCCGTATTTGTTTTTTTTTGTTTACATTTTAGTTGTGTTTTCAATAATGTTTTTTCCTTTTTTTTATCTATCATCTTGTTTCATCAATTCTCATTGCTTGTTAATCGAAGTTTTGTTTATATTTATTTACATATTTATTATATTTGAATAAGATTTTTTTATCTTGATCTTGATGTTGTTTCTTGTGTATATTACGTGTTTTTCACTCTCAACTTATATGTCTCGTTTGCCTTACTTATTCTTTAGTCATAATTCAGTAGATTTATTCATTATTTATTTATTTTGCCAAGTATATTTGTTTTTTTTATTGTTTTAATATTTTTTTAAATTAATTTTATAAGCATTTTTGTGGATTTTATAATTGACAAATAGACAATTTCGGTATTTTTTAGTTTTTCTATTTTATAACTCCATGTCGGTGTGTTGTTTATGCTACCTATTGTGAATGTTTTTGTACTGTCGTTACATATTGAATAGTGTGATAGTTTCCATTTTTTCATTAATTACACTCATCATCATTAGATTGTTTACAGTATTATCAAATATTGCAATTCGATTTTCGTAGCTTGTATTGTTATTTTTTAGATTTTGTTAATATTTATTTTGATTTTTCATTCCTGAAGCAAAGTATTCACTACACCCTTTAGCTCGCGCAAGACGTTACAGACGGAATAAGCTCGATAAGCCCGTAGCGAATGTTTCCCCCCTGCTGGAGCCAATCGCGTCCAATCTCCACGGAACGAATCAACCGTGGCAGCCCGGGCAAGGCAACGTCCAGAACCTTTAAAATAGCCATACATCGCTGAAAGGAACCTCTGGCGAGTCACGCACGCACGCGGCACGGAGAGAACGGTGCAAACCGATGGGGTTGTTGCCTCTCCAGCTTGAGTGTGCGTGATGCGCCGGAAAAAGGCGAAAAGATCAGCGTCCAGCCCGCGGGAACACCATCACTGAACCAAAAAAAAAAAAACAAAAAAAAGGCAAAAAGGAAAGGGTGGAGGGCCGCCAAGGGTGGAGAAAAGCGGTCTACCTCTTCCCAGCGTGCGCGTGTGAAGTGGGAAAGAGCGAGAATTAATCGTTTGAAATCTGTTAAAAACGACACCTCGACCAAATTGAATAAGAGCTAGTGTGAAATGAAAGGAAACCGGTTTTTCCGCGTTCTGTGCCTCAGCGTGCCGTCGTCGTCGTCGCTCTGTTCTAGCGTTCTTCGCCTTTGTACGTTCGGGGTTCGTTAGTGCGCTATTCAGTGCTTCGTTTTCATTGCCGCTCTAAACTGATCGGCCGTTACGACTGGATCGAATGCTCCAGCATCCTTCGGGATGCTGTTTTTGTTTTGCGCTTTTTGCTTGCTTTGCGCTTTTCTACGTTCTTCTACGGCTGGAATTGGCTTGTGCTGAAGTGCTCGAGAGGATCCGTTCGAACGACAGCGATCGCAGAACCTCCTGCCAATGTGTGTACCGCGGTGAGTGTGTACTCCATTGTTCCCGATTGTCCATTGCACAGCATCCCCCTTTGGTTGGTGTTACGGTTCGAAGGTTCGATGTTGTTGGTCACGTTTTTACATCGTATTTTACTCGCCAGAATCACACCATACTTGAGGCACTATGAGCTTTTTCGATTTGTAAAAAAGTATAAATTGACGGAAGAGGTAAGATCGTTACTACTAGTGTTGTAGGAGCAAAGAATATAGAGAGAGAAAATATCTGATAGATAAATACTGAGTAAAATAATAATGAAAAACATTTATTTAATACACTCAACAGGATTAAAAAACAAAAAAAAGAATAAAAATCATAATTAAATAAACATTGCTTAATCATGATCTAATAACACATCAGTAAGCAAAAATATTTAACGTTAGTTTTCAACTAATGACTATACGTCTGATTTTTAAACATAAAAAACAATATTCATTAAAAGTAAGGCGTCATCCATCAATTTCGTAACGCTGATATGAGGGAGAGGGGGTGTCATCAAACGTTACGTTCTGTTACATGGGGTTGAGGGAGAGTCAAACGATGATTTTTCTTCTTGACTTAACAACATTCGAGGTTGTGCCGGCCTAAAATAGATATCGCTACTTTTGATGTACCACGCAGCCTAATAGGCCGTCATTGCTAGAGTACTGAGAAGATTGGCCCTAAGACGAAATTTGATTACCAAGGACGGATGGACGGAAAAACTTACCAAAGGATCGACGCAGTAACCTTACATTCCGTTACTGCGGTGACCGCAGTGTGCACGCGTTCGATTGTAAAAGCACGCATTTGATGCTAGTGACTTTTAATTGACGGCAGTTGACGACACGCGATTCAAAGTAAATGGCACAAGATTCAACTGTAACGCAGGAAACAGGCGTAATACCAATCCAATTCCTTTCAAACAAACTAAAGATTAATTTAATTCAGTTTTCGTCCTTTTTTGTCAGATTTGTTCATTGGTCGTAATTTTATGGACACATACATCGAAAATGCAGCCGAAACTCCTGCAAACAGTACCGATTTTGTTCGTAAATTCTAAGACATGCATAACCTACTAAGCATCACATGTTATGTGAAATAGAATAATCAATTTGGTGACCATTCATATCTAAAGCCAATTAGAAAATTAAGCCAATTATAAAAAAGCCAGAAACATTTCTGGAAAGATTGATATATTTATGGAGGAGCAGGAAGATGCGTAAGAAGGATTTTTGCATTATGTAATTGATGAATGACGCCTAATTACTTAAGCTCATTTGGCCTAATTAAATACCTTGTGCAGCACATCAATACAAAATGCAAAAAATGCAAATTAGGAGTAAAATGAACAATACAAAAAACGGAATAACAATAATTCGAGATATATTGCAACAGAACAGAATCCAAAAGCTTGCAAAGAACATTAAACATGCATTTAGTTTGACCACCAAACGCCATGTCCTTCCTTCACTGTGCGCAGCATGAGCGTATTTCTTCCGAACCCTCCAGATATCAACACCCTCCACAAGCTGGTGCCTCGGATGTGCCGGGAAAACAATGTTTTTACATAAAAATCTCATGTACCGGCTGGTCGCGTCAGCCCTTTGCTAGTTTCTTCGTCCACATTGCGGCAAACATTGCGGTACGTGCGAGAGGAGGGTTTGCCGCCCGTTCGCGCATTGAACTCTACTGAGCTTCTGCACGCCAAACCACTGCCATACCTAATCCATATGCATTGCACAGCAGAATAATAAGACACGCGAAGGATGCGCGAAGGATGGAAATTGCCGCGCCGTTTTCCATCGGTGATCCGTCCATCCGTATGTTTCGACTCACGGCAATTGTGAACATCAGCGGGTGTGGGGAAATGGGCGGAAGATGCGAGGGAGTTTAGGTACGATTTCACACCCTTTGCTCGCAAGCCTATGATTGCACGTGGACGTGATACGTACAGCCGCGTGGGATGGTTGGTCGAGGTTTGCCTAATTTGTTTTCCTTCTGTTAAATGCTTTTTTCCCCTCTCGCTTGCTTACCATCTTCTTCAAACTGGTTTCCATTTCTCGGGAAATAATTCGTCCCCACAACGGGGCCGACGAGTGAAGACTGTGCGTCTTCCCTATTAGGAAATCTCCCGTGTACTGTACGGAATCCATTCACGGGTAATTCTTATTCGCATTCTATATTCAGCGATGTGGCATGGAGATCAATTTCACCCCGAACTCATGCCATACCGTGCCATACCACGACCTTTTCGAGCAAATCAGGAAATGAGATCCCTGCACCAAAGGCGGGAATGCATCAGTTACTCCAATTTATGCTTCCTTTGTGCATCTGTTGGAGCTTCGGATGGTTTTTTTTTGTATTATTTTGATTGTTGGTGTTCAAGAACAACAAGCACCCAACACCTTCGATGGCCCTGGGTCGAACACATAAAATTGCTAATCGATGTATATCGATCGCGACGCGACCGGATGGTTATGCGCGCTCGCTGTTTGCGCATTGGCCATTGGCACCCTTCCCCAAAAAGGTGTGCGGCTTGATGCGGCTCCCATTCTGATGTCATTCGGCTGATGTATCACCCAGTCTCAGGGCTGCCGGATGCGGCAAGTAGGACGACGCACGGAACGACGACACCAAAGGAAAATGGAGAGCAATAAGAGCGCTGCAACAGTTCGAGAGGATGAAGCATCCGCATCCTGACGTGTGGAGTTTGGGCAACTTAAAAATTCGACCTGAACTCGTTGCGTGCCAAACCGACGCGAATTCGTTTCGGGGTGCTAAATTGCCAGTCCTTATTTTTATCCTTCCCGAAAGCTGTTTTTTAATGCTTGCCGTAGTTATTGCTTGTGTTGTCGAATGCAGATAATTTTGCAGAAATGAAGTGTTCTTGGAATTGGATGTTGTCCGACTGTAATGAAGTTTTTCTTAACCGTTCCATTCAGGTGGTTAGATTTTAAACGTGACCTGTTTTATGTTTGGCAGGAAATGAATGACATCAAACTCATTTAAGTGCAACATAAAATTTTATTTTTGACAAAACTCCCAATCGCTATAATTACCAAACTATGAATATTTCTTCGCAAATATTCTTGAATTAACCTTTCCCGCAATCAATGCACTCGCAGCGGAAGCAAAGTAATGGGAGAGAGTAAACGTGTGCACAATCCGGTAGCATTTTAAAAGCCTCCAATCGATTGCACAGATGTTTAAGAAAACGATCATTTCCATAACCAGCCGTAAGCGCTTCCGCCCTCATTATAATGCCCGTGCCCGACCGGCAAACCGGCAATTAAGCTGAAATAGATTCTTAACCACCCGAAAGCAAGCTCTGTGTGTGTGTGTGTGTTTTGGTCCGTTTGAAAATGATATCCAAAGCCCAATTCGCCCGCGCAAAGCAATGAAGCTTTAAGCGTTCAAGCGTGCACGCCCAAAGGATGCTATTAGCCTTCAGCTCTGGAGGGAGGTACTTCGGAAGCTAAGAAATAATTGCCCTAGAATCTCGTGCCGCCGCACATCGCATCTGGGATAGAAAGGAAGAATCGAAACAAAATCTAAACCCGGCGATTTGCGATTCGATAAGTCCACGGGAATCTTAACCCTATGGAATCAAAATTACTACAACAAAACGTTGATTAGAGGGGTTTCCTCTAAAGCGCTTCCAAATTGTTGCTCCGTAATCACATAATTACCCATCTGAGTTTTGTTCCGTGCTGCAGCACTGAAAGACGCGTTCATCGATCGATCGTCTTTCTACACTATCCCGGTTCATTTTGCGGTTCGTCGTTCTTGCTCGTGCCGTTACCGCGCCGTTCCCCTGCTACTGCTGGCTGCTTATATATTCCCCCGGCTCGATGGGCTCTGCTTTGAATGATCTTCTCTTCTCTCGGTGATTGATGGAACCGTGCGTGGATGGTTGTTATGGCCAGCACGCTCGGTTCGTCTTTCGTCTCCCACGTGCACCGTACGGAGGCTGCCGTGTGCTGTGGATAGACAGTCGGTATCGATTTTAGTCGGCAGAGGTGTTTTGTAATAAAATTACACTCTGTTCCTGCGATACGATGGCTGTGCGTTTTGAAGACATTAGTCATCTCTTTGAAGTTGATCATCTGCAAAAGAATTATAATTTTAATATTACTATATGTAATTATTTTAATTATTGTTGCAGCGCAGTTTCAATTTATGTAAATTTTCAATATCAAAGTTTTATTCATGCTGTAAAGTAATGCATTGTCGTGCTCTTATACATGTTCCATGTGTAATATATGTTAAATAAATACTGCTATTTAAACTTAGAGTAATTAAAAAAAATCAACGTAGATAGAACAATTGACTCACTTAAACTTAAAGAAATTCCTAAAATCAACGAGAAATATATTAAATGTGTCGAAGGGTGGATTATTTGACAAAATGGCGAAAAACATTGGACTAGGACAGTGATTGGCAAAGTACGGCTCGCGAGCTCTTTTTTCTATTCCTTTCGTGTATTTGATTGAACTTTCAAACATTTTTATGATTTTTTAACAATTTTTTTACAATTATAAATGCATTTTTCGTTGCAAAGTTTGAAACCAACCGACTAGGAAATTGACAGTAAAAACCAAAACGAACTTCTAAATTAAATGACAGCATACAATGAAATAATAGTTTCAAGTTGAATGGCCATGCCAATGAATGGACATGAGCGGAAGGCTAATTTTTTCCATATTTTTCTTTTATATCATGTAGCCAATTCGTAAGGACCTCAGAATAAACCTGCGCATTCAAACCTAGAGCGCACGTGGCAACACACAAATTAAATTGAATGTCAGTGATTATAAAATTCTGATATTTACTAGAAAGTACACATTAAAGATGTATTATCCTGTTTCCAAAGAAGATTGATGTGATGTAAAAATTGTATTATGGTTACAGAGACGAAAATTGAACTCTCCGGATCGTCACTTATTCTTCTTCATCTTTGGCACAACAACCGTTGTCGGTCAAGGGCTGCCTGTACCACCTAAGGGCTTGGCTTTCAGTGACTTATAATTACCAAAGTAGCATAGTCAGTCCTACACATGGGGGCACAGTCCATTCGGGGCTTCAACCCATGACCGGCATGGGTTGTTAAGTCATACGAGTTGACGACTGTACCACCAGAACGCCCCAGGGTCGTCACTAGATATTAATATTAAGAACAGGTTGTGGAATCGTAATTATAAAGTTTAATTGTATTACTTTGGAAAGTCTATATTATTCATAAGAATTTAGACTATGAGTTCTTGCTTAGTACCTTCAATTTTCCATATCCCTTGTACTTTGTAAATTTGGTAATGGATAAGCTTCTGTTGCTTCCGATTTAAAATACTTGGATGTTATATTTATTGTCTTGATTATTATATAGCAAGATGATTAATGTTATGAAGACATTTTCCATTTCATAACAATTATTTGATATCTTTGAGATTTATTGAAAATTTTAAATTCTAAGTGACATTTGCTTTTGAGTCAGGAGTGAAGGTAGTATTTAAAAAGAAGATTGGAACTTGTCGATTATAAAAATAAAATTCATAGGAGTGTAAAGCTTAAATGAAACAATAAAAAATAAGATCATTCTATAATGCCAGCATCAAAACACGGCCAGCACTGTAATCGATCCAGCGTCGGGAATCTCCCCCACACACCACCTTATTTGGGCACACGCACACACTTCCAAAGCTATCGGAAAAGAGCATCTCGGAATCGCCCTATCTGCTTCACAATCGTTCCGGAGGTGGAGGAATTCCCTGCATCCAAGCATTCTGGCAGACATTTGTCTTTTTGTCACTTTCGAAAGCGCGTTTCGTTTCGCTTCCAGCTTCTCACGTTCCATCCCATTCCACGTCTCCCATTCTTACTCCCATGCCCATGGAATATTATTCTTTGTGCGCGACATTCGTTTTTGGTGCGGCTTGAAGGAGCGTTTGAAATTCGTTTGCTTCATTTTCCATTCCAGGTTCTCTTTTCGGTGCATAACCTATTAGATTGTTGGTGTATTCATTTCCATGAAATAAACTGTCCAATAAGAATATAAAACGCTGTAGGATGCATTTTTGGAGAACATTCTTCTTCTCACTGGCAGGCGTGCTGGCAATCGGTCTATGCTCTTCCTTTTTTGTACATTTGCTCACGTTCGCTTCGCGGTTTACACTTTTAGGGTTTCGCTCCTTTTACATCACACTTTATAGGTTTTGGAGTGTGTGTGAATATTAACTTTGTTATTGTGCTCGTTTGATTTTTTCCGCTAAGTACGTTTTGCTGTGAATTGGTTTAGAATGTTGTATACATTTGCTTAATTCCGTAGTTGTTGTTTTTTTTTTGCTCTTCTGCTCGCCAAAAGCCCAAATACCCGAAAGGTATCGTGAAAATGGATTTTCGTTGTTTTTTTTTTGTTAAATTGTTCGTCTCTTCCAGCGATGGGGACCGAAATGAAAGAACTTTATTCATTGCTTTTTCAGGTTTCTTTTTCTTTTGTTCGTTTACGAACACTACGAATACTTGTGCATCAACGGCCGATGTGCATCTATTCATGCATGTGGCTGGTGGTGCGGTGTGTAGCTGGTGCATGCTTATGCTGCCAATGAAGTCAAGATGCATTTAAAACGGTTGCGGGGTTTTCTTTCCTTTTTTTTGTTTGGAGGGCTGCCATACCATCCACATACGCATGAGGGCTAAAGAATCGAGAAGCAAGAAGCAAGTGTCAAAAGGGAAGCCACATACACACCGAATATTAACGGAACGTGCACCGAGCGACCAAGAATGAAATGAATCGTATCGAAACGGAAGGATTTCAGTTGGATTTTCAATGCGGGAAAAATGCTCGAGGGCACACATAAAAATGTGTACGTGCAGGAACAGACCATGGAGCGAAGACGCAAGCAATTGAATGCCTTGCAAGAAGATGCCTTCAAAGCGTCATCCCAACTGTTTGTAAGATGATCAGTTGGTGTTGGTGTTGGTGTATGTGTTTTTTTTTCTCTCTCTTCTTGAAATTTCAGTTTGACAACGTTTCGTTGTCCTTCGTGGCCCTTCTGCAAGCATGGATTTATGCTTCCTTTGTGTGCCTTTGAGTCTCGAACACCCATACACACGGAGAGCTGAGAGACACACAGTAACGTTAGCACACATGGTCGGGATCGGGAAAGAAAAATGATGTTGACCAGCAGCACCGTAAGAACGATGCGAAAGTGTAAAGAAAGAAAGATGCTCAGACACATTGGTAAGGCGAATGCCGATAGCCACACAAAAAAAGAGCCCAAGAAACTGGAGAAGACCATAGAGCGGAATAAAGGAATAAAGAAATTCCGAAAAAGGTGTGATATGGCATCCCGCTCACTCGGAAGCCGGTAGCCGGTTAGTGTGATAAGATAAGCGATAGACGCGGCAAAGCAACTTACCCGGACAACACCGGGGCAAGGGCATGGGCGAGCGTGTGCAGGGCTTTTTCGTCCAGCTGTATTGTTGCTCTTTGCGTAGAATTCCCTACAATTCTTTTCGTCTCTTCAGATTCTAAAGGAATCTCCTTTGCCCTTGAGTTTCGTCTTTTGACTGGAGTGTTTTCTTTTATTTTTATTCCCTCGAGGTGATTTATTGGACGATGCTTTGATAGTTTTCCGATGCAATTATACTCATGCCGTGTGAGAAAAACATGCTTATTACAGCGAAAAGGACATCATACTTTATTGTACTACATGCAGGGATGCACATTTGCCGGTCAGTATCGCAATTCATTGATTGTGGTGAAGATTGTTTAAAGAGACAAATTCTTTCATATATTGTTGATGATCAACTTCTTTATTTAATTGTTTATTTTACTTATTTACTTATTTAAGTTTTACTATTTACTCTGACATTAAACATTTTATTTTTATATTTGTATTTGTTATGATCATCTTATTGTTTCTTTTGACATTCAATTTCTTACTAATTTTGTTTATTCTGTTTTTTGTGTAATCATTTTATAAACGTTTTTTTTAAATACTTCATTTTTTTCTATATTATCTATCTCTTCACTTGTTTGTGGTATTTTGCTGAGACAATTATTTCTTACTTCCTTGGTTTGTATGTTTGTTTTTATATCCTTGTTATTGTAATCACTTTTATAAATGTTGTTTAGCTACTCCACATCTTTTCTAAATCAGTTTACATTTCACTTGTTTGTTTTATTTTGGTGAGAAAATAATTGCTTATTTACCTTTTTTATTATTTTATTCTTAGATTTTTACATCGTTCCTTCTTGTCGGTTTTTTTCAAACTGAGCCTATTGGCCTCATTCCCTGTCTGTTTTTGAGTCATATTGTATTCAGTTCTTTCTTTTGTACAGTCTTTCCCCGAGTTTCGCTAATAAGGCGTTACTGGAACATTCGATACTATTTTATTTTAATTATTCGATGTTTGATATTTTACAGATTTTTGCGTATGTCGAATATTATGTTCTTCAGCCAAAATATGGATGATGAATACTTTTTTATGATTAAATTTAGTACTTTTATGCACATTTTTTACTTATTCCATAGAAATTCGTATAGAAAATTGTGTTATTTCTAAGTATTTATCGAATTCCACTTTTTTTCAAAATTGTAATTTGTTTTGTATTTGACAATTTTATGATACAATGCTATGAATCCGTCAAATAAACTGTCCAAACTAAAAATTCGCATATCTCGAGTGTAGCCTAACTCTGGGACTGTATATAGAATATAATTTCGTTACGTTACACTATCAAATTTATTAAAAACTCACACTGAGATTAGAAAACGTAAGTAACAAAATTACATTCATAGCAGTATCGAACAGGATCGAAGGAAAATGCATTAATCCAGATTAATATGATTAGGTGCTCCTCTTCCTCATATACGAAAACTTGCAGCACCAAAAACCCTTCTTGAGTAATTTAATAAGTTTCATTTCCAAAAGTGCCTATGTCTATCCTACACCCTGTACTATCATCTTGCCTGGAATCGGATTAGCCTTTTTCGGCCTTCCGTCTATCCGTTCGGTTGAATTTGAACTCATTTTATGGCCTACGAAAGAACATTTACATCTGCTCATGTTAGGAAGTCGTGGGAAGTGGCAAGGGTTTCGACAGCCGTTCTGCGGTTAGTTTCGTCGTAAAAGTCTAATCCCCGCGTCAACCCCCGGCCGCATCGATGACCCGGCCATCTTGGATTCATCCCATGAGTCAGCCGAAGGGGGAGCGTGAATCTTCAGAATCTATTGATCGTTATATCAAATGTCCACCCGTTAGTTACCGTAATTGATGATGCTGTATCAGCAGCGTGATGAAAAATCTCATCATAATACTCGCACGCGGGAAAGCGAGATAGAGAGTTAAAGAGAAAGAGAGAGATGAGGGGAATTTATCTAATAAATCAAGCCGCATAAAATCGGATAGGCTCGCAACCTAAGACACGAGGGAAGATGATCTTTCTACACGCAATGGGAAGATGTGCGTGGGTGTGCGACAGAGAGACGATGGTCTCGAATTGGTGTGTATCGTACTCGCTCGCATCTGAACGATTCAAGTAGGCCGAGCCAAACGGTATAGCAACGGTTGACAAACCGACCTCACTTCAAGCGTGTTTGAACGTCACTATTTTTT
The DNA here is from genome assembly GCF_016920715.1 of Anopheles arabiensis. NCBI lineage: Eukaryota > Metazoa > Arthropoda > Insecta > Diptera > Culicidae > Anopheles > Anopheles arabiensis. The sequence goes on from NC_053518.1 coordinate 37,931,700, forward strand.
ATTTGCTTCCTCCATTTACAACACCCCCCTCCGTTGCTGTGCCACGAGAACGGTATGTTGCGGCGGGGTCGGACGGTGCGGAGGTATTTTCCTAATGCGTTGGTGTGGATCTCCTTCTTCCACTGCTCTCTCCACCCGTACCCGTCTCCACTCTCCAGCGTCCATCGTTCGTGGGTTGGGATTACACCGTCACTTCCTTCCCTGCCGCAAGAGAACACGATACCCTTTCCCTTTTCTGTCTGTCGGTCGTGCTCTCCTCAGGCCTAAAAACAGGCAAACCCAACAGCAGTGCCAAGATGTCTAGAAATGCGTCGTTAGTTTGGTCGTTAGACGGGAGGTGCAGGGATTGGTAGGGGAAGCTGTACGAGACGTTGTGTGCATGCGTGTGTGTGTGTGTGTGCGCAGAGAAAACACAGCCAAACGGTTCGTTCCTCTATGCGTAGGAGAGTACGCAAAGAAGGAGTAAAAGGGCAAAGAGGAAAAGGGAATGAAAAAAAAAATACAACACACATGTGCGCACGCGGAGAACCCAACTCTGTACTCGAGGGGGCGGAAAGAGTGGGCCGTAGAAACGTGGTGTGTCTCGTTCGTTTGTTCGGTCGTCACCTTGCCTTCCCGCTTCTGCCCATTGCGGATGCCCGGTACAGTGTGTTAAGCGTAGCATTGCACAGCGACATGTTATGGGTATGGTACTGTGAATCGTTCATATAGATTATAGCATATTACCAATTTACAAATGTTAAATGATGTTTTGACTTCTTCATAACGTTAATCTTTCTTTACATTTTCATTTTCTCTTGTTGTAATACACATTTGGAAAATATTGCCATCGTACTCAGTAAGCATGTATCTTGTGTCTCTCAATCTAGGATATTGACTATTCAGCATAATGGATATTAGGGATAGCTGAAATGGCTGCCCAGCTATGAGTATACTATTCTACTACGGTTTACGGCGAACCTCTAAGTAAAGGAAAATGAAGAAAATGAAGAAAAAAAACAAATTAATGATTTTCATACGTTTCCGTCTGAGTAAATACCGATAAATATGTATGTTGACGTATAACTCAAACTTAAATCTTGAAATTATTTTCTTTTTTATTGCACTATACAGTTTAACTAGTCGAGGCTGGAGCAAGAAGAAGTAACTGCAAATTTTTTGTGTTTTGATTTTTGTATCTGTATTAGTAAATGTTTAGAATCTTTCTTCAACTTTTATCTATGTTTTGTATAATCATAACATTCAAATTTTCCTTCCGAATAAAAAAAAAATCAAATTTGGAGGTCAGTTGTTTATCTCTGTAAAGATCACCAAATTTGAAGCAGAATCACATATGTTTGGATTACGATCAATAGTCTAAGAGGCTCTTACAATCAGGCTAGTTTTTTTATTTGATACTTACATTCTTAATTTCTATTTTATTCTGAATAAAAAAAAACTTCTTCGAAATACTGTTTTAATGAGAGTTTTTTCCCTACATACTAACGGCGCTATATAAAGCAATTAGACGGAGGTATTAATAAGAATTATACTCGTTTTCATTGATGGTATCACATATGCTGGCATTAATCGTAAAGACTTGACGGATACAAAATATTTTGTTTTAGGCCTATAATGGAGTAAAATTGGTTGCCAGCTGAAAAGTTTAATTATATTTTTCCATTGAATTTAACTTATGGAGAACTGTTAATAATGTTAGCGCATAAAAGAGAACATAAAAATTGTACAAATCATGCAGCAATTAGATACACTTGCTTTCCTAGTAGTAAATGATATGTCGCAATAGCGGCTATCACGCATTACGTCCCCACTTGCGCACAGCACACTGTAGCACACACATATATATCCGGCAAAGAAAACAACGCACGCACTACGCCACCGACGCGAAGAACGAACCGGGGGCACAACACAACGACGCAGCATTCGAGATATTCACTTCGTTCTTGACGCTGCCGTGGTGCGGTTCAGTTTTCTTCCACTGCGCGGAACCGCGCGCTGTGTGTGCTTTTTGAAGCAGAGAGCGCCCGAGAGAGAGAGAGAGCGAGCGTGCGCTCGCTCCGAGAAACGACTTGTATTTTGACAGTTGAGTTTGCCGTGGGTGTGAGACGGAAAGAGCGAATAGCCGTGTTAACGCAAGTGCGCGAGAGGAAAGATATATCGAACGACGGGCAGAAAAATAAACGTACAAACGGGTCGACGGGTCGGTGGTGTGTGTTGTACTGGTTATATCGTCGTTCGCTGTTGTAGTTTTTTTTCTTCTGCTGCTCTCGCCCGTGCGCTTGGTTTTGCGCGAAAAGTGTGACTTTTTGAATTGATTTTTCACCACCAATTGTTCACCGACCGGGTTAGATAAGTAGCGCAAACGATTGGTGTGAAGGAAAATTGTACCAAACGGTAGTCGGTGCGCGCAGGGTAAAGCGGCAACCATTAGAAAACCCCAAGTAAAGTGTTTCCCGTTTTGTTGTGGTTTCTGGGTAGGCGAGTGGTACGTCAGGTAATAATTAGCAAAACGGACGGAATCCCCCCATCTGTGCGCGTGTGTGTGTGTGTGTGCGTTACCATAACATCTGTGTGGGAAGAAAAATAGAACGGGTTGCTTTGCTTTCGTAACGCAAGAAAAACAGAGCAGCAGCCGCAACCGCAGACAGAAAGAGGAAATACACTCAGCATGGTACTGTGTGCGAGTCGTTGGTGAGTTGGTGTGAGTGCCGAACCTCCTCCCCCCCTAAAAGGGACGCAACAATAACAAAAGCCTCCCTTCGCCGCCAGGCCCCAACGCAGTTAAATTAATCAAACTCCGTGGGTTGCACCGTTCGCGCTCGTGTGTGTGTGTCTCCCCCGTTGTGACGCGTACGTCCGCTGTGTGTTTCTAGGTGTATGTGTGTGTGCGCGGGTACTATAGCACACACAGGCGTGGGTGGCTGTGCCGTTCCGTTGTGGGTGTCGAGTGTTTTGGTCTCGTGTTGCGCGTGGCTGTGTAGTGCGACGAAGATTCACAGCATCCGATCGTGTGCGCATCCTCTTGAGAAAGCGAGACTGTAGGGTTCCCCCGGTCTCCGTGCCGAGGCAGCAAACAAAACAAAAACAGTTTGTTGGCCCTTGCTTGCCTTGAAGGAGGAGGAAGGGAGTAGAAGCAACAGCGCTCTACAGACAACGGGTGGTTTTTCACGGTCCGGGAGTTTTCCGGGAAAAGTTCCAATTACACAGGGAGAGGGCATTGCAAATGCTTGTTCTTCGCGTGACGTCGTTTTATGTAAGCACACGATTTTCCTAGAAGCTAGAAGTGTGTGCGCCTCTGTGGAAGAGGCGAAAATACCTGACAAATCAAAGCATCCATCTGTGGCACAGGATTTAACCAGCACCTTCATCCCCCCGCTGGTATGGTGTTGGGGTGGTGGTGAAGAAAACACCTCTCCCAACGATGGCAGTAGGCGCAGCAGCCGCATCCCTACCGACCACCGAACGCCGTGAACGCGATCTGCATCAGCAGCAGGACGAAGACACCGGAGGCAGCGAGAGCGAGACAGCCGTCGTGATGTGTTGCAGTGAAAGGTTTTGAGGGCGACAGAGTAGTAGTGTGCGGAAAAGGCGAAAACTCTCGCGAAAATTTGCGTTCAGTAACAACGGGCAGGAAGGGGAATGAAGAGGGTATGGGTGTGTGCGCGCGTCTCTATACCCCCGTGTCGATGAATGCTGCAAATTGTCAAACCAAACGCCACAGTTGCCTTACAAACGACTGAGCTGCTGAGTCGTTCCGCGGAGAGAACGATTTTGTAATAAAACAAAAAGAAAAAAAAGGTGCACAAAAGAGAGTTGGGCGCAGGAAAAGTGGGTGGTGGTTTTGGGAATCGATCGTGCAACGAAACCCTAAGATTGCGGTGCGACCACGCGCGATCACGCGATCTAGACGATACCGGAGTGGGGAGAGTAGTAGTAACACGCCGGGGAGAGGAGAGGAGCGTTAGTGTGTAAAAATAAAAATGCTCCGATTAATTGCCACCATCCTTGCCGTCGTTGGCATTTGGTTGCCGCACGCCGCGTACGGCGGCGTTCGTTCGGACGACGGTGACACGCTGCCAATACTGCCCCAGGCCGGGCCGTCCGGTGGCAACTTTTGCCAGCGACACTGCCCCTGCCTGGGAAATGCCATCGATTGCTCGAAGAAGAACCTCAAGACGCTGGCCGTGCCGATGCCGAGCTGGGTAGACAATCTGTAAGTATACGTGCGATGCTGTCATCCTTGTGCAAGTACAGAGGGGAAGGGCTGGGTGGTAGACTCAAATTTTCCGCCAACTGTCTCTCGTGTACGACGGAATATCTCCGTTTTTAAACACATCCATTAGTCGGCGCGATTGCGGCTTACCAACCACCATCATCATCGTCATCATTATCCCCATGATCATCACGCGTCACCGTGTTTTGCATTGCACTCGGTCCCTCGGAGGGCCGTGCCGTGTCCGCCTTTATGACAAGCACGGACCCGGAGCGATCCCAGCGCTCCCTACGGTTGGAAGGTTTTTGATTTATTAATATAACACACACACTCTCTTCTCAACCCGACGAAGACGTCGCCACTCCGAACCCCTTAAAAGGCCACCGACAAGCGCGGTCATGGCAGGGAGAAGCAGTGTCGTCACACACACACGCCGCACTCACCATGACGGAGACACTCCGTGCCAAAAGTGCAATTGGCGAGATGTGTGGCGATGCACCTTTTTCCATGCCATGCAACGGAATGCCAATAAGCATGGAAAAATTAATGGATGGACCGTACCATCGCCGGTGCGTTGACATTTCCGGCACGGGGAAAACCCGGAGTCCGTTTTCGCGACTGGTGTGCCGTTCGTTCCGGCAAAGTGCAATCCATCACGGGTGCGATGTAAAGGTCGTGCCCTCGGTCGTGGTGGTGGGGGAAAACCGTTAAAATTCTGTTTCGGAAATGGTTAATCGGCCGGGGCGAGCATCATTTTCTCATTAATTAAAAGGTCTTCGACCGAGGAGTCCCTTACGCACCCTTTGCCTTCTGCTTTGGGAAATTCGAAAAGCAGGAAGTGGGAACTGTTTGCAGCTGAGTCTGATCACTTCTGCAATGATGGCGGAGTCGTGTGCGAAAAGCATAACTCTGCTATTTTGGGGCCGATGCAGGATAGGATCGTTTTAATCGAACCGATGGCCTGGAAATGGCAAACGAGAAAGCAAGCCTTTCGGTGGAGTTGCTGCTGCTGCTGCTGCCCGACAATCGTCTGACCACCGTGCGAACCGAATGTTTGGTCGATTGAGGGTGGTCTCGGTCTCGGTAGAGGGCAAACGAAATTGTATGCAAATTACAGAACAGTGATACGAAACAAAGAAGCTTTGGCAACGATCGATATCTCACTGGGGGGACGTATTTGCAGCGGGTTGGTGTTGTTGCTGTAACATGAAGTGATGATAATCGCTTGTTTTTTTATGCGTGGCCTACAATCTTATGGACTTTTTCTGTTCATATTTACACGGAGAAAGAGTTGATGATGCAAATATTTATTTAAAAACTTTTTAATTATGATATCAAACATGTCGGAGATGGAAGAAAAGTGTCCTTGATGAAATGGTATTTAACGTATGTTTCGGCTGAATTGAACTTTTACTAGTTTATTTGGCATGGTTACAGGGCTATGCAATATATTTGTGAGGTTATCAGGAAGCGTTAAAGACAACACAATTCCCAGGTCTTAAATCCAAAAGATATATTGAGCCAAATTAGTTCCAGGAGCTTCTACATAACTCGCACTGGGACTGAATATAATGCCAGGTCTTAGAGTTGGGGTTAAACCTACCCAGAGCCTGGAATTGATCCTGATTCCATTTCGGTTTTGGAACACCTTACCGACAATGAAACTGATCCTATACTGGTCCTGGAACCCATATCAGTACTTTAACTGAACTCACACCAGTCCTGGAACAAATCCCGTGCCTATACTGGTTCTGGCATTGTTTTCGTTTACATATCGCTTTTGTAAGTGTTTCAGAACCTTACCATTCCTTGAACTGATCCTGACATTTCTTGCTGAAACTTCTGCCTTTTTTTATTCTGGACTAAAAACAGAACCTGTATGACTTAACAACCTGTCATGATCCAAGCCAAGAATGGACCTTCCACCGTAGTTAGGACTGACTATCCGGCTGCTTGGTATTGAATAAAGTCTGGAAAGCCTTATAGACTGGCCTGTTCGATTAGGGCGTTTACGTCGAGTTGAAGAGTATCTATCTCAGTCAAGGAACTATTAAGCCCAGTTTTTTCCTGTATTTTTATTTGCGTAATTGAAGTTGTAATTGAAACTAACTATGTGTTAGTTATACCAGAAAGCGATAAGAATATTTTTTGAAATCTCTTCATCACTTTAAGGAGATACAGTGGCTCAGCAAATTGATAGTACAGCTGCATAGAATTTGTAAAGTTATTTTAGATATTTAGATATTTAGATTAGATTACTTTGTTAATGGATTAATACATGGGAGTATCATAAGACATAACATAAGAATACATGGGAGTATCAATCAACAAGAATATGATAATATTCAATCACTCAACATATCTTTCAATAGAATAAGCCCAGCAACACTATCAGTATTAATTGGGAAATAAAATAACGCAATAAACAATGCATGAAAATTCCATGGCAAAATCAATGATTTCCCTGCATTTATTGTAACATTGTTGCACCTCACCGATAAATGCACTTGGTAGCAAGGGCTCGGCAAACAAAGAACTCCATCCTCTGCTGTGTCTGTTGCTCATCTTATCGGATGGCTCACGTCCGCCTATCAGCACAGCACAGCCTTTTTTCACGTCCAGTTGACACGACTTACGTGATACAATGCACAAGCACAGGCAGGCCAGGGGTCCCTGGTGGATTTTCTTCCCTACTATCACACACACCTTTCCCTCGCCGTTGATTACACACGATCCACATTATTGTAAACATGCACTGGCTCTGGAGCGATATGCACTTGCACATCTCATGGAGCATCAATCGATCGTTCACATCACACAGATCGATCAATCAGCACTTTGGTGTGTGCGGGAGTCGATGGTAAACTGTTGGAGATTGCACGCTGCGCTTGATGGTTCGTGTATTTCGGGCTTACGGTGTTGTGTGTCTGACGTGCCAAGTCAGACCATCGCATCCTTCACACAAATGCACGCTGCGCACTGCAGGTGATTGGAACGAGCCACTCGTTCTAAAATGGAACACACTTCCGGAAAGCTTAGATGTAAAGATATCCAATTTTGATGATGCTGAGATAGAGAGATATATCCAGTCGATAATTGGGATTTGTTGATGTTAAATCAAGCAATATTATTTATATTTTGAAGATACTTCAATCGTCCCCATGTACATGTATGTCGCTGACACTCTCCTTGACACACCAAATGGCCGTTTGTTCTAGCTGTGTTGTAAGGCTTATCGTGTTCGGTTCTCGAACACCACCCACTCTCGGGTACGTATTTGTACACTCTCCCGCTTGCGTTGTCAGCCAACCGCGCGGTAAAATACACACGCGTAAAGGCAAAACTAAAACCCCGAACCCCCGCGTGTGAGAGGAGATATGGTGGAGAGGAGAACGACACAGAAACAAACGCGTATATGGCTTCGATTATTGCCTATCGGAAGGTTTTTCAGCTGCTGCAGCATTGCTGTTGACACTTCAGCTTTTCCTCTTGTATCGCCTCAAACTCGTGCGCAATTGCTGTTGAGCCTAGGAGTGGAAGAGAGTAGGGCGGGTTGGAGTGTGCTCCTTTTGCGACGGCTACATGCGCATATGTGGAGCTCAAAGCGAAACGATCATGGAGTAGCGGTGTTTAACTAGAACGCGCATTTTGTACATGTACGTACGGTACGGGGCGGTACGTCATAAGGGCCCTTGTTGTTGTTGTTGTTGTTGTCGTGGCTTGTCGTTTCCCTTTACACTCTACGCAATGTTTCCATGTACACTGACACGATTTTCCTTCTAAAGATGAGATCATTCGATGGGGTTTGGAGGTTTTTTAACAACAAAAAAAGACAAGCGTTTTGTAAGAAAGTACTTTTAGTTTGTTTTTCATTTTGACAGTAGAAAGAAGTTGGGTCCTCCTCTATAGCTGCCAAGGAAAAAGGGCTGATGTGTGTGTGTGTACCTTGCTGAGCATTAAACGGCCCTCAACTATCGATAGGATTGCTTATCAGCAAAATTTTGAGCGACATGGGGCATTGAATTTTCTAGTTTTCGATAGGTAATGTGCCAACCAGTGTAATAAGTGATACTTCCCGAAAAAAAGCATGCCTTGGCTGGCTGGGACTCTCTTATCGCATGGGAGAAGTTCTACGATGCGTGTTTGAACAGGCGGCTTTCCGAGAAATAGGTTTCTTTGCACCATTTTCTGTGAGGTTGTTGTATCTCGAATATGACTTGCCTGCCGCCCCTTCTCCCTCTTAGACAGCGAAGACACACGACGAGGCCCGTCATCAATCGATCGATCGCGTTTGTGTGTTTGCATTCGATTTGGAAAAAGGGCTGGCTGGCATAATCTTGGCCTTTTTTTCCTTCTTCTTCTTCTTCCTGTGGTCACTGTTTTATAGTTGTCTGTTTATGCTGTGTGATGATCGATAATGGGTTGATGTCGTCGTTTGTTGCTTCGAGAAGTGTGATAAGAGAGCCCACATTAAGGCGTGCAATGCGCGTGCTTCGATAGTTTTGTGGAGCCAGGAGGAGCCATGAAGGAGAGCCATTGAAGGGGCCACATAGACGAGTGTCAAGTGAACTATCACCACTGCGGGATGCGCCATTCCCATTTTTTATCTCTACTATTTACCGGAGAGTTATAACAATCAAATTGAATAGCATCAATTCAATTGCCATGCAATCAAAAGAAGCTCCAATGTTTACCCATCAATCATTTACGATTAGGGAAAGCCGTAACGGGTCACGGTTTATTGGAGCAAAGCTCTGTAATGAATTGTGTGGTAAAAAGGTGGCGATTTAAACATGCTTTTAACACAAAGTTTAGAAACATATTCGAACCACTCGTGAAGCAGGTTTTTTCCTCTTCATTATTATGTTTGATTTCTATAATTTCGTTCCCAAGCGCAGAATTCTTAAATGGTAGGATAATTTCTAGGAAATGTTGACATGTTTTCTATTTATGTTTTCGTAGCATCAAATGTACCGTACGATGCAGTAACATTTGATTTACTTATTATCGCTCTATTAGTGTGGTCGGGTTGATAAGTTCGATAAGATAGGTGGCGAGTATTTATTTGGCCTTACTACACAAACCCTTCGCAGACCTTCGCCTATCGATGTGCTAGCGACACCGCGGCATGGTGTGGTCCCAGGCAAGCTGCACCGATAGGTGTTCGATAAGGGAGCGAACCGCACCGGTAGCATAAAAATCAAGATCAAAGGCAAAACATGAAACAGTTTTATTGCTCGTGAATTATTGCCCTTTGCCCTTGTGTGTTAGCAATCCCGCGGTGTGGTGTTCCGGGAAGAAACTAATCACCCTATACTCTGGATACTTTTTACTTTTTATATGCTAAAAAACACTGAAAGCTATATTAAAACTTGTATGTATGTTTTAAACTAGTTTACCTTCGCGATCAAAGTCCGCCCAGCACGTTGGGCGCGTAGTGCGAATTTTTTTGATTGATGCGCTTTTATCTAGGTGTTTCGATAAACCGCCAGTTGCCACTCTCACGATCGGAACATTTCGACACTAGAATTCTACGAAACGACGTTTCCCATTTTCCTTATCACGACCATGGTTTGTTGGCAAAAATGAAACGATTTTTTTTCAGCGCTTCTATCAGCGTTTTCGATTGGCATAGGCAACGGGAAGAGGTTACATTTTGCAGCGAGCGATTTAGATAATCTATCTTCTATCGTCTAGCGTGTGCGTGTGAGTGTGTAGGTAGCAAAAAAAATGGAACCAATTGTGTTCGATTTATCATAATTTTCTGCAATTTGAATAGATAAGAGGCGCGACATTTGCGCATCCCCTCTATGCTGGGTCAAAACATAGTGCGATCATTTCTTTCGCAATATGTCAAAAATGAGGAGCAAACATAGATTTTAGTTTTTTTTCTACCCTATTTGCATATTTCGTTTGTTTACAGGGTTTTCCAGGGGTTCTCATAGTTGCGGAACACTTCCTCGACACTTTGGAAATTTGGGTATGTCGGGTGCCATAGAGTCCCCTTTTTGGACAGGCTCCTTAGAGTTTCCTATTAGAATTGTCCAACAAGGGTGCTGTAGAGTTCAATTCCTATTACATTAAGCTCATTTTACGTAGGAAAGAGTCAATAATGTGTCCCACACCTATGAGAACCCCTAAAAACCCTTTATAATTATAATGCTTTTGAACAAGTGTTCATTTTAAATTTCTTTACAATAAGTTGAATTGCAATATGAAAAAGTGTAACAAAAGGTATACTTTCTTTTTTTTTGTTTATTCTCATAGAGACTTAAAGTATATGAATAGTAAGTTTTCAAAATGTTTTCATATTCAAGTGACACAGTAATTTTTGTATCCGGAAAGAAAGTTAGCAATATTGTTGGAAACTTAAATTATGATCTTTCCTTCATCAGTAGATGGCTGAAGTACAAGAAATTAAAATTGGTTATGAGTAAAACTAAAATGTTGATTATTTCAAATAGACTATTATATGCACAACCTGAAATAAAAATAGACAGGGAAATAATTGCTGTAGCATCAGCAATGAAATATCTTGGGGCAATAGTAAATGCCAAATTGCGTTTTTGATTCTTATATTGATGATGTGATTAAGAAAATGGCCAGCAAATGTCTTACAACTTACAAGGCTTAAAAATGATATTAATTTGGAAGGACAGATTGAACTGTACAATACATTAATCGGGTTGTGCATTAATTTCTGTCATAATATAGTTTTTCTTACTTTGGAAACTATGTTTTCGCAACTTCAGAAGATTCAGAACAGAAGTGAGGTGAGAGCTGTGCCAAACTGTTTTACCTCGTCAGAGATTATGCTTAATATTTTGCAATGGATGTCCATGAGGCAAAAAATAACTTACCCCTAATCATGATCTACAAAATATTAAATGGAAATGTACCCGAGTACTTGGGGGAAAGAATGATCCGGGGTAACGATGTACATGCATCGCAGAGCACAAGAGCCCAAAATATCAAGAATATATAGAATAAGAAAATAAAGAGACGACAATCAATTGAGACATATGCGCGAGGATCAGATCGTCATGGATTCATATGTTGGGTTTTGAGATGGACAGACCTAAAGAGACCAACTATGTTGTAGGCTGTAAACCGTTTTCACCTATTATGGATGAGACTGTAGATCCCTGATTTTGCCAAAAAACTTGTTATTTTTAAACGAGTAAAATTAATAAATTCGTTCTTCTCAATCCATTAAAAGGTAGGACCCATTGTCATGGAAGCGCTTTACTCAAGCGTGCTATCAGAATATCTTGTTGTGTATGAATTGGACAGTGCTTGCCAACTAGGCTACAAAAGATTGGGCCGTAAGCAAAGGGTATGAGAATCCAAGCATTATAATATAAAAGTAATTTAAAAAGCAATGATTAGAAACAGAACTGATATGACAAAATATTAGTCATTATCGCAGGCACGGAATTAAGACGTGGATCTTCTAAAGCAAAACTCGTTTGGCATCATATAAAACAGATGATAACAACCACTCAAAATTGCATTTGGTGCACTAAAATTCACTCACAATTGATGCAATCTTTAAAATTCAAATGACGAATATCATGGAAGTCGAACCATATCGGTTCCAATGCTACCCTTTCCCGACTGATATGGTCTGTGGTATGTCTGACGTCTCGTTCCATATGCATCAGCAGGCTGTGCATGGGCCATGGATTTCTGCAGGGCTCGCTCGTCCGTTGTGCAATGCACGTACGGGCAAGAAACCCGATCGGGGGCCCTCCGTCGGCCATGTCGGATACGATTTTATAAAATTATCCATTTAGTGGGTAGCAGCACCCCCCCCCTGCGCCGCCAACCATCTAACGGTTATCAATGTGGGGCTAGAGCTGTGAACCCCTTAGCAAGATACAGCAGAACCGGCTTGAGTTTCGGAGCTGGTGGGTTGGTGCAAGGGCAAAGAGGGCCGGGCGGGGTGACTAATCGCAAACGACTTACAACCGGGTAACAGCCTTGCTTTTGCGCGTTTGCTAAGCGTGTGTGTGTCAGTTTTTAAAATTGATCTTACCACACCCAGCATCCGACGACATGATGGTGATGGTCGCGTTGGTGGTCAGCTGGTGAAGTTGCGCTCTGTTTTTGCATAAGCTTTTGAAATCTAATTTGAATCGACCCTAGAGAGAGAGAAAGAGAATGGAATGTGGGTGTGTACAATCGAATATGATTTTGCGAAAGGGAATAGGTTGCATTTGCGTGCGTGACGGTGTAGTTTTATATCACATGGCACTGCACTAGTTGATCTTAAAAAGTTGTAAATAAAGACATTTTTTACTTTAAAATTTAATGATTGAAAACTACACAATTTTTTGAAAAGGATGTGACAAAATTGTAATCATTTTATCTGCCTATAAACTCCTGCCACGTACAATAAATTCTACAGGTTTCAGCTGAGTCACCAAATAATGCGACCGGATGTGCAATCATCATTCCATAAATATCTTCTCCCATCCGTATGCGTATCCGTTGGCATGTGTTGGGTTTTATTTCTAAATTCAATTCCCCACTCTCCAGTGTACGGTAATTGCGGAAATGCGGACTTGCTCATTAAACTATCCCACCTGTGGATTGATTAGACTGAGTGTCTCCCGCGGCGTGGTCCGTCACTGGCAAAAGGTCTAGCGAAACACGTTTTCGCCCCGGCGTGTGGAGAATGTTGAGGAAATCCCCAATGGCAAATGAATAATAATAATATTGTGGCCCTCCCGCGCATGTGCATTCTTTGTGCCCTGGGGGTTGCCAATATACAACAACATCAATCCGCCTACACATGTGTGTGTGTGTGTCTGTATTCCGCAAGTTGATTATCGAGCTTTGACTGGGAGTGTGTGGAGGTGTACTTCGACCATTCATGAATGCTGCAAACAGAGCTGACGAGAGGGGGTGGGTCATATGATGCAGTTTGCGTTGCGTTGCACACTGCCGATGATGATGTGTGTGCGCTAACCTAGCTGCTGACGGAACAACGGATTAGCCAGCTTGGTGCCAAGTAAAGGAACGCTGTTGTGGCGCTGTAGGTTGGTGGTGATGTTTGTGGTTGCAATCAGCACACTCTCTCGTCACGCAGCTCATCAAGTTACGCTGTGATAGGATGATATTACGTACAGCAACTAATTTCATATCATTTTAGCTCTTTAGCCTTCAAAGCTACGTTTCATTCTACTAATTGACTGCCCATTTTTATGTCGTTTTGTAGCTTAAAACGATGCTTCACTGACTAACTGGAACTGTTTTCATTATCATGCGAGAAATAATAATCAATAAACCTGACATCGTGATGCTGATGCGATTGATTAATGTGGTACTTCATTCATCAAATTGAACGCGCATGTTCATTGATTATATGCAGAACCGGAACCGGACGATACGGGGGTAACAGTTTGTCATAGCTTCCCTTGTCGTCTGTCTGTTCCCACGACCATAAATCATGGGACTCTTTTTAAAGCCGAATAGCTTTCTTTTTTTGGGTCGATAATTACTATTTCCCATGATAACACAACACTTTTAGACTTTTGTTATCATCAAAAATTACTGTCTTGTTGTGTCTGTGTGTCACAAAAAGTAAAAAACATGAACCTGTATCAGTGAAGCTAACCGTTCCACGTTCAAGTTGATTACAAACGATTCTAGTGCATAGAATGTTGCATATTCTTAAAGACTGTTTGTAATTGGTTTTAATTGTAACGCTTAAACCTCTGGAATTTTGAAAAATATTTTATAAATTGAAACATATAACATTTGTCTGTGTGTTACTCTGCCCAGTACAAATGATGTTTGGCTTTTTGGGTCGCATACCTAGCGCGATGTTTTGGCACCATTAATAGAACACACCTTTTTTCTGGCTCTTATCTTATCGGTGAATTGTTACGTTACCGGTGTGTGATTATACTGACTACAGTTGTTGTTTTTTTTTGCCAATCCATCCATAATCTTCGCGTAAATCCAAACATGTGTCTATGTCAATGTTGTTTTATTTTTAAGTTCAATTCTGTTTTGCGTCAGTATGCAAAGTCACAAAATTATGCAACATACTTACTTTTCACGGTCTGTTGCGAAGCATTTGCGACGCCAATTATCGTTAAACCGCAACTCACCTCAGCCAAACCCCATTTTTACCCCGTTTGAAAGCACGTATGATTGATTTATAATGACCGTCATTAGAGCCGTTATCTAGCATTTTTATAATCTTCTGACTGACGATTTTTTTTGTTGGGTTTTATTACAGCGATCTGGCGTCCAACCGTCTGAGCCACGAAACGATTTCGACGCAATTGCGAGACCTTGGGAAGTTACAGGAGCTGTAAGTACAAACCAAGATTTACTGGTGCTTAAAGAAAAAACACTTTTTACATTACATTCGTTTTGCAACAAACTCCCTTTTCTAGGAACTTAAACAACAATCGGCTACATCGCTTGCCCGTGTTGATGGGCGTTCGAAATCTTACCAAGCTGATCGCGAGCAACAATCTAATCGAAACGATCGACGCTGAAGCGTTAGCGGGCCTGCCGGCGTTGAAATTTCTCGACCTATCGCGCAACGCCATACAGGAGGTGCAGTACAGCTCGTTTCCGGTGAAAAACAATCTACAGTATTTGAACTTGAACTTCAACAAGCTGGTTGTTCTAACGAAAGGGACATTCAATCGGCTGCAATCACTGAAAAGACTGTAAGTGTTGTGTGAATGCAAGGTATAATAATGCCTACATATTATTTACGCTCCTTTGTTTACTTTCTTGCAGTGAAATCAGCAGTAACGGTTTGGAGGAAGTACAAAGTCTCACCTTTCAAAATTTGAACCAGCTGAAAAACCTGAAGCTGAACAACAATCGCATTCCAGCGCTGCTGGATGGCGTATTTCATGGGCTGATTGCGATAGGCACGCTGGAGCTGAACAACAACAGCATCAGCACGATACATAAGGGCGGATTCTTTAATCTGACCAGCCTCACCAACCTCGGCCTGGCGCACAATCGGATAGAGGAAATTGAGCAGTCCGGGTGGGAATTTACGCCGAAGCTGATCAGTTTGGATCTGTCGTACAACCAGCTGGAGTCGCTGGATCGTTCCACGTTCGAGGAACTGTCGGATTTGCAGACGCTCAACCTGCAAGGCAATCGCATCGCGGAGATTGGCGAGGGTACGTTCAACGAGACAACATCGCTGAAAACGCTGTATTTGAGTGGTAATCGCATCTCGGAGACGATAGAGGACATGTCCGGACCGTTCACCGGGCTCGGCAAGCTTGAACGGCTGTACTTGAACGCGAACCAGATCAAATCGGTCAGCCGGAATGCATTTCTGGGCCTAAAATCGTTGACACTGTTGGAGCTGAGTCAAAACAACATCTCCTCGATACAGAGCAATTCATTCCGAGATACACCGCAGCTAAAGGTACTGTGATTGGCTGTCCTGTAATTTGCTAATTATACAATGGTTCTTTATTAATGTCTTTTTTTGTTACAGAACCTGATAATGAATTCGACAAATCTGATTTGTGACTGTAATTTAAGATGGTTTTATCGCTGGATAAGGGATAGGAGCAACGTGTTTCAGATCGATGCCGAATGTATCTATCCGATATGGTTGCGGAATCGGTTGATTCGAGAACTGCACTCGTCAAACTTTACTTGCTGTAAGTAGCGAGGACACATTCCGATTTTGGCGAGCGTGGTGGCGATCTACAATTTACACTGTGCTTTATTTATTTACAGACGATTCGCCCAAACCTCACCTGATCGAGGAACCAGAGTCCCAGCTCGGTATCCGGGGCACTAACGTGTCGCTGGTGTGCACGGCCACATCAACAGCAGCGGATCCGATGTCATTCAAGTGGAAGCAAGACAATGCGGAGCTTTCCACCGAGCAGTACACGACGCATCAAATAAACAACGAAAACGGCACGATCGGCACAACGGAGCTGATCATACCGAACATACAGCAAGCGGGTGCCGGCAAGTATCAGTGCATCATCACCAACAACTATGGTGTAGTGTACTCGCCGAAGGTAAAGGTGACCGTCGGAACGTATCCCAAGTTTCGCAAGACCCCGTCGGACGTGAGCGTCGAGCCGGGAAAGGTGGCCCGGCTGAACTGTGCCGCGATGGGCGATCCGAAGCCACAGATTTACTGGGAAAAGGATGGCGGGAATGATTTCCCCGCGGCCAAGGAGCGCCGAATGCACGTCATACCGAACGAGGACGCGTTTCTCATACTAAACGTGCAGCTGGTCGACATGGGCGTGTACAGCTGTACGGCAGAAAATCCGGCCGGTGTTATACGCGCCAATGCTTCCGTGATTGTGCTGGAAAGCGAAACGGCAGTACGGCCCGTCACCAATCTGGAGACGGCAATCGGTAAAGCCAGTGTGATCGAGTGTAAGGTGAGTGCCTCGCCGAAGCCGGTAATATTTTGGCTGAAGGACGGAGAGCCAATAGGGCTGACGGAACGGCACTTCATTACGGGCGAGGGTCAACTGCTGGTGATCGTCGACACGGAGCAGACCGATGCTGGACTGTACGAATGTCGGTTCGAGAATGAAATCATTAGCGAAGGTGGCTCCACCCGCCTGACCGTGGTCGACGGACCGGAGGATATGCATGGCTCTGTGTTGGGCGAAACAGGGACGTACGGTGCTGGTGGTGGTGGTGGAGGAGGTGTGCTGGAGGACGTGCAACTGCATGCAAAAATGCTCCACTCTTGGGTGGCAATAGGGTTTGCTCTCATCGGTTGCATCGTGCTGACCTCATGCATCTGGATGTGCTGTTTGTATCGTATGCAGAAACGCATTCGCCGAGGTGGTAGCGGTTGCCCGAAGGAGACGGAACTCGATCTTGCCACTGGAATGGAGATAAATCAGCCAAACTTAATTGTGCGCAGCGGTGTCGGTACCTCCACTACGCCCGCTGGCTATTTCGAGTATTTGATTCCCATGGTACGCAGCGGCGAGGCAACGAGCAACGTGGATGACGACGGTGAGAGTGCCGACGGTGGTACGATCGGGCGCAAGCACGAGGGCTTCTATACGGCCGTTTCAAAAACGAATGTTCGCTCTACCGAGCTTGATCTGGACGATCTGGACGATGATCTGTCGTCGAAGGATTCGGGCACTGGTGGGGACTGTGCTTCGGCTACCGGTTCGACAAATGCTGCCCATCGCGGCAGTCAGGAGGATCTAAAGTGTTTGCTGCTACATTCGCTGAACCGAAAGCACACCAGCGAGCAGGAGTTAAGTCACCAGAAGCAGCCGTACCAGCTTTCGAGGCGATCGGAAGCACTCGTTTTACCCGGGGCGCACAGCGATCCGGATGACGATCCACGATTGGAGCCTCCGCCGCCGATACCGCCAGTCAATGTGACTACTGCTGTGCTGATGGTTGGGTCAGTCGATAATAATGCACCCGGGGTGGAGGTGATACAGCGGGACGATCGCTTACCCGCACGTGCGGCACACATAGCAACTCGCATGCCAAACTCACAAACCTTCCCCGTGTTCACGCAACCCACCAGCAGCTCGGTAACGGAATCGGCATTACGAACATCCTCGCTGGAAGCGTCGGCCGATCCAATGCTGCCGCCAAAAAAGCCAGCACCGCCACAGCAGCAGATACAGGTAAATCAGCTGTATCAATTGCTGCTGGAAAACCCTCGCTTGGTGGAAAAGCCGGCCAAATACAGAACCAAATCGATGGACCAGTGTCACGATATGGACGTTCGTCCTGCTTCAGCCAGCAGTGGCATTGGCACGGGAAGTAGCAACGGCAGTACGATGAATGGCGAGTTTCCCAGCGAGCAACGCCAGCTATCGTCGAGGATGGTGACGGACGCCAGACGGAAAGTGAAACGGTAGAGCTTCATCCACAGTTCCATCTGCTATAATAGACCGTGAAAGGTTGACCCGTAGACACTCTGCTTCATGATTGTATTTCTCTACGAAGAATGTACCGTTTAAAGCAGCTGGTCTGCTAATTCGTGAGAAACGTCAATATTTATTATCCAGTGATTATTACAATCCTACACTAGCTGATAACGTTTCGCTCCTACCCAAACCGATCATGCTCAAAATTATTACTTCATTACGTAAACTTCTTAACGGTGTGCGCGTGAGTGTGTGTGTGTGTCTGTGTGCGTGTGGAATGGTGATCGTCATGAGCACAATGTTCAGCGAACTTAATAATTTATTACGTCTCTTTGGGTGCCTTCTACCATTCATTCCAAATTTATTCGTAAGAAAACGTTGCTAATTTTACGTTGTAAAATTTGCATCAACAAGAGTGTGGCGTGAGCATGTAGTTCATTACATACGTTAGCCTTGATCGATTGAGTGACATAATGCGCATATGTAACCACTTTATGAATTGTTCCTTGCATTAGAATTATAAAACTTCTGTTTTAATCAAGCAATCGATTGCTTTTAGTCAAATTTATGTAATACTGGAGTTCAAAAACGGAAGAAGAGTTGGCAGCATCCCGGCAACACGTTGTAGGCAGCTAGCGGTGCAGCAAGAAAACAAAATACCAGTTCCTTCAATGTTCGTAGGAACATCATCGATAGGCTTATTCGGAACAAAAATCACATGACAAAATGATAACCCCTAACAAAACAAGAGCGTAGGTTCATAAAAAAAGACTGCTTCAGTGGGAGAACGGCACTTATCCAATTCTAATTTCTTTACTTTATACGCTGTAAAAATTTGCCGAGCAATGCCTTAAAGAAATGAAAGAATTTTCTTTAAAATGAGCGCAAAATATTTGCAAAAGATATACTAACTATTTACTTTTATACGGGACAATGCGTGCGGTATAAGCTCTTGCCCCTTAACCGGTGCCTGAAAAATTATGTTTGAAAAGCAACAAGATTGTAAAAGTGCCACAAAAGACAACAAGACGCTGTTTGATAGGTCGTAAGCATAGAAGGAGGGAGAGGAGCATAATTTTAGGCAACTCGATTGCAGTGAATGTTTTGCGCACTGTTACAGATTTAGCACGATTTTTGAATAAGTGTTTCAGTGTGGTAAACGTTTGATTTAAACCAGATAAAGATAACACCTGGATGTACGGTTCCATTGATCGTGATCGTAGAAAACAAAAGTTGCATCGAGCAAAACAAAATTAGAATACGAGAAGCATGATATTGTGCTAGTTTGAGCGTGTTTTAAATATGTGTGATAAAAACAAGTTTCTTAAATTACTACCATGCTTTCAACAAACAACAAAATGCCTTAAGACTTACTTTAAAGATTGGCTACTAGCAGTGAGTGAATTTAAATTGTTTGGTTAGAAGTTAGGTTTGCAGCTTTGTAATCGTTTTGCTTTGTTTGTATATGTTTGCCCCTCACCTCTCCCCCTAGTACCAAGTGACGAGTTTCAGAATGGGATGATCCTTACGATGTTATTATTCTAAGATTTATTTGTTAGTTGATTTGAAACTGTGATGTTTATTTCTGTTTAATTACCCAGGCAACGCTACAGCGTTTCGTAATGATAAACTAGTGTTAATCTGTAGCCTTATGGCTGGATTTTTCCCTCTCTCAACACACAAAATTGTCGCATTTATTGGTCATCTTGTTACCCACTATAGAGCACTTCAACTTCAATTGTAATGTCAAAATTTCACTTAATCTAAAAATTTGAAAGCTACTAATATTATAACAAGTCAATGCTACAGATCTGCGCTACCTGTGTAGCCAAATTGGTTAGGTATTAGGAACACAAATGCTTTCATAGAGAATAGTGAATGCCTTTACCCGCTACACATTATCGGTTAATTGAACGATGGTTTAAAATTTTACCTTTACATTGCATAATGTGCATTGAAAAGTTGTTCTTGTCAATGACGTGTTGCGCTTAGTCTTCTTTTAGTGACAGAACTCTTACACTCGCAATGGGATCGAGAGGCTTGTAATAGACGTAATGTTTTGAATTAATTTTAAACCAAAGATTGCCATTTTGCTGTATAATCCGATACAATATGTTGTTTTTTAAAGAAGCACATTGAAATCAGATGTAGGAGAGTGAAATATAATGTTTGGAAGCCAGTTGTTTAAGCGTGACGCTCCGATACATTTGATTTGCTCATCTGATTCTTTGGATTTTGTTTTTTCCTAATAGTGTTGAAGTAACGTCAGAAGTGTTATGGCACATCATGGAACATCGTTCATAGAACATAATGGCTTAACAGGATTTCGGGCAGCTTATTCATAAAACACGATATAGCCTTATTGTAGCAGTATTTGATTATTTTTATTCAACTTATGCCGCTCAATTTACAAGAATTTCCAAGCTCGCTAAAACACATCCTCTCTTTGCTATATCCTTGCTCTGCATTTGGTTCAACAAATGCAAGTTAGGAATTAGTTTGTTCAAAATCGAATATTAAAAATTATAAATTGCAATTACCCAGCATCCAAACATTTGCTACTTTAAAAAGAAAAACTAAAAACATAAATTCCTCTCTTAAATAGATCAAACAAACCATCACCAGCAGTGCTTGCTCGTATGCTAATGCATACATTTTTAGCTTAAACAAATTAAAAAAAAACTATTCTGAAGTCGAACTACAATTAGGATTCAACAATGACCTTAAATCGAATCATGTAACTCCATGAATTACATAATTACAATAACAACCAACCAATAGCGCGTGATAAGATGACCATGCAACGGATCGTGTAAACTACATTCAAATGCTGTGTGGCATCTGGCGATAAAACAGTGTAATATTTATCGTACTTCATCCGGAAGTGTATCCTTACGAGGAAAATAATATTTATAAAAATAACACAAAAGTCAGTTTATGAGTGGAAATAAAAATGTTTGTAAAAATCATTAATTTGGTTGTGCTAATTATTCTACTTATTTTATTACTTGTTAAACTTTTTTTTTTGAGAATCTATTATTTTTTATTGTTCAACCACCAAATTTACCCTTTTCAGCAACAAATAAACTTACTGGGGGAGGTAAGTATATTGACTTCTAACTAATTTTGGAATCGGTTTTATTCTTTATTTATTTAACAAATAAACAACTACCCTGGATTGTTCTTCCTAAAACTGAAGATAACGAAGCTATCTTACTGTATATTCTAAGGATGCGTTAAAATTAATTTATGAAAGAGAATTATGTTAACTTCTAGTTTTTGTTGCCGATATAAGTTCAGTGAAATATTAGCAACAATACATTAAGTTATTCTGTTGCTGGAATATTGGTGCTTTTTTTAGTTTATCGTATTTTATAAAAAAAATCAATAACTCATGATTGACTAAAAAAGAGAATGCTGGACTTCCGAAAGAAAATTTGTCTATTCTCTGAATAATTGCAAAAAAAACTTTATCAAACGAAGTGGCGTGGCATCCACCAGAAATTCCAAATTGATAAATATGGAAAGAAAAGTAATTTCAAAACTTTTAAGAAACAAGTCAACATCCCGATTTAACGTTCAAATAGTTTACAAACAATTTCATCGTTTAAAAAATTGATGCGTTGACATGTTTCTTTTTTAATTTTCGCATACTATTATTTATTTTAAATTTTCGTGGATTGTACTGCAATTGTCCGTTTAAATATTAATAACAAAATTAAAGGACGTTGCTTCACAAATTATTCGATGTTTTGTAATAAAGGCGTAAGGAGATTTAATCTACATGAGCTCGTTATCGTGCGTGTTCTCTATTACCCGTATTCAACAACTGACATTCAAAACCGATCGTACTGGGATTGTCAGATAGTGTAGAATATAGTGCATGTTCTTATAATAATCTGTAGTAAAACACAAAAACTTTGGTGGAATGAAGGTTAATTTAATATGTTATTTGTTAAATTTTAATAAATTACGAGAGGCGAGCTAATATTACTTACGCTTACAAAAACACAAAAATGACCAAGTTCCGTTAGTTTTTTTTGTTAATTTTTTTCCATCAATTGTAGAGAAATGTATGTAGACAGTGTCACATTATAATATTATTGTGATACAAGGGGAGTACGTACACAGCAGATAGACAAGAACACACTGGAAATATTCTCCAACAACTAAATGGAAACTGTAAAGATAGTGCGATTTTATAAAAGTGTTTCTTCACCGCCCGAATAGGGACTTGAACCCTAGACCGTTGGATTAAAAGTCCAACGCTCTACCGACTGAGCTATCCGGGCCCATGCTTAGTGTTGTTGTTATAAATAACTACATTCAGCGTTCGTGCATTGATTCACTTTCCTTTTTGATTCCATCGTTCTCCAGCATGTGTTTGTCCCTGTCTAAGGCATGGATGCTAATTTCCTCTAAACACATACACGAATGCAATGCAATAAACGCTACACAATAATGGAGTGATGGGAATTTGATGATTTTTAGATCAGAGACGGTCTAACGGAACTATCATAACTGTGGTATTTGTAACTAAAAATATATTGAACGATTTAATTAGAATCCAAAATAAATTGTTATTCAATTGTAGTTTATTTGCTGTATTCAATTTAGCTCTAATAGCATCATAATAAGGCTTATGTGTGTTTGAATTCGAACGTCTCATAATTTTCAAACCCACTTTTCACACTAACCCAACCAGCATCGATCTTACGGCTCTACACAACAAAAAAGAAGATCACCAAATACCAGCGATGTGACACCATTCTAAACTTTGCCTAGCCGGAAGAATCGTCTGTGCAAGGTCGTTGCTTCCTTGTGCGCCACCGTTCGCGAATCGTGGGTGTACGGTAACAAATGTTTACGGTCGGCGAAAGCAGAATAATTTTAAACGAAAGACAGTTTTTGGCCTGCACGGTCGAACCCAGAGGTTACGGTGGAAGACGGTGAAACAAATTTAACCACCACAACAAAACTTAGCCAGCGGAAGAAAAAGTATCGCTTACGCTCGTGGGGGTAGCAGTGTGTTGCTGTGGGCTGAGCATAAAATTCAATTTGCATTAAAGTTTTACTGGCGATTTTATGTTTCTGGTCCGGGTTGTGTCTTTTGGTCATGGTGATCTTTTTTTTGTTTTGTTTTTTTGTTTCTTTCTAACGTCTGGCAACCAACCTATACCAGGGCCGCGGGTTTTAAACTACATTGTTTTTCTTTTTGGTTGGGGTGAAATATGCATTTATTTTGGGGTTGTGATACGATTTCGGCTCGGCTTTGGTCGATTTTCTTCGCTTCGTTGAGGTTTTAAATCTTTGAGGTATCGGGCGTAAAGCGTTAACAATGTTTTCGTTGATTTTTTTTTTGAAAGCATTCTTCTCCGACGTCTGGGACTGGGTGTCGATCTTTTCTAGCCGATGGCGAAGGATCAACTGGCCATGTAATGAGAAACATTTTGTTTTATTACAATGCGAACAAGGCTATAGATTTCGAGATGTGGCGTCACAAACCAATGTGCGCTATAAACGTTGGCACGTACATTGTTTGCACGATTTGGAGAATAACAAAAACAGATTTAACTATACCCTCATTGCCCCTTTTTCCTATAATTTTGTTCTCTATCAGATGTACATAATTTACATATATATTAAACTAGTTCACTTTATTTATATTTCATTATTTCTCCACGTTTATATGCGTTAAATTAGTGAATTGAAGTGTGAAAAATAAAGTTATAAAAATCAATGAATTTGAACGGATTTTTTACACCAACTTACGTTATTACAAATTGTTTGATCTTTCAAAATTTTCATTTTTTTTTAAATTTTCCTTTCTGCACCATTATGTAAATTTTCGCAACTTTTATGCACTGGTTGTTTTTAATGACGATGATAGTTTTAGTTAAATAATTCAGTATTTCAACTAACTTTTATAGACAATTCACATAACCTTAAACATATATACAGTGGTGGGTATTCAAAATCGGACATTTCCAATTCCGGCGCTCTTTCTACCGTGAAGAATGTCATTATGTTACCCCCATTATTCCCGTATAAAAGTTTATTTTTGATTCTTATTTCACATTCCCGTGTCGATTCAATTTTTATTGACGATTTATAATTCTAGGAAATTTATATATGGATCGCAAAGTAGGAAGAGCAGCTGAGCTTCGATGTGAATTTCGTAAAAGTGTCCGATTTTGAATACCCACCACTGTAGGCTGATCAGACTAGTGATGTGCTCTCTGGAGCGCACCAACGTTTCCGATCCCATTCCGGCTGTTGTTAGTCCGATTCCGACTCCGGCAAAATCCATCAGAGTCATCCGGAGTCATCTGGAGTCGTCTGAAATCGGAGTCGGAAGTGTTATTCGAGTATCTTGGCGAGGTCGTGTTCCGATGAGTCGTCCGAAATCGGAGTCGGTCGGAGTCAACTGGAGCTGTCCGGAGCAATATGCTCACTCTTAAAAAATTTTGCCGAATCTCGGTTAATTTTTGCCGAGATTTGCACAACTGAGATCTCGGCAAAATCTCGGTTAAATTTCTGTTGCCGACATCTCGGTTAATGACATTTTGTTTTGACGTTTACGTTTAACCGAGATTTTCGGTTAGAGCAAATCGAGATTTCGGCTAAATATAAAAACATTTTATCTTTATTTTAGTGGTTTTATTTGCGTATCAAGTGGGTTTATTTAGGTAACATAAATAAACAATATTATTTACTGGGAGAAATAGTAATAGCAGTCTGAGCACCTTCTGCAGCATGATGTCACCATCGTGCCCCTTACTGTAGCAGGACGGCAGAAAGTCACCCTATTCTTATGAGATTTCTGATGTGAAGCGTAGGGACAGGCATTGGTTCATCCGCCGGATGGGGCACAGCGTTTGGATGTGGTATATGTACAGGAAAATGAGCCGGGCAAGGAGCGAGCACTGGTACAGGCACGGTTCTGTAAAGCGGGCAGAGTGAAACAAGTCTGAGTGAACCCTGTTTAGATTTTACGTGGTCGAGTGTTGATACTTACTTACTCGTGTAGGTGACCGGAAATGAATCCTGGAAGTCTGAACGGCCTGGCTAAGGTTGAACCAATCAGATTAGCTTCCACATATGATCCTTCAATAGGGACTGCTCCGAGCGACGCTCTGAAGAGCACCGATTGCGTGCGCTGATGGAGTTTCCTAACCCCAACCCCGTTCCATACCCGTGCTCGATCGCACGCTACTTATACTTGGTTTTTTCACGCTGAGACATTCATTTTCACTTATATTTTTACACTATTACTTTTACATCACAACATCACTCCGAAAGGTTTTCGTTTCATTAGCACGAGATTAACAGAATGGCGAATGACAGATAAAATACCGAGCCTCGGCTAATCCAAACAGTAAAGCTGAAATCTCGGTTATTTTGACGGACGAGCTCGGTGACAGCTGTGTTAACGTATGTTCTCGGCAAGTTGGGTTGCCGAGTTTCGGTTGAAATATTTATGTAACTGATATTTCAGTTTTAAATGGTACTGATTTTCGGCTACTGGGATTTTTCAACTGACATATCAGCAAGAATCGAAAGAGCCGTCGGATTTTGGCAGTATTTTTAACCGAGGTCGTGAAATATTTTTAAGTGTGTACTATCAGAACAAAACAATTTCTTTTCCATGCGATCTGTATCTGCAATTACGGTGGAGCGCCGTTTATACGGGTTCCTTTTATCCGGCTGTCCGTTTATCCGTACTGTTGAGAAATGACAGTTCAATACAGGGAGACATTGCGAAGGAAATTAAAAAAAAGGTTATCAGAGCACATTGTCATACCAAAAACTTTAATTATTCTCAACGGAAGAACATAAATTTTTTAAAAAAGCTGGCTATTTTTTATGAAAACATACAAAACAAACAAGATAAAATAAAAAAATCAGGAATTTGTGATTAAATATCTACTTTGACTCAGTAGCCGTGTTACTCGAGTATCCGGGCGAGGTCGGGTTCCGATGAGTCCGGATAAACGGCGCTCCACATTCGTTATTTCAATCATTTATCTCCATAACATTAATATATATAATAAATGTCCATTAAAGCAACACATTGAAACAAGAGACAAATGAAGAATTGTCACATATATAACGGGACATTATCTTTTTATTTAAACAAATATTTACCTTATATTTCATTAATCGCACAGTAGGGCCCGCAATGTTTTGACCCTCGCAATAGTGCGAGAATCAATCGCTATGCAGATTAAACGAGTAAAACTTCATCCCGAATTGGTAATAATGAGTTCTGAATCATTAAAGCAAAAGATCTTCTGGCAAGGGTCTCTAGAGAGTCAAATCATTCTTCTGCCCTGTTGTGCGTTTAGACAATGTTGGCCCACTCAGTGCATAATTAATGCAATTATCGCTTCACTTGTGCAGGGTGAAAAATACATCAAAAGACCATCAATGTTTTGTTCGACGCAAGGATTTCACACTGTCAAGACGATCATCAATTATGCAGCGTGTGCATGTGTTCTTGAAGCAGAGTGATGTGGATGCATTCTTTGTATTTACATGAGCTGGACCACTGAATACGTTTGATAATGACATGAAGGAATAGTTCATGCTGCTTTTGTGGTGCATTAGTATTATTGATTAATGCATTGCGGCAAATGTGTGCTGTTGTTTCACTAGAAACTCGGACCAAACTCTAAGCTATCCATTTTCATAACCCATTAACTGAAAAACTAAACCCATTTTCATTATAAGCACATACAATCACACGCTGCATGTACGCCCATAATCGGATTATAAAAATGCAATCAAAACTTTCGGCAATTTAAATCTTCAGCACAATTGCATCATTAATGACCACTGCCGGGTGAGCGCAGTAGATCGGGATCAGTACCGGCATTTGGGGGAGCAGGGTGGGCAGCAAGATTCGCGCGCATCCGCCTAGCGATGGATTTACATTACGTAGTGACGCTTAGCCTTTGCCGTGGATTTGATGGGTGAATGAAACGCGAAGGATTATGCACACGGGTCGGTGCATAAAAGCGTGCATAAGTTAAAACGACCCAATGCCCGTGGGAGCTCTTCATTTGCTCATCATATACAGCTAGCGCCCGATGCTGCTGCTGTGCCACGATAGAAAGGGCATAAAAATGGATCCACTCTGCAACGTAGGAGGCTGAGTAAGCATTAGGATATATTTGCATATTAGATGAAATAAGCTTCCCTTTGCATTTTTTTTAGTTTGATCCATACAATCATCTATCTCGCTCTTACCCACTCTCATTCTCGCTTTCTCTCTTTCTTTGCGTGCAATATTGAACGATGATGGTGAATGGCGTTGATGACCCGGATAGTTGCAGGATGATCCGTCGTGGGTTTTTGTTTGTTTTTAACTCGGAGTTGTTTTGTTTCCCATTTTATCAAGCTTTTCATCGGGTTCGATAGAGGAAGTTTGCCATACGGTTGAGTTTGTGCTTATTATTTCGGAAAGCAATACAAACTGATTGAATACGATAGTGACTTCAAGCTATCTTTGCCGATTGGCATTGGGGTCTATAGATACGCTTCAATATATTCTTTAAGTAATCATACAATATTATGATAATAATTTTGTGTGGAGACGCTAATTTGACGACTTTTTTACTCTGGAGACACCTTAACATCCCTAATATTTTGAAATAAAGGTTAAAATATAGTTAAGTATAATATTGTCTATTTCCAAATACATACTACTGCTAATTCATATTTCTGAATATACTCTTATATGTGTGCCATCCAAAGCTTTTATTTAAACTACATTATACTGTAACATGTAAACATTTAAAAAACCAGTTTAAAATATCCGAATTTAGAGTAGCGCTTAACTAAAAAATCCTGTTCTAAAGCAGGATTATTAGCTATAAAAGTGGGAAACAAGCAAGAACGAGAACTGATTGTTTATGTCATATACATCATATGTACTCTCTCAGCTCATGGCTGTTATCAGTATGATTTCGGTTCCAATAAATGCTTGCTTACTTACTTAGCCGTCGCTACAATCGCTTTGCGGCCTTGGGCTGTTGCCAAACGGCTCATGGTCTCACGCTTTCGTCTACCAATCCTTTATACCGGCTTTATTGGAGGATGACTTCACACTTGCTTGTCTCCTCAACTCGGCCTCCTCTATCCTTAAGGACGTTCTATTAGGACTTTACGGGCTGTGACATGCGTACAACATGGCCAGTTTTCCGGAGAATGGTGAGCTTGATACGTTGCACGATAGTAAGATCGCCATACATCTCGTATAGCTCGTCGTTGTATCAGCTTCCTCGTTGTCCTTTGACACATCCGGGCCAAAAATATGTCTATATGGCTTTCAAATTTGACCAAGAGGATTTTGTCAGATTTGGACAGTGTCCATGGTTAGGAAACCTATGTGAGTAAAAGTACGATATTCCAGCTTCGTCCGCGATAGGTTCTTAGACATAGGCTGTTATCGATGCTGACCTGGTGATCTTAGATTACTTTACTGAATTTGCTGGATGGGCCACTGGTGGTGCCCCCATCAGTTTCACTATCAGTTGTCACAAACCGAGGTTTTCAACCGACTGATCGATTCCTTGGTAGACTTTAGCTACATAAGAGAGGTTCTATGAAATATTGTTTGTTATGACAATTTTTTCCCCAATTTTACTGTTGAGATATTGATGCTTATTCTATTCTTTAACTCGAGATGCCTCAACGTCGATTTGAATATTGCTAAGTAAATTAGATCTACTTTTGAACTAAACTATCCCGCTAAACTAAACGCGGTTTCCAAAGGATTCAAAAAAAGTGTGTTAAGTAGACGTATTCTATCCGTGAAAACATATACATGTTCTTTCGATTGCAGAGTCGATTAAAAAAACCTGTCCTTCTCGACATCAAAACCTTCATCGGAAATATATAGGAATGGATAGGAAAAACAAATAATTTAATCATCAGTAAAACCAAATTAGGTGAACCAACATGAAAATTGATAAAGCAATTTTTTCCTTGCCAAGATTCTAGTGTTGTATGTATATTGTTAAGTCATTTCCGAGAGTTGGTCTGGCTAACTGTCGCATATTGCGATGTCAGCTGCCCATCTCGATTGATTCTGCCTACCTTCTAAAAACTTCTAAAAGAACAAGCATCATTCAAAGAGCAATTGATTCAAATTTCTCGACTCAACTCGAATCGAGTAAAAAAATAAAATAAGCCCCATGGAGTAGATGACTTCTTCTTATCTTGTTTTTTTAAGGAATGGAATAACAGTTGTTACAAGCGTTGATCATTTAAAGGTTTTAAGTCACTGTATCTATTCTCGAGTATTACACTGTATTACATGCGGGAACTCGAGCAAACCAGAGAGGCGTACGGACCAACACGAAAGTTTTACCAAGCGATAGCAGGTCACCGAAACAACGTTGTACCTAAGGTAACCTGCTGTCGCAACAAGGATGGAGATCTGGTTAGTAACCAGCCAGAGGTCCTCTCGCGGTGGGCTCAGTACTTTGATGAATTACTCAACGACCAGTTAAACGAACAGCTAGAAGCGCCACTAGCAGATAGTGTCATGCTACTGCCACCTAGCATAGAAGAAACACGAAAGGCTATCCGTCGGCTGAAAAATAACAAGGCACCCGGAACCGACGGAATTGCAGCCGAACTGGTCAAAAATGGAGGTGCACGACTAGAAAACGAGATTCATCAAATTGTTACTGAGGTGTGGGATAGCGAATCGATGCCTTGTGATTGGAATCTCGGCATCATCTACCCCGTATACAAGAAGGGAGACAGGTTGGACTGCAACAACTAC
Source organism: Anopheles arabiensis (assembly GCF_016920715.1). Classification (NCBI taxonomy): domain Eukaryota; kingdom Metazoa; phylum Arthropoda; class Insecta; order Diptera; family Culicidae; genus Anopheles; species Anopheles arabiensis. The sequence goes on from NC_053518.1 coordinate 37,961,593, forward strand.
AGGGGTATTACGGTGTTGAATACCGCCTATAAAATATTCTCCCTGATCCTTCAGGATCGCCTTGTCCCGCACGTCGAAGAGATAGTAGGAAACTATCAAAGAGGATTCCGAAACGGAAAATCAACCACTGATCAGATCTTCACCATGCGGCAGATCTTGGAGAAGATGGCTGAATACAGAAACGACACATACCATCTCTTCATAGATTTCAAAGCCGCATACGATAGCATAGCCAGGGTAAAACTGTACGACGCTATGAGCTCATTTGGAATCCCGGCCAAACTGATAAGGCTAGTTAGAATGACTATGACCAACGTCACATGCCAGGTGAGGGTGGATGGAAAACTCTCAGGACCTTTTGCTACCACCAAGGGTCTGCGCCAGGGGGACGGGCTTGCCTGTCTCCTATTCAACTTGGCGCTAGAGAGGGCCATCCGCGACTCGAGGGTGGAGACTACGGGAACCATCTTCTATAAGTCAACCCAGATCCTGGCATACGCTGATGATATAGACATCATTGGTCTGCGGCTCTCCTATGTAGCAGAAGCCTACCAAGGGATTGAGCAGGCGGCAGAGAACCTCGGATTGCAGATAAACGAGGCAAAGACCAAACTGATGGTGGCAACATCAGCGGACCTACCAATAAATAATCCAAATCTACGTAGGCGTGATGTACAGATAGGTGAACGCACTTTTGAAGTCGTCCCAGAATTCACCTATCTTGGGTCAAAGGTCAGCAACGACAACAGTATGGAAGCTGAGTTGCGCGCAAGGATGCTGGCTGCCAACCGGTCATTCTACAGCCTGAAAAAGCAGTTCACCTCAAAGAACCTGTCGCGACGGACGAAGCTGGGACTATATAGTACCTATATAGTACCAGTGCTCACATACGCCTCTGAGACATGGACACTGTCCAAATCTGACGAAGCCCTCTTAGCCGCGTTCGAGAGGAAGATGCTCAGAAGGATACTTGGCCCCGTATGTGTGGAAGGACAATGGAGGAGCCGCTATAATGACGAGCTATACGAGATGTACGGCGACCTCACTGTCGTACAGCGTATTAAGCTCGCCAGGCTCCGGTGGGCTGGCCATGTTGTACGCATGGAAACGGACGACCCAGCCCGTAAAGTCTTTTTAGGCCGTCCACAAGGACAGAGGAGGCGTGGTAGGCCCAAATTGAGGTGGCAAGATGGCGTGGAGGCGTCCGCCATTAAGGCCGGGATAACGGACTGGCAGACGAAGGCGCGAGACCGTGAGCGGTTTCGGACACTCCTGAGGCAGGCCAAGACCGCAAAGCGGTTGTAGCGCCGGATAACAACAACAACAATCTATTCTCGATTGTAGTTTTTCCACCAGAAGAACAATTAAAATCGTTTGCAGGAAGCTTAGTCTACTCTAGATTTGAGCCACGTGTCGTAAATAACTTTAGGTCAAAAGATTTCGATGGATGCAAGCCAAGTAAGGGTGCTAATAGCTAAGCAATTAAGTGACGTTTTTCATCTTTCCTAAGTATTTGTCGTTGAGACGCTCAATAAAAGCCCCTCCACTACTTTACTCTACTCGCATTAACCACCCCAGCCTGTTGATAGTTAAACTTAACTACTCAAAACAATTTATGTTGTTTATTGCGTCTATATACCCTTTTCGCTTGTTTTGCAAGCATCGCCACCCGAAACTTTCCAATTTGCTTGTTCGTCGGCTTTGTTCGTCGCACGTGCCAGTCGCCGACCTAGCCTCCCGCATGTACATTAAGTGTGCCGATTCTATTGAATTACTCTAAAGCATGCAGATTGTGGACAGCATCAGTTGCTTCCAGCGAACTTACTCCCTATCGAAAGTGCACTTACTTTGTGCAACCGCCTGCCGTGCATTTGCCATCCCCACGAGTGGAGCGACGAACGCAAACTTAATGGCACAAGGAAATGAAAACGATTAGCATATTACGTGTCTCGCCGGACAAGCGCATCGCATGGTGGTGGGGGGGGGAGATCCCAAAGCGCGGGGATAGATTATCTCCGGTGCAGTAAAAAGATTTAGTGTAAAGTTTTTCTTTCGCTTGCCAGCAATGTTGCCGCTCTCGGTGAAATACGAAGTGTTGGGGAGTGGAAAATGGAGGGCAAAAAGGAAGAAAATGCGTTAGTTTATGAAGTAGCGAAGAAGTTTCCCTGGCAAAGTAGAGGTAGATGTTCGCATCGAGAAGCAAACTAGAACCGTTCTGTAGCGAGATTTTTCTGCCCTATAATCTCTACACGGGAGAAAAGAAATCTTAACAACATAATGTAAACGAAGAAAATGTACGCTTGAATGGAACGGTAGAAAAGTGGAATTGAGGTACCGAAAATTGAAGAAATGATTCAAAGTCCACCGACCACCGACTCTGAGGCCGGGGGTAAAGAAATGGGTGGAGGAAAGAAATGAGGGTGTGAGCCCATTATCGTGATACTGAAAGCCATGCGGAAGTCCTATAACGGCTGGTGAAATTCGCACGTTTTCCGCTTCCAATAAAATTCTCTTCATTTCAAGCGTAAGCTGCCAGCTGGTAACGGTAGTGTCTGTGTCTATGTGCGTTTTTTTGGTTCAGTTCGTCTCTCTCTCTCTCTGTCCCACACTGAAGCTCCCCCACGACAAGGGCTTTCAAATTGGGTAGCGTGGTGGGGCGCGCCGATAGTTCCTTCTCTTTGCCATTTTGGCCGGACGGAGGGAGATACAAACGAGGGAGAAAGATCGTGTAACGCGAATAAAACTGCATCCAGCTGGCGGGCTGCATCCGTCCATCAGGAAGTGTAAAAACTTAATCATTTGCACCGAGCGCGCACGGGAATGGCGTAGCACATGGCGCTCGGAAAATCGACCATGAAATACAGGATCCGACTATTCGAAATAAGGGAAAAAGTTTTATCAAAATAAATGATAAAATTGATGAGCATAAAGCAAGGAAGGAAAGAAATGGATGAGTGTGTAAATGGTAGGGATTAAAAAGCTCTTCTTTGCAAACTGGTGCACAGTAATCTTCCCTACTTCGAGGCTAAACGGCTCAATTGATGTTGCAAGATGCGATAGAAGCTTTTAGTTTTTAGAAGCGTATCTGTTGAAAAGATATCGATGGGTAGCGGGGGACGGGTCGTTCTAACTATCGTTCATAGTAAATGTAATGTTTCTTTTATTGAATGCTTGCAAACAGGGCAACAACGAAGAGCATTTCGTTAACCGGAAGCTGTCGATTAGAATGAAAAACCCAGCAAGTTTGCTGCACGACACGCTACAAATGAGTGCACTGGGACCGTGCCTTACCGTGCCCGAAAAATAAACACCAACCAATGAATGAGTTTCACTGGCACTGGTGTAGTTAGTGTACCTTCAATGTGGGACGCTTCGGGGAGGCTCTCGGTGGGATTATGGTTTACGAGCTTTTGCCGATCGGCGAAATACCTTTCGGAGCTACCGAAACTTACGTGCACATGATCGCACCGCTATGCTCGAGAGAACAAGCATTTCGTGGTATTCTCGTGAGAACACTTTACAAGTTATTACATTTAGTGGCTAATGCGACCAGCGGGAAATGGGCTTGAAGGTACAACGAACAACGTACACTTTCGAAGCAACATGTGATGCAAAGGGCTTTGGGGTGTAGTAGTATGATATTTTTAAACGCGTTTTGTAAAATATATTTCGGTTTAGTTGAGTGAACGGAAAATAGACCAATGAAGGAAGCGTAAGATAATAAATGAGATGAATTGTTATCTGCGATACATGCGTTTGCATTTCATTTATGCTTTTTTGTATTTAACGTACCAAATAAGAATACCAGTATTTATGTAATTATACAAATCGTCTTAATTTTTCTCATTTGTGAATACAGTTTTAGAACATAATGGTTTTTTTTTCAATCGATTTTTTGACATGTCTAAATTTAATTTTTGAGATCTGTAATGTGTGCCTAATGCCAACAATGAAATATTTTGAAATCTTGAAATATTTTTTTTATTCAGAAGAACGGTTCAAAAAGGCCGTATTGTTGAAATCTTTAAAAAGTCAATACATAATTTATCGAGCTACTTTCTAATTTTTGGGGCCTTTCCGTTTTAAGTTCGTAGGCTGAAATTTCAGCCTGTCAGCTGTTTGCATTGTATAGCAGTTTTCGAGCACTATCCATGTGGGTATAATATACAGGTGGGATTATCCCAAGGTGTATGAATTTAGAAGGCTGATTTTTATTGCTTCTGTTGCTTAATGAAGAATTTAAGAGTTTTTCGTGTATTCGTCAAGCCTCCAGAATGCTTGTTTGAACAAAAGTTTTCACCCGTTCTGTTCAAAATTAATGTTCAAATTTGGTTCTAAAAAAATGCTATTAGACCACCTGGACTACATACACTTTGATTCTAGATTCCACCACCTGATCTCTTTGATGCTCCTTGAGGTAAATGTAAACAACACCGTGTTTTGCCATTTTATCGATCAGGTACACGAATCTAATTCTAGCTTTGAGACTAGAATAATCTAGACTGAAAATTGCAGACTAGTTTTATGTGTGGTTTTGTATGGAGTGTTTACATGATTTCAGCCTCCAACTGTCAAACTCCATACAAAAAGCTGCCTAGAATCGTGAAGGGCCTCTTTAACAGAATTATTTACTGACAGCTAGATGTTTTTCATAACCTGTCATGTGTGAAAGAACTGAAAAAAATTGTATTTAGCAATCAGACTAAACTTGTTTTTGAAGTTCAGAGTGAAGATAACATGATCTTGATATAAACCGCACTAACAACATGTTAATTACGCTTTTAATAATAGTATCCCATAAGCCAGTAGCCAAATTTGACACCTCTATCAGTCGAACTCTAACCGTGATGGTCAAAAAAGAAAGCCAACTTCGTTCAGGACAGTTGGTGGACGTCGTATATGCCTGATAACTACAGCATCTTGGCATTATTAGACAACAATCAAGGCATCGAAAGAACGCCCGGTTTCGAATGGCAGACGACCCTGAGCGACTTAAGGTTCCAAAGGAAGCTGAAAATGAAGATCGAAAAACATGGTGGTTACACTGTTGCGTTAGCTTAACTGGGAGGTCCATATGACTGGCCAAACAGTGAAATAGTACCTGGGGAACATGAAAAACCATACCAGAAAGCAGAAATCGCGATCACTGGTCTCGCAGCGGCAAGCAATGACGCCAAAACTCATTTGCGACCATTTTAGGTGAATTTCGGCTAAATTTCGATATGACATCCTAGTACGTGAATCGGTCCAACATCTCCCAGTTGCCTACCATCGACATTTTCTAGACCAATTTGCTGTCCACATTAAAAACTGAGCCGGAAAACAGTGGTTTTGATAAGATAAGTTCTAAGTGACCATTTAAAGTTAGCCTGCTATATAATAGAACGCCTAGCTCTCTACCTAATTGATACTGTTGAAAATGGAGACTTGAAAATTGTCGTTAGCAGTGAAATTTACTATCGTAATAAAATGAAATAAATGAAAGAAAATAAAATATAATCCCACCCAAAAAGTGATCTGCAAATTAATCCTTTGTGACTGTGACTGAAATTAAAAATAAATACTTTCAAATAAATGCTTTCCAAAGCTCTACATATGATGATAAAAGCGAGTTATTCAATGCATGAGGTATGATCGTTATTTTGCGGTATGTATCAAATATTTCTCGTGCAAAACTAAATATGTACATTGCACTAATTGACGGTAATTCAGCTGTATGTGAAACCATCCACTAGGTTACCATCGATGGAATGGTGGATCAGCCGGCTCATACAATCGAGAAATTCATTTATAATAAGCAGCAAAAAATACGTTCCACCGAAACCACCGAGGAGAAATTGCAGAAATGTATGCTCCAAAGTTATCTGCACTCCAATTTGCCATTTTTGCCAAGTGCTTCCGCCTTCCACCTGGCTTACCATCTAAGCGTAGCAAATAGTATGCGTCCTTCGCGGCAAGTTGGTGCGTTTTTCTTACCCTGTTCCGTCCATTCCATTGGTGGATTTCGCTCGTGGGTGATTCAAATCCTCAACTCCGCAACGCTGGGTGGAACCCGGAACGGGTCGGCTTGCGCATTATGTGCGGAAACATTTGAATGCCTTGTCCAGAAATGCCGGAACACAGATGCACACTTCCGGCTCATCAGCAGAAGCATGAAGGAATGAAAAATGGATTAAAATGAGTGATGATGTAATGGATGCCATGGCGCGCTATCAGATTCGTCTGTTCGCCGTGGGCAAAGGGGCATTGACGGCTGGTAAACGGGAGCGGAAGGCCACACAGGGCAACAATTAAAATTGCTGCAGTGTTCGGATGTATGGAAAAATGGGCTCGAAATTCCGTCTGCCCGAAACGTTTGCAAGGCCCCTTTTTGCGCCGGAAGAGATGAAAAGCCTCCCCCGGTCCCCATTCACCGGCGTTGCTGCCTATTGGCCCCAAACGTGTCATCAGCTTTGAACGGTTTGTATGTAGATGTGTGGGTGTGTCTGTTGTTCGTGATTGTTTTGGCAAATTAACAAGAGGAAACTTTTAATTGAATTGTCGGTAGGTAAGGCTATTGCAAAGGGGAATGTCACGGAAGCGGGTGTCACTTTAGGCCGGAAGCGTTGGAGACTACTTGAAGAAGAAAAAAAGAGGCACACAAGAAACTACTTGTTTGTGAATTCTTCATTTTGTTTGTCATTTTAATTGGGATTCTTAGGGGAAAAAGTGACAAGTGATCACGAAAGGCGAAACTAAAAACGATACAAAACAAAATAAAATGTTTCGTCTATTTTGACCTACATTGCTCAGGACACTGTGTACAAAAAAGAAATGAAACAAAAATAAAGGATTTTCAATTAGCGTGGCTTTCTTTGTTTATTTCATATCATTTATATCATTTATTTGTATATATTCAGTCTTATGGTGTTTGCTTCTTATTTTTCTTTAGTTAAACTTTGGCTTTCTATAATTCAAACAAAGAACCGATTAAAGTCGATCGGTAAAGCACTTGTGCACTAGCATTTAAGTTTTGTTCAAATCTACAGTTTAATCTTCAAACCTAAAAAAACTATTTTGACGTTCTTTTAGTAGCCAAATAAACCGCTAACCCAAGGCTAGAATTCTACAAGCTGACTTTCTCCGACACAGGAAACAATAAACATTCCCACAAAACTACCATTACCATCCTAAAACGACAACGTAAATGGCTGTCCTCCAAAAAAGGGTTCACTACCATTACAATGCAATGTTAATATACATTTGTCGAGATTTAATGGAGCTATTCAACGGTACGCAAACTACCTAACACCTCCCCAGTCAGTTTTGTGCGTTGGTGCGCATGGGATTGTATTGCCCCGAGTGTCGGTGAAAAGACACTCAGCAAAGGAAACAAATATTCTCTCATTAATTATTTCCACACTTTATGGAAAGGTTGGCGTTTAGTTGAAGGATTAAGGTGACACTTTGTGCAGCCGGTAAATCGCTTTGCCGCCATCGCATCCTTTCTAAGTGGTGTTGAATTCAATTACAACCGTTCTTTAATTCCTTTTCTTTTTATTTGCTGACAGAACGGAGAACACAGTAGCATTGCTGGTTAACAGTATGTAGGGCGTCATCAAAAACAATAACCGCGTTGCGGGAGGTATGTAAAATGGGCTAAGCTGTGGTTTTGGAACTGCGTTGGCTGTATTTAGTGTATGGGAGTCAATTAAATTCTTTCTCATGCTCTGAACTGCTGAAGATAATTGGAATTACGCGTAACATAATTTCCTGAATGTTATTGAAAATATGTTACAGCATGTAATTAAACGTTTAAATTAAATGTTAACAATTTAATGATGCATCAGCTTTTGTTAGAAAGTGATTTCAAATCATACGGATTTGATGATTTGTATTTTTTTTTTAGGATGTACAACTTTTTTACGTGAGATGAAAATGGTTTAACAAAATGAGTGGCGTTTATTTTCAAGAACATGATGTTTTTGACGTTAACGTAATTTACGGATGCTTCCTGTAGAAGGCTATAGGTTTTAGGATTATGATTAGCATTTGTTGTTAATACAATATTTATTTTAAATTTGTTATGTTGTTATACTGGTGGCACTTTGAAAGATCGTCTATAATAAAAACATTTTAAATTCAAAAAAAAATCTAAACAACCCTCATCATGCTATGCCGTGAAATTGATCTTGATAGAGCGTTTAATTGACTTGCTATGAATTTGATCCACCGCCACGGGACGTTCCATCTGATTTATATCAACCCAATAAAATATTTAGTAATAAATAGGCTCTTGCTTTTCACTCAATATTCTGCTGATTCCAGCATTTGATTCGATGATCTTGATGCTTACAGTAATAACGAGCTTTCCGCAAACCCGGGACATGAGGGTATGGCGAACCATTTATTAGTCCACGTGTGTCGGCTGCCCGGCAGATTAGGCAAACCAACAGTAAAAAAAAGTAACGAAGGAAAAATAGACGCAAAAGAGTTTTATGGGTTGTTCCGGTACATATTTATTTGAGGGTTACCGAACCCCTTCCCCGTCCTTCACGGTACGACCCATCATCTACCCGCAAAAAAGGGTATGCTGAGCCAAATTTCCTTAGTCCAGTGTCCGCAGTCCGCAAGGCGGAGTGTTAAGCATAAAAAATGATCCCCAATCAACTAGGTTGAAAGATTGTTTTACAATGTAACAACGTACCCATGCTTCTTCGCATCATCGCATTTAAACAAGACGCCATTTTGCTTTAACTAATCCAACGCACCATCTTCCCCTTTCCCTGCGCACGTTTCGCCACCCCCCATGTGCCTCACGTTTTGTTGCAGACCCCATCCGCGCCCGTCTTCACCCATAAAGTGGTGTAAACGTTATCCATTTCGAGAAAGAAAAAAAAAACTCCTCGACCTGGGATCAGAGTAAAAGTGGATAAAAAGGCTGATAATTTGGTTTTATCGTGTGGCCTTAGTGTAGCGGTGTGGTTTTTTTCCTATCCCTTTCCTTGCTGGTTGGAGATTTTTTTACGATTACAGCACTTTATTGGGTGTCATAATTCAACCGGATCCGGGATTGGCGTAACATTCGCTTCCCGATCGTCGGTAAAGGGGAAGCTGCGCCTCAAAGACGTGGATGGGGGGAAAAGGTTTTCGGATTGTGTTGTTTTCTGACCATATGTACTCTGATGCTACAGCTGGGTGGAGGAAGTTCCTGCCGGTCAGCGGGAAGCCATAGCGGGAGCTGACCTCATTCTTTTAAGTGCGTATTAACGTTGTAAGAGTATTGTGGTAAGCGGAAAGGAAAGAAATTTGACGAATTAAAACAATACATTATCTGATTGAGCTGAAGAATGGATTGGACCTGACTTAATTAGATTGTAATTTTACGATGAGTAATTGAGATTTTCAAATACTAAATATTTGCTAAACGACAGGATATAGTCGAGTTATGTTTGTAACCTAAGTTCAGTTTACACCTAAGTAAATTAATCAGGACCATAACTGTTCATTGAATAAAGATTGAATAATGATAATACATAAACAATAAAACATAAATATGGACTTGTATGAGGATGATTTTACCATATTTTGCTCTTGATCCAGGACTGTTAAGAATGAGTTGAATAGAAGTATTTACCGTTTTGAGTTACAATTACTATCTGAGGTATCGCTTATGTTTCTATTGTTTGAATGACTGGGAGCTAAAAATCTGAATATGACTTGAAGGTCACATAAATAATTGAAGTAATAAATTTAAGAAATGAATTAATAAATAAATAAATAAAATAACTCCACTGAACCATTTTTGATGCTTTTGAAGAGATTTCTGCCTACTTTAACATCTCTATTCGATCATGATTTGCAATTGATACTCAAGGAATCGCTGCTCGATTGAGCCTCGACCGACAAATTCTTACCCCATCCCTAAAGACATACCTAATCCCCCGGGTACCGTGCATATTGTAATTAATGAACGATTTCGCAACACTTGTCAAATGGTCGGTACACTTCGAGGACATGCTGCCAATTGAAACGTACCGGTTGCTCCATTCCTTCTTCCTGTCCTGTGAGTACTGGTCCTGGTCCTGATGTGCAATGTCTGCAATGATTGACGAATCAATGAGGGGCCTCCACATCACCTAAAGATGGGCTGGGATGGGGCACTGGCTTACAAGTTGAATCAAATTTCCTGAAAATGAATTGATCAGAAGTGTGATGCCTGCAGCATACCGAGCAACGGTAGCCATTAGCATTGGCAGCTGCACTAACATGGGTGTGTGAGCAAGTACATCTGTGCAGCATCTGTGGGAACGCTGGCAGCGCGTATCACACCCCAAGCAAGGATGACAAGATTACGCCGCTTAGTGGAAGTGGGCTTGAAAGGGAAGCGTTGCACTTTCGAGGACTATTTGAAGAGGAACTGCTCGTGCTTGTGCCACGGTTCGTTGCATTCATTTAGAAGTTTTCGAATGAATTGGGCAATGATAGCTTAAGAGTACTTAATTACCGTGGTGTATGGGGCAACTTGGGCTGAACTAGTTTCGATGGAATTTGATTATGAAGCGCTATTGATAGTGTATACATATTTAGGAGAAGGGTGTCTTTCTGCACAAATAAAATGAATATTAGTGAAGTTTTAATACTGAGTTCAAAAGAAAATCACAATAGAAATTACTAAAAATGTTACATTGTTTTCTGTGAAGATATCGCTAAAAATGGGAACGCACACTTCCAGCGAATGGAAGGCTATTTCATTTTGCGTCGTTTCACCAGGGAATGAAATGTAATATCGAATAAACATCACAACTCATGATTTTTCACTTTCCTGCACTGCTAACGAGCACCGTTTTTTCCCGCTACTGGATTAGACGTATTTTTCCATTATTTTCGCCTCATCCCACACCGTTCGACCGGCAGGGTGCCTCAATGTCATCAACGTAATCATCACCCTCGCACCTCCTTCAGCAACACCCATTCGCCCGTAAGGGCGAGCAGGGGAATGTACGTGCTGCAAAAACTAGCCGCAGGTATGGGGTATCGAACTTTTCACAGCCATGCATAACCTTCCTACCTAAAGGGATGGGTGTATCTAGATTGGATTGAATTGAACAGTCAGTAGCCGGCATGGGGTGCCCAAGGGGTGGTTCTTCACACGTACCACCCGGGCTGGGCCGACATCCGGCGTAGTAAACAGCGGGCTCACCATTTATGAGCATGTTTGATTTATATTGCAAAAGCATGTTAGAGGCAAAAATACAAAACACACACTCATGTGCTAATGCGCACCCAAATGCAAACGCCCGCATCGTGTCCTGACGTGCTGATGGTTCGGCACGCAATCATATGGTGGCCGCGGCATCAACCGGTACCGAGGCTGTACCTTTGGGCCAATAGCGGGCCAACTGATAAGCGGTAGGAATTATTTGATGAAATTGTGCTCCATAACTGACGATTCCTTACGATGCAGGAAATGTACTTAACGGAAGTGGATATCTTTTTCAAAATTAAAATATTTTGAAGACCATTTTGATTATTATGGGTTCTTTATGATTAATAAATGTAAAAAATAGATGTTAAATATATAACAAAAAATCTCCTTTTTTAACTTATCAATTCACAATAAATACTTCATACTTCAACGTGCAGGTGGCAAAAGCCCGTAGCATGCTATAAAGGCAGCAGTTGTGCTATGAACTGGGTCATTTCTCGGTACCTTAAATGCCACGTGTGAGGAAGAATAAATACGCGAGTCGTTCAGTTAGGGAGTAGCGTGAAATTCGATTCGTTTCGTCCGAGGCTCGTCCGTGCACTTTTTTTTGTTAAAAGCGTTAGCAAAAGCGGCTCCATAAAGTCAAGACTGATCGCCAACAACAGACATCCTGTCACGTTGGAAATGACTATCGCATGGTGTAGCAAAACAAAAAGAATAGTAAAAAGCGTACCGTTTGCGCCCTCTACGGGACGGGACAATACACCCGGGAACGGCCGAATTGACATTTGGATAGTTCAAACTCCACAACAAGGCGCTGATGACGCTGAGCCATGGAGGCGCCTAGTGGATTGTGCTTGGCGGGGAGGAATTACCCATTTCACCAGTGTATGAAAAGACCATTAGACCGGGGACGGAGGGTTTGATGCAGTGGAAGCAATGTAATGTCGAACTCCTACATACTATGGTAGCGCTTGGGGGATATTTCATGTTTGAATTACAATCGTAATGGGGCTGCTTTCCCTGAACTTCTTGTTTGAAGGGATCGGTTTCTGGATCAATTTTGACAAGTGGTGTAGTGGGCTGCGAGGAGGTGGCTAGTGGTATCAGTCTTTTGGCAAATACTGCAGCGTAGCTAACCGTAGGAAAAATACTGTAGCGAGCTGGAAGGAAAAGCCCTAGGGAAAGGTCGGGGTTGACCTAAATATGTTGCTTTCTTTTGAGTGGCAGCAACACTATTGCGTATGCTAAGAAATGAAACGAAGCACACCTTCGTCGCTACAATGAAATGGAAACGCGTCTATAAAACTGTCAGTCCGTAGGTAAGACGCATTTGTGGGCGTCTGTTTTGAATGCTTGACGTGCATTGTAGCTTTGTGAGTCGTGCGTGATGAATGGATCATCTTGTGATAGTGGGAATGAATAAATTGAGTTTGAAAATTTGTTTCACATTCTTGAGAGAGATGGACGGACGTGTTGATCGACTTAAAATATTTTTATTATGTATGAAATACGTTCTTCTCTTTCAAACTAGTAGGGTGGCATATTGAGCTAAATTGAATTATCTGGCTGCAATGAGCTACTTATGAATTACAGATACGATATTTGAACTATAAAAAAAACATTATGGATATTGCGGAAATTTGAAAAGATAAAATCTAGATAAATGTTCCACATCCCTCATGAGCATTTAAAACACTATTTATGATTTCAAACCTTACTGCTACTTCATCCGCTATTATCTGTCTTCCAAATCTGATCTCTTTTGCATCATTTGGAAGCTGTTGTTTTTGATTGTTTATTTGAAGAGACTTGGGACTGATTCGTTTCAGTGACCTTCTAAATCTGCGCTGCAGGTTTAAACCAAGCGGGTGGTACCGATGAAAATATCACTCGCTATGCTTGATAACCCAAAGCAGGAACAGTGTATGCATTAAAACCCAAAACAGGAACTTAGTGACAAAAACCATCGTTCTTGTCAACAAAAGATGAAACAATAACTTTCCAACATACAACCCGGAACCAAATGTGCGAAACCCTTAACTTCTTATGAGTATACATAAAACCAAACAGGTCAGATTCTTCAGACTGTCAGGATAGAACTATGCCTATCCTGCATCTATCGACTTCTCATTTAACACTAGAACCGCCGGGCTTTTCATCCTCACTAGAACCGCCAGATGGGACAATTTTGTCCCATTAGTTATGTGTAAATATTTAAACATGTTTATTATTACCTAAGGATTTCTTGTGGATAGATAATGAATAAACATTATAATTAGGTATAATGAAGCTTTATTAGCAACTCAATCAATGAAAAAATCGAATTGTGATCATATGAACCGCATACCAAAGATATCAAAGCCATTTTTCTGTAGAATAATATAACATTACAGAGCATCTAGTGATAAACTCCTTATGATAATTATATTACGGATAATTATTGCTTACAGGGTTGAAAAACAGTAAATCTGGGCTTATAGCTATAAATTATTTAAACAATCAACTGATACGTAGGGTTTTTTTGATAATGAAACAGGTCTAATTTTCAAAGTTGTTTGGGTATAGGCAAACGTCTATGACTCGCTTTACATTACAAAAATTCGATGTCAACACAGCACTAAATGATCAAAAGAAGAGGCCAAGACTTTTTTCGAAACAAAAAATGAATGAACAGGCCATCTTCTACTAGCACTTTTCATGGAGTACTGTCTACGTATACTTTCTACCCAGTGCTGCCAAACTTGCAGAAGCACATCCGTCACTCGTTGACAGCAGATATACCAGCCACTACTACGCATTTTGCCTGTGGGACAAAAATGTCCCATATGGCGGTTCTAGGATAAAAATGATTTTTTTAAAGAACGATATGGGATACAATTATTTTTATGAACGCATTCGAAAGATCGTTCAAAATAAATAAAAGCCAGAAAACTTCAATGATTTGTCACGGCGGCAAGCGTAATAACACACCTTTTTTCGAGTGCGATGGGACAAAAAAGTCCCATCGGCGGTTCTAGTGTTAAAGAGAGTTATGTCCCCGTACTCAATGCACAGTGGGCAACGGCCATACAAACGCCGGGATGAAAATCAATTCCTCGTGCTATTGCAGTTTTTCTTCATTCAATACAATTGCTCTTACTATACAAGGCAGTCCTATACTAAAATCGTCAAGACAGCGAATAACTTAATAATTTTCGCTCAAAACATTGCATTATTGCGTATCAGTTAACAGCATCGACAATAATTGTTACGAATTAAAACGAAGGCGGGATAATTTTCTTACTGAAAATGATTTTTTAATGTATTACGCGCTAAAAAAGTTGTGTTTTTCATGGTTGGTTTTGAAAAGAGCTGATTCCTTTCTTACGACATTTTTAAAACTGTATTTTCTCTCTTCAGCTTTGTTTTTTGCCTGTTAGTTTCAAATACCCGTTTATGACAGGTAGTTGGATACTAGTGGTGTATGGCTCCTACAACAACACATGTCAAAATCCCTCGCGCTATTTTCAAGAAAAAGTTTAATAATTTTCGGGGTCCCAGATGGTCGCAGCTAATTTTAATGACAAAACGTAGGAAAAATATTAATCTTTCCTATGATATACGACTCACGAGTGAAATCGAGTCGAATCATAAAAAACCACTCTCCAAAATGAAAATATCCAAAAATTCAGCAGTGATGATTGGTTTTCAATCATTTATGTACTTTAAAAACAACTTTTTGCAAAATATTCAGCCATAACATCAAAGTGCGACAAAAACGTTTCCAACGACACATTGGTTATCAAAATCTAACCATCATTTACAAAAATATTATGGTTTATGTTCGGTCGAAAAAAGCTCAAATTTGGGACAAAAAACACAAAGTTTGTACTTTGATGGCCTTTGGCTCAGTAAGTTTTAAATAAAAACGAAAAATATTTTGGTTTCTACTAAGTTAAAGTATCTATTTTTAGAAAATGTGTATGGTGTAAATCTGCGACAAAGTTGGTTTTTAGATTTTTATACAAGCGTTTGCCCAATGTGCAATGTAAGGTCTCTAAACTTCAACGTTTCCAGTAAAGGAAACCTGCTATGGTTTCTATGATCTCCTGGACATTGGATCAAGAAACCTGTCGAAAAGTCCGCTTTGAAACAGTATTCACCTCAGTTCTGCCTATTTCGGCAAACGATGACCTTCCTTAACGATGTTTGAAGGCCACCCTGACCAACGCGAGTTGAAAGTTACTTCATAGCGACCACCCCAAAATTGAACTACTACATGATAATTTATAGAATGTTATCCTGTACCCTCTTAGTCGCATTTGAGAAGAAGATGCTCAGAAGGATACTTGGCCCTGTATGTGTGGAAGGACAACGGAGAAGCCTTTATAACGATGAGCTGTACGCAGTGGCGGATCTAACGGTAAGCGGACTAGGCGGTCGCCTGGGGCCCCGCCGATTTCGTGGCCCCGTAGATGCCGTATGGACAGAGTACTAGCGACAAGGGGCCCCGGTAGGATGATCGTTGGGGCCCCGAGGCTGGCGAATCATTTTCACCCCCCACCCCCACGTCAGCAGAACCTTTAGAACCTGTGACTGATGATCGAAGGGGCCCCCGACGGCATTTCAAGTTTACTGTTCAATATCCCAACACCAAGTTTAGTGTCACTATCCCCCCCCCCCCCGGCACAACAACATTTACCATTTACAGGGGCCTTTCCGCCTAGGGCCCCCGATACCCTTAATCCGCCACTGGCTGTACGAGATTCTTCTTACACTGCTTCTAAACGACCCAAAAAATCTTCCGCGACAATTTTTTTCGACACTTTCTATCTGTCAAACCGTCTTTGTTTTAGCACGAATGTATGGCTTACTTTGATCGTAATGTCGCGAAACGCGAGCGTTGCCTTTCTGTGAAAATTTCACAAACCCGCGACAATCACGGTTACCTCTGATTTTGTTCTAAAACTGAGATGTTGTTTTAGAACAAAGAGCTCGCAGAAAATTTGTCGCGGTACAAAAGTTGATCGTCTAGAAGCAGTGTTACATGACTAGTGTTAGTTGTGGCAGTATAAGTAGAAATAGTAGTCGTAGTCGTAGTAGTAGTAGTAGTAGTAGTAGTAGTAGTAGTAGGAGTAGGAGTAGGAGTAGGAGTAGGAGTAGGAGTAGGAGTAGGAGTAGGAGTAGGAGTAGGAGTAGGAGTAGGAGTAGGAGTGGTTTTTTTTGAGAGTTTTATAACTGTTTTGTTACTACTAAATTCAAGAAATATTTGAGCTCTTCAAATTTGAGCGTGTAAGACCAACTGCAGACAGATAGGTCGGCATAGCGTGAAAAAAAAAATAAATAAACACACAACAAGCAAATCGATTTGCGTAGCAAACTGGTTTAGTTGTTCTATATTTTTCATCCCAGTTAATTAGCTAGGTTTTGCATAATCTGTTTGTCTGCGGTGACACTTAAAAGCCACAAGTGGACCCTTAATCATCCGTAGTCCGCAGACCGGTTAAGCTCTTTTGTTAGCTCTTTCTCTCTAATTCTCAGTTTCTCTTTATCTCTCTCCCTCTTTCTTGAATAGTTTTAATTGTTGCTCATTTTTCAGGACTCCATGCCAACGAACCAAAACTCAAAACCACGTAGAAACGCCTGGTGTCAACAATTAACGGACCGTAGCAGATACGACGTAGCAAAACTTTTTCGTCCTTCCCCGCGTGTACTGGTGGCGCACGCTACCATTATTTATTTCCGAAAAACAATTTAGCTTCTCACCAACAGCGAGAACAAAGCAGTGTTAAAACGTACACAAGCACACACTCGCAAACATACACATCGGCACACACACATCTAGAACCTTTCAGCCAGAATGAGCGAGTGAGTGAAATAAATAATCAACCAAGCAAATAAATAAAACAGGGTTCACAAGAACACGGGCCCTTTCTCATCATGGAGTTGTTTGCGCAGGAACTTTTTTTGTTTTTCCCCTCCCCACGCCACTCCCCCACGCTTCCTGTATCGCCTTCCGTAAACACCGCCTTCCGCAATATACTTATCTATTTCCCGTCGGATCGTTCCACGTCGGGCCCGCGCCGTCTCGGGATCTCGACTTCCGCTGGCAATGAGTTTGTTCCGGCCTGGCAAAAGCCCCCGGACTGGACAAACTTCCTACTTCATCCGATTCTACGGTATTTATTAATCTTTTATCAAGCCCCAAAGCGGTTGACCCGAAAGCCACCGAAATGATTCCGGCACACTGACACTCATCCGCCAGACGGTAAGCTGGTGTGCCCTTTCTGCGCTAAAATCGGGCCTGATGTGTTTGGTTGGGAGGGTTGGTGTGTGCTCAAATGTCAAATGTCTAGAAAGGCATCATCATCATCATCATTAAGGTTATAAATTGGTTGCTAATCTGTCGTGTGGCTTCCGTCCGTTTCTGAGATTAGAATCAGTCAAGTAAAAGTTTCAAATTGCAAAAGGATGCGACAGTTGGGAAACAGACGCATGCGGTGCGAAAGGGGTCTGCGAATGGCAGAGTTGCGAGGTAATAATAAAAAAAGAAATTTTTCCTTAGAAGCTTCTAGGAATTTTTAAGGTTATATCTTCTCGGTAGTACATCACACTTTGCTGAAGTTGAAGAGGATATTTGTTACAAAATGTCTGCAATATTTCTAACACACAATTTGTAAAAATAATGATTTCGTATGTTGTCCATCTGTTGAAATGCTTTAAAGAATAATTAATTGCTTTTAATCCTTCTAATTCCATTTAATTGATCATTGTTGCGTCAAACCATTTCCACTGCTCCGGCCAGGCGACGTAAATTACGCTGGATTTAATATCCTTTCGATAGATAATTTTCAAAGCCAAACACATAAAAAACACGCTCAGATGGAATGAGATGGAGAGGAAAAAAACGACAGGCCAAGAAACAAAAAGCGAAAGCACTCAAAATAACAACCAAACGTCCGTCCATCACACCTCCAGCTACTGCCGTTTTACCCTAACAGCAAACCATTCGTCAAGCATGCTTGGAAAAGTTTTACACCGAGTAAACAATGGCGTCCGGTGCGCTCGGGTTCGATCCCTTGAGCAAAGAAACGGTCATTTGGACAAATTTATATATACTGTCCGGTTTTTTTCTTTAACCACCATGCTATTGCTGCTTGGAAAAGTTTTCCCTTTTGCCTGCCCCTTTGTTTTATCTTTTATAATCCTGTCATTTTTGCCGATGTCACCTTACGCCAGTCAATGTCATATCTTAGGATAAGCGAGCAAGGGGGGCCGTTGTCATTTTAATCAACATATTATAGCGATCACCTCATCTATCAGCCCATCGAGCTGCTTTCTGAGGAGTTTTTTTGCCTCCGTGTTTCTATACCAGTCGTAAAATGTCGTCCTACCGGCATTAGGCATTTTTGGTACGGGGTTAGGTTCGAATTCAGGGTGGAGACGGTGCCGTTTCTTGCCGTAGTTTCCGAAAGACTTCCAGGGAAACCAGTTGTCGCCGATGGGTGGCTAATTTATGAGCAAGAGCGAAACTTGGAAAAAACATTTTCATTTGGATATCAAAAATTCCTTTCCCTACCCGTTCGAGAAGCTTGGAGGGTTGAATTGACTTGTGTCAAAACTGACACCTAATTGAACATCGATGTCCCGAGGGGTGCGGAATTATTAGGCAAACTTTGAAACTTCGTTTGCCATTTGGTTAAAGGTGGCAGTAAGTTGCAGTTGAGTTGAATTAATTTAGTCTTGAAATGCTCCGTTCATTAAACATTCCTCATTGTCAACTGATTTGACACAAACATGTTTGGTTAAGTATTAGGTCTGTAGATCAGGGTCAATTAAATTGTAGCTATATGTCCTGTATATTAATTTCAAATATATGTATTTATTTACTAAAGTTTCCAGATGTTGATCTTTTTGGAAACTGTACAGCTATGGTATTTTAGGACTTGTGTTTTAGGAGTGTCTCAAAATGATAGTAGACATGTAAATATATTTTTGATAAAGTTTGGAACAAAAAATGAGCGTGTTTTTACATTCATATGCAGAATTGAACGTTCAAAAACAATTTGCAATAGCTCGAGATTGCATGAATTCTTAACAAATTTTTCTTTGTGAGCTAATTTTCATACGGATATTTACTGAAAATTTCCTGGACAAGGGATAACAATTTAATGTAAGTATATTTTATGTGTTGATGTGATATAGTGTTGATCCAAAAGTACAAATTTGTTTATGACAAAGTTATGTTATGACCCGTGTCGATCAGCTCGAGATGATCGGTGTATTTGTTTTATTGAACATTCCTAGTTCTGTCATGGCATTGAGTGCCAATTGTAACTTCATTACAGTCAAGGGTTTACTGGCTAGTACTCGATCTTCTTGCAACTGTGATTGTTCAAAGCTTGCAATCGATTTTATACAATGCTTAGAATATCATCTCATTTGTTTAATATCTATTGATGCGTGTTACTTTTAATGCATGTACATGTTGTTTATGTTCACTTCCAACCATAAGACCTATTTTGATAACATTTTAACGCGTTGGCTAGCTAAGTGTGTTGGCTCTTTTTGGGATAGGACCCGCACAAGATGGGTTCTCATAATTTTGGCACATTTTCTTGAACACTTCTTATGGAAAATGCACTTTTATCACGGGAAGTGGACACTTCGATACGCAGAAGGGATTTTCAGAAGGAAGGAAGGAGGAAGGATGTTATAGACAACAAGTCCCATCACATCAAGTTTGTTCTTGAAGTTCTTTAACAGCAAAAGAAAGAGACAAGAAAGTATTCCATAATGAGAACCCCTGGAAACTCCTATAAAAGAGTAACATGTTTTAAAGATATTACAGGAATAAAAATAAAAGTTATACGGTAAACGTACCTGTAGTGGTGGTAGTATCAACAGTGGCGGCATTGCACTAAAATGCGTTCCATACAAACATTTAAATGAAATTAAGTTATTTATGTTCATGTGAAATGTTCTCTGACCGTTTAAAAAGAGTTTAAAAGTTTAATGGTGCCTTTCCGTTACTTACAGACTCAAAAATCCATTATTTTATAAGATGTGTCAACATTTTTCCAAAATCCTTAGGATTTCATAACGAAACCCATATGTTTGTAAACGCTCTAAATGAGCTCATAGCAACGCTAATAATTAGTTTTTTTAACAAAACTGCTATGAAATGTTAATGATTTATTAAATTGCATTGCCTATTGACCAAATTTTCGCATTTTTAATTTACGCAAGTGCCATTATAGGTACACAAAACAGGCATGTTCTTATAGTGATTATAGTTATAAAATCCCTAAAAACAGGTTTCATTAAAAAAAGCAACAAAAATGAGTTTTCTATAAGTAATTTACCAAACAAAAGGCCAAAATTCGCATTTCTCGCAGTAAAAATCGATTTCGAATCATGCACGCTCTTCCGGGTGTGAGTTGCCGACAGGTGTTATACAGTACTTTAGTCAATATTTTCATCAATCAAATTTTTACAGTTTTTACGATCACATTACGCAAGAAATGAATATTATGGCATTAATCTTAGCTATTCATTGAAAACAGTTTCAAAACTAAGTTCCATTAATATTATACTCTGTTTTTGGAGTATCTTTGTTTACTACCACTATAGGATCACAATACAACGACTATAGGAACCATACCACCATTATAGGTACAACGAAGCAGTCACAAAAATATGTATTTTTTTCGGATTTTTTTTTGTGTTTATCACATCACAAATATTGTTAACGAGGTAATGAAATGAGTAGTGATTATTACCAAAATGTAATAACATCATATTTCAAATGATTTTTCCCACCAATTAATAAACAAAAAAAAAAAAATTGTTCAAAAATCAATTGTCCAAAATACGGTGAATCAAACTAAACCAAAATTGTGATACAATAGTATTCCTTTATTAAACAGCAACTAAATGCTTCTAATACTACTGCAAGCAGCGCATCATTGTGAACACTTCACAAAGCGACAGGCGAAAAAACACACGTACATGCGAGCGACGTAATTATTTAAATGAATTAATTTGCTCAGCAGAACAACTTTTATTGTGCCATTAAAATGAAATGCTCTCCAGCGAAACAAATCCTACGCGGCACTGCGCGCCACACCCACCAGCCCATAACTCATGCGAATTTTAAATCTCCATTTCACGCTGCTGGCACGCGTTAGAAAGTGTTACACTTTATTGGTACCACGGTGTACCAAGCCGTGGTTGCCGTGGTAAACGTTTAAAGAGAAATGTAATGGGTTTTTGGGCATGTACAGCGCTCGCTTTACGCGTGAAAATCGCGGGTACCTACCATTGTGTGGCAAGATAAAGCGGGCGTGCGTGTGAGTTTTGCATTCGGAATGCGTTCCCCGCAAAAATCAGTACCAGTCAACTGCGGTACGGCACTGTGGTATGGCTCTGTTTTGTGTTGTTCTTACGGTGAAGTGAGTGGCTGGATTTGGCAAGCCTCCGAATAAAAAATCTCCGTCATTAGAGCGTCTGCAGAAATGATTTTTGCGTTGCACAAGGTGAAGCAGAAAAGCGCTAGCTCGATAGCAGTGCCGGCGAGAAGGAGCGTTTTGTATGAAAATCTACTGCACGGAACTTAAATTTATTCTGATGAAGCAACATTAACCCAAATATTATACAACTCTGCGCTTGGGCAGAACGCCCAACTCGCACTTGCAGTTCTTATCCTTTTATCCATTCTTGCCGGAGAGCATGCCCGAATCTTGCTGACCGTGCGAAGGTGCGAGCACTTTTGTCGAGCTAAAGCTTACACTGTGAAAATTCATCCGCTTACGAGCGACGGAGATGGTAGCATGTATGAGATGAGCGGGCGACCTATGTAAGCGTGAACGCAAAATTCCTTACCGTCGTGCAGGTGCGTGCACAGAATAGCAAAATGTCAGACTCGACTGCGGACAAAGGGAATTTCGGGTATTTGGCTGGCTAGAGTGAAAGGTGGAGACGAATCGATCCTTCGCATGGGTGTGCTATGGCATGGAAAAATGGGCACGAAGTGTGCAGGAAGCGAGCAATGTTTAAGAAAATTTTGAAAGGGCGTAAGTTACACGTCGTCACCCGCAAGCCGTACTCAGCACCTGGATCGATACCGTAGGAACGAAGGTGAGGATTCGTTAGGATAAGCGCACTGACAAGTGCTGATAAAATCTGGCTGCACCAAGAAACGGAATAATTAGAAACACGAAACAATAGGGGAACTGGCAGTGAATCACATCCTTTTTGCAGTGTGCATTCTTCGTGGTTGCGGTTTCGTTTTTTCCCTCGTTTTCGTTGTGTGCAGTGGAACCTCCGGATGCGTCAGTGGTGCAGTGCCGTGATAGACCCGTGCCGCTCCAGGCGTTTTTCTTTGCATTCCGGATTTGTGCTGCGAACACTCTAAGCCGTGTGTGTGTACGTGTTCGCTACAGTTCGCTACCACTTATGGCGCTTATGCGTGCGAAAATCTGCAAACAAGTCAGTGCATTAATCTGCTCGAAGCTAATTTATCTCACCCGGTGCAATAAATCAGAATTCTAGCACGGTCCATTCGCAAACGGTTCGCTTCTTTGCCAGTGTGCAGAACTACCCGGAACTGCCTCCGGAGAGTGAAAGGGGCAGGGAAGGAAGGGAAAGCCGATCCATAGTGGCATTAGCAAACTAGCCCCAGAAGACGGGTCCGAACCGGGCCGAGAATAATACGAACCGCCGCAGTTCACCGAGGGCCAACCGTGCAGCTACGGCGTGTCTTGTTTCCGCCGGGTGTGTGATAGCTTCTTGAAAATTAGTAACAATGACATCCAATAAAATGTACCTTCCGGTATGAAGGGATGGCTCCTTCGTGCCAGCAGGGAAACGCGTTAAGCGCATACCGAGTAGCCGTAACCATCTGCTAAAGGGAGTTATGCACCTGGTGAGCATTGCCGGTCGGACGAATCTTTCCGGTGCCCTCGGTTGCAGCACACTACACACACACATACACACACACGCTCATGTGGGTCAGCTCTAAATTCCACTCGCAGGGTTGCGTAGGTTCTTTGTCCTCTGCCTACTCTCTGTGGAGTGAAATCTCCTCTAGCTTCCGACGTACTACCAGCACACATGTGTGCCTTTAGCGTACTGGTCGGGAAGTATGGCCGCCAATACATGCGCGGGGTGAAATTGCTGAAGAAACTGATTTCGCAGTGATTATCAGAAGACGGTGGCCAGTTAGGATTGTGTATTACGTGATTTATGGATGCACGTGCGAGACCCGATAGTCGGCAAAGGCCATTGACTAAAAGAGAGCCCTTTGAAGTCCCCGTGCGTAGGGCCGTGTGCTAACTTTGTTGTTATTTCGCAGGCTTTATAGCGCGTGGTATGAAGCGTGTTTTTGTATCTTCTGCATGGTTTTACACACAATTAATTGTATGGGGCGTTCCGATTGTCCTAAGGTATAAACACGCGAGCTCATATAAAAGTCAGGCGTGGTTCGATTCTCGTCACCGATTATCCCAAGGCTGATTATTCTGATGTACAAATACAAATTAGGCTCGATATGGTCTGAACACAGCATACATCTTAATGGTTTTTTTTCTTTGTTGTTAAAAAAATGATTTCTAACAATATAAAGTAAGTTAGATTTATGTCAATGATGAAGTAAAAACTGAATTAGTTGATTTTTACATTTAAAAATACAAACTATCAAACCGAAATAGATTACGGTTGTTATTAATGAAGACGACTAGACAATGATTATTTCAATATTTTAAACTATATCGGAACTAATCAAACCGAAATAAACAAACAAACAAGTAACAAATATAAAAATAGTTACAGAAGGTCTGGAAAAATGGAAAAAAAAAATTAATAAATAAAAAAAAAATAAAGTAACATAAAGCACTTCATCAAGTTTTCCAACATTATACCAAAAGATTAAAAAAATACGTAAAAATGTATTAAATAAATCAAACAATATGGTTAAAAAACAAATTGTAATGTTGGTAATACTGAAAAAAGGGTTCATCAAAAACAATAAAGAACGACTACACATTAAAACAAAGGGACTACCGTAATTACAAGAAAATGAAATGAATTAGCACGGGTGTGCCATCAATTGCAGCAAAATCACTTCTGACAGCGATATTGGTTGTACAAATAATTTAATTTGAATCACATATCAATTAATGTTATCTACTCCAACGCACAGCCCGCACATATTGTCAACAGTATTCACATATTCATTAAGCAGCAGCAGCAGCACAGCCCGTCCACCATCTAGGCTAGTACAGTTACAGGAAGACGTCTCGATGGTGCAGTTACTGGCGACTTGCAAAGGGTCCATCCAATGCATACCAAGTTGCTGGTGGGACATAGGTTTCGGTTGTTCATTTTGGACCACCGGTTCCGGACAAAACAGCAGCATCTTAGTAACGAGTTGCGCTTCCCGTCGGCGGTGCCATGTATCGTCTTAATCTGCATAAAGTAGTAAACGGGCGGCTTGGTTGTGCTGCATTGGATCGGGGTTTTAGCTTCGGGGAGGATGGCTCTTGAATTGCTGATGGCGATGGTTTCCATTCGCAATGGATGCATCCGATTTTGGGATGCCCACGAGACGACAGCAAACAAAGGATGAGCTGTTTTCTGGCCGAGCACTGAGTGTCCGGCGTGTGGTGGGCGTGTGATAACACACTAGCCGTATTGTTGTTGACCGGTGGCATCATCGAAGACACTCCGCTGACCTAGCGGATGTGCCATTATTGTGAAAGCAAACTGCTTGCGAGTGCGGTTACATGAAATTCGCAACCGGCGGTTGCCTTAGGGAAAAGGCAGGAAAGTGAACGTTGTAAGGCAAGGTTACTGTTGGGACGTATCGTTAGAAACGAGAAATGAGAAAAGGAGCTGCTCGTTTTCGTTTGCACTGAATTAATGATGTCTAAAGTGTCCGATTTGTGTCCACAAGCTTGTTTCAATATTTTGTGATAATTGTGGCTGAAATGTTGCTCGTTGGCAGTGTTAGTACAGGACCCATCAGTACTTTATTTCATTACATGGGACTATCATTGGAAAGTATGCCATGTCATAAGTTTATCGAAGGGATTTTGCATTTTGGATACAATAATAATCATATCAAATTACATAAAAATCTCATATTTTCGTTCCCTAAATATGTCGTTTGCTTAAGTACAACTGGTAATTTGTTTGCGTATGTTATAGAGCAACTCAGTTTCGATTTCCACCGTACCTCGATAGAAGTTCTCCACCTTTTTCTTGAAACTAATTATTCACCCAAAACATGAGCTCCATAACTCTCGCCCCGTATGGTTGGTTGCGATAGGTATGTTTTTGTCGGGATTTTTTGTCCATGGTAGCTCTCGCTGCCGCATACTCATTTTCCGAAGGAATGTTCTTTTACTTTTTTTCTCTCTGTATCGTAAATTTCCCATAAAAGTGGTACATATAAAATGCCAAACGGAAAGCCAGCAGCGAAGCTGATGCACATTTCCTCATGATGTCGGTAAACGAAATTCCAGCTGTGGCTTACACAACGAAGCTACGGCTGCTTGATGGAGTTTTGGCGGTTTTAGCCCAAGTATTTATTGCGGTGTACGGTGCGATAAATCGGACGGGCTGTACAATATAACTTTGGGAAACTTTATTTACATGCAGCGTTCGAATTTGGACGCGAAATGTAAGGGCAGTGTTTTAGCGCACAAGCACAAACCGTATACGTATTAACCCGTGCACGGTGGATGCAGATTCTTGTACCAAATGAGAGGCGCTTTTCGGATGAGTTTCTGGTTGGTTGATTGAGCGTGTTTTTTGTTTGTTCTCTATATAATCCATCTCAATAGATTACAGCAATACTTACTGTTTCTTGTAATGATTGCATAATGGTTTTTTGCCTTCCTATTGCTGTTTGATGCAATGACATGTAATGAAGCAGCAGAAAGTTCTGGTTGAGTTAAAGAGGGTTTGATTGTTCTGCTAACGTTCCAAAAATCAAAGTCGTTTGCTAAGCTAGATGCTAAATAATTACAAATAACTTAAATTATTGTTATGTGTAAGATAGTAGAGACTCTCCTCCTACACTTCTCGGTAGATTCCGTGGAACAGTCGTCAACTCATATGACTTAACAACATGACGACTATGGGTTCAATCCCCGGTATGAATCGTGCTTCCCGCACATAGGACAGACTATCCAACTACGGCTAATCAATAAGTCACTGATAGCCCGGCTCATCTGTGCCACTAAGCCTTGAACGACAGCAATTGTTATAATATTATAATTATTTGATTGCAATGATGATGATCCGGACTCGTGATACAGTCGTCAACTCGTACGACTTAACAACATGCCCGTCATGGGTTCAAGCTCCGAATGGACCGTACCCCCATACGTAGGAATGACTTATCCGGCAATGGTATTTAATAAGTCACTGAAAACCATGTCTATTGTGGTACCGGCAGGCCTTGATCGACAATGGTTGTTGTGCCAAAGAAGAAGAAGAAAGATGATGATCAAAAAGTGGATATAAAATAAAATAAAAATTAAATTAAATAAATATAAAATATAACTCAATGACGATAAATAAATAAATAAAAATAAGAATAATAGATAATCGTGGAAGAATATGCCATGGCATCGATGTTTTACTTAATTTTCGCATAAAATACTAAAAAAGACTACCATGTATTAAGGCTTTATTGTACATTATTTAAATTATCCATCACCTGATCTTGCGGTACTATTTTAGTAAAAACAATGTACGTATTCATAGCACATTTATTTAATTCCTCAGAAGGGACGGCTAGCCGTATTATAAGTGGGCTAATACCAGAGTTTTAGTTGGTCTATGATCGATGATTATATCCTTTATCTAAACCAGGGGTCTCAAACTACGGCCCGCGGGCTGCATGCGGCCCTCAAGCGCCTTTAATGCGGCCCGCGAGGACTTGGTTAAGGTTAAATTAAATAGCTTTCTTTTCTAACAGATTATTTTTTTACTTCTGGAAGATGAAAATCAAAATTCAATAAAAGAAAGCTGCAGAAATTTGATATATTTCAATAGTATTTTCTTATTAAAACGAGATTGGAACTTCCACTTATTCTAAAGGTAGCGTCAAAATGGCCCTCAAAAAGGTTAATTGTGAAGCATTGCGGCCCGCGAACTGAAAAGTTTGGAGACCCCTGATCTAAACGATGAGATGAGAAGACCATTTATTTGGTACAAAGCCTTACGTGATTGGATTTACATACGATTATACATTATGAATCCAGTTTGATATGGAGATAATCTCATCTTCTTCTTCTTCTTTTGGCTCAACAACCGATGTCGACCTGCCTATACCACTTGTGGGGTTGGTTTTCAGTGACTTATGGATTAACACCCTCCTCCCCCCTAAGCAGGATAATCAGTCCCACGAATTGTTATTAAGTTGTTAGAGTTGACGATTCTACCACGAGACCGGCAGTAACCGGACCGAAGATAATCTCATAGTTATTATAATGGATGGCAAGGGAGTTGTTGCTTAAAGAAGTATAACAAATAAAATGTTGTAGTAGTTAAACATAAAATTAATTGCAGTCTACGCTCACTAGTTGAACCACGATTGACTGCCAACAACGCATAAAAATCCTGAGTTTTTCTTTAAAGACAATGGATACAGGTGACACCCGAGATACAACTGTATTCGGGACCGAAAAAATATTCCACAGCAAGGTGTAACCGCGAGGCCACATGAGGTGAAACATACAGCGAAATGAACTATTTGACAAGCGAAATATCTGACGGATAAAGCATCACAGCAACCAGCTGAATTGCAATGTAAACAAATAACGTGCGCAAAATCGTAATTAAATCCATTAAATAACTTCAATATCGAGTACTTCGTCAATTTTCAGTCAATAGTTCATAATTTCTTCCAATTAGGGAATGTTCTGCTTAAGAAGATATTATTTTTAATAGAATTTCAAAAGCGGATGTTGTGTCTCCCCCATCCTTTCAGATATTTCGCCTGTCAAATAGTTATTTCATTTCGTTGTATATTTCACCTTGTGTAGCCGCGCGGTAAGGCGACATAGTCGTATGTTGATTATCTGCTCAAGTGACATTTGCTCGAAACTGTTTTTCCATATCTGCTCGATTAGTACTCGATACGCTTGAAATTGTGGATTTGTGTATGATCAAGTGTGTTGAAAGCGCCAAGATTTGGTGTGTTTGTAAATTAGACGTTCCTCTATCGATGGACGATGCTATCAAGCTCATTTTTCACTATTAGCACTGGGTTTTTGATGAAAAACAAAAGCTAATTTTGTGTGACGTTATTCTATAAAAATGGACATTATTTAAGTATAAAATGGTAACATGACCAACTGTAACGATAGAAAACATCGTTTTTGAGCAAATCTAGAAGAAAGTAACGAAAAAGCCGTATCACAGTTGATTTTAAAGGACTTTTTTCCAAATTCCCTTAAACTGGTGCAGTTTAAGGGAAGTTTAAGGCTCCAGTTTAAGGGAATTTGCTCGAATTCCCGATTATTCGTGCTCGAAAATGTCAATTGGGTGACCATACATAATTTACAACCTACGTTAAAGAGTCGAAAGTCGATAAACGATAAGTGTTCGCTTACTGGGATATTTTTACTTTCCAGTTAGGCCCGGGTCTATGAATATGTTGCGGCAACATTTGATCAATGGCAACATTTCTAGATTTTTCTGTTTATTTCAATAATTGTGCACGTTATTGCTCACAAAAACATGGAAGTTGAAATTATTTTCCAACCGTTTTTGTTTGCAAACAATTCCGAAAATGTTCCTGCTACAAATAAACACGACACAAAGCGATTTGTTTCTCTTGCAACGCAAATGTTCCCGCAACATGAGTTTGCCAGTTCGTCCATACGATTTGGCAACAAATGTTCCTGGAACATTTTCATAGACCCAGGCCTTAGGGGACGATGTTCCAACCAAATAAAAACCAAACCCATGGTTTATCTTTTTCCATTCACATGCGTAGGATGCTGGATGTTGTACGTTTGACGTATAAGTGAATTTTAACTGCGATCCATCCCAGTTAGCGAACATCCAGTTAAAAAACATTTCAGTTAAAAACCATCCAGTTAGCGAACACTTATTGTAGTACAGTCTAAACTCACTAGTTGAACTACGATTCCCTGCCAATTATTGAATATGTGATTTTTAGTGAGCACGTTTTTCCATACAAACAAATTATGAAGTTTTTCTTGGTAGGTTATGAGATTTTTGTGAAATTTACAAAAACCGGTTGTCCCATACAAACGCATGCTTTTTAATTGAACTGTCAGCGAACTATCGAACTATTCGTCATACCTGCGATAACTCAAGGTGGTCGTTTCTTAAAGGTCTCCAGTATGAGTAATAGTAAAAAAACTGGGTCTTCTTGGAAAACGCTAGCTTCTAAGCACGAATGATTGTGCAACTAACAAAAGAACGTAAAGTACACATCGTTTTTCTATTTCATTTCATTTCATGTATGTTTGTTTTTCTATTGTGCTTCTAACCGCGCGGCTACATGAGGTGAAATACACAGCGAAATGAACTATTTGACAGGTGAAATATCTGACAGGTACAGCTAAAGGGTTGGGGGAGACACAACATCCGCTTTTGAAATTCTATTAAAAATAATATATTCTTAAGCAGAACATTCCCTAATACGAAGAAATTATGAACTGTTGACTGAAAATTGAGGAAGTTCTCGATATTGAAGTTATTTAATGGATTTAATTACGACTTTGTGCACGTTATTTGTTTATATTGCGCATCAGCTGGTTGCTGTGATGCTTTATCCGTCAGATATTTCGCTTGTCAAATAGTTCATTTCGCTGTATGTTTCACCTCATGTAGCCGCGCGGTAATGTATTACAGTATACGATCGGCAATCCGCACGCTCGATAATCCGCACTTTTGACAACCAAATTCATACAAAGAAACAGTGTTCGATCAATCGTTATAATATTTGAATAAAAACATATATTCTTTACTATTTTTTAATAATAAGTTTTCTTTGTAAAACACGAAAATGTATGATAAATTATAATCAACTCATGAAACGCGACAAAAATAAGAAGTTTTAAAAAACACATCCGAGCGTGAACATTTTAACAATATAACATCGTATTGCGTACCTCCAGGCGTTTGTCTGATCGATAATGTATGTAGAATTGTCATTTAAGCATAACAATTTTACATATATCTTCTTAGCTTACTATTATATCCCAATCATATTCATAAAATAAGTAAACAGAGCATTTATAGAAATCAAAAGTACCAGACAACTGTTGTATTAAGATTTTCTGTCGAAAACACGGACGCCTGAGAGAAATTGTACGCTACGTTAAGTATCGATCGAGATGTTTTCGACAGAATGCCGCAATATGCCAACGCTAATGTCAAACGCAGTCGACTTCTCTCGCTCAAAGCAACATGCGGAGAGCGAGAGCGAGCTGTCAAACTCACGCGGTTCTTCAATGGCGTTTTGTTTACAAACATTGCGGTGCGGTTTTGCAAGCGGCGTGTTCAATTGCGATTTTACCAAGTTTATTATCAAAATTGTAGTGATTTTTCACTCGTAACGAGTACATTTTGCAGTTTCTCAGCAAATAAAAGTGTTGTTCAATACGAAAAGTGAGAGTAAAAGTGAAAATTAACTGTGAAAACATATCAACTGTGTGGCATTGTGTGTACCGGTGTTTCAAGCTCAAGCCAGAATGGAAGGCGATGGTGTGGTTAAGCAGCCGGCTGGTGTCGACTCTCGTTTAAGGCATGCACAAACGCAGCATGGCCATTATAGCACGGTGGACGAAGAGAACATTGTCGTTTTGCAGCGATGCTTTACGCCACCGCCGCTGGAAGAGGAGGCAGCCAAGGAAGTGGTGTGGTTCGAGGAGGTCATGATATCCGAGGTAAGTGGTGCCACGTTTCAGTTTACCTTCTGTGATAATCTAAGGATTTGATTGTTTGGTTAAACAAACAAACGTTGAAATTATTTTCGTATGTGCATTCTTTCACTACACGAGAAACGGATTAAAGGTTAAAAATGTATAACATGTTTTAAATAATGTTTGCTCGAAACACAATCCTCGTGGCTTAGTGTCACGGACAAAGGTATGAAACATATGGTGTTAAAAATTCCTCTCGGTACTTCCCCTGCCAAGTCCTACAGCCGTCAATTTTACAGCCGAGGTACGGGTTCAAGCCCTGTTTCTGTCCTTGACGTATAGCCAAGCGTACACTTTTAGTGACTTTAGGTAGACCGCCAAGACCGTCTATGGTTGTTGTGTCAAATAATAATAATATAAAAAATAATAAAAAAGTTTCTTGATCCGTGCCGGCGAATATTGTACTTTTTCCGTTGCTTGAAAGCTCAGAACATGTGCCACACTCTAAGCAGTGAATGTTTTCCCACACCATTGCCACACCAGTTACAAGACCTGTGATAACACATACCGGACATAATAGGTCGGAAATTAACATCATTCAACTGTAGCCGATATGTACACAGTTGTTTTTTTGTGGGTTTGTATCTCTTCGAGCAGTCTCGGCCCCTGCTGATGAGGGCTGATGTCTGCCTGCACAGCACCAGACGATGCAATTATCCTTTTCGCCACTCAACGAGGCGTGACAAAGTTCTATCGTGTTGACGCAAGCTGTCGTGTGTTCCGTCTTTCAGCAAGTGTCTGTTGTCTGTTGTCAGTGCTGAGCAGGCACCATTGTTTCCCTGGACTCGGTACTCGGATCGGTCCCTGGGCTGGCTCCGGTTTGGAGGTCCGACTGGTAGCAACATCTGCTGACGAGATTGTTTACAATTAATTTACAGCCTTGATCCCATATTTCATCAGATAACGTCGTACCCCGCCCAGCCCGACAGTGGACGTCGGCGCGTATGTGCAAGGCATATGTTGGCTTACTGCTCGTTTCGTACCAGCGGGTTGACAGCGGCCACCGTACTGCGAGGCTGAAAAAGGGCCCATTTAGCTTTTATCGTTCCAAGAAAAGGATTTGCAAACCTAGATGTGCCATGATCCTCGCTGGCAGCAGACTAGAAAGGGTAGGCTCGATAGGATGATTAATGGTACTAAAAATAACAGAATTATCCAACACTAGCCTGTTATGCTTACACATATCGCAGCGGGGCATATCTTATTTGTGTAATAGAACCGTAGACTTTTGTTTTCAGAAATATAGAAATATACGTTTAATTTCGACCATTATTCTGTTAGCAACACATGACACACAGCCTTGATTTACAACGAATCTTAGTTAAATCATTACTAAGCATGACTAACTTTTCCTAGAATTGCATCTTGAACAGCGCTTTAAGTACATTTTATCTTGAAGATGACTGGACTGCCGTCAGCAATGCCCTCGATGTCTTGTCGCTAATGGCGTTTGTTTCATGTTGAACCCGCACTTGAACGTACGAACATTGTGGGAGTGGTATAATTAGCATTTTAATTTCAAATTGAAACCGTACACGTAAGCTGATTTGCACGATGGGCTAATGACTATGGTCGTATTGGGGATATATTGAAATAAAATAAGTAAGGGCTACACAATGGCAACTTTTTTAAACAAATGCTATTTAGTTTATGTTACCGAAAGACTGCTAGTTTTATACAATTAAAAAAACAGTTAGTTAGGCTTGATCAACTTTCTATGAAACAGTATTTTTCTATGTAACCTATTGGAAATTTAGCTCTATTTGATGTTGTCCTTTTTCTGGAAGATGTTTGAATACAACCTGATACGTTATTTTTAACCTTTTTTTAAATACAATACGTGATGAGGGCTACCAAAGGTTATACACATTGTTGCATTTAATTAAAATACTCCTAGGACCACTTCTGTACCAGGTACCGATCATTAAATTGTAAAAGCAGTCAGTACCTCCTTTTATACGCAGAGCATGCACAATAGGCCAGCCTAGACAAGTGTGGTTCGACGTTGGGCAGGAAATAAGGGCTGGTGGAAATGGTTTCTCAAGTGGATTAATGCTTTTCAGACAATCACACAGATCGAGTATGTAAGTGCTTGTGTGCGCGTTCGGCGGTAAACGACGGGTGTGGAGCGTTGATACCTTGCAGAGGGGTTCGGGTCGGGGGAACAAGAGCGCGGCGGGAGGAGGAAGCTGTTGAGATTGTTTTAATAAGAAAGTTTCATTTTCTTTACCAAGAAGGTCCGTCCGGTACGATACGTGAGGCAAATCCCGGGTAACCGCATTTGATTAGGAACGGTTCAGTGAAAGCATTTCGCATCGGCTGTGACCGATGGGACCGGCGGTAAACCGGCGGGTCCTGGTCGGTCGGTTGGAGTTTGCTCTGTACGATTCCTTGAGATGAATTCGGTCCCGTATTTGGGAGCGCCGGTTGCACAACCCCACACACACATACACACACTCATTCCTTCTTCATTCGGTCCGTTTCGCACGAGTGGAAAATTTATTTAATTGATCGTTTAAATCCGATCCCAATAGACAAGTGCGGGGTGAGGTTGCTGTTGCTGCTGCTTGTTTGCGTGACGTTTGGTTGCTTAGGACTGCGCAACGTTGTTTGCCGCCGGTGCAAAGGTAGCTCGCAAAGTGGGGCAAGATGCAGACGGTTTGGAGCGTAATTTGGGAGCTCCGTCCTGGTCCGTGTAACTTTTAATAAACTTCTAGCAAGGGCGAGTGAAAGAGAGAGAGCACAGAACAGGGAAGAATTAAAGAGACCGTGTTACGCATACATTTACAGCGCGATGGAGGGTAGAGATTAGCGCAAGGGTGGCAAGGGTCAACCGCACGTGTAATTAAGAAATGGAGACTAATTAAACGGAATCCATTTCGTGCTGAATGCGTCTCGGTGCCGTAATGTTTAAATAGGCATTTCGTCAGTTTAGCCGACCGGCCCTTTAGCCGCGCGTTACGAATGGGCGGCCATGGGGTGTCTAAGCGCATAATGCATATTGTTTCTGCTGGATGGGGAACATAATGGGAACACCAGGAGGTGTCCAGCAGCTAAAACATTAAGGATGGTTAATGGACTTTTACAGGAAAATTAGTCTGGTTTAGTGCGGGTCGCTATTGCGAAGAGCAGGAAGCTTTTATTGTGATATGCTAAACTACTGCGGAGGTGTTGAAAGTGGGAAGCGGTTTATGTTGCTTTCATTGAAATAATTTATTGCTGTGCCGGTATATAGCTACGTTTAACTTCAATGTCAAGTGTTGCAATGCTAGAATAGCCAAGTGTCAAGTGTGTGGGCAGTACTGGTAATCCCTCAGATTCGGAAGAACCTGGTTCTGATTCCGTTTTTGGATTTGATTCCAATTCTAATTATGCGTCTGCAATAGATTTCATTTGAAAATATTGTACCAATTTCGGAATCGATTATGTAGTTGAATCCGGATTCAATTCTCGAGCAGATTCTGGAATCGGTTTCGAATTTTGTATGGGATTGGATTCAAACTAGTTAATTTGGTCCGATTAATGCGCCATGTTAGAAACTTATGACGACCCATAATTTAACCTGTAACTGAAACCAAAGTATAAAGAATCACAAACCCATACTCGTTCTGGAATTGATACTGAACCCAAACCGGTTCTGGCAGTGATACTGAATTCACTTTTTAGAAATTGATGCAGAACTTATAGTGGTCTTGGAACTGAAATTGTAAACAAATTGGCCCTGGAACTGATACTAAACCTATACCGGACCTTAAACTGATCATGAACGCATACTGGTTCTGAAACAGTAATCTAATTTATTCTTTCTTGAAACCGGACCTGTTAAGAATGCGGAACGAAACGTGATCCTGTCCCAGTCCTGGAACCGTTACAGTTCCTGTTCCGATGTAGCAATTGATTCCGCGGGTCAATTAACCTTGCGGAAGTATGCGTGTAGCCTAGGAATTTGCGTAGAAATTTAGAAATGTATGCTCAAATCTTATAGTGATTCCGGAATATATTCTATTTTCGGAATGATTAATATTAAACACAATTTCACAGAAGTGATGGGTAAATATAATTATTTTCTTGAATCGGATTGATACCCATCGGATCCGTTACCCATCAGAATCGGACTCGGAGTTACTCCGAACTGTTTTAGCGGAGGGGAGGAGGGGGGGGGGGTGTGCACGGGAAAAAACTTCGGACTCATCGAATCCGACTACGAATCAATCTGGATCAGTCCGGATCACTTTGAATCAGTCCGGATCAGTCCGGATCACTTCGGATTAATCCGGATCAGTCCAGATCAGTCCGGATTGGTCTGAAAGCGTCTGAACGAGTCTGATCGAGTCCGGGTCAGTAGTTTAGGTTGGCGGTGCAAAAACAGTAAGGCTATTTGAATGTCATATAACAAAGAAAATTGTTATCCGACGTACCGGAGTCGGAGTTGATTCATGACTTCGTTCTGGATTACCCATCACTGGTTCAAAGATGCTGGTCTTTTTGTTTTTGACAGCTTCGGACTTGAAATATGTAATGATTCAATTTTGAAAAAATAAAAAAAGCATATCTCTTTGCATTAAGTGGTTTACATCAATGTTGAAACTTGATTAACGCTCCAAAATGTATTCTAATTCGGAAATTTAATGTAATTCGGGCTCCGGAACCAATTCCTTTTTAAGAACCGAATTCGGAATAGATCCCAGAATCGATTTCAGGTAAATTCAAAACTAGCCGGAGTGTATTTCAACCATAACATCATTTTTCCCCAACACTAATAAACATGCGTACTCCAGCGACGAGTTTCATCAATGTATAGCCATTGATGGAAGCTAAACTATGTTATTTTTAAGACTAAAGACTTATCGCAACCAATTGAGAGAATTGAAGAGGCAAAAGCATGAACATCTTCATTTACTAATGCATGCTGGAAACTCGAGACTGTAAAACATTATTGATTCTATGTTAAGACACGTTTGATGCTATCTTAAAATTTTTATTACATCAAAATCCTGATCTGGATCAATTTGATGGGCTGCTGGCATGCTGTCAGCCTGCGTACGGCGCCGGCTCGGCAACGGCGGTGCATTAAAAAATCCAATCTTTATCTATCGGCTATCGGGAGTCGCAGCAAAACACACACTCAACCCCAATGTAACCGAAGACAGAAAAAGCAATCAAACTAACCCCAATGGACCTTGAAAAATGAACCGCTTCCTTTCCCCATCCCCTCGGGGTGCCCGATGGAACGGGTTCAAGAACGCTTGAGCGGACAAGCAGCTCTTGGTGGTGGTATACGCATGGATCGGCGAACCAAACAACTGTGAGATGATTGCTTCCGAAATAGAAGCTCTCGAATATCCCGGTCCGCCGGTCCGGCCGGCCCGGGGAAGTCCAACGGGAAGGCCGTAGTTCTTCGGCAATAATTCTCCAATCACCGTTTCGGGTTTGAATAGACCGCCATGCACGGCCCGTATCGGTGGAATGCAGTCTCTGAAGATCGATCGGCTAAGGTTCAATCGTAAACCAGAGACACCAGAAGTACACACACACGCGCGCAGAGTACAAAGTGCACCCCGGTACGCTTATTTCAAGTAAAAAGATTTAGCGCTGTACAGCTGGTTTGGGTTTGCGTTGGGAAATTTAGGCAACAAGCGGTAGCACCAACTGTACAGACAACCGTTCTTGGCCACCGCCATGCATTGGAGTGTGATTGTGTCGGAGTCATAAAATCGACGGACATCCGACACGCCACCAGGGCTAGGTGTCAGGGAAAACGGTTTTTGCGGGAGCGGGTTCGATACGATGGCGGTCGGTCCGTACGGCTCGGCCATTGGAAACCCTGTCGCATCGTGTTGCGCTATTCATTCGAAGTGTGATCGATGGAAGCGGTAAATTTGCTTCTAGGTGAAACCGGAAGCTTTAGCGTGATGTTTTTTTATTTCGCTGGTTCCTTCATATCATTCTTGTTCAGGGGTGCGCTGGTACTGCTGTACAGTGTCGAATGTTGTCATGTTTTAATGTTATAAAGTGTTTTCAATTATAAAATTTTTCGATTTCAATATGCTTTTGGATGATATTACACTTTACATGTTGGTTTAAAAAATGTGTCAAATTAGGTAATTTTGTATACATTTTATTTTTATTCGGGAGGTAATTGCACACTCCAAGTTAATTCTTTTATTCCCTATTTGTATTTTTCTATAACATCCTACATGCGTGCTACAATTGGTTTGCACAAAAATTACGTCTTGACTGTCGGGGCAAAGATCAACCCTTTGTGTACCTTGTTGTACCTCGTGTGTCCCTCAACCAACCTTATACTTGCCTGCTAAAAGATCCGCTTCTTTCAAGCAATCCTGTTCGGTTGAATAACCCTCCAGCGCCGTTGCCAGCGGGGCAACGATGGTGGTACATTGCCTTGCAGGATGTTCTACGGGTACGAGAGAAAGATACAAAAGACTTAGATGACACTGGTCCCCCGGTCATGAATTCATTCCCGACGGTTTTGATTCGGCCCGGTATCGCTCGGAGTCGGTTAGTCGATTGGCACGGTATTTGCAAATGGTACATAGGTTGGGAAAATTCGTGCACCGTGGACGTCTCCACTGGATATGGTAGTGCCTGGTATTGAATGTCAAAACCGTCGTCCTTGGAGAGCGCTGGCATTCGTTTGGTGAAAATAGATTTTTTTTTTTGTTTTCAGTTGCAACCTCTCCCGGTGCTACCGTCGTCATCGTCGTCACCTGTGTTTTGGTGAAAACTCCAAGGCATCACGGGCCTTTTTCCAGCTGCAGCAGCATGCCCGGGGTGCGGGTGTAGCTAAAAGTGTTGACGGTGCACCAGAAGGCTATAAATAAAGCAGCAGCAGCAGCATCAGCAGCAATAGCAAACCGGCAGGCTAGCACCAAGTGCCCCCGATGACGCTTTGCTGTGAAACCATACGTTGTGTGTGTGTGTATGGGTATTTGTATTTTCCTGTGCTTTTGTCGTTTGGATATGGCCGGAAGAAGAAGAAAAAAGTCATTCCGTTGTGTGGCGCAGGAGGCTCATGCAACAAGGGGTGGAAAGCAATTTGGATAAGCTTTCGGTTCGAATTCCAATGCTAAACCAATCCCAATTCCGCCCTCTCTGTTAGTCGTACGTAGGTGATCCGTAGAAACTCACTTTCAATCTGTACTCCCTGGAGATGTGTTTCACTTTAATTTAAATTTTCCGGCAAGGATTTACTTGGGTGGTGTGGTCAGTAGGGGTGGTAGGAACAAGAAACTAGAATGACGATAATATATGTTAACTTTATTGAGTAGTTTTTTACTGCTATTAATTATTTCACGATATGTAATTTTCCAACGTAATTTTCATAAATTTTGCTATTTTTTATCATACTGTAAAACACTGCAAAGCAAACCGGTAGCTCATGATGCAATAATTAGCTTGCCACCACAGCAAGAATCATAACCACTGCCCAGCAAACGGTGCGATCGAGCAAGAAGGGACGAAATCTTACTCCATCAAACATCATTTAATGTTTTATGTTGCGTATGAAAGCCGGTTAGCATTTTTGTCACGGAATGCTTCTAACGGCTTTCGATTAGTATTCTAGATGGCCCGGTATCACACGGCCAAACCATGCAAACTCATCGCATGGCAGGTCGACAATCGGTCCAACAACTCGCCAGACCGTAGCAATGAAATTATGTAAATGGGGTTGCATCCAACCCTTTACAGCGCTACAGCTTGACTTTTGAGATGCTGTGTTGAAGTTGGCCGGTGGATTGGATTCTATACATAGGATGTTGCTGTTGCGGTTCTCAGGGATTCAGTAGAAATGTGATAAAAATGGCTCTCCTCTACCTAGCCACTCAATGGGCGGTGGGCAATCATTTTGAATGGTTTTCGTTGGTGGTAGGGCATTTGGAATGCTTTTTTAGATGATTCTTGGTCCGCAAATGAGTGGAAAAGTTAGATTCTATACAACAATCGCTTTCGAAACTGTTTAATTACAGTTTTGTTACGCAAAGCTAGCCACATTAAACCCCGTCCTATCTACTTCATTTCTTTGTTATTTATGTTTGAATTGAAGTGTTATTTGAACACAAAATTACTCGCAAGTTTACAAGGTGTCTCACTTATGCGTGGTTATTTTCTGCGTTATGGTCAACCTGTTAGTACATTGTTGCGTCGCTATATGCTGCATATTGATCGTAAGTGTCGGGTGTGTATGCGTTGAAAGTTCCATTTTTTACCCTCATCGAAGGAAGTTACTTTTTAGCTGCCCAAAAGTTAAATCGCTGACGTGTACTATTTCGCCATCGGGGCCAACGAGAAACGCAACGAGGTTAGGCGGCAGTATTATCACATGCTGACGATGGTCGTTACCGACAATGGTTGGGATATGGCTTTGGGTACGCCTTTAGCAAAATGGCTAACAAGCGTTCAACCGCGGATTACAACTCTAGCCGGTGCAGGGAGTTAGTTCTCGCATGCCAAGTTTACCTTCGGCTCATAGCAAAACTGTCAGGCCGAACGTCCCTTTCGTCGGTTGGTGATGCAAGCGGTTGTGTTTAAATAAATGGTTACCGTTCCCGGGATGGTTACCGGGCTACGGAGTATGATGTCGGTTCTCCCAAAGGACGCACGTCCTTAAACCAATGCAAAAATAGCTGATCCAGAGAATAGGCTACGGTCGTACAATCAACGGTCGTACAAGCAACGGTCGTAGCTGATGAACGGAAACGAAGGTATGTTTTGTTGCCACTCTCCAAACCCATCATGGATGTGTTTTTGAAGCTGTCGGTCGAAAGTGTTGAGATGTTAACATTTTGTGGTGTTTTGTAGGACTTCTTTCACTAAAATGTGATTTAGTGCATCCTGAAAAACATTGTTCTATGTACCGTGGGACGTGAATGAGTCTTAAAGATGCTGTAATTTTAAATAGTGCTTTGTTTTTATTTATTATTTATATTGTGTTTAAAAAAATGGGAATTGAGTGAATATTCGATTCAAAATAAACTTGTCAATCATGGCAAAAAGTGTGTCGCAACACCAGGGTCTTCCACTTTACTGGAGATTATGTGGCAGATTTTCTAGGGGTACTTAATTCTTTCAAATTCACTGGTTGGATTTATTTTGGTTTGCTTTAGGTGCTTTTTCATGCCAGAATTAACAAATACATTATTCAAATTACAGTGATGACGAATAAAATAATGAGAGCTAGGAACATGCCAAAAAGATTTGATTTAATTTATTTAATTTATTTGGATATTTTGTCGGACCTTCGTAGGTCTACACAATAGTAGGTCTA
Organism: Anopheles arabiensis; assembly: GCF_016920715.1. Classification (NCBI taxonomy): domain Eukaryota; kingdom Metazoa; phylum Arthropoda; class Insecta; order Diptera; family Culicidae; genus Anopheles; species Anopheles arabiensis. The sequence goes on from NC_053518.1 coordinate 38,002,022, forward strand.
CACAATAGTAGGTCTACACAATCGTAGGTCTAATACTTAAAAACTACCGCTCCTGACATTAAGCGACTCCAAACCAAGCAATAGGCACCATTGATAGTAAGGAGGTTAGATCCCGTTAGACAAAGGAAGGAGTCGTAAGGCGTACCTAGTAAATTTCCGCTGACGCCATCCATCAATTATTACTATTAGTCAGATCTACTTCATGGAGTATTTGAGCAGATTGAATAAGAAAAACAATCAGATGGCAAATCATGTCACAGAAAGCTTACCTAAACGTTCTTCAAACATTACAAATCAAGAGAAACCCCTTTTTAGAATGAACTTTGTTACAAAGATAATTTAAATATTAAATCTTACCCAAATCCCGAAAACACACCACAGCTTCCAAGTTTTATAAGCATCTGTTTAATTTTCACATAATGCAGCTGTACAAACACGTGAGCTTCAACCAAAAAATCAATATTTGTTCCCTACTCCTTGTTTGAATCGTCTCACACATACATACACATACATACAGTGGCATTAGAGAATTAAAATAGTAGTTGTGTGAATATGGATCCAGTGTGCACACTACTTCACCGCGACCGCAAATTTAAATTACTTTTCAATTAATTTTAATTAGGTTACACTTTCTTAAGAAATCATAAGGTGCTTAGCCTCCTCCTTTCTTTCATGCTAAACTACTCACAGAGTGAGAGAGAGAGCGCGCGAAAGAGCGTAAGTGAGAGGTGGTCAAGGTAGCAGCGCCTTAGTTTCCCCGGCTAAATGCCGCGGTTTTCCAGTGAAAAGGTGAGTAGTTTTTATCCTGGCAGTGATTGTAACCGGGTGCACTAGCTAGCAGCACAGCTCTACATGGTGACGGCGGCTACCATGGTGTATGGTACTTAGTATAACTACACGCCCTTAGCTACGGCACCGGTGCCTCATTAGACTTAAGTAAGCCGCCCTTTACTGTAAGTACCGTCCCAAGTTATGTTTTCTTGGCTGGTTCCTCCCATTCTATTGGCGTTCTATGGTGTCGGAGAGCCGGGGAGCCGGTTAACTCAGCTGCTGCCGACATTTTCCCGCTCGTATCATGCGGCCACCTGAATGCCATTTTCCATCGAGTATGACAATTTGGCGTAATAATACGCCGCGATGTTAGGTGGAGTGCGATACTCTCTCCGCAAACAAGTGCATAATGCCGCGGACAAGCTAAAAGGGATTTCGTACTGATTATCTCCGTGCGGAAAACACATGGTTCGGGTGGAGGGATTTTCCTTTTGACTGACATAAATCACATGAAACCGTGTGAAACAAGCGAATTTCTGAAGCGAATTCTGAAGCTCGCTATAGAATGGTTTTGCGGCGACGGGTATTATTTGCAGTGCACGGTGCGGTCTATTTTAGCAGCAGTATGGGGTAGTTTAATAAACTATTTTCATGGGAGGATTTGGTTAACCTCTTTCGGTGGGGACGCGCCATGGCTACCATTTCGCGAACGCGAACGAGATTACAAGACGAACCGTTACGCTAACATTTTAAACAATATTATTAAAAGCGCCCTCTCCAAATAAACCAGAACATCAAGCCAGCCTGCTCGTGGTGTCGATCGTTATTTATTCAACCCGTGCCCGGTCGAATCATTTCAACGCGGTCCGAATTATTTATGACAAACGCACCAGAGACATGACGCGAGCGATGCCGTTACAGTGTAGTTTTAATGCCTCTTGGTGCAACTGCGCACCGGTCCCGGGTGCCATCAGCACATCGGTACCAGCGTATAAAGCCGGCTGCTCGAGTAATTGTATTATTTTGGGAATGCTTCCAAACGCCACAAATAATGCAATAATAATCAACCGTTGCGAAACCCGTCGAGGTTCAGCGAGTGAGCTCAAATTTGAAGTGTAAATAAATCTTCCCTTTCGAACCGTGCATCTTCCACCTGTTGTGATGCTGTCTGTCTGGCATCGTGACTAGTAGCAGCAGCAGCACCAGCAGGTCCCGTCTATCTCAGACACTTACCGCATCGATGGTATGGTTTCTTCTGTTTGCTAACGATAAGGAAGTAAGAACGAGGAGACATCGCACTGTACTGTGCAGTGCAGTGGCGGGAGTTGGTGGCTGTTCGGTTAGCAACCGGTGGATCATATTAATCGCTGGCGGGTTCGCTCGTCCAAACTATCCCGCGAAAGTCCCGCTGCTGGCACATCAATGCGTGCAAACGATGGAAAGCGAAATAGTGTTCAATCTAAATTTAGCTGTACTTGAAGCGGATGGCTGATGCCATGGCAGTGCATGTGTGTTTCTGTGCGGGGAAACAGTACGGTAGCATTTGTGATGGACTTGTAGTAGCATTAAGCCCCAAGGAAAAGGGAGAGGCGTCACCATCTTCGGCTGGCATTACCTATGCAAGCGTCCCTTAAGTATCACAAAAAGTGCATAAATGACGCTTGCAAACGCTCGTTAAACGCAATGTTGTAGTGCTGTGTTTACGGACGGCCCGATTGGTGACGATTATGGTCACCGCCGAGACAACGCTAGGACCGCATTACGACCCGCGGGCTGGGCAAGTGCACGACATACGACATACAACGCCAAGTGCCGCCGTGAGTTTAGTGTGGCAAATAAACTGCTCAGGAACAACCGAGATATGGATGTGGTGTGAGTTTTGGGAAGCCGTCTGATTGTCATTCTAATTTTAGTGCTGCGCAGTTTGCTGCTTCTTCTACGGATGATGGTGCGGTGGGCAATTTAATTCTCTAGTGCTATGTGCCAAAATCATAAATGACGAGACGAGTGCAACAATGTCGCATGTGGGAAAGTATCGATGGTGTGTGCGAGTGTTTATTGGAGGTTTTATTGCGGCTGCCGATGATATGAGATCTCTATTGGTATGCTACGGGCGAGCACACTGAGCTGATAAACTTCCGAGCTACTCGGTAAGCACGCAAGCCGGGATTACCGGGTCAAAGGATCTACCCGGATTGGTGTATAATGAGGCAAGGTTAATTGAAATTGGTTTTATATCCCGCCCTCTCCGGCCATCTCACCTCCATCGTTGTTAAAGAAGCTCCCACAACTCGCTCCCGATAGCAAAACGTCCGTTCTCCAATCGATCGGCCTTCCGGGGGACCTTCTTTTTGATCCTTTTTGGTGGACAGAATCTTTCGAAGAAGGAACGTAGTGATAATGAAGTAACATGAGCCTTTCTCCTGGACAGTGGAAGGGTAATCTTTGCCAGAAGATATCGTTTCTTACTGTGTACGACGGACTGCTATGCGGATGCAGAAAGTGGCGCTGGGTATTTGGTCTATTTTGTACTGTCATCTCTTCGCAAGGTAATGCGGTCGTCTTCAGAAGTCGCTGAAGACTTCGCTTGCTGGTGAAGTTTTGTAAAAAGGGTTGCTGTTTTTTTTGTTTGTCGTAGCTGTTGCGACTGTAGCATTGGGCTGTGAAGGAAGCGATCTCGTGCCGAATACAAGGTTGCTCTGTGAAAGGGGTTAAAGGTCGAGCCGGTTGTGTATAATTATGCCCAATGCTCGGGAAAGGTACATGGTTTGCAGGGGAAGAACGTATAATCTTTCATCCATTAAGCTGATTGTGTTTCAGGGGTTGGCAGAATTTTCCTTACAAATCGGATGGAGATGCGTATCAATTAGATCAAGCAGTGAAAGGATCCCTTTTCTTCGGGCTTGTGTACGTATGTGTGCGTGGGTTCGGTAAAGGTACAGCGTTCCAATCAGCTTCGGAGCGAGAGTGAGATCTCATATGCGGGTGTTGATGTGAACGTTCTGCGTGTAAAATACCAGCAGCCTTTGAAGTATCGCAGTATAAACGTTAGCTAAAAGCAATTGTAGTGTTACGAAGTGATGCTAGTAAAGCTTAACTGAAGGAAAAAGTGCGTGTTTTTTTATTTACTTACAAGGATTTGTAAATGCCATGGCGTAAGATTATGTTGAAAAGCTTTTTGGACATCGATCCTATATTAATAATATTATATGTATTTATGCTGAAACAATCTTGTTCTTCATTTGTTGTTTCAGCTTTGGTAGCGAACAATAACATATCTGTCATGTCGTTAGTTTGACTGGCTGATTTCATTTGTATTCCGACTTTTGTTAAGCTTTTTCATTCATCTAAGCTGTGAGACTTACCATTGTTCTCGATGCGTGTTACAAAATGCAGATCTAAAAAATATGAATTTTATCAGTAAGTAACATATCAAACTAAATATTTATGACAATATCATGTGCCAATACTGCGCATCTTTTATTCCATAACACTTCTGCTATTCTTTGAGTTTGTCGTTTTACGTAATTTGTGCTGACGATTGTTGTTATTTATAGATTTCAATCGTAAACATTAGATTCGTTCGATTTGTGATATCGCCTGTTTTAACTAACCATCCCGATCCGGTAGGTTTCTCAACCGATGTGAATTGGTTAACAAAAAGCAAGGAGACGCATTTAGAAGAGTAATCCATTGCATTCTGGCCGATCGTGGCGTGAAACACACGCACAAAGATCGTTTGTTTCGCCCTGTTATCCAAACCAGCGGGGTGTTATAAACCTCCATAGATTAATAGCTCAACTGCAGGCTATTTTATGGCCTTTAGCCGAGTGGCCCGTCGACGAAACGGCCCTTGAGAGACTGTTTGTAAACGATGGTGATAAAGGTGTTGGTGGTAGTGGTGATGGCGGCAGCGGGGCACGGCTTTCGGAATGCGACAAAAGTGCAGCACACAGATCTAATTTCACGTTGTCACCGATGTCACTGATCCGTCTGTGCCTTTTAGGCCTGAAATTGCTGTTCGCGTGAGTGATGAACACGTGCTGCGTATAAATAGCACCGAAATGTGTGCGCTTATTTTCATACGCTCCAAACGAATGAAGGTACAGCTCTCATGACCGTTTTCCGATCACATATGGCTGACCGGTTCGTCTTCAAGTTGAAAGGTGTCTCGTTTTATGCGTGCTAGAACTCGTTTCCAAGCCGAGTTCAACGCACCGTCGGGGATCATAAATTTTACAGTGTTTGGGGTTTATTTTTTTATGTCTTAAGCGCTCTTAAGCCACAGCAGACGCCACAGAGATGATGGAGCAAGATTGAAGAAATTGAAATTGAACGTGGCGCGCCCGTTCTGCACTTTTGCCAGGCAAACGTGGGGGGCGAGTACACTGTGCTGCGATTGCTAAACTGGCAAATAATGTTGGTGTAATTAATTCGTATCATTTGTGCATTCTTGATACGGTGGATGCTTTCTCCCCGGGATACGCGCAAGCAGCCATTAGTTGGTGCAGCATCTGGAGTAGCGTTTTAGCATCATGCTGATATTTGCGAAGTGTTCTTAACAAGACAGGTATGCTATGTTGCTACCGCCTCGTCAAACAGCAAATGTCAGTAACACTTTTTCCGACAAGCCTCGTGCGCTGTGCGCGATAATTAATCGTTTGATGTTTACGAAGGTTTACTATAGGAATGTTCCTAAATATGTGTTTTAATTATGAGACATATTAAATTGAGGATTTGTTTGTTACAGGTAAACAGGAGCTATTTTGGCTTGAAGTTGTGTCCGGTAAACGGATATATCTGAGCAATTTATTTGTACTTTTTAACCTATTGAGCGTTTGTAAAGAAAATTGAGCAGAAGTACGTACATATTCTAAACATTGTATTTGTAAATTTTCTGAGGATTCCTGGTCAAATTTTTTTTCTCAGTTTTAGAACAAAATCAAGGGTAATAAAAGGATTGTCGCAGGTTTGTGAGTTTTTCACAAAAATGCAGGTCTCGCGTTTTACGACGAAAAGATCGAAGCTAGGCATAGTTTCGTGGTAAAACATAGACGGTTTGACAGATGGAAAGAGTCGTCAAAAAATTGTCGCGGAAGACTTTTTGGGTCGTCTTGAAGCAGTGTAAGAGTGATTTCATTGTATATATAATTAATGGGTTAAGGATAACTGCTTTATAAATTGCAATAATGATTCATCTGTTTTTATTGAATTTCTTCATATCGAGGCCCTGATCATACCGCTTTTTAATTTTACATGATTGCCATTGGATTTGCTTGGAAAGACCGTCAATTTGCGTAGCATTTCTTGGCTGCTATTCATATACAAGTACGAGAGAAAAAACAGTACTCAACCTGTTGTTACGCCTGGTAACAATTTGGTGAGTAGCTGGATAGACTTTCTTAGAACTGGCTTGTTTGTATATAATATGTATTTGCTCAGTTTAAAAATTAGTCTTTCTTCGGTCGATTGACTTTTGCTACTGGCCTAACATTCTCGATGGCGCCTATTTTTACGAACAGCTGATCAGTCTTGACCGCATTTGACCCTATTTCGCGACCGCTGCCGAACTTTATCCTAATTGGCCCTATTTTTGATAATCTAGCTGTTTCGCCTTTGGGATATCTTTTTGTCCTTATCTGTTTTACAGCGCCATCTGGTGCTTTATTCGTATATTATTCGAGCTGTCCTTGACAGCTCGTTGTTTTATAAACATTACGGCTGCTGATCTACCACGAGGTAGATATCGTGCCAACACAACCCCTGTTGTTTTTAAGACCGTTGTTTTGTCGGTCTAGGATGACAACGACATTCGGAATCAAGTGTCCAGACCATAAAAAAGTTAAATACTAAAAAGGTTTAGTGTGTACGTGAATTTGAAGATTATATATATTTTGAGGCGATCCGGAATTTCAATCAACCAAAACGTCCGTAATTTGAAACATGAGCTCGAAACTGTCTGGAGTTTGAGTCAAAATGTCCTTGCAGTTTTATTTATTTTTTGCAATGTTTCGAGTAAAATTAAGGATAATTTTTTATTTTTTGTCTAATCTAGAAGGTTTGCTGCAGTAAAATGTTTTACCGTAACATTTCAGTAAGGTTTCACCGATTCAAATTTAATTAGCAAGAAAATATTAAATGTCAAAAATGTCTTATGTGTCGGAATTTCGAAGTTCAAAGAGGTATTAAGGAATTAATGACCTTTTTAGAGGAGCAGCCAAATAGAATAATACCAATTAGCCCAACAAGCCAGCAATCGGCATTTGTTGTTCAAGGGTCATAAATGCTTGTTATGTCCATATTTGAACAAGAATAAACGATTAAAACACCGCTAGATATCCTATTTGAACGATGTGTTTACAGCATTTGGGTATGAACTCTAAAAAGTTGTTTTGGGAAATTTTCGAAATCATTGGTATCAAATCATTTGACAAGTTGATTATACATCGGGTAAAATGATTGTTTGTCTAGTTTCAAAGATCATTGAGCTCAATCTTAAATGAATCTCCACATTGTTTGTTATGATGCAAGCATTTATGTTGGCGAATTTCTTGTAACAATACTTCGTTCGCTTATTGGAGCTTCACTATCCAGGATATTTGCTTTTTCTATAAACCAAACTGCTTAGTCCCTCGAAGAATAATTCAAATGCGAGATAGCATCAACTGGTGGAAGACTATACATTGTAACAACAGGCGAAACAAAGCTAGGCAAACCAGCACTTGTGGAGCGGTTCGAATAGAATGGTTCTTTAACCTGTTTTGCTTCCTTCGCTATATTCCCCATCGCGCGCACCACGGCACGTCTATTCGAAGCACTTTTTAGCTCATGACATTGATATTATCATCGCTTCGGCTGTCTTTCACATTGCTTGATGGCACATTACTGGATCTCATTTCCACTATCAGAATTGAAAAGTTTTCTATGAATAGCAAATTTTTCGCCGTTATCTTCTGCGGTCGTGAGGAAAGTCAAGGTGGTAGGAGGGAGGGGTTAGGACGAAATAAAAAAAGACAGACGAATGTTTAAGCGAATAGAATCACGCTGAAACCAGTGCTGATTTGATTCGTTCTGATTCGAACATGTACTACGCCGTGAAGTCTGTTTGCCGGATTCTCGTGTCTCCGATTAGGGACCACCAGTTTGGCAGGATATAAGGGGGAGGGGTGGGGGGAGTGCTGTGGATGGCCGGGAGATTGAGCTAAAGAAAACGGCACATCGTCGTCCTTTCTGCAATCCGGGAACTGGGCGAGATTTGAGGTACACTGGCGGGCGGGCGGTAGGTAACACTGCCAAGATGGTAAGCCAATTTTCTATTTCCTTCGACGAAATCGTACGCCACCGCTAAAACTGTGCAAATCCGGTCGGAAAATCATAGCCTGCTAACCATCGGAAATGGTTCTGCTCCTTTCCCCGTCCTGTGGGGTTGGGAAGCGAGTTTATTCGCGTTTCGCCCGCGTGTGTTTCACTTTTTGCGCCATACCCGTCGCCGCCGCCGCTTCGCCTGCTGCGGGGTTTATGGCGATGGTTCGATGGCAGTTTCGGTGCAAACCACACGAGGGTCATATGCTGGTTGGTACCGGTCCGCTGGAGCCGTTGATGGCAGCACCAGCACGTCTGTCGTCCATCACGGGCAGGCTACCGGCAAACGCGAGCTGCGGCGGGATACGTTAGAACCTGAACCCGAGAAGCCTCGAGTCCCTGCCATGCCAGGATCATCATGCAAACTCTGGGGAAATTGAATTCTTTTCGGTTTTATTCGAAAGTCCAACTCGCGGCACCGGCTCCGGTTTGTTTCGCATGATTGAGGCTGCTTTGTGGTTTGGCGGGCGTCGGGATGGAACAAGGGTCACACGGCGGAGGCGCATTAGACGGTACTTGATTGTTGGAGCAAGGGACAGGACAAAGTACCCAACCAAGGGGTGCAGCAAGGGCACGGTAGATACAAAAAAGAGGGAACGGGCTTCAGCTTGAGTAATGTGTTTCAGTGCGCCCCGGGAATGGAACGAAAACATTTTGAAAACATTATTTTATTTCTGTTAACCTTCGTCGTGGCTGCTCTCGCGGGTGGGTAGAGCACCTCCGACCTACCGGTCCACTCAACTAAAACGGTGTTATTTGGCAAACCTAGGCGCTTGGCTTTGGTGGTGGTAGTTTTAAAGCAGCTTAGCTGGAATTGTGGCATGTTGTGTTTCTCTTATTGTTGCTCTCCGCTTTGGTATTGCGCTCTGTGCTGCGTTAGTTTTCGCGTCTGCGGGTTTTTGGAGTGAAAATGAAACTGGATATCAATTTTCCCCGATTGTTGTGGTAGCGCTCACATCAACACCGAGCGAAGGTTGTTGTGTGCCGCATTACTTCTTCTAGATGCTCGAGCCGGTGGCGTATTACGGTTTATAGTATATGGAAGGATGCCGTTGGATGCCGGTAAATGATGCAGATTTGTTCGCATCAATCGGCACCGCTGGCAACAACTCGTGACGTGGTCGTGGAACACGTCTCCGGCAGATCGAGTTTGTTTGGCTTTCGGCAGACGAAGGAATGATGCTGGCGAGTGACGATAATGAATGTACAGCGCGCGCTGCACATGGTAGGAATGTGCAAAATGGATTATTTAAATTTATTTTCTTAGACATGGTTTTTGGAAACAGATTATAAAGAAAGATTTTATCGTGTTGTACATCATTAGCGGGTAAGTTTTCTATCCAAAAAGAACTTGGGAAATGGTACGCAAAATGGTACGCAAAATGTTGATTTTGAATTAAAGTTGATGTTAGTGTTGGTTCCATATTCTAATAGAAATATTACGTTATTAAATCAACAACTCGTTTAGTACAACACTCAACATTTTTCGTGCAGGGAAAAGAAGCGAAACTTCACTCAGCAAATGAAAATGCTTGCATGCAGCTGCAATCTGGGCTCCCATCAATTTGAATTGATTGACATGTTTGCGAGAAATTAGATCGATAATGGAACTTTTAACAGGCGCAACTCCTTTTCGGTGTGTCCTTTTCCTGTGTTTTGGCATTGCACCCGAAGGCATGCAGACAAGCACCATCTGACAGGCGCCTATTTGCGTGCTTACACGCAACGTCGAGTCGTCGCAATCGGGAGTTTGCCTTGGTCGTTCGGTCGGTCGGTAGGTCGGCGTAAGTAGTGTGCTCCCCAGTGCACCATTGATCGGCTGATGTCATGACAAATGTACTCCTGATTGGATGGAAGCACTCGGAAAGTATCATTAACAGTCAGCTGGGTACTGTTTTTGCTGCATGACGTGTTGGGAATAATGAATGCAATGGTACGCTACTAAAAGTACTGTATTGACCCAGTTAAGTGTTATTCTGCCTGCAAGAGGTGTGGGTAAGTAGGTGTATTTTTGTGTGTGTTAAGATCCTTGTTTTGAAAGAAAGGTGCGATTAGAATAAACGTTTCGGAAACCGAACATCAGCGAGCATTTTAAAAAATTAAAGAAAATTGAAAAACAGCTAAGCATGACTATCTGTCTTTTTCTTTAACGTGGCGAGAGCAGCAAATTGCTCTTTTGCATGCGGCAATCCATTTGTGGGTGGTGGGGCATGTTTGACCAGTGGCACGGGGTGGCCGGCGGGTGCACTATTGGCTCATCGTTTTCGGACTGCCTGCATGATGGCTTGTTGCCGCAGCAGCAGTAGCGCCAGGATTAGAATAACGAATATTGAATATGGTGCGATGGAGGAAAAACGAAAAGACAGCAAACATGCAAGCAGCCTGGGTGCTGTCTGCTGGTTTGAATGATGGATTTGCATGTTGGGTGCAAATGATTGAGTTTTGAGCTCGTAACCGGTAATGGAACGCTTTTTTTGTTTTTTCCTTGCGACCCTCACAAATGAAGGCTACTGAAGCATGAGTGTGTGCTCGTACTATTATAACCTATGCGTTCGTTTGTGCTGAAGAAAGGTTGTGTAATACGCTTGGAAGTTACTTCACTGGTTTTTAGCAAAAACTATGGCGTCAGGGCGTTCTTGACGTATAAAAGCTCAATGCTTATTTTGATGTTGGTTTTTTTAAATATTATTTCTCATGCACCGCTCTCGTCCGCCAACTCGCACGACTTAACAACATGCTCGTCATGGGTTCAAGCCCAATAAGGACCGAAAAAACCATACGTAAGACTGACACTATCCTGCTATGCGCAATCTAAAAATTATGTTTAATTCGGCATATTAGCGGTACAGGCAAGACTTCATCGATCAATGCACCAAAAAATTTTTTTTATCGGGCTAATATGAATAACCTTGGAATTTGTTTATGAATAAAAACGTTTATCTTTAAATTTCATTTGTGACCTTTGATTATTTCAATCAAATATTAAATTCTGGTTATATTTTGTTTATGTTCTTATTTCATATTTTTGAAATTATTACAAACTTCTTGTTGACACCAGACAACAGGATTATTTGTTTCCCCTGTATTCGCACTCTAAACGTGAGATACTGAAGTATGTTTTAAGTAAGGTAATTTAATTCTTGGGGTTAAAACTCCAGTCATTTGGTTCGGGGATAATGGAAAGAATGGCTACAGATCGTAACCTTTGCCACGATCGTTAATATTCATGCGTTTAGGATTATACATTTCCTTAGATTACCCTAAAACGTAGATAAAGTAATTAATGAAATTTATGTAATTATGAAACATTGTTTTATTACAATGTTTTAAATCAAAATAATGTGATTTTTTTTATAAAGATAACTCGAAATTATAATAATAATTTTAATTACACTCGCAGAAGTATTGATAATAAGAAGTTTCCAGGATAATACTGCCATTAAGCAATGAATGTCGCGAGTTCTTTATGTTGCATGATAAATGTAGCTGTGTATCGCTTCTATTCATGCACTTAATCGGACTAATAGCGTTAATGACTTGCCACCATTCACCGATCATGACTCAAGCAAAGTGAACGGATGGTGAATTATGGTATTGACAGTGAATCGAGCATTTAAATAGGCGCGATAAACCGGATAGTTAAGAAGTAATTTGTGCTTCATCATTCGATCGATTAAGCTCGATTTAATCGGTTAAATGTTTCGTGAAGATTCCTATCCATCACCAACAGAGACAGTGTAGTGTGTTAACAGCGGTGTCACATGATTAGAATTTTTATAGCAATTTCTGATGCGTTAACCGTTGTATAAAAGATCAAATTTACATCTTAATCTCTACGGCCGCTGTACTATAGATATTTTATTCATTTTGTACGGGATGATATACTTTTTCATATTGAAACTTAAGTTACTTTTATTCAATTGAAAATTTCAAAAATGGTACAAAGGAACGGACATTAGTCTTATTTTTGTGTGTGAAGAAATAGGTATTGTAAAGCCTCGTTTTCTTTTTTTGGCAATGGGAGGCTTGATTGCTGTTTTATGTACAATTCATTGATAGTACCTTGTTCCATTAATTTTTCCGGTGATTGTTTTAAATTATTTCACAGTTGAAGTATACTTCAAGATTAACGGTCCTTACTGTGAGTATAGTCTATTTTTCTTTGTGCCAATCGTTGCTTAATGACTTAGAAAATGTCTTTGCATAGTGGCAACATTCACGGAATCAAAAAATACGGCATGAAACGTTCGCATAACTTGTACCGGTAAGCATCGAGAAATTAACAGCTCGTTTTGCAAATGGTCCAATTAATCTTGCCTTTGTGCAGTGAAATGCAGCGTACGCACGTTACACATTGTTGTGACTAACGAACCAGCTCAGCGCAGTACAATTAGGCACCACAGTGTGTCGTCTTTATGTCGCCTGCGCTTGCACTAACGCACTATAAATCAATCACGAGAACATTGTGCTTCGGGCGGCTTTTACCTAGTCGGAAGTGCTAATCAAGAAGGTAATGATAAGCATTCCAATACATCAGGCCCGCGGTGCCTGTTGTCATGGCTCTTAGCGTGCCCCGTTTGTTAAGGGGTCGTGCACATTGCACGTGCTGTGTGCGAAATTTCCCATTACACGAACATTAACTGGTGTTCGCACCGTGGTCATCCATCCCGGAGCCGGGTTGTCAATGTGCCGAACAAAAAGTCAAATGTTTGTTTACCGATGCGTAATTACATAATTGTCACCTTGCTGTTGCCCTCACTGCATCGCTGCAGTAGTATGCGCACCCATACATTCACTACTGAAGCATTTGCATGGATGCTTGCTGCCATTCATTGTGTCGGGTTAGATATTATCGGCAATGGGGATGTTTCACGAATGTATGGTTGCGTTATCATGCATGCGTGTGTGTGTGGGTGTGTGATGGCATGCACAGTGAACGGAGTGGGGTATGGAAAATGATGCTTTCTGCGGAAAATCACACCTATCACACGGTGCTTTGCCGCCGCTTCGAATGCACCGAGGTGGAAAGATGCAATCACAAATGAAAGTGCATCGGTGGGTTGTATAACAATTAAAATCACATTCGTGTACGGTTCAGTACATAGTGTTTACCTGTGAACAAGCTTCCAGGCTGGAAGATCAGGACCAACTAGAGCGGACGGCTAGTCTGGTGGGCGTGAGAGAGTTACAACAAGGAGCGGGCGCCGGTGGAGGTGTTTGAAAAATAGTTACGCATGGGACTGGATGTGCGTGTCCGGGGCTTTTGACATTAGTGATTCTATTTCATCGCGTGCTGTCTAGAACTGCTGTACTGTTGTCCACTTGTGCGTTATGTTATGCGTAGCGTAATTATGTATGAAGCGTTAACGAGTGCATGATTGATGTCAGGCGGCTGGCGACCGGAGGTTTGTCCAATAGCTGCGCACTGCGAGCATCCTCTTGGTGCAAAGTGTGTTATTTATTGAATGAATTATTAAATGGTTTATTGCGAATGTGTGGTACGGTCGTTGAACTTACATTCTTCTGAAACGGTTTTGTGTAGCATGAGTATGTCATTTGCCATTGCAGCAATAATGGTTCTGTTTGGTGTAAGAGGGAAATTAATATCAAGTGGAAGATTTGCTATAAGTTGATCGCAAAGAGACTGAAATGGCAAAAAAAGAAACTATGAATTACAGTTTTGAGTGAATGTTTCAATAATGAGTTTTTAGACAATTTGAAACAGAACAATTAAATAATTGTGCGTGGGCTATTAAAAATGGCTATTAGCTATTGCCCGACATGGGTTCAGACGCCTTACGGACAGTGCTCGCAATACGTAGGACTGGCTATCCTACTTTGAGTAATCGAAAAATCACTGAAGGAGTGACAAAATGATAGGGTGGATAACATGTTGAATAAACACGAAAATGAAATGTATTTTGAAATGATAAGATTCGAACAAGTTCTACAAGTATCATGCTATAAAAAAAGGTTTTTTTTTTGGAAAGGTTAGCAAAAAAGTATCTTAATTTCCATACTTTCAGGCGTTAAGCAAGGCTGGATGAGATAAGTTAGGCTGGAGGCTGGAGATTTATGCTTGCCAGACAATTTATCATAAAAAGCCTCTTTAGTTGCGGTTTAATGAAATTATAAATTATGTCATTATGCGCCAATAACCCACTAGTCTTATATAAAATGATTTGTATAAATTATACAAAATTATACATAAATTTTTATAAATAATAAAGCGGATAGATACAAAAATATGTATATCAATAAAAGTAGAGGTTGTTTTCTATACATTAATAACAGTATTTTTTGTCTCTGCGCAAAACTGATCACAAAATATTTTAATGAAAACAACTGCAGCAGTGTTGCGCAAAAGCTGAACTTCTGCTGGGTAAATAGTTCTAGGTTAAATAGTGACAGTCGCCCGCCATGGGAGGCTAACCAAGGTCACGTGCGTTGATCCGATGTGAAGGATAGCTCTATCACGACCATATATGACTGTCGCTTGGTCCGGCAATTCGCAAATCGCAAAAAAGCATAGATATGTGTCTGACCCCCTCCGTCGGCGCATGCAACCAGCACCAAAACGCAATCGAAGTGCAAAGTGACATGAAAAGAAAAACGTGTACTGCAAAACTGGTGCGTGCTGCTCGGAACGGGTTAGTGCTGGCTTGCATCAATAACCCGCAGGCCGCCGTGCGATGCGTTTGCTCCATGGTGGCGCATGGCTGTGCGTTATGCGGCTTAATCTTGTTAGCGCGTACTAACATTTACTTTACGCTTCAGTATGTACGCGCTGCTCGGAAGCCATCGAGTATATTTGACCGTTTGCCATCGTTGATTCGTTGTGTTCTATCCACGGCATCTTGCGGAGGACCTGCCGGTCTTTTGCGCCGTGGACGTCGCACGGTTGCAGCGGCAGTTTCGGTTGCAGTTGTCCCGCACTGATCGTGCGATGCCGGACCGGTCGGTGGCCCTGATTGACGAAGGTGCGGCATATTCCTTTGCATCGACTGCAGTCGTCTGCGTGCCCTTATTTAGTGATAGTTTGTTAGATGGCTGGGGCTGTGTTTGTCGATGCACTCACACATACACACACACTCGCACATAGCTGCTGGTGACCGTTTTCCGAACGCAACGCAAAGGGCATTTGTGTTAATCTAATCGGATTATTTAAGCTTGCTGGATGGATGTGGATGTGTGCGATTGGTTCTGCTTATTTCCAGAGCAAACGTTGCACACCATCCAACACGATGCTCTCCGGTATGCAAATGAACCTGCTGAGTGAAAATTGTGTTACGAATAAAATGAACGTTTAAACCGACGTGTTTGCGAATTGATTGACTGCAAAGATCTGATTGACTGTGCAGGACAGGAGGATTGACGGGGAGGCCGACGGTTTTTTTTAACGTCGCAAATGTGAAGAAATAATCATACCACATGCAAGCATTGCGTGTAAGAGTAAATCCTTCACCTTCTAACAGAGATGCCATTTTCGCACATTCGCCGTGCAACAATTTGTGGTGGGCAAATTGCCAAGGGACAACCCAAATTGTTTGAATTTATCTCTGTCAACATGTGCAGGAGCGCGCAAAAGAGTTTACCTCCTTAACGCCTGGTACATTTAAACTTCTTCTTAATAATCGGCTCTTTTGGCGCTGGCTGTTAAATGTGTTTGCTTGCATGCTGGCTGGACACTGCCGACACACAATGTTTGTATTGCGGCTGCCAAACGTATTTTCACAAAAAAAAGAAAAAAAAAACATCCAAACACAAACACCATATGTACCGTAGGGGAGCTGTCAGGCGTTTTGCACGCATTTACAGATTCCAAGTTCACACATTGCGGGAATAATTTGTCAACCGTTAGCTACTAGGGGGCGTCTGCTTTCTATGTGTTTGCCCTGTCTGCGCGATACGTCGCATAAAAAAGGCATTAATCATAATCAAAAAAAGGAAGGAGACTAATTTCGTTGGCTGCGCTTTTGTCAGGTTATTTTACCTTGGGTGCTTTTTTTGGTGTAAAATGCGGATAAAGTAGGGGAAATTTAAATGAGGGAATAAATTGATTGGAAAAATGGATGGGTGCTTGGGGTGTGTACCTGTTAGAGCTACTCCGTACCGTGTCACATCGAGTATGTTTTACAATGTTTTGATTCACGGTTTTGTTAGGGTGTGAAATGAATGAAATGTATTCATTCGTGACCGCGTTTGCTTCGCCATTTCATTTCCATATTAATTTACAAAGAAGCATTTTGGTAAAGAGAGTAAGTTAAATGCTTATTTATACGTGTGTTCAAAACTTATCTTTTATTTTTAATTTTTAATTTTAATCACAACAGTTTATGTTTTCTTATCTATTATTATTCATAACTTCACTATAGTACTCATTTTCAGTTTTGTTGTAAAATGAATAAGTTTATTATTATTAATCACATTGTTTATGTAAAACAAATATCGTTTTTTTCCTTTGTTCTTTTATGCTCATTCTCCATTTGGTGACATTTACCTTTCGCCTTTCGAATTAACGAACGAAAAAGAAATGACATTTCAGCTGAACCAACATCACCCGGACGGTCGTGATATGAAAAATTAACCTCAAAACTTAACCCTGTCTCCTGTTAGCACACAGACGACGGGTGCACACATTGCACGGAAACTCTGTACTAGCTAGCAGAAAGAAAAACTTTCGCTGATGAATATGTTAGTTGGAAAAGTCACTCCTTTCGCCAATTGGACGACAGCCGGACCGAGCCGAGACCGGCCTGACGGTGACTTCCTTGCCAGTGGGAGATCATCAGAGCACGGGAACTATTCTTTACTGATTACGCAAATACCGGTAGGCAAATATTGTACGCACGGCAGGAATATGAACTTACGAATAAAGATGTTTATCGTGCTGTGCACGAAGGCAGCCAGAAGGACAGCGTTTTACTTCCGATTTTGGGCTTTCCAGGTCGACCGAAGGTTTGCTATCGTTTGAGGGAGACAATTCTTTGTTGTTGTTTCCTGTGCAGTTGTTACATTGACGGGGGCGGGACGGTTTCGTGAGCTATTTCGGGGCCAGGTCGGTTGAGCAGGCCAATCTGATGTCTGGTCAAATTAGATTGTTAGACGTTTTATCTACAGCGTTATTGTGTTTGGCGTTTGCCGCAAGGTTTGATTGGTCGGTCGGCGTTGGTTTTCGTGGCTTTTGGTAGAGTTTGTTGCTGTCCTACAACCGGTGGAAAAAAGTGTGTGTTGGCTTTATCTTATCGCGCATCAGCTATTTCCCACCAATGGTAACGTGCGATTTGCTTGAGGTGTAGATAGGTTAATTGGGACGAAGAAGTTATGGCTTCCAGTAAGCAGGAAGTTTTGTTGTACGACGTGAAGTGATATTCAAAGTGAATATTTGCTTTAATTAGTAATTGGCTTATGAATATTCGTTTTAAATGTATCAATACGTTTCATACATTACATTGTATTAATTATATTTTTTACTTTATTCATTTTGTAATTATGTTTTAACATATCCCCTTTTTTGGTTTAAGAAATTACACATTTCATAAGAATAAAAAACTAGTGAGTGTTTTTGTGTGTCCAAATTAATTACAAATTGTATGAACGTACCATGCTGGAACCAGAACATGATTTCCTCGAGTAAAATAGATTATCAATGAAATGAAAACATATGTCCCTCCTTTTGGCGCTTCATGCTCATGAAGGGAAATGCGAATATAATTAAGCAAAATTGCTTCCTTGCACCTTATCAACAGCCGTCTGTGAGATGAGAGCGGTGTGTGTTGGTGAAATCCCTTCCATGTTCATAAATTAACTGCGCATCCCGTATGGTTCAGTGCGATAGCGACAAACGAGGAACGTTTCCCGTTCGCCCGTGCCGTAGTCGCTGTTTAAACTGAGTTACCGAATTCTTGTACGACGCTTTGACTACTAAAAGCAGATCGCTTCTGCCAAAGCCAATTATTTCCAGCACGCCCTGGAACGTGTTTCCGAAATTGAGCACGGTTATTTTGCTCTTCCGGCGGTTTTGTATGCACTTTAACCCGGCGCGAGCTGGGAAAGCTAATGAATTTCAACGAAGGTGTTAGAATGTTTGAAAGACATCCGTACTAAGTGTTGGTTTGCGGGGTGCATTCAAAGAACTTCAGGGTTTGGAATGTATTGATGTATTAAGCATTCATGAGGATCTAATAGTTGTAGTACATTGTTCTAAATGTAGATGCTTTAACTACATAGTTTTCTATTATATATTTACTGCCTCCAAATACATTTAAATGATATTGTTTTTTTTTTCTTATTTCAGGTAAGTGCAAACATACTCGCCTTTAAAAGTCTTCTCAGAAATGCTACCATAGAGAACGTACTCAAAAAATGCCAGTACAAGGCACTGCACTCGTTCAACCGGTAAGTGAAAATTACAGCTCAATCAGTCTACTTCCATTATCTTCAGACATCAGAGCACGGTGTGTATGTGTGCGTTTTTTCTTTAAATCTAAACACACAGTACCGACCGTCGTCGCTGTGTAGGTTAACACATTCTCAACCTGTCCCGTATCATTTAGAACCAGTGTACGAACGATTTCTATTTGCTTGCAATCCACTTTTACCCACAATTTCCAATCGGTTTCAGTTCGAAATGGAACGAAAAGTCGTCGGTACATTTGCTGTGCGAATTGCTTCGGGTTTTCTTTCCCTTTCCGTTTGTCAATGATCTTGTTGTGGGTGTGGGGGCGGCTTATGGGTAAACCAGAATGCACTAAATTCCAGCCAGGGACTTGAGTGTGATGTTATGAAGTTGACTTGCTTGTGGGTGGCAATATTGGGTGGTAAGCTCTGGGGTTTCCCCGTTTGCGATTGCACGTTGCTTTGTTGTTGCCGTGTGTCTATGCGCGATCATTTCAACCGATAGACGTCCACAAACATACAACTTTAATTAAACATAGTGAATCGCTTCAAACCAATATGCTTTAAGCAATCTTTAAGACAGAATGGAACGGTGGCATTGGAAAAGCGTATTTTTTGTTTTCATTATTTTTGGCAGTAGTTTTAGAGATGATTTTCAACTCATATTATTGTATGAGTTTAACTTTTTGTTCCCACTGTTTGGAGGTCCTGCCCGAGGATA
Source organism: Anopheles arabiensis (assembly GCF_016920715.1). NCBI lineage: Eukaryota > Metazoa > Arthropoda > Insecta > Diptera > Culicidae > Anopheles > Anopheles arabiensis. Next base: position 38,021,274 of record NC_053518.1, read on the forward strand.
TGTACGTACGGAATGCAACAAGAGAAGCAAAAAAAAAAACTTTCTGAATGCTTTTCTCAACCGTCACTAAGCTTGGTCTAAAGTTTTTGGCTCTGGTAAAACGAATAAAATGCTGTTGTGGCCGCACCGCCCATAACTAAACCGTACTCCAGCAATGCGTTTGACCCATTCGAGCTTGGGCTTGTCCATCGTACTCCTCGTTGGGCTGAAGAAAGCTTGTGTGTGTGTGTGTGTGTGTGTGTGTGTGAAATTTCATGCACAACTCAACCCTGTTCTCTTCCCCTTTCATTCTTCCCTCGACTTCTCTCGTTCACCTTGATCTCATTTGGTTTCGCTCGTAAGTCCCTCGAATATTAAATATTTTAATAAACATTCCTGTAATTAAGCCAACTCTACTTCCTAGCGGGTAGTGTTCCCCACTTGCATTGCATTCACGGTGTCTCTGTCGCTAAATGCGTTGTGGTGTGTAGCCGAGCTTTTTCGGTCGAGCATGTTGTGTGTGTGTGTGGGTACTCCCCCCGGTGCGATGAAAATAGTCTAGCTGCTCTAGGTGGGCTCGGGCGTTTATGAATGCTATCGTCTGGCGAGATTTGCGTTCATTCTCTTCATTCACCGTTTGGATGACATCGGCTTAACCACTAAGGCAATGAAGGCTAAGGATAAAACATGGGACACTGCAGCGAAAGGACGATAAAAGATACGGATAGGCTATCAGCCAAGTGGGCCTATCTATGGGTGGTTTTTTGTTGCGCTTCCTCGCTCTCTGAGAGTCGCAGACATATTGCATACACGTATGCAAACATTTGAAGATAGTCGGTGGAGAAAAAAAATACTGCAGGAAGAAATATTGTGCCCTTCACACTAGAGCACAGTATAATGGAGGAAAAAAATAATAAACCCCTCCGAGTCTCATAGGGCCCGGTACATTTCATCGCTTTCATAACACTCCGTCGTGTTTGTAGTGCAGCGGGGCCATGGTAGGGAGGGCGGCTAAGAATTAGTTCGTGCTTGAGTTTTCCAGAAGGACTTTTAGGCTATAAAAATGTCTACTCGTTTTTCTGCCCTTCTTCTGATGGCTTAATTAAAACTGCTCATGTGAATAAGTACCGAAAACCGTTTGTACATTCCGTGAGTTTGGATGTGTTGGAACAGTCTTTTTTTGGTTTGTGTAGTTTCGTCATCATCAAACTGTTTGGTAAGTTTTCCTTTTTTACCAGTGATGCATTTTGTTTGGATTATTCTTTAGATTTTTAATTTAAATGAATGCAACTACATTGTAAAAAGTTTAAATTATTTTTTTGATAAATTTGTCTTGTAATATTTTTTAAATGTTCTTGACGGTTTCAAAAACGTTACATCAACTATACTTCTTTTGCAAATGTAACGGAGACCTTCAACATGCCCTAAGTAAGGATACTATCAATACACTTTGAAGTCCTAGCATATGCCACGAAAGGTATGTCGCAAAATCGGTTGCAAATTTTCCTCCCTATGTCTCCATTGTAAAATAGCAAATTATCGGTATTCTTACCAAACCCATGCATTAGATTGGCATATGCAACACGATTGATGTTGTTTTTATTGCCAAAACGGGTGTGTCTATGTGGCTTCTCTTGCCATCCAGGATGCTTCGCACAGCTTACAGCAAGAACGTGTAGCAACGATGATAAAATGCCTTCATAAAAATTCATTAAAAATTTAAATTTCATACAACGATGCTCTTGAATCGTTGGTTAGTGTGTACAGTAGTTTTTTTTTGTATCGTCCCTTGCTGCTGTCTGCCTTTGAGTTGGGGTTTTCCCCTAGCGTATACTACACGCCCATGAGTGTTGTTTTATTGGCTGAAAGTATGCTCAGATAGGAGGCACCAAACACTAAAGGTTTACCACAAGTTTGTTCTATCTTGGTCAAACGTAGAACCAAAGGGGTCAACATAAACACACACACACACATAGGGTGCAACTAAGGAGAGATATATTGCTAGCGTTGCATCGTTTTTGCGTCCACCGATATTTGGTTTGCACCGTTACAGTATTGTCATAGGAAAACGCTCGCATTACCTTCCTAACCTGAAGCAGCACAGCTCGGTGAAAGAGTCCTTTGGTTTTTGGGAAGGGTGAAACAAAAACTACACTTTACTACCCCATTTTACGTTGAGATGAAACGTTTTTCAACACACTATTTGCGCGCTCGAACTGGTAGCAAAATTGGACAAATGTAAAGAGTACAACAGCAGCTTGGTAGTGGTGTTTTTTTCCTCTATCCTTTGCCCTTATTGCTGGTGGTAGTGCACCTCGATGCGGAGATGAAAAAATTAACTGATGAAAGAAAGATTTGCTCACAGGTAGCGAACCGCAAGAACCGTAAATGAAACCGTTTTCCCTTTTTATCTACATGGTTCGGCACCATGCCTATGTGTCGAGAGTGAACACACATCCAGAGAGAGAGAGGGTGCCTGTGCTGTGGCCGGATGCAATGATATTGGGGCGCAATCCTTGTTTTGGGCAAGTGTTCCTGTTGGCAGGTTCGGCACGTTGAAAGCTGAAACTCCACACATTTAATAAACTCATAACTGCAGTGTGCGCCATTGGGGTTTTTTTTCGGAGAGGTTTTTGCCGTTGTTGTGTATACCAATGGATGGTCGCATGGTTTTGAGGTAACAGTGCAGAAATTGCTGCAGTTGTGGTTTTAGTACATCGGTTTACATTTGCTGTGGCAGAAGATAGGCTGCATAGGGAAATGTGTTTTTTGTTCTTACTGAGGGACTGGCTGTTTTGTTGTCATGCTTATCCATTGAGTCACGTTGTGTAGTTTCTGCGAATAGCACAGTTTGTGTTTGCAGGTAAGTGAATAACAGCTTATTGGTATTATGGCAGTAATATTAGTTTTTTTGAGAAAGAATAAAAGAGAGCCTCTGAAAAGCTTACAAGTGGTCAGTGTAATCACTCTTCACAAAATTCTGCATCCTTTGCAGACTGTATAATAGCCCTCACTAACAAGTTGCCCCTAAAAATCCCCCCGGGACGGGGGACCCAACCGTAAGACACCCGGTGGTGTTAATCCGAAAAGATTGTACAAAATTGCTCCACTCTCCAATGGTGTGCTAGACATCGTCATAAAAGTAGTCCATCTTCTGAATGATGTTTTTTTTTTGTTCCACGAACACTTTGCTCCACACCAAACCCCAGGCGAGCTAATGCTATTAGAAACCTTCAATTAGAGCTGTTCCGAGAAGTGGTTTACGAAATACTGCAACGCATCGTCTACAGTTGCAGCTGACAGTGCGAACTGAGTTATAGCATTTTAAGCTTATTCAATTCCATAGATTTTCTCGACGAACACACAAAACGTTCCCGGATTGTGTGCGTTTGTATGGCTCAGCTGCTGTCCCAGAGACTGTACCGTTTGCCAGTAAAGTAGAAAGACAAATTCACTCGACGTGTGCAGCACGTTTCGTCGCACACGGATAGATGGTGCTAAGTATTGTCAAAGCATCTTCCTTCCGACGCACAAAGCGTTCTAGTTGACCGAATGAATTCGAATGAAGCTGTGACTTTGCTTCGTTCTCGTCTGCCACCAGACAGGCTAGGGAGCGATGGAGGGATGTTTCTGCTAGGAATAAAATAAAAGAACCGTATGTGCACTATCGGAGTTGCCCTAGCCAGCGTAGGATCCTGTACGCTATGCCGAACTGCTGACCGAATCGCTGGTCAGCAGAGTAGCAACAATTGGACAGTTCTTACGAGGGATCCACTTTCCTAATTCTAGCATCTTTTGCTCGACTTTTTGCGCTTTCTCTCTCTCTCTCTCTCTCTCTCTCTCTCTCTCTCTATTTCTTTCCTTCGTAGTAGCCCCGTTTGAGGCGACGAAATGATAACTACGTACTCGCTATCGGGGCCGTAACTTTTGTCCGGGTTGCCTAAGTAAGTGCGAGCAAATGCATACAACCGCCCTTTACCCGGCACATTAAATTGATGGGCGCAGCCGATGGGAGAAAAATGAGATGAAAAAGAGCTTTTACTTGTTCGAGCACTTATGATTACCTTCGCACCCGAAGAAGACCGGGTCCGGACAAGTTTGATATGCTCTCGAAGTGCCTAGGTGTATGGATGTGTGGGAAATGGTTCGAACGTGAGTGGAGTAAAGTAACCTGGACACCCGATAAAGCAGAAACGACAGTGGCAATCATCGTAAGAAGGCAGGATATGTTGGCACCATATCTTTAAAGCACAAGTAGTCCGGAGGCTAGGGTGGACGTGGCAGGCAGAGACGCAGAGCATAAACATGTCGGTTGGGGGTGGGCCCTTTTATCCATTGCACCGGTTCCGTGCTCATCCCAGTGCAGGCCGGTCTTTGTTATCCTTTGATTCCTTATTCTTGGCCTGCCCGGGCTTGGCTTCGTTTGTCAGGGTCAGAGAGTGTTGTGTGTAGTGTGCACTTCGTTGTCCGGCGTGTTATGTTACGTCGTCGTTTGCGTTGCGGTGGGGGACTGTCCGGCAGGGGGTAGTTGAATCGTTTCGTCGTTTGCTGCTGACATTAGAGAACTTCTTGGCGAGATGAAATTGAATGGTTTCGTTTATGCTAGCACGTGGGTGTATGTGTGTGTGTGTGTGAGCTGGGCTCCCCCTTTCCGTACCGTTTGCTAACAATCTAACACGGTCAGCATGATGGAGGAGGCCGGACGAACTGTAGGGCGTCAACGATGACGTCGACCTTTTGGCATCAGCTAGGGGTTAGGGAGACAGAGCGTGCGAAGGGAGTTAGTATTACTTCCTTCCTACGTATTACCAACACGTCCACGTCGTACTGCGGCGCTAAGGCTCGGAGTATCGTAAAAATTGCTCGACTGCTACTACTGCCACTACGGTTAGAATGTGCAAGCAGGCCCTCCTCCCCGTACATTGGCTTCCATTTCCTGTGGCAGCCGGATCGAAGTAGTAGTAGCCGGAAAAGCGGACTGATTGACTTTTAACCCGGAAGGAAAAATACTCCACGCCTGTGTATCGAATGACTTGTGATACCGCAGCAGAAAAGGGTTGCAGCCGCTCACACTCGCACGTCTCAGCCGCTCGGCAGCTGCTGCATAAATAGTGTGTTGAGCTTACCGATCACCACGCATTAAAACTTACACGTACCGAGCCAGCTGTGCGGGTGGCATTTTGATGGTATTGCCACGATAAATTGTGTACCGAAGAAGGACGTGTCCGTTTCAATGGCCGGCCATTCTGTAAATAGTTGATTGATAGTTTTCGGCTTCAATATTGAGTGGTTGGGACAGTTAAAATCAACTCGATTGAGGTTTTTCGGTAGTGACCGAACATTTACTGTTCTTTGCGATTGGGTGATTTGTTTCGGCAATCTGGGGAGGGGGAGGGGGGCTACATAGAGGGTGACAAATGATGAATGATTGCTATTGTTTTGCGATGATCGATTTTTATAGTTTTGATTCGGGTATGGGGTTTTAGTGAATATCACTATTCAACAGGTGTGATTGAAAGCTGAAGCACGAAAGTGTTTTTTTGGGTGTGTCGAGAATTGCTTCATTTTGTACCCAGTGGAAAATACAATTTTGCTTTACCATTGTAAAAGTAAATAACACATCTGAATAAACAAACATTGAATTTGAATTAAAACCGTTTGCTATGAGTGCTTCTCTTTGTTTGTGATCAGCAGTGGTGGCAAGATTGCTCGAAGCACACCAACATATTTGCATTCGATTTTCATGGTGCAATAAATCGAAGCAGTGAATTAAGTTGTTGTCATGAAAATTTAAGACGTATGCTAAAAATAGCAATCATACAAGACGAACCGTCGTTGCAAGGTATCGACACATCAAACCGTGGGCGCCTCCATCGGTACTAAAATGACGTTTATGTCACCGGATTGAACCAAGCTCTTAACGGTGTGTCGGCCAATAGCTTTTCAAAAGGGTTACAAAGGATTCAAGCTTCTATGGACACTTTTTTATTGCAAATGGTTTCGTTTTTATTTGTCAAGTTGAAGCACTTTTGGATCACAAGGTTTTAATTGCCGATTTGTTTGAGTTTAAATACTTCAGAGTTGTTTTAATGCAACTTTTGTTTGATATTATTTGGTAGTAGTTACCATTGTTTGACTCACACGTAATACTTTGCTTTATTATTGCAAATATTTGCTGTATTATGTTGTCTGTAGAACAAAGCTCCTCCAAATCTCTTCTCCTATACGCTGTTCCATAAACAAAATCTGAAATGTTTGGAAATCACTAAACCTTGGTGTGCTGTCTCACTAAACGCCTAAGATCGCAGCTAGACGACACGGAAGGATTAAAGGTCATCTGTTCACATGGAAGCTTTGCTTGTTTAGGTCCCATTAAGGCAAGGGAGATGAAATGTGTTTGTTGACTGAGTTACCTTTTCCACGTCGGTTGACATCCTTTCTACCTTTACTTTGATAACTTTGTGGGAAGATTACGTAGCTGCTCGTAGAACGGTATGTGTGGTAATAGGACCGAAGTTTTTACCCAAAGTGTATCGCTTTTCGAAGGCTGTTGATCTACTAGACATGTGCGGTTGCGGTTATCGTTTGCCATTCTTGAACTTTGTAGGCTCGACTAGATGTGATCCCTATTCTTACGCAATATTGCATTAGTGTTTACATAAGATGACCCAAAATGGTATGTTTTAACGTAAGTTAAAGAATTATCTTAAAGCTGCTTGAACAAGTTATTGGTTATGTAACAATAACTCATTTTATTATTTTTTTTCATTTTACTTATGTTAATTGATTTTTGTTTATGTTATTTTGTGTGTTATATCGTATTTTAAGCAAAATGATAATAAATAATAAATAATAAATGTACGTTGTACGTTGTACGTTGACTATCCAACAATTCAATTTTTGTTTAATGTGATTGTAGAGTATGATAGTCTTCTTTTTGGTGTAACGTCCTATCTTGACATTCTGGCTGTCTATATAGGCTTTCGAGGCTTATTCAGTAACACGCAGTCAGTAATTTCTACGAATGAACGATCTATTCTAAATTTGAACCCACGATGGACATGATGTTAAATCGAGTCTGCCCCTTACAATTATGGATTTTTTTTTTTTGAACAACAATGAATTGAAAAACACTATGACAGGAAAGGTATTGTTAAAAACATGTTTTCAAGGGGTACTCATTGATGTTGCTCACTTCCTTGTCTTTAATTGGAAATGAACTTTATATGTTGGGATTGGACTATATGGCACTCTTGAAAATTCCTATTGGATTTATCCAGCAGGGGTGGTATAGAGTAAAAAACCCTGACATAAAACTCTTATCCCGTAACAAAGAGTCCGTAAAGTGTCCCACAACTACGAAAACTCCTGAAAACCCTGTATTATGTATAAAAAAAAAACTTGAAGAACCACCAATATGATTATGGAACATTTTGAAAAATGCAAATATCCTTTCTATAATTTTTTTTGTTTCGTATGCATTTATACAACAACACAACACATATAAAATAAAACAAAATACAAAAAAAAATTGAAACGATTTTGAATAACAACTACTTTTATTAGCAATTCATGTTTAGGAAGGAGTTCATTTGTATCAATAAAACAGTTGCACGGCGCTGAGTTTCCCTAATGATTGACAAATGAAAGTACGCATGAGATAATAAAGCAACAAGACAAATGAAGTTTCCTGCTTTCCTTTCTTGCTCGCTGGCCTGGTTTAACTTATCTTGAAAAAAAACCCTGGTATGATTACTTTTGTGTACAGTCGTGCATGCGAACGCTTACCTCCTGTTTGATGTTCGTGCGATTGCATGCTCATTTATTGCCGCAGTTTCGAGTCCTTCCGTGTCCTTCCGAAATCCTTTAACACGACAGTTCTGTGCCGCACTTCCGCAAACTCCGTTAGGGTAGATGGGCGGTTTGAAGGGGTGAGGGGGTGGGGAAGGAGGTTCCTTTCCCCTTACTCACTGGTGCCACACCGACCGATGGGACGCGTAGGTTCCATTCCAGCCACGGGAGTGTACCGCCCGGGAATCGATCGCACCACCACCACCGTTTGCGCTGTGTGCGGAAATGTGTTGCCTTTTTCTTTGCGTCGTTCTCAGCTTTATTATTTTTTTGTTGGCTCATTGCGCTCCTGCTCCTCCATTTCAAGCATTCTAATGGTTGAATACTGCTCCTTAGACTGCAACCGTTACGGTTGCAGGCGAGCCCCTGTGAGCTTCATTCTTTCGCGCCAAAGGCACGGTAAACCATTCCTTCCGGTGTCACTGGCCCGCAGTCGCTAGTGCAGCCGGCCCGATGCCTCGGTGGGTTGTGCGCGGACAATGGACTAGCCAAACAGCATATGCTGCTGGAATTACCATATCCTCACCACATCGCACCCTCTCCTCCGTATCGCTCACGGTTGCCCGCACGACTGTCTGAATTGTCTGGATTTACAATACACATCCCATGCTCTGGCAGAAGGTACCGATGCGGTCGAAAATAGCGATGATGGTTGCGGCGACGGAGCAGGACAGGGAGAAAGAGGGCGATGAAAAACTATCAGCAACGTTAGACTGCTCGGGCTCGGGCTGGATTTCCTTCTCTTGTTTTTTTTTTTGTGCGACATGGTACCGAGCAGTATCCTTTTGCTGGTGGTGTGCGAGTCGCGTCGAAGGACACTGCAAGGTGAGTCATGTGGTTGGTTCGGCGAGAGCTGGAGAGACAGAGAACGAGCGTGCGCGCCCGTTGGTTACGGTTGGCAACCGTGCCGACACCCAAACACACTCGATACCCGACCAGGATCTGGACGAGCGTTGCGGAAAAGGGGGAAACCAAGGGCAGGGAAAAGAGCGACAGATAAGGAAGGTGGGGGTGGGTGGTTGGGTGTTTGTATTTTGTTCGGTAGCATAGAAAAACCGTACACACTGTGTGCAGCAGAAAGCAAAAATCGAAAGAGCAAACGATTGTGTGTACACGGCAGCAGAAGACGCAAAAAGAAAAACCGCGCTAGAGATAGAAAAAGAGAGATAGCTCACTGGACGTAGCAGCGGGGCGAGGGAGCGGTGCCGATCCACTAGGACAACAAACGCACATGTGGTTTGCGGATTTGCGCGATAGCTCGGCGGCGGGGGCGGTATGAAAAGTGGAAAAATCATAATGGTTTGATAAAAATAGATCGTCATTCAGTTACTCGCCCCGAGCGGGGGGCACCGAACAACAACACAATCGTGCGTGCGTGCGCGCCCCGAACACGGCCTCGGGAAATGGACGATACGAGCGAGAGAGAAAAAGAGAGAGCGAGCTAGTGAGAGCATCCAGCAAAAGGGGAGCATGAGTGCCCTTTAGTCACTCACGGTGAAGAGGGGGTTCGTTCTGAGAAATGCTTCGTGTGTGTGTGTGTGTGTTTCGCTTTATGCTGTAGGAGTTGGGGGGATGATTTGGGGGGTGGTTTGCGATCTCGTTTGGAGCATGGCTTGAGCGAGCCGGTTGTTTGTTTCCGTTTCCAATCGGTAGATCAAGATATACGCACACACGCGATTTGCATTCGCGGCTTCAACCGGAAGATGGCAGCAAGGTGGGTATCAGTAGAGGGTGGGACGGGTGTTATTTTACATGTGGTAAATCTCACCGCTGCCTAACCTAACGATCGGTTTAATATTTTTGCCCCATTGGCCGGGAGTCAATTTATCGGTGTTTGTTTACGGGGGTTGAATCGACTAGCTGATTGCATCATTGGTGTGTGTATGTGTTTTGGTAAGATAAATAAACCACGATCCGATCAGTTCACGGTGCGATGCTATATCAAAACTTGCGATCGTATTTGTTGTGCTAATAGTTGGGGTGAGATAATAGTGTATGAAAAGACGCTTTAGACACTTGGCTGCTCGATTAAGCTCTATTTCGTCGACGTTTAGATCCAGCTCTAACGACGTGTGGATGCGTTTAGTTTATTAATGGACTGATAATGGTGGTGAGGGTATTTTTTGCAAATATACTGCTCTTTAATTGACGTACTTAAGAGGACAGACGGTTCTACGAAAACTGTATTCTGCTTACTGGGTTTTCCATATGTTCTCATTATTTTGGGACACTTTATCGACGCTTTCTAATTAGAAATGAACCTTATTCGGAATAAGAATCTCATTAACCCTTTTTGGTTGGTCACATCCAGAGATTTAAATGTAACTATTGGATATGATAGTTTATAATAGTATTGGATATAATAGTAGCAGAAGGTTTCGTAGAGTTATATTCCTGTTTTCATGGATGAAGATTAATATAGTTGAATTTTTACCAGAATAGTATATTGCAAAAACTTCAAGAAAAGTTTATATATTTGGCAATTTTAATTATTGTTGTTCAACAAATAGTAATCCATATAAGGCTAGACTACATAAAATCTATTAGATATTTGAATTTATAATTTATTATTAAACGTTTGGTCGCTGTTTGCTAGAAAGCTAGGTAAGCTAGAAGCTTATCGTAGTGTATATAATATCTTGTGAATCAATCTATTATGGACATAATTGTATAACACAATGAGTGGAAGGTGGCCATATGAGAATTCATTTTGTATGGCCTTGAAGCACACGATGCGTCTATTAGTAGATCACTGGGTCGATCCAGTCTGCAAGTCTGTACTGTTTACTTTATTTTACTATATTTTAAATTGACCATATCCATCCTCTCACAAAAACAAATACCTTCGGTGTGTTGGATGAGAACTTTACTGCGTCGCCAATTATTGATCCATAATTACATGTACACTGCTGTAGTGGACCATTGCATTCGGGACTGCAACCGCTTTCAAAACATTGTAAAGATCAATCGAACAATTCAATCTGAAATATTGAACAAAGCTCGAAAGGTTGTAATATTACATCTCAACATCATCATCATCATCGCCAGATCGCTTTCCTCCGTCCAATACAGAGCGCGCACTACTCAGCAAATTACCCACTTAAGTGTAGGGTAATTCAAAATAAAGAGCGAAAACCCTCGAAACATTTACATCATTTTCATAGGTTTCCGTACGGGGGTGGCCTGCACGATTACACCAAGACGGGGGCTGCCATAACCTTGGCTGTGGAGGGCGAAGCGATCGATGCCGCACGTTGCCGATCATCATACCGGTCAGAAATTGCCACCTTTCGGGGTGCGTGCAAGTGCAAGATTTGTTCGTCAAACTTGTAAACAAAATGCTGGCAACAATCGCTCGCCGTTTCGTCTTGTCTTTGATTTTGTTTCACCGGTAGTGGAGGTGTTGGGGTTGCTCTGTCAACAAGAAAAGAGCCCGCTGATGAGGGTTTGGTGTGCATTATGGCCGGAAGGTGTTTGTAGCTGCCTCCGCATAAAAATACCCACAAACAAACTTATGCATGCTGACAGACGTTTGCTTTCCTCGAGCATAAATTGTATGCTTCGCTGTAGCCACATGTTCAACGCTCGGTCTCTCTATCTCTCCGTCTTGTTGGAGCCTTCTTTGGCTCCAGCATGAAAAGCCGCTCTCGCGAGCATCGCATTTGGCAGCTTCTCCTTTAGCCGACGCCGTGACCGATCGTGATCGCGCGAAGGGGTGGTAGGCCAGCATCAACGCCAGTATCGCTCTCCGGTGTCCGCTTCGGGTATGCTCTTGCTCTCCGTGAGTGGCGTGCGCGATTGCCCCAACCGAACCGAACCCGCGGGGTTCGGTCGGCGAGCGCCACAAACAGCCGAATGTGCCGCGTGCCGGCGCGATGGTGGCGCGCGTATCTAGTTTCGTTGTCGGGCGTCGTCGGGCTCTCGGGGTTTTGCACTTTGTTTAGGTTATATTACGCTGGCGCCGATCGGGAAATTCAGTCAGTTATTCGCGGTACGTTGCTTGTAATGGTGGCCATCCGCCGTCTGTTTGTCCATTCGTCCTCGTCGTCACTGTCGTCCTCGTCGTCGTCGTCATCATCGTCATCGTCAGCAGCATCATCGTCCTCTCGCTGTGGTTGTTGTTAGAGCACGTTGACGCTGAAAGGCGCCAGCCTCACTTGTGTGGCATTTGTTGAGCAGTGTATGTAAATTTTTGTGTTACGGGAAAATCATCGTGTGTTTTAGTCCAGGCCGTGTTGTTTTGTGCTGTTAAATCTTATTGTGGTTTCCAAACAGACAAATACACTTCGTGATGTGAATTTTCATAACCTGTGTGTGGATACTAATCCATCAGAAGTGGAACATGCCTACTGCGTTACTCTGTGTTAATTGTTGTGTGATAGTTTAAAATTACTCTCCCTGACTCTAAACGACACTGAGCTGAATTGTATGTTGAAAATCAAAACGGAATTGGAAAATAGTATTGCTTAAATTTTCTCACTGTTTTGCGGATGCATCTGCTTAGTGGTGCCGAATAACGAAGCTAGTTGGAATAACGAGAAAGAAAATAAAAACGATTATAGCATAATCATTTCGAACAACATTCCGACTGCCAGGCCGATTCAAGTGTTACATGTAACACGGTGTAAAGCGTCTGTCGGAATAAGCACTCCCGAATCCATCCGCAAGTAAAGCAGTAACGAAACAAAATCAAGTTACACAACTTTATTGTGGATGTTAGATATTTGTATGCGTCTCTCGTTGCGTTTGTGTGTGTGTCTGTTTGAAGATGTGTTTCGTTTATGCAATAGGAAAAAGGGAACTAGAAAATCTAAAAAGAAAAACTTCAGTCGCGAAGCATATTTTTTGCTGTTTCTTTTTTTTCTGTGCCGAGCCCAAAAGTTTATCCTGACAAGCGCCGTGCGGGCGCATGAGTGGCGCAACACGAGTTCTTTGTGGATTGGCGAAAAAGTAAGATTGAGAAATTAAAAGTGAAATAGACCGACGCGTGCAGCATTGGCGATGAAGATTGTGGCCTGAAGAATGAAAGAAAGTGGGTAACAGCTTTTGTTGTTGTTGTTGTTGTTGTTGCTCCGCGTTTCCCCCTCTCTCGCTCTCGTTCTTTATCAGTGTCTGTGGGTGCAGTGAAGTGAAAGTGTGAAGAATTTAGCACCAAAGCAGCGCAAAGCAAGCAACAATCTCGATTTAGAAGCTTCTCTTCTGTTCTGGCATTTTGGGATGGTTTTTTATGTTTATTCTTTAAATTCAATTTATTCAATTGCTTTTCAGTCGTAATACAACGCAGTGATCGGGCCGGATGTGATAACGAGAAGAAGAAAAAAAAACAACAAGTGAATTCACGTTGATGAAGTGTGTATGTGGGTGTGTAGGTGTACTGTAACGATACCTATTTGAAAACGTCTGTACTTGTGAAGAGTGAAGTGATAGCAGTGACACAACAAAGCAGATTGTTTGCCGTCCGGTCGTGAAAACCCGGGATAACAACATTGTTGATCCCGCCGTGGTGCTTGAGCAGTTTGGCATAGAAATGCGCCATCGTTGACCAACCAACATCATCCGTTACCGGAAGCAAAGTAATGCAATGTTCTATTTTTCTGTTAAATGCTACTCGTAAGATACTAAATGTGTAAAAAAAAAGAATCTTCGTTCTGTTCTGGAAGGCTAGCGATTTCTTAATGGTAATTTCCTGAGTTTAAACAACAATACGTTTATCGTCGCGACTCGTCCAGCTGTAGCGGGCATCCGTATTCGCCTGATATTAGACTAGCAACTGTGTGTTTGGTTTTCCCTCCCAGACTGTGTTGTTCTATACCAGCCAACGATTTCCCGGATAAATCGTTTTCCTCGCCGCGTTTTGTTCGCGCGGGCTTCATAGTTCTATTTTTGAATAGTCTGCAGCTAGCAGCAAACTACTGTTTTTTCTCCGGCTTGGCTTTTTGTCGATCGCATTTGCTATGCTGTACATTGACGGACGACCGCCGCCACCACCACCACCACCACCACCACCACCATCAACTAGGGGAAGGGAAAAGGGTATAGACATACACACGGCAGTGGTCAAAAACTACCGCTCTAGAAGCGAAACCATTTCGTTAGCAAAAACAACAAATATACGCTTACACCGAAAACGAACACAAACACACGGGCACAAAAACACACCACGTGCTCGTTTTTCGCTCTTCTTCTGGTTGCGCCGGAAAATGATAGATCCCTTTTCCCGGTGGGCGCGCCAGAGGACGCGGGTGCTGGGCCTGTGTGCGGGGCCGTATTTTGGCCGATTTCCATCGCGGCACTTCCATCGCGCAGTACGCGTGCAGCAGAGCGCCGTTAGGTGTTTATGTAAAGTCGCAGACATTTTCCTCGCTCAAACGCCCTCGAGATTTGCCACCGGGACACCGGGCTGCTTTTTTGTTTGCTGCCCCAACCGATTGCTTTATGCTGCTGCCAAACGGTGTGTGTGTGTTGTCTGTGTGTGTGTGCGCGGCGTTTTCCTTTCTCATTTCATTTTCCCTGGCGGCACCTAATTCGTCAATCCGTTGGTGGCTGTAAGTGGAAAACGTTCGATTTCAATCGCTCTCTCTCTCTCTCTCCTTCTCTCGCTTTGCACGAAACGGGGTAGCGATGAGGTCCGAAGGGAGTCGGCTGGACGGTTTCGGTTTTGGTTTGACATTTAAAACTGTTGGTGGAGAAAACTTCTGTCTCGTCTTCTGCCCCCTGTCCGCTCTGCTGGCGGTTCAGCTGACGTAGGTCGTAGCTTCGTGACGCGCTGGTGAAGCATTTCTTTTCTGGGAAGCATTAATCGGGATCGGGGAGGTGTCGAGGACAGTGTGAGAATGCTCATGTAACAGATTTTCTCTGCCAAAACGCGGCGGCTGGGACGTTTTTTTTTTTGTCCACAGATCGGCGCACAGTAGTGACCGATGTGTGTGTTTTCTCTCCGCGCTTTTCGTTCGAAACGATCAAACACAGCACCGACGCGATGAAGGGTAAAAGACACGATTGTCGATTGAAGGCAAACCGACGCGTGGCGTGGTGGATTGTTTGAAATTGAAAAGAACACCTTCGTACGCTTCTGCCAGCACAGAACGGGCAAAGCGACAAGGGCGAAAAGAAACCCAAAGAATGGACGCGGAAAAACATTGTATAATAGATCGCGTGCACCACCCGCCATCGGAACGGTTCGGAAGGAAATTGTACCTTGTTTTTTTTTTTCCTTTCGGTTTTGCTCTCCACTTGCTGCTCCAAAAGGCGTGCCGCCACTAAAGCAAACCCCAGGCAGGACACCACGGCAAGCGGAAGCTGGTGGAATAAGTCACCAGCTGCAGGACGGGAGAAAGAGAGAAGGGAGGAAATAAACCCATTTTAGTGTGGGACGCACGGATCGACAAAGAAAACCCCCCTTGGTTTCAGGAACGGGAAAAAGGCAAGGCAGGGGCATGAAAATACCTTTTTCCTAAGGGCTTATCAGGCACTTTGCGTAATCGTGTTGGAAGTCCTTTCCTATCGTTGTACATGCGTGTGTGTGTTTGTGTGTGTGTGTGTGTTGATGGTAATGGTACAACGTGCCGGAATTAAATTGACGCCTGGCCGGGCCTCTCCACTCAGAGAACGGTACACCAGTTCGTTGGGTGCTGGCTGACTGACTGACTAACTGGTTGACGGCTGACGAGCAAAACCCGTTCGCTGCTGCCAGGCATGTATTTGCGCTTTAGACGATGCTTTTTACTCCATCAAAGTGGTGGAGAAATTAAAGAACGCTCAAGTTATACACTTGCATAAAGATTTTGGGCAGATTATGGTGCTGCGTTTACCGGGCGCGCGCGCGCCCTTGTGTGCTTTAAATCGCGCGTACCTCTTCCGGTGTGATTTCTTCCGGAAGGATGTGTGTGTGTGTAAGAGGAGGGAGTGTTTTATGTTGAAAAATGAATTCCATCCTCCCAGAGCGTATACCACCCGCGCCCATTCGTTTGATGTGTTTTACTCTGGGTGTGTAGTGTGAATGATGAAATTAAAATTAAACGCTGTCGATGGCACAAATCGCGACGCGCGACGATTATTAATTCTAGCTTATTTTTGGGGGGTTTTTCCGATGGGTTAGAATTGTGTGTTGCACCCTAGCGGTTGCGTCCGAACCACACTGGAGGGAAATGAATTTCTAATCGCTTTTCCACGCGCTGAACTGAATCGGAACGGGTCGAAGCTTCCGTTGCATTAATGTGTGCATGTTAAATGAAAATCACCACCAATTACTCCCATTCCCATCATGATGCACAATTTAATTGTGTGGCTCGTTTGCAATACACGTATATTAGCTTACCGTTCAGTTCGATATGCGGCTGCTAGTGTTAAGTTTCGCACACACAAAAACAAGCCTTTCCCTAACCGAAATTGTAATGCAAACGAACACGGAGAAGAAGGCCTGTGTGGGTATACGTTATCGAAGGTGTTTGGCACAGAAGGGAAATAAATTACCAAACTGCGCGCCATCAAACCGCGTGCAATTAGCGAAAGTTTTCCCTACTGTTGGTGCCCCTTCAGATGTTTGATCAATGGGCGGTTTCGGTGCATGGATAGATGATGGGCTGGCACATCTTTCGCGCGCGCGGCTACCTACCTCTGGGTGGCAAACAAAGCGTAACGGATGTGAGGTGCAGAAAAAGGTGTCGATTAGCTATCCACGGCAAACTCTCGAAAGTTTAGATTCACACACATACACACACACGTGGGTAAGTGCTCTCTATACTTTGGTTTTTGCTGTGTTCGGACGGTTTCGGACTATGCGGTTGGTAAATAACGAGAGTAGTAGTACTCCTACGCCCGCCCAATGTATTGGACAAGAAGCTGGTTGTTAAACTCATAAACAACCGTACCGTATTGCTCCTGCCCCCCCGCACCAGAGAGGGGAAGCCGACCCTCTGATGACAGGGTTTGGTAAATGCATTCGATGCGGGGTTTGATTGGGTTTGATGGCACCGTTTGTACGCAGCGCGAACGCGGCTCGTAGTTGTGCTTTAGTGCATTAGGTCTTTTGCCTTTTTCAATCTGAATGAACACACATACACAGACACACATGACAGCACGAACAGTGACCAAACCGTCCGGTCAGTGGCAAGTTGTTATGTTGTTTTAGTTTTGTTTTTTTTTTTTTTTGCTCGATCTCGAATCGGAGAAATCCCTTTCCGTTAGACATTGCGCGTGGATAGTTTGATCATATTTTTTTGTGTTAGTGTGTGAGTGTACGTCATTTTTTGCGCGTGTGGAAGCCGGTCAACAACTTAGTTCGTTTTGGGTGGGAAGAGCGAGGGAACCGTGGTGGTTCGCTCCAATGTGGGACGGACTGCACATGGTGTGCATGGTGGAACTTGTGTTAAACATTTGAACAAACAGCTGCACTACTTAACCCCCTCCCCGCGGGTATGTGCAGGTTTTTGTCGCACCGAATGTGTTGCACCTTAGGCGGTGTGCGCTTTTTTCTGTGTGTTTTGGGTACACACGTGTGCCCAAAAAAAGTAGATTGATGTTTCTGCTGCTTGTATAGGTGATCGTTGAACTTTTCTGCCTTGCTAATGATTAATCATTGCTTTTTGTGCGTTTTTTTTTGTATAGGTAGTTTTTAATATAAGTTCGTGTTATTGTCTGGCTACTGTTATGCTGGATATTTGCCTTTCCAAAAGTGTTCGACGGCTGGTCGCACATTTCGACTACCGAGCGAGCGGGTTAATTCACACTCGTGCTCTAAGTCCATTACGCAAGGGGTGGTACGGCTGTCGCCGATGTCGCGGGTCTAACTTGTCTTCCAGGAGCCAAGCTTTTAAGAGAGCACGGCGGGACCTTACGACCAAAAGAGGGTGGGAAAGTGATATCTAAACTATGTTCGTGTGTGTGTGTGCGTACTGTTACATGCAGCGTGAGTTGCAATAATATGCCATGACGGTGAAGTGGGATCAATAGCAAGATGGATGGCAGGCAATGGTATTTGAATGATTTTCATGCCTAGTGATGGATGGTGTTGAGCAAAGTAGAAAAAAACCCTATACCGCTCGCACACCAAAAAAAAAAAAACCCGCACACTGTAGTTTAGCCACATGAAGGAGGGCAACGTTTTGTTGAGCCTGAACGATCGCAAAGTAAAATGAACAAATAATTCATCTTTCTGTTGTTTTATGTTTCGTTTTGTAATGCTTAACAGCGTCGTTTAGTTAAGTAAAAACAGTCATTTTTTCAAAGCAAAAGGTGCAGCACATTCAATTAGCTTCGTAATCGAGCAACCACCAAACCTGAAAGTTAATTCGCTGAAACCCGTCCATAAAGTTATTAATGATTGTTTCGACTGCACGAAAGGTCGAAATGCTGTTAAGAACACGCTGGCAACAAGCAGCTCTATGCGGGCTTGACCTCTCTCTCTGCGGGCACATTTGGACGTTTGAGGAAGCAAAACCGTTTGGTTCTGTGATAGAGGGATAGTGGTTTAGGCCTTAGCACCCAACCGGTGTGGCCTCATCTCCCAGCCGACGATGAGTAATGTGTGAAGGGATGTGTGTTCGAAGTTGATTTGATCATCGTACGCAGCCGAGAGTAGATCGATGATGTTTTAGCAACGACCGTCCGAATCCGTTGTCATCGTCGTCGTCGTGCGAAGCTCGGACGCAAGCCTAACAAGCCATTTGCACGCCGAGGCTCCTCAGGCATTAGCGGTGTAAGCGCCACAAGCGTGTGCGGTGGACTAATGACTGCAAAAATTGATGACTTTTATGATGATGTCATGCGACCTGTAGCGCGTGTTTCCGACCTCGTCCCGGGCCGGTCAGATTTTGACAGGCCTCGCTGGAGTGGGCTGGCTTGGCTGGCTGGGATGAAACGGAACGGGCCAAGATGATATAAAGGAATGTTGTTTTGATGGAACGTAAGACATGTTGATACACACGCAAAGGCAAATCAATATTTTGTATAGTCCGTTGAATAATAATGGCAATCCAGAGAGACATCGGGCTAGCTGGGAGGAATGTATTGAAATCAGTACCTTTCCGAAAGCAATATTAATATAAACGTGTGTAGCACTTCACCACCACCCCCCGACAATGCGTATCGTTGGTTTATGCACGCCACAGCACCACGCGTGACGTCATGTGAAGAAACGTTTTTGTTGTTGCCGTCAGTGTTTGTTAGAGATTTCTCACAAATTCGGTAACCGTTGGGCTACGGTGGGCTGATTTCTTCAGCAAGCTGGCTTGGTTTGTTGTTTGCAACACGGAGCCACATCTTGAGAAGAAGATATCGTCATAATCGTGTAACTCTAGGGAACATTCTTTACCATCGCGGGGCCATCTAGCGCACGTGCATTACGTTACGCTCCGGCGGGCTTGCGTGGTTTAATTTATAACTCCTCCGAAAGAGAGCTTCAAGAAGCGATGGAAGAGAGGGAGTCGAAAACAGAGCGCAGCAGAATTAGGCCCCGTACTGCACACGGTTGAAGGTGATCGAAAGCGAAAGCGTTCGAAAGCCCACACTGCCGTAATAAAGCAGCGGAGACTGGGCCGCCGAGATCCGACTGCACATAACGGAATGGCTGCAAGCGTGTGGCGCATTCGGGTTGGGAGTTAAGAGAGCAACATTTAAAGCAACATCAGCTGTCCCGTGGAGTCTGTGCTGCATAAAACCAACCATTATTGCTACGCTCGTTCGACTCGTCCGTCTTCCGCAGTTGGGGAAGCGTAGAGAACGCACGACGCTAGTGACAGCTTACGGATGCTGCCGTTAATGAAGGCTAGGGAATCGATGGGAAATGGAGAGCAATAAAAAAGGGTATTAGAAACGGGGCTCGAGCGATCAACGGGAAGAAAGACCCGAAGAGACGAAAGGGAACGAAATGCTTACCGGCATTTCAAATGTTGTGCGTGTGTTCCCTTGCTATGGCTCTTTCGGAGGGAGGGAGGGTTGGTTGCACTTTAGCGGACCTTTGCGACCTCCCCGAAAAGGGCTCGCTCGATCTCGAATTGGCTGGAATTGATTTGGAAATAATTTGAAAGGGAAAGTGTGGAGCCGTCGTCGTCGTCGCACAGCAGTGTGTCGTCGTCGCCAGGAGGGAAACTGGAAATTTCATAACTCCCTTTTGCCGCGCCACCAGATCGCTTAAACCGTGGGCTGCATTGGAATGATCTTTTTTTAAGGGGAGTTTGTCTGATCACCGCAGTCGGCGGTTGACAAAAACATGAGATTGTGTTCCTTTGTGAAGGGATGTTTGGTTGAACTTGTGTTATGTTTCGGAGCAGGGGAGTTGTATCGCAGCATTATCGCAGACGTCAAGCAGCTGGATTTCACTGGACAGCGTTTGTGTAATCGGCTTGGCTAAGGTTTGATTTAAGATTGTCCTAATTTGGGTTTCTTCCCCTGTTAAATGAAGACTTGTATTTGGTTTTGGGAATTCCGCTTTTCAGGGTGTGCAGCTTTACATAAGCGTCGTACTTGACACGCTCGCGCAAAGTGTTGCACGCGATCAAATGAAACAATTTATCACAATTACACACCACATCGCCACCACCGCAGAAACTCCGAAAAATGGGAGATGAAAAAGTGCCCAATTACGTTTAGTGATCGTTTGGCCGAAAGAAAAATGCGCTCATGCTTCAATGGCATCCTTCATTACGTGCGAATGATGAATATACGTTTCGATTAAATGGACAATCGCCACTCCATTCCACGTTCTCGATCCGACTGACTCATGGTCCGGAAAGGCAGTCCCTTCAAAAACGTGGCATGCAGCGTGGGCCCTGTATTTGGAGGCTACTGTAAGAAGATTTATGCCTCATTAAATTTATGAGTGTAGTAAGTATCCAGCTACCGCGGCGGTAGCGGCGGCCTTACCATCATCCGTTGCACGCAGCTATAGTTGTGGAGCGCCGTGAGAGAAGCTATGCTCGGGTCTGGCTGAAGCATAAATGCCCGCACCCCCAAACCGGCAACCCGGTGTACAACGTTTTACAACATATTTCCAACCATTGTCGCTCGTCGTGGCGTCGTTCGCACTAACACGGTTATTTTGTTTTTGTTCTCCTGTTGTGGGCTATATATTTCATTTCTTTCCCATTCGCGCCATGCCAATTGTGCAGCGTTGCTGGTGGCGCGTTCTCGGCATTGTGTCTGGGACGGGTGTGTGATGTTTGTTGTCGTCTCACATAAGTGTGCACGCGTGTGATATGATGATGCATTGGCTGTGAGCAATTATGAATCGAAATGATGATACAATTACTACCGCGGCCTGCGTACGGCGGCACCATGCAGATGGATGTTCGGGCAATGCGTTACGCAAAAGCGAAGAACCGTCTGCCTGCTTGTCTTGTTTCGGTGGTGACGTGCAGTGTACGGAGCTGTAAAATGAAAGCAAAAGGGCAAAGGGGGTAAATTGATACATTGGGTGATTTATTTTATGTTTTCTTTTTTTGGATGGTGATTTTAACCGGCATAAATGGGCCATTTGATGTAAGAGATCTTGAATGATTTAAGTAGAAGTCAACGAAACGTGTCGTGTACTTTTCGGTTGGTAATGCATTAAAAAAGCTGCAAACCTTCATCCTACAATGATGGTACTCAGTTTTAGAATATCAAGTGTTCTTATCACTCAAAGATTTTGCTGTGAGAGGAAGGAATTTTCTTTGCAAGTACTTAGCATACCACATCACAGCAATTTGCCAGATGCTTTGATCTGCAAATTCCCATTAACACATTCCGAGCTAAAAAAAATATCAAGCGTGCTTTGATTGTAGCTCATTTGTAACGTGCAAAGTAGTCAAATGCTTTAAAGCAAGTATGTTATCTGCCAAAGTAGTCAAATGCTTTAAAGCAAGTATGTTATCTGCAACAAAGCAAAAATCTGAAGTGGACATTTTGAGAGCGCAACTTTGCATCTGTGCCACATCAAACAATTCCGCTCAATGATGCATTTAAAGAGAGTTGGCGATACCCGGTCCAGATTAGGATAAAGAAAACTCAACTTAAAAAAAAGAAAGGTTTTTGCTCAATGCGAACTGACAGTCAGCGAATTTATCGACCTGCCGAGTACCGAGTGCAGACTGTTGGGTAGAATAGAACGGCAGAATCGATTTTCCGTTCCGTGAACTTTTCCCACCGATTCCAGAATTAAAGATTCGCTTTCGCTTGCCCCTCGCGCCGTTCGTTCGAGTGTTAATCGAGCGGGAAGCAGGGCAACTGGTAAGGGGTAGTGCAATAGAATTTGAAGCAAACGTGCAGTGAATGCATTACCAATCGTTCACGCACACACACACACACACAGCTGTTGGGTGTGGGGGCAGTATGGGGTGGTTAGCCGCAAAAGTTTGTTGAACTTTGATCCTCTTGTTGGCGCGTTTCGACGGGTACACCTACCGCCGTTCGATCCGGATGGTTTGTTGA
This sequence comes from Anopheles arabiensis, assembly GCF_016920715.1. Taxonomy (NCBI): domain Eukaryota; kingdom Metazoa; phylum Arthropoda; class Insecta; order Diptera; family Culicidae; genus Anopheles; species Anopheles arabiensis. The sequence goes on from NC_053518.1 coordinate 38,043,510, forward strand.
ATTCCAATTCGCCACTGGGAATCGAATCGAACTATATATCTCTTTCTCTCTGCTTGGTTGCAATTCTGTTGCAATGTGCAGTTTAACTGCGATAGGGCACGTTCCGCCGGAATTACGGCATGCGAAATCAATGTCAGCATTGCATAAGGTTGATGGAGTACTAAGGCAACTTGGGTTTTGGAAAATTTAATAATGAGATGGATGGGTCGAAGAAAGACATTGTCAATACACGTGGTTGCATTTAGCAGTGAACCTCATTTCCTGTGGATTGGAATTAGCCAACGTGTTTCTACATCCAACGTCCGACCTGTTCAGATTCCATTAATCCAGATCGAAAACAAGCCACTTCCGTTGGGAAGGCCAAACGCGCGGTAAATACAATATTGATTTGCCTTTCGGTGAAGTGTTTGTTTACCACGTGGCTTCATGTTTTCGGCTCATCTTCCATCGAATATTGAACTTCGTGTGTTGAAACAAAGTATTACCGAGTGCCGGGTGTGTGTGTGTTTACCCATCATCTACATGATTTCTTTCCCTTGCCACGTTGAGTGTGTGTGCGAAAGATGATGACTAAGATTAACGGCACAACACAGTGCAAACGTGTTCAGATTTTCCTTATCATATGCGGTCACAATGTTACCTTTTCCGGAGGGCTTATCTGGCGAGATGAGTTACGGCTAAATCGTCTCTTTTTCTTGGGGTGAATATTGGGCCACACGCACCACATCCCAGGTTGAACCTAATCCGCTGGAGCTTTTCAACGGAAACTCGAAATGAAACCGTGGCCCGTCACACCGATTCGTCTAATCCTCGGCTGATTAATGACAATGATGAACTGACCGACCACGTGACACGGCCTGTGCTTTCCGCAAAATGGGTCCCGTGCCGTGGAACGCCAGACTCATGTTTCACTGTTTTTGACCGGTGGGATGAAAAGTGTGATTGTGGGCGCGCGTGTGGTGTACAGAATGGTGAAAGCATTTCCGCCGACTTTACTGTTGTGCCACCTTTCCACCTTCCAAATACAACACCGCCTCACCGCTTATGCAACACCGGAGTTGGTAGGCTTCTCTGTCGCCAAAATAAGCGCGCGTACCAGCACGAGTGTACGAGATAGGATGTAGGTGACAGGAATGGGTCACGCCGAGATGAGGTGGGTACGGTGATGGCAAAAATCGGCTCACATTTTTTCTCCTTTATTTCGCACTGTTAACGATAGCCGACACTATCCCAATGGATAAATCTTCCAATCTCCCCGCGCTCAGGGAGATCCGCAGTAGTTCCGGAGATGAATGTCCGGCTAACCAGAAACGTGACGTTTGGTTGTTTTTGGAGGTAGGCACTTCTTCTCTGCTTGGTTTTGGTATTACTTCGGTGAGGTTTCGTTCGAGGTTGAGACATTGTCGCTAGTAGATGTCTACTTTCGCTTCGCAATGACGATCGGCTGTTTCATGGAATAGACCTACGCCGGGGTGTCGGGTGGGGAATGGTGTGCGTGAAGAACGCGGTTACGGTCAAAGTTGCATAAACGATCAATAGGAAGCGATTGCTGCGTGTTTGATCAAAAGTTTCCCTTTGGTACCGGTTTGTAGTGTGGTGTAGGTATATGAATCACATGAAGCAACTGGGTCTATGAAAGACATGGTGTACTGTATTATTAACGACTCAGTGTTGAACAAAAAAATCTTTTTACATTTTTTCACATTTTAGGAATTAATGTGTTCCTGCCTCGTGTATTCAATGACAGGCTTGTTTTTGGTTGTATCCTGTAATTTATTTTTTCAGATCAGCCTTCCATATTTGGTGGATACAACCAACTTGTTCCATTACTTCTATTGCAGGTTTTGCATAGAAGCTACCTTTCTGTATTTAACAAACCTGTCGACAGTCCTACAGTGACCTCGACCGCGATGACACCCTAAAAGATACACACACAAAAATCTTTAAAATGGCTCCACTTTGGCCTCCATCCCCTTGTTCGGAGCTTATGTTATAACCTTCTCGTTTTTCTTCCTTCTTCTTCTGGTGGCCATCATCACCAGACCATGAGGGGTGGTTTTATGACACCGTTCGAAAAGCCGGATCGTGAGGTGGCGCAGTTAAAGCAGCTCGCAAAGCGCCAACCGTTCTTAGCCAGTCCCGGGCAGAATTCGGCAGAATTCGACTGTCCAAAACACATCGCGTCGGGATAGCCTGCCTCATCCCCGGCAGTGTTCGTGTGCTCCGTGACACACCTTGTTGCTGGCCGTTTCCTATCCTATTGCCATGGGACAAGCGTGCCGGTGTGCTTTGTTTTGTGTGTTTTTGCTCCTTTACTCCCGGTTCCCAAGCACGAAGGTTTGGGGAAGAAGTCACGAAGAAAACAGATCACCGGACAAATTCGTCAACGCGAAAAAAAACCTAGCACAGGGCGAGGAAAAAAGTTGTCCAAAAGGAAAGGGAACAAAAAAAAACAACAACTCACAAACACACAAACGGAGAATACAACCTTCACCGTAATTCCTGACCATCCTTTTTTATTGCATCGTTTATCTTTGAAGAGTTCGCCATCTTTGTTGATGGACTTAGTGGCCGTTGTCGTCATCGTCGGCTTTATGTTCGATACCATCCCCAGTTAACGTTCCATGTAACATGCCACGCTAGGACGATTAGGACGGTAGGGCGAACAGTTGAGCTGGTGTCGGTGGCTTTGCGTTTTCTTTTTTTGTTAAGTGCAAGAAGCGAAGTAAGATTTGTTGTGGAGTAGTAGTGTGACAGTCTGTTTCGTATTCCGTACATCATTTGCGTTAGCCGCACAAATCTTTGCCGCATTTCGTGATGCTGGCAACCCGGGCGGAAGTGTAACTTATGGGCACTCGAAGCATACCCGGGACATGAAGGCACCAGAGTATCCTATTCCGAGTATCCTGGTGTGGGTTTCGAAAAGAAAAGAAAGCTTCTACCAGCGATGGTTTCGCATCGGTGCGTAATCTCATGTCATTCAGCTGCCAAGATTTACAGTCGGTAATATAGATATTTGGAAGATACGATACCAAGTGATGCCTGTCATTTGTGTCTCCTAGTGGGACGTGATTCTTTCGTAAAGGGAGAGGGGAGAGTTGTAATGTTTGGTGTGCTTTATCAAGCTTTAAGAGAAATGTCAAGAATACACGTACATTGTTGGAAGTAAAGTTAAAGTTGCTAGTGAAAAAAAATCCATTTTCAGTTTTTAGTTCATCAAAACTTCCTATTTCTTACTACACGCAAGCTTACAAATATGATACAGACAAAGAACGTTTGAAATCCATTACAGTTTTATCTCTCTGGTAGAAGGAATGGATCATCAGGTCTTCCTTCTTTTTCGCTCCGATCTGAACCCGAACATTCGACCCGAAATAAAGACGCACTTTAATTCATCCAACTAAGACGTTGTGTTGTGAACCTTGAAGGATACCGTTTTGCGTCAAGTCACTAGTCGGCGCGCTGTGTTAGCAAACAAACATTCGAGACCTGAGTTCAACGGGTGTATTTTTATTTGTCTCTCCCTTACGTTCGTGTTGAGATTTTGTTTTGGAGCTGTCGTTTTCGTAGCCTCAGGCCTACTATTTTCGACGAGTTTCCACTGCAATTAACTCGCCTCCCCAAACGGCAGTCGGTCGAATGGTCTCTACGGTGGGTTTGTGCACGACGTTTGCGGCGTCGTCTCGGCAGAATGATTCGAACGGAAATATTTCATCACTCGGGTCTCGGGCAGAGCAGACACAAGGTCATGAATTATAAAAATATAAACAAATCCCTTTAGTTCGCTCGTACTGAAGTGTGCTCGAAGGCTTTTGTTTCCCGTTGATTTGCAAACTGGTTGCCAATCTTGTGCGCCTAATTGGTTGTGGAAGGTGATCCATTAGCAATGAGAACGAAGCAAAGATGTACGGTGTTTGCTGTTTGTTCGTTGCATCGTTATGTATTTTTTTTATCGATTTTATTCGGCAAATATATGTATTATGTTTGCGTCATGCTTTTAATTGGTGTTCATATCAAACAAACTGCAAACATGAAGTAAAGAAAATTTGTATTTTTATGTAAATACGTCCTTGTTTGTTCTATAATAAATGTCAAGGGCCATGACAATCAGAATGAAATACACAAAAACTTCAGAGTATTAATTGAAAATAGTTTACGCTTTGATAACGAAATTAAAAATAAATAAAAATCATTGGAAACAAATAGCTCAAACTAAATGAAAAATTTAAATGAGAGTTTCAAGGAGTATGCACATTTATCCATCCTCTACAGTGAATTTCATAAACGCCTTATAGTATGGAATAATCAACTAACTTATGACCCTAATGAATAGAGGGTTAGGAGGAATACTTTCATTAAAAGGCCGATTTATCATTGGACTGATGTCTAAAACCCAATCCAACTTAATGGGACTTGTACAGAAATGCTACAAGCTTTCTTGGCGATGAATCCGATATAATGTCATGTTTCCCCATCCTCTCGATTGTACAATGAACCCGCTATGGTTGATGCGGAATCGCGAAAGAATACGGAACAAAACCCCACTATCTGCGCTCTGTTGCAGCAAACACACGAAATGCTACGCCAGACAGCAGTAGCAGCAGCAGCAGCATCCCATAACTGAGAACAACTTGTAGCAATTTCTCTGGCACGGTGCCAAAGAGTGTGCCGTGTCGAAGCTTTCGGTGTCGTTTTACGGAGGAATTGTTCTGAAGTCAATTACCGCTAATTAGCTGAAGTAGCTTCTGCAATTCAGGTCGGTTGTTCGTGATCCGGTCTGACGAATAGGATACGAGGGGTTGCTGCTTCTGACAGCGAGCGAGTTATGATTTTATGTTGGTCAGCTCGCCCAGAAGACCTGCATCTGGGAAGCAAACATGCAAGGGAGAGAATGCTGAAGAAATGTTGTTTTATTTATTTTCAGTCCGGGATATTACAACCGCACCGAAAATACCACAGTGCGTAAAAGAACAAACACGAGCTAGGTAGTGTTGTGTGCGCACTTCTAACAAGGTTAAACAAAACTTTTACTTTAAGTTTTGTGGAGTGGAATTCTGTATTTGAGAATGTAGTGTTTCTAGTATCACGCATGGTAAAATATTATTGTTTGATGGGTGCTAGCCGTTTTAACAACATGTTTTTTTCCAAAAATCTGCATTATTCAATCGATTATTGGAGTGTATTTTGTGCTATTAATACAGCTTTCATCATTCATGTTCGTTCGATCGCTCATTCGCGTGTGCGTTCATGGCGTAGGCTGCCTTATACCTCGTACTGACGACGAAACGGCATCACATTTCCGTATGAATGAATACTTATGATTCATACAATTGCAACAATCGCGCCGAACGCGAACATTACCGGTTAGGCGTGTGCACTGTTGCTGTGTAGCGCACTGCTGCCGCTCATTCAGTGTTCGATTTGGGTGCCGTACAAGCGAGAGAATTAAGCGATTGGCAATTGCCATCAATAAATAGTAGATGACGATGGTGACGGCGTACCGGGTCCGGGGGGGAAGTGCACCGTACACACACCTAACACGTGTTGTCGTGGCTCGCGGCAAAACAAACACCTCTCCCTCCCAGCGACTCGTAGTAGTTTTTGTACGTTTTTCAAGCATCATAATTAATTATTGATCTTTCAATCGTACGCATCAGTGCGCTGTGCCAGAACGGAGTTGTTATGAGCGCTGCTGCCGTCGTCGACCTACACGTGCTGCCAGAGCTACTGCTGCTACTATGGTGGGAGTAATAGTGTACACATAAACCATACGCCACGCGCAGGTGGCGTCCCGAAACGCCGGACTGAGTAGAATCAGAGTTAATTAAACTTAGACTGTTTGATTTCAATCGCACAAACCCGACCACTTCCCGTCCCGCAATACACGCAGTCAGTGTGTTGACAAAATAGGTAAACAGCGTGGTTTTGGTCAGCCAGTGCCAATGCTTCGTTCAGTGGCGGAGCGCATGTTGGAGTAGAGAGCTAAAGCATAAAGCAGCTTCCTGGCAAAAGGTAAAATCGTATCGAATGCCAATCCGAGGCGCTGGTCATAATTCGGCAAGCTCGTATTTTAGCGTTGTTGAAAATTAATTAATGTTTTGCCACTGTTCATGCGACCGGGCGGTGGCAGCACGCGCGTTGGGTTTGGATGAATAATGAAAAAGGGAAGCAACATGACGTTGTGCTTCTGTTGGAGTAGAAACAGGGTACAGGGACAGAGAAAGAGAAGCAAAAAAATTCTTGTTTTCAATGCCGATCCTGTTAGGGTTTTTTTGTTGTTGCTCGTTATAATACTCCTCCATGCTCAATCTTACCCCTCCACAAAATCCGACCAGCTCATAAAACGAGGAAGAAAATTGGAATCCAATTTCTCCGAAGCCGTTGTAACTGGTGGAGATGGTGCCACCCGAATCATTCTCTCTTTCTCTCTCTGGCCAGTGTCTGAAGCCCACAGGGCCCCATGTAACTTGTCCGCGAACTTTTCGGCTTTAGTGTGACGGTGTTTTTAATTTTATTTTATCGAATGCACGTTCCACCCCGCCAACGACCCGAGGCTGTCGGCGGACGGCCTGGACGCGATACGCGTCCTTTTATCAACACCATCAACGCCACCATCTCGTCATTGGTCTCATTACCTGGAAGCATCTTCAGAGCGATGGGAAGAGGCCAACAGCGAAGGACTGGCCGGGCTCTGGAGGGCATACCGTTTCGGGTGAAACTTGTTCGGTTCATTCAACGTTCCCTTTCCCTTGCGTTCGTTCGATATTTTCGTGCGACCGATGAAAGGAAAATGTACATTACCTATAATTCAATTTTAATTATTAATCTTTCACAAGTTCGCCTGAGAAAAAAAAACCTGCCGCGCTACTCGGGGTGTCGAGTGTGTACAGAAAATTAGAAAAAGCTTCCACCCGCTACCGTCCGAAGGAAGGCGTTGGCGCAAAAATAAAAACGCTGAACTGTTGTCCTCTCTCCCTCTCTCCCCTACCAATTTTCACTCACAGTACGTGGGTGGGCTTCGTTAATTACTGAAGAAGCTATTTTGGATGGTAAAGTTTTAAGCTGGCTCCTCGGAGTACCTTTTATAGATCATTATTCTTTGTCTGGAAGGATGAGGCCCCGGGGTAAGCATCCCCTCAGCAGGAGTGTTCCTTTGCGCGTTCGGGTTTTTGCGTGCCCCTGCTCCGTTGAAATCTCAATTACTGACCGCGGGAGAGTGCGTAAAAAGGCGCATGTAAAATCAGAGTTTTCCATAAACCGCCGGCCAGATTTATGCGACTTTAAGGCCTGTTTGAGGACAGTTGCTATTTATTGTTGGGTAATGCTCTCTTCCCCGGCAGCCTTTAGGTGCGAAACGTTGCGTGTTTGAGGTATGTAAATTTTGGTGTGTGAGTTTATTAGTTGGAACATATTTAACTGAGCTCAGAAATCTAACATTTAAGATTCGCAGGGGCTTTGGTGAGGATGGTATGCGAGAATGAAGGAATCTTTGAGACATAAACAATGTTCAGGATTGTATCAAACTTCTAAAGTGTTATGAAGCTCCGATGGCAATATTCAGAGTGTTATAGGTGTTGGATTTGCTCTCCTACTGTGCTCAAATTAAATTCAGCTCACAACCATGCGCTACAGGTTGTCCGCTTTGGAAACATCCGTTTATCATCTACCAACTTTACCTCTTTAGAATGGAACAAGCATCTGATACAACGTCGCAGCAATGGGCTCACATACTTAATTTCGCAATTTTACCGAACGCTCTAATGGTTTATGCAAACGCAAAATGGGTTCCTATCACTGTGGCTCTGCAACTTGCTAAGTACTCGTCTTTCAGCACTTTCAGCATAACATTATTGCCCCAATGGAGAAGCGATATTGAAATGATGTCGAAAGGCATGAGAGTTAGAAGCGCACCAGGGGCTGACGTGTCACGTGATATGGTGGCATTTCGAGTGGAGATGCTTGAAACGGTTTAATAGCATTTAGTTTGGGGAGAAGGCAAAGGTTGGGATGAGAATCTACTGCGCTCTGTGTTTCTGCACCAGATCCAACTGGCCTGTCGTACATTTTGCGTTCAATTTTGCATCCGTCTGTAAACCGGAAAAGGCAAAAAAGGAAGTTAAATCAAGATGCAACACAGAGCACAACGTTGGTGCTCGGTGGAGAACTTTCACTATTTTGCATGTGATGAAAACATTCTAGAATGCTTCCGTTTTTAGCAACAACCTTCCTCAGGGGGCCGTGTGCTCTACTACCATCTTCAGCGCTGCAGGGAACGAGACCAATTTCCCAGCTAGATGGTATCTTTTTTTTTGCTTCTCTTCTTTTTTATGCAAAGCAGGACACAGGACATAGGCCACATTCACATTGCATCATCCGTATCCGTGTACCATCTTGCCGTGGGTTGCCGCACCGACAGGCAATTTGAACTGATTCCGGAGAGCGATTAAGTTAAAACGATTGCTGGTGAGATGGAGAACGGCCAACGGATTGCCCAGCGTGCCTGCGCTTGGTCGTATTTCCGTCCTGTGCGTTTCGTCCGTGCCGAGTCTCGGGATGGTGTCTTTTTTCGTGCTTCTTATTCTTCTTCTGTTGTGCTTTTGCCACTACTGCCGTACTATGTTTCCGGCCAGACTATGGGAGCAAACAGAAACACGCAGACACAAAGTACAGTGGTTGGTGGGCAAAGCAACCGGGCGCACAAATCTTGTGAACCGAACCACTGGCACGGGCAAAGTGCGCAACAGTATCGTTTGTCGTAAGGATATGCCCAGTGGGACATGACTACGCGAAAATTATACCATTCAACAACTAGTTGATGCTTTGTTTGGAGAAGATGGGGAAGCATCATCAAAAATATTGGTCATTAGTTTCAGCCTAGTTCCTCGATGCTTATGATTGGGCGTTAAGCAACAGCGTCTGGCGTGATGGACAACTTGCTGATTGCTCAATGGTATTAAGTGTAGAATGATTTCGAATTGTTTTATTGGTAGTGGCGTTGTGATAAGTAATTCAAAAGGAAGAAAATGTATATTTTTATTGGAGTCAACTGTTCTCAGCATATTGCGAAGTTTTGATCCAAGAATGTGATTTGTAATATAACTCTTCGCCCGAATTCAAACAGCAACGCTCATCGCTATGAAAAGATATGAAGGGACGAATTTTGACGGTACAAAGTATTAGACTCCACGAAGAGAAAGTAAAATCACTATTTTAGCACCCGTCTACCATTCACGGACGGGCTTATGGTCAATGCATAATTAAATTCCTGTTTGTGAGGCTCGCCTGCCAAAGCATTTGTGTGCCCGGTGCCCATAGGGCGGCAGTCACAGAATGTTACGTACCGCTAGAGCACACTATGGCAGCATGGCAGTGTTTGGAGCTAGTTTTTATAGTGCAATTCTTGGAATCGGGTGTCTATTTACGGGCAGACCGTAAAGACTAAAGGCTAGTAGACCAGAGAGAAGGATAGATAGTGCATGATAGAGAGAGAACCAGAAAGAGCATATATTCTGATCATTTTCATCATTTCCGTCTTTCTGCAACACACAGGTAGTACGGGTGGAATGTCATCGCTCCGAAGCATCCGAGGTTATTGCATTTCGGTCTTTTAAAGACGCTCCTGTCATTTCCGTTCGTTTTGACTCGTCCACGTTTTGGCTCGGGATGTAAATTGAAAGGGAAATGAGTGTTTTTCATGGACATAGAAAAAATCTGCCAACCCACACAATCTCATCAATGAGCGCTGCTGTAGGAGTGATGTTTGGGCAAAAGAAACGGTGTAACGCAAGGAGCGCAAACCTTGTACAATGTCCGTGCATCTGGCTGTGACAGTAAAATGACAGTTGCAGAGGGTATGGAGCATGTCAAACCCAGCACAGCAAAATGGAGCCAAGAGTTCCAGATTTTTGTTGCGGGATTTGAAATGGTTTGACTGGTTGTATGAGTGTGCATTGTATTTTGCACACAAAATAGTAGCACAAAACTCAAGCTTTGTAATGATTTGTTTACTGTTTCTGTTGCTGTTGGTTGGAACTCTTTTGCAAACCATAAGCTTTAGGCAATTTATATAGAATCCCGAGCTTCTCAAGTATTCTAGTGAGAAATGATTAAATTTGTCGGGGAAGGTTTCTTAAAAAGTATTTACAAATAACTTTATTTTCCTCGAATGCCACCCAAGGTTATGTCCTATGGATATCTTTCTTTTCCAGTTCAGAGATCAGTTTCTCGGAACTTATCTACTAGCTACGAAGCTAGGTAACTCGATGATTAATGACAGTGAAACAAAGAGATTATGATGAACCAGAAGCACATTCAAGATTTATGTACATTTTTCCTTCTCGGCGGTACGCTATCCCTATTCAATATTCAATGAGCATGTGACGTACAGTTTTGGTTTTTCGTGTTTTGTTCCTTATATTTGTGCGGCTCCTTACGGTGGAGTTGTGTTGCCTGCGCCACGAAAAGTGGTACGGCGCCCATCCTTTGTTTGGTTTTGTTTTTCAGCCCCTTTCCGCAGAATATTCATCATGTTTCGCTAGAATTCCCCCCCGGACGAACTTGTAGCAGTGTCTTCGGAGTGCAGTGATGAGTGACTGAACCGAGAGTGTCTCTAATATGCTTCCCAAGAAGGAAGGTACAGGTGAAAGTCCCATTAAGATTAGGGTGCCCATTCTTCTAACGGCTAATCTTCCATTCGATCGAAGGGACCGATTAAACGATGGTCCTTTTTGTCACTTTCACTGCAAGCGCGTTGAGCAGCCCGGTCGGATTGTTACTTTTTCTTTTTTCTAGGCCATATCCCCTAAACATTGGTATTTTTATTCCAGCCGTAAATGCGTGGGGGCCATCCTTCCGGTAACGTTTTCTTCCAATGATGATCGTCCTTTTTATTCATGTGGGGTGAACGCCATTGTCGTGTCCGATTCAGTTGCCCTTTCCAGTTCCATTCGGTGGAAAAGCAATCACACACTGCTTCACATTGACAGTCGTCTGCGTCCTGCGGCTAGTACAGTGTGCGTAGTTTAGCTCGAAGGACAAGTGCTTTTCTCCCGGTTTTCGGGGAGTGGGAGTTAAAGCGTCGGTTGAATCGTTTTGTTTTATTCTTTCGGCCCGTGCTTTTTCCCCTTTTCGTCTGTTTTTCCCCTGCTTCAGGATCCCATAAATCTTTGCTCGCGCGCTGTCTCTGTGCACTGTGTGGCAGCCCAGGTACTTTGTATTCATGCTTTGCAGATTAATTTCTGACCCTTCTGGTCAGATGGGTTTTTAGGGCAATGGAGAGAAGAAAAAAAAGAAAGGACGACGAGGACGACGCACTTTCGGTGGCTGAATTGTGGCGTAGCAGGGGCCGTCCAATCTTTAATGGCAATCCAACGTTACATTCAGTAATATGTAGGTCGCAGTGAGGCGGGAGGAAAAGGGAACCGAGCCAGCGAAAGAAAACAGCGGGAGTAATTAATGGAGTTCTTAGGCCACTTTAGAGTGGGATGAAGCAAACGGCAAATGTTCGCACAGAGATTTTGATTTATCTCCGGTGTTTTTTGTATACTTTTTTTTTGTTTCGTGTGGGTTGTAGGTTCAGTTTTTGCACTCAAGTGGGAGCGCAAACGGGTAGGGAATATAAAGAAATGAATACTGAAGTATGTGAATGCAGTCCGCAATCTAAATCGGAAAAATATTGTGAATTTCTGTTGAGCTGTTTTATGCTCGGGAATCGGTAATTAATGGTTGAGCTCATGATGTATATTTAACTGAATTGTACATGTATTTAACAAGCCCTTTATGCATTAGATTTTCTTACTTTCTTACATTATAACAACTTCTAACTGTTTGTATGCTTACAATCAATTTGAATTTACATTATTTATTACGTGCTTTTGCCATGCGAATCCGAGCAAGAAATTGAAAGCTTGTTATCGAATCTCGTTCTTTTATTTCATTATCAACCTCCAGTGCAAAGCCTCAACAATCAGTTGGTGATGTGTTTTTTTTTTTTGGGCTGAAGAAACTTAACTTGAAGGCATAATCTGCAGTATCGATGTTGGTCACGTTCGCACCGATAGACGCGGTGGCATTCAGCAGACAGAGACGTGGCTGTCGCCGCTGCTGCTGCTGCTGCTGATGTTGTGGATGTGTGCTATATTCGTCGCTGTAGGTAAATGGGAGCGTTCGGGTCTTTCTCCCCCTTTACGTCATCTAACACGAAACTCATTTGCCCGCACAAGCCTTGAGCTGATTGGATCAAGTGTAATGGATTGTTTGGTGCCAATTGAAATAAAAGGCCGTTGAGGTGTGCAAAATTAGGACAAACGTTTTGTTCAGGAATCTTTGTCTTTTTCGTTATGCATGAACCAGCTTTAGTAGTTTGTTGAAATTGAAACAATTGAAGTCTTCAGTGATTTAAATGAACTTGTCCATCGTCGGTACCGATGAAGAGATCCATCGTCGGTACCGATATTTCAGGACATGTAAAAACGGCTACAGCAAAAGCACAAACCGAGCACAAGGATATCTCATCCGTCCGTCGTCTTTAACTTATCTTGTGAGTGTGGGTTTGAATGTGTGGGCTGCTCACAAAATGGGCACTAAAATGAATTCCAAGTAGATTGGTGTGTATTGATGGTGATTTGGATTTGGAATTTTATTTTTTCCCCTTTCCGGAACGCTTCGATGAACTTTTGAATTGACGCTTTGTGGCGGAAATGCTTTTCGGATGTCGCGCTCTCCGGGCGTCTCACGCGGCATCATTCGGGGGATTGGTGGGCGTGAAACATTTGCACAAATTTTATACCTCCTTCTTCACAGTGTTGATGTTTTCCGATAAAAGGTACACCCCGCGTTCCGTGTTGAGTTGGCATGACAAAGGTTCGCAATTTAGGACATCGCCACTTTTCAGGATAGTCAAAATAACCGAGTCAAAAGAAGGAAATGGTAAGAAACCTGGTGTTGTTGTGGCATGGCACCTGTGCTCCGTACGCGTTCGTGGGCAGCATCTGCGAAACATCGAAAGTGAAACAAATGTGACCTGTGAAACCACAAATACTTGTCTCCAGTCCCCGGACCCGAGAACAATCTTCGCGTTTTGGCAAGGTATGGCTTAAAAATGTCGTACACGGAGCTTACCGTCGATGGTGGCTAGAGGCCAAAACGTAGGCCAAAACATACTTGCTTACAATTGTAAGCCGATAGGTTCGTTTTCCCCCTTTTTCTCGTCCCAGTATGGCAGAAAAGCGTAAGGAGGAGGCATCGCGGATGGTGCAAAGCGGATTTAATACGCGCCATACTTTAGCGTTTGGGAAAGGATGGTAGCTTTCCTTCCTCCTTCTGGCCATCGGGTTTACTCGCGATCAAAGAAATAGTCTAAAATATTGTCGCCTTGTTGGTTTTGCTTGCGCTTTTTTTCTGTGTGTGTGCAGGCACTGATACACTGTCACGCTAGCGCGGATATAACTTCACCGTCGTTTACGCGTTCCGCCCGTGCACTGGCAAATGGCCTGGCGGCGGGTTTTTCTCCTTTATTTTCACACTTTTTGTTTCCCGAACGCCGTGGGCGCAGCTGGTTGATGGGGCCAAATCCTTAGCACTCGTATCCATTCCGAGCCAAAGCGAGAAGAGCTTTCAGCTTAGCTCGTGGTAAGCTGAACATACTCCTCGATCCCATCGCTTCCGTGTCCTAGGGGCGTACGGTGTACCTTTTTCTTTCCGCTGTTGCTCTCGCCGCCGTTGTTCGCCGCTCGGTTTGGGTGCGCTTGATCGTTCGTGAGTCTCAGCGGTGCGGGAAAAGTTTTATCAGTTCTTTAGCGGCGAAAGACCCTCCTTTTTTTTTTGCTCGATGCGAATTGTTTCGTTACCGAGCGCCCTTTTCTCGCGAGAATATTGGCACGTACAAAGTTTGGCTATTTCTTAGATCTTGGTGGGGATAAATTTTCATTCAACGATTCTTATGAGTTTCGCGAGTCCGCACCTTGAAATGGTGATGTGTGTTACAAGACGTGTGTGTATATGTGTGTGTGTGAGCTCTGGCTGAGTGTGTTTGTAGAAGGAAGAGGTTTTGAGGGTAGACTGCGACCGCTCGAATGAATATTGGATTTTATAGTGCATCGCGTTTATGGCACCAGCGAACCGGTGGAAAGGTTACGGAGAGAGATCCCTTTTGGTAGGAAAAACACAATCGATGCTCTGGCAGCAGGCAAAGCGGGTCCCGAACGCGCGTGGGTTAATGGGCAAAAATGGTTTCGGGCAGGGTGGATTCACTATCAATATTTACGTGATTTTTGGACGCGTATGTCGATTTTACAGCGTGCTTGAAAGTTTCCGCTTGCGAAACGTTACCAGCGAATCAGCTGCCGAGCTGTGGGTGAGCAGCAAAGGGCTGCTGGCGAACGTTGGGAGTGTAAATGGGTTTGAAATTGAAACCACCGCTCGCAAAGGGACGCGGTTTTGTCCCGTATCTAATCAGCTTATAACTTGCACAATGTTATGGAGCAAACAATTAAGCTCTTTACGTAGAGTTTGTAGAGTTTTTCGAAAACTATCCTATCTAGTTTCAACACAATATGTTATTTTTCTTTTGACCAAAGCAAAGCATCTTTGCTAGCTTAAACGTTGTTTCCTTTGGGAATGATTAATTTAAGGCATGAAACTTGAATTGTGCGGCAGTGCGAAAATGGGAGTGCACGAGCCGTAAATAGCAATGCCAACTTCGGCAGCAATCGAGTTCATAACAAATAATCGGAATTCGATTTATTTATTTCGATGATTACGAAACGTCTTCCTCCCGTAGTCGTCCTTCCCAGTGCACCGCGGGGTGTTTTGAGTGCCCAAAATACGCGCGAACATTTCTCTTGCCTTATCGTTTGGGCCTGTTTTTTTTCGTCGAATCACACTTAAGGCGCCGCCAGGAAGATTAAATTCCTTTCCGTGAATAGTCCTTTCGGGCAAATGTGTTTCTATGACAGAAAATCGCCCCCTACAAAGTACCGGGTGGGCCTGATTGATAGCAAAACATGACACACTGATTGATAGGTAGTGTTCAAGGGATAAGGAAAATGTACGCCAGCATCACGTGCGGCTGCCAAAGTGTGCTGGTAAAAGGGCACTGTTTGAAATTCTCGTTTTTCGGATTTGTCTCCTGCTTGATCCGTATTCAGCTTCCTGCTACTGAAAGGATGTGGCTTTAAAATAGGCTGTCGGTTTGTTCCCATTGCCCGAATGCTTGTTCGGTCGCAAAAGCAGTTTAAAGAACCGATTGGGAAGCAGTACCGTTGCTGCCCACAGTCTGAATCGCCGGTGAATCTGAAATCACAGCAGTAAAGGATGGGTTACGGCATATAGAATAAAAAAAATGTGGACGTTGGTTGGTTTTCCCATACGGAGGATTGGGCACAGGAAGCTGTTGATACGGTTGGCGCTTGCTACTACTGCCTATGCTGGTATTCTATACACATTGGCTATCTAGTGCCATCATGGAGGTCACGAGTCAAAAACTAGCCAGCATGATGATGCTGGTGGACGTTCCTGAGATTAGGATAATTTAATTTCAATTACATCTGGTTCGTCCCTTTTCTCTTTTGTTCATCGAAGGGACGACGTTGGATCACAAAAGGCTGTGAGTTCCCCCATGCGACAGTTTGTGATGTGAGGTTATGTGTGGGTTTGCTTTGTGCTGTTTGAGGCTGTGTCAATCTCAGCCAATATAAATCTGTGTGCCTTACAAGCTGTCGAACGATCGTGTTGTTGGCTAGTGCTGAGCGTAGTATGTTTGAAGTACGTCAAACTATGGTCAAGAAAGGAATGACAATGATATTACTTTTGGAATATAAAAATGTATGTCATTCATCTCTTTCTTATCTCTATCATATTATCTATCTTCTACTCAATCAATGTAACGATTTGATAAAATGTTAACGCATTCATTAAACCATAAACTTTGTTTATTTTTCTTACCTAACATCGTCCGTTTCTGTTTCCGAAATTTGTTTATCGTGAAACTTTACTGAAACTTCGTAATCAGTGTGCTCGTTTTACAATATCGCGCACCAGCACCAGCTTGATGAAACAAAGCACTTTTGGCGCGGAGCGAAGATGTTTTGTCGGATTTTCTGATGAAAACGCGAATAATGGATGGATGTGGAAATGATTTAAATTCTGTTCATGTTTCACCAGCTTGACCAGAATACTCAAAGCGTCTCATCCAGCTTGGTTGGAGGGCGTCCGGGCAGCCTGGACCGTTGTTCCCCCGGTGGAATTGCGGTTATGCTTTTTGGTAGCATCCCTTTAGTTTGTGATTCAGCTGCTGAGAGGGCACTTTTTGTCTGAAAATTTCAAAAAAGAAAAAAGGGAAACACTTTATCTTGCTTCTTGTTGTACCTTCTTCAGTGTATACCCCGCTGTTGTGCTTTAAGGCTACAGCTTTTTGTACATTTGTAATACAGTTTGTCTGAGTGTGTTTTCTTAGTGATGCTTCTTTCCATGTTTATGGAGTAGCAGTAGTAGTAGGAATAAAATTGAAACATATTGCGCGGAACATTGGTGGCACGGCTGCTGCTATTATTGTATGATGGATTGCGAAAAAAAAGAGTGTCCTTGGGGAAAAAAGTGGGCCAGTGCGAAAAACGACACATTTACTTTTAAAAGGATTTGTAATGAACAGCGCGGGGGCTATGGAAAATGTAACGACGACGACGACGACGACGTACACAGTACGCTGCCTCGGGCACTATTTGCTGAAATCGAACAGCATTGCGGGTATGCAGTTTTATGATAAACAGTAAGTCCCCCTGTTTGCGGTGCTTTGGTGCAGCCATAAAAAGGGGTACTAATAAAATCGATGGGAAAAATATTGCACGCAATGTTCGTACTGGTAATGAAGTTGCGCTCACTTGCGCGCACGGACAGCGATGTCTGGCCACTTTGGCCAGTGGTGTTGTAAAGCTACATTAAGTTTGAGTATCGTTATTACCACGTGTTTTGATAGCTTTACCGCGTGCACTGTTAGCTAAAGTGCGGGCTGCTCTATACATTAGAATCTAATACATGAGTATTATGCGGATATGGTACACCAGGCATTTAAAATGTTGCGAAGTATGTTTATTTTTGTAACGTTTTGGACTTCTACTTGCATTCTAGAGGTTATTATAGGTTACCATAATATTGATTATTCTGACAGTTGCTGAATGTTGCAAAGATGTAAAGCAATTCAGAATTCTAAAGATACAATTATGTCTTAACTGTTCTGTTTATTTTAATCATGTACTTAACTTTAAAATGAGATTAAAAGTTAATGGGTGTTTGAACTTATAATACGTTTACACAAGAAACGATTTTGGCCAACAACTAGCAAATGTTAAAATAAATGAAAAACAAAATCTCAAGTTAAATCAATACTCCCATAGATACCGTAGGGAAAAGTTCAATAAAAAAAAACAACGGTATGCATCATGGAAAAAAGCGAGTAAAAAATAACACCGTCACTGTTGACATTTCCCTATGCACCCGAGCGTGCCGATCAAGTAGCACCATCAATCAGAACTGGCAACCGGAAGGTATTATTCATTTGCTTCTCGACTTCGACCTACACAATAATTGTCGAGTGTACGAAGCACCGTTCCGAAGGAATGAATCCAAACAAACCTGCAAAAAAAAAAGCAGCTAGCGAAATCATTAGACCAAAAAAGGTACAAACAGGCACAACGGCAACAAAAACCGCCTGCAAAAAGGTTCAAGAAAATATTTCGCCTCTCCATTCTGGGAGGATCACGAGATCGTGATGAAGCATACTAAGGCAGTGTAGAAGAAGTAAAAAAAAGGCAACTAATAATAATAAATAAAATGAGGGAAAGCTATTCACGGTTTTCGGAAAAGGTTTGGGCCCGAAAGCACAGGTAACATCGAGGGACTATGAAAATAACATGACAGCGTCATTGTCATTCGGAAGTGCTGTCAGCAGTGCCGACACAGCGTCAAGGACCTTTGCCCTAAATTCGGCTTAAAATATTAGTCCTCATTTTGGCCGAACCGGGTCCCTTTTTGGGGTTTGCTGTTGATGGTTTTTTGTTTCGTTTTTCAAAGTCTATCAAGTGTCCTAGCATTGGTGAAAAACAAAACCAACCCGATGCCAGTGATGGATTTTTCGTTTCTGCAAAATCACTACAAAATAGTTGAACCGTAAATAAACTATCTTTTTTTTCTAGTCGCGTTTAATCGATTAGAGCGGATGTTTTGTTTGATGAACGCCTATGGGTGAAGGTTTGATCCTTTTTTAGCATTTTTTTAAAACCTTCAAAAAACGTGGAAAACAACAACGTAACGTGAATCTATGTACTCGTTTTCTTAAATATGTTTGTGGCGTTTGTTTTTTTCCATGAGTTTGGCGTTAGGTATTTTAAAGTCTTTTCTGGTTGTACTGAGTTAAAAATAGAAACAGTGATAAGTTGCAAAACAGCTTTTCCTCCCTGTTAGTGTAAACAAACTGTCTAAACAAGCCCCCACTTTGGCAAAATATCCTGCAGGCTCGGCAGTTTCTGTACAGTATCGTTACAGTAAATTTATCACAAGCACTTATTGGTTATTGTTAGCCGGCTGTGCTTGTAGTGCTCGTAGCAAATTGGCAAATTTTTGGACCGATTTTCCATTAAAATATTCATAAACTATTTACCCGTACGGTCGGAAAGCGGAGAGCCCGTTTCATCGTTTTGTGTTGTGCCCGGAGAAATTGGAAATCGGTTTGCAGATAAATGTGGGTGTGGGGAAAGTTTCCCAAGATCCTCACAACGTAAAGCTGTCCTCGTAGTCAAATTCACCATTTAGCTATTTTCATTTAAATTTATTTGGTTCATTCACAGACCAAGCAAGAAGAAAAAAAAACAACTCTCCCTCTTATACTCAATGGCATCCGTCCCATTGTGTTGTATTGCAAGGAATATGAATATGAGAGGCCATATTCATATTCGACATTCAAGTGTATGCGTCCATAGGCCTGTGTGAGTGTGGTCGTTTGGTGAGGGGTTCGTTGCATACCATACAAAAGCACACTGTGCTGCGGGTTGAGAAAATGGTGAGAAAACGCGAACAGCGAGCAGCTTGTATTGTTCGGTTTTCAACGGTCGCCATTTTCATTCTTTCGCCGGTTCGCCGTAATGGACGGCAGCATACGAGCATTTGGAAGCGTCCGGCAAACAGGTTCGCTCCTCCTTTATTTGTATGAATAATTTACCAAATATGCCAATGGCAGGATTAGCATATAGATGGCTTTTCGAAGGTGTGTTTTAGCAAGCGCGCCCAACTTTGAGGTTTTGTGTGCTGTGTGAATCGGATGCTGGCTACTGCTGTCTGCTTGCTGCCTGCTTACAACTAGAAATCTTTGGCAGTAACACCAAGTGTAGCTGGAGTAGCAGCAGAATCAAGATAGTAATTTGAAAAGTTGAACAAGTCTAGGGGGTGAAAGAACCAATTACGGGGTGAATTGTTTGCTAAAATTCTATTGTCTTTAATTGGGACCGTTCATTAGACAAACTGGGGCAAAGTAAATACGCTTTTCTGGAGTTTGAAACTCATATCAAACACCCAAATTGACGATGTATATCAATCTACCGATATTTGAATGGGATTATTCACCATCAAAAATTAAGTTATGGATTTTCATAACCATGCTGCTGCGAATCTTCAGTAATGAAATGTGGTGGCGACATTAAAGCATAAATTCTATTAGCATCATTACCCGCCGGTGTACAAGAAAATTGCCCCTACATTCAGTGGTTTTCTTGTCTTTCAAATTAAGAGCATTACCCTTTTGCGCGCAGTGAGCAAAGTTTCGTGCAGCTATCGATACTTTTGCATCAGTGCACAAGCACGAAACACCATCGGGAGTGTGCCTCTGTGTGTGTGTGTGTATTGGCCGTAACTTTATCGTTTGACAGCAACTGAATGAGCTGCAGGGAAGTTAGTCTGCAAGTTTCAAATAGTGTGCTGGGATTAAGATACTGCAATTGGTGGAAGTAGTGGGCCGCAGTGGGAAGAAAGGATCGTAAAAGGAAGGAAGGAAGGAAGCAAGAGAAAGCGTCAAGCGACTGTTGGACAAAAAGTTGCAGCGTTGGCATTTGCCACGATGCAACAGGACGGGCGTGTGTACTGCGAGAAACGTGCTGACAATGATTTCGATGCTAAGAACCGAGTAAACAGAGCGTCATTTTACACTTCATCGACCAATAGCATTTGGGTGTCTCAGTAGTGGGTCAAACGGACCCGGTCCTTCAAACGTGAGCCAACTTTCACGTCCGCCTCCATTTTAGTTCGCCATGAGCAAGTGTGAAAGTATTTCGGTTTTTCGGATAATGTTTTTATGAGAAATTGTATTAAAATTGTCCAAATATCGCACCGTAAAAGTGCTCTAAGTAATTAAAGCAATTATGTCATTTATAATACTTTTTCATAAAAAAAAAACATTGATTTGAGTTAGGTTATTTTGGCAATGTACTTAAAATAGTGCAAATACCTGCAAAATCTAATTGCTGTGCGAATCAACGCCGACCGAAAGAAGCATAAGGTCCACGTGCCCTGCTGGAAATAGAAATTTATTGTTTTGACATTTATTTATGTGCACCACCGTAGCTTTGTGTAAAATAACAATTCGAACCGAAACGGTAAACTCTCACTCCCGTGCAAGGGGCCGACACAACACAGTGATTAGAATGGGAGTCTCAAG
The DNA here is from genome assembly GCF_016920715.1 of Anopheles arabiensis. Classification (NCBI taxonomy): domain Eukaryota; kingdom Metazoa; phylum Arthropoda; class Insecta; order Diptera; family Culicidae; genus Anopheles; species Anopheles arabiensis. The sequence goes on from NC_053518.1 coordinate 38,064,208, forward strand.
CGCCAACGTCTGATGCTTAATTGCTTTTATGGCTGCTTGAATGGATTTCGCTCTGCTTTTTTTTCGTAAGTTGAAACAGGACGCGTGTAATACAGTTGTTATTGTGAAACGGCTTCTGTGCTGGGTAGCCAACGGCCCCAACCCTTCCGGACACAGCCGGGCCCGGAGCGAAAACACATCGGAGCGCCAATCATAAATTGAATTGCCCGGTTTCAATTGGTGGTTTCGACGCTTTTGCCCTAGCCGGCGGGTGTTAAATGGCACACACACACACACATGCGCACACATGCATTCTCTCTTGCACATATACGAACGAGTTTAATGGTGTACGGGGTTTAAAATTAAATTGCAACCTGAAATATCTGCGAGCGCGCCCGTACCGCACCGTGACACGCAACATCCCTGCAGGTATTCGGTACGATCGAGCGTGACTCGAAACGAGCGGTGCAGCTTTTTGTTCCTTCTCTCTCTCTATCGTGCGCGCTAATCACCAGCAGACTGGACTAGGTCGTGCAGAAAAATGGCGATTGATGTACATTTGATGATAACTTTCGCGGGCGGCGGGTGTTCGAGAGAAGTCCTTTTGACGTTTCTGTGCTAAACTGTTCGTGTAATTTGGATTCGATTCGTGCTCGAGCGCTTTTAGTGTATTTGTCTGCAGTAATAATATTGGCATTACAATTTGGATGTAACCTGTCGCGCACAGTTCTATCCCGTTTGAAGGTGATGCATACCTGTACGAAACGGTACATCGATTAAATTTAGGTTCTGTACTACAGCACGTAATTTAATGTTACTCCTTTTTTTCCTTCAATGTATCTGACGCAACAACAACAAGCTAAGCCATTCAATTCTCATTACCAGATCGTGCCCCGTAGACGTCGTCGTCGTCCAACTCGGGCACAACCCCTTTTTCTATAATCGATTATGATTCAGCATTTACACACAGCCAACCGTACCCTAACGCACAGAGCCGAACCGTCCCTTCAGGGTTCAATTGAACGAAAATGGGGTAGTTTTATTTGTTTTTGCTTATTTTCAGCATTACAAAATGGCTTCCTATTCCCCCCCCCCCCAAAAGGCGCCACCGATCGAAAGGAATGTTATGTTCTGGAGAGAGGTGGAGGGAAAAAGGCTCCGACACAAAGTGTTTGTTCATTGACCTTCGTAAACTCATTGGGCACACGCTTTATTTCTCTCGGGCGATAAAGTCGACCCAGTCCACCCAGACAAGTCCTCCCTTTTTCTTGGAAATTTAGTTTGCCTTTGGCAACACACGTTAATTTAGGATTCAATCTTTGTTTTTTAAGTATGTCGGTCGAATTGATACTGGGCAGATTGAGGCTGTCAGAACCGGGTAGCGCAGGCGAGACCTTATTATGAAGCGTTTCGGGTGTGGTGTATGGGATGGGAGTTGATCCTTTTTGCTCTCACTGCTGTCATAACATGCCTCGCAGTTGATCGAAGACCATCACCTTTGTCACTCTTCATCTCCGGGTCGATCTCAGCGGGTGGTATGAGTGAAGGATGGAGCCAGGAGGAGGGATGGAGTTATAGAAAACGGTTACATTCGTCCGTTTGAACCGTTTGGGTCGTGTTTTGGAATGGCGAGGTAAGGACGGTGTACCTTTGTCGGCTGAAATGGTACGTAAACAGAGACGACAGAGGTGTGCGCAAGTACATGGGAGTGTGTATTGTGAAAGTCATTCGATGGTGAAACAAGCAAAGACCCGGACACATGGGACAGAAACACATACACACATTTACTAATAGTATTGACTAGCGGTACGGAAAGACAAACCAAACCGAAAGCAATAAAGATGAGCTCCGGCGGCGGCGTGTACATTGTCGGTGCTTTGCTGCTGTGCTGAAACAGTTCAAGTGGTGGTGATATTGCAGCGGCTGGTGAGTGACGACAACCGGTGGCGGCGATTGACGGCGATTTTGAAGTCAGAGTACAAATAAATATAGATATTTGCTTTAGTGCTTAGTAGCGCGCGGTTGTTGCCTCGCTCATGTTTTTCGTACCGCTCTGGGGCGTTAGAAATTGATGTGCTTGTTTCTGCTGCACCCGGTGTGTTTGTGTGTGTTGAGCGTACAGTGGCATGGTGGCAGCAGTAGCAGCTGGTAGAGGCAATCGTCAGGGCGTGAAGGTACAAAGATCAGGGCAATATACGACATGAAAGGCTGCCGTTGGATGTCTTAATTTATGATGTGTTCGGAAATAAATCGATAATCATGCCTGTAACATTATGTAAACAGTGCTTAATCATACCGTAATTGTAAGAGAGCGCTGTTTTGTATGTTAAAGCTTCGATTGAAAGCTGTTAAGTAATGCAACTTATGTTGCCAAATTTGTTTGTAATATTATAAACAGGTATATGTAGATTTGTCTCATACATTTTATTCATTCATCGGGGGTGGTCCCGTGCTACAGGCGTCAACACGTACTACTTTTTAACATGCCCATCGTGGGTTCAAGCCTCATATAGACAGTCAGTCCTCCCGTTCGCAAGGACTGATTTTCAGGCTGCGTGGTACTGAATAAGTCTGTAAATCCTGTATAGGCCGGTATGACCGCGTAGATCGTTACGCCAAATCGAAGAAGAAGCCTCGTTCTTCTAAGAATTTTGGAATGGAGGCGCCTAATACTAGGAAAGTTGAATGAATTGAAATGCTATTTAAAACGACTGTTTGTATTATTATGCTTCCAAAATTAGAGCTGAATGTAATGAATAAGAAAATTGCAGTTAAAAAAACAAGACTGAAAGATACGTTCAAAACTGAAATAGATTCTGTATTAGTATGGAAAATAGCAAATTTGTTCAGTAAATTAATTTCAATTATTTTCATACTGATTTTGCATATGTATATTGTCACCTTCAAACAGTGTTATGGATGTTTTTGAAACGATTGTTCTTTTTATTTCATATTCTCATTTTTTCCCTAAGCCAACATTAAAACAAGCTTACAATTTTCCTTTCGATGCTCGCAGAATAAAAAAGAGAAATAAATCCATCCTCAAAGCTTTCTCGGTGCCCACTTTGACGATCACCTCTTTATGGTCGCAGATTGATTGATAGGAAATATCGAGGCACAACAAAGGATTATACGTGTATGTGTGTGTGTGTGAACCCTTTTTCTGCTACTGTGAAACTCTCCAACGGCACTGGGCTACATGGATGAGCCTTCTTTCGCGTACCATTTTCATGCCATGGCACACTCCCGGTGTACCAGCGCACCAAACACACACACCGGAGCTTAACCAAACCCCATGGAGATCGATGTGGAAGAAGAACAAGAAGAAAAAATGCTCCAAAATTGGGTCGCGGAAAAACATGATTTTTTGGAAAAGAAAGCAGATGGGTGATAAAATGAAGGGTGGAAAATCCAGAATGAAATAGTACAGCGTGGTAGCAGCAGTTCCTGTCATTCAAAAAATCCCGAAGACCACACCACCCGAATCAAGGCTGGCTGTCACACCGTAACATATATGTCACCTTGTTTCGCGCAAGCGGGCGACGTGCTCGATGACGGCGGCGTTGTCATCGCCTTTGCATCGAATCACCTTACGAGTGTCATTTTTTGTTGTTGTTGCGGAAATGTGTATTGACGAATTTGTTAACATGCACCAGCCGTCACCGGGTGCGCCAGTGCCGAGCTCATCAGCAATATCGCAGCGGCGGCAGTTTTAGATCGAAGGATTTTCGCGAACTCTGCCATTCGTTTTCGGTCGCCGCCCGTCCGAGTTGTGGATGTCACCCCGTGTGACACTTTGACTACCGACGGAAAATCCCGTCGCATTTGCCTGGAATTGATGGCCAGATTTCTTGTGACTGTGTGTGTGTATGTGTTGTTTTACCGCCTCCTTCCGAAATCAGGCCACAATATATTGTATCGATGCCGCAGATTTCCATCCATTCGTTTAAGGGTTTCAAATCTAACGTGATGACATTGTGTTTCTATCCAATTTGATGGGTCTTCGGTGGGGAGGATTTGGATCTATTTTTTTATTATAGATGCTGGCTGCTTGCTGCTACTACTACAACTATTTCGCAGAACGGTTGTGGGAAAGTTTGCAATCCGTCGCTGCTAACTTCCAGCTGGGATGTTAGTTTTATGTGCATACCAAATCAATGCGGGAGGGCGCTAAATTGGAAGCGGAAAAGGGATCAGCTCTCATGAATCATGCATGTGTCGTTTCCAATTTTCTTACAAGCTTCCTTCGACAAGCCGAGCGTGTGTCCTACTTACAGAGAAGTTAAGAAAATCTATGAATAAAATTTAAAGTTTGGAGACTTTTAAATTAATGTAACATCCTGATAGTCTTTAATCAAACAAGAAAGCAACCTTTCCAATAAGAAATAGCACAGTATAGCTGTCGAACTTCCAGATCGTGAACAAATGCTACCGAAAAACGGTGAAGCCTGATAATCGGAATCGTTTCCCGTGCGTGACTTCGGTGCGATCTCGATAAATCAAAACCCTTCCCCGGTGCGACAGCTTTCGGTGTGTTTGTATTTTAATATCAACAATTAACATCTGTTTCCTGTACAATTACGGTCACGTTAAGCCATTGCACAAACGCCAACGCCTTACGGCCGCCACCGCTACCGCCGCCGCGCTTTCTAATCCTTTCCAGCACGAAAATCTAATTGAGCGCCATGAATACAATCTGCAGCATCAATCAATTAGCAGCGCGGTACACGTTCTGGCCATTTGTGGCACCCCCACAATCTTAAACACGCCAAACGCCGTGCTCTTTCGCACTTCAATCGGAGCGCCGTTTTCCGCGAACACCAATACCCTGCACGTACGTGTGGCCATGGTTTGAACGGCAGAACAAGTGTGTCTTGAGTGTATGAACGAGCGAGGGGGGCAAATTGAGAGAAATAGCACCCCGGGCGATCGTAAAGCGGAATAGAACGAGGAACGTTTTTCTCCACCAGAGAAAACTTTAATCTTTTAATTATTTCCTTAGCGTTTCCTGCTAGCAAGCTGAGCGTGATTTTTGGAGCAACGTCAGGGGCATTGGCGGTAGGAGTATTTTCCTACTTGCGCGAAAAGGTTCAATAATGCTGCCAGGCTGCTTGCTAGCAACCCCGAGCATCGATACACGTGGTGTGCCGCCGAACGTTGGAGTGTGCAAGCGTAAGGAAGTACCAACACACGCGCGAGCGTTTTGGGGTGTGTGGTTTGTGGCGTTCCGCGTCGGTCATTTCGGTTGCGGGTCAATCACTCATCGTAGCACGACGACGCGCCACCATAGCGCGCTCACCCACCGAGGGGAACGATTCTCATAAATTGTGTGTTTCGATTGTGTACACTGACACTACCGCGCGCGGCACGTGAACTTGAGGGAGGCCAATAAATAAATATCTCATTTAAATTTCCATACGGTCAGACAAAACCGCCAACAACCAACCACCAACCAAGCACCACCCACCACCACCGGGGCGACCGTCGCCCGGATGTGTGTATGCGCAAATCTGACGCAATGGAAAAGTTCGCACCATAAATCAAGGATTCTGCCGCCGTTGGGACAGAACGGTAAGGACGCACGGGGCGCATTTAGGCAATTTTTGGTTGGTTGTTTCTTCTTCCTCACAAGCTACCCCCGTCACGATCATCCTTAAAATCTCGCACAAGAAGTTGTTGGTGTAAGCTTTGGAGAAGAAGAAAAGAAAAAAAAAGAAACATCCAGAAGGTTGTGCCAATTGTGTCAGATCAGGAGAAATTGTCACAAGATAAGGCGGGAACAACTTTGTCGTGTCGTGTTGCGGATTTTTTGTGTTGTGTTGTTTTGGTCTACAGACTACAGCAAAAACACGCCTTGAAGAAGGTGCCCTGAGGAGTGTGATGGCATCGAGACACGACGCACTGTGGAGGTGTGGAAAAGTTAGTGCAAAGTGAAGGAAAATAATAAAAAATAATACCACTCTGGCTCATCCGCCGACCGGGTGGGGGCGGTTTGGCTGTGTTAGGTTTGTGTGGAAGGAATTAATAAAGAATCATCATCAGCATCATCATCATCATCGCTGGGCCCCAAAACGGTACGAATGGGACAAATAATCTAAGTGGAAGTTTTACTACCATCCCGGAGAGGTATTCTGATTTTTCTTCATTTTCATTTCCTTTTCTTCCGCAAAAAAACAACATAAAAAACGCGGATCAGAACTCTCTCTCGCTCGCTTGCTTCCTTCCTTCCACACGCCGGATGTACAGTTCGTAATGTGTCGGGTCGAGGTTAGGAGTCATTTGTCTCTCTCATTCTTCCGACTGCAAACGTTTGGTTGGTTTGAGTTTGTTTTTCTCTCCTCCCGTCTTCTGACGCTTCACTTTCTATTGGTGCGGCCCCCGTCGTCGGCCAACCTTGGGGACATTGGGAGTAACGCGTACTGCACAGAGGCTCGAGGCAAGGCCGGTATAACGATCCCTTGATTATTGTAGGGGTGTAGTTGAAACCGTCCTGCCTTTTGCTGCATTGGACGTGAGCGGTCCGTGGAAGGAACGGGAGGGAAGCGGAGTTTACGCACTTTTTTAACACACCGCAGGCATATGGTGAAGACGAAGCCTCTTGCTGTCTCGCTGGGTGTGTTTTACGTCAGACAGCAGAAGGTTAGCAGGGGGGGCTGGCAAGGGCAAAGGTGATGGGAATAATTCTTCAAGATTTATAATTTATAGTGTTTTATTGGTGGTTTGAGAAAGTTTTCTCGTTTATCTCTGCGGTTACTACGGCATTCATGACTGCCGCAGCCGCCGCCAAGACATTTAGCCAGGTAGGTGGGTGGACGGCGTCGTGGTGGGTACAGCGCTGCGTAACACCATCGTGATGCTCATCGTTACAAATAGGAAATGATTATGTTGGCAGCAAAGTGTTATTACTCTGGTGTGCCGTAGGCTTTGTAAGAAGAAGGAAAAGTAACAAAAATCAAGAATCTCTACTGTGACGATAGGTGCTTATCGTAATAAGCCTAAACTGTATCCATTCACTTGACATCATAACGCCAAACTACGCTACAAATTTGACATATCTGTCAGCAACAAGAGAGCTCTTTAATGGATTGAATACCCTCCAGGGGAAGGACTTCATGTAGTGTTCTGGAAGGAGAGAGAGAGAGTTCACCATGACTGTGTACATATCGCGGTCTGTAGTTGGATTTGGGTTTTTTTTCTTTACCCGCTACACCCCAGTTGCATGTAACAGGTTGGCACCTATTCACTGCCTCGGAAGAAGCTAGAAGACACGAACCTTCCAGATGGATTGGCAAAACTCTTAACTCAATTAGCTGACGGCAAAAGCCAGTCAGCACATTTCGGACGTCATCCTCAACCGGGCAAGGCACAGTTACACATCTCGGTTTCTTCGCTTCTCAAGATGTGTACCTACACACTTCGCATCAGCAGCAGCAGCAACTGGTTGAGTGGGGACATCTTTGCGATGACTTGATAAACTTTACCGATCATACAGGCGCACTGGTGTGATAAATGTGTGATATAGTTCACGTGACTCCAACCAGGAAAACTGGATGTTTGTTTTGTCTGTTGCCTGTTTGTCTGTGAGTACGACACGGCTAACAAATTGCTGAGTAATCTTTCGATTTGTTGTCTCGTGAATTATTTGTGAAGAGTTTTATTTTTAGCTCACCAACTCACGCTTTACGATTATCACATTTACATCTTGTAATGAAGAGATTTTCTTGTGATGTCATTTAATTATGTTATTTTTTTGTACTCTTATCTATTATACCCTGTTCCTTTGCTTGCGAGCTAGATATGGCAAAGCCGATTATGTGTCTATCCGGTACCGCATTATGCAAATCGTCTCGCATGCGTTACTATTTTTCAATCAAACAAATCACTACCATTCGCTGTCAATCTCCAGTGATCATTCTGCCATGTGCGTACGACTGATTTGCGCGGGTATCATCAATTTCAGCTCAGCATTCCTGAACATCCATGACATGTAAATAGTCTTCTCTTCGTTTTTTTCTTCTGTTGCGTTGTTGTCGCACTTAATGGACTCACCCGAGACGACGGTAGCCTCCTCCGAGTCCTTTGCCACCGAGCATCGTTTTTGTGGGGCAATTAATCAAATCAATCACCCGTCTCACTTGAAGCCACCCGTCTTGAGAATAAAAGGACGAGAAACTTCTTGAGAATGAATCACGCTGTGTACGCGGGAAGTGGCAAGGCACAAAGAGAGCGAGAGAGAGAGAGAGAGAGAGTGGATAAAAAATTGCAAGCTTTGCAAAAGAAGCTTGAATATGAAATAGTGGCACACTCGGTGCTTTTGATGGTCAAACTGATGGTGGCATGGCACGACGGGGATGGCAAGGTCTCTCCCCACTCGATCTGCTACTTCCGTTACGAAACTTTACGGAGTGCGCGTGCTTAACGGTTGTGGCGGTCGTCTCACCATGACTCGGGGTGATCATTTTTATGTGCACAGTCAAATTAGCTTAAACGTTGGCAATATCCAAATAAATAATCAATCAGTTCACGGCATTATTCCTTCCCTTGTGGCAACACTGCTCCACACCGCCATTGCGCGTACTATTTATTATACCAGCGTCGACGCCGTCTTCCATAGCAGCAGCAGTCTAGAACAATCTGCACACTCGGTGAACGTTAGGTTACGGAAGATGTGATGATGCTGATGCGGGAAGACCTTTTTTTACTGTTCAACAACAAACTTCCCTCTCACCAAACAAGATCCAAGCGGTAGAAAGCGATGGAGTCGGCGGGCCACTTGACGTGTGCTTGAAAAATGAACATCCACTCGTCTGAGTAGTTGCTGCATGTACACAGCGAAGGCTCGTCAGTAGTTGCGTCGGTCGGTCGGTCGGTCGAGCAGCAGCTCCTCCCCTACAGCTAGCCGTATTGGGTGACGGTATCGGTGTCGGTACGTAAATCCGTCCCGCAAGGGAATGTAAGAAGCTTTCACAACGAGCTTTTTTTTTTGTTCGTTCTAACGCTAATCGTTATGTTAGTTGTTTGCGTTGGGACAAGAGGTGGGCCGTTTATCAACAGCTTTGACTGTTTTTCCCTTGGTTTCTTCAACGCTTGAAGGGTCAACGAAAGTGTTGACTTTTTTTAACATTCCGGCAGCACCTTTTGCTTGCACGGAAGGTAGAAGCTTTCGAGCAGCAAACCAGTTAACTCAAGGTGTACCTCTAGCTTAACCGGCACCACCACTAGACGTAGGCTTCACTATCAAAGTACAAACGAGCTTCCCTTTTTTTGTTACGTTTGATCCTGGGTTTTGCTGTTTGTTGCACGGATAAAACGCTAACGGTGCTCAGCGCGTCTACCAAGAATGCTGAGAATGAATTCGGCGAACTTTCGTTTCAATCTTTCCACGAAGACAATTTTTTTATGTGTCTGTGTGTGCTTTACGCTGAAGTTATTAAAGCTACGGTGACTTTATCATGCCGCACCCGGTGAAGCAACGGCTGCCAAATTCCTCGAGGCAGCAGCATGGTGTCCCAATGCACAACGATAAGTAAAGCTTGTTCTTGCTATCGTTGCTGCTGCTGATGTTGTTGTTAATGGTGCTCTGTGTGCTGCAGAGCACCGACAACCAGAGCAAAATAAACTGAAAGCCAAAGCGCTTTGGTGGTGGTTGGTTCCCTGCGGCGGATCGCACCATTGACGGAATATCGCAAGGATGCACCTAATGAACATTTATGCTTATATGCCGTATCACAATTACCGGTCTTGTGGAGGTGAACGCGGTAGGTACGGCCGTACTGGAGGTACTTAAGAGTAGTAGTGAAGTGAAGTGTGTGGCGTGTGTTATCGTTCGTACGCGACCCGGGGGTGTCTCGATTGAAATCTAATATACGCGCAACCCCGAAACCGGTAACCGGCAATGTGTTGCTTCTTGGGTCTTGGGTTGGAAATGTACGACGGCTTAGCCTTCTGGTGGTAGAAGCAGCAGCAATCTTGCTCCTGTGGTGTAGGGCTCCAGAGCACCGGGGTAGATAAAGAAAGCGTCTCAATGGGGCGGGAGAGAGGAAGGGGAACAATCGAACGGATACAGCCGATAGAAGCGGAAGCTTAAATCCTGCAACGATGGTGGGGTGCCCCATCGCACTACACCTCGAAGCAAACGAAAATGATCCTGTGGAAACCCACTTTTTAATGGGATTTGTTTCTTTCTTCTTTTTTTGCCTTGCTGGAGCTAGGTGTAGTTGCAAGAGGAAAATGGCCGATATCCGCCTTCCTTCTGTGCCGGGGCAGGCGCGGTAATGAAAAAATCAATTCGCCGCAAACGGAATCGGACGGCAATGATGATGATGCTGCACGTTCTACGGGCTTCAGATAATGGTTCTTTAATAGCCAGTAATCAGTGGTGGCCGTAGGAGGCGGTGGAAAACAGTGTCAAGATACACATGGTGGCATGAGAGCTACCACCCGCCGCGACCTGTCCCGGACGCTGGACGTTCGTGTCAATGCCTATTGACACATGGATGCCGGTGCCGAATTACGGACACCGTGTGGATTGCTCCCCAGGAAACGTGAATTAGTGTTGAAAAGGCGAAAATGCCCTCCCAACGTCTCTCCCAATCGCAATCATTCCTGGGTCTTTAGTTCGCTGACGCATGAAATTAGATTTGTTCTGTGTTGTCGCCTCTGTGCGAGCTTCTTTGTTCGGTTTTACTGTTAGCCCGAAATGCGTAACAGATCGACAACTGGGAATTACAAGCTTTTGGCAGAAGGACTGCGTTGTGTGGTGCAGGTGTGGGACCTTTTTGGTTGAAAATTATCCATAAATCATCCCGCTCATGGCACGTGCTGGGGATGGGGAGGGAAAGCAAAAGCCTGACGTACAAGAGCACGTCCACCTGCCAACAGACTCTCCGGTGTCCATGTGGGAGCATTGGTCCTAGTTCAGAGCGCGGTTTCCGGTTTGGCGAAAGGTTAAACTTATCCTCCCGGGAACGATGGACACATTGCACCCCGGCTGGGAGGTGAAAGTTTTTGATAGCACTGTCGGTCGGTTGAATCGTATCGAATTCCAGGCCAAACAGCGCGCAGCCTTGGCCCCGTCACCAGGTGTGAGTGAAATGTGTGTGTGTGTGTTTGTTTGGGATTTTTTTTCGTACCGTCACGGTCACATGGACCAAATTCAGATTTATGTTTTGTTTTGTGTAGTCCGCTCTGTCGCTCGCTGCCGGGGTTTTTATGCCAGATGATCACTGTTTAGTTGTATCGCTGTGTTCCCGTCCATTGCGCAATGTGCTTCGGTTGGTTCTGGAGCGGGTGGCTTGTTCGTACGTATGTTTAAAGGTAAATATTATAAATCCTTCAATCCTGTTCCGGCCTGGTGTTTCGACTCTCGTTGGCTTGGTTTTTGCAACTCGCAGCTTCCGACAATGTTTAGACAAGCTCGGTGCGTTACGAGAGCCAACAAACCTTTTTATACACCGCGGCCGAAGTCAAAAGGTGAATCTCTTGTCTGTGGTGGGCATACACGGCTGTCTCGTTGAAACTCCACGCCGTCCAGTTCACTGATCTAGAGAATCCAACCGTGGACATATTTCGATGTTGGTTTTGGCTCGGAACCCGCCGCGGCCCGTCAGCCAAGGTCACGTGCATTGGAGTGTCGTGGTGGGTACGGGTACGGGCAAATCTTCACGTTCAATTACTCGATTTGTCCGCGTACACAGCGACGTTGTTTACCTGTGGAATGTTGTTTTGAGCGACTGTGGTGCGCCGGTCTTGCCGGTCATGAAGTTATGAAGCCTTCGGTCAGATGTTGTGTGAGAAAATGCTGCCCTTCCATTCCAGCTCCCACTGGTCTGGTCGGTGGAGCACCGTGAAAAGAGAAGGATGTAAATACAAAGTGTTCGTACTTGCTATTCTGTAGATTGCGAAACTCAGGCTGGTGGAGGCAGTGCGAAAGCTAAGTTATTCGCTGTTTGGATTCTAGGCAGAGCATCTGGTGGTGTGTATAAATCTTTTTCATTAACACCAACGTATGTGGGACGAATGTGCAACCAACCTGCCTACCCACCAGCTTCATATTTATTCAACGAGTTAGAGGCACTGGCATGTGACACAGTACAAGTTTTGGTTTCCCTTGGCTGTGGATTGTACGAGTGTTTGATCTAGCTAACGCTAGAACGGGATGTTGGTAGGGGAAGGTACCGAGTAGCAGAGTGGCATAACCGAAGTGCATATTGTGTTGGTAAGAGACTTGTTATTCTGTGACATTTTTTTTTTCAACCGAAACACAAGTTCACAGTAGTTTGAGCAGCTGGAATAACAATCCATTGTGATTACAAGAAAGTTTACTGATTTAGATCGTTGGGGAATTGATTTTGAGTATGTATCGCCAAGAAAACTTTGGGTCCAGTTGTTATCAGCGATAAATGAAACAATAAAACAGAAATATCATCACATCTATTATTAAAACACAATAAAAGCAATGAAGGACGCATAACACCTCAGGTTGAATTAATCAGCTCTCATCCATTATCCATTGGTATCAGTTTTAATTTCCTTGATTTATGATGAACCCAGGGTTCGATTACAAGCGTGGTGTCATTTCCACCTGTGCGTCACCTGTATCATCCTTTCCGGAATCATGCAACCCGATTATCCTTGGACAGAGATGAGATGGTTGTGATCGTCTTTCAGGGTACCGGGGTTATCATGAATGTTATCTATTTTTGGGGATCGAGCACTAATCGTCCAACACAATGGAGCACATCAAACATGGTGTCGTGGTAGGGGCTCTGTTTTTTTTCGGCACCCTAATTAGCACCGAAATGATCCATGGAGAAGCCATCAGTCATCAAAGAAGAAGGGAGCGTGCGGTTCGTTATTAAATTTTGTCACGAAAATCTTGCTCACCCAGTGCCCAATAGCATTGGGTAATGTTATTAATCGATGAGTATTAATCAGAACATAGTGTTGATATTTGGAGGATATTAATTTGTTGAAATTATACAACTGCACGTGCTGATAAACTTTATGTAAGGAGCACTCTGTTGGCTTGATAACGAATGGAAATACATCAATTACGTTCTTTATTTATACCAAATATATTGCAATATTAGAGACATTCCGTGGGCTGGCTTCGTTGTAATGATACTGAATGACATAACAATAAAATGCCTGTGAAGGTTTCAAATCTTGCATACTACCAGTCCGATTCTTTAATGTAGAGGACTTTGAATATTTTGATAATCAATTAACAAAGAGGGTTATGACAAATATTTCGCATTGAATCTCGCCTGGCAATACAATGTTGTTGTTTATTCTTGTTTCTAATACACAAAATCATCCGCCATCAGCACAAGCAACTCAACAGCTTAGCCGTATTAGTCTGCTAATAAATGGAAAACATTTCATCGCGATCAACTGTCAACGGTGCGCCTCCAGTCAGTCAGCCAAACATTATTCTTCCCGTAATAGCACCAGTCGTAACGGTGCTTTTTAGGCCTCCGCTTACCCTGGTTTCACTTCATGTCTATGCACATGTATGCTGTCGTCATCAGCGGCAGCTACTGACTCCCCGTTTTGCCCCGATATTCTTATTTTGAGTCCCATCATCATCATTATCGTAAAGCTCTTTGCCCGGTGACTCGTTGGCCTCATTGCGCCTCCTCCATGACGCGCGGCTTGACGAAAACCGAAGCGTGTGTTGTGCATACGACGCAACGGCAGCCCATCATTTACACCAGCGTGCTTCCGAAGAAGGGGATTCGAAAAGTACCACCTTCGAAATTATGGCAAGGCCGTAAAAAGGCACAGAGAGAGAGTCAGTCAAAAATGTCAAGTGGCAGTGGAGATGCCAGGAAACAGTGTGAGAGAGGGAGAGAGAGAGGGAGTCTGTGTTGCTGTAATGTAGCGGAATGTTGTACGGTGGGTTCTGGTTTAGTCGAAATCTTTCGCGAAGGTTACGAAATTGCGCTGCCTGCCATGGGAAGGGAGATATAGTATAGCTACGTAGGTGGAAAGGGCGATTATTTAAAGGGTCTGTACTGAACTTCAAAACGTGAGGCAATGGCTCTCCGAAAGCGGTTACGTTTCGTTAATCAGGTCGATGAAATGGATAAGAAAAATGCTAGCCTTCCAGAAGCAAAAAGAAAACCCAGCAAACGAAGATTCTTCACATTTATGTTCGCTAATTAGCTGCGCGCACTCATCGCACCGCAACCAACGCAAACGCGAAGGTTACGTGCCGCGTACGCAAAATCGTTGATGTTCGTCGTTTTAAAAGCATACATTTTTCTTCACCTTTGCAGAGCGTGGGCAAGTGTGGCGTGTGTGGAAACGGTTTAAAATATACAAAAAAGTATAACAGCATCTACGGAAAAAATAGCTCCAAGAGTCATCGCCATGAGATCGCTGATCGAAGCGATGATGATTACAGTGGATTACGCTACTATTACGCTCGCAACGCAAGAACCGCTTTTCGCGACCGTCCCAAACTTGAACCGTGATGACTCCGCGCATATATTTTTAATGTAATCTAAAATTGGTTCGTTTTCTTTCGCACGTTCGTTTGAAGCGCTTAACAAAATACCAAAAAGCAAAATACCCCAAAGGTACGAAAAATTGTCATCTGTTTTCCTACCAGCCTTCACGTTGGCAGCATACTAATTGAGTTTTGTCATCGAACCGTCCGTTTGTGTCCTCACGTTCAGGGACTTCATAGACACGGTGGAAACATAGCGCCGCTGGTTGTGAGTGTGCGTTTGTATGGTTCGATAATTAACTGCTCATTCGCCGCATTTTGCCAAGGCTACTGCTGGAGATGCAACAACGTCTCGCCGGTACACAGCAACAACCGTCACACCGACGGACATCCGGAGCACGGAGCGTCGTACGAGTCTAAAAAAGGACATGATTCGATCGCACTCGGCACTCGGACGGTGAAACATCAACCCAGCACGACACGGTGTGGACAAATGTTTTCGTCTGTTGTGCGCTCGTGTTTGCACCTCATTTCGTCGGCCACGCTTTCGTTCGGTCGGATGTCCTACTAGCGCGCCTCGAAAGCCGCGCGACGCTCAAAACAGCACAGAAGGTGTCGATCACTATCGGAGAATCTGTCGGCGGAAGGTGGTTCACCCGTTCAGGATAACAAGCGACTGTCAGCGGGATAGTGCACACGCAAAAGCTCCCATCTGCCGCGTGTCACAGACTACCCTAAGAGTTGGTGGTAATATTCCGGCTCAACACAATCACGTCAGTACCTCTGGGGAAAGAGAGATAGAGTGAGAGTGTGAAAGAGAGTTGTTCCAACATTATTTGTTCGTAAAGTTTGTCAATGTCTTGACGGAAATCCTAAACTTTACCGTACTCTGTACCACGTACTCTCGCTCACGGCACTAGCACCACGTGCGCGCTTGTCTCATTTCGATAGCGTGGAAAAGCGACCAACGCTGTAGGTTGTTGGTATTAATATATTCCAAATTCCAGCTGCCGAGCTGTGGACATCGCGTCGGTACAGGCGTACAGGTTTTTGTTCCCAGTGTCTATCGACCGCAGTGCACCTATAGCTGCCTGCAATCGGTTTTCCACCATCGTTCAGGAAGCGGCTTGCACCGAGATAAGCACAAGCAGGCTGTGAAATTTGTGCTAGCGGAAAAGCGGGGGCTGTGTGTGATAGAATCTTTCGCTTTGGGGGGAAAATCCAGCAGAGCGTAGTGAATTTCCTAGCGCTTGTGTGCGCGCGCGAGTGAAAGATTTGTTTGCTCCGTCGAGGTGCGAAGCGTGCAGTGCAGAACGCAGTTTGCTTTTGGCTCGAGTGAAACATGCGGGTGTAAAAGCAGTGCAATAAAGAAAAGCCATCTTATTCTTCTAGCGCTCAACAAAGCCATCAAAGGCAGCACGGTTTGCATTGAAAGGTGTTTAAAGTGTCGCTTAATCCGCCGTGCTTAGATTCCGCCCACGGTGCGGTTTGATTGTGAGCCAAGCTTTAGTGTGTTTCGCGTCAGTGGTTGAGTTTTGGTTTGTTTTTTTTTTTGTTATTGTTGTTGATTCTACTGACTCTTGTGTAGTAAAAAAAAAGAAAGGCCAGTGAAGATGCAGCATCATCCAGGATCGTGGTACATACCGTGGGGTGTCCCGGGAATGGGGCTGCAAAAAATGTTGGCCGTGCCGTTCAATCCGGCCACGGCCGGTTTCCATCAGCCACAGATAGCGGCCGCAGCCGTGCAGCCACCGACCGTACAGTCGGTGCAGAGTCCGCAGGTGCAGCAGGCCGCCGCCACTCAGCAGGCCGCCTATCAGCATCCGCTGCACCATCCGGCCGCAGCACTGCACAATACGGCCGCCGTAGCCGCTGCAGCTGCAATGCACCAGCACCAACACCAGCATCAACATCAGCATCAGCATCAGCATCAACATCAGCATCCGCACCAGCACCAGCACCAGCACCAACCGCTGCATCCGGCGGCTGCTGCGGCCATGTTCACGCCGCTGACGCTGCGGAGCTTCGTCACGCATCCGCATCTGAATCTGGGCCAGCAACCGATGGCTACCGCCCAGCAGCCCCAGCAGCCGCAGCTCGCAGCGAGCCAAACGCAGTCGCAGCTAACCACCATCAATCTGAACAGCGTCGGTGTCGTTCCAGTGCGCCAGAAGACGAGCGTCCCGGTCAGCGTCCCGTCGAACACGCTCATCATGCCGATGCGAAAGGTACGTAAAGGGGAATGGGAAAGGTTGTGTATATGTATATGTGTGTGTATGTGTGGGAAGGACCCTGTTTGTGACGCATGTTTGCATGTAATCTTGGCGAGATATCTGCAGGATGCTGCTGCCCCAGCCACTGCTCGTTTGTACCTACGGCGGGGTGGTCGTTCGAACGATTCGAACGACTCCTTTCTGCATCGTTAGGCAACAGAAGTTTTGATTGGAAATGAAACAGTGTTTGTCAACTCGCTCTCCTTCTGCGCCCTCCCCGTCGCACGAGTAACTCGCACTCGTGTCTCCTCTCCTGTGTTCAAGCAAGTAAGCGGAATGAAATTCAAATTGAATATTTTCTTCCCATTGCTTGCTGCAGCACAGTAAGAAATGGCTGCAAACGTTCGGTAGAATTGCAGTAGCACTGGCACAATTTCGGAGGGGAGGCGGCCCGTGGTTGCATGAAGAAACAAGCTAACATTTGCATAATGTTTATTTGTTAGAAACGAGTGTGACATGCGTGCAAAATATTTGTTTGCAAGAGTGTGATTGTATCCTGCAATTGGTTCAAAGCAGAATAATTTTTCCAACCGATTTTAAAATTCAACTGTCTGTAGAAGCTGTTTTGAATTTTCTAAAATAGATCCCTTTTATATTTTAAGCCAGAATTTTGAGCCTTTCGGTATTGTTGCATTCATCATCCGGGTTGTGCTTGCCATTACCGACTATTTCTGTGTCAAAAGAATTAATAATAAATTTAATACAATTTAAAATATATTTTTAAACTATTTTTCACCTTTAGTCACAATATACGTATACATGTCATGAGCTGATCGAGCAGGCTACTAATTGGCATGTTTTTACATTTTTCTTCTTTTTTGGCGCAACAACCATTATCGTGCTGCCTGTAACTTTATTGGGTTTGGTTATCAGTGACTTATGGACTACCTATAAAAACGGTAGTCATATCTTCGTATCCATAATTTACAGTCCATATGGGACTAGAACCCAAGACGGGCATGTTGTTAAGTCGTGCGAGTAGTCGTCAACTCCTACGAGATCGGCCACAATTTACATTTTTAGGCTATAATAGTTATGACTGAAACCCACCCTTAGTTTGGCGTGTTGTTATGTATGAAGTGTTGAGATGATATCAGCCGCCAACTGTCAAACTCCACAAAAAACCGACCAGTATCATGAAAGGCACTACCATGAACAGAATGCATAGAATAATATTAGAATTCAGAGCGAATTATATCAGTTTTTTTATTGTCCCAGTACATTTGCCTCAAAAATGTTTTCTTTTCATATGATAACAATGAGAAAGCAACGACGACAATAGTTTATCTTCTTTTTCAACAAAGGTTGCCGTTCATTAGACACTAGTCAATAAATCATCACGCGCTGCGTTTGCTCACTTGACGCTGAAATAATATCCTAACGTACGTACGCGTTAATCGATATAAATGTTCTTTCTCCGTGATTCCGTGAAGCTGCTACGAACCTCCACCGTTCGGCCACCAGACAGACGCATGGATACCAAATTAGTCGGTGGCAATGGCAGAACTCGGTACGTCAGTCGTTTCCGTCGCTAGATTTTGTTTCCCTCCCCTTACTCCCTAGTCGATTTGGAGTACGTTCGTGTTACAGCTAGCAATCCTAATTAAACTACTTTGGTTCTTTCTTACGCACTGTCGCTTGCTTCATCAAGTCTCGGCTCTTTTTCCCACCGGGGGTTGGTGCCGGGTTGCAAAACTAGATCCTCTTACCGTAGCGCGGTTGGACGGCCCTATAGTCCCAGGCGTAGGCAACGATTTCCTGGTGATGCTGGGTGATGGCCCCCGGTAAATATAGGACCTAGGCCAAAAATAGCTTTGCCACACCGCATCACGAACTCTGCGAGTCTGGGAGTGCTCGGTGGGGGTAGCGCATGCCGCTCTGGGGATCCCTATTGTGTGTGAGTTGAGCACGTATAGCTCGTAGGCTACCGCGTATAATTATAATAGCCAACGACACCAGGCGTCACATCGAATCATTGCGACCGACCGGCTTCCCCGCCCGTCCATTCGGACCGCATGATCTGGTCTGGTATCGTACGCTGCTAGTCGTCAAGCCATTTCGGAAGAGCCACAGAGTGGCAGCATTCTTCTTGCTCAAGAGGCTTCCATTTCCTTCACCACGTTTAGCACTTCACGGGAACGGCATAGCCAACCGTGCTCCGGCTCTGGCACGCGCGTGAGATGCTAAAAAATCAAATAAACCGGCCGGCCTGCGGGACCTGCTCGCGAGACAAAAGGTGCCCAAGGCTTTTCCAAGCAATTTGGCAAAAGGTGGCTCCTTACAGGGACTGCTCGTGGTTCGTGCGGTGTCGGTCTTTTGCTTTTTTTTTGTGCCTCGTCCTGATAGTGCGTGTTTCACACCGCACAATAAAAGTCAACATTTACGACCCTCAAATCTTGCGTTTAATCTTAAGCTGCGTTTAAGAAACAATGCCAGATCAACGCGTTGACAAGCTTTGTGTAGGTGGTTGTTTGAATGTGCGTGTGTATGGCACCAAGGGGGTGGGGAGCGGGCGAGAACACGTCAAGTCTGGAAGTTCGCTCCGGCCGTTACTTTGGGACTTGAGTGTGGGATCTGTCGTTTTAGGATCAAGCGAAAAACTGCATGCGGCTCGATTTGCATTACGTGGGATGATACGCTTCCAGTGGGAGGCTTTCAAGAGGTTGGTGGGTAACCGTAGTGTGGCATTTTGATTTTAGTGTGTTTGAGAACGTTTTAGTACCGGTCCGTGCAAACCGTAATGGCACCAGGCAGGTAACGGTTGTGTTTTGTTAAATCTCTTAAGATTATGTACAAATAATATACTTTGGTCGTTGGTTCGTCCACTGATCGTAGATGGGAATTATTGATTTTTCTGTTTGCCGTTAATTTTGCAGGAAAGCCAGTAGAAGCATATTTAGAGCATCTGATATTTTTCTACACATTGTTACTATTGTCTTATCTTGAGTGAGAAACGTAGCTGCTGATTGTTGCCTTTTTTTCTCTCTTCATCGATAATAAAGTTAAAATGTCCTCGGTGAAGCACATCGAAAGACGCACAAAAATATGCTCGACAGTACGGGCGGGTACCACCATCTTCTGGCGAATGAAACGCAATAATTAGATCATGTACACGCACACACTGTCTACAGCCAGACGCCAAAATAGCATCTTCACAGCTTGTGCCTGCGCAATGTGCCATAAATTAAAACAGTTAGCGAACGGTTAGTGTGTTCTAGTTCGGCGTCACCAAAGACCATTACCGGCCGGTTGGTCGGTCGGCAGTCGGCAGGGAATCGGTCTGTGAGAGTGGTCTTGCATCATTTACGGCCCATTTGTGGCCCCATCTGTGACACCGTGCTCCTAGTGTCCAAGAGTGCGGCCGCCACAGTTGTATGTGTGCTACAGCCATTGCAACAAGCACCACCACCACCGCTCTCACTTATTCACGACGGATCCTTGTGCAAAGAAAGCGTTCCGTTCGGCCTCGGGCGTTAACTTTATTATTTTAAAAGATAAATTATAGAATTAATCACGGTCGTTTTGCGGGTGAGGCGTAATTGTTCGAAGCGTAGTTTTGTTCTTCTAAAAATAGGTTCTGTTTGTGGAACTTTTTTGTTATGTTTGCCAACTTACGGTAGTGCCTTTCGAGCCTAGGGTTTTTAATCGTCTGCCGTTCAGGGAATTAAGGAAAGCGTGTTTGTGACACACATTCAACGCTGTGTGGCTTAATCGTGGCACCGAAATGTCATCGCCAAGCCAAGCCAAGCCGAGTATCCTTTCGCCAGGTGTACTCCCTTTAGCAGGAAAATAGCAAATAGCAACTCCTGGATACTCGGAACCTTGCACTTTAAACCTTTGCTCTCTCACGCTCACTCGGCAGGTCAAGATAGCATGACAGCAGGATGTGAATCAGGCGCCTTTTTTAAACGCCTGATCTTCCCACTCCACCCTTAGCCAGTGTTCCCACTTTCTCCCGTTTTTTGTTAAAGCCCTTACCCTCTGGGGTAGGATTAAAACGTGCAATACGCGTACGGAACCAAGGGACTCATCTACCCCCGCCCCAACTCTGCCCGCTTAAATGAGCTCAGCAAAATAAAATAATAATTCCGTCAACGAAGCCGCTCGCAAACCCGACAGTGACACAGATCCGCCGCTACCGGGTACGAGCCACTATTCTAGCGTTGCTTCTTCCGCCCCCTCGGGGCATAGTGGCGTCACATCCTGCGGGCGCCACAGTTGACCGCGCCTTGCGCGAGCGGAAAGGAAAGTGAAAGCTTTGTCACAGTGTGCCGAGAAGATCGGAAGCTTTTTAGTGAGCTTTATTATTTTTTTATGATGCGTCTCACTTTTTGCACTCCCCCCCCACAACCGTTACGGTTCTATTTATAGGTGATGGTTACTTTCGTCCTCGTTTGCTTGCCTCTGGTAGCATAAAGTTCACCTTTGGGATATAGTGCCGCTGGTTATGTGTGTGTGTTTGCGCTGGATCGGCATTTCCTGTGCTAGCTGCTTAGTGTTGGATGAGCCGTGGCAGTGACGGGGATGACGGGTGGATTAATTACTTTAGTGAAGTTTTAATTGACTTCTTTGCTCCGTATGCTGCGCTGGGTGCCATTTTGCGGGGGCGATATTGACTTACATTTTATGACGCTGTACATAGAAAATGTAAACGGGGCATCTCTGTGCAAATGTTGACGATTGTTTAATTATGGATGGTTTTTTTATCAACATTGTTTTCTTTGTCGAAGATGCAACATACATAGTTTATGTAACGCTTTAGAATGTTTTAGAAATATGAAATTCAAAATACATCTACACGGTGTTTAAAATCGTATAGATATTTGATATTTTACATTGTATAGTTGTTTTTTATAATAACTACCTTAGATTAGAGCTCCTAATAAACCGTAATGGATAAACAAAACCAACGCTGAATTATTTTCTTTTCTATTAAATTAAAGTCCTAAGAAACTCATCTGTCATGCGAAAGGCTTTGCTTTGGCAGACTTTAAAAGTGAAAACATTTGTTTTTGTTCAATTAGTTTGGCTTTTTTATGGAATGGTCATTAGCTTGCCTAATTACTTTTAGCAGCAGTAATTTCAATAATGCCCTCTAACCCTAGTTAACCCTGTAAAGTAATTTTTCGTATGCTAATGACGATAATTTTAGGACCCTGTTTTACTTGACCATGAAATGGAATGGTTACGCGACACAGTTTCTTTAAATCTTTCAATATTTAAAGCTAATATAGCATTCTACTAACTAATGCAGCGTCTATCTCTTTGCATACTTTTCTGTAATCTATCGATCATCTCGTCTATTGCAAAGAATAATTTTTGAAACTCTTACATAAACCGAAACGGTTGTACATAGCCATTAGTTTCACAATTCTTTACAACGTCCAAACAAATGCTTTCTTTCACGTATCATAAGTCAAGCGTCATAGCTCAGATTCAGAAGATTTCCAATAAAAAAGAAAAGAAAGGGTTCCATTACAATAGAACGATTCCAAAGCGCATTAGTTAAATTTTCGCTTCTGTTGATTTGGTTTTTAAACACACGCCCAAATCGCCATAACCGGGCGCCCGCCCGACGTTATTCTTAGCTCAGCTTCCGGTTGCCCCCGGTCCCTTGGTAGCGTGATAAATCACTCCGGCAAATGTTTCCAAAATATGTACGTCTGTCCCTGCTCGAGTAAGAAGAAGAGGACAAAAAAAACACACAGAAGAAATGCTCAACCACCACCCTTACCCGATGGTTGATGGATGAAAGTTTACTTTGGCGCCATTGAGTAATCTCAAGCGGGGGCAAGTGTGGGAAGGGAAGGCACATCCAGTTTCTTGCACCGAACCGAACCTAGCTCGCGTGGTTCAGACAGAAATCTCCTCTCTTTCTTCTTGCCCTTTCTTATACAAAAGCGGCGGGTATCGTTGTTGCGTTCATCAATCCTGATTTTGGTTGGAACCTCCGGAAGCTCCTAAAATATCGAGTGAAACGAGATAAAAATCGATGATGTCTTGTGACCGCCTCATACCCTCTTTCCAGTCCGTTTGGTGGTCCGTTCTACGTTCCGCCCTCTGCCCTTTTGCTGTAAAGGAATGGGGTAGCAGAAGGATGATGGGTTAAGCAAAATTTCCAGTCTTCAACCCGCTCGCCCAATCAGTCAAAACTAATTAGGCATCCTTGCTGCCGGCAGCAAAAACAATTTTGGAACGCTCTAATTGAAGGTTTTGTGGACTTTCGTTGCTCTGCTTCATGGTTTTGAACCGCTAAGCTTAGACTGACGGTAGCCAAATCTACAGGAAGTGAATGGCAGTTTTGCGTTTTCCAGCAATTGACTAATGGACTGATTCGTTGACTGAAAGTGAATTAGTCTTCTCTACAATAGGTATCGGAGATCTGTTGTCATGCTGATTATGTTTGTTGTTATTGTCGCAGTCTTGAATCGCTTTTCAAATTATAAATGTAATCTTATTTTTGCTTCTTAGAAAGCATATGACTTCTGCAATTTTAATAAAATTTGTTCGTTTTATATTGATTTTCTTGCTGTTACAATTTAAATTTTGAATGCCTTTTTTTACCCGTTCAAAAGGGACCGACAAAGTGTTCCACACTGTGTATAAACGGGATTGGTCGTTCTTTGTTTTCCTTTGACTCCCTGGACAAGACATGTGGCTGTAAGTATACATCTCCTTTGGGGGAAGCAGAGTATAGTTGTGGGAGGTGGTTGTACTGGTTGAAAAGTGTTGATTGCTATCTTTATTCGCTACCATAAAGTCACGTACGTGACGAAGCAGCTAACGATGATGCGATATTGGGCGTATGGGGCAATCGAACACAGAGTCACTGCAGTGTAATGATAATGATGCTCATGCTTCAAAGTTGTGTATCACCGATGGGATGTTTCGTGAAAGAGGGTCCCAGTGGAGGGAGCGTCCCAAGTTGGACGCTGGGCAGAAAGTTTTTATTCTTTCGCATCGTCAGCAAAAGATCTGCAACGGTTGCGTTGTGGCCTTCCTTACAAGGAAGTGACCAGCCAGAGTGATCTGCCGCATCCCGTTGATAGAGTTTAACTTTTGTTAAACTAGTTACGTCTTTGTGTAACGCGCACACTAAAAAAGGCATCGCAAAAGGGAAACGGGTAAATAAAAAGATATCGTGCGTCGTGAAGCTGCTTAACGATCTGTTTAGCACCGTCGCTGGACTGGGCGGTAAGGATTCTGACTCGTGGTCTCGTCTGACGATCGAAACAGTCCCTGTCTTTTTGTCATGCACAACACATCACATACGCTGTGCAGCCCCTAGAAGAAATTGACCGTCTGGGGGCATCATCATTTTCACGTTGGCAAAAGTGGCGGCCCGATGTGCTGAAAATAATTATAAGATTCCACCAAGAATGCCCTAGCATGTATCGTCGTTCGCGCGCGTACACACAACCGTTGGATCAATGCGCCATCGGTAGGTACACTCGGTCGACGTCTACGCGAATAAATTGCACAACAGTTCGTGGAATTTTCGTTCTAGCATTCGTGAAGGGAGATTCGTGCCGGGGTCTAATTGTGCCATCGAAAAGGAATTGTATTAAGTTGGATTGAATTCGACTACCGTGCGCGAAAAATCCCATTGCCCTACCAAACGCTATGCCGATGGTCGGCGATTGTGTACGGCATCGGCAGACTGCCGGTGGGCCGGAGCTTGGTTTAGATCGGAATCGTGGCAAAAATGGATAAACTGTTTCATATTCATTACATACCAGCACCGCAGTGTGTGTGTGTCTGTGTTGTGAAACCAACTGCCGTTCTACTTACTCCATTACACTGGCCGTGAGGTGACTGCATTGGCGACCACCTGGCCCGCGGTCTCTTGGAAGGAAAATCGATTGATGGTGGTGCTATTTCGATGGCTATTTGTCCCTGGTAGCTCCATCCCTACAGGGCTGTAAAGAAGCCGGTACGGTAGCTGCGCCAAACGGCGGGCATATTGGGGGTACAACAACCGTCTGACATCACAATATGCCTCAGTCGTCCCTCCGCTTTGTCGTGTCACTCCTTACAATGCAAAGTCTGTTACAGCCTTGTCAGGTCGAAGAGCGCGTCAGATTCAGTAAGCTAGCTTAAACAGGTAACGCAGTGTGTGTTGTCTTTGTAACACCGTGCCCAAAGTGAAACAAAAAAAAAAAATTAAACAAATAAACAACTATTCACACTAATCCTAACACCATGCCAACATGGAGCTAAATAATAGCCTCGCGTGAGCGGCATACGATCAGGACATGGAAGCTTTCGATTTTATGGACCCCTCCGGATGGCTTCTCCATCGCGTCGCTATGCGTGTCGCTCGCTGTAGGCCGTTTATAGCGTGAGACTGCGGAGAATTTTGTGGCGGTGAACCTTTACCACTGAGGGTTGCGTCAATCGATGGCAGCTGGTTTCGGTAAAAGAGATTGGCAATGGATAAAGCTGAGGATGTGTTTGACATGTCGGTAAATCGATCTAATTATTTCAATGAATTTGGTGCAGTAAGATTACGGGCGGAAGTTTCTAAATCAACGATATCTTAAACTCTCTGTCCTTCAGAAAACTATGTCGTGTATTGTTTAGCTTTAAGGTTTTCAATATATGATGCACTGTAGTTTGCAATAAGGTGACATGAGTCTCATAGATAACTATCGCAATATATGGAAGGTTGCAACTTTTCATTTGAAATGAATAAACCTTAGGTGTTTTTACATGCACAAACAAAATGAATATTAGGATTATTTAGATTTTTAATAACAACAAATTTAGTTTATCTTCTTACTTTATTTGTTGAATCTTTTTCTGGTCATAATATCTACTTTCTTAGTTAAATCTCGTTTATTGTAAAATTGATTCATTTTGACTGTAATTTAAATTTTACAGTTTGTTTAGCATTTTTACTCAGTTTTGTTATTTTTTTTAATAAGAATTCGTTGTGCATGAAGTTATTAAGTCGCTATGCCAAAAAAGAAGAAAAGGGTATGCCTGATATTTTAATTGTAGTTGGTTTTAAGAATTGTATACCGTTATATTCAAAGTGAATATTATGAAAAGATCTCAAACTACAGTCAATTGCTTAACATACGCCTTATGTTGTATTTTTGGAATTAGATATTCTAGTTGTAACTGGATCAGTAATCCGGAGCTACTTCCGGTGACTTCTTTAAAGCCTTGGTTTTTATAATTTATGTTCCAAAATATTTTATTTTAGCTTTTAAATATAACTTATCTTACGATTATGTTCCCTTTATATGTCTCTCTAGCATGCATGTAATGGCGTGGAACGTTGTCCCAGCACTTTGTGTAGCAAATACTCGTTCGAACGACGCGTTGGAAGTCATCCAAAATAGAGCAATCTTTAAAGACAATATGACTGCCACTCGATGCCGTCGATGATCGTTCCAATTGCTGATTGCAGCGTATAAATTATGTCCTGCCCAAACCGACACCCAACGGCCGAAGGCTAATGTGCCTTGTTCTACGACTTGGTACCGTTCCAAAACCCGCTTCCACTTTTCATAAACATTCCTTTCCCACTGTTGAAAGTGGAAGGGCATCTTCGTCCTACTTTTTCATCAAAAATCACCACCAGCCGTTATGCAAACCCTGCATGGACTGTTTCGCTATCGACGTGGTTTAACCACTACCCCATGCACTGTGGTGATAGCGTCGGGTTGGGGGTTCGGTTTCCCTCAGTCTCTAACTATCGTTGCTCATCGTTCGTTTTGTGGGTCAAAATGTCATGCGCTTCCTGTGGGTTAATGTGTGTGTGTATGTGTCTGTGATTGTTTTTTTTTATGTTGCTTCTCTTTGGATCTTAAACTTTGTCTCGTACGCTTACTTGTGCCTTTATCTCGGACCAAAGGGTTGCGGCACTGCCGACGAGCGGGTTGAACGTGGTGCCTAGATAAATGAGTTTTATGTGTCTCTTTCTGTCACTTTTGCGAAGAGCCATCTATTGGAAGACCCATCAGATGTGTCTGTGCTGACAAAGCCAATTATCTTCTCGCAATGGTCGTGTAGCGGTTCGGATAGCACCGGACGGTAGTGTCTTCCGTTGCCGAATGATCTCAAATCCCGCCCGTAGGGAAGCTGTTAAAGTTCATAGGGCTTTGGGCCACCGACTATTGCCAATTTACACTGGGACACGATATGCGTGATGGTCGTTGTACGATGCTCGGAAGCCTTTGCTTGCTGGTATCAGTTCTGAAATTTGGCTTCAAGCGATGGGTGCTTGATATGCATCACAACAGCCGAGGCAGGCAGGAATGCGTCATTAAACTCTGAAAGTCAGAGCTGTGTTCGCTTCAATGCGGCAGTTCGGTGCCGACTGGTGCAAGTTTGGTAAGCACATTTCGTGAAATCTACTCACCTCATTTGACAAGTTTTCGGTTTGGGGTGACTGACGAATTAGGTTTATCAGTTCTTTAGTGGATGGATGCTGGCCGGGAGTTGGAGTTGGTGTGTAATTGTAGTATAAAAATTAACGCTTTGCTTTGACTTAGCAATGTCTTCATATATTTGGGGATATTTTGGGTCTGAAAACTATCGGAGTAGTACTACTAAGCGGCACATTAACCTCTGAAATTGGAAAAGTAACATGTTTTGCACCATGTTTGAGCACGTTGATTAGAAAAGAAATGTGTTTTTCTTCTCCTTAAGATTTTTAATTACCTCGACCTCGTATCTTTGCTATTTTTACGATTATAGCCGTGTGCTTACAAGACCCATTCGACCGGTGTGGATCGACGCTCTGCTCCTGCACATGAATGCCAGCTGGTTTGACCACGAGCTCGACTAACCAGCATACTACAGACAATCTACTATTTTGGCATCGTTTCTCCCATGCCATGTGTTTTTTTTTTGTAATGGCAGGTTTGGAGGGCAAAAGGTTTTAGTTTTCTATTCTTGATGTTCGGCCGGTTGGTTTTTTTTTTTTTTCATTCTCCTTGATTCACTTCAGTTTAGCGCTCAAAAAATCTCTAATCCAAATCGCGTGCACTTTTGTGTCTCGCTTGTTTCCCTCCCCTATGGCGTTTCCCATACAACAGCGCTTCGCGTTCCTGTCGCGCCTCCCGCCTCCGTTTTGATCCGTTCATCTTCCATACGGCGATGCCGGGCGTATGCCAACCCAGAACGTGGATATATATGTGCCGTGGAATAAGCCGCGATGTCTGTTTTGGTTGTCGATGCCATCTGAACTGTTGCGGGAATCTATTTTTGTGCTGCAGCTATCGCCCGGCAGCCGTCGCAGTAATGTTGTGGCGGCGTAGGGTAAGACACTCGACATAAGACAACAGCCAGAGCGATCAGCGCTGATCACTCGGTGCTGGGTGTGGAGATGGGAGATGCAGGGTAGCTCTTTAATGTCAGCAAATGGCGTTTTCTCTCTGTAAGCCGAGGGCGGTGGTGAAAATGGTGGAGCCGCACATTGTGGGGCGGCGGTGGTGGAGTGTGAAGCGAGTCTACCATCCCTGGGGTGTAACACGGGTAACCGTGCCCGGATTGAGTGTAGGTAATAGCTCAAGCTAACCAAGTATTCGTGGCACAGACACTCGCACTCGTTGGCGCAAAGACCACGGTGGTGGCCACGTCTATGATGCTGTTTGGTTGGCGTCATTTCTCAAGTGAGACAACTAGTCGCGGCCAATGGCGTTGTAGTGTGGATTGGGTTGGGATGGGTTGTCGTGCGGAGAGCGGTTGGAATAGAGCCATTTAAGAAACGGCGCTAGTCGTACGGGAAGGAGAGCACTGGACGGGGTGCCAGGGTCGACCTGGGTGCCATGTGTCTCGCACCAGCTGGGACAGATCGATGGTGTGTTTGCATAGTGCATTTTTTGTGTAGTTTTGCTAATACAAAATCTCGTTTGAAGCATTTTCGAATGGCGGCGGACCGCTCGATGCAATCCAATAGAAGAGATCGCAATGATGTTAGTTGAACCGAGAAACGGTAGCCAAAAACTGTAACTGAAGTAAAACAAAACTGGCACTACATTACATAGCAATGTGTTGCAGCACGAAGCAATATAAATCATGTGTTAATGTTTTGCTGCATCGGCAATAATGTATGATTTATTATTTGCTATTATTGGTTATGTATTTTGAGACGTTGAAGCAAAAACAAAATATGAAAGCAACTTACACCTACCATCATAATGATTACAATTTCTACTATGCCATATGTTTTTCAGCTGTACCAGAAACTGTTTACACATAATGAATGAAGCAAACAGAGACCTAGCGAGATACCTTTTAGACATCTTATAATAACACTAATCAAATTACGTTAAATGTCTCGCTTTAACCGAACAGCCACACAAAGCCCGCACTTGTTGCTTTGAATCCCGAAATGGATCAAATAAAGAACGAAAAAAAAGAGGGGATCTCCATCCGCATTGATTCTGAACTTCAATTAGAGCAATCTGGGACTGGGTGGGAATATATTCGGAACGGACTTAACTATTGTTATTAGCCTGTAGCTTCTCAATAGCCGACGCGATAATTGAATAAACTTTCTGCCAAATCTGCTCGATAAGCTCCGTGTAAATTCCGCACCACGATGTAATTCCGTACTTGGACCATTACCCAAACGCCCACTTACACAATTCGCTCGGCAACGGTCCAGAGCAGCTGTAGAGATGATGCCGGTGGTGGTACACCGTTTGAGCCTGAACACGCGTGCTCCTCCGGACCTTTTCGGTGGAGCAAACTCATCGTTATCTTAACCTGAAATCGATTTTTGCTAATGTCCTTACTCTCGCCGTCTGTGTCATCCTTAGCAAGCAGTCTCGTCGTTATTCTTGGGGCCAGACACACGGCCATCGAGGTCATGTTTCCCTTTCGACGAGTGTGTTGGAGTGTGTATGTGTGTGTGTTTCGGGCATACGATGACACCCATTTTATGGGTGGCGCTTCTAAAGGTAGACCCTACTTGCCTACTATAGCATACTTTCGGTGGGTCTTCCTCCCTGCCTTACCAGTCCAGTCCTTGAAAAGCGTGGCCGGCTTAGCGGTAGAAAAGTTCCGTGCTTCCGTTGTTCGCTTTTGGTGCGCTTTGAGTGTGTGTGTGTGTGTCTACGTGCATGTGTGTGGTGTTCGCTCCCGCACCCGAACCGGACGTGACCTGGTGCTAATAAAAGAAATCGATATCTCCCGTTGTGGCAGTGCAGCCACACCCTTTCCTCCCCAAGGGCATCGTAGTTATCCCGGTTTGTGTCGTAATGTAAAAGCAGTAAAAAAAACGCTTCCCCCTCCTCCCTCCCACCACACACGGTATATCCTTACACGGTGAGGGTGATCCTTTCCAATCTTGCCGTGCGTGCCATGTGTACATCTTCGGGAGAGGTTTCCTTTCCGGTTTTGAAGCTTTTGGCTGTGTGTGTGCGTGTGTGTACCCAGATTGCCGTGCTGACATGGTGAATGGTGTGGCAACGAAGGGAGCAATCTCTTACGCTTTGCCTGCCAGGACATGCACACAAACACACATTTCGCACGTCTTCGTGTTGTTGTACTGTCTTTTCATGAAACAGACACACATGTCAAAAGCGGCGTGGAATATTGCTGCCGATATCGATGTTCGATGCAGAGAGGAAGGATGGATGGTGGGGAATGTGTTTTTTTAAGCGATCCACAATGGTTGGGCTTTCCTTCGAGAGGACTTTAAGCGTTTGCTTGTCGTTGTCTCCTTTTCCGATGCTTTGCTCGCAATCGTGAGAAAAACACAGCGAGTTTGAGTTTCTCCATCAGGCAATATCGATGTTTGATCGTTTTATTTTCATTTTACGACCTCTCGGTCATTTCTGTGGCCCTTCCGGCTTTGACGAATGATAGCGTTTGTTGGGACATGCTTATTGTGAAGTACTACTCAGACAAATTGCCACTTATTGAAATCCAATCCAGCCGGATGGAAAACGTAATGGCTGGATGGTACGAGTTAAATACTGTCAACTTACGTGTGTGTGTGTGTTTTTTTTCAATAAGTGTGAAAACCTGAGTAAGACTCTTCCGTAGGGTCACATCGGTTTGATGTTAGATTGGTTGATTGTGAAGCAAACAGCACACGATATGTTTTGTTTGGTTCATATTTTAAAATTGTATATGTTAGGCATTTTTGAATGGAATTATTAGTTAGCTCTTTACCTTAATATTTGTTAATTTGCTTGTTATTAAAATGATCATAGCTGGCATCTAGAGTATCTGAAGATGTTACAACCGACATTTTGTCTAATGATTTCATCTAACACCTTACTCCTGCTCCTGCTTGACAGGCAGACTTTGCGCTCCAATTGTCAGTGCTTTGAGTTTGCTATCGTTTTTCCACACCCGCCCACGGGCAATTAATTAACAGTGGCAGCCCAATGGTGAAGCCGCAAAGCGGGTGTGGCAGCAGTAATGAATATTCAAAAGTTAATTATTCAGAAAATGAATTTATTGCCGCGTTATCGGACGGCACACTAGTTAGTGCGCTTGACGCTGAGATGCAGCAAATCGGCCGCTGAGAGACGTGCTGCATTGATATTGCAACCGCTAGAGCGACGCAGGAATTATGATGTAAGCCATTCCCCGATCATCGTTAGTGTGTAATGTTGATGAAGATTAGGCGAGAACATTATTTTTAACTAATAATCTTCATTTCAGTACAATATCGATGATGCTGTTACGATGACACAATGTGTTTGTTTTTAAATTTAATTTATACTTTTACTGTTGGCTGTGATCTAATAAAGTGCTTCTTCTTTTTTACTTGCAGGTATGTTATGATTCTATAAACTACGAAAACAATGCTTTCTTCTTGAGACAAACAAACGGTATGTGAGACTTTATACATATGGCGAAGAGTGTTGAACCACATGAATGATTCTCGCTCTAAACTCTACTCCTTTGGAACAATGAATTGCATCGTAACAGAAAACCTTGAATTTTGTAATTCATCGAAGCATGAAAAAAAAAAACAACAGCAAACATCTAAGTCAAGGCTGAGATATTATATTTTTAATTTCCATTAGTTATCATTGGCTGCTTAATGCCGCTTGAAGATTGTATCGTTCGCACCCGTGCGGGTGCCCGAAGGCGGGTTTGATTGTCATAAGACACACTTTGGTGTCTTTCAGCCATTGCATCATAAATACAATCGTATTTGAAGCGCTTCGCTAAGCCGGTCGCGTGCAAGCGTGTGGGGTGGCCAGTCAGTGAGTGACTATATAACTCAACGGAAATTAAGTAATGCCCTTCAATCTCAAAACAGTAGCAGCAACGGCATCTGGACACTTCCTTTCGTTTTCACGGCCGCCCATTGGAGCATTGTTCATCTCGGGTGTGCTTTTGTGAGGTAGAGGAGAAATACAAATATCGGGCTGTATCCCCAAAGAGCCGACTCGATTGCTGACAGTATGCAATTAAGTAGTCATGTTTGCTGCTCTATCCAGAGCCGTGCCGTGTATGGATAATTTTGGCGGCAGCGGCCTTCAGTTCGGTCAACATATTGGAAAGAATGGATGTAGAAGCTTTTAGTCGCTTCTATGGGGGTTTTGGAGCTAAGACGGTATTATTAGTGGTGAGCTGCTGAATGTCACAGGAAGCCGAGCGTAACTGCTGCCAAAACTGGAAGGTGAGGTTGTTTGGAGTAAAAATGTATAAACCCGCGTATGACTTATGACGTGATTGCAGTGTGGCGTGCGTGTCTATCACGCAACCCGCAGTAATGCACGTTATTACTGTTGTGCTGGAATGGCAATTTGATACACAGAGAAACCTATAGCTCGAAACCCTATTGTTCAGTGGTAAGGTTTGGAGCATCATAAAATATTGCTGCCTGTTTCGTACATCATTTCTTCACCGAATTGAATTTAGCGATTGGCGATGAAATCGCCTTTGTTTTAAAGTCACTAATTGTAGAGCAGTAACAAAACAAAAACGCGTCGACCTGAACTGTCGTAGAAAGTTGTGAGAGACTGCTATGGCAAGGGGGATGCAAACAACAGATAACACGCCGTAAAACACATTAAACAGCGACCGCCCCACAAGTAGGGAAGTTATAAGCCTGCATCGCGTTGATTGAAATCGTACCTCACTTTTGTAAAATGGGCTGCCGTGGGATACGGAATATGCGTGTCGAATTACGGCGCAACCAGTCCAGTCATCTTCGCTGTGACTGTGACCGAGGCCATTGTTAGCAGCAC
Organism: Anopheles arabiensis; assembly: GCF_016920715.1. Taxonomy (NCBI): domain Eukaryota; kingdom Metazoa; phylum Arthropoda; class Insecta; order Diptera; family Culicidae; genus Anopheles; species Anopheles arabiensis. The sequence continues at coordinate 38,097,093 of NC_053518.1, forward strand.
CGGTGAGATGAAGTGCTCGAGTGTAACGAGGCGATGCAATGCCACACCGTCACTGGAAGACGCGCTTCGCATCGCCGTGCTGCTGCTCCGAACGAGCGGTAGATAGCTCTTTCGCGCAAAACATCTCGCCAGTTTCGCGTGACTCGAGCGGCTTGGCGCAAAGGTGGCGGCGGTGGCGTTAGTGTCGCTGGTGTGTCGGTGTTGCCATTTATTATTGGCACTGTTTGGTGGTGCTCCCGGCGTTACGTGATTGTCAGCGTACACGTGCCGAGTGATAGGGTTGTTGGAGTTACAACAAAAAATGAAACGAATTGCGAAGTAGTAGTGCCCGCAAAACTGGTTTGCGTCGAGTGGAGCACTTTAGGCGGAACTGTGCTTTTTTATCATCTCGAGCAAAGGCCCATGCCAATTAGAAATAATTTGCTTATAAAAAAAAACAATTGCGCTGTTACTGGCTGATGGCAAATGAAGTACGTGTATTGTTTTATTCTAAATGAAATATGAAATAAATGGTTGTTATATTACAGCAGCAGTTTACCAATTCCCGTCGGGTACTGTGCGATACCTTAAATATTGATCGTTCAGGGCGCCAGCTGATTGTTGTTTACAGTTGCGTAGCCATGCGTCAATATGAAACGTGACTTTTATTTTGCGATAGTGGGTAAAATGAAGAATGTATCATAGCACACTCGACTAAACATGTGTAAACATGGCATATGCGTTTTGGTTTTTAGTGTGTCCTTGTAGACACTACTCACAATGGTTGACATAATTAATGATAAAGCTGCATCGAATATATTTGCCTTTCTCGGCCACCCTTGTTGATAGACGATCTACCAGAGCATTGAATGCACCTGCAAAGTTATAAGTTTTCTTATTTGTTGCTTCTTAATTGTTTATGTTTTTGCTAACACGTTTTTGCGGCATGAATGTATTATTTATTATAAACTAAAATGGACGAAAGTAGCTCAACCATCTTTCAAAATGTTCGTAAGCAACGAGAGCTAAAAGTTTTCCTGAACTACAAATAAATAATTAGTTAAGAAATAATTGTCTGTTAATAGGGCTAGAAGATTAAGAGTCAACAGACAACACAACACTTCCAAAGTTGTATGCCGTGACTACAATACAATGTGCAAGCAATCTATGGAAAATATCACTTTGTGTTTAAGCCTTGTGTTTCTGAACCTTGTGTGAATTCAAATTTATTCCTCATTCAACATTCGAAGCATTTTGTGTTGTTGGTGTCTTAAATTCTTGAACAATGTCTGATCTGCTAATGACCAGAGTTATGATTTAAAGCAAATTAGAATAAAGTTAAAAGCCATCTGAACAAATATAAATCAATTCATCGTTTAAATAAATTAGCAAAGATAACAACAGCAAGGTTAAAAAGTATAATATTAATACAATAAATTAAGCTGTATGATCCGTGCAAAATATCTGATGCAGTACTAATTCAATTCAACTAACAAATGGGACATTAATTCAGCATATCACTATATGTAGCTTTATTTGTGCACTTGATGTTGCTTGTGGTACGATTTTTTTTTGCTGCATGTACAATCAATATTTTATTTTGTACATGGCTCATATCCATAGTAATTATTACAATAATGTTCTATTCTACCGACCTTGAAAATTCAGGTGATATACAACGTTTGTCACCCTCTTCATGTGGTTTGCAGTTCTTTGAAGGTAGCAAAAAAAATCGCAGAGTTGATTATGTGGTTTTTCAATAATTGGATCCCATTTGACAGCGAGCGTTTGTCATTTGCAATCCACCACAATCGGGTGCTCCGGCGTATGAACCGCAGTGTCAATCGGCCTGCACCGAAGTCCTTGCGGTAAGTGATTGAAGCTACGTGGAACACTACTATTCTCGCGGAACAAAAGCGGGTTGAATAATTGTGGAACAGTATTTAGTAATTGCTCAAATGAAATGCAGACGCCGGAAGCTAAGGTACGAACAAAGAACACCGTACACGGTTTATGCTTTGTTCGATTATGCTCTGGAGCTCTCTGGTGTGTCCTGCCAAGATTCCTTTTTTTTCAGCAAAGAGGATTACCCGTGTTGACGATGCCGTCGGCAATGGCCTTGAATTGGTGGTTGCTTTGGCGAGCGAGCTGTCGGCGCTATTAAGCTTCATTTCGGCGACACACATATAAGCGGCATAAAACGGAACAATTAAAATGATTCTGAATGCCGCTCGACGGTGGACTGAAGCGGGCGGCAGCATAAAGGGAAGCCCACGGATAGGGGAAATAATCACGGAACCGTAAAAGAGAGGGATCATTTACCGTAATTAAAGGTATTATTATTATGCTTTCTGTTCATGCTACTTACAGTCGTCAAGTTTTTTATCTCGTCCCTCGCTGCACCGGTTTCAAGTTCATTGATTTTTTTTGTCCGTGTTTTTCCTTTCGGTAATCAATCGGTTGCTTCGGCTACTCATCGTCCAGGCGGTTGGCATACTGCCCCCGTGAAGTTGGTGCACGAAGCAGGGCAGTGGTAAGGGAATGGAGAAGAAGGAAAAGAAAAATTAATTAAGCTAATGAGAAGGTGGACAAAGCACTGGGAGGGTTCTAGTGTGCATGAGAGCCTGGACTGGGCAGCAGGTAGCAGGTATCTTAAAATGTAAAGGTTGTTCTCTAATTGATTCGCGCGTTCGCACCGGTGGCCGGGACCTGTGGGTGCAGGGCGAGAACAAAAGGTTCGTCGGTTGCAGCGAAAAGGTCATTCATTTGAGATCGTTAAGGAAACCCGCAAACAATTAAAACTAACAATCTCACATTTACACTGTAACGATTGTGTGTTTGCAGTATCAAAAATCGTTTGGCGGTTGTGTGGTTGCGATCGATGTTTCCATGTAGAAACTTTTGAGGTTAATCAGTGATCGCTTTTTTGTGATGCCTAAAAGTCGAGAAACAGAAAATCGGATCGGATAATCGGACGAAATGCATTACATTGTGAGGGAACCATCACTACCTGTGGAATGTTCAGAACCATCGTATTCTATGTTGGTTTAAATTTTCAAATAATTGCGGTATACATCATTCAAATCACACCGTTGTTTATTTATTTTGATCAAAACGATATATAAATCCTTTGTCAACGCTTACAAACAACTATTGTGTATCCTATACATCAAACTAACGACTTTTTGTAAATTGAGTCTTGATCCTTAGCTTCACATACAGTCTACTTCATTGACCTGTAACATTCGGCTAACGGTGCTTGGAAGCTTTGCCTCTAGCCAAACTCGATTTAAAGAGCACCCTCCATGCATCATCTTCATTGGCTGGCAGTTTCGGGTTTGTTCCACGCTTACACTAAAAAGGTATAAAATACACATCTTGAAGTGTTCGCTCACTCTCTCCCTCTTCCTTTCTCTCTTTTCCTCTCTGTCTCGCTCACTCTCTCTCTCTCTCTCTGTTTTTCCCTCTTCAAATTCCGCATTGTGTCTTTCGGTTTTGTTTGAAAGTACCATTATTTACTCGATGGAAAAATTTATGTGCGCTCAGCGAGAAAAATGTGTCCCATTTCCGATGCAACCGTTGAACCGGAACCCATGCAAAGGGTGTATGTGTGTGTGTGCTCCATCGGAAACGGAAATTTAGTACCCGTCCCGCTTGGTGGGCCGTAATTGAACATCTTTTCCAGGATCTTTGTGCCCTGCCTGGTGGTGAGGTTGGATTTTTTTCTTTCTTTTGGCAATGGAAGTAAAGAGCCTTTTTGTTCGGTTTTATGACATTTTACAGCGAACCTACAACGTATGTTGTGTGTGTGTGTGTACAATAGGATTCGGGACGCGGCGACGTTTATAGCAACAGGCTAAAAAATGTGGCTCCCTATGCGCGCTCCTGGGGCTATTTTTCTCATTGTTGCAATATTTGTTTTCATGGGGAGCGAGCGCCAAGAGTTTCTGGCGGCGAGCGGATTGCTTCGTGCCTTTTTGGAACGAAATGAACTTTGCAACACTTCATGGTCGAAAATCATTGCTCCTCGTTCAACCGCCTATGGAGCATGCGTTTGCGTTTGTGCTGTGTTTATTTATGTGCCTATGAAAATCAATCAAACACATCAGTGGCAGCTTTTACGAGCGGCAATAAATTATAGGATACCTCGTCTGATTTTGCGAAGGAAAATTGGGCGCATTGATTTTTCTCTGACCTTTAGTGTAGGTGTGTATTAAAGGTAAGGCTACTCATCTAGCAGCATACGGTAATAGGGAACTCAGTTCAGGAAGTTAATTTTAACAAAAGTAGCTATGAGCAATACGGATAAGAACATTTTTTGCAAAACTTGTTGTTTTTTTTCATTACAATAATATTACTTGTGTATATTACAGTGTTTTTCTGCATATATATATATATGCATATATATATATGCAGAAAAATATATATATATATGCAGAAACAAACCGGATGCTTATCCTAGGCTAGGGTGTTTTAAAAAAGAAAGAAAGGCCAGCGTTGCAAATTTCGGTTTCTTTTACTCTTGTAAAATCCCGCCACAGCTAATTTTATGCAAAACATACCCACAGCGAACATTGTGCGGTACCAACACGACAAAAAATTCTCCTCCCCCTCAAACAACAACAGGCGGTGTACGTGTTAACTAATTGTTAGCATGGCAGTAATATTCTTAGTCGCTGTAGCAAATTATTGAAATCACCGTGTACCTTGCGGTGAGCGTAAGTTTCGTTTACACGCCCCTATCCGTTCGTTTCCAGAATGGTAAAAGTTAATCAACCACAGAGAAAAGCCACATCAACCGTTCTTGTAAAAGTTGACTTTTCTCAAGGATGCTAGATAGCTGCTCGATTGAACTCGAATTGTAAAATTTTCAATCACCTGTGAAAGTAAATTTCGATTGCTAATCATGCGGAAAATTGGCTTGTTACTGGAACGGTTTTGTTCGTTAACGAAATTATCGTTTCATGGAGATTAAATTTGACCTTCGTAACTGTGGCTTTCTACGATTAATTTCATATCCGCCTATATTGAGGCAAACAAGCGTTGGATTTCAAATTGACTGCCGACTGCGATGGGGCCGCCGCGATGTACGCGATGGGTTCCAATGCTGATCATTCGATACCGCGAGCAGAAGCCGCCGCCGCCGCCGCCTTATCCGCCGGTTGGATTATCAGGTCAGGCATCTTGCGTCCGTGATAAAATTGGCTTGAAAATATACAAAATTCCAATAGACAGGGTGGGATGTAATCCAAATAAAAAAAAAAAAAACAATATTACACCAGAAGGAGCACCCAGATGCCGCACAAAGAGATGATTGAGCTAACAAGCGGGGCGTGAGCACAAATCGGCAGGAAAGCGATTAGGTAACGCTGTAAATTGACAATTACTGTACCTCGCCTCCGCCGTAGTTGTCCTTTTTTTGTTTTGTTCGAAAGAACTGTGGATAAAGCGGATATGTCGTTCGACTTTGCCAAAGACTTCGGTGTAAGAAAAGCGACATAATGTTCTGTGCAAAGAGGGCGTTTCAAGTGTTTTTTCATTTAAAATTTAAATTTAACTAATTCCGCTTTCGAGTGGCGTTTGTTTAAACGAGGAGGTTGGAGGAGAGTTTTTTTTATTCTAGTCGTTATCTTCTCTTGGTTGTTAGGAATCCAACAAGGTTTCACGAATGCAAAGTTCTACGGTAAAACAACCGAAATGCTGACATTAAACATACTTTTATTGCACGTTACCAAAAAGGCTGATCGATTGTTATGTTATGTAATGTAGTGTCAAATTAAGGTGTTTTTTTTATTCGCAAGCACATTAAATGTTTTAAAAACTTTACAAAAACTCTCTCGGGAGACACAAAACTAAAAAGGACGCTATGCAAAATACAAACAACATGGTAAAAGTGCTCTACAGCTACAATCTCTTGGCATGAATTTTCATGATCTACCTCGTCAGGACATCGGTGCGACGCTTTACTCATAAATATTTTGAATGTGTTTACATTTCGGCACATCCAGCTGCTGGCAAGCTGGTCGGGGAAGTTGGTTTTCGGCGAGATAATTTTCCTGTTTTCGGTAAAATTGCATTTGTTCCGTCGTGGCTGTCCACTTCTGCACCTGGCACGGTAGATGAATTCTGTTGATATATTTATCAGCAGCAGTGTTGTAACGATACTACTACTACTGTACGGCAAAGTGTGAAAGCTGTACTACCGTTCTGATTGTGCGCTCTTTGTGTGCGCCCTTATAACTTTTAGGGGTTCGTATGGCGAAGGATATAGGTCTCTGCTTTTGCCACCATTTATGACGCAATTTTATTTGGGTGTCCCGCACGGATTCTCAATACACAGCACACAAGCTGTGCGTGTGTTGCGCCACATTTCACTTTCCGTCTAATATATGAACAAGGCATCTGCAAGCACAAGTCAGACGTTTGTGCCTAATATTGGTTCGGAGCTTCCCACGTTCCCTCTGGGGAGTGATAAAAGTTTTACTACCTTTTTTGACCCTTTTTCTCTCTTTCTCTCTCTCGTTTGAAAAGCCCAACAATGTGAACCATGGCCATGGAGTAGTGTCAATTTGGTTGTCACATGTATACGATAATAATTCATACCACGCTGCACGTTCAAATCATCCGGATTGGTGGTATGCGCTGTCGCACGATTTTCGTGATAATTACATGCGAACGCAAGCCGGATGTTGTCATTTTGGCTGTCATTGGAAAAAACACTAATCATTCTTTAAGCTTGAAAAGTATAAGTTATTTTCGAAGTTTTTTTAGCAAACATATCCTCTTATACAATTTAAAATGCTGAAATTGGCTGCTTACAATAACATTTGTCTTAGTTTAATTGCTCTCTATTTTGTATATACTAATTTATAAAAAAGTGCTATCATATTTGTGACAGCTACCTTCAATACTGTTGATAATATTTACCAGACACTGATCGTCTTTGTACTCACCGCCAGTTCTCTTCTATTCCACGGTAGCGTATATTTATTGCTGACAGATTATTCACGTGACAGATAAGTAGAAATGTAAATAAAAAGCTTTTCGCTTCCGACTGAAGGCTCTGGTGGCGTTGTGTACGTTGATTTACAGTCATTGAGGCTGTGATGGTGTGATGGTATGGCTTGGGTGGCACTGCTTTAAATAAAACAATCTGCTCGGCCCTACATTTATAAAGTGTGTTGGTAAACATTAAATGTTAATGCTGATTTTATCATTGTTTGTAAGTGCCTCGGAACCATCTGCTTTTAAATGTGCCTTTGTCTGTTGTGAAGAGATTTATAAATATTGCTTTAAATAAAGAACAATTCATTTGTTTTTGTTAAGTGTTATAAAACAAAAATAGTCCAAAGTATACAAACTTATTAGAATCAAATATGAAGTCTCGATTAGACGTCATATCAAAAACGTATACTTTAAAAGTAAGATATCCTACCATTATATACTTCAATTTATCTTAAAATGTTTCTTTATTCTTCACGTATCGAGTAACGTACAGAGAAACATACAGGATTTCCACATTTAATTCTACCATTACGTGTTTTGACCATTTCTCATTTTGAGTTGCATATTAAATTTAAATTAATTTTAAAATTTAAACGATTTACAACTCCACACGGAACGGGTATATTGCTTTGCGAATGGTAGCATGGTTGGTTGAGTTATTGATTTAATTGTTTTCTTTTGGAAGCAACAGAGCGACAAAGTTGTTTAATGCGTTTGCCGTCACGATGAAATGTAGATGGCGATGATTTTGCTTCGGAAAACAATAATTTCAAAGTGTAGATTGAATTTATCATTTTCCCTTTTAGTTCTGTTGTCGTTGAGGTACGTATGAAACGGAACGAAAGCGAGAAAGATAAATCATTTAACATATGCAAAGCACTTTGTCCTACTCAGTGAACGGTTGTTCAAGTAACGTGAAACAATTTTCAGCGAAAGTAAAAAATAATAATAACAAAAAAAAATATTTCATGTGAAACAGTAACCGTGAAAAAAAGAACACCACAATCTGTACTAATGGGGCGCGCAGGCAGCGAAAAAGCCGTATGTTGAGATGAGTTTTAAGCGGTTTGTGGGCGGCATTGTTGCGGTGCATGATGACGCTACTGTGTTGTATTGTCTACCACCGGCAGAACGAGAATCGTTTGCAGCGACGACAAGTGGGCTGTTAGGTGAAAGTAAAATGCACCCACAAAAAAAGTGCAAAGAAAATAGAAACCAGAACCAACCCGATGACACTTGGAAATGATTAATTGTCCGCGCGAAATATGCTGTAAATTTGCAATTCGATCCTGGTGAATGAAATCACCCAGTTGCTGGACTCATGATCTTTCTTTCGCTCTCTCTCTCTCTGTGTTTTGTCGCTCTACCGAATCGCCACCCGGAGTACCACATATTCACAACGGTATGCACATTGTAACGATGGGAGTGGACTTTTTTTTAAACTCAACTTTTGTCAGCCCACCACATTCACTACCGCGCTGCAGAGATTCGACCGTCAACGATGACACTCCGGTCCGAGGGTATGTTGAACTCGCTGTCCCAGGAATATTGAGTGGTTTAAAAATAAATCAATCTGAAAGGGAGGGGTGGTATTCATTTTCCCTCCACCAAATGAAATGAGACATTGAATTCAATTCCATAAGCGGGTGGTGGCGTTGGGATAGGGTCGTGGAAGGGGAAGTATCTGGATTCTCATAATAGAAATGTGCGCTTTCTGCGTTCCGTTCCTACTGCTGCTGCTGCTGTGACTGGCGGTGTCGATGTTAGTCCATGTCGTGCAGAAGTCGTTGTACGGTGACAGTCAAAAATGGAAATTAGGTAAAACAGCAGCAGAAAGTGTAGTGCAAATATTTTTTTCCTGCCTGATTTATAGGTCGTCTGGTGAGAGCTGGGATTGTGTGATAAGTGAAGCAGTTTGCTAAACACCGAGCGGGTCAAAAGCAAACAATTTGTGCAGTGAAATGTTAAATTCACTGCAAATGGAGCGATTGTCAGAAATGTGTACGCTCGAATACATTTATTACGATCTTAGAATGGTTGTCTTTGTAAATGAGCATTGTTGTTCTTGCACTTGAATGATTTTCGAAGTAATGCTGAATGCTTTTCTTTGGCGACAAACGACTACAGAAGGCAATCTATTAGGAGGTATTATGTTAGAGGAGAATGATTTTGCCATTATTTCAATGGAAAAGATGTCTATGTACAATACCTAAGCTGTCGATTGATTTGCTTGTTGAGATTCAATGATTTAAAAGGTAGTGAATTGTGTTGAATTGAATATTATTACATTGTACGCCTTATATCTTTTAAGATCCTAGCAGCTTTTATTTCTCAATTGCTTCACAATAATAACATCTTGACGAATATTTACAGCAACACATGACCGTAATTGTGCTGCCAGATTCGACGCCATTTGACAACCATCTGTATGCATCTGCGCCATCGGGGATGGTGTAGCATGTGTGGCCCGGAAACCCGTTTCCAACAGAAACGCTATAATTATTTATGCAATGAAATCCGCCTTCAAAGCACTGCTCGTTTGAGACGTTCAATTTAAACCGGTCAAAATGATGACGCAGAAAATGTGTTCGTTAGTAAAATGTGACGGCATCGGCTTGTTTTAAAACGGCCGTTATTTCATCAAACAGCCTAAATTCAAAACATGCCTTCTTTATGTGGTGAGATTATTGTGCACTTCATGTTATTTAGGTAATTTATTATTTATTTTAGATTTCTGTCCATGTTTTTAATATTATTTTCTCTTCAAATTCATTCCATTTTGAAAGGGTTACGGATAAATATTGTTTGATGTGGCCATTAGCTAGCGTCCTAAAAGTTTGTGAAGATAAACGTTATAATAAACGTGCCACTTAATGGGAATTTACTACCCTCCCACTCACGTGCGCCACCTTTGCTTCCGTCATCGCTGCAGAGGGGGGTTTAAGTCGACGCAGGAATATCGCTCTTCGTTGTAGACACTCAATAAGGTTAACCATTAATTGATGGATAGACACTCCCTTCGCTTTAGCCGATTCGTTGGGTCACACTTTTGCTCTTCGACCCGCTCCTCCTACGGCTCTCCTCCGCCTAATGCCATCAGTGTCACCAGCGGTTTGGCAGAATATTTTCCTGCCATGCACTATTAGTAGACTCACGGGAGAGATCTTTTCACTGCCATGTGGGTCGGCAGCCGTGGCAAAGGTCTTCGTTTGAATAATAGAGTTGTTAATCTCAGTCGGTTGCGGTTTTCCCTCAGGGGGTAGTGGATACACTGGCAGCATATGAGGTGGAAAAAAGTTTGTGAGTGTGTGTGTGCATGGGTTATCTTTCGGTATTTTTCTTCTTCGTGTGAACATTTTCCCTTCCTGTCCAATAAATCGATTACGGTTGCTTCCAGAGTGCTGGCAGTAGAAAATAAATCATAGCTTTAAGCATTAATAAAGCATTGCTTTGACAGCCACCACTCGTTTGCTAATAGAAGAAAATCAAAACACGCCTACCGTTCCATGTTTTTAAGCCTGTTTGCTGAGTGTGAAATCAGTTCGGTTTTGTTGATATTTTGGATGTTGATGTAGTTGCGAGTTAGATCATCTATGAATGAAAATTCGATGTAAACGATACGTTCATGAATTTCCCTGAAGTGTGACGCAAACGAATATGATGCAGCATCACATTTACGCTTCAACAGTTGTACGTGTGGGCTTCATATTTGTAGATTAGCAAAGTATGTATGCCTACAGCGAAGATCTCTGTGGTTTACATTTTTGTCAAACAATATTAATTCAACCAATCAGCTAATTAATGTGTGACTGTCGAGATTAATCTACCAATCGACAACCTCGCAGCTCCATCTTCTAAACCATTTCGTGTTGCTTATGTAAAACAGCTATGTACAGTATCTTCAAGATTCCCTCGTAATGAATGGCTTACTCATGATTCATTATCCATGTTTCAACGCAAAATGTAAATCGCGTACGCAGCAAACGTTTTATTAAACCGAGCTGCGGCGTACAGCCGTGCCACAGCATTTGGCAAGTGCTGCACTGTCGTCGTAGGTTGCCCCGGGTTTCGGGGGCAACGAAACGGATTTAAATTATCCCCCGGTGGATTGTTTATACTCATTTAACGCTAGCCGGAGCCAAAGGCAACGGCGTGGCCCACACAGAATGTTTGACGCTTCGTTTCACGACCCGTTCCGCTGCGTGTTACGTTATACGGTGCGGCGGGAGATGAGTTGGGCGTTCCGTGAATCGTGAAAAATCTGCTACCGCTTGCGCTTTTGTAGGTTTTTCCGGTGAGGAGGGCTGTCGGGCGGGCAAATCAGAGCACAGTTTCACTCTTCGGGGTTGATTGGGTTGTGAAAATTTGCACACCGACACACAAACCGTAACCGATCGTCAGACGATAATTGATTAATAATCCCGCAGTGTGTTTTCGGTGCGGCCGGGGCAAAGTTTCAAAGGCGTGTTCTTGCCCGTGGCAGTATAATTGCTTGATTTACTTTTAATTATCGCTCAAGCTCGGTCGCAAATGACGTGATTTGGATTTATGTTGTTAGCACAGTTTGGAACAAATAGCACATTTATAGCTTTCATCTGGTTTTTCTTCTTCTTTCGTGCAGCACCACGTAGATGGTGTTTTACCAGAATTACGTGTTTTGTATAGCTTAACTTTTCTGAATAAACATTTTAAATGTTAATTTAGCTCTAACCATTGGTAATTTTCTCATTAGGGAATCACACAATTACAAGTCTAGATTTAGCAATTAATTATATATTTCTAAAGATAATTTGTGCCTAATCTGCCCTAAAGTGTATGTCGTATATTATCGACAAGTGCTTAAAGTAACATGTGTTTATTATTGAGTTCAAAACAAAAGCACACACTATTAATATTCATGCACCGGCGACACTTTTTCGTTCCTTAAAGGTCTACACAGTCGTATCTAAAAGGTCATCAGCACTGGAATATTCTATGAATGGTCATGTGACTCTACCTTCCTCAAAATGCGACGTAACTAATGCGAATGCCTACTCCCAATCCGTCAACACTGCTACATAAAATGAGACACTGCACAAGAGTTTCGAATTCATTCTGTGATTCAAATTCATTTGTAAAAAGAATATTTTTGTGTACGGCACTGTAGTATGCAACAAATTTGATGAGCAGTAAGAAGTATGCCGTGTTTCAAGCGACCTACGAAGGGTAATCTATTCCAGTCTAACTCTTAACTCAAATGTATCACTTACGGTATTTAGTGATTAAAACGTGGTTGTCACACCACCAGCGCGCGCGTTAGTCCAATCACCAGAAGCCTAATATAGCATCACATCGTTCATGTTTGTCGCACTAATTACTATTGCTGATGTTGCTTTCAGCGGGAAACATGGGTTGATGCGTTTGGAAGCATAACAGTGCTCAAACAACAAACAAACGAGAGCATTAGCAGGGAAGGGGTCACGGCATGGTCTTACGGCAATGCTGTTATGGATTTTAGATTTTCAGCTATCCATTTCCACGGATAGTGGTGCTATCCATTGGTGACCCGTTCTAAGCGAGCTAATTAGCACACATCGATAGTTTCGATAAACCATCCGATAAATGAGCACACGACGCTAGGTGGGAGTAGAACCTACACTAATCTTTCAATAGCAGGGGGGTCTTACTTTGAAAGGAACGTCGGCGTTCCGGGCGGAAGTACCAGGGGATGTTATGAGAGGAAATTAAACTTCCGCGAACTTTCCTTCGCATACGCGTGTACGATCTGTGTCGAGTGAATGCGTGCGGGGATGTGTTGTTGAATTCGCAGGCCGATAGCATTCATATCGACTGCGAATTTGCCCGTTTCCTTCCTTCCTTGCGGGATAGCACAGATGGTCTGGGCAAGATGGTAGTACAACGCACGAACGGTCTCAACGCTTCACTAAAATTGCTGACTGTGGGGAAATTTCGAAGTTTGCTATGCCTATGTCATATACAGTAAATGTGTTTGCCCTTAGCTCGAGCTTGGGCGAAGTTATTTATGGCTCAGAAACAATAAATTATTTTTACTTTCACTCAGTTTTTGTTTCATTCTGCTTTCTTCTCATAAAGGTGTTTTTACGAGAACGCTTGTCTTGTTGTGTTTGATATGCTCATGTGCACGTAGCTCGTGATTGTAATAAATTTCTCTGTCAATGAAGGATTTAGCGCATAAGTTTTTGAGAGATCATCAAACAATCTTTTTTGTGCTATCTATCTTCTCTTCAATCATTTTACGTTGGACCATTGTAGATGTTTTTTTTTAAATTATAATAAATTTGCTTGTGATTTTTTTATTTGCGTAAAATTGTTCATTCAAGTAGTTAAAATATAAATATAAAGTAAATATTTAAAACACATAACTATTGACATTCTACCAAACTTTCAACCTCATCGATTAACTTTTAATCGATTCTTTGTCAATTGGTATTAGTGACTGCAGACTGGCGTAGTGTAGCTGAAATAGACAAAAGAAAATACAAATATAACTGAATCTGAAATGTGATCGAACGCAAAATGTTGATACTCTTGCCTAATCCGATAGTGAAGTGATTCTATCGAGGGATTTTTATTGCTGTGCTAAAAATCAACTCTTTTGTAAATACAATGGGAGAGCCGTCGCAAAGGATCGCTTCGGAACGAGAATGTTTTTCCAACGGATTATGATTGGCTCGCGTAAGCGCTCCGGCGAACGAAGGGAAAGCTAGTTCGCGCTGGTGGTCCATTCAACCGGCTAACACTTATCCGGACCGCTTCGAAATGCTATTAAATATTCATTTTGACCACATCCCAACCCTCAACACCGCCGCTGTGCCTACGCGCGTTGGGCAGACGTGCACAGGGACTTGCCTCGTGCCCGGACGCTCAATAGGATGCGCTCAGTCCAGTTGGTTGTTAGGATGTACGGGGTAGAGCAGCTTTGAATATTGCTCCCCAAAACCACGTTGCCATCCTCGCGTATTCCTATCCTTGGTGCGCTGTGGCCATAGTCCTCGTTTTGTTGTAGTCGTCTAACGCCTTTAACTAGCATTGTGTTGCAAAGGCTGCTGAAGGGAAACCCATGAGCTTTGGCCTTTAATGCGCATAAATTGATAAATTATACAAACAAACAACTAAACATACAGATAAACACATATATAGAGTATGTGTCTGTGTGTGAGTGCGGGCTGTACAACCGATGCAAATGCAACCCTTGCTAGACAATGTTTTCCCGTGCACCAGGGTGCCGGAATGACCCTAATAGCTTTCAGTGGATGAGTACGACGTTCAATTGAATTCCTGATGACCTTTTATTTGGGAACACATGAATGAGTTTCGAAACAGAAACATTGCGCTTACTCACATACAGTTACTAAACATTTCGTGAAATCTGCTTCTAGTGGGTCCTAATAGTAATGTAAAAATCTTAAACTGTGAATAAAATAGTACCATGGCGGTACGCTATTGTTTGCTTTAATACAATCGATTACAAATGGCAAATGTTACATTGCCGTAATATTTAACTTGTTTCAGTCCATCGTCATGAATGGTTCACACTTTGTGAAATGTGTTTTACTGAAATGTGTTTTTGTAAAACGGATTTTTTAAAAGAAATTTTAGTGCGATAATTTACTAGTTTAATTAGTTTTACTTGCTGTATTCTATTCCTCATAAAGCATGATTTTCATTGATTTTTTATTTTTTTCTTTTACAGGTAATTGTTCAAATCTGCTTGCTTCCAATCTTCCAACCAATCAACCAACCAATCTTACACTTCTTGTAATCCGTCAAAGTAAGTTTATCATTGTTTACTGAGAAACACAATAAGCATTAAGCATCAATTTGTTTACGATAAAAGATGGAGAGCTCAGTTTATTGATTTACCATACACAGTGTGTACCGCACAGCCGTACGCGATTGGTGGACGATTCAATTGATTGGGTTGATTTGATTTGCACAGATCGGCAGACACATTATTTGTATATTCTTTTTTTATTTTTTCGTTTCATCGAGTGAGAGAATATTTGCTCGAAGCTCACTTTAAAAAGAACGAAGCGCAAAAACAACTGTTTTTCTGTATGTGACAGTAATGATAAGTATTGCCGGTGGCGATTTCCATTCTGGCACGGTAGTGAATCAGTCGGCTGGATAAATTTTCAATGCTGCTTTTTATATTTCTTCTTTTCATACTCATGTTGCTTTCGCGCAGTGGTGTGCCCGCATCTGTCTGATTTCGGTATTGTTGAAGATTGTGGTTATGGCGAGCGGTCAGTTGGAAAAAGAAAACGTCCAAACGCACCGAGGCAACGATTAAACGAGTACATTTTCGTTGACGCGTGGTCGTTTTGCGTTGGCGTAACTTATTGAATGTTTTGAGGGGTGAACACTAAAAAATACACAATTCAAAGAGCCTTTTTAATGCAAAACAGTAACGACACTACCTCAAAAATATTAGTGTAATTGTTAAGCGATACTGATAAAATTGGCTTCCAAACATTTTTTACAAGCTTGTGTCAAAGAGTTCAATCAACTAAAGCTATTTTCTATGTTTCGTGCATGATTTACTATTAGTATTTTTGTTAACATTAGTTACATGAGTGTTCTGAAACTTACAAATAAACATTTGCTTGGCGATTTTTAGATGAAATGGTACCTTTAAATACAGTTTTTTACTTGTAATGGACGATATTTCAGTATATTTTACGGCAATATTTCGGAAGTGTGATGCGGTGTCCTATGCTTTTTGTCAACTCGTCCATAACAGAGGAAGACTCACGCCAGTGTTGGGCAGAGATGTCTTCCATCATATAACCTGCAGCTAAAAGTTATGCCCGTGATTTGTTATCCGTGCCGCTTTGCTGCAAAGTTGAGTCGGTCGGTCGGTCGAATAGTGCTGGCGGCTGTGTGGCTCCTTCACTATGCCGTTGTTTGCCGTTGTACCAAGCATCACTTTTCGGTGATGTTACGTGAAAAATTTCACTACCCCATCGCTTATATGCGTGGCGTTTCTCATCACGATGAACCGCATACTTAAGGCATCACGAGCTATTTCGCATTCGGCAGCACACGGGCAGAAACTCGCATTCCGCTGCCTCGAATACCTTAGTCCTGGGCTGGGTCGGTACATCACAGCGTGTGTGTGTAACGTGCACAGCACAACTCGCTACGGCGATCGTGTAGTAAACGTGTGAGTTTTCCCGCAAACCCCTCAGGGCGTTGATCCTTTCATCAACAACGGATCGGAACGGCAACTCACACGGCGGTACGGTTTAGGCGCCAAACGGAAAGTTTGTGCAGGAGTTAGCGAACATAGCGCGCCCTGGATGGCACAATGAGAATATAGTCTAGCTAATCCCTTTTTCCCGGTGGTTTACGCTATCCTTTGAATTCTTGTTTTCGGCGAATGGGACACAGGAATCGGTGCGCTAGTAGTGCGGAACCGGAGAAGGAATGCAATCACTGTAGTTATGTAAAGTGAACGGTTAGATTTTAAGCTGCTTCTTAGGAGCAAAAGATGTGTGGCATAGATATCAATGCTAGAAATGGAAAAGCAACAGTAGAGTTTGCATCATATTGTCTTAATGTTAAAATCATAAATTTTCCAATCATCTTCTATTTGTTTGCAAATAGAACATGGAATTTGGTAGTTACTTAAACTGCTAACTACTTGATGCTGTGTCTGTGAGATACGTTAACACAGTTCTTATACTATCGACACAGTCAATTTGTTTGGCTGCTTTCCCTTCGCCTGCCCTTCTAGTACAGTTGCTAAAAGACATGATGTACAACCTTGTAATGGCTTCATCAATCGACCAAACGGGCGGACCAGCGCGTTTCCCCCAGCGTTGTTAACGCTGCTTGTCGCCGTTCAATCCGTTCGTTGATTGCTACGACGATCATAATCATTACACCCGTCAGTTGGAACTCGTAAAACTGTCCCACAGCACATCGTTAGAATCCCCTCGGCTGTTGCTGGATCGCTTCGTGACCCGGGAGAAAGACCATGGAAAGCAGGAGATAGAGAGTAAGAGAGAGAGAGAGAGAGAGAGAGAGAGAGAGAGAGAGAGAGAGAGAGAGAGAGAGAGAGAGAGAGAGAGAGAGAGAGAATATGTATCTTTATTAATTACGTTTCGGTTATACTCCTTAATCCGTACACAACATGCATCAATCTATTCACGCTCAGTTTCTCCCGCGCAGCTTCGGATGGGTGTTGAAAACGGAAGGCACTTGACTATCATCGGGCACATTTTTCGCGCCCTTGCGCATCCAAAATTAGCATATAAAACAAAAATCAAATTTGTTTCGGAATGCGCTCTCCAGCCGGCAGCGTAACGGGGAGAATCCGATGAACGCGCTGGACAGCGATCGAGCAAAAAATGAGTGGTGAGCTCAAAGTGAAATAATTATGCTAATGGCATTATTTAAAATATAATAAAAAAATAATACTACTAAAGACAACAACGCATGGTGTTGTGCTATGGCAAAAGGCAAAAAGTTACATATTTTTTTCGAAAATATCACAAGTCATATGCAGAACGGTACAATACCCTACGAGTATAAGTGCAGTCAGTTTAATATTAAACTTCAAACATTTCCACTACCTTCAAGTGCATTTCCGTACAAATCTACCGAAACGGGGTCTATTATTAGCGAATAAAAATGTGGCACGAACCTATTAAATTTTAATTACCCCTATAAAGTGTATCTTGATCTGCATCTTTCATCTTTTCGGTTACTTTTTTTTGGCGAACTTGGCAGCGATGCTATGGCTATGGACATTTAGTGAATGATTCGCATGCAAACCAATCTGCATACACACGTATTCGAGGGTTCCGTGTGCCCCCCCCCCCGCCTCCTGGGATGGTTTCTTGTTTCGCTTACCCGTGCTCGCCTCCTTTGACAGAGATATTTTGGCCACCGACGGCGCTGGAGACGGACGGACCGGGTGGGGACAGGAGCTTAATGAATGCAAATAGTATGCAGTAGCCGTGAATAAATGCATGTCAAGCATGGAAGAGATGGCCAGACATACTCTCACACATATATTCACACACACACATTGGAAAATGGCTAACCGTGCGCTTGAAGCGCTTAGTAGACGCCCGTCCGGCATACGTGCAGATTCCTTCTTTGTGTCCACTAATAACGCTGAATACAATCGTGTTAACTGCAAAACACTGATTAACACGTTTACGGTGTCACATTCAGCGATCGTCCCGTAGCGGGTAGTGAAAATGCACTGTTAAAGACCGGTTGCGGTGGTGGTTTGCCCCTGCAATCACCTTCCCAGTGTCAAGGTTATGCGTTGCTTTCATGATGTAATACGCTTACGTAAGTTGCATCCTTCAGCAGCCCGGGGAGAAACTGGTATCCGTGAGAGTTTTACCAAGCATGCTCAACGCTCATGCCGTGCGACTTACCCGTGAGTGTAGGAAGGTTATTAAAAGTAACACAACTTTCACCGAAGCCCGAAGACATACCGGTCAATCTGCCAGTTGAAATACGATGCCTCCCAAGCCGAACGTTCCCAGGACCGGCAATGATCGTAAGAAAATCAATCAATTAATCAATTGCCCAGGGAATGATTAAATATTGCAACATCAGATGATAAATTAAACTTTTCTGTATAGGCAGTACCGAATTGTGGGTGATAAGATTTCTGAACGATGCCTTACATTTCCTGACCACCTGCTAATACGCCAGCTGCCGTAACGAGATACGGACGCAAGGTTTTAACTAATCTGCCCCGCGAGGCCATTCCTTATCCACGGTAGCACGTTACGAATTGCAGTCAATTTAGTAATATGATAAATACTGGTGGGTTACCTACTAAATGGCGCACACACACGCAATATTTTAAACGTAAACACTGGCCGCCTTATCTGTTGTTCAATTGTTTTTGGGTGGTGCGTTATAATCTTGGCCCTCGGACGGTGCAATAAAACAGCAAAAGTTTTTGAACGGCAAGCAGAAGCATAATCGGATGATAACGAAGCGCGTTTGAAAATCTATCCGAATGAGAACCGATAAATTGATTAACGCACGTTAACCGAGTCAGTAGTTTTGCGGTGAGTGCGCGTACGACTAGCTAACAATTGTTTGAAACCAACAAAAAATCTGTATAAAATGAAGAGCCTGTTCGTTTGTTTGCTGCTGGCGCTGGCAGGGCAGGTAATGCGTTTAGTAAAGGTGAACTGTGGAAAGGATGTGAATTAACAACATTTCATCTTCAGTCTCTCGCTCAAAGCCAAGATGAGTTCGTGGAGTATCTGCTGGAGATCCAAAGCCAGGCTGAATCGGTCCATCAGCTAATGGAGGGTACGTTCGACAATGTTCGCTTCTCGATGAGTGATGAACTGGTTGAGCTGAACCGTCAGTTGATTAGCCGCATGAACGAAGCCCTGGAGGAGGTCGAACAGATCCGTGAGGATACGGAAGCGTTCGTCGGAGAGTCGTCCGCTCCTGCTTCCTGTGTCGACGTGGCCGTCGCTAACTGGGCTGTCGAAATCGAAGGAGTCGGACAGGCTCTGTCGCGTTGCGCAAGTCGCGCCAACATTCAGATCACCTCGCGTACCGCCGATGTTCATGCTGCTCTGGAGGCCGCTCAGGTTCAATCGACGGAGCTGCAGAACATTGTCGTTCGCGGATTCATTGACTGGAACGCAATTGACTACACGGAGCGTATTTCGGAAATTGTGGGAGCTCAGATTCAGGACAAGTACGACTATTTCCAGCGAATCACTCAGCCCAACTTGGAGCGCGTTCTGCAGGGCATTTTCGATCTGGATGATAACCTGCTGCCTGAGATCGTGACCTGTGTCAATCGCGGTGTGGAGCGTTTCAACAACTACGGCCGTGTCATCCGCGACACGCTGTTCTTCTGCTCGCAATAATTGCATGGTGCGCAGTATTTTTTGTTTAATAATGTCTTACTGTAATCGCTGCTAAACAAATATTTGTTGAATAACATAACTGTACTGACTCGTTAATCATATGATATCACGCAGTATTTTATGGGTAAAGAACGTGTTAATTGAATCTTTTCGCCTATTTACAACTACATCTGTGCTGTAAATGATATCTACGATTATTCCATTGGTAAGAATGTTTGGTAAATTTCTTTTCGCTCTCATTAACAAAAGAGAAATTCCAATTAAGTCAAAACTGTTACACGTTTTTTATTGAAATGTCTTATCAATTGCGTAAAGAGGAAGTTGTAAAACTGTTGACAAAGACTTATCAGTAAAAAATCTGCCCACTTCTCGTGCAAAACTGACGTGGCGTTTCCATTCACTCGGTTTGACGCACACGGTAATGTTTTCCACTTTTGATCCATATTTCCTGCCATACAAATTGTTGCATGATTTGCAGTTTAACCACATCCTGGAATTTGCCTGAAATATTTTTCTCTGTTAACCCTGTTCTGATGACCTTACCACCGATATTCAGTGGAAGCGTGTGTGAGAGTGGGTCGTATTTTCGTGATTTCAATTCCCTTAAATTACGCTGTCCTCGATTCGACCAACCTTCGCTCAGCCCTGATCTCTGATCGAATCGTGAGTTTAATTTTCTAGACCGCCCACGCCTTCTGTCCCCTTTGGACGGGGTTCGACTATTTCCCATGTGGTCACAATATCATAGCGAAGAATTAAGGAAGTATTCCACTGAGTCAGGATTAATGCGGTTCATTACATAAGCTTCTTTTTTCCTCTCTTTCCCGGAAGGTTATCATCTCATTGACGCAATATTACATCTTGTGATTTTGGAAACAGAAAAAATGCTTCCTTGGTATATAGCTGTCATTGAAGAGTTGGAACGAGATGGTTAGAGTTTGACACGCTCTGCTTCGATATATAGCCACGGGGCTACGAAAATTGTCTCGTCATTAGTCGTTTTGCCGATAAAGCGTAATTATCTTAATACCACCCTATATTGCTTGTTTTATCAGCACCGTGCTCTCTGTACCCGGCGGTCCGAAGTGTGTGTGTTTCTGGTACTATCTGCCAATAATGCTGAAATGATTAGACAAGCGGTCCACCTACCCATGCGAAGGGGCAAACCATTTCCTAATCAGCGCCCGGTGCTCGCCACGATTATGGTGCTGATCGGAAGGACTCGAAGGAATGAGGCTGTTCCGAATCGAAGTTGGCGATAAAGGTTAGCCTAGCTTTAGTTGAGTTCGTTCGAGTGGGAACGCGCGGAGGGCAGTGACAAGCGGAGCAGTAGATGATGTGATTAAATTAAGGGCACACAAATTGGTGGGTCTCGAGAATTTGTAAAATGCTCCACAATTGGTGGTGCGCCGGCGATAAGACGCCGGGCGATCGTATCGGTCAGTTTCAAACGATATCCGGTCAGCGGTAACACCCTTTAAACTGCATTGTGCTACGAGGTTTGGGATTAGTTTGAAAGCAGTCGCTCTCCGAGGTGGAACCGATTCGCGGAAAGAAGTAAATCAGTGACCATGAAGAGTTTGTTCGTTTGTTTGCTGCTGGCCCTGGCCGGTCAAGTGAGTGTCCCATTAAGAAGGGTGGTTTTATTTTGTTCCTATTGCATCGATTGGTGATTGGTTTTGCTTTCTTGATTGTTTCGTTTCGTGTAGTCGCTTGCTCAAAGCCAAGATGAGTTCGTGGAGTATCTGCTGGAGATCCAGTACCAGGCGGAAGCCATCCATCAGCTGATGGAGGGTACTTTCGACAATGTCCGCTTCTCGATGAGCGACCAGCTGGTTGAGCTGAACCGTCAGTTGATTGGCCGCATGAACGAAGCCCTGGAGGAGGTCGAACAGATCCGTGAGGATACGGAAGCGTTCGTCGGAGAGTCGTCCGCTCCTGCTACCTGTGTTAATGTAGCCACCGCCAACTGGGCTATCGAAATCGAAGGAGTCGGACAGGCTCTGTCGCGTTGCGCCAGCCGCGCTAACATTCAGATCACCTCGCGTACCGCCGACGTTCATGCTGCTCTGGAGGCCGCTCAGGTTCAATCGACGGAGCTTCAGAACATTGTCGTCCGCGGATTCATTGACTGGAACGCGATTGACTACACTGAGCAGATCTCGGCTATTGTGGGAGCTCAGATTCAGGACAAGTACGATTACTTCACCAGAATCACTCAGCCCAACTTGGAGCGCACTCTGCAGGCTATTTTCGATCTGGATGATAACCTGCTGCCTGAGATCGTGACCTGCGTCGATCGCGGTGTGGAGCGTTTCAACAACTACGGCCGTGTCATCCGCGACACGCTGTTCTTCTGCTCGCAGTAAGACATGTTGTAACGGGAAGAGTAAGAATAGCAATACACAAACATTAAAATATATGTATAAATAATCGATTGAGTCACGAGAAAGAATGCTGTTTATCAACAAAACCATTGCAAAATCATTCACAAATCATTCCTGAAACATTCAGCTTGACACTTGCCATGACATCAAATTATTAAGCCATTATCTTTCGGTTTGTTGCTTACGCACGGATCATTTATTGACGTTTGTTCATCACGCATGTAAGAGGCGCAATAGCTGTTGGAAAATGTATGGTTATCGGATTTGGCACGGCATAACAATTTCTTAGGGCGTTTTCCCCGTTTTCTTGATATCGTTTCGATTTTAAGGTTCCTCAAGGTTTTTTATACAATCCGCCACTAGCATGCGCATTATTGCACCCCTGCCAATTGACCATTTGCTGCCATTCAAAAGGTCAAGCGTAAGACGCTCACTCAATCACTTTCTACCGGAGTGGAGCGGCTGGTGACAGTTTTGGAACATACATAGCGTGCACATCATCGAGTCCGTAAATTTTAGCGGATGAATGAAAAACTAAACCAACCGTAAGCGTATGCATGCAAGCGTATATGTGTGTGTGTAGGTGTGTGCATGCGTTAGTTTGACGGTAGCGTGTTCGTGTGTGGGCATATCGGTGCGCTTCAACGCGTGTGGCAGGAAGTGAGAAAATTCGCCACGCTTCCACTTCCGCCCAGCTGGGAAGCAAATTCCCTCCCTCGGCATCGCGGCGACAGAAAACGACGGCGGCTTGACGCGATGGTGGCGCTATCATACGCGTCATATGCAGCGGGTTTCGGTCTCACTCTCAATGACACTGTACGGGAAAATCCGGTATGTCCGCTAGTAGCTATTCCCGAACCAGACCGGCTGATCGTCTAGCTGTCGGACAAAATTTGTCTGGCTGTCTGATGGTGAAATGCTTGCTTCCTCGCATTTATGGATTTTGCTCGTGTTGCAAACATGAGGAGGATCGGGAGTGGTCGGGGAGGTAGATTGTCCGTCTCGCGTGCAGCATCCAACTGTTGGTGAGAAGTTATTTATTAGATAATAAACAAAATTTCATTACGTCGGCGTCGCGCTCGGAACGCATCGGCCTGTGAACCAGCGACCTTTCTCCACTTTTGCTGGACCATCCTCAACATTGTATCCGTCAGATTGCTAGGCAAGGTTTTCTTGACAGCAGTTGGACGCAACGCAATCCTCGCGACAAGTGTGTGCGTATGGCTTTTGCATCAACTTATTTGCGTGTGGTTGTGCAGTACAGATGTTGTTTGCATGTTGTTTTGACGCAAATGATGTTCGATCGTTAAACTAATTGGAATGTTGTAAGTTTAATGTCAACGTTAAGTAAACTGGCATTTGCGCTCTATTGAATACAACAGTACATGGAAAAAAAACTTTAAATAAAAACCAAAATGGATCTAATAATAGCGTAAAATTATAACTGTCCTTTACTGGTGCTATCCATTCTGTCCATAATATTTAATAGCTGTTGAGTTTTGCTGTTGTGTGCTTTATTTGAAGAAAAAAACACGCTCTCATTCTCGTTATAATCCAGTACGATGACCAAACAGGAAACCGCACCACCACGTCTGGCTTGGAAGGAATATGAGAAAACAAAACGTAAAGATCAGTAGCCATCCCCCTCGTAAAACCTAACGAAGGAGCGCGGCCATTAGCATAACTGATGACATTGCACTTAACCCCTCTATACCGCGCTCGCTCCAGTCTGTGTGTAGCTGTGCTGAGTGGGAGCACTTAGAATGTGATCTCTTGACCTGTTTGGATGTGCTATTTTCCCTGTAATGTCGGGATTGATCGTTGCTTTCTCAAAGCTTTCTAGGACACTGGGTTACATTACAACTCAAAAAACAAAGATGAATGCAATGTTGTTGTGATAATGATGATAGTCAAATGCAGGCGGCTGTGCATCCATATCGACATAATGCCAATGTAAAACTTTATGATGCTAGGTAGCAAAGTAAGGGTAGGACATTTGCATATAAATTATTAGTTACTATGTTTCATCCTAACATTACCATAGCTTGTACTTCACACCGCTTAACCCTTGTACGCACAATAAGGAAACAATATTACAGATTTAAATTCTACGTAGTTGTTTGTGCCGTTTTTGCAAACAAGTTTTAATCACTCGGTGTACAGAACTTTTCGTTTGGTATTTACGCCACAGATGGCACCGCGATGCTGTGGCCAATCAAACTGATACCATAATTTATCGACTCCGGATGGGTGGTGCATGTTATTGTTTGCTCGCCGGAGTTATTTATTGATTTAAGCTGATAATTTTGCATAAGTACATCGATATATGGAAGTAATTTTATCGCTATTGCACTTAAGCTTGTCGCTGTGCATGCAGCTGAACATGTCGAGTTCAAACTGCTTTAAAATTAATCCCATTGCTTGCTTTAATGATGATGCCGATCATGGTAGCAATTGTGGTCAGCAAATAAATTGGTTGTTCAAGGTCAGCAACGGTGGAGAAGGAATTTGTAAATTTATATTTGAATGTTTTATAATTTTAAAACGCTTTAAACAATTCGCTGCTCGTAAATCATAACATATTGGAAATGAAACAAACTCGTTAGACCGCTCACTATAATGCCTAGGATTATTAGAGCCATGTTTATTACAACTCTACTACACTTTATTGCATTGCTACGGCTTTCATATGAGAATTCTTCCTATTGCCAATCAATGCGACACACATCGGTGAAGCGCATGATTTATCAAAGGACAAATGTTGTATCACCAGGTCACAAGTGGTTCCAACTGGTTGAAATTTGTTTAATGGCACCGACGTGACTCGGAGGAGCAAGAAAGATCGTTTAATTCTAGCAGGCAATTGACTTCTGATCTTCGGTGGAAACAATTTATTTCGACGGCACTGTCATCATATCACCGTTTCGCTGCGTTGTATCGCCGGCTGGAATGGGACATGCTGGTCGAAGCGTGACTTAAGTAAATTGTACTGGTTTGACCTTTATGCGAGATATGAGACGGTAAACATTCACCGGTCAAATGCTTTTAACGAGGCTTGGAAGATGTTTTTATTTTGGATTTTTAGTTCTTCAACCACATCATGTGATTATTGAAAGTAAGAAGACAACAAAAATATTAAATGAAATATTAAAAAAATATATATACATATAGTTGTGTTGGTATTAATATATAAACGATAACATGGATACAAACAGCAAGTATGTTAAAACATTTGATGTACAGTCGATTTCCAAACAATATTTTTTATTAAATTTGGCATTCAAAATCAATATACGACCTATGAACTATTTCCGGTTTCCATAGTCACTGAATGGTTAGCATCTTTAAGCAGATCTAAGCGTTATGTTTTCGTAAATAATCGCATCGTATGTACTGGGAGGTACTGAGTTATTCAGGTGTGTGAGAGTGCTTCACTAGAAGAGGTAATACGAAAATATGATTCGATTGACGGGATATCGTTCCTAGAATTCAACAGCATAGCTTTCCCCCGTTGGGCTAATTTTATGACTAGCATGGAATTGTATATGTAACCAGCAGTGGATAGGCTGCTGTTGAATGGTACTGCAAATATCAAATCTACAACAGACGTTGTGCTTCGAGCATGGCTCATAGACAGAACGGTTTGGTGTTATTAAGCCTAATCCTATTGTAAAGGATTGTATGTATTCATGCCTGATTCATTGTTGTTGTTTGGAGGAGATATTTCACTTGGCTTAACGTCGTCAATAACTTTCAGGCATATTGATGCCTGTATGCTGCATCTGAATGATTGGGCATGAACAATCGGATGAGATGGAAGATTGTTTCAACTGAAATATTCTTGGAATGAACCTGAATCAGAAAATTCAAAACAAAATACAGCACCGAGTAAACATGGAAGTTCACAATCCATACAGCCTTTCATAGCCGTAGTCGAGCCACTGTTGGTTCATTTATTACGTCAATAGTGTGATTCTTTCAAATATCATACAGGTTACCCAAATGACAATCCGTGTACAAAAGTATTTTTTAATAAAACATTACAATACAGCAAAAACAAAACAGAACGCGCTTCGAGAACCAGAAGCAGAAAGCAAGCAAAAGATAATAACGAGGCAAAGCGCAGAAATTAATTACAACAATTACACTCAGATAACGAACATCTGTTGTTTGGAAGCTTCGAAGCTGTTGCATAATTATGCTGATAATTTCATTTATCTTGCTGTGGTGTTTGGTGCCTTTTGGCAACAGTCAAAACGACCCCGCAGCTTGTTGTTCCGCTGAGGGTACCATGAAGGTGAACGATTGCTCCACGGGCCCCAACAGATTGTTCGTATGGTGGCAGCGGTTTCTTTCACTATTATTCCTGCGAGCCATTCAGATCGTATTTCAAATGCTTCCGTTCTTGTTATTTTGCTCGAATTGAAATAAGTGCTTGCTTTCATTCGGCAGAGGTTGTTGCAAAGACCCGGTAAAGATGAGTTATAAACCGACTTCACCAGCTGGATGAAAACAATTTGCTCGATTTCAGCTGTTTCCGGCGAAGTGGGGAATCATGCTCCCGGGTAAGGGAGTAATGAAGTGAGAAATAATAAAGATTGAAATATTGGACGGAAGTGCGCATCAGATCAATGCGAGCCCCTAACCTTACGCCCAACGCGTTTACGAAAATCTATTTGCGCTTATTAAAGTGCAGGCAGGGTATGTTGTTTGATTGCTTACCTTTAATTTTCTGATTGTTGTTTTGGGCGTAATTTTCGCGGTATCGAGTAACATCTTGCCACGGTGAATGGCATTCAGTAGATTTAAGTTCAATACACCTACTACGGGTAGGTAATTATTTAGCACACACGTTGATACTAACGATAATGTTAATGGCAATTGCTATGGTTATTGATTGAATAAATGAAAAAAAAACAACCGTTAACTGGATGGATATGGTTTCATAAATGGGATATAATATTTGATTGATTTGCCTTTTTGCGCTTACATTTCAGCTTACGTTAGTTGCGTGTGGAAAGATTTATGCATATCTTTTTATCCTCTGTTTTTAATAACGTTACTGTTCAGTGTTAGCAGTTTTTTTTGTGTGTGCTTTCTCGTATGTAAACTGTAATTATGGCACCAGCGAAACATTTGCAATAATCATGTGTAATGAATGATAGTATTCAATCAATCACCTCAGCGTAATCTGCTCAATAAGTGATTCGTTGAGCACAATCAGTCGAGCACCACCTGTGGAATCATCAATCAAGCAGTGCCACTTTTTAAACTTTTACTGAAACTACGCTACTTTTACTTGAATAGTTGGCCCGGTTGGCTGGCTCTTGTGCTGCACTGGAGCCCTTGAACTAGTGAAGCATCCCAATGGGCCCGGGTAACGTTTGCTTGCCAAGAGAACACACCACTAGCGTCTCGCTGTGCAAACACTCCATTGATAAAGTTGATGATGTATTGAACAGAATAGACAGTATTTCTACAGTGTACCATCGTATAATGTTTCGCTAGGTCATGGACACATTTCCTGGTGTATGAACGCACGTTGCTCTGTCATTTGGTTCCCTTTCCAATCGCTTCTTGGAGCTCGTTCAAGTTAAGAACAAAACACTCACCCGGTGGAGGATCTGCGGCTTGACAGCAATTAATGCCTACGAGTGTTTTTGTTCGTTGTTTTGTTCGATGGTTTAGTTATTTTCTCTCTTTCTGTCTTGCCATTTTGTCGGTGTTGCAGATGTGTTTTTGTCTCATACCCCATTCCGTAAGGTGTAACACAACCAATGCAGTCGCCATATCGATGGTTAATCTGAATAGACTGAAACTTCTGTCACGCAGCGCGATCGCGTGTCCATCAACCAACTGTCATTTGGACAGGCAGGCTAGCCAGATAAACGATGCAAAAATTACTCAATACGCTACCATCATGGCACGCAGAACGAAATGTTACTTTCGCCCTCAAGCGAATGGTGACTGTTGATTGAATGGAGGAAAAGAGAGACACGCAGACCAGGCTAGTCGCTTAATATATTATGCTAGAAGGTTTAAATATTTAAAATAATTACGACAAACAGTTTGCTGCCATTGAAGGTCGCCGGTATGGAAATGTAATTCATTCGTTAGCACTGTACAGGTATTATGACTCGTGAATAATTATCTTGCAGGATACTCTGCATATCTCCAACAGCACCCTGTTTCCTGGGAAGGTCGGATGGATAGTACGTAGAGCTTATCGTACAAGCAGCAGTCAGAATCATTTATTGATATGGAAGATAGGCTGCTGTCAGATGCAATCACGATCGCACTAGGGTCGCATACCGCTGTTGGGTAACTCGAATAAACAAACCCATACACTGCCTTTGCTCGGGGACATTCGGGCCCGTATTGTGTGTTTGAACTGGTCTTACGATGCACCTGGCATGGCAAAATTTGATCAGTGTATCATATTCATTAATAATTTGCTCGCTGCGTTCAACAGAACCGGGTAGAAAGACACACAACATTAATATTGGAGAACTGTGGATGGAACTTCATGAAATACCATGAAGCAATTACAAGTGGTTGAATGTTGGTACGTTGGCGCAAAATATTACTATTTAATTTAAACTCTCCCATAACATAATTTCAAACCCTTTGGAGTAATCAGTAATTAACAGAGGCAACTAGAAGTAAGTTGTGTAAATATAAGCAAATTGAAAAAAAAAAAAACATTTACAAAAGCAAGTGCAACTCTCCTGTTCTTACACAATTGCGGCCACCACCAACACAATCTACCAACTATCTGATGGCGAATGGGACATCGTCACGAACTGACCAATGCATACCGCCAACCAATAAAGATTATTATCTCACTTGGTCGGTCAGGTCAGTAGAGCTTACTCGTGTAGGTACGGTCCATGTCATCGTGCGGGAAGGACAGATATACAGTCGACAATCTGAAAAACTCAAGAACCTCGCTTGTTTATAATGCGCCTGATTGAAGATGAGCCGGAATTTATGGCTCTACGTGGTGGCCTGGTGAGCTCAGCCTTACACCGTAGCTTACGATCCAAACGGCTGAATGACTCAAACGTCGTGCTTTTCAGTTTGCTTGCTTATTTATAGATAGCTGTCGTGGCATGGTCATGTTATATCCGCATTGTGAATTTCAGTTTTAGAATGAATATGTAGAAAATATCGTTGTACTTAATTTCGTTTTTGACATTGGTTTTTAATCAAAAAAAGATCACGTTTATTCATCATTCGTATAATTCTTGCTAATTGTCTCAAAATTATCAATATCAATTTGATAAACTGCACATGTGCATAAGTTATTCTAAAGTACATCATATTTATTAACACCTTTAGCATGTCCATAAATGTATTTCAACTTTCACTGGTATGATGTAAACTTCCGCTAAGCAAAGTATCCCTCTGCTTGTAAGTTAGTCTACCCGCAGTATCGAACCCGAAGCAGCAACACAGCATGGTCGTTGCGGCTGTTAATGAGCATTGGATGATAAGGGATCGTCAAAACTTTTCCCATCTTCATTTTGGGCAGTGCGTAAGCACCCTAGCCCTACGCAGAGCAAGGCAAATCGGAAATGCTCGTAATGAAAAATCATCTCGTACGGTACCCTTGGAGTACTTCCGTTTTCCGATTAACCACATGCTACGGGGGTGAGTGAGCTTTGGCTCTTTTTGGGTTCGTTTATGTAGCAAACTAGTTACAAAAACGCTGATTCAATAACGGACCCGTATGTTGGGTTCTCGGAATCAGAAACTGGTATTTTCCACGCCTACGGGGCCCTGCTTTGAGATTTGACCACACGCACAAGTTTGCAAATGCAAAACGAAAGGAAGGAAAAGTGAAGTCAACGAGTGTCCCGTTCGCTTTCAGTGTCGGTTGAAACTAGTTATCAACATTTCTGACGCTCCTTCTACATACACAACACAAGGTTCTCTCCGTTAAATTATGCAAAGATTCTACCTTAGCATGAAGCATACATGCTGTGTGAGAATACCAACACCACAGCAGCACAAAAATCACGGTAACCGGTCAAAGCTCTTAACGGGCCATGTAGAATTTGTGCAATCGGGCATCATCGCGCTTTAAATACAGGCAGACTCCAAGATAGTCCAATTTCCAGATAGGCACAACACGCTCACACAATGTCCAAAAACGACAACGACCTCCCAAAAAACCGGTTGATACCGCAACGCTTGTCCACCGTCCACCAGTGCGTCAATGCGCGCAGCATTAGGTGTGGTTAGCAGTAGGCTTTGCCAGGTCGTGTTTTCTTCTGTTATTGGATCTGGTTGACCAGCTAGAACAAACTTATCTTCATCGTTGCCGAAACTGCATACGGTTGGCGGGGCAAAACGCAGGGTCATGGGAACGTGCGGTAAAGCCATCGTCTGATAAGCGGGCTCACATTTCCACAGCCCATTTGCAGAATCCATGAACTGTGCGATCAATGACATTGTCTCTCTGACGTTTCTGGCTAGCTTCTCGGCCCTTACGGGCGCATAAGCGGTTTGGTGCGATATGGATAACGTTCATGGCTTTCGCCGGTGTTGTCGCAGCCGCTTTGGCCGTTGTTGGATGTCGTAGATCGTGCGAGCGTCTTTTGTGGAAGTCGGCGGAAACATCAGGCAGAATGCGGGGCGTCAGTGTGGCAGTAATTTACGACCTATTGGAATCACCCGGGAACTTCCCGGTCCGCCAACTTTGAGGCACTTGAAAACCGACCCTCTCGAACGGTAGCGATTTGTTCGATTGGTTGACCTTTTTTCTGTAATTCTGAAACCTTTTCTTTCCCACCTGCATCCTCTACTGCTAGTCTCGCTCATCTTGTTCTTTTTTTTTTTTGCTAACTGCCTGGTACCGGGCTGAACAAATCTGTGTCGCTAACAGCAGTACGAGGACCTACGCAAGTTGGGACTGGAAAAGGTCTCATAAAAGTATGATTTATGCTAGTCCATTTCGATGCTTGAGTGCTTGCCCAAAAAAAAGAAAAAAAGAAAATTGCGTTCCAGGGGGTGGCGATCGAGATAAAGTTGCAAGTGAATCCATTTGCCACGGATACGGAACAGTTTTAGAAACTTCCGTATCAGCTTCACTTTTTCATGATATTTTCACTTACCTGCGTATGTATGTTAAGCCCACAAAAAGGGAGGGCTTTCCGATTGTGAGCTCCAATCTCGATCCATCCGGTGTGAACTTTTTGCTGGAAAGTTTTTCGGACAACAGTAGCGAGTGAATTGTTAACCTGCTTTGCCAATTCTGGAATATTAAGTACCAAACTAATGCTAAAACTACCTGAGTGGTGGTGACCTGCTTTGCTTTCGGTTTTTGGTTCTGGTTAAATACTACTAAAAGAATTCTTAAAGCCTCTATCCTAACATGCCTACAAAGCTTTTAAACATACAATGAAAGGTTAAGTGATAAATAAAAGGTTTCATAAGAATATGTTGAGTAAAGTATTTTGTTGCATTTTATCTTAATTTGATGAGTTTACGAATAGCAAATATGATTGTACGACAAGCTGAACGTTAACAAGCAGTTTGTCCATATTTAATTGATTGACTGCGACCAAAATGATGACGTACCGATCAAGTGCCCGGAACTGACCGTTTGTTATCTTTTTCTGTTCTGTTTATGCTCGTTATTTCCATAGCAAATTAATGTGTTTGCTTCATTTATGAAAATCAACCCATCGTTGTTTCGCCATTGGTTGGAATTTGTTTTCAGAGTAAATGCCACACACTAATGAGTTGTTTTTGTTGGATTTTTTTAAATGAAGAGGTTCGCATCTCTAATGAAGAAAAATAATAATTAAAAAGATTGAATGGTTGTTTACAAGTGTTATTTCGCTACGCATTTTGTACGCATTGTATTCAAAGGGCGACAGTATAGCGTGTTCCTAGCAACATGTATTTGTTCCATTATTTTGAGTAATTGAACAAAGAAATCCACCGTCAAGATTAATTAAAACTTATCCAACTTTGACTTTGTATCTGTATGAACATTATAAGTTCAATTCGTGTACATAACTTTTATTGTTTTTCGGTAAAAGTGTTTACTCATTTTTTTACTTAATTTATACTACTTTTTTTTCATTCAAAACGAAATTGTTCAGTAATTGTTCTGTTAACAAATCGTATTACGCTTTGATTTATCAGTCTTTAAAGTTCAAACTACAGCATGTTAAAAGAAACTCTTATCTTAAGAAATATAATATCTTTACGATAATTACCACTATCTGCAATCGTGCCATTCTGCCGGTCGTTGGCTCGACTAACGACGCGATCAAATTTAGCAGTGGGCACGATCAATGCGCAACGATTCACGTTTACATTTTGTCTTGATGGTTTTTTAAAAGATCACGTTTTGCCGCCCTGCGCTCTCGTTGGGGAAGCCATTCTTACTAGAACCCTCTGCTTGCGGCGATTGGGTACGCATCGCTATGCGGCAGCTGTACGGACAACCTTCAAATCCTGTCGATCTCGGGCTGCATGCGACCAATAAAAATGACGATGAAACGTTTGTAATAACATGAGCCCAACACAATTATTGTGTCCTTCTGTATAAAATAAGCTGTCTGTTGTGCAGCACGCATCGTTTCACTTAGCGCACATCAACTGCCAGAGTGTGATCAGTTGGATGAGCGCAACCAGCGCTTGCGCGGACAACCTGTTTGGACATTACGGCCATCGGCTAACCTTTCGCTTCCCATCTCGTTACTTGGATTAATTTTCCCGGGCCCTGTCCCGGACCGGTGTCCATGCGGGTTTTATTGCGAAACACAGTAGATGTAAAAATTTTCAAGCAACATATTATTCGTCACCATTCGACTTGTGTGCGGCGCGCGTCTTCTTCTGCAGAACGGTTCAATAAACGCAATTGCGAAAAGAATGTGCAGAATGTGCTGTATGTTTCCGTCCTTACCGAACAGCAGCGGGGTAAAAAGTTACAGAAATAGATACGCTCTAGAATGAAGGCAAGAAAAGGCCAGTGATTCCATATCGAGACAGTCGTTCCAAAGGGAGATGACCGACCAGTCAGGGTTTGGTTCTGATCCCTATCCATTTCAAGTACTTCTTTGGTGTAAGTGCTTTTATTATTTCTCTTGTTTGGTTTATCACAAATTACGTACTCTCAATCAACAAGGTTGTAAACTGTTTATCAGGTGGAAAAGGAGCGATTTGCATTATCTTTAATCATTACCAACCGAATAATTTTTTCATGATTGTATAAGTTCTGTGATAATTAAACTTCATAATAAAGGTAACGTTGTTGCAAAGCATTCCTTTTTATCCCAACTTATTGACTCCCAAAACATAATCATAAAAATAATTATACCTTTTCCAAAAAAAAACCATCTTACCTCTAGGGGATTCAACGCAACGCAATTTTGCTTCTATTCTGTTCCTTAGCCCTGACACAAGTGTATCACCTCAAGCACACCACAGCGCGAAAGCGTATTCCTTTTTTGTCCCAAAGCCAGCACCGTTAGTGGATGTTGGTTCCCTTTTCGTTTGGGTTATGGTTTGCTCTAATGAGCATTGTCTCCTCCCGCCCAGCCACGATCGGTCTACCTTTGCTCTACCCGCAAAAGGGACACTACCATAACCGTCTTTTACAAGCATTTTGTGTGTGTGTTTTGTTTGATCCCGTAAGAACTCGTTCTACGGATGTTCTTGTTCTGCTATCAGCTTTACTCGAGTCGTGCGTCGAGTTACCTTTTTTTCCCGGCCAAGGGCATCCGGATGATACATACCGGTTAAAAACGGACTTCACGTTAAGTGTCTGCGCTGGTGGGGCGCACTGTTGCTGCTGCTGATCGCCTTCTGTCTTAAGTTTGCGAAAAGAAAACGGCAAAAAAATAACATTGAAAATCACAGCTGTCTTATCGACAAACCACGCACTTCAGTTGCATCATTAAATTCCTTTCTCTCTCGACGACCAGCATAAAAGCTGCTCCGTTAGCCGATGCTACTTCCTTCGGGTTAGCTGCTACAGTTTAAAACCAGTCGCAACGCAACCATCAACCGTCTAGCCGGGATGAAAAGCTTTCGTACCTGTGAGAATTTTTTGTTCTGCTTTTCTTGCATTGCCACCCTAGTTACCATTTTAGTACTTTATTCAGCAAGAAAATTTTATTGCATTTAAGACATTTTCGCTTTCGTTTTTTTTTTCGGTGGAAAACGTCTCAAAACCTAACCTAACATTCTGAACGTTCGCTTGGGTTCATACCACTGTTAGTTAACCTTCTCATTGTCTGTCATTTTCGCCCAGCCCCCCCCCCCCTCTTATTCTACATTTCTTTCGTGCTTGCACGTACGTATAACGTTAGTACGAATCTGAGATTGCACTGCTTTAAGCGAATGAAGCCCGTGTGTTTCACCTTTCCGATGCTGTGATAGCCTTACGTTCACCGATTCATCGCACATAATTGACCTTCAAACGTGGTCGTTTTGCACTGTTGAAATCAAAATGTGTGTGAGTGTGTTTGTGTCTTGGCGACCGGTTTAAATCGGCCAATTTTTGGGCATGGTAAATGCAGTCTAATTGTTGCTGTTCCCGCTTTGAACCTGAACTTGTAACGATTTTACTGCCGCGTACGGCGAAACGTATTTATTGGTTCCTCTCCTGGTTCCCATCGCCACAGTGCCGCTGTGGAGAACTCTTACGGCATTTCCTGCGGCTTGAATTTCGAGACTGGTTGTTTGAATAATTCTCCCTTTTTGATTTAACCGATCGTTACTTTTCGTTATACCCATCCCTTTTTAAAAGCTGCGACCGTAAAACAGCGACGAAAACAGGCGAAAGAAGTCGGATTTATTTCTCTCTTCGTTAGCGACGCCGAACGAAGAACCGCATGACAATGCATCTCTCGTTAATGTTCCGTCTCGGGAGGATTTCATAATCCTTTTTTTTACCCCGTCGACTTTTTGCGGCTCCGATAATGTGCCGCCGCCATTCGCTGCCGGCGAGAGGAAAACAAATTTTTATGCTGACTGCTTATTGTGCAAATGGGACACATGCAAATTTATGTGGCGAAGCGTTGTGGTATGATATAAAAATTGAAAATGAAATAGAGCACACATTCGCGGCACAGAATTCCTTCTTACGAAAGCTTGTGCTGGGAATACACCCGACGTGTTGGAAGATTTCGCACTCGATGTGTCGTTAGCTGGTAATGATAATAAGTATGGTTTTCCTTTAGCTAGAGAGAAAAATCGATCGACACGTTTCACATACGGTACCATACTAAACAGATTTTCAAAAAGCATCTCTAGCAAATCTGTCTCAGAATGTGTGTGTGTGTGTGTGGCGATGTGAATTGTGAAGATGTAAATATATTGCTACAATTTCCGTGTGTGTTTGTTGATGTGTCGTTCGCGTAAATGTTTGCTCGGGTATCGGCACTTTGACATTCCCACAGCTAAGCAGAATGAAAACGTCGTCTGCATGCATTAACCAATTTTCTTGCTCGAAGGCTCCATGATGGTCGTAGAATTGAATGTTGTCAAATAACGTACTTTTCTAGATACAACGAAAATAAAACTTCGCTTACAGGATCTTCTGCTTGCTGCAATGTCTGATTTCCTCAGATGGTAAAGCAAACTTTCTAATCACCGTAAACCGTCGGATACACGCAGCAAACCATTTTAATAGCTTCTGCTAAAGTGAAGAAGCATTTTAATAACGGTCCATTATCAACGTCTCGCTGGGATTGCTAGGATGTTGCTTTCAATTGGCTGTCAAAATACGCTCGCGTCACCGACATATCAACAGCAACGTCTTCGACGATTCACAGCCAACGTATGCGCAAGCGAAAGCGGACGTGGGTGAACATAAAAATTCAAAACGATTGCTTTGGGTACTGTCTTTTCTTTTTTTATGGCTTTTTTTATGGCTCTGGTGGGCCTTTCGTACTGCCGTTAGTAATCGCTGGTACTGTAGAATAGGATAGACCTTTGGCAATCGCAAGGCTATGCGCGTATTTTGTATGCTATTGTTAAAGCATCTCTGTTATTTAGAATATTTCACCACTTTGTTGCTTTTTTATGTAAACTGTCATATGTTTTGCCTTTAATGGCTATAAGTGCGTTATACATGAAAAGGCTATTCTTCAGGAAATAAAAGTCGCAATTAAACCTGTCATTAAAATATTGTCCAATTGGTCAGAGATGTTGTTACTCATGCTTTCGTGTGCCCCTTAGAAATGCATAAAATAATCCCTAATTTTTGAAAGCTGAGAAAAACATGTTTGCTATACTTTTATTACTATAAAAAACTAATTACAATGTTCTACAGTAGATTTTCTAAAGCAGATATCTTTCGTTTGATTCACTCGTAATACGTTTGCCGTCTTGCAGATGCTTTCGCGTGCTGCTATAGAATTTTCATTTTGTCTGCAATTAAATCATAAAAGTGTGTTTTATGAGAACGATAAATTGGAACCCATTACAGCGGCTGCTTGTTGACTGTTTTTATGAAGCAATTTTCCATAGACGTTCCTATGATTCCTCAGGGCGACGGTACATTCACTTACACAGATTATACGAACAGCGCAAAACATCGACTTTATTACCATTTCCATCCATAACCATTACCATCGATAAAATCCATGTCCGTGATGTTGCTTTTGATCATAAGCTTTCATGTTTCTGATTAAATAGCTGTTGCACTGTTAATTAATAGTTTTCTTCTTAATTATAAATGAATGTTGCAAATAAATATTTTGTGCTGCATATATTTAAATCCACCAGATTTTTTGTATCCCCATAAAATTGCTTTATTTAGCTCTATTTTATGAAAAAAGCATAAGAAAACAAGGCAATTCTTGTAACATACAATTTTTCCCTCTAGCTGTTCAGTGTGTTGCTTATCTTTTCTCTCGGCCGAGAGTCATAATCATTATCCAATTGCCCCATTACTATCATCTGCGCAAAGGGAGAGTTTCCCAAACGAGCTTTATATTTGCTCTGATTCAAGCTCGTTACAGCGTGATTCTTATGACCATCCAACCAGTCCAACTGCTTGCTCCCGGCAGGGTAGTGAACGATAGGTTTCAAATCATTCCGAGATCGTTCAATAAAATGTTACGATTCTGACGGTTGCCCTCCCCCGATTGAGTGCTTAATCGACAGGGTAGAGAAATGATGTTCTTTACTTCCGTTCCCGCCCACCATGAGCCCGAGAAGCATTCGGATAAATGAAACGAGATTTTAAAAGTTAACGATTATATGGAATAAATTGCGCAACATGTTGCACGATCGTGGAAGGCACAACTCTTCTGTTCGTAGGGTACGTACGAATTGCCGAAGGGTGTCGTATGTTTCAACAGTCAAATTATCGTTTAGCTCAAATGCCCTAACAATGCTCAGGTTTTAGTTAAATAGTTTTAAGACGCTTTCAATTCAAGGAATGAACATAAGTGAATGACCTTCAAAAGTGAAACAATTCGATACAGAAAGAAAAGAAATGCCTGATAAAGTTACGTATCCTTTTTCGTATCCAGCCGAAATAAAAAAGGTGAAACGAAAGCATCATCCTGAAATATTTTATCTACACCAAAATGATGACTTACAGCATAAAATTCTGAGCATGATATCATAGACTTCTTTTGCTATGTTTTTCTTGCAGTGTATAAAAAAGTGAAAAAGATTCCCTACAAATGGGTAGAGCCTGAAAATAGCAAACTACCCTTCCTAATAGGGTTGCGTCGAGAGTTCCACGGTGCCTATACCACACATGGGCTCATAAATCAGAAAAATATATTTAATACAATTTATCTTGATATCTGTTCAACGATAGGCCACCAGCAGAGATGGCCCGTCCGCACAACGGTGTAGTAGTTCGAAGGTTTTTCGGTTGAAAATCGTAACGGAACAAAAACCTTCCCCGTCTCGCTGTAAAGATAAATGTAATATTTTTTAAGGGTATCGTTTGGTTATTATGGGGTCGATCCGTTTCGCACCTTTTGTGCGTGTGATCGTGTCTGATTGAACGGATATCATATGTCATGGCGTAGTAAATCCCATTTATATACCTGTATGAAGTACATAGAAGCAAGTTAAGTTTATTAAAACTTATGTTTCAACGTAATAGAAAGTTATGTAAGTTGCTTTAAATGTTCAACCGAAAGCAATATCGTTTTGTTCTCGTTTTCACACATCCATAATCCAATCATATAATTACATTCTATGATTTGGCTAAAGACGTAAAACTCAAAAGTAATCAACAATGTGCATGATGTCAATATAGTTTATAAAACATAAACGTTTTGGCTTCATTGCATTATAACTGTTCTTACTTTTCAATAACAGTAAAGTATTCAATAAAATAATTTTTAATACAATGTAATCTCTCTAAGGTTAATCTTCAAGAGACCGTCAGCTTAGAGAGATATTCATGTTGAAGAAAACTAATGTAGTTGTTGCTATGAAGTATCCAATAAATCACGGCGAAAAATGGCATCTATTGATCAATATTTTTGTGAACTGTTATCCAAAAATTCATCTTAGGCATTAGTCTAATGTTGTTGCACGCAACATTGTTGCTCGGAAGCATATCGCTGAGGTGGTCTATGAATGTTGCTGGCAACATTTGGAATTGACATTGTATAGCGCCACAAAGCAGGGCAATTATCAACTCTGAGTTTATTTGTTATCATCCACCTGCTGATTAAAACGTTGAAATCATAATATATACACCAAAAATGGTACTTCAAATGATTAAATTCCAGATTTAGCAGATGTCAACCAACACACACATTGCTGCTGTGTCATTTCATATGCCCCATAAACATTACCAAGGTAAAAATATAAAATGTTGCAAGACAAAAATCAAATTGGTTTGAATTTGGTCAGCAACAAAGTTGCGCTAGGTGTCAAATCCATACATTTTGTCAGCAACAATGTTGCGCGCAACAAGATTAGACTAATGCCTTAGAGAATTTAGGCTACCAAATGTAGCTTGAAAGATATTCGCCTTAGGGAGACATTCATCTCGAAGAGAATTAAAATGTATGGAATATGATGGGACCGTGAAAACGGTTCATCTCTAAGAAAACTGTTCATCTCATTTTGCAGAGACTAAATTTTAGAGAGATTTCACTGTATTAATAATCAGTTATCAGTTAACAGATTGACTGTTTTTTCTTCTGCCATATTCTTAGTTGTGAAATCATTCACTTTCTCATTGCTTCTATTGCTTTTGTGTATAGCCGTGTTGTAAGATGTAGATGATTTCAATGCCATAGGAACGGTGTCTCGCGTCCGGACATCGTCATCGAACGATCTGGCGTTACATTATGGCCTGTATGTTATTGTCAGCCGACCGTTTTCTTTCAAGTTTAAAACTGGTGCTGTTCTCATTCTATAATACATCCCTCGTACCGGCTGGTCTAACGCAATGTGGCCAAACCACCGCTGTGTAGTAAACCACCATGCTGCTCCATTCAAAATTCGGTCAAAGTTTTTGTTCGTTTTACTCAAATTTTATCTGTTGTGTATGTGTGTGTGTGTGTGTGTGTGTGAGTGTGTGTGTTATGCCTTTTATTTTTTTGGCTTTCATCTCTGCCCTTGCAAGTTAGCCCCTAGTTTGTGTGTGTGTGTGTGCATTTTTTTTTTCTCTTAGCTCAAACTCAGGGACTGCATTAGCGTCCCGGGGCTTGTGTGAAAGACAAGACCCCACCGAGCTCGTGGTCCCGTTTAGAAACAGCTAAAAATAAACAGCCCGGCGCAACCTACACGCGGCCGGTTTGTGGTTGTCGAAACGGACACGGCCGATTGCGTGAATGGTTTCCTGTTTGGGCCGCTCCCCACCCTGGTGGTGTACCTTTTTTCCACTGTTGTCTAATGGTTCTGTCAGCTTTTGTGTCTCGCTTGCCGGTATTGTTTAAACATTCTTTGCGTTTCCCTGAATTTTCATTTCCCCGCGCCGTGGCTGTACTTTTTTTTGTTATAGATTTATTTGGGACTGTGTGTGCGTGTTTTTTTGTTTCAGCTCCTCTATTTAGCAGACTATTTGCAGCCTTACATACAACTTCCCACCCGAATCGTTTGTTTTATTTTCGATCTTCCGCTCTCGGGGCGTTTTGTTGAAGTTTGAAAATTAATTACACCCATGGATTCAGAAATGTGTTGGTCCATGTTCATGAATTCCTGACTGCCGAAGGCTCATTACGAAAGTAAAATAAACACGTGCAGCAGTAAACTGCCATCTATTGTTGTGTTAAAAAGTTCTAGGACACTCAAAAAATGTGTGTCGCTGAACATTAGCTTTACGTGATACCAGTTTGTAAAGTATTATTACTATAAAATGTAGTAGTTTTTAGATATTAAACTAATAATATTTTTTGCCTTTTCTTTCAATTTCAGGTGAGCAATTGTGTTCTCTCAACAAAATCCTACCATTTGGCATGGTAATGTGTGTAAGGAGCAGAGGTTTGTTTCGATTTCTCGTTATAGATCTGATTTGAAATATGTTATCAAATAATTTACAATATTGAAATTTTTCTCAATTACAACATTCTGATCTTACATCGATGTTTCGAGAAAGAGATTTATATTACCAAATGCAATCATAAACGCTGCAACACAATAACAATCATTTCACTCACTACCCTGTATAATACAAACTCTAGCCAGTAGAATAGAGAGGTATTCAGATCAAAACACTTATTCTGCTCTGTTCAATTTGACGCTCACCATTTAATGTTGCCCATTTTTCATCCCTTCAATGTAACGCCCGTTACTCAATGTTACTAACCCGTGTGACTTTATCGCATCTTTTGTCATTTTGCGGCAGCACATTTTTCTTCCGTTGGACTGTGAATGCATCTAGTTTATGGTTCGCTAGGTGCGGCTGCTTAAAATTGTTTCGCCGTATTCCATCGGTGCGTTAAAATATGGACCCTTCCCAATGATGTAGATCCACCTATGATAACCCCGATGAAGTGGTGCTCTCCTTTTGCGTTCGCTTTCTTGCGTCGACACACCATCCTTAATCCGTCCAGCAGCGTGGGACGAACAGTGGGGCTAGGTAAAGGGTTGGGTACACTCCACTCAACCGTCCGATGGTTTCTAATATTTTACGTGTTAAGGCAGAATGAAAACGGCTTTGCATATTTCATTTTGCTGCTGCCGCCGCCGCCATCCCGCCCCGCTCGCTCCCGTGCTGCCGCTTGTACACGTTTTCGCCACCAAGGCCATGGATGTGAAAGCAGCCTGCCTTTCCTACGGCAACAGTGTAACCAGCA
The DNA here is from genome assembly GCF_016920715.1 of Anopheles arabiensis. Taxonomy (NCBI): domain Eukaryota; kingdom Metazoa; phylum Arthropoda; class Insecta; order Diptera; family Culicidae; genus Anopheles; species Anopheles arabiensis. The sequence continues at coordinate 38,138,607 of NC_053518.1, forward strand.
ATGGTGGCATTAAAGTTCGGTGGAATCGTTTTGGCGGGTGTTGATGCGCAAATGCTAGATCGATGTGCAACCACCACCATCCTGCTGATGTTGTTCCGTGGAAGAGGTTTACCTCAAAAGCCATCACAGAAATGTTGCAGCCATGTTGCAACCGAAACAGCAAGCAAGTACTGGTATGTGTATAAGTACACCTCGTCGATGCTTACAGCCGAGAAGAATGACTCGAAGGTGAACGGAAAGGTATTTCAGAGGTAGAAAAAGCGGTAAGGTGCACATGAGCCAGAAGCATGACATCCTTAAAGTATTCGACATGCACGGTTGCCTTCGGTCGGTGGTGGTGCTGCCTCTGCTGCATGTTGTAGGTGAGCGACAGGCGATTTACTCATTCGAGCTCTTCGCGTGTCTGATATGCCGTATATGAAGTCACCATCATTGACAGAGGTGCTCAAAGATTATGAATGATGGTGCGCTTGGCATAGCACCGTGGCGTGGTGAATATAACGTCCCACGTTGATATGCATCATGGTCAAAGAGGAAATACAAAGAAAAGTAAGGAACACTACACACGGATAAATGTTTTTTTACGCTCTTTGGAAATGATGCATTGCAAGATTACTCCTAAAATGTCAGGTGTAGGCTTACACAAGTTTGGAAATAGTTGAAAATATAAATCCAGAAATTGTTAGCCCACTTTTTCATGCTCAATTTAGTTTTTAGGCACTGACTACGTGAAAAACGTTCTGCTCACTTGAGCACAGTGTTAAAGATGTTCAAACTTGCTAAAGGTAGCCGTAGACTAAAGCCGGACATTTCTTCCCGTTTTATTATACCACAAACCTCCCGGGATGACTTACATAAACAACTGCAACATATAACCTTTAGCAGATGAATGATAACACACACACACACGTTTTCATGGTCCATTTGGCCAGCAAAATCGTTGGCACAGGTCACTGTGCTGTGGCAACTTGTAGCATATGTACTTTGTTGGCATGATTATTGGCTAGAAAAAGCGTTCTGCAAGCAGTTTCCTCTGCAGTACACTTCTCATGCAGCACACAAATGTCCGATTTCTGTCCCGTTTCATCTTTCATTAGCATGCACAATCGAGTCCTGTATGTACTGTGTGTGTGGCGTCACTATTTGCTCTGGCACGGATAAACAAGTGCGGACAACGGGGTGAAACGGAAAAGGAAGCAAAATGTTTGGCTTTCTTCGACATTATTCAAAAGCTCGCTTACTCGAGGCACCGAAATCTTACCTGACGCTGCCCTGTCATCTCGAGAGAGTACACACATCAGCCTGCAACACTACTAGTAGTACACTAGGGTCATGTTTCCTGTGGGCTGGAAGTTTACAATGAAATTAAATTTATTTTAAATTGAATTTTGCTGTTTCTTAACCGTCCACCCGTGCGCGCACCGTACACCGTGAGCAAATCTGGCCAACTGGTGTGTGCTGCATAGTGTACTATTTGTTCAGTCCGAAGGCACGTATCCTGGGAAAAGCCGAAGGGGAAGTGCTTTGGTGTCGTGGTTTGAGGGTTTTTGTCTGTGTGCATAGCGACACCGATGTGATTTAACTGTTTGTATGGGAGGCGCATGTTAGGCTTCGGTGGTCAGTGAGGGTTGGCCGAATGGGCCAGGCGGATATACTTGCTTGCGAATAAACAAACTACTTTTCTGTCATGAATCCCAATAGGAAGCAATATAGCATAGCGTTCATGAAATAACTTACCTCGCTGCTTCACCTGCCATTCTCTGGTCTGGTCGTAACTTCTGTGTATTGCTCGCATTCTACATATGCATAAGGGAGCAGTTTATTGCAGTCCAATCGACTTTCAGCACCATATGAAAGCAGTTTTCATAGGGTAAACTAAAACCATACATGGGAATAACTGCACGACACCCTACTATCTAAAGAGTGTCTTACCTATAGCTGCTTAGCATTTGAACTTTAAAATGCAACAGAAGAACACCGAAAACACATTGTTCGGATTTTGTGTTTGTTCGTTTGTTGTTTTTCGATATTTTATACTTTTTCAAGAGAAGAATTATGAATTGTTAAGAAAAAAATCTCCAAACATTCGCAATCAGCATTAAATGCAATCATCAAAATGTTTCTTCGCTTTTGTTTAGGAGGCACTCATGCTTGCGTTGCATGATTTATTATTCACAATGGATAACGTTATATCAACGCTCCGCTAGAATTTTCGCTAATCAATATTTACTTGGATCATTGAAGCTATGATCATACCTGGCTTAAATTCCATCCTCAAATTAACGTACTGAAGTAGGTACGTGTAAAAATGATTTTAAAAATGATAGACAACCTCGTTCTCAAAACTGAACATGATTGATTGGCAGTCCTGCCCTCCATGGTACTCCGTTACATTACGCCAGAAATGGAAATTGAGCATAAACCCGGTGCAAGAGACTGTTATTTAATTACAGCTTTATATTCATACGAAAAAGTTGCTCGCCAAAAATTAGTGTCACGGCGTCTCACCCAGGAAGAAGTCGTTGGCCTTACGAGGTGCCGAGCTTGCCTCGCCGTCGAGTCGTGTTTATACGGCCACTTTTTGCACTGATTGTCCCAGAAGACACTCTGCTCGGGTGGCGTATCTTTAAGAGAACTCTACCCTACCAGCGCAAGACACAAGGGAATGGTGAGAAGTTTATTCTCTGTCTACATAATTATAATTTCATAAAATATAGCTCCATAAATCTTCTACCTACTACGTCGCACCCATTCACAGTTGTACCCCAGCTCATCCGCATAAGCAGCTGCGAGAGATAGGCTTTCCTTTTTCTGAAACAGCTCGGATTTCGTCCTTACAGAAACTTTTGCTCATCCTAAATCAGAGCACAAAGAGAAAGAAGGTCATGGATATGTACAGTCGGAAAGAAAAGAAAGGAAAGGATTTTTCTGGTGTGAGATTAACAAAAAAAGTATGTTTCAGCTATTCAGAGCCGGACTTTTCATCTGAGATGTCTGCAAAGAAGGGATGGTTATTCCAGATAGCTAAAGGTGACAGAAACACGAGAAGGTAGTAGTGCAGTCAATTGTTTGAACTCAAGTCTTAATTGAATTTTAAAACCCATATCTTTTTAATACGACCTACTGTCTGATCCGTGTGTTTGAACTATCCGTTGCATTCGAAACACAAAAATATGAAACTCTTGGAACGGTTGCTTCGAAGTGCGGCTGCTGCTACTATTACCCAGAACCCAAACTCCCCCCAACACCTCAACCACGACGCCGTTGCTAAGTTGTTTGTTTTTTGGGGTCAAACGTATTTAACCATTTCGGCAAACATTCACCCGGGCTACCCCCTCCTTATCGTTGCTGTTGTTGAGTTTGGCATCGAACCCTCGAAGTTTGGATACTAATTTCGACGTCAATCAAGTACTCGAGCGAGCTGTTGAAACAATAAAAATCAATACTTTTATCGCTTTTCCACCATTAAGTTGCTCCGTCCGGCTGTTTTTCGTTCTAGGCCTTTGGGAGAACACATTATTTGGCCAGCGGGATGGGAAATCCTTCGTCGCCGGTGCTGAGGTGCTGAGGGCGACAACGAAGCAATAAAATTTGCCTCGTCATAAATTAGTTTCTCCTAGCCATCGCGTAATGTGGTGGGGGAAGGGGTGTCGATTTTTGATTGCTACTGCATTGGCATAAAACCGGGGAAACGAATGAAGGCACGAAACAATCATAACTCGCTGCGCATTCGGCCTATTTGGGAGTATTGTTTTGTGTTTTTCATGAACATTTACTTCATACTGCAATCTTAACTGCTCGTGTTATTTTTTTATTTTTTTTGAGGTTTCCTTTACTAGTATAAGGTATATTACCGGACAAACAAGATACCTCAAGATTTTAGAGGTACAAAAATACGTTTATATCATTGCTGTTCCTATAAATGAGTGATACATGTTAAAAGTTAATAAACAAAATTGAATTAATATGCTATTTAAGGACCTGAAATATATACAATATATCTGTAATTAGGACAGTTTATTCTCGAATATGGCGGTCTTATTCCTACCATTGCTGTTATTAAAACTAATGTTAGTTTTGTTTTAATGCAAATATTATGCAGAGATAAATTATTCCAACATTTTCACATAATATAGTATGAGCAAAAAGATACTGCAAAATGTAGTAAATGTAAACTCGCTTAAATCAGTGTATGATAATGAAGCAGATTTATTATGATTATTTGCCCCTGTACTGAGAAATTGCATGTGCAACATGATATGTTCATGGTCGTAACTGAACATATCATTCAGCCTAATATTGTTCTATTTACATTCGGCTTGCAAAACAAACCATGTGGACATGTTTGCACATCTGCTTTAACTACATGGATTTTATCTTATTAAGCAAAATCCCTCCTGGACACATGATTGAGATATTACTGGAAATTAAATTGTTTTTGTTGTTCATATAGTTGATTTTATATATATAATCTAATATAATAGATTATTTATATAATCTGTATTTTTTTTTTGTTAATATTGTTGTACTATATAATAATCTATGGTCTATTTATTCATTTTAATTGCTATTTGTTGTATAAATATAAATATACGCGATACACATTAGTTGCAATGTGAACCGCTCGTGAAAGCGAGTGTTAAGTAAATTCAACTGAAATCCAATTTTGGTTTATTTCATTTACATTCATATTCTGCTTTACGTTAAACCGCTCGCTCCTGCGGGCTAATAATCACCAAAAACCACAAATACCAATCAAAACGGCTAAAATCTGCATCTGAAACCTGTTTCGGAACACATTTATGGCAAGGCTGACCTCGGCCCACTGTTCCAGATACAGTACAGGATCTGCGTGACAATCGAGAGCGTAAATTATGATGCTATTTGTGCATTGCAATTGCATTTAGTGGCCGAACGTCGCGTTCAACATGGGCGAGCATTGTTGAAATCTGTACGCCGTATCGCCTGATGAAATTCATCCAGAAGAATGTGGTCAGTCCCTAGGAATCAACGGTGTCTAGGTGTAGAATAATTTTCATCGTCTCGCGGTTGCTCATTGTTGATATGGAAGGAGGAAGGGAGCGTTATGGTAATAGTACGCTGATCAAACGTCTGCAATCAGTAACCGCATACATATTTCGCTTATGATAGGCATTCACGACTCAGGTGTAGTATTGTTGAACAAAATCCTGCTAATGCGTTTTGATGTGTGGCTATAAGCACGATGTGCTTCATTTGGTTGATCTCTTCGTTAGAGTAATTATTATCGGAATGAACTTGATCAACTTGGTTCGATGAATTTAATTACGTTGTTCAAGGTCGATTTGCACTTGCCAAAGCATAGTTCCAATGATAATAAAAGGGGAATTAAGTTAGACTATTTGTTATATATTTGTATCTATTTTATTTGAAGAGAAGAAATATTGAATTTAATTGTTAGATGAGGAAACAAAAAAAACTATCTCCAAAAAATAATTAGATTATTGGCCACTGAAGCACTTTTAATTGAATAAATATTTTAATAAATTAGAAGAAAATGAGGCACTTCAATATTTTTTTGATAAAATATATAACTTTCAACGCAACAAATGCAACACATTATTCATCATCACTATCAATCTCTAGAAATACAAGCTACAAAACAAACAAGCAGCAATCTGCAATGTATCATGATTTACAAAACTCTGCACCATAAAGTCTCTCACATTTCAAGAAATTCAACAAATACTTAACCACTTTCCATCGTTGCTTCAGCCAAGCTACCTCGTTACACAAACACACCATTGCAAAACCACTAGTTACTCGGCAAGAATGTGCAGCCGATAGACTTCCCTGTTGAGGTTAGGGTGGGGTTGCTCACTTTCCTCTGCTAAACGGTAAATCGCATTTCGGTCAAAAATCTTGGCCAACAAAACCCCAAAACCTTACGGTGGCTAATACCTTCGGTCAACAAACTTCTGTGCTGCAGCCAGATGCTCGGTACAGTCAATCCGGACGTTGCACCGATTTTGGGTAACCATCTAACGTCTTATTTCTTCAGCAAACAGTATGAAATAACTCTCGCTCTTGTTCCGAGCACCTCACCCGTACTGAAAACGGATGGGTGTGTTGCAATCGAGATGCTGTTTGATTTTCGTTTCGTCTTGCTGGACGATTCTTGCATTCACTCTTCGCTTTTTGTTTTTTGTTTGTTTTGCTTGTTATAAAGGCGGGCAAATACAAAAAAAGCCTTCCTTTCGTTAGGAAATAGTTGGCAAAGAACCGGAAAATGGCAGAATAATTGAAAGCCTTTGCAGGGGTTTAAGTGAAAGCTAGCTTTAACAGCAACAGCGTTGTTTTTTTGTTGGAGAAAAGCATTTCTGTACATCCTTTTGGGAATCTCTCAAAGCTCAGAAGAATAACTTTGAACTAGTTCGGTGAGAGTTTGTTAGAGCTCGTTGTCGAGTTTCTTGCACCTGGCATCCGAAATCATCTACGTTCGGTTAAACCGCTATGCGAAATGTGCTCCCAAGGTAGTTGACGCCCAGAGAAACAGCACGCCGTACTTAAAGTTCAAATATGTTATGCTGTGTGCATATCTTGTTAAGCATACTGGAAAAGGTTTAAAAACGAACCCATTTTACTTCGTAGCTATCTTGATTATAAACTTTATAATTTTATTTTGCTTTTATCGTGATTTGTGTAAGCAACTGCAGGAAAAATAGTTGCATTCCAATCCATTGAGTGCATTGTACTGTATTTGTACCTAATTGTTTCAAAAGACGTTTTTCACATAATTATTTCATCCTTTTTTTCTTCAAGAGAGATGGCTTGGGTCGTATTGCTTACATAATTGTACTTTATTTTAAATATTTTGAATAAGGTTTTCAATCATGCCGTATTCGCAACGCAAGGATATAATACATTCATATATGCATAGCATAAATCAGAGATGAACCAAAAGTACAATACATAAAGCATAATATGAAAGTAATTAAAGCAATTGATTACAAGAACTAATCAGTAACTAGCAGCAAACAAGGCGAATGTTCACAAACATTACAGTCAGTACATTGCAGCTTCCAATAACTTAACACTCTCTGTAGACAACCCATCTATCCTACCAGTTTGCTCAAATAAAATGAAACGCCCTTAATACAAATACCGAACCCAGTAAAAGCGAATCAGCCCGTGATGCGACAAAACAAATATTTAAAACATTCAAATAAACGTACCCCACGTCCGTCCACTAAGCAACAGTGTTCAGTAGCTCAATACATACGTGAGCAGTGGCACATAGTACCTTTATCCTCTTACTTGTCCGTTTTTTCGTAACGCACACGACATTCGCGTAGGGAACGACAACACATAACCAAAAAAAAACGATTGTCCCCAAAGTTTCGTTTTGATTAATTTTGCATTTTCTTTCTTGTTTTCTTTTTTGTCTCCAATCCCAACCATCCCCGGCCATCTAATGCGCGCGTCCGAACCATCATCATCATCCCAACCGCTTCCGGTATCCTGTCGCTCATCGTGTACCCCATTACCGCAGATTATCATGACGGAAAAGGAAAAAACGAAACTGGTTTCAACCGAGAAGCGAAAAGCGGACGAAAGCGAACCGGTCAAGGATTTGAAAAAGGTACGTACCACCCGTAGTAGGATGCTGCGGCTTTAGATGTGAGCTTAGTGTGTATGTGTTTCTGTTGTTGTTTTTTTTCTTTCCCGCTGTCTCCCACTCGGATGTTACTTTGTGTACTTTTTAAGTGAAACGTGGCCACAAAGGGATTCACCCTCGGGCCACCTAGGTATCGGTGATCGAGTGTGTTTTTTTGTGCCTTCTCGTATAATACATTCTAAAGTAGCTTTTTGTTTTGCATCCATGGACTAAAAAACACCCTTCAGCCGTTCGCACTGTTATCGTTCAGCTGGGAGGTGTGTTTTTTTTGTTATTCACCGACACCTGCTTACTGCTGTTGGATTATTTGCTGTAAAAGAACACAGTTTAGATCCGGTCGTGAGGAAAAGACGCCAAAATGGGCCGTGAGCCGGTAGGGGGGAGTGAGAGGGGACAGCCTTACACTTATGTCTGGTGGTTTGACGTGGGTAGTGTAGCCCACCAGCCTTAGCGATTGGCACACCCGTCCATGTGCGGTGCGTGCTGGAAATCGATTAATGATCGAGCGTGTTTTGTCACGTATCGGATATTGGATCACGTTTTAATTAAACACCATCATCATCACGCGATGGATGTGCTCAGTCAGGCAGCAATCAAGATAATGGTTGCAGTTTGTGCGATCGGACGATAACCAGCGCGAGAACCTTTATGGATGCTGGCGAAAACGTTACTGTTAGCGTGGGATTTTTTGTTTTGTTTGTTTAATTTTCAGTTGATTCTGTAGGCTGGTGTACATGTTTTTATTGTTTTCATTTTGTTGTTGTTTTATTACCAAAATCAATATCATAACAATGTTAATCGCTGCGTTGTTATATTTGATGCCTTACAATATTATTCAAATCGATAACTGTCTCCAAACAGACATCAATCCAAATTTAACTTTAACATTATCTGTCAAAAGCGACAGATGAAATTCACAAGCTCTCATGGTGTAATTGAAATGTAACCTGCCCTGGAGATAAATATTTCGCTTCATTTCATACCAATTTGTGGAAAATATTTGCCATTCCAATCAACGCGCTTCTCCCGCGTGTGATGGGTAGGATTAATGTTTTCGTAGCTTTGCAAAATTAGTTACTGTAACCAATGTCAGACATTCCGCGCTGGATCAAATCCATTTGCTTCCTATCCCAAACGTTATAAATTTTGCTCCCTCAACGCTACTAAGCTACAAAAAGCAGGGGGAGAAGAAAGACGCGCGCAAGAAAAACGCCATACTCCCGAGACGTATCCGCGAGTGTTGCGAGCACTGCCGGGTAGTAGTATATTGTAAAATACAGCCCGGCTGAACGCGCACGATTTGTTGTACGGTGAGCTGCGGTTGAATGCAAATTCCGAGCGTTACCCAGGATGCGCGTGATTAAGTAAATATCGCCAGTGCGGCACGAAGGATGAAATTGAAAACGCTAATTTATACAACGGCGAATACAGAGTGTGCGTTATTAAACAGGCGTAATGAAAAAGTATGACAGCGCGCACAGTAGTACGTGTGTGTGTGTATGTAGTGTGTAGAGCAGAAAATCACCCTCCGTTAGCAGAAGACTGCAGAAACCAGAACCGAACGAATGCAAATTTCCATGCGTTAGAGGCTAGCAGGGAGAAGGGGGTTCGGTCATCGACGTAAATACTAAAGATGTGAGAAGATAAAAAGGGAGAAGCAAACGAGAAGCGAAACAAGGTTGGAGATCGGAGCAACTGGACATCGAGCAACAGTCGGGCGCGTAAAGCATTCGGGCCTTATCGTCGGTGTAGCTGCGAGTGTGTAGGTGGAGCGTACGCGATGGGCCCCGCAATTCTGCCGCGCACCGATGGTCTAATAAAAGGCCCACCCGATCTGGGGAAGGTTATTGTTTATGACAACAATGAATGTTGTCTGGTTTGGGAAAATATGGTTTCGCATCGGTGTCCAGAAGATTGGCAAAGCGTAAAAGCGCGGCAAAAACACTGCAAAATGGTTTATTAAAGTACTGCTGGCAGCGACCGACCGGCCGACGGATAAAGTGAAAAGATGTGGCAAGATTACTTATAAGGGGGTACATTTTTGCTGGTGTGTAAAACTGATAGGCACACTGCCGTTGACCGCAATATTGATTTCATTTCAGCAGCAATGCAAAACGGATTAGTTGTTGAACGTAGTTGACATGGAAAATTGAAATGAAAACTTGACGTAACTTGAAACAAAAGAAAATAGCTATAAAATATTTAAATATTATAATGTACTCTACTCATGTTTTTATGTTTGAGTATAGAAGATCTCTTGCATTAACAGAGATAGCGATCAAAATTTGCAGAATACTGGCTCTAATTTTTGCTATGACATCGCGTTAAATCTTCTATTTGGCGTTAACGTCCTACGTGGACATGGCGGCCTATACAGGCTTTCAAGACTTTATTCAATACCACGTAGCCGGATAGTCAGTCCTTACTACGGAGGGACGGTCCATTCCGGGCTTGAACTCATTACGGGCGTGTTATTGAGTCGTTCGAAATGACGACTGTACCACGGGATCGCGTTAAATAACTGTTTTAATTCTTAACAAATGTTTGGGTAATACTCTAGTTTTATTTTTGTATTGTCTATTCATACTGGACAAGATGAATAAATTCAAAACAAGTTCAAACAGCAACAATTTATTGGATAAAATTCAAAACGGTAATGTCTATAGGAATAATCTCTTATTACCCATGAACTTGTTGTAACCGACCATATGGCTTTTCCAGACCACGAGAATATCAGCTTTTTGGTAGAGTTTTGGATCTGTTCAACGATTCTGTTGGTCTAGTTGTGTGCCAACGTGCCTAAAATTGTAATATTTTTGTAGCGTAATGAAATATTATGGGGGCCGGTCTGGTGGTACAGTCGTAAAATCGTACGACTTAACAACATGCCCGTCATGGGTTCAAGCCCCGAATAGACCGTATCCCCGTACGTAGGACTGACTATCCTGCTATGGTAACAATAAGTCACTGAAAACCAAGTTCACTTCACTAGTGGGTACAGACAGGCCTTGACCGACAACGGTTTTTGTGCCAAAGAAGAAGAAAAATGAAATATTTCATAAAGAATTCATAAAATTTACAACCTAATTGAGTATCTTTGTTCGCATACTAATCTGCACCGTTGCACAGACAACAGGAACGTTACATTTTTTTTTATATTGTGTGAGAAGGTAGAATATACAGTTCCTTTTCATGAAACAACACACATCCCGAATAGACACCGAATTGTCCCAACCATGGACAAATAAGCTCTTTCAGTATGGCATAAATGAAGAAGAGCAAGTGCAAATATAATGAACCGTATGTAAGTAGGGTAAGCATTCCACACTAGCAGATGGAACCATGTGAAATGAAAACGCTTGCACACTAGCAACAACAAAACCTACACAAAAAGGATAGGACAGGAGTTTATCATTGTACTTACTCCAGTGCTTGTGGTTTACATCCGGCGGCTATGGATAAACTTCCTCACAAGAAATTCGTTCAAAGCAAGTACAATTTTTGCATAACAAACTATTCCGCTTCCTTCACCAAACTTCTACCAGGCGCAGTGCACATCTTGTCGACATGCACACGAACTAGCAAAACTTTTGCAAAAGAGAAGAGTTGTGTCGAGCCAGAAAGAGGAGCGTGACATGTATTCACAATATTCCACCACCACCGTTGTACCGTTGTTTTGACACGCGTTTCTATGGGTTTCAGTATTTTTGTGGAAATGGGTGAGTTTTCATGTGAAATATGTGTGTACCAATTTCTAGCTCCTAGTCCATGATAAACAGAAATCCACTGCATTAAAGCAGCTTGCTAGCCTTACGTTATAAGCGTAAACTAAACAAAGAGTTTCAAATGCTTACTCTTTGTTGTCGATGCATTTTTCGTGTGGACATTTTTTCATCTCACAATTGCTATCACGGAATAGCTCAATCTGTGTTTGATTATAACAGAAATCCAAATATAAAATTTGAATGTTTTACGTTGTGCATGGATAAGAAATTTGGAGCGTTCATTTTGCTCATACACGGGTAAACATATTCTGTGTGTATTTGTTAATAAAACTTTTATTTGTGTTGATATTTAGTCTTGTCAAAAACTGTTTACAAAACAAACAAAAAATTTATTATCAAACTCGTTTGTTGTAAACACAATGTTCATGGGTTTATTTTTACTCCTCTTGCCTATTTATGACATCGTTTGATCTCAACCAATTCATTTGAAGTCGTTGACAGGGGATGACAGCGTTCGGTGTAGAATAAGGCCACTACTTTCCTCTTTATCCTTATTTGTCAAAGGTCTCTGTCCAGTATCATGAACTCCTGTCAAACGCAGATATCGTAAAAAGCTTGCAACTTAAAGAGCATTTGACGTATAATTATAGTCATCCTGTTTCTAAGAAATTGTTTTCTTTTTTTGGGACGAACATTGGATAAAATTATCCCAAGACTCATAAAGTGTAACCCGAATATTATAATACATCCGAGGCATAATTTTGTTTTTCTACTTAAACGTATAATACTTTTTTAAAATCGATCTTTTGATTTTTTTTAATTTGCAGGCTAAGCTGGAAACCAAAGCACTGAAAGCAAAACGGCCCGGTTTCACCGACGAACGGTACCATGAAACATCGTACTATATTGAAAATGGTATGTAATTAACATAATTATGTGCTACCAATTCATTTGTTTAGCAGCTATCAGCGTAACTCGGACTGTCTTGAAGTGCTATCCTTTTCAACTGTCCACAAAATGTAACGCCTTATTCCATTTCTTCAACAGGCCTACGGAAAGTGTATCCCTACTATTTCACTTTCACTACGTTCACAAAGGGACGCTGGGTAGGCGAGAAAATTCTGGACGTGTTTGCTAGAGAATTTCGAGCCCATCCAGCCGAGGAGTACGAGCGATGCATTAAGGCAGGTACTCTAACCGTGAACTACGAAAAAGTGCCAACTGACTATAGGTTAAAGCATAACGATCTCCTTGCGAACATCGTCCACAGGTAAATCTATTGATTACTTATAACTTTATATCGATGAAAATGTGTATGTTTTACATACATTATTTATTCACTATTTTGTTTGTTATGGTTTCATAACAAAACCTGTAAAAAGATTTATGTTAATGTCTATTTCCAAGCATTAAGTATTTCCCTCTCCTTCGTTAGGCTCCAATCCTTGTCGAGAGTGTTCCCATTTCCCGTGTAATTTAGAAAAATCCGTTTTTTCCTGTAAATTTTTATGCTTTTTCATCGTGTTATGAAAGTTTACTGCATTAATTGTTTTATACATCATATTAAAAAAATGTATAGTCTTGTTTCACTTATTCTACCTATACACAACACGGCTCATATTGAGCACATATTGTCGTTAATGAATGTTCGTTCGTTCTTTCGAGAGATGCTTTTCATCTTGCAAAAACAAAGCAAGTATCTGTTAGCTTCGTACCGTTAACGTTCGAAATAATAATCACAATTAGCTGTGTTGCTGAATTCGGCCAAATATCGATTATATCCCACATTTTCAAAATTGCAATCAAGCTTGCAACTGTAAATATGCTAAAATATGGAGTATGTTTAAGAAAAAACATTGTCGGAAAAATGCAAGCAATTTGAAAAATTCAGTTTTACTTTACTGTAGCTTTCCTGAAACATGCAAAAACTACATATCTCACTGTCACTACAAACTCTATTCATTCATGCTTACACATATTTCCCACGCTTTTGCCATTCCTTCCAGCGTCCCATTTCCGATTGTGAATTCCTAATCATTCGAAAGGATTACATGAAAGAAGCGATGCAATCACACCTTACAAAGCGTTCTGCTATAATTTAGTTTTTACTCCTCGAATAACAATGCTATGATCTCAACTAGCAGTAGAAACTGGCAAACTGCAGTAAACTTTATGCACGTACACAAGATAAGATGAATTTACTGTAGACAGTTCATAGTTACAACTACGATTAATCGCTGAGTGTATAGCATAAGAAGGTTTAAACTTTATGATAATCATACCGACACATTTAACGATAAACTAATGTTTTCATTTCATTGCCATAGAAACAATGGTAAAGTTAAATTAAGATAAGTGTATCCTTCATTGAATTACTACATTCTTACGTTGACTGTTTCGAATCAAATCGATTTGTTTAAAGTTGTGAGGGATAGTAATGAAAAAAAGATTTAAAAGAGTTTTAATATTTTTGTATAAAAATTATATAATTAAAGTGAGTTTTGTACATGACATTCTTCTTTCGTGGTTCTTTCGATATACCAAACCATCCATCTGAAATTAAAACCCAATTACCTACCGGCAGTTGATGGTTAACAGATGACACATCATTTTCTGTAAATTGGGATTATTTTTTTTTCTCTTTCTTGTGTTTCTTTTGTGTATTGCTTAACCAATTTGTTTTTCTATCTACCAACTACCGTTGATTATACTTCAAGCAAAACTCAAACAACAAAAACCCCCTTACCAAAATCATCTACATATGAGTGTTGTATTTTCCAGACATGAAGTTCCAGTAACTAGTCAGCCAATCACAATAGTGCACATGGACGACGATATTGTGGTTGTGAACAAACCAGCATCTATACCAGTAAGTGGCTTAAATGACCGCCATTTTCTTTACTTCATTCTGATCGATTACTTTCTTCGTTAATCTGGTAGTGCTTGCTACGCTTATTAATAATAATGCTTAAACAATGTCGCGACGAGATACGCACCAACTTCGAAACGCAATTACGCTCATGCTTTTGGTTTGATTTGCTTCGTGTGTGTTTTTTTCGGTTTGCCATAGAAACAAGTTATTTACAACGAGCAATGCTGTTTTGTTTCATTGCTGTTAAAATATGTTCTTTATTAACCATGCATTTTGATAATGTTTGCATGTTTTCTATTTTAAATCTAACATTTGTAAAACGTTTTCCTAATATCCTCATCATTTAACTGGTTTGATTAACTATGAACTATTTTATGCGATACTATAAACATTGATTTTTTGTTTGACTAACCTAGTAAGGATTTTCGGACTTCAAGAAGCTTCTGGAAAATAATAGTCTTGAAAATGTTATTTTTCATATTTTTTTTTAAACAATAATTAATTTTCCAATACCATAAATGAATGTTTGAAGATAGTCAACCATTCTGAAAATATCGTGAATTGAACTGGATCTGTTTTCTCATTTTTTTTTCAAGATATCTGAAACTGCTTCAAAGATGGGTCAATCCCAATTATTACATTCTTTATCCTATCAAGAAAGCTTGACAATGCACGACCTATATAGCAAACTATAAATCGGAATCACTGGATAGACGGTTTTATGAGATATGCCAGAAGCCACCTATCCAGATTGAATTATAAAGCACAGATAAAGGTTTTCGATCCGCCCGTTTCAATGCGCTGAGAATGCTACGTAATCCTAACTGCAGCGAACGAACAAATCGGCTTCGTCGGCGGCTGGCTGATACAGTCAAAATTTTCTGTTGCTCAGAAAAACAGAAAATAATCTGCCGGTTACTACTGTCAGTCCAATTTTGGTAACGACGGCGGCAAGGGATTAGCCGTCACTGCTAACGATTCCTATTGTGTATTGGAGAGTTTTCGCTCCATCCGATTGATTTCACAAGGGACGAACCACCCCGTCCCTGTTGTAGTACGTGATTGGACGAACGTTTCCAAAGTAAAACTTTCCTCTGATGATTGGTAACATTTGCAACAGTTTGTTTTAACGATTTCAACGAACTACGACATTTTTTTTCTTTTGAATTTGCTATAAGTAGAAGAATAAAAATTATTTGTAATCTTTGACATTTGACGGAAGAAAACTATGTACCTCAATAGCCCTATCGTATTCAGGATAAACAGGATTCTTTTTTTTCAATATCAATGGTTGATTATCATGTGAAAAAACAACTTTTCATGCCTTATCGTGAGCAAGAATACATTTACGAGCCCCAGTCGTCGCCTTTAGCTTTGTCGGATCATATAGAAGAAGTTATAACGCGGTCTTGCATGAACCATAACGTAAACTGCAAAAACTTCTACACATCACCGGTTGAGGCATACAAAAAGTACGGCGGGTGGTGTGACAGCGAGTATGTACTGTGCCCCATGCGGGACTGAATACATGACACTGAGCAGCGACTGAAATGGAAGATAAAAAAATCATAATCTGCCAGTTTATTCCTACGTTCCGGTTGTGTCAATAATTCTATTTGACTTTAATCTAATAAAATATTACAAATCACATCGGTGCATGGAACATAATATGCATGTGCGTGAACACGTACATACCCCAGTACACAGGCGCAACTAAACAGACATCAAGCAAAATCAATATAAAAAATCTTTGCCAAGTATGTTTTGTGAGTAAACGGAGCACGAACACAAACAAGCCTGGTAGAGAATATGGGACAAAAATTATCCTCTTTGAAAAATGTTGCCAACATTGGAGCACATTTTTTCATCCCTTGAACTCTGCAGCACAACATGTCTGACAGTGAGTGTGTGTGTGTTTATATGTGCTTCCTGTTGTATTTTATTGGATTTTTTCATCATAACTCACATTGGGTTCAATCTACGATTTTCAGTCCGTCACTCATAAAAAAACAAAGCCTAATAACCCCGCTTTACTGCTTGTTTTTCAAGAGCAGGTTTCACTATCTAGCACCGTTCAGCAAACGCAAGAGATTTATACTTTATTTGTGTGAAGTATGTTTACCCATTTTGAAGACGAATATCTCTTCTGTACCGTGGCTGATGGAGTGCCCTTTTTGCTGTTTTTTGTTGTTCTTGTTGTGTGCAGCTTTGTAGCGCAATAGCGTATCCATTCATCGTGTTATTGAAGCATGGAACCAACATGTGACTAACGTTTTAATAGGATTGTCTTTCATACACGATCGTGGCCGTGCCGTTTCATTAACCTTCGTACATTCTGCATTGCGCAGAAACCGATTGAAAAAGATATTTGATGTGTGATAGTTTTTTTTTCTTTGTGTGCGTGTGTGTGTGTTTGTGCTCGTATCTAACTCTTGTTTATGTTTATAAAAAATAACAACGAAAAAGCTACTCTAAACGAGTTGTGTTTAGTTGACAATTTTCGAATGAAGTGTTTGATGGAGGCGCATGGTCTTGTTCCTATTTCGGAAAACAATGCATTCAGTACAATGATACATCGAGACCGAAGCATTACCGTACTGTGTGAAATAATTTGCTTTAACTGCAATGATGATACATCTGCCATCAAATTCATTAAACACATAAGCTCATAAATAACTACTACATACACAATTACAATGCGCATTTATTCGGGGCACTATGAGACTTGACACAGCTTTATACTGATTTGGTAACCCAAACAAAAATGATTTAATTTGCAAAATGAAACTCTTATGCGTTGCAAGTAAAACAATGGTACTTATTTGAAAGAAGACTATTTAAATGCTTTTATAAAAACAAAAAACAAAATGAACGAACGTGCAAATTAGCAAACGAATAATATTGCTCTTGACCAAAAAGAATGTGTTTATGTATCTCTTGCATCATAAATAATCATCGCAATGTTGCGGTCACCGCTCACTCCCCTTGTCCCCTGCCTCCCCCACCAAAACCCAGCGTTCATCCGCTCTCTCACCCACTGTAGCATAATGATTAATGCCTGTAACCACCAAAATAATGGCAGCGTTGATCGCGGCAAATGATAAAACAAAATATTAATAACACTGTAATATTACTCCTGCCCGGGTTGTGTGTATGTGTGCGCGTTGTTTAACGGTGGCTGCCTCTGGACGCCGATCGGATTCTGTGACTCATGGTAATGATCCCCACCGCCCGCTCCATCATGTTTGCAATGACACATGGTGCCGCACGTGCCGCCGGCCCTCCTGGTGGCTGCTCTGCGCGACCCCAAACACCTGGAATGCTGGTTACTTCGTGCTAAAAACAAACAAATAAAAAATCCCACCACCAACCACCACCAACCAACCGATTGTTCGGAAACAATCCGGAAACAATGCTCTCTCACCATCGGCACCATGACGCGCCTCTGTGTTTCTGTTTTCTTCTTATGTTGGGCTATGTTTCGCTCGTTGCCCGGGCCGCAACAGACACGAGACACCCGTTCTAGATCATTCAATAAAAATAATCTATGTCGATAATGATCTCGTAGTGCTGGACAAACCTTGTTCGCTGCCGGTGAGTAAAGTAGTTTGACCAAACCATCCTGACCCGGATATCCGGCGAGTGTTTATCTACCCTTCCCCTGTTTACCCACCACCACCACCACCTGCTCCTACACCGCCTTATCACTGCGAGTGTTGTCCCGATTTGAAGTCGCACGTTTTCTGCCGCGCCGTTCTGCCCCACAAGTACTACAAACAGTACGGCGATAGCAACAGGGCAACCGAACAAACCACAGGACGATGCTGGATTCTTTACCTCCCTTTGTAACAAACGAACACCTCAAGCAAGGGGTAAAAGGGGGGGGGGGATAGTGGTATGAAAAGCGCATACCACGGTTTCGTTCAGCCATAAGGGCAAGCATTACGAACACCAATGGAATTGGTCGTAGTACTTACCGTAAGCAGACAAAGTCAACCTGAGACAGACCGTTGAACATATCGACTGGCAAGCGACAAAATGTTGCCTCTCTTACATCTGGTACGCATGCTAAAGTATGTGTGTGTGTATGTTAATACTAACACAGCACCGTCGAAATCGTGATAATTTTATACTAAAAACCAATAAACTCTGTTCAGTCACTGTGTTCCACACTGTGATGATGTACTAAATTTAAATGTCAAATAACTAATACTAATAAGCTCTCAATAGTTTATTGTCCAATTGCTTGCTTTAGAAAGCAATAAAGCAACGGTAATCCCAACCCTGTTTGCTATTTTCCCTACGCACTCATAAACGATGAAATAAAGATCGTAATGTCCTTGCGAACAACCAGATACGCACCCAGCACCAGCCGCACAACCGCACCAAATGTGTCCATCTTCGTAGCGCACGCATTATCGACGTTATCAAGTTTACGGCCGCCGGCGCCCTGACTCAACCGTACAGCATCACCATCATCGTCATCATCCACTTCGGTAACAGTTTTAGTTGGAACCGAGTTGCGAAAGGAAAATTGTTTTCACAAGCGCGTCAAGCCGAAGCATTCCCTCGGCGACCATTTCGAAGCTTTGTGTGTCGGTGCCGCCCGCTGCTTAGATAAATTTTCATCTTTATTCGTTTTCGATTTCCCGCTTCCGCACTTCGAACTCGATCTCGAGGCTCTGTCTCTGCCACCCCCCTGAGCCCCGGACGGTAACGAAGGAGAAATTTACAGACCATCCATTTGCAGTGTTCCATTTCCCGCGCTAGACGGGATTGAGATTTGAAGAGACTTTTTGTCAGTGCCCCGAGGGCGTACGGTCTCACGCGAGGGTTTCTTTCCTTTTTTTGTTGTTGAAAAAGTTAGTCCTTTTAGTAGCTCCATAACGATTGCAACCCGGGATGGATGCAGAAGCGACTATCAAGGACACCGGAGTAACGGAAGCATCTTTTGAAATTGAAGGACCCTTTGCAATCGGTTCGAACTCTACACGCGTGTTGGCGCAACGATGATACGGAGTTGCCTGCAGCAATCGAGCTCCGTGTGTGGAGGTCGTGAAATGTATGGTAAAGTTTTCCAACAAAAAAAAATAGAGCACGCTACATCCGGGGGTTTTGTTGATTTTGTTCGTATTTTATTGAAACGATCATATCGGCAGGCACTACTACAACTTCAGCATTAGAAGTGGAAAAGTGTGTCAGTGGAAAATATTTTCAACCAAGGCTCAAAGTGTCACTAAACAGACTCTTCGTAGAAACTATTATTTACTGTTCAAACAGGCCATATGTTCAAATATGACAGCTTCTACTTTCGGATGCCTGTTCCGTTTCAGCTGCAATTCGGTTTCCATCGGGTTCGTTACGGCGTTTGATTGACAATTGAGATCAATCGGCATCAAATTTGTCTCAAGCGTATTGATTCAGAGTGGCATCTGGAGTATCAGGGTTCTGTAACGTCACTCACTCTCATTGTACTTTATGTCAAATTAATCAACATCAAAATGTGTATCATTGGAAGAAGATAAATCGATTGTTGGAACTGCAACGAATTCGGCAAGCACATAGACATTTTCTGAAAGATAAAAAAGTAAGCAACTGTTGCGAGAGTGCCAAGTATTAGCAATAAATCACACAAATTAACTTAATTCTTTCCTTAAGCAGTCAACCCCACGGACGGCTGCTATCCCTTTATCAGCTTAGTCAAACGAACCCTTAGACCCACTAATTAACATGAAGATAGTTATCAGCAGCACGTAGCAAAAATAACACTCTCTTTTATCATCACAACAAACTCCCCATGCCAGGCAACTGTTACAGGATCTGTAAACGAGTGCTGCCCCCAAATGCACAACGGGCCCATAAAAAGCATCCTGTAAAACCTGTATCCGTATTTCTTTTCATATTAAGAAGATTATCCTTTTGTTTCGTTTGCCGATAAGCCAAAATTTGGGATTCATTACGATAGCGCTTTGCGCTGTGAAATAAATTCAATCCCTTTGAGCCTTTCTAGGACGGCATATCGTTACACACACACACTCACATTTTTGGAATTGCCTTCTCCACCAGCACCGAAACACGTTACATGTACGTGATGGCACGCTTTGGTAACCGGCGGTGTGATACGCATGGGCTTTGCGTTCGAGATAATGGGAAAGTTCAAATGAAAACGAGGTGTCTCGTTTGCGCCTAGGATCACTTTTTTCCCCGGATCTGCTTCCACCTACTGGTGGAGGATTTTGTTTCGCGTATCCGTAACCGCCATCACGGTGCGGTCACATTAGGGAGTGGGGTGGTATTCTGTGCACACTTGTAGGTGTGTATGCCTTGGGACAGCAATAAATTTCACTCGATTTATGGAAGCGGCCTCCGAACGGGTCGCTTCCCACTCCGGTGTAGGCAAATTTCGAGCTTGATTTGTTGGTTTGACTTGTAAGACCCAAAGAAAAAGGGGTGCTAATAGGATTACTGCTGCCCGAATGATGATTACATATACATTGGTAAACAAACTACCCTTAGTGCCGCTTGTGCTAGAGATTGTATATAAATCCGGCAGGGGGGGGGGGGAGTGCTAACAAGCTTTGAACTAGTGAACCATTCAAGCGTTCTCCTGTTTTTTGTAATTTTGTTAAGAGTTTTAAATGATAGCGTTCATTGGTTCAGCTTCTGAATGGGAGGATTATGAAAACATCACTACTAATATTTGTTTTCAATGTCCTTTTCTTTTCACAGCGAATTATAATTTCGTTTAATACATTTTAAAACACCGTCATGAACAACATTGAATGGTTTTACCACGTTTGAGCATGTTCATTTATTTTCCACACTCTTTATTTTCCATACGTTGCAGATACTGTGCAATTCGTACAAGCGTAACTTACCCGCATGAATATCTGTGCTTGCCACCAAACCAATTCTATACGTCATCAGCTAACTGTCTATCTGCTTGAAAGTAGAATGAAGCAGTAAATATGGTTGCATGTGGCCGCTCCATCATAATTTCCCTTTCCACTGGGTTCGGTCGAACCTCAGATCGGGTGTGTATCGCCGTTGCAGCTTAACTAAAGCCAACCGTAATGAAGCGGCAAAGTCTCTGCCGCGTGGGGATGCAAAGTGTCTGGTGCTTACAGAACCGAGCGAACAAAGGCTTTTGCTGCACGAAACGGTGCAATCGTAACGCGCTGCCCCATCATCATAACACTCATACACGCCAGCATATGTGAAATCCTGCTGCCGTGTGTTTCACTCCCCATCCCCGGCTCGATATAACTACCCATCCCCGCCGCCTGTTCTGGGCGGTCAAAAGGATAACGACTGCTCGTGATATTATTCCACCCCGACGTCCAACTGCATGAAGAACGAATGAGAAACCATGATTACTCGAAGGAATTTTCACGCCATTAGTATTTTGTCAGGTGCGCTGGCCACTGGAACGTTTGCACTAACTATTTTTATTGCTGTTTCGTACGGTGCGCGGAGACCATCCACCACCATTGCCATGCCAGAGCCATGCCAAGCACGGTCGGGGTCCGCACCACAAAGCGCCTGATCCTGTCGGGTTACCCTAGGTGCTTGCGTGCCTGCAATGGGCGATGGATAGATTTGACCTAATTAGTAAGTTTACTCAGCCAGGGGTTTTGCAGCTGGCTGATGGTGAGGGTAAAGTTTTACGCTGCAATCGATACATTTTTCATATATAGCGTTCGCTTTTTGTTATAAAACCCTAAAAAAAGCTCTAATCAAATCAAACACATGAGTGCGTTTCCCTTGCTAAACTTTATTTTTAACAGCTGTTCTTTTTCGTTTTGATGTTCGTATTTTAGACGTCTTTTTCTTATAATTCGCGCTTTAATAATTTCCTAACATAATTGTTATCATTTTTCTTTAAAAGCTTAATTGCTTAGAAAAAAGCTCAACCGTTTACAAAATGCAATATTTAACCACTTAGTAGTGACGCAGAAAAAAAAATGCTTCCATCTCATTTAATGCATACGTTTGATATTCTTCTCCTGCGTTTACTACGTATCTTCTACTCCTTTTATTCAAAATAAAGACCGTTTAATAGCCGCCAAAAACATTGACATTGAAAAATAATTAAAAATCAAGCAAACAATTTACCCGCACATCACAACTAACCCACGTTTCGTAACTCTTCACCAAAAAATAAAAAAAATAAAGGTTCATCCCTGTGGCCGTTACCGTCACAATACGGTCGTGTTCATCCTTGCGAAGGAGTATAATCTGAAAAATCTCCGCACCATCCATCGGTTGGATCGGCTCACGTCCGGACTGCTGCTGTTCGGCCGCAGCCCCAAGAAGGCCCGCCAGATGGAGCACCAGATACGGAATCGGCAGGTGCAGAAAGAGTACATCTGCCGGGTGGAGGGTGAATTTCCAGAGTAAGTATCGCGATCGCTAGAAGATAAGAGGTGAAACAAAAACACGAACCTGTGAAGCTTTTTTTTAAGGCGGTAGGATTGCAAATTGATTGCATTCACATGTGCGCAACATCGTCCACGTTTCCCAATCGTTCAATCAATCGTCTTGTGCTAATCGGATGAACCGTTTTCGACCGTTCGGTATTCGGTGCCGACACCGTTCTACCAGTTGTATGATTACATCTGAAATGAATTAGACATCTCTGGCCCGCCGCCACCTCGGGCAGAGAGGCTTAGTCACATTCGCTTGGGATGCGAAATCCGATTGAAAGCTCATCCCATGAAATTGATCTGGGACTAAGCTGGGAAAAGAAATCTGCTTTTAAATTAAAGCGCAGTGGTATTTTCTTTTTTATACAATGTTATGTAAATTGTATACCGAACTTAACCGATCACTCAATTACACGATGGTCTTGCATCTAATTGATATGTATTAAAATGACTATCGGTAACCTAAATCTCCGAGATAAGCGTCATGCATTTGATTGATAAAACAGCGATCCAATAATACCGATGTATATCAACCCGCTGAAGTATTAAATTAAATTACTCGCCAAACCTACACCCCAAACCGAAATGAGGCACAGCTTAATGAGCCACATTCAATTCATTCATTCAGTAAGTCCCTAACCATCGTTTAATGGGGAAACACTGCGAAATGAGTCCGTCCGTCCGCCGGCATTGGGCACGCGGCGGCACACACAGGTGGGTGGTCTTGAACTCTACGCAATCCCAACCCAACCCCGAGCCCGACTTCCTCGATCCCAGCGGGGGAAGTTTTTTTCAGGAAGGATTCCAATTATGCGAGCTTAGCGATACAGTGGTGGCGCTAACCAATGCTGAAAGCGGCAACCAACGGCGTCCGCTTGCACAGAGAGTCCTTGGAAGTCAGCACGCCATGCTTCACCGATGCGAGACAAACACTAATGGATGCTGGCGACGCTCGAGCCATATTTGAACGTCCGGATGGATCCATACCCTACATCTGACATGTGTGCGCTGACGTGTGTGTGTGTGTGTGTGTGCTCCAATTTCTTAGGTCCCTCTGTATGGATCGGTCGTGTAAGGTCGTGGAAAATGGTGCCATGTTAGTTTAATGCCTCACCGCTGTGACGAGTAAACCGCGCGGTAATGTGCGACCGGTTTGCCTTTGATTGAACAACCCCTCGGAAGTGTAGCAGGGGTGGAAAGAAATGGAACGAATTGACCACCCGCTGCTGCTCGCTTTTCTGCGTTACTATGACATCAGCTGATCTGATGGTTGGTTCACTTTTCCAAGCAAATAGCAGTCGGCAGAGCTTAGGGCACTCCGATAATTCCTGCTGTGTTGCTCGAGTGTAGGGTTGAGTTTGTGTGTGTGTTACCGGACGTCCGACCGGATGGACGGATGGAATTGATTCAGTTTCATCAGTTCGACTTTCTTGCTCATGTGTTTCTGTTTCTTTTTTTTTGTTACCTCTCTCTTCCTCTTACTACAGCGGCATCATCGAGTGCAAGGAGCCAATCGAAGTAGTCAGCTACAAGATCGGCGTGTGCAAGGTTTCTCCCAAGGGAAAGGAATGTACGACCACATTCCAGAAGCTCGGTTTCAATGGGAACAGCAGTGTGGTCCTGTGCAAACCGCTCACAGGCCGTATGCACCAGATTAGGGTGCATCTGCAATATCTTGGTAGGTGTTCATCCCCTGATGCTGCTTGTTGTTGGCGCGGCATGAATCAATTTCATCCGGAGCCAGCTTTTCTGCAAAGCTGCGGCGCGCCCACTCTATAACGCTTTCGCTCTCTCATCTCTCTTTTTTGTCTCTGTCGCGTTTGACCCTTAGGCTATCCGGTAGTGAACGATCCACTCTACAACCACGACGTGTTCGGACCGGCCAAGGGTCGCGGTGGCGATATCGGTGGCAAAAGTGACGAGCAGCTGGTGAAGGATCTGATCAATATTCACAATGCAGAAAATTGGCTCGGCATCGACGGTGACTCGGAACTGTCAATGTTTAAACCGATGAAAAACGATCTGGACGATGTGAAAGGTAAGTGGGCACCGTTGTTGTGGGAAGTGGTGTATAGGGTCTATATATTTTTTTTTATTGTCTCACCCGCTTTGGTGTTATTTCCTTTCTCACTCTCCCACCACCATAACACCACTGTCCTGTACGATAATGGATCACTGTGGACATCGTTCTCTGATTGCATCAACATGTACTTCCCTTTCTGCAGGACAAATTCTGTCGGACGATGACTCGGAAAGCGTATCCCGCGAGGCGTCACCCTGCTCGGAAAGCCCACGGCCGGTGTCGCTGGGCAGCGAAAGCCCCCATGAGAATATGTGCGCCTCAATGCTGGTCCCGAATACGCTGAACGCAGTTAGCAGTACTGGAATCAGCACGACCGTTAGCACTGGCAGCGGCAACAGTGCCGCCAGCGCGGTCACCACCAACACCATCCTCTGCAGCCGGATGCAGTCCCAGAAGGTAATTAAAATATCGTGCTCGTGCTGGCTGGAACAGCTAGTCTGTTCTGGTTG
The DNA here is from genome assembly GCF_016920715.1 of Anopheles arabiensis. Lineage (NCBI taxonomy): Eukaryota > Metazoa > Arthropoda > Insecta > Diptera > Culicidae > Anopheles > Anopheles arabiensis. Next base: position 38,163,819 of record NC_053518.1, read on the forward strand.
GGTTCTACAATAGTTCTTAAAGAAATGGTGCATTTCAATGAGAGTAAAAGTCGAAATTGGTAAAAATGTGTTGTACTGACATTTAGTTCCGGGTCGCAAACTGCCGTGTCTGCCAGTTTAGGAATCAGCATAACTTTTCCGATGAATCAGCTTAGTTATTTCGACCAGGAGGAAAATTTTCCTGCACCCAAAAAGTGGCTTATCCAAGGCAAAGGCTTCAATTTTTCCATCCCGAACACACTGTGTGTGCAGAACAAAGAAGCGGAAGCGGATAATCAGACAAAATTCTAAACACAAACACCCCCCAACTCGGGAAGCGTCGTCGTCGTCGTCGGGCAACTTTGCCAATATGATGCACGTGTCAGATTTGCTCATTTAATTTTAAATAATAAGAGTGTATTTTCGGTTTTCGAGGTTCATTAAAAACTTTGCCTGACGCTTCCCTGTCCCCCGGTTTGGCGTACCTAATCGTGACACCAAAAGCCGGAATGGAAAAACTTCTCGTTATCGCGATACGAAGATAATCAGTTGCGCTTCCCGGTACGGTTTCCGTTCATGCTTTTGGACGGTTTAATCAGTGACAGAAAAAAGGTGGTCGCTGGCAGCAAGCAATTTAGTTAAACAAGATAAAGCGCAACGGTTGTACGGTTGTCTGGAAGCTTTTTCTTAAAATGAATACTAAACCCGTCAAATAGACAAATATTTTACCATCCGTTCCAAGGTTCACAAAGGGACACACGAGTGCATATACCAGTGTTTTTTTTTTTTGTTCTTCTTTCATATTTTTGTAACTTCCCATCCCTACGCCATTTGTTTCCTAACTACCCTGTGATGGTTTATACGGCTGAATGTCCGTTTTCCTTTTCGTAGAAAAAGTATTTTGCCACCGCCGCGACCTAGAAGTGTTTTCACCCGTTATAAATGAATCTTTTTGTGCAGTCTCTTCTTTTTTGTTCCCTGATACGTTCGCTCCCTCATCTAGTGGCATTTCATACGGTCGTGCAGTGACGGAACGAAGGAAATTAAATTAAATACCAGCAGTATCACACTTCACTTTGGTGGTGGTGCGCCGACCCTGCCCGAACAAACCCTCCCAGTAATACTCGCCTGAATTCGTAATGGTTTGCTCTTTATTCTGGTGATAGTTCTGGCACTGACAGGCGCGCAAAGGCCGATAAGATGCCAGCCCTTGTCATGTTCAACCTGTTGAAAACCCAAACCCTCTCCGCCGTCCCGTCCGGCAAGTGGTGTTACACAATGGAGTCGCATATACACAGAAACACTGCCACCACCGTACGAATAGAATGGGAGAACTATTTCAATGATAATGATCTAGCAATGCCATCACCATTTATGATTGCGGAGCAATATCTTATCGGAATAAACGAGCAAACATAAAATAATGCGCTGGAAATGGCCATTCCACTCGCGCGAATCCTTTCCGGCGAAAATGTACGCTGCGTGCTTGTGCCAGATGGGAGTTTAGCTGGGGGAAAGCTCGTTGGCAGATGTTAAAATTCCTAGTTTCTGGTGTTTGTGTTTCATGATGTTTTCTTGCCCTGTAAGCTGTACCCTTGAGTCCTGGTGCACGAATTGGATGTCAGGTGTAATGCGGGCATGATCAATTCTAGGAATCTAACAAATGAAAATTCATTGTACATAGTTGGAGTGTTTAGGGAACGATAGCAGTGTAGTCAAGCTATCTATCAAAAATAGTAGAAAGCATAGCATAAATATGGTTTGACTAGCAATATTGCAGGCAACGTTTTCTGGATTTCATATGGTTGTATCCTTTTTCTGTTTTTGTCTGTTTGAAGATGCGTTTCTGGATCTAAGTTAAGCTGTATGATCCACTTTACTGGTTTGTGTGTTTTTGATGGTTTTCTGTAGTAGTTCATTTTCGGCATAGCTTTCTATATAGAATTTGAAATCATGTAACGTTTCAAAGTCCAAGTTCGATCCTTTTTGTGTCTTGTAAAAGTCCTCATTTAAGGACTCATGCGTTGTAACGTGCTATAAATTAGTTTTAATCTTTTACTCGAATGTTCTCGAATGTTATGTATTCCAGCGCAGAGTTTGTATATTTGTATATTTATTAAATGATCGACGGACCTCATAAGCCCTCTCGATATATGTAAGGGTACAATAGGAATATAACAAAAATAGTCACACGCGTTACAATAACACAATAATAACAACAATAACAATTACAAGGACGCTAAAGATTCTGGCGAGAGGCGCGAAGTAAATTAATGCGACTCAACACATTTGCCATCGTCATGCCGGGCTCATACGCATCAGATTCCGCATTCAGAGCAAGACATATACGCAAAAACGGGTCTCGGGAGGCGAAGGCGGTCCTTGTCTCTGGGATGGCCAGCATCGCCCGAGGGCGGAGAGTTCTTGCAGGCACGTACAGCTGTATCGACGAGAGCAAAACCGGACAGTCGATGCTACCATTGAGAAGCCCAACGATAAAAGCCAGCCTAGCATTTCGTATTCGGTCGTCGAGTTGGGGTAACCCGAGCAACAAACACCTTGTTGTGTAGTCGTTGTTGCTGCCCCACGAACGGAGCGCGAAACGGGTAGCCCTACGCTGGATGGACTCCAAGCGCGCAACCCCCCGAGCAGAGGAGGGCCACCACACAACGCTGTTCATTTTCAAGGTTGAAATTAAAATATATAGTCTCTTTACTCTGGTCAGAGATGGAGGTCCCGTGGTACAGTCGTTAACTTGCACTACCTAACAACCACATCCGTCGTGAGATCAAAACTAGAATGGACCATCCCTACCACGTACCAAGGAAAGACCAACCGAATATGTGATACTTAATAAGTTTTGATGAAAGTTTTGCCTGTATAGACCGGCATAACCGCGAAAATCATTACGCCCCTACTAGAAAAAGAAGAAAAAGAAGTTGAAGAAGTCTCTGTACCAGTCCGCAAAGATCACAGTCGGTGGAGATGATATCATGACTCCAAGTCTAAACTGTCTTCTTACAATGCCTGTGGTCAGATTAAATTTTTGTATGATTGAATTTATTGGTAACATAAAAGCTACGATAATAGTGCATTTTTGTTTTAATGTTCCAATACTTACCCAGAAAAAAAAAGTTGTATTGAGCATACTGTAAAATGAAACATTTGGATGAAGTAATACAAATGCCATCAACTCTAAACATTCAACACCAAACAAACAACATCAACTTGAAAGTGCAAATAAATTGCTTGTTTAGAAGTGTCTGGCTTCGCTTTACGACCGTACCGACAATACAATTCGTTGCCCCATTTGCTGTCTAGCAATTGAAGCTGACTGCCAAAGCATATGCCACCCATGATAAGAAGGAGTGAAAGCGTGGTTTCTTTGCTTTTTTTTTGGCATCAAGTGGTATGATTTGTTCCTGTACTGCAAGAGTCAATATAAAGCCAGACACAGCAACTCAAAGACGTTCCTCAACGTTAGGCACTCAACCGCGTTTGCCAGCAAATATACCATCACCATTATAGCTTTCGGTAGTATCGCTTTAAGAAAGCACCTATCAGCAGAACATCGTAACGCGTACTGGCAAAGTACGCATACACGGGCGTGTATTTCTTATCTTTGTTACAGGCGTCAAACGCACGAATTATAATGATGTTTATTCAGCTTGTGCAAATAGAAACGTCGCGGAAAAGTGAAATCATTGATGTTAATTAGACGTAAATTAACGTCTTGTGCGTTGCCTGTGCCACCAGGTGCTCCATAGGTGCTGAGCGATAGTTTTGGGGGCATATCAGTGTAAGTGTAATCAGAACCTTCCGGCTTGTACCATCGTTATCAAACGGTAGAAAGCGTTCAAACCCGTTTACCGTAATTGCTAGCAATCCGTTTAAATCCTCGTCATAACCTTGACTCACTGTTGTTGCGGATCGGTTTACCCAAAATACACCCCTCATTAAGGTTGAGTCGATCGTTTAATGGGGCTTATGAGGCTACTAGCTATCTCGTCTTCATGTATGATAATTCCACTGATAATCAGCGTGTATTAATCTTCCGCGAATTGATTGCACCAAGATGCAGCGGAAGCGCTGTAGTGAGCAGAGCACTAATTTGCTCCCCCCAAATAAATCCAACATATTCTCCATCGGTCGCTCGGGCTTCCAGTGAATACCGGGAGAGAAAATTCCTTCCGCTGCATTATGCCACCAATTTACTGGGCAACATAAAATCTCGCCGGCTCATAATTAATCCCCATTTCCATTAATCTCGCTTAAGGTGTTCATGTGTGTGTACATGTGTGTGTGTGTGTGTGTGTGCTAAAAGGAAATTTGAATTAGTACGATGCATATGCTGCTGTATAAGCATTGCTCGCTGGGTCGTTCCATTTCCCATTTCGCCGTACTCGGTCGGTCCCAATGTCCTGTCATTGATAGCGAGCAAGATAATTTGTTTGTTTAACGATATTCCTGGTGGCATTACTAATTCGATTGCCCATTCATTAGCAGCAATGATGGCCCCTCCGTCGTCCAGACCGTTTCAACTTTTCGCCAAAGTGCCAGCCCGGAATAGGTTTTGTCGAATGTCCGCCGGTTTTGTTGCCACAGTGGACTGAAAATATGCAATGAAAATTGTGTACAGTTTGTATGGGAGTTTTTTTTTTTTGTGTGTAACATTCATTCAGTGGTGGCATACGTTTCGCGGCATGAGGAAATAGTTAGCTGGCTGGTATAAATGCTTTTTGCTTGCAGAGACCAGCTGGCTACAAACGATGACACCGAACAGGAAAAACCACCCATTTACAGCCGAAATCTAATATTAAAGAGGGTTTATTGCATTTTCGGCAATTTGCTGCGATATTATTTCACTGCTACACACGTAACCTGATTAGTATCTCATTATAAATAGATACCGACAAACTGGGCCCACAAAACCCCGGGGTTAACGCGGAGACTATAAGGGTGCGCTGTACGCTTCCAGGATTCGTACCCATGTTGACCTCTCCACCGAATTGGATCCTGCACACGTTTGCGTGAGGGATTTATGGCATCGCCATCGCCGGTCGGCAGGGATTGTGGTGGTACACCCTCATCCGTGTGCCGTCTGGCATTTGCAATATTCAATTTAAATCCGGCAAAAGTGCATACATCCCTCCGAATGGTAAATGCAGCGGGGTTTTGTTTCCACCAGTTCGCCCCACTCTGGCGCTCTCGAGCAAATCTCTGATAGTTTCGTGTTCTCCCGAGTACCACCTTTGGTTTGGACCGGCTGCCGTGTGCCGTCGTTTGTGGGTTTGCGGGAAAAGTGAAACAAACTGAGCGTAATGTGACCATTATGACTCGGTACTTTGGGCCGTTCTGTTCGAGCCGGTGAATTGGGGGACACAGGAAATGCGAAGGTGGTAGGTGGCAGAACAGGCACACACCCCTTTTCGGTGCAGGGTAACCACGACTTAGTGGTTATTTATACTAATTTTCACCGATCCATTGGTCTGGTTGGGCGAAATGATGCTACAGCGCGACAACGGTGCATACGGTAGGAGGGAGGTCGCTTATGGTTTTTTGGTCGCTTCCAAATGCTGCTTGTTTGCTTGCTAGGTTACCCGTTTACCAACCGCACTGTTTTTGGTGTGGTACGTTTGAAGTACGCAACCAAATGAATGTACGATTTGTATGTGGCCACCCTGTTGTCTCTTTGAAATGTGCTTGAACTACCGATGCATTCACGGTAATGCCGGACCGTATGTTGTTAGATAGGTTTCACACAAATAGCGGAACACTCGTTAATGCCTATACCAATACCGAAAAACTTCCACTTCATTGTACAATCCCGACACTGGAGACTTCTTAAACTTTACCTTAGGGCTCCGCAAGAATCAGGGGCATAGATGTTTCATAATGAAATTTGTACGTATGTGTATGTTTCGCAGCAAAAGCCTAAACCATCTTGGGAATGCACCAAGCGTGCCACTGCCACTCCGTCTCCTACCTCGGCAGTCGCACCCACCGCACAGGTTGATGAAGATCCGGCAGGAGCGGCAGGAGCATTCGAAGAGTGCAACAAATTGGTGGCAGCACCAACCAGTGCTACTGCAGCCACTACGACCAGTGCCGTTGTTGCTGCTGTTACTGCTGCTGTTGCTGTGTCTGCTACCGCTACCACTGGTACTGCTGTAGCCGCCGATGTTGCCGGTGTTAATGTGAGTTTCAGCTAGGCTGCACCAGAGTGTTTCCCCTACCCGAATGCCATTGCCGTACACCATTAGATTGCTTAACCTGTAACCTGTGCCCCCGCCTAACAGAGACCCGCTGGCGTATAACCCTTCACCAACCACACCACCAGTGCAGCAGTGTGGTACAGTGGCCATTTCATTTAGTGTGTACCGTGTACTGCTCCCATTCCTACTGCCCGGGATAACCTTTACGCCCACGTCGGCTGGTATATCTTAGACACAGCACGAACGAATCCCGAAACCATTCGGCGAAAGGCTCCCTCTGCAGGGGCTTAGGGTGGCGAATTATTAAGTTTAAAAATGCATTAACCCAAAATTGCTTCCTTACCTACTACCCCGTACGTCTTTTGTGGCATCATCCAATCTAGCAGTAATCTTTCATGATAGTTGTTGAATCATAGAATCACACCGAATCCAATTATTGATTGTATCCTTGCGCTACGGCAGAACCTCCTGCCAGCGTCATCTTCCAAGTAGTAACTGCTCCAAGTACAGTAGTGTCCTCTGTACTGTAGTGTGTGTCCTCTTACTTGCTCTTGCCCGTCTCACTAATGCGCTTCCCCCGTACCAAGACCATTGTTGTTCCGATTGTGACGATTGTGGCTTACCCAGCAACTGCAAAGTCCCCATAATCCTATCGTAGATTACGGTCAAAGCGCTACAGCATTAACAAGTGTGTGTGTGTATCTCGAGGCGTGGGAAAACGAGTGACTGTTGTGTCCTTTTGTTCACACGTGTACGCCTGACCGGAATCAAATCAAACAAGTTGACCCCTGGAGCAAGGGAGACTGTTCTTTCCCCACGTTGTGTTAGTGTGTGTGTGTGTGTGTATGATTTAGTGTGTATATTTTTGTATATGCGTGTACTTTCTTTTTTTATTTTTTGTTCTTTAACCGTAACATGCCCATAAGCTCTCCTACATACTGTGTGACCGTGTGTGCGTTTTGCTGTTTTATTGTAACAATCCTCCTTGTCTTGCATTTGGCTTGCGCGTGGTTTTTTTTTTCTCTCACATTCGTTATCGCTTTAACATTTGTTTTCTGTGTTTTTTTTTATTCCTCCCCTCCAATTACGCAGGTTACCGTGGCCACCCAAACAGGACACGAATCGCCCGACTTAGCCTTTAATCCAGATAAAATGACAACCGACAAGCACTGCTACGAATGCAAAGTGCGCTACCGAGATCCGAAACCGCAGGATCTGGTCATGTATCTGCACGCCTGGAAGTACAAGGTAAGTGGAGTTTGCAAACTACAGTAAAGTGCCGTGGGTAGTGACCGAGGAAAAAGGGTTGTTGTGAGCACCGAGCAACTGACTGTTCTTTTCTATTTGAGCTGTGATTTGTTCGAGGCTAAAACTTGAATATAGAATGTAGTTATTCCGTTAGGTTTCTTATGGTTTTATTATGCATTTCATATTTACACACCGGATAGAAAGCGTTGAAAAAAGGCTAATGCTTTAGGATATTAACTACCAATGCCATTCCCACCAACTACCAACTTGAATAATGCACGAAAAAGACTGGAAAATCCTTGCGGGACACTCGCATTGTGTCCCCAAGTGTGCTACAAAATAATGTGCACGTTCATTTCCGCATTATCATCAGAACAACGGTCGTTCGGTTAACGGTTGAGAACAATACAAAAAAGGCAAATTTATTAAATCAACAACCCGTGTGTGTATGTGTGTGTGTGCGGCGTGCACAATGATGATTTAAATTCTTCATTTACACTCCTTTGCGCGGGAGCGAGAAGCGACAATAAAAAAAAACGCTGGGGAAGGAAATTAAGCATTCCGTAGCACGGTGCCGCCAACCCACTCACCACGATGACACATTCGCGTGTCACACGGGGATGACGTGCACGTCTGTCGTGAGTATGGAAAGGATAACGCGCCAGTCGGTGCTGCTCTGCTGGACATGGTGTGTGAGCTTGTTCGCTTATCATCGCCGTGCCTGACGCACACACCTACACACACACATGCTAGTCTGCTAACCTTTCCTCGCACTCATAATGTCCCTGATTCCGACGCATGTTTCGTCGCATTTGTACAAAATAGCCCGCTGATGACCAACTTTGTGGTTTTATTCCGTAGGTGGAAATGTGTTTCGTCTTTTTTTGTTGTTGTCTATATTTCGCTGTCTTTTAGTTTCCGCTCATTTTGCGCCACGTAATGTCCATGTGCCGTTGCGCCGAGTGGTAAACGATTTGTGCCGAGTTGTATAAGCTGTCGCAATGGCACAGGAAATTATCATTTCCATACTTTTGTTTATGCGCGGTCACACAGCGGAACATCCAGCCGGGAGAGGGAGATTCAGTTCCATCATAAGCATATCCGCTGCCGGCTGGTTTTTGCTACCATTTGCCGCTGTATTTTCTGCCGCTACCCATTTAATTGCCTTTTTCTTGTACATTTAAATGTCACTCGTCAGCTCGTAGGGCTATGACCATTGGTCAGCCATATTGCATCGGTTGGCAATCTCAGTGTGTGTGTGTGTGTGGGTGTTGTGGGAAAATACTGATGACTAAGTTGAAACCCAAAACCAGATGGTTCCAGTAATCCTTTTCGCTCGCAAATGTGTGTAGCCTTAATGAGTGTCCACTGAGCCATGATGGATGTGGCATCATACGGTTGCAATATCATATGCTTGCAATAATTAACAAGATGAAAGATCCCAGAGAGATATAGATCCGTACGAAATGCTCAGTTTTTAGTTTATTTGTACAGCAGTTTACACGTCGTAAAAAAATATTCAAGTGAGGTTTTGTTATTGAATACTTGTTTAACTATTTTATTGCTATAATATGATAAGATACTTTTGCGTCATCAAGCGATAACTAAGAAAAACTAATAATCAAGCACTGAATATACTTTCCTATTATTATTACTTGTACCAGGATAATTTGTGTTTTCGTAATGTAATTTTCAATGTGTCAGGATGCGATTTGTATAATTGAGTCAAGTCGTACGACCTGACAACATGCCCGTCATGGGATCAAGCCACGTATGGATCGTGTCTCCCATACGTCGGAATGATTATCCTACTAAAATAATATTACTAAAAAGCTTTAATCCATGATAACAAGAATATTTTGCGCTCAAAGGACATACAAACATTGCAGGCAATAACAATTAATCAAAAACTAAAATCGTTAAAATGTGTGTTAACATATTAAACCACAATGAAAGGACAATACACATCAATAAACGAATAAATAAATGAATCAACAAAAGAAGTAACAATAATAGAAACTAAAATAGCTTGACTAAACTAAGCTAAATTTAAAAACTAAACTAATATATAGAACTACACTGGCTTTGAATTTTCCATCTTTGAGAGGAGTTAGTTTTATGTTAAGCTATAGGGAGCACTGTTTGTTATTAGGTCTTCAAACGCTTGAACATCGTCACAAAGTAAATCAAAGTGTGTTTGTCAGCAAAATGTTAAATAATGAATTGGATGCACCTTCTCTATTAGGAAAGCTTAACATTTATGCACCTGCTAGACCACTTCGATCAAATTTACTCAATACCGCACATAGACGTTCTCCCTCTCTTGTTGACCTGCTCACGATAGAGCACGTCGATGTGACATAGCCCGGTCAACAACAATTCTCCAGGATGCTCGGTCCCTGGCTGCAGCCTCCCATCCATGTTGACATAGACGCACGCTTTATGGAACTAACGATCCTGTATTATTAATGGCAAGGCAATTTAACGATTGGATTGATCATTTTAACTTAAATCTCTCGACTGATTGGTATAAGTGAAACTTTCTATTACTATTCAATTTCGGTGATAATAGTCACTGATCTAGGGATTAGTTTGAAACTTAACAATAATATAGTTTGATAAGTGGTCGTAGCACAAATATTCAGGACAATTATATGAATAAATAAATAATATATTAAAAAATTTCGTTTTGTTTCCATCTCCTTCACAGGGCCCTGGCTGGGAGTATGAAACTGAGCTGCCAGAATGGGCCAGAGTGGACTGGCACGACAATGAGTTTGAGTAGGAACTGCAGCACAAACTAGCGATGCTTCGACTGCAAACACCCTGATCAACTCATCCCAGTGTCCTGCAGCTGGATGATAATTGTGACCAGGCGAAGAAGAAGCAGAAACTGTGACCAAAACACAATTGTCATCTCGACACAATTGTGTTCTACGTAAACTAAGTCATACGACTTATGATCATAAATCACACTTCAACAACAACTGCAACAACAACCAACAAACAAAAAGACATAACCGAAAGGATCAAAATGCACCCCACGGTAGTGCAGCGCGTGGAAGACTTAACCGTAAGACGCTTCAAATAGTAGGAATATTTTTGTTAAGAACGTTTGTAGCGGACGAAAACTGAAGCAGAAACATCAAACTCCAATGGTATCAATAGTAAACAAAATATGGAAAAATAACAATGTAGCCACACGTAGGCGGCTACCAGAGCGGTGGGGTGTCTTATCCAACATCATAAATCACAGTACGCTAGCAGGACATTGCGTGAATCCATATTTACGTGCATATTATTAACGTTCAATGAAGCTGCAGCGTTACGGTGTCACAATGTGGGCTCTCTCGCTAAACAACGCTGGCTGCACGCTGCGAAACGTGCGAAAGGAGAGAGGACCCTCTAATGAAATACTAACCCATGGTGGTATGTAATTGAAAATGTTTTTTTTTTTTCTACACAGCATAATATTTCACACCGATCGTAGCAATAGTGTGTAAGCTTTCAGACGGGCCGAAGGGCTGAGCAATGGGAAGCTCCAATGTGTCCCGTAAACGTGAAAAAAAAAACAGTCGTAATGATCTTCCGTCGCTGCGGATTATAGCACAGCAGTTAACGTTACATTTTATAATAATTGTATCGCAGCAAAAGCATTGATTTATATCTACCGTGAAATGGTTAGAGGAGATACTGCGAGGCGCAACTAGGAGACCGTGAATATGTTACGCTAAGACATGTGTCACAAATGTGCACTTTAATACGATACATAGGTGTGTGTGTGTGTTTTGGTTGACATAAACCATTCTGTTTCATGTTGTTTAAAAATATTTTTTAAAATGTCATCCCTTTGCTCCTTCTTTCTCCGTGTTGTTTACGATGTTTCTCTTTTTTCTATCATTAATATTTCTCCTTTTGTAAATGTTAACTGTTCCTTTCTTATTAACTAAATGTTTCATGCATTTATTACCACTGTTTCTTTTCCTTCAATGTATTGTCTTCGTTTTATTCAAGTTCTTCATATATTCAAGACAGTATATAGGTGGTGAAATACGACAGGTTAAAAAGAAAAGGAACTAGATTGCAGTTAGCAATTAGACAATACAGCGAAACATTTAGTTTGTGATGCGACTAAATGTATGGTGATGTCGCAACAAATGAAAAATAACAACAAGAAAAATGCATAAAAAATACAATACCAAACATTTTACATAGTTTTCAATTTGTTACGTTTAAGAAAATGAAAGTGAAAACAAACAAAAAACAATACAGCTTTGCTACGTAGAAACTGTCCTATAAGCGAACGAAGACGTTAAAAACTACGAAAATCCTTAGAATTGAAGTTACATACTGCAAACAAAGAAGAAGAAAAAAGACCACAATGGACAGTCGTGTTTAGCTTTAAGCATACAAAAACAAAAACAAACAAACGTTATCGTAAAGTAAAACTTGTTATACATGAAAAGACGAACAACAATGGAAATTGCCACTATCTCTTACTCGCAAACAAAATGCGCATATATATCTTTAGTTTCGTAAAATTAGTTTTATGTTTTAACTGTGTTGCAAAGCTTTTTTAGAACAGTGTACGACGAAACGCGACAAAAAGCACACTTTATCACACCATCAAATAACCAATCATTTGCGGTTGGTAGAAAACATTCAGCGAGAACAGAGGATAAAACAACCGAACTCCTCCCCAATGCTAAGCAAACTACTCCTTTTCGGCAGTGGTGGTGTTAGGTTAGGTAGATGTATCTATAATTTGATTGCTTTTATTTGTCTTGTGAAACGGTCGGACTGTCGGTTTGGACACACACGGTTGCCAAAGAGTAGCGTCGGGGTGAAAAAAGTAACTTTCAAACTCCCCTCATCACCCTTCCCCACTTACCATTATTGCCCGACGCTGGTGGAAACAACTGCAACAAAACCGCACGCAGCCCGAATCGTCATTCAATCAACGACAACCGCCCTCCCAGGTATGGTTGATTTTGGCGTTTTCGCATTTTCCTGCCATGGTTTTTGGATTTCGTTTCGATTCATCCGGTTGGCGGCAGCAACCGGCAGCTCATACAGCAGCATGTTTGTAGTTTTTTTTTCTCCCACCGTAAGTAATTGGTGGTCTGGAATGGAACCGGTCGGAATTTACAGCAAACTCAAAACGTAAATAAAACACCGCCACATACCAACGCGTTCTGCTACGTGCGGTGGGGGGAGGAGAGGTTGTTGATTTTGCTGCATAGGGGACAATTTTGGGTGTTCCTGATTGGAATGAATTCGACGCATTCAAACATCAACGGGCAGAACAGGGTGTGGGATGCTAAGAATTGGTGGAAGTTATTTTTTGCTGCTCGGTTGAGAGTGGTGTGAAGGTAGGCAGAAGGGACCAACACACCTGTACGAACAGGGAAGTTAACGCTGTGTAATTCGAGAGTTTTGCGTGCAAAGTTTTAGCAACAAGACGCTTTTGTGGAAAATTAACTTTTCCACCTTTTTTGTGTGAAACGGAGCGTTTGCCACTGGGAGGCGGCACTGGGTGAAGGAAGTGCCACAAAACTCTTCGACAGTACATACACACACACACACGTGATTGCTATGAATGGGGACAGCATTGTTGTGGATGAGTTTGTGAATTGTTGGCTTCCACAGCGTGCCGAAGCCCGCCAGAAGTCGTGGGTTTGGAATCGTTTAGTGAGCAAAAGTTGAAAGCTAAAAATCAAATGTAGCATAAGTACATAAGAACGCGTGGTAGTAGCAGCAGGTTTCAAGGGCAATTGTCATCCTGAGCCTGAGGGGAAAGGATAAGGACACTTGAGACTCCATAAAAGACATAACCGGGTGAAGCTGTGAGATGGTAGCAGAAGGAATTGTAAAGTCGGTATTTAATCTAAGAGAGAAAGGGAAATAAATCCACACCACAGTGTAGCAAACAGGCTAGCCAGGAACCAAATGGCAATCCATGAACATTGAACGAATTGGCAGCCTTCCCTTAGCTAAAGAGAACAAGAGAGAGAGAAAGTGGAAGGAAGTGAGCAAAACTATCCATCATCCTTGGCAGTCGGTGTAAGTAGTCAGGCCGGGGCTCATGCCAGGAACTTCCAGAGGGAAGATAGTTTGCATGCAAAGGAAATGAAAATTCCTGTCTGCCTTTTTTTCGCACTTTTACAAAAGTTGGCTTCCTGTACCTGTAAAAAGTGGCACACGTTCATCGTTTTGATTGCCAGAAAAGGTTTGCTGCAGAACAATGGGAGTAAAGGAACAAAAAGGCAAGCCCCCGGGGGCTTCTGTGCAACATTTACTTTTACCAAAACCTTAGGGAAGTTATTTGAAAATCATGATTTGATAGCGGAAACCATCGACGATAATGATATTTGTTCGCATTCTCCATGTAATTTCAACGCTACTGCTGAAGAGAAGGAAAAAAACACATCCAAACTGCGCTTTGCCGTAGGAACGGATTTTTTAAACCAATTTGTGCTGCGCATTTTCATTTTCTACCTTTGCTTTTGTGTAAATACACCCAGCTGCCATTATATATCCTGGAAAGCTCGCTTAACCCGTTACTACGCGTTACTACGTTCACGTTACGATAACGAAGAAAGTTACGTAGGTTGGATCGAATGGTTCTACCCGTACGTTTCTTCGTTCGTATTTCGACAGGGGGACAAGGGTGGGATAATGTAAACGACAAAAGACACATTTTCTAATCATTCAATTAATATTTCCTTCTTCGTGTTACCTGTTAGTGTTTTCTTTGTTGGTATTGTTTTCTTCTAAAGAAATTAAAAAAAACAGCAACCAGCAAACGAATCGTTTGTTCTTTTCTTTGTTTGCTCGTTTATGTAAGACTTTTCTATCATCTATTAAGCATTTGTTTTGGATTCTTCTAGATTAGTGTTGTGTAGTGTATGTTAATTGCGTTTGCATTGCGCTGCTTTTTATGTTCAGTGTTTATGTTGTGTTGTGCAAAAGGTTCCAGTATAGGTGTCCGTATATATTCGTCCTTTCTAAGGGTGAAACAATATTGTAGAAGAATATTTTAATTACCTTCTCATTGGTAGTCTATTACTTTTACCACTTATGTTTTATTTAATGCGTTCAATAAACATCGGTGTTTTTAAGCATACAGTGGCGAGTTTAGGGGGATCCCCTGGCGATCACCCAGGTCCGTCTACCGTTAAACCCGCCACTGCTTACATATACTGTTTCGTTTGTAATGTGGCATTATTAGTTCAGCTAGAAGCGTAAAACACAGTACAGAAAATAGAAGGCAAACGATCATTTATTTTATGTATACAACTATTTAAATATTTGACAGGTTATTTAAGCTACTCCAGTGGTCACATAAGTTTAGCTCTTGCTCTTTATCCATCATTCATTTTAAATGCTATTTGTAAGTGTTTGATTTGTAACATTTGTTCTTCGGTCTGATTTATACATCATACAATGCACTTTTATTCTGTTTTTTTTTTGTCCCTATCTATTTGTTTTTCCGTGCCACCACTACCCCGTATAGTTTTAATTTCGTACTGCTACTACTTGCTACACTTTTAATTTAAAGCGTTTAATTCGTGTTTTAAAACCATTGTAATTTTGTTGCCCATCGATATCAAATGAATAAATATGTGAGAGACAGAGAAAAAAAAAAACATATAAAGACAATGACAACGACTCCAACAATGGTCCTCGCGTCTCCAGCCAGTGCGTGAAAATGATGACTGTGAAGCAGTACTGCAAAACCGAAACCGAAGTAGTGTGATACCCAACCCCAACTCGCAGCCCCAAAACAACATCAATCTCGTGTAAAGCCTACATGGGGCAATTAATTCACCCTGCTCGAAGTACGTAGTACGAATTTGGGGAAAACAGACACAATAAACCAACATAGAGAAGAGGAAAAAACAACAGCAGAAATTCTCCATAAACCTTAATCACCACCACTACCACCACCAGATGATACTGGGGCACTGGTCACGCTGCATCCTGTGCCCTCTGTGTGATTTGGTACAATCAAAGGATTTGCTGCAGAAAAATGGCAGTCAGCTCACTGAGCAGGAAAGGAAAGGAAAATAAAAAAGATACCAAAAACAAGCCAAAAAGCGATAAAGAATTGGCTTGTGGAATTTTCAATTAACAATCCAAAGCCAACAACTCTCCCCCGGGGACGTCCGTCCCGTTCGAATGCTTTCCTTTACATCGAAATTATCTTTCCTTTTTTCCCAAGTCTCACGCGTTCAAGATTCCTGTCGTCCCATTTTCCACGAAAAAAAGAACATCATCGCTTTCCAAAAAAATGAATGATAAAGTTGAGTTTGATGGTATGGTGTGTGGTGGCGGTCGTGATTGGATTGGTATAATTTGTGTTTCCATTTGTGCTGTTGTTCCCATTTTTTACGTTTTTCCTTCTTTTTTGTATGTGTATTGCCTTTGCTTTTGCTGGCGTTCGCTAATAGACAACAGATACACACACACAGACAAAGCGCAACAATCAATCGATCGAACCCCAAAACCCACCCATCCTGTGGCAAAGGAGAAGGATCATCATGTTTGCCGCATGTTTTTCTTTTCTTTGGTTTTCCACTCGAACTCCCTCCCACTGCTGTCCACCAATCAGACCATCAGCATCCCTTTACCCCATCCCCGTCCCCAAAGGATAAGACTTGACATCCGAAAATTCCTTCCTCAATTATTCAATTATCAGGCAGGTTTCCTTTTTTTTTTTGCTCTTTGGGTGTGTTGTGTGTTTAGCGAATTTTTGGGCTCAATTCTTGCTTCCGGTTCCTGTGCGTGCGTGCGTACGCTTTTTTTTCTTTCTTTTTCTTTGCCTTACCAGGATAATCCTGTTTCATTGTGTGTGTGTGAGTACGGCTTTCTGATGCGCCCATTTGCCACCGTCAGCCGATCGCGAGGTCAACGGGCTGTAAGCCGGTGGGGATATTGAACGTTGTCGCTGCTCGGGAAGTCCTTCATCTTCCTTTTTTTGGATTATCTGAACCGTGGAACCACTAAGTCGAATCCCGGACATCAAATCACAATGCACCAGGGAATGGACCATTGGAGCAAGGTTGATTTGGGAAAGGGGTTTCCACCCCCCAAAAACGTGATCGTTCTGTAAGCTCTTTGAGGGAAAGCTGTTTTTCGCTCTTTCCATTTTAATGTTAACTTCTCGCTGTCTTTTCTCTCTCTCTCCCTCTCCCTCTCTCTCTCTCATCTCCTCTTTTAATCCACTCAATTATAATCCCTTCAGCTTCATAAGACATCAAGCGAATGAGTGACTGAACGCAGCCAGCGCTCAGCTGGATGGTTTGTTCGTCCAGTTCTCTTCCGTCGTCGGTCGTCCGTCCATTCGTTCGTTTTGGGGCGGGCGGGAAATCCGTTTCCGATGGGGCAATAGGATTTTCGCAGTGTTTGCTAAAAATTTCGTCCGGTCGACACACAGTCTACCCCAGCTGCCCCGCTTCTCGGTGCCGACTGTTCGATGGTTTGGTTTGTTTGTATTTTGCTTTCCGCGCTTTTCTTCGCCCAGCGTTCATCGAGTGTGCCATATTTCCCCCGAGTTGGAGTGGAGGAGACCTTCGCGGTACAGGAAATTGAAAAGTGATTATCATCGGGGAACCAACGGGCAACGGTTCACAGGCGTTTGGTCCGCGCCGTGACACACGGACGGTATCGTTCGGGTCCCATTTCCGGGTAAAATTTGAAGCCATCGACGAGATTGGAAGTTAGGAAATGGTTCCGTCACGTTACAAAAAAAATAAGAAAACGATCGCAAGACAGCATTGCTAGCAGTCGTTAAAAGATTGATTAATGTTGGGATTGTGAACAAAAAAAAGAAACATCCTTCCACTTCTTGAACCCAATTGACACCTTGGGGGACCTATTTCCGATGACTGATGTTTCGGGAGTGGCTAAAAATAGCGTGAGCTTTTAGTGAGTGACGATAGGACTGTTTTTATCATTTCGGATTATTGTCCTCAGTCCCTGTCTGTTGCAAATGTTGGTGACCGTGATTTAATTTTTTGTATTCATACCTTTTATTTGCATCACGTTTTTCAGCTTTTCCAAAGCGTACAAAGAGTACATGACAGTCGAGTAAGTAGAAAGAGATAAAAATAAGAAAAAAAGGTAAAGAAAGGCGCAAATAAGAACAAGGAAAAATAAATCAAGAATGCCCAAAAGAATGAATCTCGAAAGATATTGCAAAATGGAAGAAAAAAGAGTGGAAAATATAATTGAACTGTGCCTTTTTCTCAGTAGTAAAGCGCGTAGGAAGTGATGAAAATGCGAAAATGCGTGTTTAAAAGTCGCCCATTGATGGGAAATATGCAAGACGGTAATTTGATTGCAAACAAAAAAGAGAAACCTTCTGGAATCAGCATGGATTTAATTTGTCAAAACTTCCGTCAAAGTGGAAAGAGCATAACAGTAAACATACATGGACCCGATGGTTTTGGTAAGTATGAGATACAAGCTGTAGATATAATATAATAATACAAAAATTCAAACAAAACTTCATGAAGAAAAAAATAAAAACATTAACTTAAACAACGTCAACGTATCATACAAAACAAAAAACTAAATTGTCAGGGTTTTTGTGGCATCACTACACAGCGCACCATCTCCCAACAAAGGGACTGAACGTTCCAGTTGTTTGTACAATGAGTGAAGTAGAAGGAAGAATCTGACGGTGGGTGTTATAATGCATACGAATGTACAATAATTTCCAAACTAAAATGCATAACATTCTGTATCGATACTATTAAACGAAATGGAAATGTTAAAACGAAACCAGATAACGAAATCATGCTAATTTTCTTTACTAAACCATTCCCATTTGCTTGCAACATACAACCGCAAGCATGTTTACATACACATCTAAATCTACTGTCAGGATAATGGTGTAAGATGTATAAGGACAGTAAGGGCAATTTTTTAATAAAAAAAAGCTTACCATTATACGCATTGTTTCTATAAATATCGTCTGTGCTAAAATCCGATCCCAGCGAAGATGGGTAATGGAATTGTAAACAAAAACTCAATATTTAGAAAAAATCCAGCAAAATGGATACATTAATCGAAACGGAAACAATAAGCAAAGGGGTGAAGGTAACGTTGTTAAAATAATAACAAGTATAACAAATCGAAAGCGAAGGTGATAAATGAAGCAGTACAGCGGGAGAGGTCATTCTGATAAGCAAACCAGAAAATAGTTACAAATAAAACTAACGTGTTTCATCTTTGCACTATCACTCATATTGTAGAAATGGACTTTGAAAATTGAATATTTACTACACAAACATGGAATTAAGATAACACATTCACAAATGCAAAGGTTGTAGATTGCTTTTAATCATATAATTGATTCATTTCCTGTAGAAAAAAAAGTAAAATGTTGCATGCCATGGATGTTTCAAATAATTTTTAAAGAAATTGTGTGGGTTTAGTTTGCAAAAGTACATATTTTTCCTGGTCGAATCCAATGTTTTAAGTAATGATTAATTAATTATGCAAAGTGAAATGAATACTTCAATCAATACCACTTTGCTTTGCTAAGTTTGTGAGTGAACCCTTTTGGTGGAAAATAATTTTGAATGCAATCTACGCCAATGTGTGTGGTGTGCTGTACAATTTTCGCCCATTGGTTTAATCACAAACCACCCGGAAAAGTTTTACCATGCACGCTCTGGGTGTGTGACGAAATTGTTAAAAATTTCATAATTATTTCTTTTCTTGGAAATGTGTTTAAAAGCTATTGAACTATTTAATTTATTATGTTGATGACCTTTTAAGTTAAAGTTTTATGTTTGAATTTGTATCATTCAAATGAAACATATAACCAGCAAGAATTATATTTCTTATGTATCAACTAAAATCAAATCTGTTAACCGATCATTACGGAAGCGAGTGGATCAAAACAAAGAAGAAAATATAACGTAAAAATCAAACTCAAGAAATAATCATCAAAAGCTTTAAGAAAGTAAAAACCCATACTAGTAAAACAAGCGACATGAAGCAACCATCAAAAAAAGGAGAAATAAATAAGCCGTAGCACTTTCAACCCGTATAGATTGAATACAAGAAAACCATTGCTGGTGATGGATGCTTTTAGCGACACATGGCTTGATGGAAGCTATACATTTTTGCCAACATAGGACGTGAGTAACTAACAGGATCAAGAACCACAAGTAAATAAATTAAAATATAGCCTAACAGCGTTACTATCAACAGTTAAACTAATCATTACTCATCGAGCTTTTTAAAACACAGTAACAACTCAACAGGCGACCGTTGATCGCTTGTGCATGATTTCACGTTTCCAGCGCCCTATTAGCTGATAAAATTGTTATAAAAAAATATAAAGTTGAGCCAACCGCAATTTAGCAAGAATGGAAAGTGAAGGTTAAAAGATTAAGTAGATTTATTTCTTTTTTAACTATCTTTTATCCTGTTTGATTAGTGTGTTGTTTGAAGTACCATTACCGTTTTGTATGAATTATTTTATGTTTCTGGCAAACTGTTCTCCAATGAACAAGAGTTTGTTTAGAAAGGGGTGCATTTTTAAATCGCAAACTGTGACACATTTTTATGTATTCATAAATAATTGTTATTCAACAAAGGCACATCAATATGCGTACAATGCGTTTTTAATTTCAAGCGTTGATACAAGTTAAAACTAGACAGTAAAAAAACAACTGATAACATATTCTATAATAAAAACAGAATCATGATCATAAAGTAAAAATGTAAAAGTCAAAGGAAAGAATACGAAAAGAGATAAAAAAGGATGAATTTAAAAGGAAAAACAATGAAACAAGTTGTAACACAAGAATGTGCAAAAATATAACAAATGTTTTTTTATAGAGTAGTAAACTTAATTAGGAAAAACAAAG
Source organism: Anopheles arabiensis (assembly GCF_016920715.1). NCBI lineage: Eukaryota > Metazoa > Arthropoda > Insecta > Diptera > Culicidae > Anopheles > Anopheles arabiensis. Next base: position 38,184,151 of record NC_053518.1, read on the forward strand.
ATTCATAAAACACACTACACTCTGGAGTAGTTTCAGGCTAGCATACAAGAGATAGTATTCTTGAGAATCTTGATACATAGTGTACATAGAACACGAAAGAAGGGTGAAGAAAAAATAATGCTACCACTAATAAAAGCTACACATTGGATCAAAACTAATACATAGAGGAATAGAATAAGGTACGGAATTTCAATGCTAAGTTAAGGGAAAGGGAAGGTTGCAACTCAACGTAGGGCTGTATGAGAATCCTGTTCTAGCGAGATTTATTCATAACATGACATGGATTTGATTTCGTTTTATTAAACAAAAAACGTATATGGTACGAGTATTTAAGTAAACATAAACTATGGTATCTCTGCTACAATAACAATGTGGTGAAAGAACGGCGGAACGGTGTGGTGCGTGGAACTTGGGATTATATCAACCGAAGGGTTCATAATCCGCAGCTCGAAAGCTCGCAATAATTGGGATAATGGAAGGAATATTTTGTAACTTTTGGAAAATAACGGAAATAAATAACATATCTGCACAAAATATCATACCGACCAAGAGTTTATTCATACGGTTGTTTTAAATACAGGTTTTCCCCGATATACGCCAGTTTCATCGAAATCAATGCCTATATACTAGTGGTGGGAGTTCGGAATCGAACCTACCCGATTCCGATTCCGTGTTCGGAATCAATTCCGGAGCCGATTCTGGTACTGGAATCGATTCCGATTCCGGAGTCGATTCCGGAGTCAATTCCGGAGCCGATTCCGGAGTCCATTCCGGAGCCGATTCCGGAGCCGATTCCAGAGTTTACTACGGACCCAATTCCGGAGTTTACTCAGGAGCCGATTCCGCGGTCAGAATCAGCTCTGGGATCGGAATTGACCTGGGACTCGCAATTTGCCCCGAAAATGGAATCATAATTGACTTCAGAATTAGAATTAGCTCCGGAATGTGAATTTGTTCTTGAATTAAAAAAAGAAGTTTTAAAAGCGAAATCAGTCCGGGAATCTTCATGAGAATGGATCGTTTACAAGTAAATTTTGATTTTTTGCGGTTATCAATACGTAGTATGATTGGACCCAAACGCCTATTTTTATGGCGATTCCGAAGCTGACTCCATTTGGCCGATTCTATTTTAGGAGTCAATTCCGATTGGAGAGACGATTTTGATTCCGGAACCGATTCCGATTCCAGATTCGATTCTGAACCCAATTCCGATTCCGGAGCCGATTCCGGAATCAATTCTGGAGTCGATTCCGGAACCAATACCGGAGTCGATTCCGATTCCGGAGCCGATTTCGGAATCGATTCCAGAAACTAATCCCAGACCTACTATCCGGAATCGATTCCAGAAAACTGCGGAGCTAGCCGGAATCGATTCCGACAAAAACATCATTTTTCCCATCACTACTATGTACCCTTCGAAATTCCACCCACAAAAATCTATAAGAGCGGTCGTGTGGTCAGATAAGTGGATATCAACACCATCGATTCTTTTCTGGTGAGAGATTGTGCCGTTTAGAACCCGTATAGTGGTCATTTAGTAGATGTGTGGCAGTTGGTTTGTTATTCAAATATCCGGGCGAAATTGAGTCCCGCTGAGCCCGGATAAACGGCACTCCGCTGTAATTGTTGAAAATTTTCATTTTTTGCTTATTTGCTCATCAAGGGTTAAAATCGATTGCAATCTTTCAGTGAAACATTTCATGGGAATCATTTCACGAAATGTTTCGAATTTTACTTTCGCTCTGCAGTCTGGTACAGAATGCAAATATCACATTAAATACTATTTCATTTATGTATGAAGCCAATAAATAAATGATAAATACATTCCTTACATCCTTTTTAATAAATTTTGGTTTCAAATTTACTTCATTTTTTGAATTTCCGTTGAAAAGGCACACTTTCCGGTGCAAAGGCACACTTGATCGCAAATTCGACTCTTGGACATAGTGTCATCAACCGAGCTGGACACACACACACACACACACACACACACACACACACACACACACACACACACACACACACACACACACACACACACACACACACAATCGCACACGCACACACACACTGTCAACTGAAATCAAAACAAAGCAAAAAACCTCCACTCGTACGAGGAACACAAATGAAACGCTAAATTTAGCTAAGCTTACACCTTTTTGCAATAATTGTGACTAAATAGCAATAACACCATAAAGCGTTCAAAATTATCTTAAGTTAGCAACACACAAAAGGTAGAACAAACCTTCCTACATTACACATCACATGGCTGTCGAACAAAGCGAAAGTGCCTAAAGATCATTCCAATACGACATTCTTCTGTAAGTAAAGTTGCGTTTCAGTGCGTAAAACAGCATTCTAGAACATGTTTCTTTTGGCAGAGAATTAACGAAACAAAGAGCAATTTAGTGTGGCCTTACCGAAATGTTCCGAACGCTAGGCGCCACCGTTTTGCTGCTGAAAATAAGCCTCACGATTGCGTATCGGCCTGTGTTCATCTACCATGGCATTCTTACTGGTGCGGATAGTATGGGGCATTTGGTCAATAGAATCCAGGAGGTATGTGTTTTCGTGTACGATACATCGCTTTATTCTGTAATTGTTCTCTGTATCGCTCTTCTCTCCTTGCGCACAGGTTCACCCTGGCACGGTGGTGTACAATTTTGGGCGTTTTGGTGGATGGGCCAGTCTGATAAATGCCTGGCATCAGGTGCAAGCGGCACACGACAACCTGAAATTAGTCTGCGATTTGCATCCGGACGAGGGCATCAACATGATCGGCTATTCGCAGGGTGGTCTGCTGGGTCGGGCAGTGCTGCAGATCTATCCGGACCACTGTGTGAAGACGTTCATCTCACTAAGCTCCCCGCAAGCGGGTCAATTCGGAGGTAAACGTTGTTCAAAGGTTCACAACACGTGGATGTTGAGTAACCATTTTAATCCATTTTTAACCCTTCCTCTGTCGTTTCAGATGACTTTTTGCATTTAATCTTCCCCTCGCTCGTTGCACGAACGGCGTACGAGCTTTTCTACTCGCGCGTCGGCCAGGACACGTCCGTGGGCAACTACTGGAACGATCCGCACCATCCGGACCTGTACGAGCAGTATAGCATTTTCCTGCCATACGTCAATAATCAACTTCCCTCCGTCAACTCTACCCAGTACCGAGAGGCCCTGCTGCGGCTCAACCGGATGGTGCTGATTGGTGGGCCCGATGATGGGGTGATTACACCCTGGCAGTCTAGTCATTTTAGCTTCTTCGACCAGAAGTACAACGTGCTGCCGCTGGAGAAGAGTGTGATTTACACCGAAGATTGGATCGGACTGAAAACGCTACAGGAAAGTGGCCGATTGCACATAATCGAGCGGCAACATGTGCGTCACTATCAGTGGCATCGGACGAACGATGTGATCGACGATGTGATTATGCCATATTTGGACTAGTGTTTCGGTTCACACCACACCCCAATCACGGAGGAAACCATGATTTTCTACCTTACGTTACCAAGGTTCCCAGCGGATTGCTGGGGAGGAGTTTGACATAACTGAAAAAGCAATAGGATGTTTTATGTTTTTTTTGTGTATATTTGCTACTGTGTATTTTATGTTTTGTGTTAGGTAGGAATTATAGTGTGGTTAAGCTTTACGGTCACAAACACAATTTAAGGCTGATTTTTTTAAATATTACAAGTTAAACAGCACGCGGTGCCACTAGCGATAGGAGGATCTCCACTTTCCCATAGGAGGAACAAATGTTTTGGGTAAAATCTACACTACATAGAGGTAGTAATAATATCGGATTTATAAACAAATGAAACTCGAAAATAAACTTTAACAGGTTTTGCTGAGCACAATTTAATAAACTCATCAACAAAGACAAAGGCGGTTTCATCAACAAAGACAAATAAAATAGTTGTTTAACGACCGAACTGGCTAAATAAGAGCAAATCAGCTATGTTACCGGTTGAAATAACTAACTTGCCTAACAATTTTTTGTTTAAAAAGTCTAATAGCATTTAGAAGATTCCAATATGAACTGAGGCTTCCGATTACTCCTTCGAGGGCCTTCGCTATTATCCAGCATTCATAGTTAATTAATTAGTTTTATGTATACGATCATTTACCAGCAATAATACCATATTATGCCAATGACTGCTCACTTCTACTCTAAGTTCCTTTTAATGTGCTTCAAAGAGACTAATTGTGCGACCTGTAATTCAGTTTTTCTATGAATCAGTTCTTTCGTTGTAAATAATCAACATCACTACGATTGTGTTTGGTAGGTAAGTGTGTTTATTCGTTTTTCCTTGCGCTGGGGTTAATATTGTCCCCTTACCGCGCAGATTGATCCCTCTCAGGGACATAAGTGTGTGAGTGTTAATTATTCGCCCTTTTTCGAGGTAAAATGTAAAAGGCAATCAAAGGTGAAGCGCATCGATGAGCTTACTGCTTGTGTGTTGTTAATACGATACACGCGTGTGCGAAAACAGATGAGAGCGGTTAGTAAAGCAATGATGTGCCGGCAATCGTTGTGATAATGCGACAAAATGAAGGAAAGAAAGAAAAAAAATGCACCAAGATTCCGGCGAGATGAAGTGGTGTATGCCTGCCCTTCCTAACAGTAGCCACGATCCGGCACGCGGCGACGCGGCGCACTCTTCAGGATGTTGTCCACGCGCAGTATCATCTCGGCCGCCTCGGCCGCGGACATCAGCACCTGCCGCTTCACCGCGAACGATTCCGTGATGCCGAGCTCCTTCATGCAGCCCACCTTGCCGTTGTTCATGTCCAGCCCCATCGTGCTCTTGCCCTGCGAATGGCCGGCCCGCAGCTCCGACACGAGCTGGGCCGAATCGTACCCGGCATTGTCGGCGATAATCGTCGGCAGCTGCATCAGCGCCCGGCCGAACGATTCGATCGCCATCGCTTCCTTGCCGGCCGTTTCGGCGGCCAGCTTGAACACGGCCGTCGCCATCAGCGTCTCGGAGCAGCCGCCCCCGTACACGACGCGCGATTCCTTCACCGTCGCCGCCAGCACGCACAGCGCATCGTGCAGCGAACGTTCCGCCTCGTCGATGATCTGCTGCGTCGCGCCGCGAATGACCACCGTGCAGGCCTCGCCGAGCGGCACGCCCGAGAAGCGCAGCAGCGTGTCCTCGCCGATCATCACCTGCTCGATCAGGTCGCACTTGCCCAGCTTCACCAGGTCGGGATTGTCGAAGGTGGACACAATCTCGCCGCCGGTCACCAGCGCCAGCCGCTCGATGCCGTCGAAGTCGGCATGCTCGATCGCCATCACGCCCGCATCGGCAAACAGCTGCTCGGGGTAGTTGTAGATCAGCTGCCGGTTGATGAACACGTTGATGTTGTGCGCCAGGATCTTGTCCACCTTTTCCTTCATCTTTTCCTTCTCGGCCACCTCCAGCTCGGCGATCTTCGACATCGAGTCGACCTTGATCGACGAACCGAACACCTTGATCTTGTCCGTGTCCATCGGCGTGTTGGCGATCAGGATGTTGGCGTTCTTCACCGACTTGGGCTGGTGGACGCCCGGCTTTTTGTCCAGCAGGAAGCCCTCGTCCAGGAACGACTCCTCCAGGCAGCCGCCCAGCTTCTTGATGCGCTGGATCGCGCTCAGCGAGCCGGACCCCTTCAGGCGCAGCACCGCATCGACGGCCAGCTTGGCAAAGTGTTCCTTGTGCTGGGACAGAATCTTCGAGCTGAGTGTGGTGCGGGCAATGTTCAGCAAATCCTCCCGGAACCGCTCCTGGTTGGCGGAGTTGTCCGCGGCGGCACCCTGCAGAGCGGTGCGGGCCACGTCGGCCGCCTGGCGCCATCCGGCAATGATCGTCTGTGGGTGGAGCTTCTGTTCCACCAGCTTCTCCGCCTCGCGGATCAGCTCGGCGGCGAACACCGTGACCGAGGTGGTACCGTCGCCGACCTCGTCGTCCTGCACTCGCGACATGTCGACGAGAATCTTCGCGGCCGGATTGTCCACCCCGACCGCCCGCAGGATCGTAGCGCCGTCGTTCGTCACCTCGATCTGCCCCGCGTTCCGGCCGTTCGCCACCAGTATCTTGTCCATGCCCTTCGGTCCGAGGGTGCTTTTTACCAGCTCGCCGATGGCGATGGCGCCCACGAACGAAGATAGACGGGCAATTTCGCCCTTCTCCTCCTCGGCTTCATGCTTCAGGATGCGCACCGGGTTGAGAGACACCATTGTGAGTGGAATTAATTTACAGCCGGAACTTGCACAGAAAACACGCTTCCTCGTCTGAATCACAAGGGGTTGTTCTTGCAGAAAATGGAAAAAAGACGAAAAAGCAATGCGGCTAATTTGACAGCGGCTGTCAGGCCGATGATGTTCGAAAACGGGCAGAAAACAACCCGATGCTATAAACATGGTTGTCGAAATTCGAACATCGAGATGTACTGTGGCATTTGTGCCTTTTGAAAAGGCGGTTAAGTTTTAAAAATTGAGCAAAAATATGAAAATTAGCTGATTTCTTGGTTTTCTTGTACGTAAGATTTACTTGTTAAATATTCCTGGCTAAAAGGCAAAAATCCTTCTAGAATCCGTATCAGATATAAGTGTACAAAGTAGAACGCGTCTACAATGTTAGTTATTTTACTTATTGTTTTATTAATCTGTGCCTCATGGCTCATGACAAATGCAAAATAAAAGATATATACCAGCCGTGTCGTGTTGGACCAGTTATGATACTTGAAGAGAACCGAACAGAAAGCAGTCATAATTTTATGATTTTATTTGATTGGTTCTGTTGAACAGATCATGCTATCTATTGTACTAAGTTTGATCAAATGTTTGCCACTGAAATGTTGCTTTGGATGAAATTTTTGAAAAAAAAATCCAGAAAAATTTAACTTTGTTGTGGTTTGTACTGTGATTTTAATTAGATAAAAGCAATTAAAATGGGTGACAACATTTTACAACATTATCACTGTAAAATGGCTTTAGTTGTTTTGAAAACTGTATATTACAGGTGCTGCATACATTTTTCAGATTTTTTTCTACAAGTAATTAAAAATATTAAACAAGTAATTAAAAAGAGCAGTTTCCGTCAGATTTAAAACCGCTCCATAATGACCCTTTGCTGGTAGAAAGACACCAACATCAAATAAAATTCACTCACAATGCTTAAATTCAGTCTCTTTACAATGTTTTATCAACATAACTAACCAATAGAGACCATTTTATGAAGTTTTTGCATTTGTACCAATTGCGCCTTTTATAAAATTATGATGACAGATGTGTTGTAACGGCTTTTATTCAAATCGAAACTCGTTTATCTTTTGTATGGCTCAAAGAAAAAATCAGAAAAAAATATGTCAGGCGTGTTAGGCTCACAGCTATTAGATCTATTTCTATGTGAAAATTTTGTAAAGTACTGAAACAAGTTTTTTATATTTTGTATTTTTTTTTTCAAAAAAAAAAATCCTGTCAGTTTTGAAAAGCTATAACTTCAAAACGGTAGTGAATTGAACCAATCTATGCACAGTGATAGAAACTGCATTAATTTATTCAATTGTCTTTACAGCATTGCATCGATATTAGATTGCACATTCTAAAGTTATAAGCCTTCAAAGTTGCTGGCTACACGGGTAGCCCGGTTGCTTGGAATAGGGATGTGGTACAAAATAATTCTAAAAAACAGGTAAGTTATGCTAAAAAACATATACCAAAATTTTCAGACAAAAATTGCTATGGTTTACAGGTTGATTCCAAATTTCAAGTCAATCGGATTCCTAGAATAAGAGAAACAAGCAATCAAAATCGATTTGGCTACACGGGTAGCCGGTAGCCTGGGATAGGGTTAAGTGATATTTAGAAAGCAAATTTGCCATCTTATAACTAGATCTCATTTGGATTTACTGTAATTATTATTATTATTATTATTATTTATTAATCTTCAACGGGCCGTATGACCTAATTAAGATGTAACAGTTCAATAAAAAAAAAATACATAGCAAAAACAAGATTTGCATCGCAATTCACTGCGGCCACGGCAAAAGCCGGAGACGTTCCTTGAAGCACTGAGTTGAGATGTCGAAGTCGAAGCAATCCGAGACAGTGTTGAAGACAGCCGACATGCGGAACATAGGGTCAGACTGACCAGCGCTGGAAAGGGGTTGAGCGAGCCGTAGAGTTTCTCTAGATCTAAGTGTTCGGGATGGTGCATAGATATCGATTCGATGCAACAATGGCGATGAGTCGATAGAGCCATTTAGCAATCCAGCGATGAAAGAACACTGTGCATTGCGTCTTCTGACCGAAAGAGGTTCAAGGCCTAGAAGACGGCACCGCGCAGCATACGGAGGAAGATTATTGCGATCCTGCCAGGGAAGTAGGCGTAGGGCATATCTCGTGAGCTTACGTTGAATCGCCTCAATTCGAGCAATTGAAGAAGCGGTAGTTGGGCTCCAGATTACGCACGAATATTCCAGAACCGAACGAACGATACAGTTGTACACAGCTTTGATGCACATGGGGTTGCGGAATTCATTAGTTGTCCGGATAACCACGCCAAGTAATTGATTTCCTCTGGCTACAACGTCATCGATATGCTGTTTAAAGTTCAAATTAGAGTCAAGCAGAACGCCCAGGTCTTTGGCATGATTCTGTCGATTAATTGCAGTGCCGTCCATGAAGTAGGTCCCAGTCACTGGGCTCCTGCATCGACTAAAAGACACACAGTAGCATTTCTCGATGCAGATAGTCAGTCCTTTTATTCTTTGGTACTTAATACTTCGACATCAATTTATCGACTTTGATATCTTCAGCAGATAATTTCATGTTTAGTAACGACTCGTGGAACGAATTTCAAAACACATCATCTTGAATATATTTCCATAGTATATTTATATGATACTGAATATTCGAAAGCGATGACACAGGACAGTTGGAGGTAATAAATAATTTTATTTATAGAATCGACACGCGCCACGACAATCACCAAAGCTGAAAATCGACATCTTTTTACAGTATAAAAGTGTGAAATAAAGTCATGCAAATTGGCTTAAGAAATCAACTTCAACTTGACGACAGCGGCTTTTGCAATCTGTGTTACGCCATGGAGCATGTTATTCAGACCCAGAACGGCTCCATGCTACTTGTTGGCGTTGTAACGAGGGGACCATTTCAAATGGAGTTACGCTGTACGAATCTAATTTACCAATGATTTGTGTCACGGGGAGAATTACAAATGAGAGAATGTGTTGAAACGATCCTAGAAACAGTCTGTTTGTTATGATGTGCCTGCAATGAATATGTTTGATACATTGTCCACAAACATCAACATACAAAAAAGTGCATTGTATTTCAATGATTTGTTTTGTTGATATTACCAAGCCACATGTCGCTATCTTTCCTATGAAAATTTTATTTTATAAATTATCGTTTTATTTTAAAAGATAATGCAAATCCTTGTATGAAGATTTTCATTTTGCTTTTCCGTAAAAAGCAAGTACAGTAGCTCCGATATGCATCCAACATGCGATCGAAACTGTTTCGCAGCTTCGATTTCCTACACGGTTTTAATCGTGTTTTTATGACGTATAAGATATAAAAGACGAGTATTTTTTACTTGAAAAATAAGAAAGCTTTTAAAACCCAATTCATTGACTTTCGTGAACATGAAGTAACATTAATACAGTAGCGGTCACCTAAGAACATGAGTGCTTAAGGCACAATTGAAAAAAAAAAATGCATGAGTGCTTAAGGCACCAACTCTTAATCATTACTTTGCTGAAGAGAGATACAATTCATGTTATTAATACTTTCAGCACCGCGCCATATGAATTCGTATGACGGGTTTGCTCGCCATTCAGCTTTGTATCTGACGCTCAGCGATTCTCTGGAGAACGAATTAGGAAGGAAAGAGATAACGAGAACGACATGAGCTACTCCGCTTATCGCAATGAAAAAAAAAGCAATAAAATTGTAAAAAAAAACTCTCTTCAAAATTACTATCCTACTTTGGTTGGAGCCTTCCACCAACGGTATTTGGCTGATTCAGATCGTAGAGCGCTTAGGTCATTTAATTCATACATGACCACCATTCATACATGAAACTAATCGATGGACCTTTAATAACTGATATCAAATCAAATCAAAATTTAAGAACCATATTGGCCAATATTGGCATGCTACGTGGTCATTTTCCTATGGAATGAAGACTGTCCGACTTTCAGTGGATCGCATACATTTCATACCTTTTATCACATTTATGCATAGTGTTCCGAGATGTTAAAAGTTATCGATCTGATTTTTTGCATGGAGATAGCTGCAGAGTGTTCTCACCCATGGGTGAAAAAGTGTTCCAATAAAGTCAGATAATAGGTGAAAATATGAGATGTCCGACTTTAGGTGGCCGCCACTGTGTGTATACAACAATTACATCTAATAGTGTCCGGCGATAGAGGATGTTTAGCTTTGAATGAGAGGAATGACAAAAAAGGAGCAGCTCTTCGATGTACTAACCATGATGTACCTATGACAGCGGACTGAGGCATAGCAGACCCAAGGGGAGTTGTGGATTCGTAGGGGATGGCGCTGGACCGTGAGAGCGTCTGATCCACGCTGCGTGTGGCATGATCATTACGGCAAAATGTACAATATATTCCCGTGCTTGAGAAAGCTTTTCATTTCGTTTAAGTGAAAACCAAACCATATAAAGCTCGAGACATATGTCAATCGAGAAAAAAGGTTCTATCTTCAGCATCCATCCCATCAGCAGGCACCGTTGGGAATAGGCAGCAACGATTGACAGGAGACGCGCGTCTCATTGCCATGACGTGACATCGGTGGGTTCGATAAATGGGTATCCTGTTTGCAACTTGTCACGATGGAATGATGCCCGAGAGAAGAGACCTGAAAAGAGGGATAATCATAAAACAGGACAGTAAATAGTTTAGCCAGTATTTATGCTCGAGTCAAGTGAATCGAAGGATAAGATGAATGCAAAGAGGATCGATAAATTATGAATCCATTAAAGGAACGGTGTGGGCACGTGTGCTATAAATTGAAATTGTGTCAAACGTCTAACGGTAGAGCAGGGAGCCAAGTAAAGGATTGCGACAATCATAATTTGAATCCCGCGCAAGAGAACGTTTTCTGCTGAGGTATATTTGATTGGTTTCTGATGCTTGATTGAACACACGTTCCAGGAGATTGATATTTGCAGTTTTTATCACCGAGCAAAGGAGTATAATTCATTTTTTATTTATTGTTTGCAGAGGGTATAATGTCGTTGGAGGTTTCGATTAGAGTATGAAATTGGCGACGCGCTTGTTTAGCTGACTACTGTTCATGAATAATATGTTTCTCTACTCCCCTTTTTACCTTTGACGAGTGATGAGCATTTAGGTTGATTCGTAGTTTTATATTCATATTGATTCATTTTATTATGTTTTATGTTTCATATAGAACATGCCGTTTCGTGCCTAAAAGTAATGATTGAATTTTGTCTTTCGGAGTATTTTATTATATCTTGATTAATAATACGTCACAAATGGAAGAACTTTAAAAATTCAAGACGCATTAATTTTACCTCATTAGTGTTATTTTCCATTCCTCGACATTATCAAATCAAGTAATTCAAATATATTCTGAGAGAATATTTGTATTACAACATAAACGTTTTCGCAGCACACACAGTCTGCTGTCGCGGTGCTTTTAAATATTTTTTTGCATAAATTTCTACAGCGCTACATCCGAGCGCTCCATAGCTGGATGCAACACTCCATAGCTGTTTTGCACACTTCTCCTAAGTGTTTGACAGATTCCCCTATATGCATGCAAACCTCCATAGCAACGTTGCAAACATCCCCTTACCATTTCAAACATTCCACCGAGTGGATCAAGTAGTCCATTATATGATTCGAAACCCTGTATATCTAATGGCGTCGCTGGGTTCAAGCCCAGAATGGACTGTCCCCTCGTAGCAAGGACTAACTATGCGGCTTCGTGGTATTGAATAAGTCTCGAAGGCTTCCGTGCAGGACGTTACATCAAGTAGAACAATGGCGTCACAACCATTGTCAATCTAAACCTGTCTATGTTACTACAATATAGGCCTAACTAACTACACTCGATGGTTATGCACATTATCTGCACGTTAATCCTTCCTGGGACAGCTGATGAGAGATTGGAGCCCATGTCGAGTTTGTTAGTCACTGAAAGCCAACCCCAAAATTGGTACAGGGAGGCTATGACCGGCAACGGTTGGTGCGCTATAGAAGATGAAGAATTCTAAATGGCAAATATACAAAAACAACTGACGCTAAGACGGATATTGATTCAAACTGGTTTTGGATGATCATTATTTCTTTTCTAATCCTTTTGAAATTTTGTTGAATTATTTAGTTGAAAGGTTTTGATGGAAATTGGACTTGTAAGATACAACATACAATAAGATTTAAAAAAAATTATATAATTTTTCCAGGTTACAGGGCTAGGCAACTACATTTTAAAGATCCCCTTTACTGTAAAGAATACGTCTAAAATAATAGTCTCCAAACCCAATTAAAATGAAGTACTTATGACGACCCCTTATGAGACCTAAAACAAAAACTAACCCCTACTGTTTCTGACACCAATACATCTCCTTTTCTGATTCAAGAACTGTACATGACCTAATTCCGGTCTTGAATCTGGTTACTGAACCTATGTCGGTCCTGAAAACGGTACTGAACGCATACCGGCTTAGAATTAATACTGGTCATACCAGTCCAAGAACCTACACAATTTCAGTTCCAGTCGTCAAACCATAACCGGTAGTAAATCTGCAGGAATTAGCGAATTAGCTAAATTCAGCGTAGAAATTTGTGTAGGAATTAATGTAGGAAGTAGTGTAGGAAATTTAGTAGAATTTATATAAAGATTGAAAAATTGTACAACTACAGTACTACTTACACGATACCTCAGAACAAATTTTAACTTCACATAATTACAACTAGGATATTCAATTTCGACTGGCTGGATTGTTCGGGATATCTCAACGTGAACATTATATGTCATTGTTCCAAAAATTGAAGAGTTAATTTGCCCAAACACCACACAAACAAAGTGTGAAATTGTGTTTTCTTTTGCAACCCTTATGAACTCATATACAATTGATGTTACAAACCAGATGTAACGCATTTCCTGGCTATGCTTATTGCTGTCGTAATTGGATGTCGTTTACTTTACCTTGCGCACAAACCACACAAACAGATTGTCGTCTTGAGCAGCAGCAGCATGACCATGTACTGTTTTGCGTGGGTAACTCAGGCTACGATTGTAAAAATACAAATATTATTACCCGTTGCATTTTTAAACTCCCACGGTTTGTCCTGTAGAACATCCACACTTTGGTTTAGTCGGTCCCATGCTACAAATTCAGAACAAAGTCTTGGTAAAAAAATACACACCCAACTCTCACCACGCTTGCTGCGGCCTTTTTATGGGATAAAACTTTTTCTTTCGTCATCGGTGCTCGTTTACTTAAGCCCTGCCTTGGTAAGATGTTTTGGCGCAGGAGCGCAATACGCAGCTAAAGATGTGATTACTCGCCTAAGCACAACCGCCGCTCCTTGGAGAGAAAGTTAAAACTTTGCCTGTTGTACAACCGCGCACCGATACACAAGTGTTTCAAGAAAAAGGGGAGACTAAATGCGAAAAGTATAGCCACCGGGGGCCAATTGGCTTGGTGGCACCGTGCCGCACCGTAAGTTTATTATTGTGCGGAAACGTCTTCATTTTCTACAAATTTCCATTATTATTACTTGTACAGAGCAAAAAATAATAAGGAATTTTGCTTGTTGTCTTGTACAACCACGCTACAATCCAGCCACAGAGGTTATTTTGAGTGGTTCACAGCCTAAAAGGGGTAAAATTGTAAGAAGATGGAGCGTGCCGCGAGAACTTTGGGCAATGATTATACCTTCATACCCATTGAAAATTGGCCTGACAAAGGAAGTTTGATGTGAAAGCGGGGTTTTCGCTTCAAAAGCGGCGTACAGTAGGGCAGAAAAAAGGAAGGAAAGTACAGTTAGAGCAGCTCTTCAATGCGGTAAAATGAAAAACATGGATTAAATTGAATGATAATAGAGATAATGCAAATAATAATTTTGAGGGAGCTCATGAGTGTATCTGAGCCGATGTTCAAGAAGCAGAATTTATTCATTTTTACGATGAATAAATAAAATTTGGTCTTCATTGATAATGAATCAGACCAGTGCCTTTGCTCTATGAACGTCAAATGCTTTTCAACTTACTAAACACCTTACTAAATGGACCTAGAAACGGTCCACTGAGAATCTTCCTCAAGAATCAGGCAAATGGTTTGTTCTAAATTACTGTGACTGTGATACTGATGCTGTCTGGCACGCTTCCTATCTCCCGGAAAATTCTATGATGATAACCAACATAATTTTGAAAGCAATCATTTCTCACACCCATTTCTTTCGTTGCCTGCACGAAAGATCATTGGCAATTACGTTTAAATATTAAATGAATTCCGAGTGTTGGGGCATAATTAATTGTATGCACACCAATGTAGGTCCCAAGGTCCACTCTGAAGGTTTCATTTTGCTTGGTAACTAAATTTATTGCTGAGTTGTAACTTCGGTTTTATCCTGCCCCATTTCTACTCGGCAAACAGATTCCATTCTTGCGAAAATTAGTACAATTTCTGTCAGCTAAGGTGTCTTAGTTGCCAATCTCACTCAGGTTTCTCAAAGCTGTAAGCTTCCGTTTCAAACAAAAAGGTTGGAATTTTGTATCTACGATAGGTTGCAATGGATGGATTATTGGTGTGAATTTAACTAGGAATTCTAAAGCGAATTTAATGATTATTTATTACACCAAACTGAAAGACTCCGTTCGCATGACGAATAAAAATGTTAGAATTGGTTTAATTTGTTATACAAAATATTTGTTCACATACATTTAGCCGCTCAATGAACTACCGTCCGTTCTGGCCCTCCTGTTTGATAGAGCTTTTCATTAAATTAGATAATAGCTTGGTGAAATCCTCTTTTTATGCGCTGAAGAGTTCATGTATAATATGAGCATGTTGAGCAGTTGTTACGCAACGAGGGAATAGTTTGTACTCAGAATGCGAACGAGTATAACAAAAAAGACTGGAAAAATATGTTCTTTAAAATTCGTTATTGTTCTTTATGTGTTTAATTTCAACCTTCGAGCAATGTGCCCAAATAAGGCAAACTAAACGCGTACAATGACATTAAACAAGTTAAAAATAGGGAACATGAACTAATGAGGATATGATGTCGCAACTGCCTAATGGATAGATTAAAATCAACTGACCTAACCAGATGTATAATTCTATAATTTTTTAAGTGAATCGTTAAAACCTAAAACAGGAGCTCTGATTCCGCTTTTTTAAAACTCTCTAATTTTGAGACATTTGCTGGAAGTAACTCAAAAAAAACTAATAACATTGAAAATATCTTGAGCATCATAATAGTCAAACATTAAATGTGTAAGCTGAAGTAAACAGTTGAACATGAAATGTAAATAGACCAAATAGAAAACCTCATTTATTATTATTATTTGCTGTCATATGTGGTTTGCGTTACAAATCTAATTTTAAATTGAAAGTGCTATCACAAAAAATACCGAAAAAGCTATTAAATTACTTCCCCATTAAAGTTGACTTTCAAATATTTTTCCTGTTTGTTTTCCTTATGATTTTACCTATATTTTTATAAAATTCAAAATTAAAGGTTTAAGTGTTAAAAAAGTTTCTACGACGCCATCAAATTAAATTAGAAACGTTATACATACAAATTAGTGTCAAATTACCTCAAATGCGATAGCATTAACTTAAATAAATTTATGAATGTCCTTACTTGAGTAAAATCAATTACATATAAATAAGCTCAGCACCGCCAAAGCAATATCCTATCCATCAAAATAATAACATTTTCAAAGTATCCATCACGGCGAAGCGAAGGTTGTCATCGTGCTACTCTTTATTTAGACATCTGGTAGTCCAGGAAGATTTTACACCGGCAAGGTAAAGTTTTCCCAACCATTGCAGTAAGTCGCGGGGAAACCATCGTGTCTATTACTACCTGAACAAGGAAACCATGATGAGTAAATGATGAATGATGGAGTGATGGGGAAGGAAGTAGTTGATGGGTGTAAGGAAGGTAGTCATGTTGGTTGGTTGAAAGTATCAGCTTTCATGCTCTCGTAGGGGATAGAATGAGAAAGAAACCTATGGAAAAATTGTGGTTTAATGTTCAGTATATTAGGTTAAACTGAAGCTTTCGAATAGATTGACATGAATAATAAAAGGTGTAGAATTATCTAGAGTTGGAGTTATCGCTTTTGCTATCCGCAGTATAGTTGATGAAAAACTGGTTAATAATTTATAATTCATTGGACTATTGAGTCTAATGTGACAGGAAACGTCTGTTACTGTGAAAACAATCAAATTCATTCAAAGTAAGGGGTAAAATTCATTGCAACAATTAATCTGTTGCTAATTGTTTATCATTTTTCATCCTGAAAAATGGGTTGAGCTGACCATTTAATTTGACATCCTTATTAATTGTATCTTGATTGGAAGCTCAAACAAGGGAAGCAGATATCACTTTACTTGGAAAATCCCATGAATTCAATTTTATGTAATACAGTTTGTTATCAGAACTTCAATTTACCATCAATTTACCACAACCTTAATCAAGAAAAATAGTCGATTGCATGATGGGCAGTCCTGTGGTACAGTGGTCCACTCGACACGACAACATGCCCGTCGTTAGATCAAGCATAGAATGGAACGTTTCCCCTGTAGCAAGGACAAACTATCTGGCTGCGTGGTACTGAATAAGTCTCAATAGAGCCTATTTGTCCGCGTAGAACGTTATGCCAACAGTGGCGCGTTAAACGGTGGGCGGCCGCCCAGCCAGGGTCCCCGGCGATCTAGGGGGCCCGTCAATGTGGATGTTCGACTTCGTCTCAATGCTTCCCCCCCCCCGCCCCAACACCTCGATGGGGCTTTAGCCATCTATTTCAAAACGACTTCCTCATCGCTTAACTCACAGTATTTCATCGAGGGTCTCGAGCTGCAGAAAACCTGGGCCCCATACTACCCAAAGCCAATACTTTTACCAAAGTCGCAAGCGAAGAACGCTGCGACACGCGCGCACAGCTCAAATCAATACCATTTCATCATCGTTGACGAAAAGCATTGGACAGAACGAGAAACCGTCATTTTTTGCTGGTGTGGATGCCGGTGCACGAGACACCCAAACCACGCAGAGACACTTGCTGTTAAACTCGAATGCACAGAACGCTGCGCTAAACCACCACCGAAAACCCGTTAAACAAGCATGCAACACACCCAGAAAAAAATGTAAAGGCCCCGAAACAAAATATGAATACACCGGCTTGTAGCCGAATAAATTAACAGGAAACATTGAAACCAAGCACGCCTCGCAATTAAAAAGCCTAGGAAGGTCGTTTGGCCAACGGTGCTTCAGTGGGTTGAGGTTTCTTTCGAGAAACGATTAAATCGATGTCATTAGGCCCGATTATTAAACACAAATTGTAAAGACAAGTTGTCGAAATCGGAAGATTTGTATTATGACATCCGTTTGTGTTGTGTGTTGGAAAAATAAAATTTGACGAAACACAAACTCACAAGCATACTGCCAAGATATGTATTATGAAACACAAACGTAAATCCAAAATTGTCAAACTGCTTTCCGTCAGCTTTTTGTAACGAAAAGGCGTCAATCTCAGATTGTTTGACCGACACAACGCAACAACAGAGTTGTTGTTGTTGCTTTCACGACAAAATATAAGTAGTTTATTTCAGAAATAATCAAATATTATCATTTCAAACAAAAATATGTGTACTGCCATATCCATACAAATGGCAATATGCTGGAGATACTGGTAACGTGCTGCTGTTTTGGGTTAAGAAGCTGCTGTTATTTCCTTCCTCTGTTGTACTTCGATGGTAGTCGAAAGATGAAGGGCTCACGCACCCGGTTTGTGTTCAACAGCATTGGATTCCAGCAACTTCTTCAGTGAGTGGTTCAACTGGTTCAACAACCAACAGTATAGGTACATGTAATTATCACATCCAGTGGCGGGTCAAGCCTCTCCGAGGCCCTAGGCGTAATGGTAGACGGGGCCCCTTTACCAAATCCATCGACGGGAGGGGGGGGGGGTTGGTTTTGAAATGTTGTGAAATCATGCACTGCAAATTTTCTAAGTTTGCCGCAGTTACATTTTTTACTGAAAGCCATGATACATGGCTGAGTGATAGGCCGCGGGGCCACGGGGCTTTCTCAAGCTGAGAAAACGTTCTCAAGCACTCATTTAAGTTTCTCAAGCACTCAAAACTTGTTCTCAGACTCAAGCCCGTGGCCGTCGTCAGTTTTTCTCACTCTGAGAAACTGATATAGACACTCAAGCTTTATTTAGAGCTTTAAATAGAAAAACAGGTTTTAATCGCATTTTTTTAACGTTTTCAATTATAAACATCGAATATATTTTCCAAAGTAATTTCCGATAAACAAATATCACAATTCTCCATGTTTCCAGTTAGCCGATCGCTGCATCGTCAACTTTCTCAAAGATTCTCAAAGATACTCAAAACCGATTTTGTTCTGATTCGACAAACGCTGAGAACGAGGATTTCTCAAAAGCACTCATGAGTGTTTGAGAAAATGAGTGATGAGAATCCCCATGGCCCCGCGGCCATACATGGTTTTGTCGTTTCACTGAATATTTGTAAAACAAATTACTGAAAATGCATTTATTTATTCTGTCAAAACGACATGTAAGTCAGTTTGAGCCTCAAAAGAAAATATAATGCGATGCCCGCTTGTTCGTGATGAACAAAAATTTGATTTGGGTAAGCGGTTACTTACAGACACCCCAATAAAATTTTAGGTGCATATTCGGCTTGTGGAATTAACGTTTTGGCTGAGAAAAATCTTCACACCACTTTGCTGTTCTTGTTGAAATTTCGTGGTAACCGTGAGTGCATACCAAATCAACAAACTTGTTTCGACAAAATACAGTTCACATCTGTATAAAACTTTATGAAACAGAAATTAACATGAGCAGAATGGACTGCCATCCTGCGCATCAATAGAAAACCCAATTTCTATACTTTTTTTCGCCATTTTTTATCGATATCAATGACTAAACAATCAGTTATATCAGAAAGGCTTTGTGGTATGTTCGATTTTTGGGTACTGAGGATACTGTTTCGAAGCGGACTTTCGACACTTGATCGTCTAGGCGATCATAAAAACCTTTAGGACGTTGGAGTTTAGAGGGCTTACCTTGGGTAGGAGGACATTAGTAAACTCCTTAAATGAGAAGTCGATAGATGATGGATGGGCTTAGTCCTATCCTGACAATCCGAACAAATCTGACCTGCCATGTTCGGAGTTGGTTTTATTTATACTCAAAAGAAGTTAAAGGTCGGAAAGTTATCGTTTTCGCTAAGCTAGATACGTTTGTCTTTTATTGACAATAACGATGATTCTAAAAGATATTTTCTTTCCTACTTTACAGTTTTCAGCTCGTGTTTCATAGTACGGACGATTTGATTTAAAATCGTCATCGTGAGCATAACATGAAAACAATAGTTTGCTTTTACGTTGGTGTTTACCTTTACAATGAATACTGAAGTACCGTCTTGCTTCGAATTATGGCCATTTCATTTTCAATCGGTCAGAGCGATAACTTCTTACAGCACGCGGGAAAAAAACAATATTTTCATTCGAAAGTAACTGAAAATACCCTGTATTGCAATATGTTTGTCTTAAGTGATCCGTGGACCACAGATTGGAGGCCACTGCTTTAGATCAGCTGCTTTCTAAATGATCGATCGTTGAGGGCCAGGAGAATGCATCTTTTTCTTCTACACATACATTATTATATTATTACAGTTAATACACAACATAACTGGTTTATGATATTAAACAATGCGATTGGTTATATTGTTGTTTTTATTAAATTATTATATCTTCCAAGCAAGTTTCTAATTCGTTTTATTAACTTAAAATTACTAAAATTGATTGTAAAGATTCTTGAATTAAGAGTCAGCAGCATAGTGTGCAAAATTCATAAAAAGTTCCAAAAAATTAAGCAAAATCGCAATATCGCTTCTCAATGTACCCTTCCTTCCATGTTGCAAATTTGTTTCAGGATATATCTGAAGATGATACAAAAACCTTAACAGCTGAAAAATTATCGAGCCAAACGTACAATCGTTCAGTACTATTATGAGGCCACGGACAAGTAAGGCCAGGTCAGACAAATTGATAGCGTATTTCCTTCAAAAATACTCCTAGAAAATCGTTGCATCCTTAAAAAGCAATAGTGTGTAACCATTGTTCTCGTAAAATCAACAGTCAGGTTTTTATGGAATTATTCGTTTCTATTTTCTAATTTCTTCTCAAATTTTACCATATTGATTGGTCCGACAATCCATGTTATGGTGATCAAATTTGGAAGAGTTCAACGATATGAATTGTCATATTAAAATATGTTCAGTTACTTTTTAATGAATAGGATCTTCCTATCTTTCAAAATCGAGCAAATATTTTCTCGGGCCTGACTGCATATTGTGGCGGGCCGGACTTTGCCGACCGCTGCCGAAATCTTAATTAGTTCAAACTTTACGCGATCATTCATAACGATTTTTCCTTTCCGTCGACCCTTGCAAATTTGACCTAAACCCTTCAACAGCTTACCTTTCCACCATCACTTCGTCCAGACCACAATTTTGACTGGGGCCCAAAGGTTAGCCGGGGCACGAGTTCTTAGTTTTTGCGTGATAACATAGACACAGGCCAAATTAAAGAGCGCACACATCGACATCGGAATCGATTCTTGAATGAAGCCTCGACAGATAAAAAGAGCCTGCTTGGTGTTAGCCATTTTTTCTTGCTAATTTCTACGGCTACGAACCGTTGTGTTGAGATCGGTTTCGGAGCCTTTTAATGTCGTATGTGTATGTAGTTTGCGTGAGGCATCTCTTGTAACGGATTTCGCTTTACCCAACTCGCGCGTAGCGTTCAATGCATTTGATCCAACGCTTTGGACCAACGATGATGAAATGATATTGTTTTGAGCTGTGGGCATGTATCGCAGCGTTCTACGCTTCCAACTAAGGTGCACATGTTAAACAAAAATATTGCACATGTTAAAAAGGCAAATGTTTTCTGCTTCTAATAGTAAAATGCTTCTGATAAATGAAATAAATATGCTTCTGATAGTCTGGTAGTAATAGTAAATCTGATTGTAAACATAACCCCCGGAGGGAAATTGGGGGTATATTGGGTTGACAACACCGAATGGAAGGGGCCCCTCAATCGACGGGATCATCAACAGGGCCCCAAATGGCCGAGGCAATGGAGATTGTTCTTCGTATTTTGGCTGTGTATGGCTGTATGTAGATGCAGCTGTAACGGTTTTTGGTCTTGTTGTATTCGCAAAAATTGAAATAGTCGATAAAAACCATGTATAAAAGAACATGGTCCATAGGTTCCTTGAGTATTTTTATACCCTTCCCCCTTCCTTCTAACTGAAACCTTTCCCATTTCCCCTTCTCTTCGGTCCACAAACTTGATGTGTTCGATTAGGGCCAAGAATGAAAATTTTAGTTTTTGCATTACAAGACACACACAATCCACTATCCCAGGCCAGGAATGTGAATACCATTTTTCGTGTGAAACAGCTGTCTACTTTCGGCACACAATCGCAAAGCGGTAGCAGGGGCCCCGTATACAAGTACAGGACGGTTCATCCCAGCCAAGAGCGCACACAATGACATCGATTTAACCATTTCTCGAATGAAACCTCAACCCACTCAAGCACCGTTGACCAAATGACCTTCCTAGGCTTTTTAAAGCGACTTGGTGTCAATTTTTCCTGCTAATTTCTCAGGCTACGAGCCGGTGTATTGACATTTTGTTTAGGGGCCTTTAAAATTTTGTCTGTGTATGATGTGTGCTTGTGGCTGTTTCAACGGGTTTTCTTTGTGGTTAAACGCAGCGCTGTTCTGTGTTCCGTGCATTGGATTTTAGCAGCAAGTGTCTCCGCGTTTTTTTTTTTGGTGAGCTCGTGCATCGACTATCCACACCAAGACACCAAATGGACGGGCCCCTTATTGATGGGGCCTCCTTAACGACGGGGCCCTTACCGACGGGGCCCCTTCATCGAAGAGTCCACATAATCGTTGGGGCCCCGTAAACCACCTTTGAGTTTTGGCTTTAATATAGCTGTAACGGTTTTTGATCTTGTCTTCACGCAAAAAGTTGTATGTAAATAGTGATAAAACATCATTTTAATATTAACATGGCCCAGTTTCTTTTTGGACGTATGAATACCACCCCTTCCCGATTTCCCCTATTTGTCAGTTGACCACAAAAGTTGAGTAGGGCCCCGCGTGAAAATTTAAGGTTTTGCGTTAAAAGCAGGCACGCTCCACGATCTCAGGCTTGAGATGTGAATACCATTTTTCGCGTGAAAACAGCTGTCTGTTTTCGGCACACATCTTCTAAACAAGTATAGGGGCCCCCAGACAAACACAGGCACGTTTCATCCAAGCCAAATTGAAAAGCGCACACATCGATATCGATGGAATCGTTTCTCGAATGAAACCTCTACCCACTGAAGCACCGTTGCTTGCTTGATATTAGTCAATTTTTCCTGCTAATTTTACCGGCTACGAGCCGGTGTATTGATATTGTGTTTCGAGGCCTTTAAATTTTTGTTTGGGTGTGTTGTATGCTTGTGTTGTGTAACGGGTTTTCGATGGTAGTTAAGCGCAGCGTTCTGTGCATTCCATTTTAGCAGGAAGTTGCTCTGCGTGGTTTTGGGTTTGGGTGTCTCGTGCACCGGCATCCACACCAGCAAAAATTTACGGTTTCTCGCTCTGTCCAATACTGTGCGCCAACGATGATGAGGTATTAATTTGAGCTGTGCGCGCGTGTCGCAGCGTTCTTCGCTTGCGACATTGATGCCAGTATTGGCAGATTTCTTAGAACATTTATTGTGCTGCTTTGAGTAGTATGGGGCCCCGGTTTTCTGCAGTTCGGGGCCCTCGACAAAATACAGTGAGTAAAGCGATGGGAAAAATGAATTAATTAAAAATGTGTTTTTTTGAAATAGATGGTAAAAGTGCCATCCAGGGGGGGGGGGGGGGGGTAGAATCGGTACGAAGTCGAACATCCACAATGACGGGGCCCCCTACATCGCCGGGGCCCCTGGCGGCCGCCCAGTCCGCCCACCGTTTAACGCGCCACTGATCACATCTAATACTGCATACACTTTAAGGAATAACAAAGACTCGGAGGGCTCGATCTCCGCCAGAATGCCAAGGAAAATTTCCTTCGACACACGATTTTTTTTCTTAAATCGGAAATTAACAATTATTAAATGAAACATGTATAACACGGTTTGCACAAATGATCCGCATGCTTAACTCACACTTGGTTAGAGCTGTAACGGGTCGAAAACACCTCGAAGCTGTCGGCGCTGTTTTGCCAGATCTACCGTTGTTTCTTCTTCACTGCTGCTATCGTCACTTACGAAGTGGGAGAAAATCATTTCGATGTTTTAAGAGAAATCATTTTAATGTTTTAAAGGATTGTTAGCTTGGTAAACGATCGTGTCTTAAATAAACTTGTTCACTTTTTTTCACGAAATTTGTCTGTCACAAGAATGGTTTCAAAATTCTTACCTATTTTCCGTTTGTCTTGACGCATTTGTCTTGTGTCATTTCCGTTTGTGTTTAATAATCAGGCCTATTGTGTGCGCTCTTGGCTGGGATGAAGCGTCCTGTTCTTGTATACAAGGTCCCTGCTACCGCTTTGCGATTGTGTGCCGAAAGCAGACAGCTCTTTCACACGAAAAATGGTATTCACATTCCTGGCCTGGGATAGTGGAGTGTGCGTGTTTTTTAATGCAAAAACAATTTTTTTTATTTTTGTCACTAATCGAAAAGGGGGTTGGGGGTTTGGAAATGCGCAAGGGACCTATGGGTCATGTTCATTTATATATGGTTTTATTTATCAACAACAGGCGTCAAAAAAGTTGTCATTGACAAGAAATTGATGTACTTTTTTTGAATTTCTAGGCTGATAACCGTTATACACACATTTCCAAAGATTCCACAACTACCCTATCTTGAATATCTAAATTGTGTACGGCTTTTAAAATATGATTATTACATTTTCGAACATTATTTTAAATATAATACATGATATCATAAATTCCAACTCTTCAACTTCGGTTATAAACTTTACATTCATAGATATTCGACATACGACTTTTTCGACTTATGCCTTGCTTTGGGACATTTTTTGAGTCCCAAATACAGTCGTATCTTGGGGGACACCTGTATTCCAATTTTTTCGAATACAACAAGACCAAAAACCGTTACAGCTGCATCTTCATACAGCCATACACAGCCATAATACGAAGAACAATCTCCATTGCTTCGGCCATTTGGGGGCCCCGTTGATGATCCCGTCGATTGAAGGGCCCCTACCATTGGGTGTCGTCAACCCAATATACACATTTTCCCCCCTGGGCTATTGTTTACTATCAGATTTACTATTACTATCAGAGCTATCAGAATCATATTTATTTTATTTATCAGAATTGTACTATCAGAAACAGAACACATTTGCCGTTTTAACATGTGCACTGTTTTTACCTTAGTCGGAAGTGCAGAACGCTGCGATACATGCGCACAGCTCCAAACAATATCATTTCATTAGCGTTGGATAGAACGAGAAACAAACTCTCCTTGCTTGCTCGGATGGCTGGTGCACGGGCACCGAAACTACGCGGACATTTCCAGAGAAAATCGAAAGCATTGAACGCTACGCACGAGTTAGGTAAAGCGAAAATCCGTTGCAATAGCTGCCTCACGCAAACTACATGCACATACGACATTAAAAGGCTCCGAAACCGATCTCAACACAACGGTTCGTAGCCGGAGAAATTAGCAAACATACTGCAATACAGGTTATTTCCAGTTACTTTCGAGTTCGGTTTCAGCCTTCGATGGGTAAGCACTGCCAGCGGCGGATCTAACGGTAGGCGGACTAGGCGGTTGCCTAGGGCCCCGTAGATCGCCATTCTATAGTATGCCGTATGGACAGAGTACTAGCGACAAGGGCCCCCGGAAGGATGGCCGATGGGGCCCCGAGGCTGGCGAATCATTTGCACCACCCCCCCATCAGCAAAAATTTTAGAGTTTGCGACTGATGATCGAAGGGGCCTCGACGGCATTTCAAGTTTATTGTTCAATCTCCCAACAGCAAGTTTAGTGACGCTACCCCCCCCCCCACCTCCCCCCCCAACAACATTTATCATTTACAGAGGGCCTCAACTCGTCGTTCCGCCTAGGGCCCCCGATACCCTTGATCCGCCACTGAGCACCGCTTCTTTTGCGCTCCCGAATGATCTCTCGCAAAACCGGTTTTCGTTTTGTCTCGCGCGTTTCTCTGCCTCTTCTTTGATCATGTCGGGCGAGGGGGAAACACGCGAAGTGTGGAAGAAACAATTGTAGTGATAGTGGATCGAACTCGGGCATGTCGAAACTACGAAACTCGACTACCGATAACGATGCATTGGCTCAAAGGTTGAATAATGAAAACAACAAACTTCAACGATACCAGCTCCTCCGACACCTTGGAACAGGAGGAAATTTCGCAGGAATTTACCATAGTACATCGAAAGAAAGGCTCCGCTCGTCGGCTGTCTACTCGAAAAACATCCGCCGGTCCGTCGGCTAACCCACCCGCTGGACCGCTGGCAGGTCGAAAAGTAAATCCGACTTCCGAGTCGAATTTCAAGCCCATATTTCATTTCAAGCACAATAGTGGGTAAAACAATACCTGTTGCTGAACTTCGACCGGAGCTTCAGTCACGAGGATTCACGCCCCAATTCCGACTCAGCGGCATTGGCACATCCATTGTCACTCGCTCCAGGGCTGAATACGATGGCATAGTAAAACACCTGCATGAGCAAAAAGCGGAATTCTTTAGCCATGATGCGAAACTAGACCGCCCGTTCAAGGCTGTGCTGCGCGGGCTCCCAGAAATGGACATCGAAATAGTGGAGGAACTTCGGGGACGCCACCAACTCGAAGTTTTGGAGGCCTTGGAAATTAAACGGCGCATCGATACAATACATTCCAGATTGTATCTAGTACAGTATCAGACAGAATGATAGGACCCTAGTGTTTTTAACGCAGCATGCACCCGTTGGGACAGGTTTATGTGTGGTTTGTGTGTTTGTGTGTGTGTGCATGTGTGTGTATGTGTGTGTGTACATGTGTGTGTGTGTGTGTGTGTGCATGTGTGTGTGTGCATGTATGTTTGAATGTGTATTGGTGTGTGTGTTTGTTTCACAAGTATGTCGTTTCGGATAGATTTGTTAGTAGTTTTTTTGTGTTTTGGGTTAGGTTTTTGTTGTAATTAGCAGGACCACCGCCCTCGCGAGCAGTGATCCCTATTCAAAAATGCAATAAGCTCAGTTTTTGATCTTATTGCCGTCACCCACGATGACATTAATCATGCGTTGACGCATCGACATCACCAGATTCTGGATCGTTTTAGGTGGAATTTTGCTCCACACCTCTTGCATGTGATCGAAGAGGTGATCCAGATCTTCCGGTATGTTTTTACCCAGCCTCTTCTTGAATATTGCCCAGAGGTTCTCAATGGGATTGAGATCCGGGCTAAGGACAGGCCACTTCATTGTTTTGACATTGTTGTCAGCAAGCCAAGTGTGGACAGTCCCGGAAGTATGCTTAGAATCGTTGTCTTGCATAAACATCCAAGACCGAGGAAGGTTCTTCCTAGCATGCGATAGCAAATGAGTATCAAGAATGTCTCGATACCCAAAACGATTTAAATTACCGTGGATTCGAACCAACGGACCCATCCCATAGTAGGAGAAGCATCCCCACACCATGAGACTACCACCACCATGCTTGAAAGTTTTGAAGCAGTACTTCTAATCAAGAGCACAATTAACCGGGCGCCGAACCAACCTGCGTCCGTCCGACCCCTGTCGATTGAATTTCGACTCGTCTGACCACAAAACCCTGCGCCAATCCTCCTCATCGAAGAACATGTGCTCAATTGCAAATAACACCCGTGCGTTTTTATGCGCAGGTGTTAAATGGGCACTTTGCGTGGCACTCGCGCGAGTAGCCCGGCACTGACCAATCTTCGCTGAACTGTTCTCGGCTTCACCGCCAATTTCAGTCTGCCTCGGATCTCTGGTGCCGAGCTAAACGGATGTTTCTTCGATATGTTTACGATCTTAAGGCCGGGCTACATTGATCGTACTCCGTAGTGTAATTTTGATTTTCACTAGCGCATCTGGCGGCGGCTGGTGGAAGCTTTTTTTGGTCGTCGGGGAAATGGTCGTGTTGGATCTCAAAGATAATTTGTTTTTTCACCGTTTTTTGATGCGAAAACTGCTGAAATACTTGCACAACATATTTATCTATCAATTACAAAGCTTTTCCAGTCCAGTTAAAGTAAAAAACATGGAAAAATAACGTATTTTCTGAAGCGGCTCCAAATTGTTTGGCAAAATGCTTCGGTCAGCCGCCGCCAGATGCGCTAGTGAAAATCAAAATTACGCTTGAGAGTACGATCAATGTAGCCCGGCCTTTACGGTCTTCCTCCGCCGTGGTCTTCCGAGGACGTCCGGGTGACTTGCGCGTTTCGGTTGTCCGAAGCGCGTTTGCCACAAAGGTGCGCGATCGTTCCATCACGAACTCGATCGTTCTGCGCTTAATGCCAGCAGCCGCCATTCGCTTAATGATATGGCGCTGATAATCGGTACAATGTTTACCTCGACCCATTGTTACTAAAATTGCTTGCTTAGACCGTCAAGAACACACTGGTTAAAAACTTGGACACGACTGATGCCGTGCACTGCCTGCGTTCTGCTTTTATACGCGATGAATCACATCGTTGTCTAGCAGCAAAAAAGCGTATTGATAAAAGTATCAATGAGTAAGCGAGTGAGCATCTACTTATTCAAAACCAGAACAGAATACTACCGCGCTCATGAAACAAAACGCCCATTGAAAAGAACACCTGCGCGCTTGCTCAATGCACACACAAAGTTTCCCATGCGCACACAACGTTCAACGCAGAGATGCACGCAGGCCTTTCAATGGCGTGCACTGGCGAAACACCTGTGAGGGAATGCCGAGTTCATTGCTATTGTGCGCGTTTCCATTTCGCACCGGTGTCGCATTCACATTCATGAAACAGCACACCTGCGCTCTCGTCCGAGGAACAAGCGCTGCTGTCGATGCAAACTTTAGGTTTTATCCAAGTGTAAACACACGCTGTTTCACATGATAACACACATAAACAGAATGCTTTCAACGCAATATGAAACCATGTCAAGCTACGTTTCTTCAGACAAAACCCACATACACACACACACACACACACACATAAACACAAGTAATGTGGCAAAACAAGTGCACGGTGCGTTGAAAACACCAGGGTTCTATCTTAATGTCCGATACTGTACACTTCAAACGTGGGACTTGCTCCCTGAAAAAACTAGAGGCGACTCGAACCATGCAGCAAGTCATCATACGGTGGGAGGCGTTTCGTGGTGGTAAGAAGGGTCCAACGCAATGCCATCGTTGCCAAGACTTCGGCCATGGTACGCGCCACCGCAACATCCTACCACGTTGCGGTCGTTGTGCGGGTCAACACGTCATCGACACTTGTCCAACCTAGGACCAAAATGAGGCGATGAAATGCTCGAACTGCTCGGGTTCTTATAGGGCTGATGATCCAACCTGCCCCCGTCGAGCAAAATATGTAGAAGTTTGGTTAGGTTAAAACACCAACATCTGCCGAACCCGGTTCATTGACAGATCCCTCCGAGGCCGTTAATAATAGCTCCACCGATGGTACGTCTCCCCCCCCCCCCCGCAACATCGACCCATACTGTTACACAACCCAGCAGTTCAGTAATGGAGACAAACCGCACTGTTTTAATTGAACCAAACACCCCACCTGGCTTCATCATCCTTGCCCAGCGTTTGGAAAATGCTCGGAACGCCCTTGACACACCAACACCAGTTTCTGAAGCGGATCTTTTTTTCCATGCATGAGCTTTTTAGCATCTTGACAAAGATGATGTCGAAACTTCGACTATGCCGCAACAAGGCAGAACAACTCGCCGTTATCGGAGAACTTCTTATGCTCAATGGGTAATCTCCGCGTTGTGACATCGAATGCACAGTCTGTAAGGACTAAAAGAATACCGCTTGAAGATTTTATACATCGACACCGTATAGACATTGCACTAATTGTTGAAACACACCTGATACCCGATATCATCTTTTACATCAGTAACTATTCCATTTATCGGTATGATCGCACTTGTACTAGAGGCGGTGGAGTAGCCATAGCAGTCCGTCGCGGTATTCACCACATGCTGCTCCCGCGATTCGATACTACTATTATCGAATGATTGGGGATTCAAGTTTCGACATGCTCGGGGTCAGTTTGTCTTCTGGCGATCTACTGCCCTAAATAATGCACCAACATCACAGCACAGGCTGTCCGAAGAGACCTTAATGTACTGATGCACCTCAATATGCGGACCATCGTTGGTGGCGATATTAACGCTCGACATACCCTGTGGAACAACATTCGTAGCAACTCGAATGGGAGAATCTTAGCCGACATCGCACAGCACGGAAAGTTTATCATTGATTATCCTGATCAACCAACATATATCCCTGCTCGGGGGGCTCCTAGCACATTAGATCTGTGATTTTCCTTCAAGGTAGAGTAGTCAGGTTCAGGAACCGTCTGCATCTCACGTCCGATCAGGAAATGTGCAGGTGTGATCGCAGTGTAGTCGGATGGGTCATCTGAGCTCGGTACCAAGGGACGAGAGTTTAGTACCGCTTCTATCTGGGTCAATGTCGTGTAAAGCTCCTCGTAAGACAGCGAATGGAGCGGAATTCAAGCTTGCGGTAACTGAGGTCTGTTTTCTACCGTTAGACGAGGATGAAAATTGAAATTACATTTCAACGCCGGGAAGAATGTTGTGCGAGTTGCGCATTTTTATTTTTGTTTCTTAAAAACACAGAATCTGCCCACTTCTGGGGCCCACTTCTGTATCTGCTGTACACGGCGGACCTTCCTGCTCTTCCTAGTGGTGCACAGTTGTTTTTGTTTGCAAACGACACGGTGATCGCTACTAAGGGCAGAACACCAGCAGAACTCAGACGCGGCGCTCAGCGCTGCTTAGACGTACTACAAGGCTATGCTGCTGAATGGAGAATCCGCATCAATAACGCAAAGACACAAGCCATGATTGTTCCACATCGGCTAAGGCACCAGCTACTAAACCCGAATGGCTACCAGCTGACTGCGGGAGGAACAACAATCCCTTGGTTGTCAAGGGTAAAGTATCTGGGTCTAATCATGGATAACAAGCCGCTTTATCATCATACCCGAGAGCTGGCAACTCGGATCAATGCCCTGCTTAAAAAATTGTATCCCCTAGTGAATCGCGGCTCTCGCCTTTGCTACAAGAACAAGATCGCGCTCTATAAACAAATAGTGCTTCCCATGGCAACTTACAGTATCTCGGTTTGGAAAAGTAGCGCTTCAACCAATATCTGCATGGTTCAAATAGGGTTGAACCGATTTTTGCGACAAATTGCGAATGCCCCCTACTGGACCAGGTTAGAGGAGCTATATAAAAAAAACCAGTACACATCCAATAGATGAAATTGGATATGTTACAACAGAACGCTTTAAAGAAAAATGCGCAACATCAGGTTCACCCCTTCTAAGGGCACTCTTGTTATTTTGTTACTGTCAAGATTTTACATCAAATCGTCCGTAATATGAAACACAAACTGGAAACTGTAAAAAAGGAAAAAAAATATCGTTTGGAACCATAGTTCTTTCCAACAAAAGACAAACGTGACTAGCTTAGTGAAAACAATAACTTCCCAACATACAACCCAGAACCAAAGGTGCGAAACCTTTAAATTATTTTGAGTATAAATAAAACCAAGTCCGATCATGGCAGGTCAGATTCGTTCGGACTGTTAGGATAGGACTATGCCCATCCAACATCTATCGACTTCTCATTTAAAGAATTTACTTATGTCCCCCTACTCAAGATAAGGCCTCTAAACTGCAACGTTTCCAGTAAGGGAAACCTCCTATAGGTTTCTA
The DNA here is from genome assembly GCF_016920715.1 of Anopheles arabiensis. NCBI lineage: Eukaryota > Metazoa > Arthropoda > Insecta > Diptera > Culicidae > Anopheles > Anopheles arabiensis. Next base: position 38,215,424 of record NC_053518.1, read on the forward strand.
TGATCGCCTAGACGATCAAGTGTCGAAAGTCCGCTTCGAAACAGTATCCTCAGTACCCAAAAATCGAACATACCACAAAGCCTTTCTGATATAACTGATTATATAGTAATTGATATCGATAAAAAAGTGGCGAAAAGAAGTATGGGAGTTTTTATAGATGCGCAGGGTGGCAGTTCGTTCTGCTCAAGACTAACAGATAAACAAAATAATTCATGAAAAACTAAGCCTAACTAAAGTAGTCTTGACCTAGCAAAAAAATAAAAGAAAAAAAAAACATAGGTCGAGCGTAGAGACTATCATAAACTTAATGAAAAAAGAGAGTAAATGAAAACTAAGAAGAATAATTAAAGATAATTAGAAGAAAAAATACGGTTACGGAAAGAGTTAAGAGAGGAGTCGAAATCAAAGAGATAGTAAAAGTGGTTAAACAACCTGAAACAGGATGGAAGATGATCATTGAAAGAATAAAAAGTATGATGTGTTTCAATTGACAGAGGATCACGTTGACGAAGAGAACGAGAGGGAACATACAGCGAGATGGATGAGAGTAAATCAGGAGCATCAGTAGCAGAAAGTAATAAGCCACCAATAAAACATGCCTGAAACACTTGGCGGCGGAAGCTTAAAGAGTGAAGATTGAATAACTGCAATCGCGTTTCATAGGGAGGTAGTGAGGCAGCACCGAACAAACGACGAAAATCAATCCTGGTAAAGCGGCGCTGAATGCTCAAGAATAGGCCTTACCAGAGCACAATAAAGGTTTCTTAGGAAGCTTTGATCTCTAAAAATAGAGGTAAAACGTAAAATAAACCCAAGGGTTCGATTAGCTTTTAGTAGAACTTCATCAAGCTGCAGTTTAAAGTTAAGACGAGTGTCGAATATAATACCAAGGTCACGGATGGACATAACACGAGAGAGGGACGAGTTAGAGAGAGTATAGATAAATAAAATAGGAGAAAGAGAGTGAGAGAAAGAAATAACAGAACATTTTTCAGGGCACAGGCGAAGTAAATTGGATGAACACTAATGAGCAAATACTTTGAGGTAATGCTGAAGCCTCAAACAATCAGAAGAAGAAGACACATTTGATCATAGGAAAAATTTTGATACCAACCGCATAAAGGAGATGACCATCAGGAGGTAAAACATTACAAACATCATTGATGAACAAAGAAAACAGAAGTGGACTTAGCACACAAACCTGAGGGACACCTGACGTACAAAAAAACTCCTCAGATAAGTACGACCCGGTTTCAACCCTGCAAGATCGATTACTTAAGTATGAGGACAGCCAGCTAATAATGCCATCATCAAAACCAAGTTTAGATAATTTAGCTAATAGTAAAGAATGAGGTAAACTATCAAATGCAGCATTAAAGTCAGTGTATATTGCATCAAGTTGGGTACTGTCCTCAAAAGATCTAAAAATGGAACCCTTTCCGTTGTAAGTTCGTAGGCTGAAATTTCAGCCTGTCAGTTGTTTGCATTGTATAGCAGTTTTCGAGCAGCTATCTAAGTGAATAGAATATACAGATGGGCTTATCCCAAGGTGTATGAATATAGAAGGCTGATTTTTATCGCTTTTTCTTCTTAATGAAGATTTTAAGAGTGTTTTGAGTATTTGTCAAGCCTCCAGAAAGCTTGTTTGAACAAAAGTTTTCATCCATTTTGTTAAAAAGTGATATTTAAATTTGGTTTAAAAAACATACTATGAGACCACCTGGACTACATACACATTGATTCTAGATTCCACCACGTGACTTATTTAATGCACCTTGGGGTAAATGTAAACAACACCGTGTTTTCGAGCAGGTACTCGAATCTAATTCTAGCTTTGAGGCTAGAATAATCTAGACAGAAAATTGCAGGCTAGTTGTGTGTGTGGTTTTGTATGGAGTGTTTACTGTATTAATACGGTTATAGTTCCGCTTAGACGCTTTTAAGACGTTTAGTTCATTGAATATATCTTCGTCAATACCGCTGATATCTCCCGCGTTAGATACAAAACATGTTTTACGGTTTCTGGATATATTGTTACAAAATGTCATGTATATACAAAATACTGCGGATTTTCAAAAAGTATTAAAATCCCAAACACGCTGCAGCGCCAAGTACAGGGCGTTCTATCGTTTGTGTGGTAGTGCAGGTGAACGTTTTTTGTATTGCGGACCGTGCAACGGCGCACGCTCCAAACATGTTTGAATGCATTTTTCCACAATTGAGATTAAATGATAAGTTGGAATTTTTGACAGCATGTTGACCGCAAGTAAAATGAGGTATGGAGGAAAAAATGAAGATATACAAAAGTATACATTTTTTATTTATTACCAAATGTGAAAAATGTTGTTTTTAGTTCGATTTTTTCTGTTTGTAATAAAAAAGATGCTAGAACAAGAATGGAATATTTGGGGCCTTCACGATTCTAGCTAGTTTTTTGTATGGAGTTTGACAGTTGGAGGCTGAAATCATGTAAACACTCCTTACAAAACCACACAAAAAACTAGCCTGCAATTTTCAGTCTAGATTATTCTAGCCACAAAGCTAGAATTAGATTCGAGTACCTGCTCGAAAACACGGGTTTGTTTACATTTATCCCAAGGTGCATTAGAGAGATCTGGTGATGGAATTCAGAATCAAAGTGCAGGTAGTCCAGGTGGTCTCATAGCTTGTTTTATAACCAAATTTGAACATCACTTTTTGACAGAACGGGTGAAAACTTTTACTCAAACAAGCTTTCTGAAGGTATGACGAATACACAGAACACTCTTAAAATCTTCATTCAGAAACAGAAGCGATAAAAATCAGTCTTCAAAATTCATACACCTTGGGATAAGCCCACCTGTATATTATACCCACTTAGATAGCTGCTCAAAAACTGCTATATAATGCAAACAGCTGACAGGCTGAAATTTCAGCCTACGAGCTTAAAACGGAAAGGCCCCCATTGTTGTTTTATTTTTGGATAAAAGTAAATAATATTTCCGACCGCCCTTGCCCCACTGTGTAGTGGTGGTTTTCGCTGATGCCACTGAGGTGAACAGCATCAGTTTAACAACAACACAACACAGCAACAACACTTTACATTCACTTTTTTGCACTGTACAACCAGAACAAGAGCAGATGTGTGGGAAACAGATGAGAATCAAATTCGGGTACCTGTCAAAATTCCAAGGCAATCTCAAGGTCGGCATGAATGGGGAATATATATTGCCACTAGCGCCCTGTTTACATGCCAGTCAGTGCAAAGCAGTGCAAGTGTAAGGATCAACAAGATGTGGTGGTTTTGGTTGGTGGCTTTGGTGCTAGCAGCCCTCGGACTGTGGCAGGTGTGGATCGTACAGCGCCATCGGTTTGCATCCCACCTGCCGATGGTGCAGCCGTACTATCCCATTATAGGGAATGCGCAGCTTTTCATCGGAAAGTCAAGCGTTGATCTGTTCAATCAGATACTGCAACAGTTCCGGCAGTATGATGGTTGGTTTAAGGCATGGCTCGGTCCAAAGCTGGTGCTGGCTACCTCGCATCCGGACATCATGAATGCAGTACTTAGCCATCCCGATTGTCTGAAGAAACCGTTTTTCTACGACTTTGTGAAGCTGGAGCACGCAATCTTTGCGGGACACTGTAGGGACAGAGCGTGATGAGGAGTGGCAGTGGGAGCATTGGTGAAAATTAAGATAAAAGTGATGCGTGTGTTTCTTTTCTGTTTCTTTCTCAGATCATTTGTGGAAAACGCAACGGAAAGCGCTCAATCCGACCTTCAACACGCGCATATTGAACAGTTTTATTCCGGTGTTTGTGCAGTGCTCCAGGCAGATGGTGCAGCACATGGAGCAAAGTGTGGGTGACGTCGGCCGGTCGATATCCATCTTCCCTTTCATAAGCAAATGTACGCTGGAAATGGTGTGCGGGACGACGATTGGCTGCGATGTGATGGAGCAGCCAGGCAAGGAAACGTTCATTGAGAATGTCGACCGGTAAGCGATGCGCATGGTCTGCAACCTGTTCTCCTGTTTGCTGTTTTAAGAAAATTTTGTCCTTATGCTGTCCTGTTTGTTTAACCACAATCCATTTTCCTTTGTTTCCCTGTCTTCGATTTTTACATTTCGGTTCCTGTTGTTCTCGTTTACTCATTTGCTGTTTACTGTTTTCCTTTGTTGCCCTGTTTGCCGTCTCGACGTTTTGTGCGAGCTTTTTCAGATGGTTCGAGCTCGTCGCGAAACGTATGGTCAGTATCCATCATTACATCGAGCTGCTGTATCGGTTTTCGCGCGACTTCACGGAGGAGTCTGAACATCGCTCATCCTGCTTTCGTTTCTTTGAAACGGTTAGGCCTCTTGATGGTTGCAGTGAAATTGACGCTTACAAAAATAATCACAACGGACTGTATGCTTTATTGAATAGGTAATTGAAAAGGCAAAGGCTCGCATAAACTCTACCGCCATTGAGGATGAGTGTGAGGACTACAAAAAGCCACTCATATTTGCCGACCAGCTGTTGGCGGCGCAGCACAACGGAAATGCCTTTACCGACATCGAAGTTACGCACAATATTTACGCGATGATAGCGGCGGTAAGTGTGACGAATCGATGGTACAAAGCATTCCTTATGCAACCAGCTCAATAATGGTTTCCACCGCAGGGCAATGACACTACTGCACTTCAGGTGACACACACCTGTCTGTTCCTTGCCATGCACCCAGCGATACAGGAGCGCGTGTACCGCGAGGTGATGGACGTGTTTCCCAATCCCGATCAGGACATTGAGGTGGAGGATCTCAAGAAGCTGACCTACATGGAGCGCGTAATCAAGGAGAGCCTTCGGCTAGCCCCGTCCGGACCGAACATTGCACGCCAAACGATGAAAGACATTGAGATAGCTGGTGTACACTTACCGCGTGACAGTTTGATAGTGATGAGCATATTTTCAATGCACCGCCGTAAGGATGTTTGGGGCCCGGACGCGGACGTTTTTGACCCAGACCGGTTTCTGCCGGAACGAAGCGAAGGCAGAAGCGCGAACGTGTTCATACCGTTCAGTGCCGGTGCGCGCAACTGTATCGGCGGGCGGTACGCCATGCTTAGCATGAAGGTGACGCTGTCCAGCATATTGCGCCGGTTGCGGCTTCGCTCGGATCTGCAAATGAATGATCTGCAGTTTCGGTTCGGCCTGACGCTGAAGCTCGAGTCTGAATATTTAATAGAGGTAGAGAAGAGGATGTAGGTGCAGTGTGTGTGTGTGTGTGTGTTTGTGTGTGTGTGTGTGTGTGAGAGAGAGAGAGAGAAAGAAGGAGAGAGAGAGAGAGAGAGAAAGAGAGAGAGAGAAAAGAGAGAGAGAGAGAGAGAGAGAGAGAGAGAGAGAGAGAGAGAGAGAGAGAGTCGAGCAAAAGCGATTGTTCCTCTGCTGCTCTCTTCCTGAAATTAATCGAACAATGTAATTTATGTTTATGTTGAGAAACAAAGTGCTTCGTGTGGGTAAATGTCAAGTGATAACTTGTTAAAACACGCCAGAAATTGACCAAGATACTACCCAGCAACCATAACGTGAGTGAATGTTAGACATAAGAATCTAGTTGAAGATTTGATAAAATCTCAGTTGCCTGCATATTCTCAGCAGTGCGCTTCCAATAAAGAGATAAATCATGATCTATTCACACGCACTGCAACTGTACATGCACGCACACACATTCAAGCGCTTATCCTTAACCCACTAGCAGCATCTAGGGGAAGGTAGGTAAAGACGGACACTGCGGGTAAGATGGACACTTCTCATAAATACATGAAAAAGGTAATTTTCGAGTAATTCTAATATGTAGAATCCAAACTGAAGGTAAAACAACACATTTGAGAACATTTTTGGCATAATATATATAAAATTGTTTAAATCCACGAACAAAACAAATTTTCAATCATGTGCACCCCCCCCTCTAATTTGACTACTGCCGATCTTAAGCTCTACAACTTGTATTGTTTATATTTCCGGGAGTTTTATTTCATGAATAGGTTGTCGTGATCATTAATGAAATACTGGCGAAAGAACTAGAATGGAAGCAATACAAAATATTGTTTTCTGCTGGTTTAAACATCCTGACACCAAAGCGGGAAAGACGGACACTTTGTTGTAGGGAAAGATGGACACCGAATTTATTGATTTATTTTACTTCTCATATCAATTGGTGATGAATAGATTTCTTCAAATACCTTAAATAAGGGCATTCGCAGGCTATAAACCAATCAGCAACTAGAGAAAGTATTGAAATAAGTGAGAAATGAAACACCGGTCAAAATAGTAGCCCTTCGTTTTGCTATTACTCGCTCGACGCTGATGAGACGCTTCACGAAATCCAATATCTTCTCACGACTTGGACAACTTTGAGCAATAAAAAGATGAGGCATTTATACGACATTGTTCAGGAATGGATGAGAAATTCTATGGGATTACAAAAATCAAATGTTGAATTTTACCATGGTGGAAAATGGATTAAACTATTAACAAGTTCCTCATAAATACTGAGGTCGTGGACTTTTTGCGGAGTAATTTCCTAAAAGGAAGTTCTAGACTGTTGTTCTGTAAGCTGGAGCAACGTTAGCTGCGCGATATGTCCATAATGCTTTAGATGCTGCATTCTACGATATATTACAAGCGCCGTTTACAATTCCTAAACTCATGGCTGAATGAATCGCCGTTGCAATAGACCAAGAATTGGTTTATAAACGTACCAGGACGTGGAAAGCGATAGAATTTGTTAAAATACTGTAAAACTCTTCACTTTCTAACCTTTTCTACAGGTGTCCATCTTACCCTTCATGGTGTCCATCTTTCCCATATCAGGTGTCCGTCTTACCCGAACATTTCAAAACTGCACGAAAAAAACATGTTTTTCATTCATGAAAAAAACGCAAAAATCGATGGAAACTTAAAAGTTTTAACACATTTTCTGATAAAACATGAGTGTAAGATAATGTATGCACATTTTCATGGTCGTTGCACTTAATAATCCCTAGATTTTTACCATTTCCCTTAACGTGTCCGTCTTTACCTACCTTCCCCTAGAGCGCATACAGCAGCGCAACTATTACGACTCAGTTGCATTCGAATCGTCAACTTGAACAGAATGTTTGCAATCGTACAAACATCGTACAAAAGTCACCGGTCAAACTGTTCCAGAATGTGGTGCAACCCAGTGGTGGATCAAATGGTAGGCGGACTAGGCGGCCGCCTGGGGCCCCGGCGATCTGGGGGCCCCGTAGATCGCTAGTCGATAGTATGCCGTATGTATTACATGTATGCCGTATGGTTACAGTACTAGCGACAAGGGCCCCGGAAGGATGGAAGTTGGGGCCCCGAAGCTGGCGAATCATTTGCACCCCCCACCCCGCCAGCAAAAAAATAGTGCCTGTGACTGATTATTGCAGGGCCCCACGGCATTTCAAGTTTACTGTTCAATCTCCCTTCAGCAAGTTCAGTGCCAGTATCAACTCCCCCCCCCCTTAAAACAACTCGTCCTACCGCCTAATACCCTTAATCCGCCACTGTATGTCAAATTAAAGAAAAAAATCGATAAAATGATAACAAGGAAGGTAAGGTGGTGAGCGCTCCTTAACGCACAGAATCCGAACAACCAATGGACAGAGGTTTGTGAATGGTTTATTTTTCGGTGGGTTAAAAACGAGTGGCCAATGTTGAATTACATTATAAATGACAGTTCTGGGTTGCTTCAACACGTTCAATGTTTTAGGTTATATTATGCCCATTCAGTTCGAGAACGATTATGGGTCGGATATTTCAGCATGACCGCAAATGCGAGGTACATTGCACGCTCCTAAAACATTTAAAGGATATTTACAATCCCAATAAGATCTACCAAGAAGTCACCCATGTAGCCTGCGCTTTTTTTGCCCCTTTTCAATAAATACCTCATGTTTATGGACCCGAACGAAGGACTAGCAGTTTATGTATGTGTAGTTTATATAGGAAGGGTAACACTACACCACAACAATTGTGGAAAGTTTGCACAACTGAAAGGATATTTCTCATGCAACAAGCTAAGTTCAACGATTCAGCATAGAAAGGGGTGTGTTTAAAGGAAAAAAACAAATACTTACGATACTTTTTTTGAGTTTCGGATTTTGAAAATAAATACAGGACATACGAAAAAGTAGAAAAAAGGTTTTACGAAAGTTTTAGCGCTTATTCATTCAAGTAAAAAAAAAAACATTTTACTTGTATTCACTAATTTGTATGTTTATTATCGTTTATAATACTTAAAAGCATTATCATTTTGCTAATATTCATAATATTTTTGTCTGGTCATGGAAGTATAGACTGGTTGGAAGTTATCGACGATCGATAGAACAACATTCCTCGGCATGACAATACATAAATGAACTCTTGGTAATTATACTATACACTCTCTACTATACACTCTACTATACACGTCTCTTACTGTAGAACTCATCATGCGCAAGCCTGTTTCCTGTGAAAGAAAGATAATTGCAAAATGTTTAATTTCATAATATGAACTAATGCTATTAATTCGTGACGTTATATTTTTATTTTATGCTTTTTAAACCAGCTTTTTTAAATTAAACAGCCAGAAGTCAAATGCTTTGTACTAATACTATTTAACACATGTGGTCTAGATAGCGTTCAATGGGAAACTATATATTCCTACTATGTATTCCAACCTTCATTCGTAGCGCTATTAGTTGGTTTGAGTTCAGTACACTTACCTCACATTCCTCTGCATCCTGTACGTGCGCTATAGCCTATCGAAGGCAGAGCGAAGGCAAACACCATACCAAAGACAGTTTAGAGCAAGATACTGTAAACGACCTTTTGGTAGGGCAGCCAAATGGTTTCAAGCACACCAAACGTTTTATGGAGCGAGCAAACACCCATTTGTGTACCAGCACACGTGGAGTGAGAGACACATTCAAACCAGAGCAATATTAGATTTTTGGCAATTTACTGAGAATCGTTTACTTTCCTTTTTGTGCCGTGTTCTTTGATTGCGCATCGTTGGGTTACCTCCGTGTGCTAGTCGAGCACAGAATACATTGTATGATTGGGTAAAGTCCGTACTCAAGTGTTCTACAAGAATTTCAACAATTTATATGTGTGTTTATTATTAAAAATGTATTAACAAAAGTTTCAGAGGGATTATTAAAATTAATTAAATATGTATAACAACAATTCATCTAAGATGACACAAAACATTTGTCAGTAAAGATGTCTGCTCTATCTATATTATAATCAATGCATGTTCAAAAAGCTCTTATCCAATTTACTTCAAATGATCTAATGTTTAATTTAATGCTTTTTATAGTGAAAGTATGAAATAGAAGAATTAAGCAAAAGTTTTAATTTATTTTCAAAATTTATTCGTCAATAATTCAAAAATTCTAATATTACAAGAATGACAACAAAACTAAAGCCTTTGTACGATTTACGACTGGATTTGGATCGATCAACGAGTTTTAATTATTGAACTTACTTAACATTACGGTATTATTGTTATAGCTCAACTCAATTCATCCCTATCGCCCATAATCAGTTCCCAACCACATACCCATATTCTGATTCCAATCGGTTTGGTCGTTACTGGTTTCGCGTTTCCAAAATCCAATTCATAGCGCCTCGCGTGGTTTTTCACGCTGCTAGCATTCTAACCATCCTAACCAAACGATTGCTGGGCTAGGTTTAAATCCTGTCTGGTTAATTTGTAACAAAACCGCGAACCATTTGTAACATTAAACTCGCTTTCCCATTTTGTGCCATGTTTAACATAAGTGAGAATGTGCCGGAAAGCCGTTGGCATCAAGCAAGTGAGCAAATGAGATTACACTTGTTTCGAGCGATTTAAGGCTTTACTGCTTATCCAGCATGTGTGCATGGGTAAAAAGGGATGTGAGGTGGATGAGTAGAGTGCTGTCAGTGTATTATGTAGCTCAGAGCTCATTTGTTACATTTAACACATTTGTGCGCGTTCAACCTGATCCTTGGCAACTTGCTGTGCTGTTGTTTGACGCCGGTTGGTGTAGTGTTTATTTTTACTCTAGCCTCGGTGATGGTGGCCACTGTGCCTAAAATAATACAGGGTGTGTCAATCAAAATCATCCTCGCACCCTTAGTGTTGATTCAATTATCAGCATTGCACAATGGAGTAAGGGTGAGTGAGAACTGCGGTTTTGGGAGTCTAAATCGGGCTTGGATTTATGCAGCTATCAAGCGGATTAGCCGTCATACTACACCGTCAATCAATTGGGATAGTTGAATGAGTTTTAAATAATGTACTGTATTAAAATGCATTACTTTTTATAGTTTTATAGTGCATTGGATTTCAAGTTTTGAATATTGCACAAAAACTGGGGAAAACTTTAGCATATAGCTATTTTAATAACATGGCAATAAGAAATGTCACTTTGTATGATGAAAATTAATGCAAAAACTCTTTTACTCTTAGCTTTATTGTTTCTAAATTCTAACAATAAATACATCAATGGAAGGATATGAGAAATTTCTTGAAATTTAATGTTCCATCTCTTACTGTAATAGCAGGATATAATTCGTTAAACATATTGAAATCAATTGTATTACAGCTTCAGCTAGCATCCAAGATTAGGCCATCTCTATATGCTGTTTGTTCTGCGTCATAAAACTTCCACCTTGCAAATCTTATTTTCATCTTCGAAACCCATCTTAGTTCGTCCTAAATCAGAACCCGACGGCGGGCTTGCGATAGGCTCTGTGATTGTGCCGAGTGAAATGGTCCTGATTTTGTGTCACGTTTTACTACCCAACTCGGGCGAACTCTTTTGACCTCCAGGATGGGTTCCAGTAATTTCGTTTCCGAGACGTTTCTTTCCACTGTTCTGCACTGGTGCAGAAGGGGCTATTGATTTTTCCATTAAACTCAGCGCTTTAATACAAACAACTATGCGAAAGAAACACAAGAACTCAAACTGCCATAAGAGCACGTTCAAGAGCAGTGGAACGTATCTGCAGATGAGAAACGAACATCTTTGGCCGATACTTTAACGTAAGCGTAGAAATCAAAAGCCTGTTTTCTACTTTTATTTTCTCTTACAGAATGTTCATATTTCTTATCCATATTTACATTATACATTAACAGAGACATTCTTGAGAAAATCTGTGATTTTGTTCACATAAGCTATACATTGAGGTATAGATAGATAGATAGATAGAACCAGAAGAAAATCTCCTTTGTATTCTATTGCACATACCGTCCAAGGGGCGAATCAGACTAAGCGCGGAAGAAAACGAATGCGCTTTATCTCAAACCTTCATTTTTCCGAGGCGTCAGAGCAATGGATATAAAAACTACCAACCATTCACTAAGCTGCGACCTAAGCGTATATTGTGAAAGGAAAGATTGAAGAACAAAAAATCAAAAAGAAAAAGCTCGTTACATTTTGAGCAGTTTTATGTGACATTCAGACTATTATCGTTTGTTTCGTTGGTGGCAATCACGATACTGATGTCCCATTTCACATGGCTGACTTTAATGACGGTGATTTGGTAGTGGATGGCGCGAGGACAGGAATGTAATGAATGATGGATTTTCCAGCATCCATGTCCTCAACTTTCACTCTATTTATGTTACACAACGTTCAGTTCAGTGGGTCTGTGATACGAAAGCATAAGAATGAAATAAAAAAGAATCGGGCAAAAATGATCTGCCAAAAACGGTTTGAAATAATTACACGTAGCGTTGATATCGTTATGTCTTCATACTCATGCCAAAATCCATCCAATACATACCACGCAGACAGTATCAAAAAGCGTAAAGTATTATAAAAACTGATTTAGCGTAAAGCAGAACGAAAACCCTAACATCTCGCTGTTTTTTGTTGTTGTTATGCCATACCCGGACCCAACTCAATCTAATGTTTGCAATCTGATTCCATGCTGCCGCGTATTGCTTCCGAGAGAAACATTCAGCGCTGGCAAAGCTCCAAGGCTATTATGTATCATTGAACCTTCCGTTTCCTTCCCTACATGGTGGAAGCATTGGCTAGGCAACCGCTGTAGCGGGGAGTCGCGTCACAAACGGCGAACCAAAGCCGAACTGAACGCCGAGGTTGAGAATCAGAGCTCATTTTATGAGCATATCCGGATACGTGTGTTTGTGATAGGAGCGCAAGAGTGGAAAAAAGGATGAAAAGGCAAGGCGCAAAGGGGGAATCGCTTTCCTACCCACACGTTCATCCTACGAAAAAGGTTACTGATGATGATGATGATGAAACGCAGCAGTGAAAAACGGTGGAGTGTGTGGGAATATCAATATGTATGTATGTATGTGTTCCGTTGTATCATCATAGCCATAATCATCGTCTGTTCCATGATGCATACTACCACAAGCTCACTGATAGCAATCATCAAAGTGAGGCGTAATCTGTACATTGCTTCTATGCGGAATGGTAGGTTTTTTTTATCTCTACCCAATTCGTTATCACACTCGCTTTCCGCCTTCGGATGGGATAGGTTGGGTCGGACACGAGGCAGGAATCTCTTCATAAGAGCTTCTTTGTTGGGGTGATTTCTGTGGAGTTGTTCCGCAATGATTAGATGAAAGGGAGTGGAAGCAATGAGAAGCGTAGTTTGCTATCCATTTGCACTATGTATTTCTGCTCGTTGTATATATAAACAGACACGGCGGAAACCAGCGCAGGATGGTGATGTTGAGCGATTCCATTGAGGTGCCCACCTCCAACAAATCTCTCCGTCTGCTCTCTACACGCGTCTGTACATAAGCGTTCGAGATTTCTATGGATACTGATTTTTCCCCCTGCGCAGGAACCAGACCGTGAAGCCATTTTATTGAGCCACGCGTCACGTCCTCTGTGGGTGTATGGAGTTGCGAGTTATATGTGTGTGTGTGTTTGGGGGAAAAGAGCGTTGATTTTCTTTTTCCGCTGTGCAGAATGGAATTAGAAAATGGAATCTTGCTCACCGTGGTTCATGAAATACATACTGCCAGATATGGTGGATAGAGGCATAGAGGTAGACGGTCAGTGTTGGAGGGAGTGATAACGAATCCAGACAGACAGAGTGCGCCACAACTTTTTTCGCTTTATTTTGAATTGGTCCCTTTTTGGGACCGTAATTTCAGGCGGAATCTGAATCAGAGATGGTAGAAATCCGTTAAATTTAGATAAATAGTGACAGCTGGATTGCGCTGGGCGATGAAAGTGCGATGGAAAAAAAAAATCGTTTCTCCGCATTCAAGAATGTGGACAATAATTTAAGGTGTAGATGTTTGGGAGTGTAGTAAAAGGCTGGTTGTTTATTTGAAGGTTGTTTTCTCTTATGTAGCTATCACGATTTTATCAGCAATCATTTAATTGAATGGTTTTACGGAGAACGCTTTTACGTATGCACAAAAAATAATGTTAACCACGTTTAATTTTAAATGGTGTCTATCCATCGCAAATTTGAAATTAATTGTCTTTCCTTTTATTAGTAAATTCTAAGCGATTTCAAATGGATGACATATACTCTGCAAAGGCGATGATTGCATTTATTTGCAAAGCTCTTCCCAAAATAAACAAGAAACTAATATCAAAACATAGTTCTGTTCCTTTTCATTGTCCACATATAGAATGGTTGAGTTATAACGCTGATAAAAATACATTTTTTCAAAGATTAGCGCCATGTTTAAACACAATAATAACTTACTCTAATAATACTCTCAATAATTGAAGAATTCTAATTTATTGACGATTTATTGGCAACTTTGCGCAATGACTAAACTAAAAACATGTCACACAAAAAAAAAAATCATGAAATCAGAAATCAAAAAACATACAGGTATTTAAATGAATATTGGTATGAAATATATGAACATAAAGTAATATCTCGCACATGCGCCGTCGTAGCACTCATCAAATCTCCAATCAAATCAAATCGAATAAATACTGTTCTCTTCCAATCATGAGATTGTTCTTCGTTAAATTGGAAGCGTCATTGGTCTAGAATATAATGATTGTATAGGGGAACACGAAAGGAAGCCACTTGTAAAACACTTCCCCTTGTGAGAGTAATGATAAACTTGGCAGAATATTTAGAAAAGTTGTATGAACCTACGGTGGCGTACAAACGAATCACAAAAACCAATACATAACTCAATTTATGTACCTAACCTTACACTTACACAGTAAACAAAAATGCTTACAGTTAGTTCAACAAACAGTACGGGTAAAGCAACAAGAGAGGAATCTTACTCCAACATTGCATTAGAAAGATTTGTTTTAAGCTTGCTCTAGTTCAGGGCTTGAGTGAGCAAAGTAGGTAAATGTTAAGCAAATTATGCCAGCTGAGGTATCGGTGCATCATCAGGTTCCGTATCCTTCAGAATGCCACACGAATACACGCTACATACATTTTATCCATTTTCAAAAGCAAAAACAAGTGATGCAAATGGGCTTCGGCCCTTCGTTAGCTTATGTGAAAGATTGTATAGCTTCCATAAACCCTGCTAGACTATAGCGGCGAAGAGATGCCTTCGTTGGTCGGTATAGACAGTTTAATAGGAGTAGAAGTTTTCTGTTATAGTGTGTTGAACCAGGAACTGGAAAAGGGTCGTTGGTTAGCTTGCACATGGGCACGATGTGCCATTGAACGAGAAAGACGTCTTTGCCAATGAGCAGCTGTAGTATTGGAACGTTTTGTAAACCTTGCCCGAAAGCAGAACCTCAAAGAACCGTAAAACGGATAATGAACCGGGATGGAATCTCAAATCGGTCCAATATCGAATCATGGGTTTTATGAGGTTTTCCGCATCGATCGTATGATGGTATGGAGAAGAAAATCTCCTCGTCCTTATAACTAGCAAACTTGTGTTTGGTTTTCGTCTGGTGGAGCTGTTTTTTAGTTATTTGCAACGTTCTACATTCGTACATTGTTTGGAGTATCAGTTGTGCTTATGGTGTGATGGTCCAGATTGGAATCGATACTTGTTCCGTTTTATAGCAGTTGGTTCGTCTACCCATCGGGAAGAGCCAAGTGACGCAAAGTAATAAAAAATGTGGTTTGTTTTGCATGTTTTTTTAAAAGAAAAAAAAATGGAAACCATAAACCTATTCAGAAGATGTTCTGTTAGCATTGTTGCGACTGCACCCGACAGGTTACTAAAGGGCTGCCTTGCATTAGCATAATGAGAAATTTATGGTTACGCTCCCAGACTGTAATCCTAACCATGACATCCCAGTGTAAACCTAACATTTTAAAAGTTTAAGCAGGTAACTTTGATGCCAAAAAAGGGTGACTTAGCAAGCAGTGAAATCCTGGGTCGTTGTTGAAATTTTGGGTTTTGCTTAATTTTGTTCGAGAAATGTATTACACTGTTGCCGGGTGATGATGTGTGAAAGTAAGTGTTTATTTTATCATGCACGTACGTAGTTGGTTGTTACAGTTTTCATCAATAATATGTTATTTTTTTATTGTTTAATGTATACTGTACTGTGTTACCCGAAAAAGTAAACAATTGTATTGGATTTGTAGATCTTGCTTTACAATTGAACTATTAAACTTGAAAAGGTTAAAGATCTAATGTTAGGCACCTAAAAAAATTACTTTAATAGTAATACTAAATTAGTAAAATTAGATCGTAAACGATTTTAAACGAGAATAAAAAAGACCGATAAAGTTTAAAACTTACTCAACATACACGTAGAAAAGTGTTCAGTCTTCTTCGTAACAATCGCAAAAAAAACTTCTTCAAGTGTCTTAAGATTGGATTGATGAACTACGTGATGAACAAAATAAGAATGTAGTAGGAATTACCCCAGAATTAGTCAGCGACATCTTAACCCCAGTGAGTATTTTTTCGCTCCTTTTCTTTTTGATTAGATGTTTTTTCTTCTAAACACGTATTCTTCAGACTTAGACTTCGAAAGACCACCTTGATGAGTCAATATCGTGACTGTGCTGATCGTTCAATTACTCTTGTCTACACTGCTGGTACGCTCCGTGTTCGATTTGTCTTGTATTTTTCAAAGCCATTTTAAAATCAAGACATTTTCTGAGCGACGGCAGGCATCTTCATGCATTCCAACACGCCAGAAAAGTTGCTTGTAAGTGTTGGGTGTTCGTTTAGTGTGCTGAAAACAATAGGGGCTAAATTTTAAAAGTAATTATTTGGAAGATGGAATATTAAATTTGAAAACACCAAGAGCAATGAAAGGTGTAGAAATTTGGTCTGATAATACATAATATTTATAATCAATCAAAGGGAGTTTTTGTGACATAAAAATGTATTGCTGATGGATGCTGCAATCATTGAAATTCGCCAATTCGAGATATGATGATATGATGTTGATAACATTTATCAAATCCTAACAATCGTTGATAGTCTCCCCATTGATTTGGTGTTCGTTTCTGAGTGGAAGATGGTTATGAAAAAAGATTGTCAGTCAATGGTGAACAAAGAGTAAATATGTAAGCGTCTGAGTTTTCTTTTAACTCCGCTTCAATATTTCAAGCATAACAGGGCGCGCCAGAACATGAACCAAGAACCTACCAGCGTTGTTCATGAATCAAGTGATAAAATATTCAGCTCTACGATGCTCTAGATTTACTCGAAAATGGGATTTCCTTTTCCGGTTCACCTGGGACTGAAAATATCTTGTAAGATGGAACCGAAAATGGAACAAAAATGTTGAACAAAACCACAACACATTTATTTTCCACACTAAGGTATTTTTGGAGAAGACTCATCGTTAAATCAGCAGAGCACAATCTCCAACAATTGATGCTAGAACTAGGGTTAGAAGAAAAACAGGATTGGGTTTGGTTATCCCGTTTGATAGTAAATCTATCCCGCCATAATAGTTAACTACCATAAGCATTGCATACTAGCTGCTTTATATGATTGATTAACAGTATGATGCTTTTCTTTCTTTCTAAAGGTTGAATCTTAACACATCAATAAATATCTGCGCTTAATATCACCTCCTTCTTGATCCATAACTAGATGTGCTGACTCTCACTAATTTTGAAAAATAGTTATTCATAAAATGTCTGTAGTATCATGTATTAAAAATTGATACTCTTTTAATTACTATACACTGACATCGTTCAAAAGCCTTTAAGGATACCCAAACGTTCAAGTAAAGGTATGAATCCATATACAAAATAACCCTCATATTACACTGAGGTTTACATTGCTGTTCCAATGGGGATTCTCAACGATTTCGTAGAATCTTCTTTTGGGATGTTTTGACAACAACCAATTTCCTACGATAACAGCGCAAACTGTACTGATACGATACTCCATGTTTGCCAACTCCTCAGAGAGGACTGTCGTCGGTCTCAAAACAATCGTTCTAGTTTGAGTGGAAACAATATCGTACAAAACCATTGACCGAGTTCTTTTATTGCTTTGAAATTTTTGGGTGATTTTCGTGTTAGCAGTAAAGTTTTGAAAAACAAGGCGGAAAAAGGAAATTTTATTGAAATGAAAACAATATCCTGTTCAACCATTAGACGAGCCCCTCTTTTTTGATGGTATACGATTTTGGGTCGAGTATGAACCTAGCAGTGTGTTGTTGGGAATTAAGTATGGCCAAATGGATAAATAAAGTAAACGTAAATGAGAAAACAATTAACTGTAATAGCAAAATTATAGAAATACTAGGAACAAAAGATGTAATACTAATGTTACTGACAATATTGTTTTTATACACTAATTGTTTCCAATTTTATATTACCTCTCGATCCCAAATTAATATGCAGCAGCATCCTACTAAGCACTAACTGTTAAAGAATCATTAGAAAATCGAACAATACTTTAATTTAACGGCAGCAGGTAAAACATGCTAAACACGCAGTAATTGAGAAAAGATTTACATCCATCACCCCATGCGCCCCGAACAGTGTCGTCTGCCGCGCTGTGAAATTAGTAGTTCCCTTTTAATTGATTGTCGTTGATATTTTACGACCACCGAGCACTCTAGGTGAAGGTGAATTCGACAACCAACCACGACACCAAAAGTCTTAAAAACAAATGAAATACCCACCAAAGCATGAGCCTCTACCTTGGCAGGACAGGGATTTTATTACCCTTCGTGAATTTTAAGTAGCAAGAGCGTACTAATTAAGGGAGATTGTAAATTTTATACTTCAATATTCAACACATTTCCAGGCGAGTGATTTTCGTAAGCAGTGTCTTTCGTGAGATTGTGTTTTTTATAGCATTCGCGTTGCGAACTGTCGATTTACGACAGTGAATGATTTGCTGTGTGAACAATCGTGTCAAAATGTGTCAAAATGCAAATACTAAAAACGAGAAAGTTGTATCCTAAGGGACATTGGTTGCTTAAGGTTTGTTTGCTCGGTACGTTTTTCCCATCCCAAAAGTCAGTTGATGGATTGAAAAATGCTTATGCGTGTGCCAAACACGGAGGCGTGTAAATCCCATCTGATGTGAATGTTAAATATTTACCCACTACACACTGTAAAGCCGGTAGATTAGCTCTAGGAGTGACTTCCGATACAAGCGAGCTGGGAGAAAAATGCAACATTTCCCCAGATCAGAGATACTTACTCAGGAGTATCAAGTGTCACGCGGGCACGATTTCTTCACGCGACACGCGTCAAAGTTCCGTTCCCAATAGGGATTGTGCTGGACAAGCGTAGGAAAATGGATACGGGTAGGAGTGTCAGTCGCATGGGGACAGTATCACGATGCGTGGAAGGTAATCAAGAGGTACAATCTTGACACTTGTTGGTGGGTCTGGCCTGGATCGCTGTTGGATTTGTTGATGTGCGTGACATTTGTGTCACTGTTTGTCAACTATTTTTGAGTGTTTCGTGATGGCTCAGCATACTGCGAAGAATGGGTCTAATGCAGTAGGCATGTGTGGTTCTGATCGAATACAAAGTATACATATTTCACCTTTAACTGGGAATCATGTTAAAAATCTATTGTTGCAGAATATAAGGTGAAAATGTTTTGTAAATCGTTTTTGACATACTTCAATAAACTAAGGGGTGAATTGTTTTCTTTTTGAACTATAATTATAAGTTTTACCAACAACCTGCGCTTTACATGCATTTTGCATAAAACCTAAATTTCCATCCCCTTACATCGGCCATTCATTCTCTTATTTCGAAAACAAGGTTTCTTTTTGCACCCTGCAAAAAACGGAAAGTTTGTCAAGAAGAGCACACATTAAATTTAGGCCCAGGGCGAGGTCCTGCCTATTCCAAGGGCAATTGCCACCAATGTGTCATCACGAACAAGGGAAGCACACCAGAACGAAACCGGTTATTCCCCTAGTGTAAAAACTTACGCACCACTGGGGTGCCACGTTCTTGGTGGACTATTTTCAGTAATTTTCGAGGCGTGCTGTACGGCGTCATGGGGTGTGACTGCCAGTTGCGCAACTGGACCATTCTATTAGATCCAATGTTTCAATTCAAAGCGTTGCCCCTTGCAACCCGGTTTGATTCGGTAAAAGGAAGCGCTAAATGATTATTGACACTCAGCAGCAGTACTCGACCGCCCAGCAGGATATCGATGAGAGTTTATTGCGGTAGGACTTGTTAGGCAGAAGGCACTTCTGTTTGTCGGTGAACAGTGAGCACGGCATACGGCAGGTGTCAAGTGGCAATGGGAGGGTCGCTGCTCGACGGACAGTTTGCCGACAGCATGTGCTGTGATTGCTCATCTTGGTGGATTATGCAGGGAAAGCAGTGAAAAGATAAAACATCACCCGTAAGGAACCATAAATCAAGAGGATTGCTTAATATTTAGGAATTTAGCGTGTATGATACCCTTCGTAAGAATTCATATGAAATGATTAGAACTGTAATACAAAAACTAAGCAAAGATATATAAGTGAAGCATAACATCAATACTTTGCAGCATATCGTTTTCCATTATGTGCGTATTCGTAAATCTTAAGCGTTATTTATGATTGAAGTTCCATTTACTGTTGCAAGGTTATTTCCGCTGTGCGTTGTAGGTTCATCATGAATTATTGAGAATCAATTTGTCAAAGTTTCACTGATCCATCTTAGCGTCCCTCAGATTTGTTGTGCATACACTATTAAAGACACACTTTCGATGAACAACTGGAGATTCAGAAAAGAACTCCAACCGAACGATGCAGCATTCCTCCCCTGGGGCTGTTGAGTCCCTAATAAATCTCTAATGATTGGTAGTTGTATGAAAGGAGAGTCACATCGATCTCAAAAAGGCCAAACGAAATGTTGAACTCTTGCTACATGGTACTACCAGCAAGACCTATGCTCCATTGATTTGATTCCAATTCAATCATCAGTGAGTCATGCTGCATAGCGGGTAGCGTTCGATTATTGGACCATTTTTGGTTGCTGTGAAATGTGATACGCTCTAAAGACGTGGAACGAATTTGTAGAAACGAAAAGTGAATCGGAAGCAATGCAATGCAGAAAATTGAATTTAATTATTAATTACCATTGCTGCTAGTCTCTGCTACTTTGCGGCATCTAAGGCAATGTGATTAAATCATGTTTACTTAGGTTGGTGCATCATCGCTTTATGAAGAAATATTTATGTTTTAATATTCAAGCTAATTTCGATATTTATTCGACGGTTAAATAACGTATGCAAACCCACTAGGGATAATTTATTGGTGAAGAAAAAGGAATAACACAATTAATATCTCATTGAGATAGTATATAAAAAAATTAATAGCTATCTCAAGAAGTGAGAATAACCTCCAGTCAAGATTATTCTCATACACCGAATGCCCAAAGGTGTAGAAAACTCTTTACGGCTAGCTGAACCTGTTGGACGATAGCCACTGTACACCATTCTATCAAGCACAGCCCCAATCTCAAAAGCCCATTGACACATATATCGTGCGTTTTATTTCATCGGCTTACGGATTCATCGTACTATCCGTACTCGTCAGATGACCTTACCAAAAGCGTATTTTTGTCTACTTTCAACGCCTTTTTCCGGCAACAAACCCCTGGAGGTATAGATTTGGCCAGATGATAACCATTAGCCGCTCGGGACTGTTGTTTAATCTACTTATTTTATTACCGTAAACGACCCATTTCGAATCATATCCAGAAACGTTGTGCAACAAAACACACGGTACGTTCGATGTGGGTTGATGCGTTAGAGTTTAGTCGAGGGTGACTGCAAACGAATGCTACGATACTGGGTGAGTAAGCTTCACCGTGAGGATGATTGTAGGTGGATGTTAACGTAGCGCAGAAACCGTACATTGCATAATTATAGTTTTACAAAGATGCACTCAAAACGAATGCGATAACAACTGTGATTAAATGAAAATGAGAACGTGTATTTTGCACCGTGACGCAAGATTAAACATTAAATAGTGACTTCTGACAGTAAGATACAAATATTTGACCTTCTGTCAGCAACATATGGAGTTTATTGCGAATGCAAGAGTTCTTCCAAACGAATCACCAGCTAATACGCAACAGCACAGCTTGGGCACGTAAATAGGAAATCGAGTTTTTGCACTTCGGAAACATCATACCTGGTGTGATTGTACAGTTTGGCAGCTCCGGTTATGTGCGTCTTTATTCTCAGCACGAATGCCATTGCGTACTTTACTTTTTATTATTTTCAATGAACGATTATTCAATTAATGCTTTTATTTTGTTTCAAAAATCTTGAAATTTTTACATACAATACTCTTTTTTCAATGGATAGAATTTCAAAATAGTCTCCTGTTTATTGAACATCAAGCGTAGCGACCACCTGGAATGACCTCAAAATTGCTACCATCTGTGGTTAAATAAGCAACAAAATGCACAAACATGCGTTGTTTAATTGAGCATTTGGTTTTAGGTGGATTTCGTGTGGTTTTGTTATGAAAACATAGCATTCAGTTGAAAAGGGAGTCGTTGGAGTGACCCCTTAAGATAAGTGTTGAAGAGAGTACTATTAACAACCGCTTGCGGGTTGCTGCCGTATCAGGGTAAAAAGTAAACAATTGCATAGAATAATCTCGGTATAGGTAGTTTTATCCCAATGCTCAATAACATTCTGGCTAGCGAAACACGTGCTGATTGAGCGTGTAATTGTAATCCAATTTTGATCACAGTTGGGATAGGGTCCCAGGTGATTCCTTAAAGACTTATAAAGTGCATTTGTTTCTACTCGGATGTCAACGTTCATTTTAATTGAATCAACGATAATACAAATTTTGTTATCGTGTTTCCAAGCTTTTCCGGTTTTTCGCTGAAATACATGAAGTGAGTATTTTTTATTTATTTTAATTGTAAACTCATTGGAGATGTTGTAAGGAAGAATTGTGTGGTTGCTCTTTTTTAAAAGCTCTTCTGAATAATATATATTGTGCAATAAATGGTTTAAATGCTTAAAACTATACATTGTTTAATAAAGTTATTTTTTATAAAGCTTAAAAAATAAGAAAATTATGATATACCTACCGATTGGAATGCTTCTAAATGGCTTGTTTCTAGACGTGCTTCTAAGTGTCTTGATGGTGTTTTTACTATGTCTCGTAAAAGTGACTGCAAGACTTCTAAGGCTATCATGTAAGGACATGTGTTTCGGTACAGATGACACTACCATTATTTTAATATTTATATTATGTGTTTGAGGATCGGGTTGGTTTGAAATTGAATTTATATGTAAAAGAAATAAAATTAATAAAATATTAATTCAAACCGCGTTTACTATGAATAACATACGCATTCTTAACCTTTTAGTTGACAACCGGATACCCGGTTATTTTTTAACTATAAACTGAAATAACTTTTGATTCATTGCTTATATTGACCTGAAATTTTCCGTAGCCTTCCAAATTTTAATTTCTGATTTTTTGGTGCATACATTGTAATTTTAAACAGCCTGTAAGTATTTTATTTTGATTTGTTTTAAACTTTGCCACGTAAGTTGGCAACCAGCATACCCGGGTATTCCACACATTTTGTATGGAGAATGACGTTTCTCTTCTTCCTCTTTTCGTATTGTGCTTATTTTGGAGTCAAATTCAAGCGATTCCAAATTTCAATTTGACCGTTAAATTTATCATAAAATGAAAAAAACTTAATGAATAAATGAAATAGAAGAGAATATATCGTCGACATTACTTGCTTACAGCATTAAAATATAGAAAGCATTGTTTACATATGATAACCGTTAATTTTTTTGCGTCAAAATGTGTGGCATAACCGAGTATGCTTACGTGTGTAAATCTGGTTGCCAATTCTACGATTAAATGCTAGAAAAAAGTGAGGAATGAAATAAATATGTCTACAACATGTAAGTGCCCTTTTTGGCAGCATAACATATTCGCATTATTCGTATTATTTTGCTTTAATATGGATTAAGGAAATAATTGATAAACAGTGATTTTCCCAATGTTTCACATATATCTGTACGGAGTGAAAAAAAAACAAAAAAAAAAACAAAAAAACAGAAAACAAGCCAAACAAAAATCCTCCGGTTTAACCTTCCCAAAGCGATCTGTAACTTATTCAGTCTTGTTTTCTTTCCTCCCTTTACGTACAACACGTTATTCGGTATCATCACATCGATTATCCTCGGTTTATCTTGCTTTGACCCAATATTGATCCTTCACCATGATGTTCGTTTCCATAATCTTATTAGGCGTGTTATCCTTAACAAAATCCCACAAAATTCAAAGGTGACTTAGAATCAGTAAAAAACAAGGACTTTTATCAATGTTCGTTGCGTTGGTTTGATTTTATTGAAGATGTTGCTTTTATATATGTTGAAATAGATGTAAAACTTAAGAATAGCAAACAAATAAATTGTAATTTGAACATTGAAGAATTAATTGCTGACGGGCTTTGAATCATGAAGCCTATTCCACAGTACAAATATCACTTTTTGAATTTGTAACAGCTCGATACAACTATTTGTAGTTTCATTGCACTAGACTATATTGTAAACACAAAAAAGCGAAAAAAATCAACAGCCTTTATTCAATAACCCTTCATTTTATTAATACATTTATACTGCTGTTGATGCGAAGTTGCCTGATATCATACTAACCGATATCGTGATGATAATGATTGACAGCGGCAGGTTATGTGATGTTGAAGCAATACTTGATTTAATGACACAAAATTTGATGGTTACTCTATTACTAGCTTGGATCGTGATTGGAAAACTTTTAATCCAGATATTGCTGGGAAGGGGTGGAAATTAGTTAATTGTATTATGCTTCAATTATGATCGATTACTCGTTATCGTTTTTGGAGTTGTATGGAATTTTTAGAAATAATAAACATTTTTATAGTCCGAGTGTCCTCTAGTCTTAGTTAGAATTTTAGACAACAAATTATGTAAATCTAATAAATTGTATGCCGTTGATTTTATTGCAACGATCTGAGAGATAGATAATTTGTGCAAAAAGCATCCCATTCGATTAAAATTATATAGCACTACTCAATTTGATTTCATACGTGAATTATTGAGGAATGTGAGATCTCTCTGGGTTTGATATTTATCTTAGCTCGGAAATCAAATCAATATTATCGGAACATGTAAGAAAGGATAATAAAAAAATAAAATCAAATACTGACATCGGAAGCTCTCTACTTGGCAAAAGATGAATTTATTACTATCTATTGTTTTCTATTCAACTATTCCTATCTAGATTCCTATCTAGATATTGATGATACCAAGGTAAAAATTAACATTTCAGCCTCTCATTCAGGGAAACTACTTAGGTACTGTCCAAAACCTTTTTGTAACTCTCTGTAAACAAGCATGGCTGGCCGTGAATAAGGCAACATTGTTTAGCTAGCTTCCCAACCATTCATGTTTTTCTCGACCTGCATGGTGAGCAACAACATTATAGTTTCAGGCACAAGCTTGTTTTACGGTTGAGTCGAGTCATACAAACACGGAGAAGTATTATGCTGTATTGTGTTCCCAAGGGTAGCTTAGAGGATTTGAAAGGGAGAGGCATGAAATAATTGACACTACGAAGGCTTATTTCGACAGGCTACATGATGAAGGAGCACAGAGTTTTGAACATCTAATCAGTGGAACTTTGCGAGTCGAGAATGTTGTCCGATTTTCGAATTGATTATTATCATAATCAATTAATAATAAAAGGAAATAATCCTTATAAAGGAATCTTCCGTCTATTTGGTAGGCAGTTGGACTATGAGTGAGCAGGAGACATCCAACGTGCAGGAGGTGAGAAGGGAAATAATTGATTGTTGTTGATAAACAACTATTTTTTTAATGGAAAACTTTAGCAAAAAAAAATGTCAAAGTAATATTTAAATGACTTTGAACTGTCTACATATAACATTTCGTCTTAAGTAATGTGATTTTTATATTACCAACACAAAGAAAAACAATTACTACAAAGTAAACTAACATCACCTGCTTTCAGGGAAAAATTTGAATCATATACGACATTCTGAATGCCTTCTAATCAATATTGAAGCAGTTGTTATTCGGTGCTGCAATAAATTTTCTAAATATTGATAAACTGATAGCTGCATCAGTTGAACAGATTCCAGAGGCACTTCTCACCCTGCAATCACCAAGGTCTTGTGCGTCGGTTCAGCGGACATTAGCGGATAGGGCGTTTGCTGCGATTGCGGAGCAGAGTGGCACTTACATTGAGCGTCCGGTACATTGAGGTAAGTTGTAATGAAACATGCTGTTCCCACCTTCTACTGATAAGCAATGATTTATTGTCCCAGGACTTAGATGGAACGCTTGTATTGTGGCACAATTTGATCACTCGTTAACTAACGATCGAGAAGTCGTTCAAACCATATACCGACTGTTGTGAGAGCAAACGTATGCGTAGACGCATAGAGATATTCACACCTTTCATTATTATCAGCGATTTTTTTTCTTGCTTGGAGCTGGATAGCTCAAGATTGGTAGACTATTCGGCATGTGGTGAATATTTCAAATGCATTTGGATTCTTCTCGTAGCCTTTTCTCATAATGTGAAAAAAAATGTTCGTTCGTGCGGTTAATAGTTTTAGACTGTTGAACTAATTATTACTAATAGAATGTTAAATATATAACGAAATGAACTGTCCAGTTTCTAGTTTATCGTCCTAATTGTGTCATCTTGCAATAGTTTTTAAATTAATTGATAATTACTGCAAGTAATGTAATGTGTATGATGATATGGTTTAATGTTAGTGCCAAGGCCTCTGAGGAATTGATTTTTCATCAATCATATTAAATAAAGTCGTAGAA
Source organism: Anopheles arabiensis (assembly GCF_016920715.1). Lineage (NCBI taxonomy): Eukaryota > Metazoa > Arthropoda > Insecta > Diptera > Culicidae > Anopheles > Anopheles arabiensis. The sequence continues at coordinate 38,241,648 of NC_053518.1, forward strand.
TGCATCATAAAATCATCTTTCAATCGATAACTATTACTAAATCCAATAAGACTCGAGTAGAATAATAATATGATTTAATAAATATATGAAATAATTTATAATTAGCAATAAATAGATGAAAACTTTATATTGTATCTCACATTTCTATCTTCATGATTTGCACACTTATTATTGACTAAATCGCCGGCTTCCGCCGAAGTCAAATCTCTATGTAATTAGTTTGCTGATAACCATCATATCAGTTTGAAGTTCGACCGACCACTTGAATAGTGTGACGATTGTTTTCTCTCTATATCGGGACCACTGTTTACTATCAAACTAAAAGAAAAGCTAGTCACAGAGTAGAAATAATTTCAGGCTAAATATAAACTACTTTTTTTCTATTTGACCTATCAATAAAGTTAAAAATAAAAAAAAACTGCATTAAAAACTGTGCAGAGTTACGTAGAATCCTCATCGCAATATTGTATTCATAATTACTTTACCAGTTTATGATAACACAGCTTTAACCATTCACTCATGCAAAAGATTTCCTTTCCATCTCATGTATATATTGTACCAGAAAAAGGCCTAACTAAATGCCCCGAGGAGTTAGCGTAACTACAACATTGCTTGCGAGAAAAAAAAGGAAGGAAAGCTGGAGCTCATTTATATTCTTTTTGCATAGTCAATATCATACCTCCACTTTTGCAAACAGCATTTGGACTTGTGGGTATGATTGGGGTAAAATCTTACTATTTAATGATAATGAAATTGGGCTTGGAAGAATCCTGTGAAAGATTCATATAAAATTCATCTTGAATTGTATCACGCATTGCTATCAACTTGTTCTTGAAGTCCTTGTTCTGTAATATAGCTGTTACACAGTATACTCATCTTCTTGCGTTTAGGCTTTCAACGATCATTGCTTAATTGATTTAGCGATAATTAACAGCTATCCACTCTTGATACATTGCAGTCCCACCTAAGGCTAAACTCACATTCGGAACAAGAAATTCCCATGACATGATTTCAGCAGCCAACTGATGAGCCAACTTCATAGCAATCTTCACAATAAAACTGCTAAACAAGATGAAACCCCATTGGCAGAATTGGTAGAAATGTTGATTAAAATTTGAAAAATTCGCGGATACGTTTAGGCTCGATGTATTAAAGTATCTGTATTAACAATAATCACGCAATTGATTCGAGTATTGTTCATACAGAGTATGAGGAATACACCATGCTAGTAGTTGTAGTAGTTGTAGTAGTAATAGTATGCTAAAAAATAAGGACATATTAAGCGGTTTACTCATAACTTTTTCGAATTTAACATTAAAAATTAGAGTTATAATATTAATTGACGCTTTTACTGTTCATCTATGAATTAAAATTATTATAAGTAGCGCCTTATCATCATGTAAGTGCCTAACATCGATGTTTGACGCGATGCTATGCGTGTGGCAAAGTCGGCATATAACATTTTTACAAACACTACGATCAAACACATTTTCTACACGTTTCAGCCGACAAAATTAGACATTTTGAAATTGTGTTCCTTAGCTTTGTTGTGTGGACAAATACAACACAACAACCTCATCAAAAATCATATGTCAAAAAAGCTGCTCATTTTGACCCGAGCACGACTGCCAGTTTGTTTTTTTTTTACTTTTTTATACACTCTTAATTTCTTCAGGCAAATCGTTTTTTTTAATAATAAAAATAACATATTTATGCAGTTAATTCGACATTCATAATACTCTTGATGATTGTTAGTATAAAATGCATAAGAATTCGATAAATAATCCCTGGTATCGTATGGCTTACACATCCCATCAACGGCTTTTTAAATAAATACTAACCATATGGTTTATCAGTTTGTTTGTTTGGTTTAATTTGGCGAAACGATGTGATTCGTACGACTCTTCCATCGCGGAAATGAACAGACAATATTTGATATGGGTTCATAGTGAATTCCATTTCAGCAGATCAAAACACGTTTTAAGGGCAGTAAATATTTGCAGTACATTTTCAATGCTTCTTGATTTTTTCCCTTTCAATAGCATTTCAACCTCTTTCTGACATTCTTATCAGGACCATACCATTCATTTTCGATCCATTCTCATTTCACCCATATAATTGATGTGATACATTTGTTCTGGTGGCTGATTTGTCATATGTGTGGCATAAGATTTGGGTTTTGGCTTTCGTTGTGCCAGAATTTTGCCTTCTGGTCTGAAGATGAGGAATCGAATCTCCACCAGACGCAGTGAAACGAATGTCCATAAATAATAATTTTATTTTCCCTTTACCATGAACAGACGGCCCTACTCATGCCATTATTGCTCTTTTTGCATTAGAGTAAGTCCCCATGAGCACAGCCTGATGCATGTGTTACTAGGTCGCCGGAGTGGCAGGCATAACTATAAGCCTGATTCGAGTTCACTTGGTGAAACCGTAGCCACATATGATACGAATGAAACAAGGTTGAACAAATGCACGAAACTGCCACATTTGGTGCTCATGCAGATGATGATCACATGCGCGAAAGATCTGCTACTGTTTTTTACTTTCTATCTTTCCGTTTCTCTCTCTCTCTCCCGCTCTCTCTTCCTTTCTTAAACTTCTAAAACGCCACAATATATCAACGAACAAGACGCAAACACATCAGGGTTTAAATATTTCACGCCTTAACCATGCTGTCTGCTGGGGACCAGTTTTTTATAATTTTTTTTCTACTCGCGTTGTCCTATTATGTCAAGTTCAAGCTGTCTTCATTACGACACTTCATTCATAAAGTCGAATACAAAAGATGCTCCACTCATTGACAAACAAGCTACAAGACGGGATGTTATGCACTGCCGTACAAAGATTCTCTTCGCGAGAGTCGTTCGTCTAGCGATACATCATACACATAAATTGAACTCCTCCCAGAACACATTCCCACGCATTATCGATGATGCTTAACGCTCATTAACTTCAACTGACTTTGAAATGACGGTCGTAATTGCTAGCTGTTTGTTTACACATTTGCTCGAGGCGTGTTTCTAGCAGAGATTTATGGAAATTATTTTAATGAGCTATTAATAAGGAAGGGTTCAGTTCGAATGATGAATGGCATCGGTTTGTCATAACTGTGCTTCATTCATGAATATCAATTATGAATATTTAATTTCTTGATGGTTACAGGTGGAGTGATTGGGCTACAGGTGAACATTGAAATGATGCAGACATATTACTCACGTCGTATCCACCGATCTGTTGAATATTTCCGTTCCATTAATCCATAATATCCCTTAGAACCTCTGTTCAACAAAGATAGTATCATCCTAACGAAAGATAGCTTGATTCCCAAGATGACGACAGATGATTCCTTTCTGTAACTCAAACATTACAAGCCGCTTTAGCTTACTTGCAATGGACGAGGGGCCTGTTGCCCAGAGAACTCCCCACGAGACTATAATTGCACAGTTATGTAGTGGTCAAGGACATCGCCAAAACATGCTGGTCAAGGTTTTTATTAATGTCACTTCATTCTCACCAAATCAACTGTTTTCTAATACTTCCAACCAACGTAGATGGTGAAGTACTCCATACTTTATGATTAATTGTAATAAGTTTATCTTTAAAATTTTGACCAGTGCATAAAGATAGACGGTCAATTATATCATCAATGAATTTTTAAAGCATCTTCAAATTCCATTTTTTAAATATTGGAAAAAATAAATATAAAAATAGTATAGCTATAAACATGAATGTAATTGAAATATAATGATAAATTGCGTAATGAAAAATTGACAGAAATTAAACATAAAATAATTCAAATCATCAAATTGTTCTTATTTCGCTAAGTTCATCAAAGCAAATCTAGGAATTCAATGAAAAAACGTTTAAAATTATATAACGACTAAACAACTTAGCATGATTTTATTTTGATAATTACTGTACTGTATATGTTCCCATTAAAATGATGATTTATGTATTACAACTGGATGTATGACCACATTTTTGTGTTTTTTTTACAGATTTGTTTTAGTTTTGTTAATTCAAGTTGGTTTAATATTACCTTTAGATATTTTTGTCATTTATAATGGAATGCTAATAATAATAATAATTATTATTATTTATTTAATCTTCAACGGGCCGTATGGTCTTATTAAGATGTAACAGTTCATTTAAAAAAAATATAACAAAAACAAGATTTGCATCGCAATTCACTGCGGCCACGGCAAAAGCCGGAGACGTTCCTTGAAGCACTGAGCCGAGATGTCGAAGTCGAAGCAATCCGAGACAGTATTGAAGACAGCCGACATGCGGAACATAGGGTAAGACCGACCAGCGCTGGAAAGGGGTTGAGCGAGCCGTAGAGTTTCTCTAGATCTAAGTGTTCGGAATGGTGCATAGATATCGACTCGATGCAACAAAGGCGATGAGTCGATAGAGCCATTTAGTAATTCAGCGATGAAAGAACACTGTGCATTGCGTCTTCTAACCGAAAGAGGTTCAAGACATAGAAGACGGCACCGCGCATCATATACATCACCTCTTGTTATACAATATTTTTCATTGAAATTTGGCCTAATTTCGTTAGAAAATTTTCATTTGAATAGTAAGAACTTTAACTAAAATTGTTTTAATTAATGCTAAACTAAACTAACTGCTGAATGTGTAATCACTTAGAATGCAGTAACTGGGATGAATACATTTTATTCAATAGTTGACAATAATGCAGCATAGTTGAACTTACCGACGGCATTTTTACACGGAACAAGTACTAAAATAATGCTACGCCTGCGCTGCGGCACTGGTTTAATATGACCAGTTTTGTATTCCCTCGTACAACGTGCATACAAAAGTCGCTGTTTCACAAATATTGTGGATTCATATAGATTAACAATTATAATAGGTCGCTATATCACGCATGCCAATTGATGTGGTAGATCCATTTTATTGGGGTCTAAACTTTTGTTTTCCTTTGCTTGATTTGTTTGATGCACACTATTGTTATAAACAACTTATGTTAAAATTGCATTATTTTTTGATAATAGTCTCACATACTACACAACAAAGATTGGTTTTGGAGTTGAAATAATGTTCAATACTTAAAACCATTTCATCAACCTGAACAACATACATTACTGAGTTTATGTTGTTATTTAAATACACCATGGCAAAGTCGTTTTGTAGAAACATAAACCATTACACTCGCGACATCCGTTTTTATACCAGCACGATACTATCATTCGTGGTAGTCTAATCGAAAGCATGCTGGATATCATTATATACACTTCTCTACTGCACGTTCAGTTCGTAACTGTTGGATAGGGTTCGCGAAGACTTGGCAAAGATTTGCAGAGTGCTGGGCTTTACTTCTACACACTGTGAAATGTTGCTTTCCTTTTTTTCTTTCTAGCAGTATTCTCTGAAGTTCGAATACTTAGCATTGACTTTATTCGCTGGAGAGAGAGAATGTGACGTACCACAAACCAGCTACACTGATAAAAGCCAAAATTTAGTCTCTCTTGTTTTGTCGCTGACAAGACTGAAAATCACCCAAATAAGATTCGTTGCCGGTTAGCACCTTAAGACTGGCATACTCACTACATCTCACTTACAACTCATTGCCAGTATCTCATGGATGGAATCCTCAGATATCACAGCCGAAACTAACAAACATTGCACGCACTTCGTCCACGTATTTGGAGCAAAATATCCGCAACAATTCCAGCATTGCCACAGACGCAGACTGGAAAATCGAGCACTGATAAACGTGCTCGAAGCGTCAAAAAGATCAACAGATTTCAGTGCGAAAACCACGCCTTCTAGCGCAACATGGCTCTAGTGTTGTGCATCTTGCTTTGTTTCATGTAAAAAGAATCCTTACTCGCTTTGCCATACGGGTAAGAGTAGGTCTGCTCGCTCTTTTAGAGTATTCTCGCTAAGGGGTAGAAGCACTCATCCCTCAGCAATCGGAAGGGTGTATTGTGCGTGATGCCGTTTCTCACTTTGTCTCACCATTGCGTATTGTTTTGGTTGAAACATTTTGCTGAAGAGTGAAATGAGTTCTCCAACACAAACGAAACAGTTTTTCCTTGGATGTACTGGTTGTTAAACACATACCAAAATAATGTCCGTAAATGACGATTGTCAGAAGGTATACGAGAGGTTTAGAGCTTAGACAGCCAGTTAACTAGCAGTGTGTATGTAAACAGAGATATAAAACCAAAGGTTTGGGAAATATTTAGCACAGGGTAGTTAATAGTCACATCAAGCGCTAAGTATAATTCGTCAAATCAAAATGTTATGAACTATTCTGTAAAATAATAACGAATATTTAAAACTTACTAAAGCTAAACGATGTAATTTTGAAACTAATATAGTTTTTTACTTTAAATCATTTTTGTTTAATGTACAACAATAGATTAAAATTCAATGAAAAAAAAAGTCATACCTAAACTACCATTTGGCAGATCAGTTGATGTGTAATAGCGTAACTGGTATCGCTCAGACAACAAGCGTTCAGTTTTCACCTGAATTACGCTACGCATCACATTGGCAATGAGTCGGCAGCTGGAAATGTTCAATCAAGTGTTTTGAACAAGGCAATTACTCTAAGCCGAAAAACAGATTTATTGGGCTAGATTGTTCGATCGGTTGAGGCCGGCAAGCCAAAAACACATAAATGTATCAGTTTCATACATGTTGTTTTATCATCTCACGGTTATTAATCTATCAGTAAAACTCATTATCGCCTTGTTTATCGTACGCATCGAAATCATGTGCTTGGACCTTTAATTGTTTTGCAGCCAGTTATCGCAGGAAAGGTGTAATAGAATTTTATACTGTATTGTGCACTGATATTGATGTTGGTTGATTGTGCTTTCTCGTTATTATCCAATTTTAAATTGTCCCTTTTTTGTTGCGTATTGTACTTTAGAAAACTTTCGTCGTACTCATGTTTATTCTAATCGTAGACAGATCTATCGTTCAAAAAGCATCCGAACAGAGACATCGTTTTAATACTTTTTCTAAACGACGTTGTTACATAGATTTTTATGAACTTCTGTTAGTTTTGAAAGAGGTTTGAATTCCTTTGGCTAATTTTTAATTATTTGTTATTATTATGATTCAGAAAGTATGGTTTTAGTAATTGGTGTGTTTTAACAAAGGTTTTGGTTGTAGTAGGCCAACATATTTTTTTAAAAGCCTGATAGTTTTGATATTTTACAACTGCACATCCCTGTTCACGCACATTGTCCTGTCATACACAAATAAAAGGAATTACAGCGAGGTCACGGCCTGCCAGGACCCCCATTACGATTGCATGCTACTACCCCTTTTCACGCCCCATTAAATGTAGCTCAATGTCCATTTATTTATGCATAGATTTAATCAAAGATAGGATTCATTCCTAGCTAGTCTCACTAAGGGTCACTCACAAGGATGAGACTAGCCTGTGACATGTGGAACCTATAATTAAGGTGACTAAACCGTGTGTATAACTACGTTGGAGCAGATACCTTGTATGGCTGTAATAAGAGGGCTTCGTTGTCACAATGTACGTCAGTACGGTCCAACCGTGTCATTTAACTCATCATATTAATTAAGCTCCAGTTGTTTGTTTGATATCGGTTAGATCTAGGTTTAACGTAAATCCATGCAAAAAATACATTAGATAATCACGAATCGATGTACGCATTGTGCAAATATTTTTATGTAAGAAAAAAAAGCTGCATCTAATAGGCTCACGCTTTCTTAAAATCCAAGTTGCCGTGTTAAAGTAAACGTGAAATACTTTTATGATATCTCAAAATGTGAGTGCGTTTATGATAATTATGTGGGGCGGTCTCGTGGTACACTCGTCAACTCGAACAACTCAATAACATGCCCATTATGGGTTGAAGCCTGAATGGACCGTTTTCCCTGCGTGGTAATGAATTAAGATTCAATACAAATTTAAACACAATTTATTGACACAATAAACACAATGTCTGTTGAATTCGCATGTAATAATGCTAGGTTTGAAGGCAATCTGTAAATAGAGGAATATGTCCGGTGTAGCTTCTTTAGGCTTTACTAATGAAACATTCATGTCATGAACAAGATGCTCTCTCATGTATACCAGCAATTATCGCAAAAGGTTGTGACAATTATACATCGCGTGGTAACTCACCATCATTTACTTCAAATGATCCAAGTCTCATGACCTTTTTGTTCCAAACCAACGTAAGTGATGTAATACCAATAAATTGTAGCACCATAAAAAGGCAGCGAGGTGAAGCTATGTGCTTGAGAAGACGCACACTATTATGTGAGCGTTTGATGTCAACGGTATGTTAAATTTCATGAATCTCTTTGATACGAAAAAAACACCAAGGTTAGTGAGGTTCTTAAAAACACAACTGTAATATTTTTTTCTGTGTTCAAACGGCGACAGTTTGTTGTCATGCCATTTGAAGATGTACTGACTATAAATTCAATTCGATGACCATTTTTGGATGTGCAAAGCAAACGCCATATTCAATGCTTAAAGATTTCATGGTGCGGTTGCGCGTAATTTTCCTTAAACATTTATCGGTAAACCTATCATGCTCTTTTTAACTTGGTACATGGGACTTGATATTTAATACTCTATTGCAATTAATTTCAAATGTTTCTTTTTAATTACAATTATTGATATTATTTAAATGAGCAACCTGTATTTAAGGAGCAATAGGCTTTTTTACTTTTGCCTTTGCATCCTGTGTATTTTGATCTTATTTTTCTTGTGCTTAAATTTAATACGTTAACTTTAGGTGAATTAATTGCAATGTTACACTGAATAATGTTTAATTTATTATAGACAGCAAAAATCTGTTTAGGGCCAATTCAATTGATTGTAAAACTGCAGGAAGAAATGGCGTGCAACCATTCAATTAAATAAATAAATAACAAAGTAAAGAATAAACTAGATGACATAAATGAGCATATAAATTATAGGTTTATTGTGTTATATTCTAAATAAGAAAATAATTATTTATTTTATATTATATTTGCTGTATTACACCGCTATTCAAAAGTTTATGCTTTTAACATAAACTATTGACCATAGTATACTCAACCAAACGATTTGATCCATTCCATCTTGTTGGTGTTTTGGTCAATGTTTGTATTTTTCTTTCCTTTTTTATCATGTTAAATGCATTTTTGTGATTCGTGACAAGAATTAGGGCATATCCTATTTTACATTTATTGAAGATAGAAGGCTGATTTGTATTGTTGAATCCATGTTGTTGAAGATAAGTAAAAAATAGTCAGTCAGAAAGGTTCCATTAATATGGGCAAAATAATGATATACAACCCTCTGAATAAAATGAAAGAATGTACGTAACTCTGCTCCATACGACACGTATTTTTTACACGCAAAATCATCAATTGTCGAAAGTCAAAATGAGCTAAACGCAAAAAAGAAAACAAACAAACAAAAAAGTTTTAATTTGTTTCCGTTTCAGTCTTAAAAGCATAAAAAATAACCGTAAAGAGTAAAATAAAAAAAAAATAATAATGTTAAACCTTCTAATTTTGTCTTATTAACTGTTGTGAAAATAATTGATTTGTTGATACAACAGGGAATGAGGCGCATGAGCGGAGCTCCACAATTCGCGGATTAGCCTAGTTTATAGTATTTTCAACTGGGTCAATTTTGGCTTTCCATCTGACTGGCAGACCCTAGCATTCTCTCATACCGTACCGACAAATATTGTTTTGTTTCAATGGCAGAATTTTTAGTCTAGTTTTTAGTTCTGAATGTTTAGTCTGACCTAGTCATGGATAAGAGATATGTTGTTCCCTTTTACACCATTACATCCTCTGCCCGTAGCGAATTGCGTAAGCTACTGAGTGATTCCGAGTGATTGAGGGTGAACGAGAGTGATGCAGTTAAGATTACTCAGTCTTTGCCTAAGTAAACTACAAGGGGGTTTATAGCATCACAAGCATCTAACAAGATGAATTTTCTAGATTGCTTCGATGATCTTAAATACAAGATGGTGATTCAAAGTCGAAGTCACTGCTTCTGGGCATGGCATTTACATATCAAAGAACGTCGTTATCGATGGCCAGAAAACGTTCTCCATGGATACTTCGTGGTTCAAGTTACTTCAACCCATTTTGATCACGAAATATTATTGTTTGCTCTAGTCGCTATATTGATTAGGGAGCCGCGAAGTCTAAGGAAAATGGGAGCTAGATAATAATTTGAATTAGTTTTTCCGAGTTATTTACTCTCACTAGGATCGATCGTGTGGTAATAAACGAAGAAATAAAGGAACTATCTTAGGTGTTAAGATTAAGGAATGATTTGCAGCTTACTATTTTAAAGATTTTCCTCATCTAAAATCACAGGGAAACTACAAAAAAAAGGATTAAAAAACATCTTTAACCATGTTTTATTTTCCTTTCTTAGATTGTAGTAAGAAAAACAGCTAACATATCATGAGGAGTAAATGACGAATGCAAAAATAGTTTTAAAATTTTGAACTAGTGGAGGATATTTCTGTTCCAATAGCGATGTTGCGATAAAAACTAATTGGATGAACTTTGTTTCAATAGAAACAACTTATTAATAAAACCCACATACAGGCATCACATTTGAGGAAAACGGAGGGTGGTAAATGATGGCAAATAAGCAAACAAGCATAAATTATAGTTGCATTCATACATAATGATTTTGGGAGTGGCAATCTAGATATACTGACTCAGCCCTTTGCCACGTGCAGATACTTCAACCATTTAATCATTCTTGGCAGCTTCATTTACCACGACACGCATAAACAAATATTTGAAAGTTAGATTTGGCGCGGTTTATTGATTCTGAAATAAGTTCAAATTATAGGAAATTAGTGGTAAGTATCGGATGTTTTTGTATTATTCATTACGATTTGAATTAAGTAATCAAAAAATTATCAATAAGTAAAATTAATCCTACACATCTTATCTTATAATAGCAGTTTACATGCTAGACATTTGTTAAAAGACTTTTTTCAATTTCTTAGACTTTTTAGTAGCTGATTACACTAACTAGGCTTGTCTTCATATTTTTTTTAGTAATTTCAGCGAATAAAAAACACAGAATGATCGAATGATCAGAGGCAAAATAAAAAAAATTAACTTTCTACAATTTGTTTAGCATTTTGATATGAGAATTGAAAATTACAACATGAAGCCAACATCGTAATCTGCCTAAAGACTTAAATGTAATCTTTTAATGAAAGACAACGCTGACCTCTTGGTTTTTTTGTGTTTGAGGGGGTTCAAATGGGTTGTATTTTGTATTTGATTCGTTGCTTGTTTGTTAATGATTTGATTAAAAAAATGTTAACAAATATTACACTTGCAAAGAATAAAAAAAGGAATCGTTATACTCCTCACTATCAGCATTTTTAATTCGAAAGTGTTTTAGCACTGTGTCGGATTTAAAAAAAAATCAAAATGGTCCTACCTTGGTCCTATGCCTTGGACTATGCTTTGAGTTCCTCAAAAATGTATTGTACAAGTCGAAGAAAAAAATTTAAACTATACGAACCGAAACTGAAACCAGGCAAATAAAGATTAATTGTATGTTTTACTATTGTGATCATCTCCTTTCAACTAAAGACGATTAACAAGTTTCTCTTTTTATAAAAACAATCCTTGTCCTCAACTCACTTCCCTACTACGATAATAATTGTCTGCTCTCAAATCACCAGAACCGTTGCTTTCCCCTTTCTTAGTTTAATGGCCTTAAAATGAAAAATAAATAAAAATGGCTCTCTACTCAACCGTGAACTTTTTTCAACACATATTGTTTGGAGGCAAAAAGGATGAAATCAACATAACAAAATAAAACGCTTTGTAGAGAACTGTGGAAACATGGTTTTAATTGAATTTGAAAGAAAGTGCCTTTTTCTCAGTTATGTAAGGATGATTAACATGAAGCTTCTTCAATAAATCATTTGCTTAAAACAAATCAAGTTGCTTAAAACTATATCAAAACATCAACCTGTCCTAATCACCGATTCTCCCTTCGCCGCAGCTCTTTTTTTCGTTGCTTTGAATTCTACCGCTCTGGTGAGTCTTGCTTTACATTAGCCCTATTTAAATTGCGTTAACGATTTGTATTATTGTACAGCAGAGTAGATGGACCGCACAAAATGCACTCAAACTACCACACACAATCGACGAGCTTGGCTGTTATATGCCAACAAAACTTACCATTTGATTATAAAAATCTAACAGTCTTAGATCGATGTTATTTTTAAATTATTACTGAGGAATAGATGGAGAATAGAGGATACTGTGCGATATTAAAATAGCACCACTTTTTTGCAATAGCAGTGAATTTGCCATATCGATGAAGTTTTTTTTTTAGTTCAGAATGTTTAAATAACTGGTTTTACACCTTTTAGATACATTACTTTTATAAAATGATGTGATATTTTTCAATTATGCTGGAATATTCCTCAAAAGAGGTGCGTAATAGAAATAGCACCATCGCGAAAAACCAGCTTATTGTTAAGTTTGTTTGGGATTTCGTCTAGGTAATGATTCAGTTTTTATTAGTAGTCATCTTATTTTTCGATAGACTACCAGTATTAGTATATTAGAGGTATATTTCGACCATGAAGACAATTCAATAATCTTTTAAACAGAAATGTGAGTCGGCAGCATATTGAAAAATGAAAAACTATTACTTCTCAGACAAAACTCTGAACAAAAACAAAATTTCAATGACACATAAATGACGATTCAATACAAGAACTGTGTACCAGTTACCGATAGCCTATCAAAATCGTGCATGATTACCATTTCCGGTGTTAAAAATACCGGTTTATAAAATTCTGCAACAAATTAACACATACAATAGTACACACTTACAATTTTTCGGAATGTATTTTCCTAGCTTGAACATTTTCCTACCTCTGTAATAATGGTTTCTTTCTGGATCTTTCTGAAAATTAAGCTCAAACTTGATGATTAACATTTGTGGCAACACTACGGATACGATAAACGTTAACACCAGCTTGTAAGTTGTGCCAGAGCTCTTCGAGAGCAGAGCACGTTTCTGTCAATACACTTATTATAAGGGAAGCTTTGTCTAAATGGATACAATGGCTAAAAATGAACCATAATGCTGGAACATAACTATATTAACCCTTTCGACACACAAATAAACCAAGTAACAGTTTTAAAGAACAAAAATATCGTTAAAAGCATACATTGAATTACTTAAGCTTGGATATTTGACAATCTTATTGCAGTGATCAAATGGTCAGCATGTTGTCCATCTCGAACACCTGATGAAAAAACATTTTATTACCCTTGTTTGTTGTTTTTTTAAATGAGAATAGATAAAAACAAACAGGATATGCATGCTACAATATATTTGGACCTGATCGAGTATCTCTTGCTATAGTTAATATTTTTGACGATAAATTAGCGATTTATTTGCATTAATATGCATCAATTACATGTATCGTTATTCCTTGAATGTTCATTATGCATTCAAAAAATATGTTTGATATTCTTCAATCATGAATTTTTCAAAATTCCAACTGGTACTATTCGTATTGCGCATCTATTTTGAGTAATATCGCAACATAACTGATAAACATCCCATATTAACATCAAACTAATTTGCTTGATAGATGTATCAGTGTAAAACCAGATTATTTTATCATTCCGAACTAAAAAACTCTTTATTGATGTGGTAAATCTATATTTATTTAAAAAAAACAGTGGTGCTATTTTAATTTAGCGCAGTGTATATGTGAATTTATTCCTTTTCCACAACCTATAAACCATGTTATGTTCCACTAGATCAGTTAGTTCTTACTGGATGCTATGATATGCTGCTCGGGGTTACAAATAAATGTAAATAAATAAAATAAACTTAAACGGCGAAGAATAAATTAACACAGCGTAGGCCGCAGGGCACAAATACAGTTGATTAATTAAATTGAATAATAAATTTAATAAATTTCATAATTTACCTTTAAATTATGCTTGAAACGCATATTAATACTTTATATTTTGAAAATAACAACGATGAATTCGATTTGTCGACCGCTACTATCGTTCCTCTTTGATCGAGTTTGGGAAGGTGGCTGATGGACTTAACAAGAACAGGCACATTTTGGATGAAATCATGGTAAATTTGATGTGAAGTCGTTCAATGATTAACATTTTGCACCAAAACGATGATGTTAAGAAAAAAACCATGGTTAGTTACTTCAAAATCTTTAGTTTCCTACAGTGCTACTCTTAGCGAAATAGTAAGAGATGCCAAACATCTTGGCAACACATTTTAAAAGGGTGATATTTAAAAAACGGTAGTGGCCAGCACAAAACTATTGAAACACATATGTGTTAAAATCTTCATATTTGAAATGAAAAATCCATCCGTGGATTTAGAATGCAAATTTACTGTTTCAGAGCGAAAGTAGTGTTCGTTATAGCCATAATTGTTGCTGTAGCCACAATTGGTACACTTAACCTACCTGTTTTTTTTAGAAAACTAGTTTTCTATTATAATTAAATTGAATTATATGGCTATTTACATGCAACTTCAGCTCAATTTACTTAAACAATGAATGAATTTAGTTGGTAATTGCGGTACTCAACTTACGTATCGCCCTTAAAAAATAAAATATAACAAAAAAAACTTTAAATTTTTATTTTTTAATTATTAATTTCTACAACAACTGGTTGAACAACAACAACTTTAGTTGAAGAGTACCATAATATGCTCTCAAAAATATTACCATAAATTTAAATGGTCTATTAATGAGATAATCCTTAGCAGAGAAATCTCATTAGCAATCTGCCTTATTACTGCTTTCATCCGCAATCAGCTATTACCATAAGCACTATACAGTACTTTCTTCACAGAATGCGAATATTGTAGTGGCAAAAATCAGACTAACGGTGATATTGACTCGAAAGGTAAAAAAACAAATGAACAGAGAACTCATTTATATTCCTTGCACATTTGCCGTATCAGGCTACCGCTTTCCCAAAGCTGTTCGCGCGTAGTTAGATTATTTGAGAGGAAATCCTACCGTTTAATGGCAACGAAATTCAGTGCAGATTTGTAGCTGTAGCCGTGTATACTCAAAATTCCAACGGTGCTTCCAGCTACGAGAGCTTAATTCATTTAGTCTTAATTAACTGCTATCTACTTTTAATACAGCGTCTGCATACGCCACAGCCTGAAATAATAGCCCCCAAAGGAATCAACACGACCGAACGGGGATAAGCAGAGGTAATGGCGATACTTGCTGCAGCAAAAAATACTCCATACCTGCTGTCTGCCATGGAATGCCTACAATGACCAACGCGGAATTGCTGGAAAGTGATTCAGGAACGTTTGAGGTCACCTAACGGACGGTAGGAAATGCTGCATAAGTAAAAATCCACTAGAACGCGATTTTACGCCATTATTTCTGGTTCCAACCACTCCTTGGGGATGGTGTACCGTGCATTGATATAATATTGTATGCATAGGCGATGGGTTTTTAAGCAGTTCTTATGAGAGATGCGCTATGAATCAAGGATAATTTAATTACTGAGAAAGTTGCTAAAGCTGGGCCGACTCATATTATTGCCCATGGTGTATCGTTAAAGCATCAATTATTCTCCATAGATAAAATCCTACCTCCGTGTAAATAATTATTTTTCTCCAAATTTGCAAAAGAACCACAAAATTCAACATTGAATAATGTGTATAATGAGAATAAAGCCAAGCCAATAAAACCAAAAACAACGAGATAAACGGAAAGTCTTCTATCTCAGTTAAAATTAGATATCTTTTATAATCATCATCTTAGTTATATTTTTATTAGTTTTTGTGTTGCTAAGATGTTTCATACATAAAAAAATATCCTTATATACATCAACAGAAGGGTTGGGTAGAGGAAATATATTTGTCCGGAAGAAATAATTCAAACGATACGCATGTCAGCAAAACATAACTATCTCTTTTGGTGAATGTTAATGCATGTTGCCCAAGTGGAGCTATAAATAATGATTCAAAAATAAGCCAAAAAGTAACAAAAAATACTGCAATACTTGGTCAAACGTGACAAAACACTGGTTGAATAGCGACAATTCCATTTTTAGCTATAGTTTACTCCAAATCTTTCGTTATCTTTTTGCTATTGAATGCAAAATGCGATAAAACTGGCGTCTTAGGCGCCTGACTGAAAACATGGTCTATCAACGCCTCAGCTGCGAACATTAGCCTCATAATTGATGTGATACATTTGTTATACTGGTTCGTTTTGAATGTGCTTGTCAAAAGATTTACATGCTTGTTTTCCGCTCTCGCACTGTACTAGCAGTGCAAAATGTTGAAGTAATCTCCAACAGATGTGTCATACTAAATACTATAAATAAACATATCTGATCGTAGTTTTCATTTCATTTTCGCATTGCCTTCAACAGAGTTAATCGTTTGTTTTTAATATTGAGGCAGTGCATTCAAGAAACCAGAAACATTGGTCACCGCTGCATAAGAGGCGCATGACTACGTCAAATCCATCATCGCTTGATAAAAGCATAGAATCATAAGAAAGATAAATTATGCTACAAATACAAAAAACGCTTCGCTGAACGTGGGTATTGACTCACTAAACAATCGATAACACAAGTGCTAGCAATCATTCCATTGCATCTTCCCTTTCTATTGACCAAACATGCAACAACAGATTCGACACCAACTCAGTGTTGTGTTTGATGTTTCAATCCTTTCATTTACATGTTCGTCTTAGTTAATCGCTTTCTATTGGTTCAAGTTAATTATGTCAAGTTCATTATGACTTTACTTCTTGAAAATGAAGAGAAAATTCTTCTTTCATTTTCCTCGTTTAACCTGTGCGATGACTGTTGAAAGACTGGTAGCATTTGAACCATGTGGTGGAAAATGTTTGCTACAACTCGTCAATCATCAATCTATTTTCCTCTATCGTCTACAGAACTTTCAAAACGACATCTAGCATTTCTGATTAGCAATCATTCTAGACATTTATTAGCGAGGCGGTTTTGAATTATAATTACAGTCGTATTTTGTTACAGATTCGTTGACAAATGTAGACAGGCCGATGCATTCTTGATTTATTAATATTTCTTTCATTTACGCAGATTAAGCATATTAACATTGCGATAAACAGATTAACATGAATGCCATTGTTCAAATGTAATAGTGGATAATATTATATTCTGACAAGATAGCAATTTCATGTAAAAAGATTAAAAATACCACTGTACTGAAAAATATTAACGCAAATGCTTCCAAGATAAATGGGTAAAAAATACCGCCTGGATAATATCATTCATGAAGTAGTTTATACATTCAATTTACTTGATTTTACACATTTTCTGGTCGCTTTCATTTTTTTTATTCTGAAAAATGACAAGGACGGTCCCGAAGTGCATTAACTCGACAACTAGTCAGTTGTCAACTAGTCAGTAAAATTCCCGTGGTGAATTCAAGTCTCGTATTAACTGTTACAGGATTAACTGCGAATGAAGAAGATTAACTGTAAAGCAATAGAAATTATATGTATCTTCCTGATACAGCATACAGCATAGTATAAAAATGTAGTTCTGCCTTCATACAAATATCATAATTTATAAACATATTTTGTTATTGCTTTCTGTTATGAGGGTTGTAGGGTGTGCATAAGCCCTACCAATACTGGAACCGAAAGCAAAAACAAATTATGTTTTATGCCCTCTTATTCATCAAGGGCTTAACAAAGTTTTATCATGCCCTGGTTTTGTAAGACGGACACCTACAGTGGCGGTGATCAACCGTTAATGTCTTGTTTATTTTTTATTGAGCATCCATTTAAAATGACATAACTCATTGATTAGTTGTAACTAAATATTGTCGTAAAAAGTCGACATGCTACCATCAGCTAACAAATATTGAGCTCAGCTTGATCACTAGATAGCTTAGTACAATGAGGTAACATACAAAGGACAGCGAGGATCAATAGTATTGATATGGTTGCTAAAAGGGAAATAAATTTACTGTGGAAGACCATGACACATGACCATGACAGCGGCAACTTACACACGCTAAGCATTTGAATGATCGAAACTGTTGCTCGTTAAACAGTGAACGTCGTCCGGCACGTGCTTACTGATTTTTTTACAACTTTGTGATGTTTAAGCACCAGGAAAGTTGTATTTTCGATCTAGATTGGTGTGAGAAAACTAATGCTTGCGTAGCTAAGATGTGTTTGTTGGGATATGATGCAATTGTCCAGTTTATAACACAGTTCTTTATAATACTTGTGTCATAAATATATGAGAAAGTTATATTTTAGTCATAAAAGAATAGTTCCAACAGTCCAAAATATGCAGCAATCAACCGCTAGAATGATTTGTGGATGAGACAGAATTTTGATTACACATATTTTCTAGAAGAGTTCTAACGTTTCTTTGTTTTAAACAGACCCTCATAGACTGTACGAAGTGAACATTTCATTTCAGGGTGATTGACACTGACCCTACCATAAAGCACACATCTTCATTTTTCAGCGCTTCCCTCAGATGGAAGGCTATCTGAACTTCAGAGTACATGTCTTTGTTACGCTGTTTCCCGTATTGTTTATGCGCCTTGTGTGCGGTCCGCTTGTAGAGTGTTTTAATCAGCACCTTAGAAAACAACATTCACACCAAATATCTTTTTAATTCGAATTTACTGCCCTGTCATACTTGTCGATGCGGGTTGAAATGGTGATGGATCAGGGTGAACGATGATGATATCAAAATAAAAAAAAGCATTTTTTTATCTTTACCATAAAATATATTTCTAGTTATTCTAATCACATTAATAAAAGGCATTCAATTTTTAACATTTGAATTTCATTTATGCAATTATTACCCTGTGTGTCCCTGTGATCTCCCATATAGCATTGATTTATAAGAGTTTCGATACATAAGTAGTTTGACGAACAATTCCGGTACATTCAATCTTCTTCTTCATTCTACCAAAAACGTTGTTTACTTTCATTTAATCTCATTTTTTTATAATTCATTTAAAATCTTTTTTTAACATTTAGCCATATATCAAGCAAGAAAGAATTATATTATTAAGAAAGGATTTTTTTCTGTAAAATTAACGGAGAGATTCCATAAATTTATAAGAAAACTTCAACTCCACTTTTAACTTTAACTTAAAACATTTACAGACTTTAAATTAACTTTAATTTCAACTGAAACCCAAATTTACATCATTTAAATGAAAAGTGATGAAAAGGAACCTTAAAACTCTAGAAGACAAATAAAATAATCGGTGTTCGAAACTGACGTTGCCATATTTAGAATGGTGGAATAACACCATTTCCTTGTTGGTTGGATAACCATTACAAACCATTTATCGTCAAGTTGCCGTTTGAGTGATTCTTTACGAAACTGTCAAACCATCCATAGAACGGTTGTTTGGGTTTTTTACAAGGCGGTCACGATCTTTTACCCTTCACACTCAATTCGGCCCCGTTTGATATTGAATACCTATCCCAAAGGTGCCATTTGTATGTATACCGATGGATCGACGAACAGTAACAAACTCCGCAACACATTGATACTGGTATACATTGATCCTTAAGTTTAGAGAATTCCCTGAGGACAAATTGAGGCGTCATTTGAACGGATGAGGAAAATATTCGTTACAAAATGTGTGTGTCGGTTAAATTTAAAGTTGGCCATATTGATGAGACTGGTCACGTTAATGTAAATGCCATCATGTTGTATCTGTTTTGTATGAAGATAAAACATATAACTTAATTGAACAAATTTATAAACTGTAATATAATCGTGTATCAGCATGACATTTTATTTTGATTCTGAGATACTTCGTACCCCAAATTGCTTACAATGTTGAGAGCTCGATGAATGAGGTCTCCGCATAATAACGCATCGCTTATTAAATTTAAGCTGTCAAAACTTTTAAATCCATGCAATATTTGGTTCATACATAAAATTGCAAAATTGAATTAAATGAAATAGAAATAGTTAACTTAGTGATATAAGTAAACATTTTATTTCATAAGTTATATGTTTGCTTGTCTATCTTATATCATAAAAAAGTATCATTCTTTAAAGCATTTCATTGTCGATTGTCTTATGTATGTCGTACTATATTAAATTCTTCTATTGGATAAAGTAAAATGAATTCTAAAAATTACTTATGTCATACTGAACAACTAAAAATGTTTAATACAGCCCATTGTCATTTCTATTTTGTATATCTCTTATAGCAATTACTACATGTTGCATGCCTGGATATCATTTAGCGTGTGCACAAAACTGGTTATATTAAATTTGCAGCTGGATGGTATTACTAATGGTTTCTGCATTGGTTGATTGTAAATGACCTTTGGACCGTTGAAAATTAGTGCTTTTCTAACTCAAATATATCTAGAATATGCCTGCTGCATTCCACCGGTTAGTTAGCAAATCTACTTCAATTCGTTAGAATCTTGTTTTCCAGCATGGAGAATTTTAATGTTAACGTTAGAAAAGGTTTGAGAGTAGCTATGTTAAATTATAAAATGCATTTTAAAGCGGTTTAAGTGATAGTTTATTAAACTATTCACCAATCTTATGATCTTTTAAGATCGGATGCTTTGAAAGATATTATGTTCCTGTCTTGTGCACAGAAATAAAAATTATGCAAAGATGTTTTTTAGATTTCATGTGACCGAAAGTGTAGCAGCAGTAAAATTAAACTTTTTAGGATTTAATGCCGTTTTATTGGTTCACTTATTACAGAGATACTAAAATATTACTCTCACCAAAGTCACACAAGTCTCCTACTAACATAATTTTTCATTTTAGCTTGCTTATAGTTCCGTGCTTTTAATCAATTATCTATAATAAATTTAGTTGTATGAAATTATTGCTACATCCATTAAAATAATAACAATTTTAAATTATCCATCATGGAGGAGGAAATCTGTCATCATGTTTTAGCTAATACATGATATACAGCACAAACAAGGCGGTAATGCTTTCCAGACAGCCTACAAAACGGAATCTTGGACTACAGACTGCAAGGAGACTTTGATGAATGATGGCATCCTATCTGAGGACGACGAACAGTGGACAAGTGACTTCAGTATAGTCGTGTTTGCTGGAGGATGTATCTGTTCGTTATCACACAGTGATAACATTTTTCTTTAAAAATAAAACTTATTTTCGAGACGGTGAAATTTACATCGCCTAAAGCAAACATTTCATTTGCTAAATTATTCTCTTATTTTGAAATCTTATGTTATGAAACGTTAATGGTCGGCTTTATACATTGTATTTGATGTTTTTTAATCATTAGAAGTTATCATAACCGTGTTAATTTGCCAATAATGCAGGTGACCTTTTCTCTCCACTTAACCATTTTGCTCCAGGTTCCTCTATAAACTTTCTTGCTACATCAATGATGTTAGTGTTATTGTAAGAAAACTAAGTCCTTGTTAGGACATGCCTAAGAAACTCACAGTAATAAATTGGAACAAATTCTCTCGTTTAGTTCGTAAGAAAGAGTTGATTTCTTTGCCTTACACAAATATTTTATGTGTATAATTTAATATAATGGAATTATTTTTTTAGATAAATGAAAAATTGAAATAGAATAACAGAATGGGTTGAAATGATCTGAAAATTAAAAAAAAGCTTTCAAACTTTCTTTGAAAAGTCAAATTCTGAAAACGAAAGATATAAATGTTTGTCATTTTCTTTGAAATTTTGAGCACAAAAGTATGAAGTTATGCCTTCAAGTAAAAGGATTTTTTTGAGTTTTTAAAATTGGTATTACTTTGGAATTTGAATTGAATACTTTTTCTCAGGAATATTTGACACCTTTGAAGTTTGAATAATTTTTACCCATTGATGCGTAGAAAAAAGTACGTAAAACAGGATCACATAAACTTAGGTGGCTTACGTTCCCACAGAGCTCTATTACGCCCTGGCAGAAATAGTTTGTTCCCTTTTGGTCTTAGATAGAGACATGCATTTGCTTTAACTGTAATCTAATTATCGTTACGGTCATGGTGCTTCGGTCCCATGAAAAAGCCTGTACAACACATGCGTTGCACTTGTTTCAGTCGCGTAATAATACCGGATGTCAACATCCCTTTTAACGGGATAAATTCTGAAGAACATCTGATAGTGGCACGTGTCCTGCCATGGGTGAATAATTTACTTGTTATGATTTTTTATGTGGTTCTTTTTCTGGCAATACCAGCTTGGACACTGATACTTCCCTTCTCAAGATATTTCAACCCTTGTATTTGTCACGTGGCCTACAAACACTTGCTTCATGTGCTGATGCCGCAAACACGTGTCCAAACTGTGCCGGTGTTAGGAGCTCACGCCACCAACCAATTGAGTTTGTTGTTTTTTTTCAAATCACCGTAGCAGCTAGAATAATTAGAATATTTATTTCAATAACAGTATGGCTCTACTTTATTCTATTTAGTCTTAGAAATATTAATTCAAAATAATCTTAATTTAATCGTTAAATAAATCAATCGTTCTTTTGATAATATTTTTTTTTTCTAGATTTTGGCTGGAAAGATTGCTAATTTTTCTTCTTCCTCTTTGGCACAACAACCGTTGTTGATCAAAGCCTGCCTGAATCTCAAGTGGGCTGGGCTTTCAGTGACTAATTGATAATCCATAGCAGGATCGTCAGTTTTATGTATGGGGGAATGGTTTGGGGTTTGAACCTATGACCATGTAGATTTCTGATTAGGTCTATTTAATTTATTGAAAATAATTTATTATAATTTGTATTTATAATAAAATACTTAAGTATACCAAATATAAGTTTTATAAAAAAATGAAGTAAAAAGCATTTTTAAAATAAGGTGTGCGAGTTTGAATGATATATACTAATCAAATAGTAATGAGTGCAATATTATTTTACTTATTATACGATATAACTTATGTTAGGTAGGCTTAAACAAGATTTTTTAACGTATTTACAATAAGTAATACATTGGTTTTACTTAGATGAAATATTGATCATCTTGTTTAAGTTTCTGTGAACCAATCATAAAATGGCTATCAATATATGAGCAACTATAATCAATGCAGTTTCTACCTGTAATGCCATTTTTCGGTATTTGTTCATAAAACGTCATTATTTTTCCGTTTTTCATCTCTCAATGGAACGGTTATCTTTCATTTTACTTGTTTATATGTTATCTTTCAGTAATTTATTTGGCAAAGCTTCACAAACTAATTTTATAACAGCTATGTATAGGATATGCTGAATTTAAAAACCACATAATGAATTTTAAACTACTAATTTTCTCCCCGTCTCACAAACAATAAACATATGTATAACATGTAAACTAAACATATAAAAAATGAAGGAGAATATAATCATATATTGGAGTTGGATTACTTTGAAAACAAAAATGTTATTTTTTGTTTGTATTCCTGGTAATCAAAACCTAACTCTAGCAAAGAAGAAGCAGAATGAATCATTTCTGACGGTGCTACAAAGTTTAAAGACAATAAAGCATGATAGGCTGTATCTGAGAATGAAAGTACGGAAATTTTGCTCGGTTTTTGTTATGTTGTGTCATGGGAAAGTTTAGTCATTTTTATAAACATATTTCTTTATTTCAGATTCTTCTAAAAATAGTAAGTCTTCTTCTCCTTGGCGTGATATCCTACGCAACATGCCGGCCTATAAAGCTTTTAAGACTAGTAAGTACGACATTAAATCATTTCGCAACAATGCGAATGCTAGGCTCATTAAACAAAAAAAATATGAGGCTTTACTTTCAAAATGCACGATACTTCGTTCAATATAACGCTATCTTAGTGATGGCGTCATTTCTTGTGTAACAAATCGTTCATTGCCAATCCTCTTAATAATTTCTATTTTAGGATCACAATACTATTTTCGAACCAGAAACAAAACAGTTTAATATAATTAATATTAAATATTAAAACTAAAAGTTAAGAATCTGGTGTGCAAATTTAATTGCCACGATCTACAATTGCACCTAACTGTGGCTTTAACAAATCGCGCGAGATGATGAGAATACATTTGCCTTTGTTGAAAATCAACAACAATAATATAAATAAATTGTATATCCATAAAAAGAAACAAAAACACAAAAAAACACAGTAAGTTTCACGTCCATTCGAATGTGAATTGGTTCAATGCTTGCAAGAATTATATGCCCAGGGAGACAAATAAGATCATCGGTGCTAAAGATACATCGCTATCGTTAATTCAACTGCACGGATGGTGGGATGGTGGTTCAAAGATGTTTCTTTCTTATTCTTGTATCATCATTCCTTAAGTTGTTACCCTTTCGATTTGTCTCTCCCTTGCTACTAGATTGAACTATCCATAGCGTCAATACTGTCAATACCTATCAAGAATGCATTACCAATGTGTGCATCAATCCCTTTGGGAGGACATCTTTCGCCATCTATCGCCACCGTTACGTGCGTGTGATTTTTCCGTGAACTGGCCAAGAAACTGCTCAATTTACCGATTTGTGGGGTTTATTTAATGTGGTCACGCGCAGTTATCTCTCTAAGCTGGAACCAATAACTGTAGACTGATATTACATCTCAATCCCTCAGGTGCCATTTGTATTCCAAGTGATCCGAACCCGTGGCACCAAAGTCGTCACCCAATGCCGACGACAACAGAGCGTAGCAGCTCTCGATATCCAACATTAAGCGGTTTTAGTGTCCACTGTAAACGAATTCAATTCCTATTCGTCCGGATGTGGCAAAGAAAACAGTGATAATTTGCCAAAATAAATAAATGTCACTATGTACAAACAGCGTACCTACGGGTACAAACCTTAACGATGACAAACTCCATTAAATTAGATGGATTCAGCATTGGTACGATTGCTGCAGGTTGGATCGATGGATCTGGATCTGTATGTGGTTTATAAAAACATTATCAGTTCAACTGAACTCCTAAAAAGGACCATTACGATAAATTGATATGGCTCTTGAATTGATAATATACAACAGTTGAAAGAATGTCAGCTGAAAACGATTAAATATGGAAGCTGTTTTTTTTATTAAAAAAAAAGTTAATCGTCTTGCTAGGACTACGAGTTGCAGGGAGAACAGAGTTTAGAAATATTTCATTTCCTCCATACAATCAGTTATGGCTGAACAAACTCATCAGAAGAGTTTTAAAATGTTTCGTTTCTACTATACGAATTTTATATGGAAAAGCTGGTACGTGGAGACATCAACAGGTCATTGGGCATTGAACTGAACCGTCGTTCGAAAGGGGCGAATAATAATGGCGAATAATTGTGTAAATTAAAAAGACAATTTTTTACTTCCCTTTGAGTGTGAGTAAGAGACGAAATATGCATGAAGCTGGTCTAGTCTTTATAATCATCATCATTTGTTTTGTCCAGCCGTTTACTAGGCGCCATTAAGTCACAGTGCACGCTGCTTTTAATCTCATAACAGAAAACATTCAGATCGTGGTACTATGCTGGTCTATTTGAAAAGTTTCTTGGGTGTTGCCGATTAAAACATGATCGGAATGAATAAAATAACTGTTGAGCGTTTGTTTATGCTATTCAAAATAAATGGATTTAAATTATTATTATTATTACTATTATTAGATTTAACGTATAAAAATTATAAAGAAAATTATTCTACCTTCTTTTTACTTTTTCTGTAGTTCAAATAAAACATTTCAACAACATTTCAAAGCCAAAATTTCAACAAAACAATTTTTAACCCAATGACGGTTTTTATTTTGATTCTTGTTCAACGTGACTTTACACCTTTCATACTTGTGTGTTTGTGTTGTAGAATATTTCATGTGATCATCCTCTACTCATTGTTTCGTTGTTTCATGTGGTAAGCCAAAGGAAAAGATTACAATTTTTCACACACTTTATAGCGCACCTAGTCCATTCATTGTAAGAAGATTGCCATCTCGTAGCATACGCATGGAATCCCATATTACCCATGATAAACGCAAGTGAGGATTGTGTAGCGATTGATACGCCCCAATCACGCAACACTTACTAAAGCGACTGGTTCGATGAACATCCTTTCATGAAGATAAGTGGATCAACTTGATGTTGTAACTATCACTAACCCAATTAATGTTCTATTTGTTTGTTATTAAAAAGAGTGTACACACGAAAGCAAACTTTACCTATAAATATTGCTTACTACATCGCAATTAATAAACAACCTTAATTGTATTGCTAAATTGATTGTCAAGATGTCGTATTTTGCCTTTTTAAAATGACTTCTGCCTCGGTATTTGCAAACGAGATAATGACCGACGATCTATTACCGTGCAAATTATTCTTAGGTAAAAAAAACAGCTAAGATGTGCGTGAGGGCACATTGAAAGGTTTATTTCATTTTTGAGAAGGGTTAACATTTTATACAAATCATAAATCAACTCTCTCACATCAACTTATTATTCTAATCATCATAACAACAACCATAAAATAAAGTGAAAAGTGTTGTGAGAAAACTGGGGATAACACACTATCACTAAGAAAGCTCGTCAAGGCCCGAGCCTCAAACGAATTCAGAAGTGTCTCCAGAGGCATGCTAGACGGACATATTACAAATAGCCATTGTAATGTTCTCAATTATCCACCATTATCATCTTCCATTCCATCGCAGATACAGGCTGCTTGCTGATAACTATCTTGAGCTGAAGTCAGTATGATGTAAGCGTCAGTATTTTGTAAAAGATAAAAAATCCTCGAAACAGGACTTTTTAAGGGTGACAGAATATATTAAATTTTTGCTTTCCGTACGGTTAAATACATTTTTTGTAAACATTAATCAGGTTCAATGATAGGTCATCTACTGCAGATCATTATTGGTGACCAAAATTCAAGGGAAAAAGCAAGCAATACTACTCCCAACACCGAAAGGATGATGGCAATAAACTTCCCGAAGAAAACCATAAATCAATGATCTTGGCAATATTGCATTTAATTGACAAGTGGAGAAAAATTTGAAAAATCTTCTGAATGTTTTTTTTTGTTCGCTGATAGCCCCCGTTTCATGGTAACTCAACGCTTTTGGTGTATGAGGAAAACAAAGGGAACGTGCTTCTTTTTTCTTTCCATCCTTTCACTGGATTGTAAATCATTTCCCAGTGACAACGCATAAAGCAAAGAAAACGCGGGTTGACAATTGTTGCTGCGAAGATTGTGAACCAGTGAACCAAGCACAGAATACTTGTTGTCACATACACAAAAATGAAGAAAACCGAACATCGGACACGAGCTAAAGAGAGTGTTTATTCAAATCACGTTTATGTTAGAACGGCAGCGAATACACAAGAATTTACAATAATGGTAGGAAAAATGTTAAAACCAGTCAATCGATCTATATGATGGAATTCTTAAGGGAAATGCAAAGTGAGGCTATATATTTATTGGAAGGGTATTGAACATAGCATGAAAGATGTAATAATAACCGTACTTTTGTGAGTGGGTCATACTTGATAAGAATGTTGAATGAGCAGACAAGTATTGACTTCCTTAGAATTTACGTATAAAGCTGCTTTTGCTTTGCTTACATGTTTTTTTTTTATAATTCACAATTTATAAAAATAAAATGTACTGATTAAAAACTGAACTAGAAACCGTCCAAACCCTCTTAAGATATTACATCATTTTGTCTTGCTTGCTTAATTTTTGATACGCTAACCATTCATCTGAAGGATTGTCTACGAAACGAGAGAATGGTCAATCACGTATTGTTTACGTCTTATTGACGTGATAAGCATTAAAACAAACAATCGTCGTGGAAATAGTATGACAGAAAATAGAGAAACCTTTCAGGACCAAACAAATGCATTTTACTACGACCACAAATTTAAACTTCCTACTCAAACAACCCCACCCAGTGCAATACATTTTGTTGCTCTGCTTGTTGAACAATGGAACATGCGAACAAGGGATGTGGTCATAGAGACCGGTGAATACTCCGGAAATGAAGTGCCACTATTTGCCAAGCTCATTTTGATGAATAATTAAAATTGATCATTCATTGCCGTTTGATGAGCTATCATGGAAACCGCCTAACAATGCCGACTCTTTTTGCATTGCTATAGATTGAGTGGAACATGCAATTGAAACATCGAGTGATGGTTATGCTTACTGATGGAATTGTTAATTAAAATGTGCTTCTCCATCAACGAAGGAAGTGACCGTGCGGGAAAATAGATGCGATAACCACAAAGACAAAGTGAGACTATTGAGAAATTTCGAAGGTTTCCGTTATTGCTGGTTTGAATTGTAGATTTTTTTGGGTTTACTATTTAAAATTTAATTTGTTTTTCTGCACAACAGTCAGATTTCATAGCAAATAGTTGAATGTAATGGTTAAATCATTTTCACATTTGAAACTGCCCCTCGCATTCTATTGTTTTATCAAATAATGTTTGATTAAAATTAATACTCGAATAATGAAGATTAAAATTATACTCGACGAATTTTCAAATTTTTGATCTAAGCTTCCTTCGCATCTATGATTTAATCTTATATGTTCGGATTATATAAAAGCATTTCTCCAGGCAAAAAGATTTAAATCACCATATATTATAAAAAAAAACTTTACCACGCCCGAATAGGGACTTGAACCCTAGACCGTTGGATTAAAAGTCCAACGCTCTACCGACTGAGCTATCCGGGCTGCACAGATTTGTGAGCTATGACTTAAGTTTTGTTGCTTTGGTGGTTTTATGGTTCTGATCTGAGCCTATTACATTCTCCATCTACTGTTTAGATGGATGGATTAACAATAGGCAAAAGTCAACAATTTGCAACCATCCTCATATTTAATCTTTACGATTCAAATCCTTGTTGGTAGTTTTTTATTTCGCTTTGTTAGCTGAAAAATGACGGAGTTAGATTATGATTGTTTTTATTATGATTTTTCTCCATTTTTTTTTCAAAGTATCAATAAAAGATATGATACTTGTTTATGTTAATTTATCATGTTTTTGTTTAAAAAAATACAATTACTTACAAAACTTACTTACTTATTGGTGGATGTAATCCATTAACTGGATACAATCCATACACATTCAAAATGTGCATTGTGTTTTAACACGAAACAGCCTATTTCTTAAAAAGTTCGTAAAAATATAGCGATACATTGTTAAGATTCACCATTCATAAACCAATAAAAAGTTTAGACCTTGGAAAAAAATTAACAAAATTGCTTGCCACTCTATACTTGTCGAGCAGAATTTGTGATGCTTGAACGGAGTGAATGAAAATGAGAATTTTTTCAAGCATTTCATGTCCAATATTCACACAAAGCGTGACCTTTGATCCTAATGGAATTTAGTGCGTTGATTTGTGTCAACGACGTATCACGCTATTATCAGGAGGATTTGTGTTTAATTAATATGATGAAGTGAGTAGTGCGTTGATACTGTAATATTCCCGGGGCATATCCACCATATTGTAGTAAGCTACTTGGTTCTGGGTCACCTTGTTTGCTGAATGCATAATCAACGAGTGATCGACAACCTTGCTGGAGTTCCCGTAGCGCGTTATTAAGGAAAATGTTAATATCTTTGATAGAATCTATGAATGGGACAAAAAGGACTTTAATAGATGCTCCGATGTGCGCTCTTCATGTTTGATATGGCGTAGTGACTTTGTTGATATTGACTTTTGAATAGTTTTATGGTATGAAAAATACAATAAAGTAGGGTACCTTTAACAGTTTTTGGAAGTGTTACTTTAAACGCATTAAAATTGTCCCAAATACAATTTTGGAATAAAAAAGCTCATTTGTTATTCATATAAAAACTTTCACTATATTTTCTTGCGTATTTTTCAAAATATCAAACAAAAAGTGCGGGGTTCAAATATTTTCATCAGATCAGCTGTCAGCCAATAGTTTGGCAGGTTTCGTTATCAAGAGAACCTGAACATTAAATCAATGAAAGTGGAGGTTTTTTTAAATGAAAAATTCAATGATTGCAGAATTTATTCCAGCCTACAAGGAATTTTAAAAACACGCTAAACAAGTTATTTTTCACATCAAACGCTGCCGAAAATTGCAACAAAAAATTGCCGAAAAGCAACATTGTGTATTTACATTTTAAGGCCACTTTATGCTTGTACGAACCAACCATTGAACCACATTTTGATAATGAACAAAGGCAAATTCTTTGTGGGTAATGAGTAGATGGGTTATTTATTTATCGAGCGATTTTGTTACGCTTGAGCAGTGCTTGTGTAAAAGTGATCAGTAAATCGTGCACTTGCAGCTTCGGGCAACGTTTACGGATCGTTTGCTATTACACGATGCATGCCCGTGTGAAACTGCGAGGATGTAAAAACGTTAAAAAAAAAATCTGCATAACATTGTACCTTCAGTACCTTTACCAATTTCTATTTGCTTTGCAAGGGTAAAGGCTAAGCACAATCCTTCTACCGCAAACTGCCCGGGAGTACATGTTCCGCAGTAATGACATGAGTTCTTTGAAATGTAAATGCTGTGCCCAGGAGCGTTACTTTGACTTTGTCTCGATTTCTTCGTCCTCAGAACTGCTGACGTCCTTATCGTCGATGAACCAATCTACTCAACGGAGTTATGTGCTGTAGTTTGGTGGGATAGCTCGACCTATCTTGTAGTTTGTTTAGGACAAGACAAAGAAATCCGAATTGAATCACACACCCACTCGGAAGCATCTTCAAAACCCAACCCATCACCGACATATCCAAACGGGGTGATGAAGAGAATCTCGTTCATCTCACTCTTTGTGTAGCTTCTTCGATGTGACCAATTTTCGTGGAACGATTCAGTCGGCGCTCTTGATCCGCATCTTGGACCAACACTTATAGGCACCAACCAATCGCTCCACTTAACTTTATCTCAGTGCCTAAATTAAATCCCACACCAAAATCGCAACCCTAGACGATCCATGGTTTGGGCTCTTAATTGGTAGGGTAGCGAGATTAATTCAATCTCTTGAGCAATCCAAGCTTGCGATGAACAATCCAATCATGCTGAGCTCTAAAAGAAATTTTTCAAGACAATGACAACGATGAGTTTCGGTCCAAACGCTCAATTAGAATGGCGCCAAAAGAATATGACAACGGAACAGCGTCACATTCGTTAATAATTCGTTAATATGATGTGGCCAGGCTTGCTTTTGAAAGAATTTAATGCGTACAATCTGCTCTTGAAACTGAAATTCAAGCTATATTCAACTTTTTCCTCTTTTAACATGGTCCAATATATTAAACCACCATAATACAGCCATCACATGGTCGTAAACCTACATTTGCTACGCCAGTATCTTTGTCTTCTTTGATTCAACAGTGCTGCAGTTGAGCAAATGTGCAAACTGCGACACCATCGGTTGTGTATCACAAACATTTTGATCTTTTGCTTTCTGCCACCACCTTTCAGCTACCCTTTTGTCTGGTCCATCGTGAACACAGTACCGTGAGAAAGTCTGCGCTGATGCAACTGACACTAACCCGGTGTCAATGCATTTGCCACAGCTTCTCGGGCTATATGATGAGCAATGCTCCCTACATGATGTCAGTTGACTGGACCGGGGATACAGACAGTAATGGATCGACCCACACTAAGGGATTCCCTCCTCAACACCTACAGTGCTCTGCTCCACTCTCCACTGATTCACGGACGACTAATTTTGATTCATTTGCTAAATTGGTTAATTGGTTGTTTTAATTGTTTTCACAACGGGTGCGTCAAACAAACCCTTGGAAGCTGTGCTTTGAAATCGATGGTGAAACTGATCCTCAAGAAATGAACAAAACTACCGTAATAGAAAAAAAATCAATTATATATGCTGTGGACTAGCAAAATATACAAAAAACGCAGCAGAACACTATCACTTGAGATTTATTTCAACAGCTTCCGTTCCCGTTGTAAACTCGGCACACGGTCCCAGAAACACATACTACTACAAATACTTCCTTTTGTCAGCACCCATCACTAATATTGCTGGGTGGCTCTCAGAAATGATCCTCTTGTCCATCACCAGCAGACGCATTGTGTTATGTATCGTGATGATATCATCGTTGACACTGCTTCGTCGCTATGAAATGATGATATATCTTGAGTCGCTTGGAGTTGCCTTTCAAAAGCGTAAAAATGCGACTGGCATAGTGCAATGATTGTTTTTAATCTTGGCTGCTGCTAATTGAGGTTCAAATTGAAGGCAATGATCTTTGCCATCGTATTAATGGAGCCGCGATTTATTCTCTCTTGCACCTCGGATAGCGCGTTCCTTGCTTTGCTAAAGTACGACTGAGAATAGTTTACTTTAATAATCAACAGCGAAACAGCATCGCTCAAATAAAGGCAAATGCTGTAAAACATGCGCCACGGAGCGCCAGCATGATTCCGACAAGACATTCCCTGCAAGCACTGCTGGAATCGTAAAACGTTTAGACATCACACACCCACGCAAGCGAATGTTGGTTCTGTGTGGTTGCGTGATCGATGTAATTGAGTTGGGCAAGGCTAATTTCTTTAAAACCCTCAGAGTTGATAATGTGTGCCCCACGATATCACCCCTATTTTTGAAATTGCGGGTGGATTTGGGCCGCTGATGGACTGCGTGTAACGTACGTAAGTGTGACGATGGATTTGACCCTGTTGCATTTTGTTACAATTAATTCAGCCAGCGTTTTATAAAGATTGATGATGCTGGCGCGGGAATTCGGTAAGTATTGTTGTGAGAGAGCTCGAAAAGATGATCAAAGTGTAGCAAGAACGTTCTACATGACATTGTGGGTACCAAACTTAACCCGATCGTAAATTTGCAGTCATTAATCGATTAGAGTACTATTTTTCAAATAATCAATTAACAATCAACTGCCATAAATGTTGCATACAAATAAATCCACAAGTTGCGAGATGCATTAAATGCTTAAATACTACACAATAATGTTGTAGCATATCTGCTAAACAGAACTATAATAAGTTCACACTATAATAACCACACTATCAGCTATAGATACATTGTAACACACTTCGGAAAGACAAATCACGCTATTGCAACACATTCATTATATTACATCAGCAAATCAATCCACACCATAGCAACATACCCAGACCATACTGTCCATAGAAAAAACCATTGAGACACATTTATCGAAAATGTTACTGCAGCAAAGTGGACAAACAGAGAACACATAACAACTTATTGCTAATAGCCCAGTGTAGGCAAAGTTCGACGAACGCACCCGTTCTTTGGCTGGAACAGTTTATACTTTCCAGAACCTTCGTAAAAACACTAAAAGCGCAGCATAGGCACATAATGACAAATACCTCGCTCTGATACAATGTATAAATTGCACCTCATATCAATAACGTTTAATTGGGACAAAAACACATTCCAAAACCATATATACGAAATCTATT
This sequence comes from Anopheles arabiensis, assembly GCF_016920715.1. Lineage (NCBI taxonomy): Eukaryota > Metazoa > Arthropoda > Insecta > Diptera > Culicidae > Anopheles > Anopheles arabiensis. Next base: position 38,275,071 of record NC_053518.1, read on the forward strand.
GAGTATAAATAAAACCAATTCTGATTGTGGAAGTCAGATTCGATCCGACTGTCAAGATAAGACGTTACGCTGCCCAAAAACTTCGCCTTCCAACTTATTTCAAGAGTTTAGTTATGTCCTCCTTCCCAAGGTAAGGCCTCCAAACTCCAACGTTTCCAGTAAGGGAAACCCCCTCTGGGTTTCTATGATCGTCTGGACGATCAAGTGTTGAAAAGTCCGCTTCGAACAAAGTATAATTCTACCTCGATACATGTCAGCGAAACACTGACCTACCGCAACGGTACTCGTTGATCGACGTTGATCGTTGTACCGTTTGTACGCTCATCACATTACAATGTGTATCCTTGCAATGTAAGTGTATTGTGTAGTAAATAAATCTTCTAAAAAATATTCTTGCATTGTATAACCAACGTTTGCCAACATTAAATTTTCAACATTAGAATAAAAATATTTTTATTTAGAATATAATAATGGAATGGCTGGTCTCGTGGTATATTCGTCAAATCCTAGAATGAACCGTCCCCCCGTAGCAAGGATTGACTATCCGGCTGCGTGGTAATGAATTAAATCTTGAAAGCCTGTATAGGTCGGCATATCCGCGTAGGACGTTACGCCGAATAGAAGAAGAAGAGTCAGTCATTGCTACGTGGGGACGGTCCATTCTAGGTTTGAGCCCATGACAGGGTTTTTCAAGTCAGGGTCAGGGGACAGTTACAGGGGTTTTCAGGTCAGTTTCGAATGTAAACGTTGTTATTCACCGCATGCAAAACGTTATTCCACATAGATCTGACATTTAAATCCCATCATAATAATTTTTAATTTCGTCAGCATGATTTTCAACACGTCTCAAGCTGGATTGAGTTTTACAGTTCTTTGTGATGTGTTGAAAATCATATGTAAGAACTGAAATTTCATTATGAAGCAAATATACCATTTGACAGCTGTTGAAAAACATATTGGAAGAGTTTTGTTTTTGGTTGTTTTTTGTTTGTTTTTGTTGTCGTATGGTTTCGTCAACTCAGACGTCTTACAGGATTTTCCAAGACAGTTTCGAATGTAAACGTATTTATTCATCGCTTGCTAGATGTTTCAAGGTTTCCCGAGTCAGTTTCGAATGTAAACGTTGTTATTCACCGCATGCAAGATGTTAATCCACATGAATCTGATATTTCATTTCCATTATCAAAATTTTTAATTTCTTCAGCATAATTTTCAACACGTCTCGAGCTAGATTGAGTTTAACAGTTCTTATAATGTGTTTAAAATCATATGTAAGAACTGAAATTTCATTATGAAGCAAATACGTCACTTTAAAGCTGTTTGAAAACATCTTGGAGGTGGTGAATAATTACGCGCACATTCGTATCCACCTAAAAGTTGAGACCTATTTTCTGATTTAAAACTTGCTGGACAGTTCCTCGGACCACTTATTGAAAAACTTTGCTCATACGTCGTAAATGATATTATTTAACTATGCTTCAGACAAAAATCAGGCCCATATAACGATCAATCTAAAAACAACCAAGGAAAAGCATTAATTTATTTCTGACCGTAACTTGCATCGTTCTTTCCTTACTTCTCGAAACACACAAAACCAAGTCCGCGTTGCGTTTTCCATAACCAAAGTGGTTGCCATTGTATGGATGTAAACTAAGCAAAAAGCATCCAAGCTACCGCTGGAAAGTAACGCTGATCAGTCTTTATTTGAATTTATTATAGAAACTAGTTAATTTTGCCAGGTTACAGGGCATCGCAGTCGAAATTATGAAGGCATTTGCAAAAACCATGGAGTATGATACAGGGGTTTCCAAGTCACTTTCAAATGTTAACATTGTTATTTACCGCGTGCAACATGTTAATCCACATAAATATTTTTTTATATCTATTATTAATCTTTACTTCATTTCCATCACACTAATTTTTAATTTCTTCAGCATTATTTTCAACACGCTTAAAGATGGATTGAATTTGACAGTTCTTTATGATGTGTTGAAAATCATGTGTTGAAACAGAAATTTCATTTTGGAGCAAATGCACAATTTGACAGTTGTTGAAAAACATCTTGGATGCGGTGAATAATTATGTGCACATTCAAAAGTGACTTTGAAAAGCCTGTATTTGATTTTGGTATAGAGTATTTACTCATACTGTTTTACTGTTCTTGCTTCTTAGTCCAAGTCTTCAACAATAGAACACAGAATGCCAGACCCGTTTATGTATCGTATGTATCGGTTACGTAGAAAGCCGGTTGTGTATCTATTTAGTATGTTGGTACCAATTGTGCGTACAATTCTTATTCACATGATAAGACTACCTGTTATTCACGACTCAGTTTCTATCAAAAACTATTCATGGTTATTTACTTTTTCCTGACCATTTTATTGGCCAGGTTGTTATCATTTCTATTAATTCCGGTTACACTTTTTGATTTATTTTCAATTCTTGTTGATGTGACCTATAGACAGAGCTATGCTAGGGTGTATACTAATGTCAGGGTTCAAGATTTTATTTAACACATCTACTTGCATGAACCCCCATACTCTCCATTTAAATTGTGGAATATATTGCTAACCTGCTGCTTCTTTTTATTTTTTAGCACAACAGCCATTGTCGGTCAAGGCCTGCCCGTACCAGTAATGGGCTAGGTTTTCAGTGCCTAACTACTGATTACACATAGCAGGATAGTCAGTTCTACGCACAGGGGGTACACGGTCTATTCGTGATTTGAACTCATGACGCGCATGTTGTTAAGTCGTGCGAGTTGACGACTGTACTACGAGACCGGCAAATGCTTTATTTATCACGTTTTAATTTGCTGCCCCTCCAGATACCACACTAGATTTCACTTCTGTTGACTGACTTGGTGACAAAGGATCAATATTATTATGCATTCCTGGCTTGAAACCAAAACTGGACTGAATTGGATAATGTTTCTACTCTTCTAGGATTATCATTGATCATCAATAAATATACAATAAACTAATGAGTGAGAGACCAATAGGAGAAGTAAAGAGAAAAAAAGTGTGTAAGTGCAACCACGCGCGCAAGAAAAAATGTCTAATAAAAATACAGAGAAAAAGTAAGCTGATCAATGTAGCCTGGTTAGAAAGCTCGCTCTTCTGTTTCATAGTATGCACACGCTGCAACAGACGTTGCTTTTCAATCGAAATAGTCCAAGAGTGCTTGCAGTATTGTACCATAAGTCGTTGCTAGAATTTGTATTATTGAATTTTTTTGTTAAAATAAATGCGGAAATCCATTAAACATTCCTTAGCGCAGCTTAACCCTAAGCAAATTTAACCCTACCAACGCACGATAAAGCTTAACAGTGTTCCAATGCTTAGCTTATCGGAGAAAATTTGCTTCCTTCAATGAGCGCAAGTGTTTGAAAATCAAGCGTTACTGTTACGATTGTGTAAAATTGCAACGGGTTGATCGAATGCGGGTGATAGGTGCACCAATATCATTATCACCGGTGCCGTTTTGGCGGGCTCAGGGCAATTAAACAATCTGGCCCAATAAAATCAGTTTCACCTTGGCTTACGGGAACTGTTTGTCAGTTATTGATTTAATGGTCTTTGATTGATTTGCCAAACCTTTTTTACTGATTACTCTCAACAGGACCAAGTGTGTGGAATTGTAGAAAAATTATTGCTCAAATTTGTTACCAGTCATGCCATATAAATTATCTGATCAGTTAAGGCCTTTGACGCCATTGTGATTACGTCTATGGCTTCCAGATTGCGCATGTACAAGCGACACAAAAATGTCTTTTCTAGCATTAGGAAATTTTGTGACGATGTGGTCGTTTTGAGATGCTATGGGGTATTATTCATGAAAAAAAACGAATCATTTTCGTTCGAATATGTATGCCCACAACCACCCTGTGGCTGACCTTGCTTCCAACATATGGTTTTTATTGCCCTTTCAAATCCTCACACACAGCTGGTTTTTGGAGTGAATGTATTGAGCAAAGTGCAGCTTGAATCTGCTCCTTCAGTTCGTTTTCACCCAGCACTAAATGTCACTCTTCAGCGAAAGCTTTACTCTAACCAAACAATCCAACACCCCGTAGTGAGTCGAAGTGAGAAAAGTCAGTGCGCATGCAATGCACACACACACAGCCGCACTGTTTTGATTGCGAAGGGTGAGCATTTCTTCCCCTGCAGGGCAGATATCTGAGATAGAGAGCATTTACCAGCAACTCACCATTCGACAAAAAGAGCAAGAGAGCTACACACGTGAAATAAAATGGGGTGCACCGCTTTCCAGCTATGTTTCACTGGAAGGCGTGGCTATGCTGCTGAAATCTGTTGATCTTTTTGACGCTTCGAGTGCGCTTATCAGTGCTCGATTTTCTCAGTGCGCGTCTGTTGCGGAACCAGGATTGTTGTGGATATTTCGCCCTCTGGCACGCGGACGTAGTTGGTGTTGTGTTTGCTGGTTTCTGATTGAAGAACCACGCGGTAGGGTCGCCTTTAGCGTTGGGACTGCCACCCATAGGAGGATTCCAGTCGAGGATTAATAACAGAGGATTTAGCTGTGAGCTTGCAAGAGAGGAGCTGAGTGAGCTGCTAGGTACAACTCGACGCATAAAGTGGTATTGGATGCTAAATCGTACGCAATCGTCAACCGCACTACGAAATCTAACCCGAGAGGACTCGCTGCGTACTATCAGTGTGCGATAAAACGAGAGACAACGTGCTCTCGAATCAGTGGATGAGCGTAGCTGTCGGGAAGAGGATAGAACAACATCAACATTATTACTCATTCCGCAGTGGTCGTTGAATCAGCGGCAATCATTGCTTCTTTGCTGAGCCCACATGGATGAACCATCAAACAGTAGCGAACTGAACTTTGACGAAGACGGCAAGTGTAATACAAAGAATTTGCAGTAAATGCGTTGTGATGGTGATGAAACAGCAACGAGCTAGTGACGAATGCTGATCTGGAAACAAATGTCGCGTGTGTGATGTGTGGCGTTGATAAGTGTTGTTAAAGTGCCGATGTTCTTTTTAGCACATTGTGGGAAATATTGGTGTAAATTTGTTAGTGTGCTTTATAGCAGTGCATTTTCTGGAGTGTGATTTATATGCAAAATAACCTATTTTAGAATAAAGTTTAAAAGCTATGAAAATAAGAGTGAATCGTCTCTGATGAATGGAATCAATTGTGGATGGTCCTTTAGAGGACCTTCAGTGTGATAAAAGAGTTAGTTTGAGGCGTTTTTGATTATTCCATATGATGGAAGTAAGTGGAGTACCCCAAACGCATCACCAAACGGTGTCACTAGTATTGCAACAACCACCGCAATCTCAGCTACCATTGGATTTCAGTGTCACCATGGTGAACATTAAGTTGAACAGTGTCAACGTGAGCCCAAGTGGTGGGAATAATATTAATAATAATGATAGTAGTATTAATAATAATAACACCAACAACAACAACAGCAGTATGATGATTGGTAAAGGCGGAAGTATGGGCCAAGCACCAGTGACAGATGAAAACAAAAGTAGTCCATTGAATGGAGTTAGCATTTCGCGGCCAATGAGCCCAAATGTGCTACTAACAGCAAACAGTAGTAATTCATCCGTTAACATGAATGGTAGCAGTAATGGAACATCAATGACAAGTGCTTTTAAGGTAGTGACGCCACGCGGGAAAGCCGACGGTAAGTGTGAAATATGAAATAATACCAGAATGGAAAAGGGAAAAAGGATCAATGGTTTCAATGATTTTAACGTAAAAATCAGCTCATAATGTTTTTTCGGTGCTCAAAATGTTTTATGAGCTTTTCTCATTTGAACTATCAGTTTACCCATTTTAATGATTAGTCGAACACGGCTTTATTGTTAATCGATTAATTTGCCGGATCTTATTTGATATTTACAAGTATAATATGAATGTAACATGTAAAACGAAGTCAGTCAAGTTTTCGAAGACAAAATTGACATTTGATAAACCTAAAAACGTTAATAAAACTGCAACTTACAATCAAGAGCATTGGAAAGGCAATTGCGCTTACGTTTTCTTTTCATTTTTATTGTTTTAACGTCTTCTTAATTTTAAATTGAAAAAGTTTTCAATTTAAGCTTTTTGCAATGTTCTTGTACAGGAAAATCACAAGCTTTTTTTCAAAGTGTTTAAATTATTACTACCTATCTACTTACATTGTGTAATATATCTAAAGTAGACGTCAAGCTAGCATAAAAAGGGTGAATAAACTATTGGTATTGGTATTATATCCAGTTTTAGATAAAAAGCATCTGTAGACTAAACAAAAACCAGAAACCTATAAAACATGGTGACGCTTCATTAGTCCCGCAGTATTTGTTGATATTAATATTTAAATGCGTTAACATAAATTAACCTTAATTGAAAATATATGCTTCGGCAGCCAAAGTGTAGTATGTTTTTCCATCACTTCGCTCGACAAGCCACCTTTTCGTTTGTGTAACAAATTCGCCTCACTTGTGCGCAACATGTGCTCCCTAATCTCCATAACATAATCAATCGATGTTTGTCCGACAAAAGACCGTGATCCAAAATATCCAATACATACCTCAAGGCGTCGTCACGCCTAATGGGAAGCTACTTCTGCACTGCAACGTCTGTGCAAGACGATCGTGTGGCAATTAGACACCGATAAGGGGTGAGCCATTGGTTGACCAAGTGAAAACAGAAGTACCCAGTGAACCATTACTTGGATAGGATAAGATTAGACGACCAGAGCTTTCAACCAGCATACTTCGGTTTCATCCTTGACCAGTGCAAAGTTAAGCATTTGCGGTCGAATGGGAACGAGTACGATTGGGTGCAATGTCCCCATCTGCTAACCTAGCTTGGCCAAGTATAATGGTAGTGTTTGAATACCATTAGATATGCTTCTAATGGTTGATGAAGCAGAGTGTGTCATTTGTCGTTGTCTTGGGAGTTGAGGAATGGCATGAACTGGTCCTTTGGTATTGCTACTAGAGATTATGTGGTGTGTTGTGACTGTTCTGTAAGGAAAACGTTTGCCATCCTGGACATCGATTAAGCAACAGATGGTCACTGTCAAACAAGTGTTAATTAAAATTTAAATGGATTCTGATGGATATGTAAACTTTTATCATTATTTATGAACCTGTTGCTCTGAATCTCTGGTCTCCAACCTGTGGTCAGCGAGGCACTTGTGATCCTTGTGGTTTACAGCCGTAAACCGTATGTGGGCCGCGGCAAATATATTTATAAAGCTAAGTAGTGTGCTCCTATTCCAAAAAGATTCACCAGTCTTTTTGCGTTCACACACAATTTTACAAATTACGGATGAAAAACGAACTCCTGTTATAATAAATGCACTTTTTTGTAATGCATGATATTGTTGTCATGTTGTAATAAGAATCAATCGAAAACTAATGTTTAAACACAATTAAACACGATATTTCTATCAGCCTGTACAAAGTATGCGAACAAATATTGTTGTTATCTATCCAGCGATGAATAGCTTAGATTGCTAGAAAAAAAAAATCGCTGAAGGCTGCTAGACTTCTCCTACTTCTGTGAAAAAATCTGTTTGACAGATACGTTCTAGCAGAATATGTCGTGTTAAAACACGGCTATTAACACAGCAAACGGATGCGCTCCAGGAGGATACGTAACGAAAACAAATATTCAATATTCTTGGGAGGTTGTTGTTTTAAATATAATTACGTTTATATAACTTGTTGACTACCGTCTGAGTTATTTTCTCAATTAAGTACAATATTTATCGAATTCTGCGTAGTTAATGCTACAAATATGCATCAATCAAAATAGAGGTAGGATAAACTAATCATTAAACAAATTGTAGTTAAAATAGACTCAGGCTAACATGACTCAAGCTTCACTATAATCAAGAATTGCCTAGAATTAGCTCTGAGCAAATATAAGAGCATGAAAAAACGCTGCTTTAAAAAGATGCTCTACCATATGTTGTAAAGGCTAACCACATGAATGACATGATTGGAACAGCTTAAACGTGCTTATCTAGTTGTTTGTGAATGACAGTAGCATTGTGTTTAAATTTATGAATGGAATATCGCGATCGAAGAACGGAATGAACTTGACATTTCTAGACACCGTGTGTGTATGAAGTCGAACATTATTATATTGAAACGGAATAAAAACTCAAAGAGGTTTGCCGTTATGCGTTGTTTAGACTTTCGTCAACAGAATTAGCAGTAGAAGCATTCTAAAAAAAAGAGACGTTCAAAGAGCTAAACGATCGCAACCATATGTGATCGTCTTTCGAGTAAAAAACTATTTATTTTCTATTCGAGAGAGCTCGAATTCGTCATCCGTATATATCAGAAACGTAACACTTGATGCAACAGACTGTTTGAGATGATACCAAAATGAATAATAAGACCATAATCGTTGGGTTATGTGAGAGTGAGACATAACCTACCATAAGCGATGTTTGTTTATAAATACTATGTTTTTGTTCTTTTTGCTCACGATGTTTCAATACATTCACTTTAGATCACAAGCAGAAGACTTAAATGTTATACAAATATGGGTTATAGCAATAAGTCTCAAAGATGTGTTGATATTTAGCGTCATTTCATTATTTTTTAAAGTGTTAAGAGTGTTATTTTATCAATACATTGACATAACATTGATTGGTTCATGATTTATTGGTGTATTTACATTGTATATACATAAAAAATGCTTATAATGAAAGAAATAGTGGAATAGGGGAAACTAAATTAATAGAATTTATCTAATTGTATGTGTGCATGCATCGATGTGCTCTACAGTTATCACTGCAGCTCTGTTAAACGCTAACACAATTATTCCGTGCCTTGATTACTTACGCGATGATCTGTTTCTCTTGTTGCCACACACATGCATCAGTCATAGTATTCTCGCAGATGATAGCAGCTAGCGCTGATGCTAACTAAACAATTTAACGCAACTGATTCACAAGGTGCGCTTCTTCGCACAACTTGCTTTCATGTGCTCTTTTCTGTTGGCACTGGACAATCTGTTTCGTCACAACGCGTCTGCATTTCATCGTTGAATTTATTAGTCTTTCTAGTGCGTTAATTGTATAAGATTTACCGCCAAGCGGAAACTGTTAATTTATTTGGGAATGAGTGTGCGAAGATGGAAGCGCTTGGCTTGATGGTAGATGAATTATTTAGGGGTAAATTTTTCAAAGCATTGAAACAGTAAAGATGTAAGTGCAGAAGGCTTTGCTGCTGGCCCGCATAGCAGAAAGATGCACAGTGTAAACCCTCTTGAATGTACCTCTTGAACGTAGCTCCTTGGAAATGGAAAAGGGATGCAACGTTGCACTTTTTTTTTGCCCAGACACTAAGCATGCGCTTTTGAGGACACTTTGTCGTCTCGCGGCCATGATAGTCTATTTTACTGTAGTGACTGAATTTGCAAGGAAGCGCTAGTTTCAAGTGGTAAATGGATGCGCAGATGCACTCGTACTCTTTGCGGTGCCGAAAGACGTCAAAACACTTCTGCTTTAACCATGGGATTGGTTAAGGCCGGCAAGTGATTGGCAGGTTAAACATTTGGCCTAGTTCGGAATAAACGTAGAAAAAGGGTTGTAAAAAATAACTTGAAATCGTTTTAAACTTTTAAATTATAAGATAGTGTATTATTACCTTAAATTAAATATCGAAATATGAATGGTAAAGCTGTCGTAGAAAATATTAAGAAATATATTAAATGAAAAGCTTTCTCGGCAAATAATTTAATAAGCTATATTTGTTCAATTCCAGTTCCAGCACAGCCTGCAAATGGATTTTCACCTTTAATTTTCAACAATGACCTGCTGGTAAACCACTACCGACGCTTGCTTCATCCAGTAGCAGCCGCCGTACCGCGCCTTCCGAATGGTGCCAATGGTTATAATGATGTGCCTGACACACAGCTCAAAATGGGTCAAAGAGGTAAAACATACAGTAAACACAATTATTAAAACAATTATTATAACAAACACTGCTGTATGAAACCTTCACTTTCACACAAAGTTAAAAGGCAAAATAGTAGTAACATAACGATTATGTTTTACAAAATATTTACTAAAGAACCCTTGTTGCGAGCGAGATAAATTTAAATAATTGTTCGAGAAACGAATGGCAAGGTACCAGGAGCAACCTTAATAAATGTCACTATCAACTACTTCATACGTCCCCTGGCGAAGCAACAAAATGGGTGGTCTGCCCTCATATAATCTGTTCTCACGGTGTTCGAAACCAGACCGACTGGCCGCACTTGGTGTGTCAGTTAGCTTTCGAAGACATTCAAATATGCCACCCACCGTGGCTAACATCTGTCGTGAGGTGTGAACGCAAAACATATGCTTCAAATGCATTTCGTAACACAAAACTAGTTTGACTCATTTTTATGAGCCGCTCCTGTACAGTGCAAACCGGTTTAGTTTCACACGCGAAGGATGAGACTATCCTTAAAAAAGACACATTTACGAGAACTTTACGACTTTTTGAAGAAAAACGTAAACGCTTGCGAGCTAGTTCAGGAAGCTACGGATTAGCAAATGCTAGCTTAAGGTTTACGTACAACCGTCAGCAAATACGAAACCAACAACCAACTGATTTGTTGCTTATCATTGCTGCTGCAATCCAGACAACGTAAGTAGCAGAAGTGAAAAACATGCACTTGAAATGTTCGTCAAACAAAAACGGCAGGAGGAAAGGTAAAGCGAACTTCAAACCCCGAGTGATGGCTACTGACTGACGACAGGGCAAAAGCACATGCGTTTAATGTCATACCTTTTCACTTCAATCGAAGTCTTTGTACTTTGATGCCGTGCCCGCGATTGTTTGAACGACTTCTCGATCGCTGGCTAATGAGTTATCGAATTGAGCTATAAAGCAAGCCTTCCAGCCTAAGTCCTGGGACAATAAATCATGGCTTATCAGTATAAGTTGGGAACAGCATGTTTCATTACAACTGCTCACCTTTCCGGCCGTAAGTGCCACTCGTCTCCGCAATCGCAGCGAACACACTATCCGTTAATGTCCGCTGAACCGACGCACAAGGCCTTGGTGATTGCGGTGTGAGAAGTGCTTCTAGAATCTGTTCAACTGACGTGGTTATCGGTTTATCAATATTTAGAGAATTTATTGCAACATTTAATAGCGCGACAACTGCCTATGCAGTGGCCCGATGAGGACGGGAGTAACGTTTTGTGCGGTGCGGTGCTGAATTGCTTTCGATTGGAGTTGGCGTAGAGGTGTTCTCCGATGCTCGGAATTTTATAAGGTTCATACGTGTTTGAACATTAGCATAAGACCAACAATATTGAAGCAATATGTTTGTTGCCTCGGTATGCTGCAATCGTTTGAGATTTTTTTTTTTATTCCGAGTCACATTTTTACACCTGGTGTGTAAATACAGATACATTTTAAGCCAGTCGCTTACAGGATGTAGAAATACAATATTGCCCTTTTTAAAAGGTTGGGTTGGACTAGCATATATATCGAACCACCAAACGCTCAAACGCTCGCTCTTAGAACACAAATAGAGTAGAAGAAGTGAAAATCACAATAATGTTTTCTTACTAAACCATAAAGCATTTTAATCTCTGATAATGGGAAATCAAAAGCCTTATAGCACAATAGTAATAACACACCGTAATCAGCTGTGTTAATATTGGTTCCAACAACGTAATTGAATTTACGTTTCATTTTCTTTCCCACTTAAAAACGATTGTTTGTTTATGTGAACGAACCACAACACAATTTTTTACCATTTTTGATTAATCTGACATTAATAAAATGTGCCCCGTGGTAAAACAAAACACAATCAGTGATAATGAAAACTTATTGTGCCACCATGATTGTGCTTGATTACATTCTCAGTAGTTACATCTGACGCTTGCTACCACGATCGATGCAAGTCGTGTTTTTTATCACTTGACATACGGTTTGGAACATTCTGGTCATAAATTAATCACTATGCATTAACGTAAGCCATATTGGATAAATAATAACCTCATACCGTACTGAGCCCAATGAGAATAGATCAGATGGAAGTTGACAAGATAGAGTAACTGTTGACAAATGTGTGTGAAACTGATATAAATGAAGTAAAAATCAAACGGCTGTGTGAGCAGTCAAGATATACAAAGAATTGAATAGCTCTTTTGTAACAAAATAGGAAGTTGTGGAAAACTGATTTGTCACCTTACGTTGAACGTGACTCTCAGCTGAACGGGTTTAATTAAATTCCTTTCGACACTGCTTTCCTCCTAGTACTGCCCAGGCTAAACTCCCATTGTTTCGTTGGAACGTAGTCGAAAGATAATTGAATGTGAATCCTTTTCCTCCTTCGGTTGGAATGTTAGCCCTAACTCACTCTACCATACTAAAGGGGAAGAAAGCGACGACGATCACATTGAAAATCAGACAACATACGCCACACGCAATCGTTCGCTGATTCCCTTCCGCGAAAAGGGTTATTGGACTGCGTGATGAGGCCAGATGAGCTGGAGTATCCAGAGTATCTAGACTTTTCATGCCTCGTTTGTCACGAATCTAAACGACCCTGGAGAATTTAACATGGGAAGCGAGTTCCCGGTACGAGGTAGCATTTACTTATGCGAGTTTACTGTTGCATGGTTCCAACCAATATTTAGTAAAATCACTCACTAGATTCTTGTATGCGTGCAATAGATCACGATAAGAACATAAGTATATTTAGCCCTAGTGTCGTGTAGTGCACTAAAAAAGGGTTGAACTAAACCAATGTCATTTACCCTAATGAGGGGTTAAGAGGTGTGCCAATGACACGATATTATCATGTGTAACATACAACTGTTAGTAAACGAGAGTGCATCGTTATGTTGAATGATGAATTCTTTGAAAATGTATACTGTCAATAATTTACAGACATGGCCCCAAGAAAACCAGCGTACCAGGTTAAGGAAATAAAATACCATACCTTATAAAATTGATCTACTCATAAGATAAATTACATAATGAAGAAGACATTTTGACTAGTTATTGTGAAATGAAGTTCTCTAGCTTAATTCCACAGCAAGCATCAAATTGAGCGATTTCTAATAATGTTGTGTATCTCCGCTATTACCACTGATGTCTTTACGGCTAAGCAACTCAGCACCGGTTGGGGGTTTGATTGTAGACAGTGGCAAATCTATGCTAATTGAGCTTAATTTGATGTCATTTGAATTCATCAATATTGGAAATTGAATTGATTTGTATCCGGTCGGGTCTTCTTGGAGGGTCTGCCGTGCCTTTGCTTGGACATGCCTGTGTAGGACAACCGCAACGAGTTCGTTGACCGTTATGGTTCATGCAATAACAGTAGAAATTGATTGAATGTTGCAAATGATGAGCAAAACCATTTGCGATGATTTAAATATGGAATTTGAAGGTGATTTATTTATGTTTCGTTCAATAATAATTATATAGAGTAATTTTTCTTTTGCGACAAGCAAAAGACAATACACAAGTTCATATTTTTTACCCATACTTCATTTGTTATCATTTGTATCTTGTTGTCATTGCATTTTTTTTAATCTGTTGAAACATTGCAATGGCATGGTCTGGTTGTTTACGTCCAGTGTATTGTTCTCTAAAATCTCATTTCACTTCTGGCCACGATAATGTACAATCGATCATAACCGATATAAAGGGGTTTATGAAAATCCCTGTGTAAAGCAACGGCCACCGAGGCAAACGATGAACAATGTGATACCCGGATTTGAAGTTTTACGGCCACAACCCAATCTGCGGGAATGCCAGCTGCTATCGGGCCGGACTAGTGAGTGCCATAAACTCAAGAAATACTTCAACCGCTTGGGGCTTACGGATCGCTGCCGCTGTAAATCATGCTCGTCATGATATTGACTAACTTCGATATGAGCCTCATATCAGCAACAACCGGCAATCGGAGTGCTTAGTATGAAATTGATAGTAGAACTAAGAAAGTGCGAGACTTATATAACGCTGTCTCTGGCCTTTTTTGTAAATTGTTATTTATGGCAAGAGGTGTGCAATCATCGTTGAAATATACCACATGCAGATTTTCTGTGCAAAGTTAGTTTTGTTGAACATGATGATCTCTACGTAAATAAGTTATTGCATACTACTATACATTGAAGCCCACGTTTGGTTTATTTTGTACTCATATAAATCATTATGATTATTCTGCTGCTAGAATTGATTTATTTTGTTTTATTTTTCCAGACGAAATCAAATTCGGCGTTAGCCGGCTAGTAAAGAACGAGTCTGAAGACGAAGATAACAACAATGTGTATCATCATAGTGCGCCTCACACCCAACCGCTTCTACCACCACATGTAGCGCACCTGCAACACCATGCCGCGAATGGTCCGAAATTGTCTACCCTTTCGAGTGGCTATGATTCGAGTGCTCTCAGCAGCAGATCACGATCGAGGAGCAGATCGCGTTCACGCGATCGTTCCACTCGTTCGCGGTCGTCCTCTATCGAGCTGGAAGTTGACTCTCCTCCTCCACCACGGATTAATCCATCGCCAAGCACAGAAGTCCCACATGTTCCTAAAAACTCAGAAGCCTTTTCGGTTTCAGCATTGCTAAAGCGCGAAGTTGAGCCCAAATCAAAGTCTCCATTATCGAATGGATCGTTCGATGCTGTTAGGTAACATAAGTGAGAAGAGACATTTGTAGCAAGTAATAATATTCATACGTTCTTTTGTTAGGCCAAATTACACACAATTTTACGAGCAGAGCATTCTCAACCGCCCGCTGTTTCATCCGTTTCCGTTTTTTGCGATGCTCCAACAGCAAGGACATCAACTAAATCCTGCATTAGCAAAGTATGACTGGTGTATATTTCTTTAAAACAAGATTCAGTGTTTAACAATGATCCATTTGTATTTAAAGCTATCACCCTTCGACACCAGAGGATATATTGCGACTACGCCATTTCATGACCCAGAACGCGGCAGCTGCTTCAGCTGGTGCTACTGGGACTCATTTGGATTTTAGCCATCCTCACCATCCTCATCATTTGCTAATGCGTACAGGTAAATAACTATAGCAAAGGTGCGCAGAAGAGTTTCTGACACTTTCCATTGTGCTTTATTTATGTTTCCACGCAAACCATAGATGTACATCCACGAAGAACGCACAATGGGAAACGACCCTACGCCTGCGAATTATGCAACAAATCGTTCGGACATGAGATCAGTTTGAATCAGCACAGGTGAGACATTTGAAAAAAAAAGAGTCTTTAATTGCATTTATGTAAACGGATTTGAATATTTTCTTCCAACGATAGAGCCGTGCACAATGTGGAGAAAGTGTTTGAATGCAAGCAGTGTGGAAAAGCCTTCAAGCGTTCGAGTACGTTATCGACACACCTACTAATACACAGCGACACACGGCCATATCCTTGCGGTTTCTGTGGGAAGCGGTTCCACCAAAAGAGTGACATGAAGAAGCACACGTACATCCACACCGGTAAGTTACATATTGAAATTCATTTCTCATTAAATATACTTAAGTACAAACACAAATTATATCATTGAACGTTATTCGAGTACAAGAATCTTGAATTAAAGGACAAAAGTATCGTTAGGATTATTTTAAAGATCAAACCGTGTAATGGTTTTAAATTCAACAAAGTTGAACTGAAATACATTGAAATGAAGAAATATTCGTTTAATTTTCCATCGGTATGTATGTCTTCATACGTCAGCGGTAAATCATGCCAGTCATCTTCTCAGCGCCTGTGCCCAACCCAAGCGAAATCCAATTCGGCCTTATTCGTTTAAGACACCATCTTATTACGTTCGAAGACAGACGCTCATCAGTTATTCAGATGGGTTGTCTTCAACATTCCTCTTGTCCAACTGTTGCGGTTTACCAATCCACTGAAAGGAGTTCTTCTGTTTGTAACGATAAGAATAGTAGAGGAAAAGAGATCTCACTTCTCTTTCATACTTCAAAAGCTGAGCATTATTTCACCTTTCTCTGTCATTTGAAAGGGGTTGTGTGCAGAAAGTTGGGATTAAAAACTGTAACGTGAAGGTTGGGTTTGATACAAAACTTTGACAATTAAAACAGAAATCGTGCCGCTTTCACCATCACAGCCGGCGCTTGATTTATCGTTATTAATTGAAGCGACTTTTCTTCGTAAGATTTTCCACAAGATGGAAAGCAAGGTTTTAGGTTTTAAGGCGAACGTGATAAATCCTCAATATTTCGGCTTGTGGAAAACGGTAGTGTCTAATGGGGCTGCGATGTAGGGTTGCAACTGTTCAATAAGAAGTGGAATTTGTGTTGACAAAACTATTCTTATTAATAAATAGGAAAACTGTTTATTTGAGGGGATTGTGCTATCATATTCTCCAGGGTCACAAATTTATGAGTCTTGTCAAATTTTAGTGAAAATTCATGTCTGTAGGATTATATTACTTTCGATGTGTATGAGTTTGAGTTGTACACTTAAAAATGTCACAAGGAAAATGTAAAAATATTTGTGATTAGTTTTGTACAAAAATCAGATGATTTATGATCCAAATGAATATGGTTTAATCATTTCACCATTGACAATTGAGCAATCATACCACATGGCATTGCTCTTTTATCCAACAAGCAGCCACTTGACACCTTCAGCCTCTATGGAGATACAAATGCTACTGCTGCCTACAAACAGCTAAGCCCTACCGCAACGAAGTCTAATTGATATCCTGCTGGGCAACTGTACCCGCCGAATGTCAATAATTATTTGGCACTACCTTTTCCGGGTGCTCAAGTACAGCTTGAATCGAATCATTGGCCTACTCGGGAGGACGAGCTGTGCAACTAGCAGCCACACCCCAACGACCTGTGATATCCCTCGAAAGATATTGTGAAACAGAACGATTGGTTGACGGCACCGTGGAGCGTGGGTTTGCGCTTGAGAATAACTGACTCTACTCCAGGCAACCCTCATTGTGACGTTATACAATGTGAGCCCCTTTTCAATTAGAATAGTCTTACCCTTGGCTAAAATGTAGCGCACCCTTCTTTATTCTTTAGAAAATTATCTCCCACCCCGATTCAAATGCTGGCAGGAAAACAGTGTCTTTGTAAACAAATAAAAATATTTTTATAGCACATACGGACACATCGATATAGAAGTGTTCAATGTACCAGTTGACTGTTATTACAATAATTGAATGAAGTACCATCGTGGTTGAAAGTTTTGGATGAAAAAGTACCATAACTTCAAGGAAAAGCCGTTTTCTATCACAATAGGAACTCATCGTTTTTTACGATGGGATTTCGGTTTAAGGGGGGGAGGGGGGGGGTGGGGGTTCGAAAATATTCAATGTTTATGTTACGTAATTGATGGATGACGGCTAAACTAATTTCAACTACATTCTAGATCAACAAAATTGTGCAATTGACTCGTGAATTAATATAACTTTTTTTAGTAAGCGTGCTGAATTTGTTAATTTAGCTATGAATTCTATGAAAAAAATTCCTTGTTTCTATCCTGTTAAAACTAATTTATGCTGTTCAAAAAGGTGCCACGTATTGAAGATTATTCAATTCTGCACATGCAGTAAAAAGAAAATAACACTTCTTTATTTTAAACTTATTTGCTTTGATACATGCTTGCTTAACAAAAACAGAAGTAAAGTATCGTGGAAAATCCAAACCATAGTACATAAAATCTCTTATGAAGAGATTCACTCCGGCAACCGCAATATCCTACCGAGACACAAAACAGACCTTGATAACGAACTGAACAGAGATGAAAAATTCCAACCGTACCGTTTTTTTCAGAGAGGGTTCCATATTGATGATTACTTTATCAGTGTGTTTGTGGTAATAATCATCACAGCGATGACGATGATTCAGGCGATGACAATAGGGAACGTTTTCAAACGCACACACACGCTGATATAACTTTATATACCTTTGCCTTTCCATGTGGTGATGTTATCATCATCATCGTCATCACCCACGATATCCTTGGCTGAGAATCTGGGCAGAGTTGTGCTCGCTTTGTCGATAGTTTGTATCCCGTTCGTCCTTTCTCGCTTCAGCACAACCCAAAGCGAACACAGGCACACGTGTTCGGATGTGCGCATAAAATGTGCTCTGATTCTCGACCGAGAGTTCAGCTTCGGGTTCAGCTTTGGTACGCCATTTGTGACGCGATTTTCGCCCCCCTTTTTCCACCAATTGTCAACGTACTGTCCCGTTCATTCCAACTCGAACAAGGCGTGCGCGTTTGTGCGGGAGGAGCTTCAACGACGCAATCCCAGGATACTGCACGGCGACTGGTTTGGATCAGATTGCTGCCATTAAAGTGCTTTGGGACCAAGTTGGACTTATAGGTGATGATGGTCTCGTTGTTCTTTTGTGTTTTTAGTTATCATTTTCTCCAGAGTTTTCGCATCACCTCGTACGTTTGAAAGGAATTCCCCAAGTTTTGATTAAAGTGTTACAAATACAATTTCAAAACTTAGCTAAAGACACTAAAATCCAAAAATAAGGGAATAAAATAACAGCAGCAAACCAAACCATTTTTATCATTTATTATATTCTGTTCCGAATTATAATCATTAAAAGCAATCAAGAAAGAGAGAATAAACATCGTGATTGCAGCATACGAGAATGATGATAATGATTAACATGCTGGCTAAAACTACTTGAATTGAGTTAAGCTCTTCCCGTTTTCTCATCCATTCTACTTCTGTACGATTCTCTTTTCTCACTGTGAGTGAAAGAGTACAGATTGAGCTTTTAAGGATAAGCGGAGTCTTGTGTATCCGGTCGCCATGATCAGTAAAAACGGTGTGAGTGTGTAGGTACGATAAAATATACAGAGGATTTGCTACTGATTTTATATTTATAGCCAAAAGTGCAGCTTTTACGAGGTTTTTCTCTGGCATTCCCAGAGATAACGACCCAGGCTTGGTTTATACATTCGGGCACAAGCAACCTGTATCAAAGGATGTTTAGGATATGGGTGAAGTTTCGGGCATCATTTGTATCGTTTATCTCATTTATCTTGATTTTTTCGCTTGTGTTTTGGAGTTTTGTGTGTATGAGCACTACCCATACAAGCGTCGATCTCCTTTTTAAGCGCTTGTTGTAATATATCATTTCATTGGTTAAAGATTTTTCCTATCTCTTTGCTCGCTTATGTACCAACATATTTCCACGAGCAGACAAATCGAATGAAACAAACCTTTGGCTCCGGAAATCCAGTCCAGTCCCTTCAACGTACTGGTCCTTTGTGTCGTTATGTTTTCTTTCACATAGCCGAGTGGATCAAGGAGCTTGAGCTTGATGGAAAAATCGATAAACCCATTCGCACCATCTTACACACACAAATGTGCAAAAGGAACACGTCAGCGAAATTATCCGCTAGAGAGAGTTTGCGGAGGACGAGTTAGTGTTGGGCCGATGGTACTAAAACGTGAGACAAAATCTGGTCCATTTTACCGGGCACAATCACAGGGCACATCAGACTCACCGGGCTCTGATTTAGGTCGTCTCAGATGATTTCTGATGAAAATGGATTTCGAAGGAGGATCGTGCGTTTCTGGTTACGTAGCGAGGATAGCTGTGATGTTTGCGGAGGACGTATGTTTTATGACCTTTCGCAAATCCCGACACCAAATTAAGGTGCCGACCGTTCGTTCTTATCACATGTGAGTGTTACGTTGGATTGATTAGGTGTGTTTTTCTTCCAGATCGATATTTGACAAGGGATCGAAAAGATTGATGATGGATTTGTTGAATGTAATTGATTACAAGTTTTTGTAAAAAAATAATTCTTTTGTGGGTACATCTTTTAAATTTAAAATAATGTATGCAGTATGCATTCCAGTTTGCCCAGATATTTACGTCTTAAAGAGACTGAAGTACGTTTTCTTGTTCCATGAATAATTTTATGTTAAAAAGGGTTGGTAAATGGAATCAAAATAACCATTCTGTATTTATTGCTCTAGGGATAAATATTGTACTCCTACCGTAAGCAATCTTTCATCCAAAATCTTAACTGCTCTTCTATTTTTACGGACGTCATCAAATTTAAACGTTTTTTACTTGTACCAACAGCGGAATTTTGACCATTTTATCATTTTCTCTCTAGAAACTTTGCTACGACGTACAATGAACATAAAAATAACCGTTTGTCAAATAAAATCGTGAATAAAAATGCTCTAAAATGAGTGATTGACAAAATGATGACAAATTCTAGAGTAGTTAATCGTGAGCGTACGTTTTATACAAAATACAAAATTAGTATAGGATGTAGATGATGAAAGATTGTACTCATTGCGCTTGAATGTTCAATCATTATTGTCATGTACACAAAACAACCAATTGTTTGCCATTTGAGCCTTTGCAATATTTCTTTACATCGAACCCCTTTGTTTTATCTGTTCTTTTCAGGAGAAAAGCCGCACAAATGTCAAGTTTGTGGAAAAGCTTTCAGCCAGAGCTCGAACCTGATTACGCACTCACGCAAACACACTGGCTACAAACCATTCCAGTGTGAGCTGTGTCATAAAGCATTCCAACGCAAGGTGGACCTACGTCGACACAAGGAGACACAGCACACAGAGATCCGGACTTTGGTCAACTAACCCAAGGCTCGTCCGGAGTTCACTATGACAGCGATCTCCTCGAACTGTTCAACCATAGACTGTCTGAGAGGGCCGGAAGATGGTCATAGCATTGCGATGCTACCCGTGGCAGGTGATTCTTCCGTTGATAGACCTTCGGCGTCATTGTCTCCAGAATCGGATGCTTCCCCAAAGTCCGTAACAGGAGACGTTGGAGAGTTCATTGTGATTGACTGATCTGAACGTGGCACCGGCAATTGAATTACCTGCATTGTGCTTGTAAAAAGTGTAAATGTGTAACATGCGATACGAAAAAACAGTGTACAATTTTAACTTTAGTGCAAAGATGTAACTAAGCTTTGTAACGAATGTTTCATTTGCGATAAGTAACATTTCTCGTAAACAGTTCCTTTCATCAGTAGTCGTTACATAACGTATAGCGCAACGTGTTAAGGCAAGAACCATTCTTTCTTGCAACTGAAAACCTTAGTGTCCAAACATTCTGTTTCTAGCGTAAGAGTATAGATAGGAACTAATTGTGGAGTGCAGTAGACGCACAACGAAGGAAAACCAAATTAACATTAAGTAGACATATTTTTTTCGGTGATCGGTGATAAATCTTCTTGGCGTACAGTTTCGATGTCATTTATGTGCTGATAGATAAATAACAACACTTTTTTGTAATGTTCAATGTTTTCACTGTTGAACCCAAAGGCTAGAACAAATTGCGCAATTTTGAGTGCGTGTTTTAAAGATCTGAAAAATCATGTGTCCCCTGTAAAAAAGGCGGTCAATAACGGTAGGTGTAAACAAATGAGAATCGTTTAGATTGCGTTTAAAGTGAAACATTGTGTCGTGTTGTAATGTATATTGTTGTAAATCAATTTCAGTTTATGTTTTGGAAATGGATGACGTAGCTCATAAATGTAAATAAATAAGTGGCATAAAACACATCTCAAAACACAAACATTCACGCAGTAACTCAACAATAAACATCAATGTGCAATTTTCATATATTTCATTCGTGCAGATATTTGTCCTGGTTAACCTAGCTGACTAGGATGGGATAATCATCATCCGAAATTTACTGCGTATGGTAGGTATTTCAGTCAGTTTACTTTGTTTTTGTTCACAATTCTTGATAATCAACTAAGCGATAATGCTGTTCCTTAAAATTATGAAGTATTTATATGTTTCATGACTTTAGCGTTTTATTTTTATTGCTAATTCATAATATTTTAAAGAATTCTACATACGCTGATCTTGCGTGATTTTTCTGTTTTATGTTTTCTCTTTTAGGACTTGTTTAAGTCATGAATACCAAATCGATGTGATGGTGGATCCATATTATACAGGTGTCTAAGAACTCTCAATCCTATTCAATTTATATTTATTTATTCAATAATATATTTCTAAGCAACACGATCAAAGCCGTTCTTTCTGAACAAAAATAAATATAATTCATTATAAAGTAAATGAGCTTACGTTACACACATACGCTTACATATGTTTATTTCCAGCTTATATAAATATAAATAAAAAAATTGAATTCTTCAATATTCAACCAGATCTGTAGAGCGATAAAAATTCATTGTGCTGACATTAATATCTCAAAATACACAGTATTTTGACTGACTTTCCTGCTACGGAGGGAATCAATAAGTCACTGAAAGCCAAGCCTACAAGTGACGCAGGCAGTCCTTGACCGACAACCGTTGTTGGGCCGTGGTAGAGCCATCAACATACGCGGCATAACAACATGCCCCCACTATGTGTTCAACTCTCTTCGTAACTGTGCGCTCCATACGCAGAGGAAGAGCCATCAACATACGCGACATAACAACATGCCCGCCATGTGTTCAAGTCTCGTTTAGACCGTTCGCTTCATACGCAGGACTAACTATTCTACTGTGGGTAATCAATAAGTCAAAGATCGTTAAGCTCTTAAGTAGTACAGGCAGGCTTTTAACCAACAACGGTTGTTGCGATTTTAATGGTTGAGACACAAAGGAAAATTGAATAAATCCAACACCTAATTGAAAGAGTAAAAGAGAAAAGATTTAATTTATCAAAACGATAGGAAAAGGAATCAGACTAAAGCTATTTGGAAATGGAGGACGATGGTACAGGCTGTTGAAACGGTAAGAAGAATTGGATTGTAGGGAAAATATGCAGGGCACCTCGGAAGACCAACCAGGAATGGACATAACAGAAGAGGCTTTAAAATACACCGTTTAGTAGAAGAAAACATCAATTTGGCGTAATCATACTGTTTTAAAATTTGCAATCAGGTTTTTTTTAAATTCTTTTTTGAAGGTATACTTTTATTGGAGCTTATCATCATAAAAAGCCAGATTGCCAACAGTACTTTATGCTTCATGGTCCTAGGCTACATCATTCCATTCGTGGATATACATAATATGCGAAACAATTTTGTAAAAACAAATCTCACCAAAAGTTGATGAATCTTACTCAAACTGAAAATATACTTTCAGACTGCCATTACTTATAAACAGCACACATTGGCGGTGATAAGATATATGATACTGCAAGTCAAGCTATATGAAGTATATACATGCTAAGACTTTACAAACACCTTCTGGTATACTGAACAACTCAATAAGTCCGTTTTCAGTTGGATAATTTTTTATGGAGCTCGTTTCATCCGATTTCGTCTAACAATATAAGTGATTATCCAAATTGTATCCTGAACC
Source organism: Anopheles arabiensis (assembly GCF_016920715.1). Lineage (NCBI taxonomy): Eukaryota > Metazoa > Arthropoda > Insecta > Diptera > Culicidae > Anopheles > Anopheles arabiensis. The sequence continues at coordinate 38,298,372 of NC_053518.1, forward strand.
GTTGCAGAAAGAATTTAAATTTCTTCTTGCTGAAAAAAACTTGCTAAAAGGTGTACGAGAAACGAATTTCCGCTTGTCACCATGGCGTCAAAATTGTGTGATGAATTCACTTTAACTTGAATTTCGTATCTATGTGTATCTTGCACACACTTTCTTCACCTCTAGTAGATTTCACCCTCACAAGTGGAGTGCTTTAGGTCCTTGAGAAACAACGGTGATCCTTAGCTTCATATTCACTTGACTGGCTGTTGTAAATTGATAAAGCGACATTTTATGTAAATTACATTTGAAAGGCATTTAGCTAAAGTTTCGAAGAAAATTACATTTGTAAGGAAGCCTTATGAAGTTAGGGCACGGGATGGACTTTTATTTGATTTTAAAAGAACAATATAATATGGTAGGGCTGAAAATACAGTTTAAGCATTGTAGATACATTGAAACCAGTATAAAAAAAATTAAAAACATTTTATTGCTAAAGGTTTTTATTTATTCAGATATGCCAGTTTTTCCAAATGTTATTTTGTTTCGTTGAGCAAAATGCGTGGCTTTAAAAAGAAACAAATGATTTACTTTAGATACTTGATCTATGAGACTAGATAAAAATCTAATTATTATTTGATGGTTTATTTGGTAACGAAATAAATTTATTTTCTCCATTCTTTCCATTCAGTGTGATTCTAGGCTGACTGCCTCATTTTGATAGAGACTTTGAGGTCTTGCTCATTCACCTCTTTAGTGTGTTTCTAGTATGGTGTCAAGTTAATTTAAGTAAAATAATGATGTTTTTCAGTATTATTAAACAGCACAGGTGTTAGTTGTTATCTTCTGAATGGCTCTGAAGTGACGTTTGAAGAGAACATTTTTAAAGAATATTATCAAAATAGGAATAGGCTCATAGCTTATTTTTATCCAACATAAAAAATATATACATATAAAAAAAACTGTGAAGGCATGAGACAACACAACGTGATGACTGTATTCTCTCCTGCTGATAGTTCCCAAGTTCACCAGTACCCGGATGATCGTAAAAAGGGTATAAAAATTAAGTAGCACGTGGCGCACAACGCTTGCCAGTTAGGTAGCTACTTATCTGATCCCTTATTTGATCACTGGAGGAGGTGTTGGTGTTTCAGCTATCGATTCAGGCACATGTTTCGTTTCCGCTGTTTTATAAAAATAATAGATCTTTTGGTAACGACAATGCATAACCATCATCTGTCATGGACTCGCTTCACGCCATTTTAGTCAAACCAATTTGATAAACACAATCAACATTGTCAACACCCGCTGCTGGTTGGCTGCGGATACCATGTTGACTTTTTATGACAATGTTTGGTCACATCTAATTAGCGATTGATGTCTTTTTAAATAGATACTCAATAAAAATAAACAAGACATCAGCTAGAACAGTAAATATTCAGGAAAAGGAATTCATTGGTCATAGCGACAGCATCAAGCGTTGACATATTTGTCTATCCAATATATGCGGGAACCGTAAAAAAGGCGAATAGTTTTCATGCGTATTCCAATGTCCGTCAAAATGCTAGTATTCTATTTTCTAATTTTATGAATATTTTACACATACATTTCATACAAATAAAATGAAAGTTTATTTTATATCTAACATTTTTCAAATATTTATAGCTCATTGTTTCAAATAACAGATGACACATATGAGAATGAGTTTTAAATTTGGCAATGAGCAGAATAACACGATACCATGCAAGCGGACATTACTATTGGAAGCTTGTACACATTTTATGGTTGTCAAATGCAAAATGATTGATTGCATTAAAATGTAATATAGCAAAAAATAATGCTGCGAAACATTTGCCAATTCGCCGATACAGCATACGGCATGATGGTAAGGAGATTTTTGCTCAAGATTGTGCTGGTGTAATCTGCCGTGAAGGCGTAAATATGGTTTTGCACAATGCTGCTGGTAAATGGTTGATCGATACGCTTGGTAAAGTATCGTAATGCCTTCAAGTAAGGCTTCAGATACAAAGTTAATTGAATTAAAAATAAATTTCTGAAGTACCATGTGATTGATTTTTCACATTACTCTTTCACATATGTGAGTATGTGGGTAAGTAAGACACCGGTTGATGGTGGTAGTGGTGTACATTAACATTACAAATTTGCTACTCAGAAAAATATAAACAAAAAACATTTCCTTTTTTCCCATACGTGTTCATGTCTAAGTGTACGTGTTTATATTGTTTTGTTGCAGAACTTCTTTAATTCTAAACGATTATTAAACTTTATTCTCGTAAAAATTTATTGTTTCATGATCAGAGATTGTCAGTAAATCAATTTAATAAGTTTAAATAGAAAAAAATATTTTTGGAATTGTATAATGCTTTAATCATAACCTTTTCCAATAAAACCGAATTTTACCATTTTGCTATATTTTAATACCTACATATCAAACATTTTCACTTCAAAACCTTGGTCTGTACCGTGTTTAAGTTGACTCGTTGCTTGTTTCAGTGAAAGTTTTTGAGATTAGTTTTGTTAGATACTTCACAACAACCAAACACAACACACTAAAATAAAAACTAGCCTACTACTACGTCTATCTAGCACATAATTGGTGGTTGTTTGTGGTCCATATCACTGTGGTTTTGTAAAACTGTCAGAAAACCTAGAAAACGAATCAGCACAACATTTTCACTCTTAAAGTGTCAACAGTTCTGCGGCAATGCGACATAAGGCATGTGAGTAGTTTAATTTTGATTGAGCACAAAAGTCATCAATTCCTTGGTCGTGATCAAATTAAACAACCCATTGTCCAGAATGCTTCGGTGTTGCTCAACATTGTGCTGATGAGATCAACTGAGAAAAGCGTGTTACGTTTAACTTTTTCTGTATCAAACCCCGAAAGATTCAAAGTGAACAAAACACATTCATATAGCGATCACATGTTGATAAACGATGGCGGCTAATGAACAGCAAGGAGCTTTGCAAAACGATCGATATTTCATTCCAGCAACCCACCAAGAAAGCTAATGATATTGTTATTGTTTTAAACGTACATAGTAAAGTACCTACCCTTCTTAACAATGTGTCTATAAAGCGGAATGTCTCTGATAGATATTTAACAATTGATTATTGAAATTAATGTGCTCGTGTATTTGCATTTTGATTAGCATTTTGAAAATTTTCTTGGAAAACTGCATGCCACTAAAAAAGATTATATTGCACCGTTGTTCAACATACTCCTTTCGTCGGTATTAATGAATAGCTAATTAAAGAAATTCCAGTACATTATAATTATCGAGACCGTTCGGCATGATATTCGTTAACAAACTGGTTACAATTATTATGAGTTAAAGTATTTGCACTGAAGCTAACAAGTATCGGTTAACAGTTTTATCTCTGAAATATGCCTCAAATGGATTCAAATAACAAAGTATTAAAGTTTTTGGATATAATATTATACAATCATAAACAATAATCAACAACTTATGCAGACTATTTTTAACTCAAAATTAACTATATGTGATCAATTGTAGGTATGTGTGATTTTTACAAAATAACAACAGTTTATGTTAAAATCTATGTGATAAAAACTAGATCTTCTTAACAAAAAACAACTTAAAAAAACAGTGATACAAAGACTTAACGAAAACGCAAAAATGTCATCATTTACAAAATTGAATCATAAATGTGGCACCAAATGTGTAGCTTGCGTGTTTTTTTAGTTTCTGATCGTGGTGTGTATGGGTTGTACAACATGCAAATACATTTTTTGCATCTGATCAACTTTAAATGGCCTGATCGAGTGAGCACGAATCGGGCTTAAGAATGTGAATTTGGACACATGCAACAGGCTGTTTAATTGAGTTCTCTCTGTAGCAAGACGAACAGCACGACTGAACCAGATTGTTTTCAAGGCAATGCGAAAAGGGAATGAAAACTACGATAAGATATGTTTATTTATAGACAGTCGTTTCGAGATTTCCAGTGTAGTTTCTTTTCTTACTACTTAACCCCAGACGCGCGACTACTGTCTAGGGGACCGGAAAAAGCAGAATGTAAATCTTATGATACGCATATTTCAAACAAGTCAGACCAGCAAATGTATCACATCAATTATGTGGCAACGTTGAAAATGGATGGAATTGGTCGATGCGGAATGTTTTTGGTCTGACGCCTTGCACTGTTTTTGTCATTTTCTGCATTCATTCGCATCGCCAAGTGTGGAGTGATGCTCATTTATTTACTGTTAGAAATTGTTGTGTCACCATGTATATTAAAACCTCACCAAAATATGAACCACATTTTCACATACCGGATGCAGATTTTTATTTTATGGTGTGATGAAGTAAGTAGCCCTTCGAGTACACCATGTGTGAAGAGCCACAGCAAAAGGGTATGGATATTTCGCACATCCTCGTGCCTCAATGCCAATTTCTATTTTTGTCATTATGAATGAGATCCAGAAACGTTATCAGCCAGAAGCAAGTTAAATTTTTAAGACCTCGCTACCAATTCATTCATCATTTTTAAACCCAACTGATGTACTGTTTACGCTAAAGCGACCCCCAGTGGTGCTAGTGATCTGCCGGTCTATATTTCCATTTCATTCAGCATCCTTCAAAAGACCTACCAGCTGTGCTGTTAGATAGAGAAAAAAATCATGAACAATGTGAACGCCGCAAAAGAGTTATTTGGAGAGCTAGTGACTGTCTATCATATGCTAGTGACATATGCTTTCAAGATATATACGAGAAGGTCAACTAGCTAAACACGAATAAACTGAACACATTTTTTTATCAGTATTTAGAATGCCTGCATAAGGTTGGATCGTTTTACTTTTAATTATAATGTTGCTCAAAACTTCCATGCTTTTTTATTTATTTTTTTATGTTTATTACTGGCCGGTCAGTAATTTACCACTGATCATTATCAAAAGCTTTGATAGAGTGATTACTTTGATGAATATAAGTCATGAATGGAACACATATCTGACCATTACAGAGTTTCGACAATGTTCATTTAAACAAAATTGTTCGTAATCATTATAAATGTATTTGTTATTTTCATAAAGCAAATATGTAGAAAAAAAATCATTATATTAAACTATATCAAATTTACTAACGCTTGACAATATTACCATGTGAAGGTTTTATTATTTTAATGAGCCATGAAAAACTTTAACCCTTTTTATATTATACTTGTAATCTGCAATATTTTACCAATTACGCCCAGTTAAATTTAAACTCTATCATAACTAATCATACAATCGGAATAACAAGTACAAAAGGATTAGTTATTTTTCAGGATATTGATCTTCGAGGCTGGTTGGTCCCGTAGTACAGTCGTCAACTCGTACGACTTAACAACATGCCCGTCATAGGTTCAAGCCCCAAATGGACCATGCCTCCATACATAGGACTGACTATCCAGCTATGGGAAATCAATAAGTCGCTGAAAGCCAAGCCCACTAATGGTACAAGCAGGCCTTGACCGATCTCAGATGTTGTGCCATAGAAGAAGAAGAAGATTGATCATCGAAAGAAATCATAACTACTACTCAGTTCAATGTTGAAATTGTATTCCACCTCACGGTGATTGAAAAATCAAAAGCAAATGTAGATTCGTGGAATTAGTTGGTGGCGTGAGATTCTATCATAAACACACTGAACACGTGCAAACGGCTTCAATTTTTCGCAAAACACGTGACAACAAGTAGGGATGGCGAATCTTCTGCAAGGCACTTTGCTCATTGAAACCAGCAAAACCAAAGCCAAAAACATCGTAACAAGTAAATTGCCTACCCATTGTAGGTCACGTGTCAGCTGGCCTCCAGACTCAATCCGGTTAGAAGGAATATTGACATACGGTAGTATTCCGGAGCATAAATAAGTGCAGCGCAAGTTGTGCACGCATTCGTCCAAACAGGACCATATCGTAGCGGCAATGAAAATTAGATTACAGCTGAACAAGTGCGTTATGCTGGCTGAGCAGCTAGGGGAATCTGATGCAATTGGTGGGCAACTTTGTGAGAAAATAACCTGTTAGGGGTTCTGCTATGTTTTTTAGCCACGCGACGATAAGTGACCAAGGTAGGTTGTTGTGCATTGTTGTTGCATAATGTGTTCACGAAGCACCCTCGTACCTGAGGAATAGTACACACAAACCGTTCGTCTTGTTTGAACAAGAAAATCTCCCAAAATGTTATATTGTGCCACGTAGGCTAACTTGACACGTGATTGTACATTTTGTTATTTACTTAATCACAAATGTTCATAATTTTGGATTTTTTTCGGGTGGCAATCTATGCTAGCACATTAACGGTAGCATGGATACAACTGTTAGTCGTTGTTTATTTTAATGTTTTTTTAGGGAGTAATTTTAATTTTTGGTTATTTTAATGTTTCTGGTTTTTACCAAGAATATTATCCTTTTCTAAACTCGCATTGGACAATCGACAGGACAGTACTTTCTCCAAACATTGGACTTGATAGGAATACATTTTTATTTCCTCCATACACACGTTAAAGCTACTCAATATAGATATAATCTCATAACGAAAAGTTTGCCCTGGTCTAGGTCCAAACCCTGGCAAAGTACAAAATGGAATGTGATAACGAACAAGACGAAAAATTCCATCCACACCAAATAGACACGTTTTCCAGATTACGGCGATTGATGATTATCATCAGTGTGTAGTGCATGTAGTGGTCATCATTGCTACTGATGATGATGACCAAACCGAGGGCCGCCTTTTACTCTGATATATAGTCTTATATACCAACGTACTTCAATGCTGCGTTATCATCGTCGCAAGATCCTTGCGCGTGTTGGAAAAGCTGTACTCGCCTAGTTGCACCGTTGTTTATACTTTTCTATCTTTCTCGCTTTAGCACAACTCATTGCTATTGCAAACATACATGTTCGGATGTGCGCATAAAATGTGCTCTGATTCTCGGCCGAGAGTTCAGCTTCGGGTTCAGCTTTGCTTTCGCCATTTGTGACGCGATTTTTCCGGCTTCACCCAATACAGCCCTGCCACCATGTTGAAACGCATCGTTCTTTCTCGTTAAACGAAGGACACGCGTCTGTGCCACGGGGAGAATCAATGATACATTCCCTTGGCGCTTCTCTTCGGCACTAACTACTACTCCCGCGATGCCATGGAGCCCGGTGCGGATCAGATTGCTGCCATCAGATTTTCTCTGGGCTTCGGGACTGACAGAAAAGTGATCGTAGTGTTGGTGTGGTGCATGATTTCTAATGCTTATTTGTAACTCAGTTTCATCAATCTTTTCGTTTTCCGTGGAAAGAAGCGTGCAGGTCGTATCGTGTGGATTGTTGATGAGCTTAAAGAAGAATGTTAGGCGGCCATGGATGTGAGCAAAGAGTCAGCACAGGTTTTTTCACATTTCCTTTAGTCTGCTCTACTCCTTCTTTGTTATTACTCTCGTAATTCTCCTACAAAAAACAATAATGAATCCCATTTTTTTTAGAATATATACAGTGGCGGCCACCTAAAGTCGGACACCCTGAACAGTTCTCTAGACCACTTATCGGAAGATTTTTTTCACCTATCGGTGAGAACACGATTCAGCTATGTATTTGCAAAAAAAAGCTAAGCTGAAAGACCGATATCTTTTAAAATATTGGTGCACCATGCATAAATGTGACAAAAGTTGTGTAATTCATGCGGGCCACTGAAAGTCGGACAGTTGGTCCTGATTGACCACTTGAAACATCAGAGTAATTTTAAGAGAGGGTTTTATATTTTTTCGTATTTTTAAAGTAAGGAAATCATTTTAAAGCGACAGGAATGAAATTATAGAAAACATTTTGTCAGTTTTTCTACCTAACTCTTTGGATTGTACAAACATTTTGTGACATTTTTTTTCTGGTCTAGACACAATTGGTCTAGAGAACTGTCCAGAGTGCCACAAAGTCAGATAATAGATGAAAATATAAGTTGTTTGACTTTAGGTTTTCAATCGATTAAAATACAGCCTTCATCTTTCGTTCTAATTTCGTGTCCTTAACAGTGGATTGAGGGTGTTATATATAATGAACTTATCATCCACGGGGTCGATAAATTGACGTTGAAAATTATTGTAATAACATTGTAAATCATCATTTCATACTCATACTCACCACACACACTTGTAGAAACCATGTATGCACTCGTTTTTCTTACATCTTTTGAATATTTCTCCAATGCACTGTCTTGGTCCTTTCATAATAAATACTATTATACCATTTTTCCATAAACGCAACACGAAGGAGATTGCGTATTGTGTAGAGATACGCTAAAATTTACAATATTTTTAATCAAGAAAAATTTTATAACACAATATGAAATATAGCAATGCAATTCCCACCTAAAGCTTTGAATCCATTAAAAACAAAATGTGTACGGTACAATGTAACAGATACATTTATGATATAGAACATTCTGTTTCCGTTATTGCAAGATGAAACGTTGTATAATCATCACAGCCTTTAATCGCACATGTGTAATCTCATTTACAAAATTGCATGAGCACTTATGTATTTTAACCTCACTTCGCACATCCACATATGTTTGAATGGTTCGAAACGGAACATGGCACTTAATGTTACGAATGGTTTGTGGCTTTGTTACAAATTAACCAGACGGGATTTCCACCACACATGTAGAAAGAGAGCCAAAGTTCGTAACCACGAACCACGGTTGTGGAATGAATTGGTTTCCGAAACGAGAAACCAAGCGCGACTCAGCAATTCTTCTGTTTCTGCGGTGTCGAGCAGGTAATAACGAATGGAAAAGATTTACGCTTTGAAAGGAGAACTCGAATATAGCTGATTTTCAATGTATGTCGCAGACACCTTACTTACACCTTACTTGAGGCATAGAGTAATCATCACAGTTTTAATGCCACATATGTTACTATTTTCAATTTAAACAACAAGGCTGCTTTCGGATGAGCCATACAAGGTTTCTAAATGTTCTCTATTGTTAATTAATTATTAAAATTGTATGATTAATGACTTAAATTGATGAATATCGTTGAAAAATAATGTACTACACAAAAATCGTGCACACGAAAACTTGTTATATTTACACCTCAAAAGTTTGTTAATTTTAAAGTTTAATCTAAAGTTTGTTTTCAAAATCGATGAGAGGAGATATCTTGGTAACTAGAGAAGCTAAAGTTAATGGTATAAAATTGGATCTTTTTGTTTTAATTTTGTAAACCAATTTCATACAATTTTTTAAACAAACTACATATTAATCTTTTTTGAACAAAGGGTCATATAACTGATATAGTTGCTTCCAATTTCTTGCGTTTCTAAAAAAAATTTTTCACATTTGGCTGTAAAGCACATAACAGATACTCAAAGGCCTTATTACATTACAGGAATAATTCCGGAATTCATTGCTTGTAGTTTACATTATAGGACCACACTGAACAAACTCTTTTACCAACAAGAAAACAGTTGAACGTGATGAAAGCCTGTTATCGTTTCAATTAAGTATAGGCAATATCAAGCATGACATATGCAGGTGAGAATTAGCTGACGATTAATATGTCCCAGACACGCAATAGCCTTTAGTTTTGGTGATGGAACGCCTGCCGTTTAATCAAGATGAGTTGCTCAGTTTCTTTTCTTAGTATCCTAAACATTCATAGATTCTATGGTAACAGCCGAAGCTGGTTAATGGTAGACAATTATTTACAGAATATATAATTAGTATTCCTATTCGTACGTAATAAACTCTAGAAGTTAAGCATGAACTTTACTAACACTGAAAAACTGGTGTTTTTTTTTTAGTAAGAGATAAGCGCATTGTGTTGTAATTATCATTAAAAACAAAAAAAATAAGTAAGGTTGATCGTACTGAACCCAATATTGAGTGCATATTTAAGTATTCCTTATCTCGATCTTGTTCGTCATATATTGTCTTACACAAGTTCGTAATAATTTTTCCATATGGTTAGCATTCCATTGTTAACACTTTAAGCGCCGTGTCATATAAATTCGCATGACGGCTTTGTTCACCGCTCAGCTCTGTATCTGACGCTCACCAATTCTCTTGATAACGAATGAGGTAGGAAAGAGAGAACGAGAACGACATGTGCTACGCCGCTTATCGCAATGAAACAAAAGAGTGATAACAATCGCACGAGAAACTGTCGCTCTCATCGCTCTCTTGCCATGCGCTACGTGCTCACTCAAAAACTGTGACGTCAGGCTGGCGGTCAAAGTGTTAAATAAATTTCTGTGGATACAGTTCGCCAACGTTTCAAATCAAAATATATTATGTCCCGAAGCGCGTTGATGTTGTTTCGCCGACAATCAATGATTTGGTTTTTGCTACTATGATTCAGTTCATGAAACATACATATTTATGCACAACTGCTGTGTAAAAAAGTTTGTTATAAACTTATGTTAAGATCCAATAGTAGAATGTGGTCCCATGGTACAGTCATCAACTCGCCTGTCTTAACAAGAAGACTTCAACACTCATTTAAACCGGGCTCGTTTCGGGTCAAGGGACTATGGCAAGGGCTGCCCTTTAGTATTAGTTGTTCTCAATAGCCTCTATACTCACGCATGATCGATGAGATTGTTACGCAAAAATAATCGGTTTGATAATCTAATATTATGAGAATACAGTGTGTTTTTTTGCTCACAACATCAAGTATTATAAACCATTAATAGCACTGTAATGAAATACAAACTGATAATTATTTGAATAATAACTGATTAATGAGTAAATAATCTCATTTCTTCTAAATGTTTGTTTTCAAAATATTCCTAACATTTATTCTTTATATACATTTTATTCTGTTTGTAGGAGTCGGTCTTTATAAAATAAACACAAAATATTCCTTAAGTAGTTTTAAGTTATGTTTTTCGATTACTATGCATTGACTATTTGTGTTAGTACTTCCGCAAGAGAGTTTTGTAAATTAATTTTCAACAAAGTCAGAACGTATAAATGATTATAATTTTTGCTTTCTTGCTTGTAACATGCTTGTTCTAGCTAAACACCATCTACTCCCGGTGGAATAAGCGACTAGTTATTGTCCACGTTTGGCAGACCTATGTCCAGCTAATTTAGATCCTGCACTACTTACCAAAGTATATGTTATTTATTATGCAAACATAGCACCTATCAATCGACAAGCTACACGGTATTGATCAGTGACAATGGCGTTCGGGCGGGTCTCTGTTGACTTTACACGACCGCTGGACCGTCGGAAAGCCATTGAGCAAACAATCGCTCGAGGCAATCGGATATTATTGAACAGAGCATCCTGCTGAACTGAGCGAGCTTGATGAGTGTATTGCATTTGGACCGCAAACTCAAATGTTCTTTACATTGGACATGAGAGCCATACATCGAACTACAGCGCTTGTTGAATGTTAGACTTTAGAACACCAGCGCAGGAAGTGAAATGGAAGGCACTTCCTTTGCGGAACCATCATGGCTTTCATTGAATAATTAAAATTGATCATTCGTTCCACTTTTTTGCCAATATGGTGACGAGCTCATGGTGCTGTCGCGGAATGCAAAATATTTAACAGGAAAGCATCGATGGATGGGTGGTTCATGTTTACAGATGGAATAATTAATTTAAATGAGTATTTCCTTTACCGTGCGGAAAAGGGAATGGGGAGACGAATTTAATGGCATGGATAGGCTCGTTTGGTGGTACTGGGGCATAGTTGAATCATGTTGCATATCATACCGTATCACTTAATAATGGCTGTCATATGTTCAACAAACTAAATACTACACTTAAAAGCTCACAAAAGTTGTGTTTTAAATTTTTAATTGGCTAATATACCTTTTGTGTTGAAATTACAACTTTATTTAAAGTTATTATAATATAAAGTAATTAAGATGCAGAGGCTACTCATTATCAAGCATACGTTTTATTAATGTTATGTGTATAAAGTTGTCCAAATAAATTGTTTGCATTCGGTTTTATTTCTCCATTTCAAAGTTTGCCTAACAACCCAACAGTATAACCACACTAATCAGAATACAAATTCAATTCTGTTGAAGCTACTTCGTTGGGTGACTTCCATATAAAGTACCTTGCAACTGTTGATGTTCCAATTAACTAGTAACTTATCTAAACAAGATTGAACCAGTGAAGTAGAGCAGCAAAGCTCAAAATTACATACAATTGTAATAAAGACTGACCATACTATTTATTTTAACTTTTTTTAAATTTATCATATCAAATTCATACTGCATTTTTCACTACGCAATCTATGGTGTTATTGTTAATAGGGGTGGGCTCGAAAAACTGTTCTGACTGTGTCAATAATTGAGCATGAAAAAAATCCACCAAATGCTACGCCAACGCCTATTGGGTCCAGTGCCAACATAACAGCTCAAAGCGTGAGAAACTTTGTGCTGATGCATGTCAGTACACTTACTTTTGCTTTTTTGTCCTTTTGCAATCATGCATCTGCAAAAGCGCCGAGTTAAATTGCATACACCCCTGATTAATGCCTATGGTGTTAGTTGACCTATCCTCCGGCTAACGGATGTGTTGGGGGTTCGGATTGTGATGTTTCTGGCTGAATTGAGCGTGCCTTGGCCCCAGTCAACTAATTCGAAGAGATTCTCGCCCCGACGCAATTGGTGCTGTGCTCCACTCTCCACTGATTCACGGGTGGCTAATTTTGATTCATTTGTTGAATTGTTTAATTGGTCGTTTTAATTGTTTTCACTATGGGTGTGTCGCAAACAAAGCTGCAGCATAAAACCTTTGTGTAACTGATCTTCATCGTTTATTGAAAGTGTGGGAAGGCTGTTGAAATAGCATTTCCTTTAGTGGTAGCATGAGAACTTTGTGTCACGTCCAGTTTTTGCAAATTTGTTCGAAAAAAAAAACAAACAAAACGCAATGCTACCAATTGAGATTTATTTCTGTGGTTTCCGTTCCAATCGAGACCTAGACATTCTATACTAGAAACAGCAGGTTTCATGTTGCACAGCCTCTCATTGCTGTCAGTGATCAGGGTTACCCAGTTGTCTCGAACAGTGTCGAAAGACTCATCCGCTATCCATCACCAACAGTTGTAAACCAACAAATGTGATGATATCATCCGTGACACTGCTTCGTCGTTGTTGAATAATCCTTGGTCAATCTATACCAATGATTCCCCGTCTGGTGTCTGGTGATAACGTTCTTTGTAATCTTGGCAGTAGCTGATTGAAGTTTTAATTAAACGCCATGAACTTTGCCTTTCTAATGACAAATACACAAGTTTGATATATATTCTGCCTTTCTGTTTTTATTCTTACTTCAATGGATGAAATGATTTATACAATATTGTTTATTCAATTGTGTTATAACACCACGCAATGGATGATTTTTGAGCACATTTACATTAGCAATGAATTAAACAGGATAACTGCTGTAGTACATACATGCGATATTTTGTAAAGCTATATCTTAGAACATTAGAAATTTCCTATAGAACATAGGTAGGATATCAATCAAAACTGATGTTTCAACAATATTTAGACCTTATATCTATTGCTAAAGAAAATATCACGCAAGATAGATTCAAAGGATTGTAGAAATCATGTTCATGAAAAATTAAATTTTTATTTTCAAGGGATACTTTGAAGCAAGTATTTTCATCAGGGATAATAAAATTATAAGAGCCCCCTGAAACATACGTAACACATTTTCCGAATGACAGCTGTTCGTTAGCAAATAAAGGTCATGAACTTCTTCTGCAACATAATAGACATTAGTACTGGAATTAAGCGTCAATGATTGAGTATCATAAAATGCAATTATTGAACGAAATATAATGTTATTTTACACTGTGTGTAATGTTTAGTATAGTATCAATTCAAGATTTAATTCGATTCAAATCTGAAGGTGATTTAAGGTGATTTCAGGTTTTCTTAAATTATTGTAATAAATTCAGCCTTATGTGCTATATAATATTGTAGCAATATAACTATTCTTTTTTCTTTTACAATATAGTTTCATCCTGTTATTCATCCTTTAAGGTAGTTCAAATTAGCACGAATAAAAACTAGTTTTTCACATCTGTCGCTTGTATTTATTGGGCGATTATTCGAGAGAAATTTTTATAATTAGTGAAAAGACTCTTGGAAATGAAACACAGAACAATAATTGTATGAAATCCTTTTGTTGATCGGATGGTTAACATAAGCCACCCTATCACAAGCTTTTACGAAATGATCACATTTGGCCTATGTAGTACAATATAAACAATGATTACTCATGATGGTATCTATAAGAAAAAGGATTAAATCGTAATGGATAGATCGGGTGAGTGGTTGCAAATTATATGCTACAAATATGCTAGCTGCTTTGAACCCTTTGAACACCGTTGATGGCAATAAAGGCACATACAGCTGTTTTTTATAGCGGTATTGCCACTGTTCAATATTGCTACTACTGCTGTTTCACATGGACGACACATGTGGTTGCATTGGGCCAACGAACTACAAACAAAACGGCAACATAAACAACTCTAGTGCCAGTACATTTTTTTGATCTTTTTCAAGACTTTGTGGATGTGTCAACTGTCGTGTGATTGATTGGTTCGAAAAAAACACGAATAAGTCCAACGTTTTTCAAAATCCGGCTATGCCATACCGTGAAAAGTAGTGTGAAGATTTGTGCCCAAGATTAAAATTTGATGGATTCTTGGCATCTACGTTGATAAAGAATGCCGTTGATTGATAGCTTCTGAGGAGCGACCGACTGATGTCGTAGTGATCATACGTAATCTTATTTAATTATCATCGTGAATATCTTAATTTCATCAATATTTCGAGTGATCCTTGTAATTGCACATACAGCAGATAGAGAAGAATAAAATCAGAAAATAAATAGCTTTTTTTATCTTTATTTCATAATTTTATCTTTGCTGATTTCCTAAAACCGTCGTACAGCAGTGAACATACTTTGGCAAAGGCGGTAGCACAAGTAGAAGAGCATATGCGTGCTCACGTGTCTACTGGAGAGGTACGTCTTAAAGAGGTAAACATTTGCGTCTATTTAATAGAGGCGACAAGGCTCGATCACATGTATCAAAAGATGACTTGAGAAGGAAGAAAGGAAGTATTTTTAAAAATATATGTATGTAATGGTAGATTTAAAGGAAAAATAGCATGTAATGGCATTGAACAACAATCATAAGTGACAATCACATGCACATACCCAAGACAGTTCCTTTTTCTTAAGTAATAACTTCTTCTTCTTTTGACTCAACAACCGTTGTCGGTCAAGACCTGTCTGTACCACTTGTGGGGTTGGTTTTCAATGACTTTTTGGATTAGTTCCCATAACTGTCTATTTGGGATTTGAACCCATGTTGGACATGTTGTAAAGTCGTACGAGTTGACGACTGAACCACGAAACCGGCTCTTAAGTAATAACTCATTTTAATTATATAAGTACGCCAGGCCGTATTTGAATTTAGCCCTTTCTTGGTTTTTTTTCTGAAAATTTTCAGAAACAATTCAATTCGATTCATCCAAGGGTATGCAATATTGTTTCCTGATGAATTTTAAATAAAAACTGGTATTCATTAAAATAATTTTTAAACTATTCCTGCATCCTTAGCCAGAATTTTACAACCGTAAGCTTACATTAAACTTTTCTTCTGTAATACTTTTAGCTACTTTTGTACTCTCTATGCATGTTTTGTTCTGCATAGCTAACATAATGAGCTCTGCACGATATTATCCAATGAAATGTAAAAAACAACCTTTTTTGAAGAAAACCACTGCGAAAAACAGTTACATATCTTGTAGGTAACTTTTAATACAACAATGCCAATCCAGATCCGTTTTTTAACTAAACTTGTTGGACATTTTGCCAAAATTATCTGCATGTAACCGCACGTCGTTTCATCATCAATAAAGGGGGTTGAATTTCTATCAGCTGTTAAGATTAGCTAGCATTAGAATATATCAGCCACAATTCGCCTTGTATAAAGCGTGTGTTGCTCATTAAAACAGTTAACCTTTCCTTAGAAATTCACTGAACCAAATAACCAACGCGTGTCTCTAATTTACATGCAGTCACACTTCGTGCCAGATACCTGTTCACGTGCAAATAGCGTAAAAAACCCTGATACCCAATGCATGAGCAGACTGAATTGGTAAATAAGCGGTTGAGAAATCCACCAGAAAATCATCATGAAACATTCGCGAATGTTTCAGAGTATTGTTAACCAGAGCAAATTATGGATAATAAGCGTAATGAGATATTGGGTATGGCCGTCTGTTGGTCTATTTGCATATGAACATTAATGTGTCAGTGCATCACATTTAGGAAATAATAAACAAACAAAAGCAAGTGCTCTTTGTGCATCAAAATAATGATTGTTATAAAAGTATGAAGCACGGTACAGCATTATGCTTTCTCTCTTTCTCTCTCTCTCTCTTGTTGGCCTGCTCACGATGAAGCACATTGTCGTGATATGGCCCGGTCAACAATTATTCTCTAGGATGCTGTGTCCCTGGCTGCAGCCTCCAGGATTATGCTCACACACAAAATTGAAAACAGTAAAATATTAAAATAAACTGCTCCCTAGATAATTTCCATTAGTTATTTATTGTTATTGTTGCATTCAAGCTGCTGAGTCTATCGTACAGATTGTGTGCGTTTTGTTTACTCCCATCAAACCAAAATATTCTTCTCCAATTCCTTCCACCTTCCTCTTCCATTATTCTTCGATGTAGCCACCTCACGGTTGGGAACAAAATAGCAAATTATAGCACATCATCGACTCAATTGAGACAATACAAGGGAAGGCGTTTATTTTCCTCCAACCTTTCTGCATTGCGAATCAAATAGACCATGGGGAAGGCTCCCAGCCTATCATACCGTATTACACCCCAGAGAGACAAATTTCGAAAGAGGCCTGTGATGTTGTTTAGGATCAGCCATGAATAGCGAAGCAAAGGGGCCGACTTTTCCTGTAGGTTCGCTATTGAGTCCAAGGGATGATTGTTCGCAATAAACCGTAGACAATCAATGTGATGATGAAGGTTGGCATGGGATGTGTGTGTGTGTGGGAAAGTGAGATGAAAAATCAAACTCACGTCCTCCCAAATCTCACACCCCTAGCGGATGTTTCGGGGATGATTTAGGCCACAAAATCCTGCTTCAAAGCTGTTTGCTTTCTGGGGTTAATGCCAGCAGATTATCATGCTCATTTGTTTCACCTTTTTTTCTGTCTTCAACAGGAAAGCGCCTTTGGCGTGAATTGAGTTCACTTTTTTTTGGGTGAAGTCGTAGACCGTTACACTTGCCATTTGACTGCCAAGGGGAAACATTATTATAGCACCGGGGCCCGGTGATTTGAGAAGCGCATGGAAACTGTGCAGCAACAATCACAGTACAGGGGTAACTTTTCCTTCCGTCCTGATTATATCGAAGCCTGTTTTGCTTTCATGAGGAGTGCGCCGATTGTTATGGTGCAGGAAGCGTGAAGAATCACTCATCTAATGGTTGTTTGCCTAGCTTGAAGCTGCACCTGCTAATCGTCGTAAGATTTTTTTGATTATTTTTTATTAAGACTAGAACATCAATTGATTTTTTTCATTTTAATTTTCTTGCCAAAAAAATAGTAATCACGCTATTATATTCTACTATTTGCATTTTTAATGTTTTTCTATCTCACAAAAATGTTATAAGACTTTTAAAAATAGCAAATGTTTTATTATGTTTCCAAAACTTATGCTCTTGAACAAATAACAATTATTTGATTCACTCAAATACTACGTAACACTCCCTTCCCTTCAACAACTTGATGTAAATAAAACATCTGTTTTCGTAAATAGGGTGTTCTTCTTTTGTCGATTTAGTTGTAAACCTTCATCACCGTATCAACAACCGTGTCGAAAGTGAATGATAACTGTGCGAACCTACCGCATGACAAAGCAATTCTTTTCTGCAAAGGACTTTGGCAGGGATTGTGACAAATTTGTTACATGTCTCTGGGGCACTATTTTCAGCAACAGTATTAGTGATAGTGACAGAAATTTTGTTATAAAAGACCTTGTAAATTTATTTAAACATAGCATTATTCTCTCACTTATTTATGTAAATATAACATTTTTTTTAATTTTTAATTTGTCTAGCTTTGGTGGTCTTTGATATAGTTTATGTGTTGTCGTTTCGAAAACTGAGTGTAAATATAATCACAACATATTTAGAACTTAATCTGATGATCTGAAAAAGAAATACTATATCTGATAATAATAAAAGAAAATTATCATACTCCCAGAAGTCCCTAGTCAGAAACCAGTTTTCCATCGTTTTCAATAGCATTATGGGATGAACAACAAAGCTGAAAATATCAAATGTCAAGGCACCATCAAAACATGATCAAATCGACATGCACCACCCCGAAATAATTCATAGCAATAATTGATTATTCATTCTAATATGATTAACGGGAAGGAAGATTATGAATCTATAAGATGGAGATTGAGGTCAAGAAGCACGAACACTAACGATGTAACGTTTATCTTTTTTTTTTGTTTCATTTTCAATTAGATCAATTGCCCAAACAATTATCAATCAGCTGATTTTTATGATTTACTTATTGATTTCGGCAGCATAGTACTCTCTGATTTATGCTGGAGAACTGGTCTGGCTTTATAATCGCGCCCAGCTTTGAGACCTGTTTTTACATGATTTGTGAGGCCAAGGACCTGGTTTAATGTTATTCTAGTTTATCTAGCTTATTAAAGTTGAAGAAGTGCTGAATTATTATTATCAAACTGAAAATAAATTACACCTAATAGCTTCTTGATGTCCGCCAGCAGCAAGGAAGAAAAAGATAAAAAAATTCAGTTTTCGAAAGGGGCTTGGAAGTGGATGGCATAAGTTTTTTATTCGTACTTGACACAAATAATACGCCTTGCTTTTGTGTTTTTTGCGCCAATTGTTGAAACGCTTTGCCCCGATCGACTAAAGGAGAAAAGTATATCATACCAAAACTGCATTTGATTAAGTAACCGAAAATAGAATAAATATCTTTTTAAAACAATATTGAAATATTTTCCTGTCTTCCAGTCCAATATTTTCCAGTTTCCAGACAAAATGTGCATCAAATCCAATGATTCGATAACCGATCACTACAAGATTCGACAGAGGATCCTCGTTTTTACCTTTGTGCTTGCAATACTCGTTTTTATCTGTGTGTTGAATCAGTCATATATAAATATTACGGTCATGTACAAGGATTGGCTCTATTCACTTCGTTATAATAAAAGTAATAATATTTTAATTTTTTATAAAAATGTGTTGATCGATCGACCGATGTTTTGACATGCGGCACTCAAAGAATACACTTACAAAAATTATACGAAAGTATTCTTTTTTTTTCTTCTTTTGCTCAACAACCATTGTCGATCAAAGCCTGCATGTACCATTTGTGGAGTTGGGTTTCAGTGACATATGGGTAACCCCCCCCTAGCACGATAGTCAGTCCTACGTATGGCGGCACGGTCCATTTGGGGGTCGTAAGTCGTACGAGTTGACGAAAGTATTCATAAAGGTAAAATAAAATGCCCTTTATGTAAAACTAAGCCATGAGCTTGTCTTTTAAAAAGCAATTAAAATAGTTTTAGAAATCTAAAAGCTTATCTTACTAAATTTTGTATTTATTTATTATATATAATTAGCTATATTTCAAAGATTAAAATTCATTTTGATTCAGAATCCGGTTTGCAATGATTAACAATGAGCGTAATGCTTAGCCTTCGTTAGCTTCATTTTCCAAATAATCCGTCTCTTTACTTGTTCTTCTTATCCCTTACGAATTATATGATCAATAGCGAGAACTCTACGAAGTCCTAATTTCAACGCGATGCGAAAAGAAAATCAACGCTTTCCTTCAAACACACTCATGCCGAACGTGACGCGAGCCCAAAAAATGGCTCCACGTTCTGGTGCGAGCTGTAGCGGCGGAAGAAAATCAGTATCCATAGAAATCATGTACCCTTATGTACAAACGGCACCAAACCAAGGGGAACAGATTTCCCCAATGAAAGCATGAATCTCTAGCGTTACTCTTTCAGCGTCTCTATGTGTGGTTTTGTGTGAGCTTTACGGAAGTCGTGGTATATAGTGGAAATGAAGAGCAAACAGCATTCATTTTTTTCCAATATGCTTTGAACACATTCACCTCACCAACTTAGGTGCAAACTCATATGAAGAGATTTTACCCCGAAGGCTACAATATTCCCCACGAAGCACAAAAAGGAATGTGATAATGGCATGAAAAAAGTAAGGCAAAAATCGCTACTGTACCAAATAGAATTGTTATAAAGATTCCATCGCGCTTTGATCATTTTTGCCTCTCCATTTGTGTTAGTAATCATTGACATTGGTGATGATGATACTGTTGGGAATCAAGGTTAGCTCGCATACTAGTACACTCTTATATACTAATTCTCTTCGAAGTTGTGTTAACATCATCATTGTCATCATCTTTAATTTCCTTTGGCTGGGAGAGCACAATAAATTCTGTTCACTTTGTTCCCGCTTTAGTCCAATCCATTTCTATCACAAACACACGTGCTCGGCTGTGCACATAACATGTACTCTGATTCTCGACCGAGAATTCAGATTCAAATTGAGCTTTTGTGGCGCATTTTTTACTCCATTTGTAAATTTCTTAAAATACAGCAGTTTTGATCGTTGATGAAAGAACTCACGTTTATTGCATGGATGTTTCAAAAATACAATACAGGAGCCTTGAGCACTCTGAAGGCTACAGTTTAGATCTGGTAGCATCATTGAAAAGGATTCGTTAGTTCATTTGTATACAAACACTAGCAAAGTATCATCACTTAGCCGCGTTGATTTCTTCGAGCATTTTTCATTTCTTCCAGCAAGATTTGTTTCTATCTTCCAAATGTTCTTCCAAGTCATCGTCATTGAAGTCAGCCATGTGAGCGAGATTGAGCATCGTGATTGCGAGTAGCGAGACTGATGATAATGGCCCCGTATTACATATAAATACTCGAATGGAGTTAGGCTCTTCTTTTTTCTGGCGTTTCTCTTATTGTATTGTTCTCTGTACATTTCTCTCTTTCCCAGCCTTGTTCTCTTATTGCATGAGTGTTTGTAGAAACCAAATTCAATGTTCCGGTAGCTCAGCTCCATTCAGTGGGAGGTTTGCGATTGAGTTTTTTGCACCAACCCCTTACACTATCTCATTTCACCTCTTTGGCTGATATACGAGATGGTTCATAGATCCGTGTGTTTGTGTGTGTGAGCGATAAAATATACAGGAGTTTTTCCACTGATTTTATATTTATAGCTAACCGTGTAGCTTTTACAAGCGTGACTTTGGACGTTTTTCAGGCATTCCAAAAATAACGACCGAGAGTGGATTCATACATTTGGATACATGCAATCTTGGAAATTGGAGAAGGCAAATTGGGCGAGATTTCTCACTGCTTCCTGAAGCACAATGTTGACGGTTGTGTCGTTTATCTTGTTTATTTCCTTTTTGACGTCTTCTAGATAGTATTGCGTGCCTTTCTTTGTTGCACAAGCTCGGCAATTTCTACACTGAACCTTGACATACATTCTATTTCGGAGTGCAGTTTAATAACCCTTGCATTAAATAAATCTGAAATAACGTCAGCCGCAGTGCGAAACTGACGTTCTTGAACTTGGGCAAATGAACGACTATCTTTGTTTCACACACCTACATGAACAGTCATTGAAGGAAAATCAATCGAGTGTTTGAATGATTTTGAAAAAAAGCTAAAGTGAAGAATTTATGTAGGTTTTTGTGATTCTGTGTTTAAATTAAATAATATTAAAATATATAATTGACACATTTTTTTGTAATAAGATATTAGTTTTTAACGTTATAGTATCGTATTTAGTTGGTAGTGTACAGTAGCATATTAAATAATTTATCATACTTCTTTTATCGTTCTCCTTATGGGAACAGCTCATACGCCGGAAGTAAAAGCGAAAACTATTAATTAAAAATCATCAATGATGTCTTATCCAATGTTAATCCTTCAATCTTGATTCAAATGCTCTTAAGCTACTGCACTCGTACAGTTTCACCCTCTTTGCTTTAGAATCAATTCTTAGCATTTCGATGTGGCGCATGGATAGTGGAAACAGAACATCAAATGATTTAGCTTGACCATGGTGAAATATTAATGGCGGCAAAGTATTTCATTACAAATCACATTAATCATTGTGACGTTGATTATTTGTAATGACAGTCGGTTGGAGATTATCTAGAAATTCTTCCTTAATCACAGTGCAATAAATTGAACAACGATATTTTCATTAAGCGACACATCGTTTTGATGTGAATTGTTATCCAGCATAGCTTGGAGGGAGCTATGATTTTGATCGCAATATAGAATAGAATCTATTCCGTATTGCTGTTGGTTTTTCGTAATAAGACTTCATCAATTTTTACACCTTGTGTTAGTTTTTTTAAACCACTTTTTTACAGGAAACAAATTGTCTTTAAGAGTATGTTGGTTGGTATGTGTTGTGTTACGAAGTGTATCTGAAGTGTGATCTCGAGTACTTGGCCAAAGCAGATTAATAGTGCTTCAGGTGTTCCAGAAAAAGATGTATTGAATCAAGAAAGAACGCCAAGTAGTTTTGTCGTTAGTTGTCTTTGATATAATCAATGACACAGACAGGTGAGAATAGGCCGATGATGGGTAAGAGGCAATCACGCCATCGTTCTCAAATAACACGATTGCATGACCATTGTTTATTGAATCTATTTATTCCTTAAGTTGTACGTCAATTTTGCACCTTAATAATGTGCTAATGTGAGCTGTTGAACTTAACAGCGTTGAACTTGAAGAAAGTAGGTAATATAAATCCGATGAAACAGCGCTCAAATATGAGCCCTTGTTATGTAGTGCCAAGGCCACTTAAAGAAAACATGCAAAAGAACCGTTCTAGCCGTTTTACATGGTTCGTCAATACATGTCTCATGCCCTAATCAAACTAAATAAACACGTTACACTTTTTGCATGCTGTAGGGTTATTTTAGATACATTTTTCCTAGTCTCTTAGCACTACAAGGAAGGTTATTGCATAAAATGTAGAATACTTAGAGAAAACAAATTGTACAACGCAACTAATTTATTTCGAAAACGTGTCATTCAAAAAACAAACCACGCCCTGATTACTTTTAATTAGCATCCTATGTCTGCAAACTTCCCCGCAAGCCATCCTTTATCAACTTTTCAATGAAAAATAGGTTCAATTGTAGGGATATCGGAAAAAGCTTGTCATTACTAAAATCAACAATTTCCCCTCAGAACTATTCACAGGACTTCTCCTGTCCTGTACTCTGAGTCGGTTTTGGTGTGTCGTGCATAATTAATTAAGATCGTTCTCCACGAACCACATTGTATGTTATTTATTATGCAAACACCACACCTTCCGTTCAGCAACTCGTGCAGTATCGATCATCAATATCGCAGTATAGGTGGGGTCTTGTTGACTTTACACAACTCAGGGCCAGCGAAAACCCCGTTGGACAAACAATCACTCGTGGCAATCGGAAATTATTGAACAGAGCCTGTTTCCGGGCAAACAGGCTTGATGAGTGTGTTCCATTATGACCGCAAATTAAAACATTCTCTTCGTTGAACTTGTGCCGCACATCATACGCTGCGCGGTAGTGCTTGTTGAATGTTGCGCTTTAGAACTAGGGATATGGGTGGTCCAGCCTGAAACAAAGCGGCACTATTTACCATGCTCATTTTGATGAATAATTAAAATTGATCGCTCTAGTATGATGAGCCAACGTGGAGGTTGTAGGATGATGTCGGTTCTTTGGTACGCTTCGGTGGTACATTTCATTTGTCGGTTCTTTGGTATTGTGATACATTCATTTGAAACTTCGATAGTGGGCAGTGGTCATGTTTACTGATGGGATAGTTAATTAAAATGAATTCTCTTCATACATGATGAAAGCAATCATGTGAGTCAATAGATGAGTTCGTCTAAAAAGCGTTGAAGGTGACGCACGAACATAGTTCTATTACTTATTTTTGTGATAAATTTGCTACAGGACTAAAGAAACTCTATCGTCAATTATTAACGACAACATATGAATGTAATAATTTTGATTCAACAAAGGAAACAACATAATTATAATGTTTGAGTATTAGATTCCTCTTCACATTTTGAGAATAAAAAAAACACAGTTATTCATATTCATCACATATTCTGTTCAAATCTCAAGAGGTAGTGGGCTAATACCAAACGATCCTTCTCAGCCACTACCATTTTTCAACGAAATTACCATCTTTTATCTTCTATATTCATGTTGGTATCACTCTCTACATCACAGATCGCTCCAAAAACTGATGTAATTAAATTATCGATTCCATAACTTTGTAACCTTATGAGACACTTCGGTACAGGGACATAAAGACATGATTTGTTCTGTGTTTTAGCTATATTTTCGTTTCATCCGTCACATCCAAGCGGGTGACAATGAACGTTTTTGAACGGTTAAATACGGCCACATTTTTAAACTATCCGGACTGTAGATGTTAAAACGATCCAAAAAATAAGTATTCGAGAGACTGTTGCTCCTCTTGATACTTTGAAATCTAAATAATACCTTGACGATTGGATCCTGCGATATCAATACGTTAGCCAACAGGACTCCATTATCGTACCGTGACTGCATTATGAAACATTCAACGTGCTACTTGTGTAAACTAGTCAACGACATGTACTCGTTTTCAGTATCGATCTTCAATTTATATATACCTTAAGCATACAGTAAGGATACATGCCTACAAATTATTAGCTCACATACCGTTATACAAAAAGCTATTGTCCTAAGTAACAACAAAATCACAATGTTTTTTTTTTATGAAAAATGCATTTTATTTAAATCCTTATAAACTAATTAGCATTTATAAAAAGGATTGAGTTTTATATAAAATTCAAGTCACTCAAAAATATAAAATGTTTGAGGTAACACCAGCCACCTTTAGTCGAGATTAAGATTGGTGTGCATTCACCAAGGTATCACACACCATACATTGATAAGTTGCTACGTGATTAACTAATGGATTTTTTGCGTTGATTTGTGTCACAGGCACATCACGCTAATATCAAGAGAATTGCATTTAATTAATAGAATGCGGTGAATAATGTGTCACATTTCAGCCTGGCTACCAGAACTCGAAGCCAAGCTCCTTTTATTTTCTCAACCCTCCCATCACACACCTCAGCGATCCGCATTATCATGGAAATATACTTTGTTTGGTCACCTTAATTGCAGGTCCCATATGCTACAAACCAGCCCCATTCCTGTTCCCAAGGTAGTACCAGTGGTGGAAACGAAAAGATTTCAATCGTTGATTAAATCTATGAATATTTTAATGGACATTGAGCTACACCCTAATGAGCCGTGAAAAGGGGTATAAATATGCCCTCCTGGTGAAGTTCATGGTGTTTGGCATGACCTTGTCAAAAAAAATCGTGATATTAGCGTAGCGTATGGCATTGTTAAGGTAATCATTGTTTACTAAATACATGATTATGATTAAAAAAGCCATGATACAAATGATACAAAACAGTAGATGTACAGCGATCTTGATATGTAGAGATCTGGAAAATATAGAATAAAAAAATGAAGAATCAATCAAAAAGTCGAGTTGCAGGAGATTATAGAATTGTTAAGCACGGTACTAAGATATTGTTGTTTAAACATTCAAACCCCACTCGATATAAGCTGTACCGCAAAGAAACTATTGCGGTGGGATATTTATTTAAGACGCCCTTTTTAAACGCTTGGTTTCTGCGTAAGCAAAGTTATCCGACAATCGTAAGCATATACCTTCAAGCGACATTTTCCAATCGCTTGTTATTCCACGAACCCTACGCGTGAGAAAGAACGGGCTTGTAAAAACTTATTCAAAGTATAATCCGAAAATTATATCCCCTTCCCTTTCCAACATTCGTTTCTTTGTGTTGCTTGTACATCACGGTAGGATGCATTACCAACCGAACGGGTTGAAACAATCCTTCGCACAGCCAGACCAGAACGGTTTACGTTCTTTGAAATGTAAATGCTGTGCACCCTCGAGCGTTACTTTGACTTTGACTCGATTTCTTCCTCACTGTCACTCTGATGGGCCCTTCATGATTGTACCAATCGGCCCGAGTTATTGCAACTCTAACATTGCGTTGAATGATGTGATCCATTCTTTCAATTACTTAATGCAAAACTAAGAAATCCAAACTGAATCACTCTTATACATTCACTTCCAATCACCAGCCATCCATAAGCAGAGCGATGGAACAAAGGTTGCTTCATTATTCCCTTTCCACATGGATCGTTTCAGTTATATGTTATATATTTCCCGGGAAAGATTTCTCGATGTTTATGGCAGCCATTTTCAGAACAAGCTGATGAAATTTAACAACGCTGATTATATGTTTTAATGGGAACTGAAAAGTTGAATTCATCTAACCAATGATGGAAGTTAGTAACATCTATGGTATAAATCATTCGTAAATTGGTATCGATTAATTAAATCTCTTGAGCGATCCAACGAAGCTCTGCTATAAAAAATGATACAGACAGTGAAGATAACTGCCGTTACATTTGTCAAATCATTCAATTAAATTAGTGCCTAAAGAACCTTATTATATCTAAGTGTTTGGTTTTTTTAATGCTTTAATATGATTCAGGGTGAACGTTACGGGAGCATTTAACTATAAAGTTTATAATATTCACACTTTATTTTTTTCTATATGCCGTCTACATCCTTACATGCCGTATTTACGCGAATAATGTTAACATCAAACCAAGTGAACATCAGTTCGCTTCTCCTGTAGTGTAACGTTTGTATTGTAATGCATGATACACAATCTCAAAATACTCAATGATTCTGTCCATGTTACCAATACTAGCAAAATATCACGTGGCGTGAGAAATATTGTGCAGTATGACCAGGAAAGTGTTAGATTAATCTGAAAAGTTTAATGTATACTTGATTAATGTCCATGACTTTTGCCAGCTATCCAGAAGCTTTAGATTGTGATATTTTCTTGTTGAATTGAGCGGGCCAATCGATTCTTGGCCAGAGTATCTTGTCTCTACCGCCTTGGAGCTATGCCTCATGCTTCACTGATTCACCAGCGGCTAATTTTGATTCATTTGGTTGAATTGGTTAATTGGTTTTAATTGATTTCACTAAAGAGGGTGCGTGAAACAAAACCGGAGAGACGTTACTTAAAACTAGTGGGAGCTTGATCATGAATGATCTCTATAAATGAAAGATGACCATAGAAGAAATTCATAGTTCACTGTAGAAACTGTGAGAAAAATAAAATGATACGCTGGTTTTGAAATTTTTGTTTGAGAACAGTTTTTAATTTTGCAATACACTCATTCTTCCTCTTAAAATGACTCAAATGGTTACTTCGCTATCAGCTCTTGCAGAAGTGATGCAGAAAGCGGTTTCAATGTTGTTTGTCATTCTATCATCCACGATGCTGCTTCGTCATTGATTCATCACAGCTCCTTAGAGCATTTCAATACCTTGGTCTACGCTAGTGAATCCACGATTTTTATCTGGAATTGAACTATCTCGCTCTAGCTAGATGCATTGTTCCACACAATCATTTCATGGTAACAATAAGAGCCGTCTTTCCATAGACTATATGCAGTTAAAACGAGGTTCGAGAATGCGGGCATTTACTGAAAGCATGAATAAATCAACAACAGATTGATGTATCACCACTTTGAGACTATCGGTCTACGCGGAGTCATAAAATCCACCGTCCCTAGCTCACCCACGCCGCAAATGGTGCGCCTGTGTGGTTGCGTGATCGATTTAATCGAGTTGAGCGAAGCTAATTACTTTTAAATCCCTAGAATGTGACGTATGTGTGTATATAACCTGCATGGTTTAAGTTGCAGTTAGGTTTCAGACAAGAAATTACTATGTGAAGTTAGTGAATGACCAATAACACCGCATCTTGACCCTGTTGCATTTTGTTACACTTAATTCATGATCAATTAATTAAGATTGATGATGAGGGCGTGAGTTTTCTATTGGCTATGTCTGGTACGTGAGTTTTGGATGTAAGAAAAAGTTGCTTGAACTAAAGAAAACATCGCTATTCACAGTTATTTATTTATTTTTAAAAGCTGATTTTGATTCATAATTGCACCTCAACCTACACCAGCTCATAAGATTAAATTTGTAAAAAAGGCATAAAAACCACCAGGAATTGAGTGATTACAAAACATAAATATTTTCCAATCAATTCCTGTCAATTCTAAGCCAGCATCATTGGAGCACGATACAACATTAAAATATGTGTCATTGGCATTTGTCGTAAAGCTTAAAATGCCATCTGCTTTTCTACTTGGGTATGAAAATTCATGAAGCAATGCAGTTTTATGATACTAATCATTCATTATATGTATTCGTACCGCAATAATAAATACTAATTAAACTATAATGTAATGTTATTTTAAAACAGCTCCATTAAACCGCCCTGGTACAGCGCTGTGTTAAAAATGATAAAAATCACACACATAACGTCAATCAATAAAGACAATTACACTACATCTGAGGTCAAGGGTTATATCAGAGATATAAACTCAAAATGTTTTGCTTATGCTTCATATCGGTGCTGTGGAGAATAAAGATCTACCACAATCCCATGTCCAAGTGGGGGTCAGTTTGACTCATCCTCAAATAAACGAACGTATGCAGGCCTAAACAACACATAGAAATCTCAATTAAAAATGAGATAACTTTGTATGGGATTCGCACAAAAATGCTTAACCTTGAAAAAAACATGAGAACGTGACTAACGGCAATGAGAACGTGACGGAATAAGGAAATAATAATTCAGCGTCTAAATTTATTCAAGCATCTATAATTTTATTTTTGAACAATTGCAAGAAAATCAAATTATTTATTAGAAAATCACTAGCAAAATTCAATATCAATTGTAAGTTTTAGTTTTAACTATCTCATAATATTTTTTTCTCTATTGAAATACTCTATTTGCTATTAAATTGACTAAATAATGATCTAAGAGTGCTACTTTGGAGTGCAACTAAATATGGTATGGTATCAATACACAAAAACGTTGTTATGAATATATCGTCAATGCACAGTAGTGTTACTAAAAACTGAAATTGAAATTCTGTGTATCGATTGATCTCTACTTCTACCCAAACCCTATCCTTGCATTTGTCAGAATAATCATCAACCCTATCAACAAATTTTTGCAGCATGAAACCAAGGGTGCTAAACCAACCGAAACTACCCGTTAACGATAGTACCGATAAGATAAAGGATTAAAACGAATTCGCTATTTCGGTAGATTGTAAATAATAACAGGGTGCAAATATGTCGCGGCGAGTAAAGCTGATAATAGCTCCAAATTACTAGGACCAGATTCGTTAGACATAAGATCAGCTTCCATTCCATGGATATGCTTCTGTGGTATGATTGGTATGATTTTACTTCCCATTCCTTGTGGTTTAATCGTGTGCCTATTCATCGAAACACATGTGGTCCAAAATGTGCCAACAAACCACACTAACCCTACAAACACGACTGCTGGTAACTGTTGAGTGATTGATTGCTTTGAAATTTAATATTGCACCAAAAATATGGAGCAGAGTTTGCTAAATCCAGTTTATGGTGCTAAAAGCGAAGGATTGTGAGACGATTTTTTGCACGCCGACACTGTGATGGATTTAAGACAACGGCAGCGATGTGTATCATTTGTCATATGCATACTGAAAGTCAGTTGATCGATAGCCTTTGATGATTTGCCGATCATTTGCTCATAGATGTGCCGTATGTGAGCTGATTGAATTATGATGAAGCTCGTTTTAAAATTATTATTGTGCATATGCTTTATGTTTAATCTCTCTGTGTTTACATTATTCGAAATTATTTGAAATCATTCATAAAGTTTCATGTAAATTTTATTTTGAAATTGGAACCGATCTGACTAACATACTTTTATTTTGCATTTGAACAAAATCAACAATTGTATATTCAATTCTTTTTTGACAGAATTTAAAACAATTTTGTATTACTTACCAACTACAAATCGTTCGTACCAATGTATCGTTCGTTTTCGGCTACCCAGAGTTCAGATAAGTCATTTGCATTGTAGGTTTCACAACATAAAGTGTATGTATAACTCTTAAATGAATTTCAACCAAGAATCGTTATAGTTACCCTGTGACCAACGTATCGAGTTATTCTCTCAGTGGCTCAGTGGCTAATATGGGTGTGCTTGTCTGAATGGTTGCTACTATCTTCATGAAATAATAATTCTTTATCCATGTATTGAACAATCTGCAGCTTCATCCCCGCTTCAATGGAGAATGACACTCTTCAGCAAAGCTTGAGTTCAACGACAATGCAGCGGGAAAAAAATAAGTCAGTGAGTGCCTCCTTACAGCTGCATTTGGTGAGTGTTTTTACCCCTTAACCAAACAAACATGATGTAGAAAGGACAGCGTGCAAAGAGCTCCTTTCATTTTTGGAGAAATGGAATAGGGTGCACATGGTACACTGTTCCCTTTGGTTACACTGAAAGGCGTGGTTTGGTAGTTACAAGTGGTTGATTTTCTGTGGCTTCCAGTACATTTATCACAGTGCTCGATTTTCTCAGGACGCGTGTGCTGCACAACTAGGCGCCTTGCGCCTCGTCAGTGATGTGTTGCTTTCGGAATGACAACTAAGGATTTACCAGAGAATTCATGAGAGTGTGCGGTGGTTGAGATACAATCGGACAATGGTGTATTAGTGAACACAGATTGAAGAGAACTTTGAACATTTACGACATCAGCCTGCATGACTTCGGTATTGCTCTTGGGTAAACATTGAACATTGCATTACAGTCTCTACTGGCTAAAGGTGCTAAAAGAAGTATGTCGTACTGGGGGCAAGGTAGAACAGCATCAACAACATTACTCATTCCATAGCAGAGCCGTTGAGTCAATGGCAATCATTGAATCTTTGCCGAGTTCGCTTAAATGACCGGTAGCGATCTAACATTGACGGAGGCAGTAAGCATAAAGATGTTCAATCAATGGGTTCTAGCTACGAAACGTTGCTTTAATAGTTCAAGCATACGACTCCCAATTTATTTCAAAAATTTACTCTGTAAACCTAAGGTATCTTAACGACATCTGAAGAAAACTTTTAATCAATGCATTTCTCATTGCTGTAAACCCTTTCCGTATAAAAGGGAATGATACCAGCTACATCAACATACCTCTATACCGTCGGCAAAATGGTTAGACATTAGAATAAAGCGTTGTAGATCCAATCAGAATTATAGTTAGATCTTTAGTATACCTCTAAAGTAACCTCGATATAGATTACATTAAATATTTACCAATATTTCTTCTTCTTCTTCTTTTTGGCACAACAATCGCTGCCGGTCAACCTGCCTGTACCCACTAGTGAAGTGGGCTTCTTGACTTTCAGTGACTTATTGTTACCATAGCAGGATAGTCAGTCCTACGTATGGGGGCACGGTCTATTCGGGGCTTGAACCCATGATAGGCATGTTGTTAAGACGTTCGAGTTGACGACTATACCACCAGACCGGCCCTTTACCAATATTTACTTTTTATAATAATGCAGGGTACCAACATTTATGGCAAAATTAAAGAAGATAAAGACAAAGAGAAGCCTATAAAATGTTATATTTCTTTTACTTTTATACAAGTTTAAACTGATTACTTTTATACAACACATGGTTTCAAAAATGATTGAATTAGGATCTTACTTTGCTTGAACTACTGACAAAAATGTTGCCTAGCCTGTTATTACAAATTTTGTTCTTTCAATCATTTTGTTGAAAAACAAATATCTCTGCTCTGCTCATTGCTTCCCTTCAACGTAACCATAATTCATATACACCCATTGTAATATTACTGTTTCGACCCTCCAAAATATCGTCGCCGGTGTTTGCAAAAATCTCCCCGTCCATCTTTTATGTCCGTTTTGCCGACAAGTGACTGCAAAAGCAATATTCAGGATATGTTTTTGGCACTCGAAAAAAGAGAAAATCCAAAACGACAACCGAGCAAAGCCAAAAAGCCTCTATCCATAAATATTTCAACTATAATCCGCGGGTGTGAGCTTTTTTTTCGTTAGCTGTGGATTTCCTCGTCCCACGGGGGTTACATTTGGGAAGCATTGTGAATGTTTCGCAATGCGCTCATCCCGATTTTTGACCATGGCTGGCTGCTGTAGTCAATTAAAAATGACGAAAAAATAATTACGCAGTGAGCATTTTTGGAAATCTCATGTCGTCGGCACAGGAGCTGGAAAACATAAACGTACAGAGTTGTAGCGAAACACCAACAAACAAACAAACCGTCGAGGCAGTTGAGTAGCTTAAATTTGAGGCATGTTTTTTTCGCTGGTCACACATTTTTTCAGTATAATTTTTGGAGGAACTAGGTTTCATCAAGCGACTTCAACCCGTAGCTGTGATGTTTGTTTTCCACAAAAAGTTGTTGGATTTCGGACTCCTTTCAAATTCATCAACTCAAGTTTTTAAACTTATATGTTTACAGTCCTTTGGGTGTTGAAGTATTGTGTATGTTAAGCTGAGTTAATACAGAAAGTAAAAACTAAACATAACAACTTGTTTATCTTAATATTTCAGCGATACTCTGATATAATCAATGCCCGTATAACAACACATTTAAAAATACAAATTTAAATATAATTCGTATAACTTATTAGATTGTACAGTTTTATTTTACATTATCTCAAACACATGTTACATAAAATTCAAAGTGGATTAAAACATACTCTTGGAATTTGATGAAACATATGTTTGAGAAGAAAATTAATAATGTACTTAAAGTTACCAGCTATTAATTACTGTACTTTGAAATAAAAGTTAAATACTAACTATATGTGCATATAGCAAATAAACCTCCTTACAGCAACAGGCATTGCTAGTATCATCATTTCTGTGTTTTTTTGTTTTCATGTGTAATCCTATTTATATGCAAATAATTTAGCTTGAGGCTTTATTGTGTCACAGATACGTGAAATGGGAACCAAAGGCAAACTCAGGTTTGAGACTATTTTTTGTATCTTTTAAAATCATGTTAATTCATACAATGAGTATTTTTACAGTCTCTGAAGAAAAAAAAAGAAGAAGAACACATTACTGTTATTGCGTCGCATAACGTATGCAATATATTCAAACTGCAATTTTACATCAGAGAAAATGTTTTCTTTCGATTCCAGCATCATTGCACATACTTGTTATGTGCAAACAGAATCATACACGATTATCATCGCATAACAACGTTTGCTGTCTTTCCCACTGTAATGGAAAAACCAAGCAATAGTCGACAAAAAATCGATTTCGTGTTTTCAAATGAACAACAATTGAAGCAACGTGTTTTAAAAAATCGGGATGTCCCATGGTACAGTCGTTAACTTGTCCGACTTAACAACATGAACGTCGGGAGTTCAAGCCCAGAATTGACCGTCCGTCGTAGTAAGGACTGACTATCCGGCAGCTTGGTACTGAAATAAGAGTGTATAGGCTGGCATGCCCGTGTAGGACGTTACGTCAGATGGCAGTAGCTTAAAAAAAACTGCGTAGTTATCATTTAGACTTATGCTCAAAAGCCTAACCATACATTGGGCAATTTAGCTATTTATCTTTCCAGTTTCCAATAACCAAAAGCTATGAAATGAAATAATTTCAACTTTAAATTCAATCTGTGAATATTTTGCACATGTATCATCACATGATCCTATCAATTTGTTTGTTGAGTTTCAGGAGGAGAAGGAAAAGATAAATACTAAGGAAGGAATAATTAAATTCTGTTCTTTGAACTCCCTAAAGACCAATATTTGACAAGTATTCGATGAATAGTTGAATAGTACGTGATTCATTGAGAAAATGCTTATATTTCTCAAATTAATTTGTATATTTAAGAAAGACGCTTGAGAGATTTTGTATATGATTAAAACAAAATCTCCGATACATAAAGTTGAGCGTATGTATAAATTAACCCATTAACTACTTGATTAAATTATTACTGAGGGAGACATTGTGTGCATTACCAGATAATACTTAAATTAGGATTGTAAAACAAACCTAAAATCGAGATAATTTACATGTAACCAGCATCAAACGAAGGTACTCGGGAGATCCAACGATGTTAGACCATCTTGGTAGCAAGCATTGTTCAATAACAAAAATGAGTATATCTGCTATCTACCGCTTGTTTAAGCTAGGTTTAACTTTATATTTACTGGTGTAATATTCCAATTATTTCTATTAACTTCTAATATTCCTACAAACTCATTCTACTTTGTCGCTTTGATCGCTTGTTTGATGACGATTATTGGTTTATGTGATGGGGTTAAGGATGATTAAGATGGAATGTGTGGACTAGCTTAATTAGAAATAAACAGATGAGAAATATATTATTTTGATTTTATTTTAAACTAGTGCATGGAATCGATGACTAAAGGATGTATTTCTTTCGAAGGTGGAGCTTGCATTTATCGAAACATTCACAATATTAACCTTGAACTAAATCTAGCTATCACTGCCTTACTGCTTAACACTAACCCAATTAACACTAGTTCTGATTACGTACGCGATGATCTTCTTTTTTGCTTGTCCACATATGTTGTGTAGATAGCATTTCATCACATGAGATCAGACAAGTCTAGCACAACCCAGACCACTTTATGATCCACTTGATACGTCATTCATATCACACAACTTGCTTCTTTGTTCCTTCCTGCTGTCTTGATCGCGCGTATCATTAAATTGTTTAAGTGTTCAGTGTTTCAGGTTTTATCTGCAAATGAATTGTAAGAGATTTGCCGCCAGCGGAAGCAGTCAATTTAATCCGAGCGACAGTGTTTCAGCTACTTTTCTGTCCATGTCATTGACAAAGTCAGATTCTCTTGACATCGGAGAAAGAATCAAACACTATATAAAAAGTTACTTTCAGCCGTTGTGGACTATCCGTGGACTTGCTATAGTTGTTTTACACAAGTCGCGATCTCAAGTGCCTATTTCATCGTAACGTAAATTTATACTCGTCTAGACAATCACGTAATGAACAAACGTGTCCACGATGAGATTGTTACAACATGAATAGGAATAGTACCGAACACTGGTATTGGAGCCTTTTATGTGGTAAATATTCTTATGTTAGAGATGGAAATGAAGTGAATGATGTTCATCCTTGTAGCTGACACTAAGCATGCACTTTCGACGACATTCTGCGAATGAAAAGTAAATACGTTTCAAGTGGAAAAAGAATGCTCCAACGCAACCTGACACTTGAGGTTGAAAACTTAGAGCATTTGATTGAAAACATACCTTGGGGTTTGATGGAAAGAACAGTGAAAAGAAAAATGTCAGGGATGTTATACAATTTGTGCTAAAAATAAAATTAACTTGAACTTTGAAAAGGCTTGCGTTTCAACCATTCTATTAATGTTTAGTGTTTCTCATCTGAATAAAGATTCGCACACATATGCCAACTAAATCAATGTGCTTTGCTGTGCATTTGTTCGAGGTATTTGTAACAATTTCATTTAATAAGAAATGCTGATATCGTTTTGAAATATTTCCAAAACAGAAAAAAGATGGTTTGTAAAATAATATTTTATTCTTTTTGTAGCTTATTGCCTTCTTATAACCAATGACCTAATTTAAGATAAAGACCTTGGTGATTTCTGTGTATAACGAGATCATAGTATCGGTTCATCTGTACGAAGCAGTAACAGATAATGATAATCTACATCACTAATATGAATTATATCTGACTGAACTACTTCTTTATTATTTAGTATAGAACAGTAATGACTTCTAAAGTATTAATTGGGTACTAGTTATTGAAAAGATTCGTAGCAAACCAATTATCATAATGAATAAAACGTAATGCTATTTGACGTGGAAGTTAATTTCATATAAATAAAGAGCAATACAATACTACTCAAACGTCTGTGAAATATGTTGAACGTGGGAAAAACCAAACAATACAATTGCAAAACAATAGTTACAATAACCACTGCCAAAGCTTTTGATTTAACAAGACTTTTCGACATAAAATGTAGCCATCGACTGATGACGTGGTAAAACTGATTTGTCACTGACTGCTCATACGTGTCAGCTGGGACACCAATCTAATTAAATTCCTGTTGCTGTTACATCCTTCCGCCCAATTTGTCTAAGCTACATCGTATCATTCCAACAAAGTCACACGGAAATAGAACCCTTTGCCTTCAGTGGAATTCACTACCTAAAGCGCGTTACAATCATGGGGAAGATTTCAACGCTGATCAAATTGAAAATCAAACACGTTTCGTGACACGCAATCGCTCGCTGATTCAACGCCCCGTAAAGGGTTGTAGTACCCCGTCATGTGGCCAGATGACCTGTAACCACGGGATATCGGTTCCTTCACGCTACACCCTACGCTAATCTACGCCACCCCTGGGAATGCAACACAGCAGGGCAGCATTCGCACTTCATGGATGCGCTGGTTCAGAAGCATTCACTCAACCGAATAACCAGCATGTGCCTTCGACCAACATTTAGTTACACCGCACGCCAGATACCTTTATGCGTGCAATAGATCACGATACGAAAATAAATATTATCCAAATAGATTCCCCCTGGTATCCTGCGGAAAGGAATATGCTGGTCTACTGGGTGCTACAAAAAAGGGGTTGAACGGACGCACAGTCATTTCACCCTAATGAAGGGCTAAAAGGTACATCATGGCCACGGTATTGAGGGTACACTGTTCAGCGTGTAAAGCAGTACAAATTATTCAGGGTTGTCGCGGCGAGCTTGCCGGTTCCAACACGAACATATGCTTCTGTTACAGTTCACTCATTTCTTTGTTCCTCGTTTAGCAAAGGATAGCGACATAGCTTTTTTTTTTATTATAAAAGCTATTGAAAACAAGGGCGTTTGTCAACTACAAAAGAAAGTAGTTTATTGGAGAATATTCGCGAGAGGAAGCAATCTAATGTTGTCAATTCTTAAAATGAGCATTTTTTAATGTTACTAAAAATAAGACACCAACAATTCGATATTTAGCAATCCAGTTGCTGTGAACATTATTTTTCGTATTCATAACCAATCCATATTATTTTGCTTGTCCTAGACACCATCTTCATCATGACCTCGGTGTTAATTGTGCTGAGAATTGTCGTAATATAACTCTTTATTTGCATTCTTAGTTTAGCAAAGATTATGAAAGATCCTTGTCTTATCTTAGAACTGTAAATTACACTGACTACAAAATCAGAAATTTAAAAGCACACACCCCCTAAATGTTTTCACATTGTTTTATTGTGCTTGTTACTATCTAGCCTCATGGTGATTTTTTTTTCTTTTAGACGAAGTCAAAATTTATCATTTCCAGCTTCCCTGTCAAGCATTTTCTTTCATTTGGTTGTGTGGTTACCGAACGCAAAGAAACAGGATGGGAAATTATAGCAAATCATCAACTCTATCCAGCTTGCACTAGGGCACACAACCTGTTCGTATCACTCCCCTGACGGTAAATATTGGAAGAGGGCTAGGATGCAGCCTACGATCCGTCATGAATAGAAAGCAAATGGAAAAGGACAGCTTGATATGGGCTACATATAGCGAGCAATCGATGTGATGACAAACGTTAGAATGGAGACGTACGTGAAGAGAAATTGGAAGGAAACCCAATCTCACACCCTTGCAGATTTCACCCTACTGTGTGAAAAGGTTTGCCAGACCCCGTTCCGTAGCAGTTTTGTTTTGTGGGGTAATACTGGCGGATTATCATGCTCATTTGTTTCGCGTTTTTTTCTCGTTTTGAGCATCATGCCAAAGGGAGATTTTTGTTCTTTAACTTCAACTCAGGATGGTTTCAAAGCGTATGAATACGTACAATAACAATCACTGTGGGAGGGTTAGGCTTAGGACAGGTTCTTTTACTATCATGATTGCTCGTATTTGTTCGATTGCAGTGGATAGGGCGTCGATCGTTACGGTGCAAGCAGCGTGAAGTTTCACACTTTTTAAGGTTATTTGTTTAGCTCGGTTGCTGCACCTGCTAATCGTTTCATGATTGTTTTGGATGTTTTTTTGTTTTTGATTAATGTTAAGCTACGATGAAATAGATTATATTCAATTTACAACAATCCGTTTCATGCATGAATTTCGACAAGCAGAACAAGTAGAAAATAAACAAAATTATAATTTTATCATTTTTTATGTTAGCATATTTTACGTCCACTGTTAACGGACGGTGTTGAACGATATCTATATAAGCGATGTAATTAGCAAACTAGCCTATTAAATATTTATTATATTTTGAACTTTTCACACGTAATATATCTCTATTTTGTTTTCGAGTACATGATTTAGGGGAAAATTTTACATTTTATTGTATGGCTAATTGAAGTTTTGAAACAGGTAAATTTGAAACTAACCGGTCTCGTAATACAGTCTTCAACTCGAACAACTTAACAACATGCCCGTCATAGGTTCAAGCAGCGAATGAACCGTCCCGTCATAAGTAGGACTGACTATCCTGCTATGGTAATAAATAAGTCACTGAAAGCCGAGCCCATCAGTGGTGGTACAGGCAGGCCTTGACCGACAACGGTTGTTGAGCCAAAAGAAGAAGAAGAAGAAAAATTTGAATCTAAAATAGTAACGTTTTTGATGAAATAAAAACAATTGTTGTGCTAGTTCCGTATTTCAAACACCTAGCTCTTGACATAAAATAACTTCTTGACCTAATATGGGTATTCTAACACAACTTGACTTTGTTTTTTAGCATATTTGATACAACCAAAACTATATTCGTTGGAAAAAATATTGTCATTGAATATCTACCGTCTTGCACACTGAATTAGAAAATTGATATCGCTCAATCAGTGTCTCTTGCCCTAAAATCGCTGGAATAAATTCAACAAGCAAAACATGATCAAAGCTAGTAATCTAATCAAGCGTCATATCTTCTACCCGTACGCTTGAATTCCCAGTGCATGATGCCCTTGATTTCGGTTTGTTATCAGCCATCAAAGGAAGCCAATCTATCATTGGAATAAATCAAAATTATTAAACATTTCAATCTTCCAATTAACTCCTTCGCTGCGGTGATTAAAAATACATAGCGAGATCATCCATTCGGCTGGTGGCGTGAGATCCCCGCATCAAGACATCGGACACGTGCATGCGGTCTTAGTGCACGAAGCTTCTTTCTCCCGAGCACGTGATAAATGGAAGGGCTGATGAATCTTCGTAAAGCGCAGCGAAAGTGTCCCAACAGACGCCACCAGGCAGACAACCGCCAAGCAAATCATAACAATTAAATTACCCTTCTTTTGTAGGTCACGTGTCATATGGTTTATGCGACCGGTGCCATAAACGAGCGGGGACCCACTACTCGGATGGTAGATTTCTGGTTGAAAGGGATGTTGACACTCGGTATTGCTGGTGCGGAAAAACAAGTGCCACGCATAGACTTGAAGGTGGACTACGCGAGACCGTATCATAACCGTAATGAAAATTAGATTAAAGCTATACCCAGTTCGTGCCACACGCCCCCGGAAGAAACTGTGAGAAATAAACCGTTGGCAAGTTTTATGTTAGCTCGCATGTTTTACGCAGATGCCAACCGAACAGCAGCAAGTTTTGTGTAGTTGCAAACAATTGTGCTACTCAATGTGCAATGTGGCTGCTTTGTGTACAGAATCATGAACATTCCCCCTTACACAAACACAAACCATGCTACATATTTGCTCAGGAAAACCACACCGAATGTCACATTGGCCGGAATGGTTACTTCTTAACACATTATTGTACTTTTGTTTTGTTTGTTTAATCACAGATGTCTGTAATTTTGGTTTTGTTTCGGTCGGTCTTCACTCAGCAGAAGCAAACAAGGTAGCGTGACATGGAATTGTTGCAGGTTGGCAAGTGTTTAGGTTTGAAACTTCCTAATTTTTATGCGTTATGTTTTATTTCGAACTTTTTTAGGATCTAATTCTTGGATTGGTTTTTTAAACAAGATCAGTAGTAACATAAAATGAAATAAGTTCCCTTGGTATTGGTTTCTACTCCGAGTACTTTAGTTGCTTAGTTTGTTCGCATGTATAGCTAGTGTAGTAAAATATACCTTTTCAACTCTTCTGAGTAAAGGTTGACATCTGTTTCATACGTGACTTTATTTCTTCTTTCGGCATAGGTCAGTTTTTTTCAAGTAAAGTGCGATGAATATATACTTTGCATATTTATTTCTAGTCTCGACTCAAGAGCTACCCTTTGTCATCCGTTGGCCCTTGCAAAACAACTATCAATATTTATACCGCAGGGCAGACACAGTAAAATGATCAAATATTTAGCTCCAGAATCTGCAGCATTCAATTGTCGATGGT
This sequence comes from Anopheles arabiensis, assembly GCF_016920715.1. Taxonomy (NCBI): domain Eukaryota; kingdom Metazoa; phylum Arthropoda; class Insecta; order Diptera; family Culicidae; genus Anopheles; species Anopheles arabiensis. Next base: position 38,338,846 of record NC_053518.1, read on the forward strand.
AAGTTCTTTGGCTTGTTCACATGCCGTACGATAGCATCATCGTTTGACCTTTCACGTGCTTGAATTGTGCTATTGAGTATTAGCACCGGCACAGAATACGGAATAAAAATCGTAGTTGCCCTAGGGTTTGGTTCTTTACCAATCAGCACCATATGTTGATGACAGAAGGTTGCCTTACAGTACACGGCAAACTTAGTTAAGTTTGGTTAATCTTGCGTCATTAAATGCAAGTGCACGTTCTCATTTTCGGATAATCACTGGAATTATCATTTTTTTCCAATTCAAATGATCATTAGAAAGTTATAACTAAACACTATTTAAATCGATTTTCCTTTTACCCTAATAGCAATATGTAGGTACCATGTGTTTTTTTATGAATATATTTATGGGAATCTGACGAGTAAATTGAATATCAGTTTAGTTAAATTTAATATAAGTGATTATCATCTGGCACATTCTACACAATACGATCAAAACAATTGAGTATTTTTTTGAAAAATTATTCATTGTAGAATGAAATCCATAGCACGATGACACTTGCTTATAGTACTTATACTTAGAAACTTTTGAAATCAGAAAAATAACGCAGTACAATTTTTGCAATGATTATAGTTCAATTATCACACATTTGAAAGTTGATGATATGTGAAATCTAATATTTTTTTAAATGCTTCACTTACGATAACTTAATAGAGATTGATTCCAAACTTGAGCAACGACAATTCAATTTCCTGTTCTTGAGGTACTCAGAGCAATCACATCGGCAGGCATAATATTCCTACACTTTGATCGAACCAATCAATACTACTGGCAAACATGGGATATTTGCCACGGTTTAATTGATTCTCTACGAACCAACGGATAAAGTGAAGATGAGTGAACTAATCATTTACAAGAGACTAGCAGCTTTCCTATACAGCCTGATTTCATCCTTGCTTTTACTTCTAGTTCTTTCTATTTTTGTCGTTTCTTGTTCAGTGCTATACTCTTAAAACGCAAGAAATAATCGAATAAAATCGATCGATAAGGATTTATGAAATGCTTACTGGCTCCAGCAGCAGCCGCTTCCGATTTATTCTGTAGATCTGTTGTGTCAGTTTTTCTTTATACCATTGCTTCTGTTTCCTGGACATATCACGTTTCGTGGAACATCATGTGCCAGGAAATCAGGCAGATGAAAAATCTGGGAGAACGTAATCTTTGCCGAACGTCTGTCAAGCGTTGAGAAATTGGTACTGAATCATTGATAGCAAATCGAAAATAGATTACACCAAACGTTAAGCGACAACAGCATCTTGACAACGTCTTAGGGATAATAAAAGCGAAAAAAATGTCTAACGTGACCTAATGTGAAAATATGATTCAGGCGCCTTTGGGGACAACAGTTTTGTGGTAAATGAGTCGTGAATGATTGAACACGTTAACGATTGGAGCACGCATAAGCTCTGGCATAAGCAGTAAAGCCTAATAAAGTTTATTTATTAATGTTCGAAATGGGTTTTTTTTACCAGAGCCTAGGTTGGATTTGTATCGAATGGTTAAGATATATTCAGTCTATTTTTTGTTTATGTTATCGTATTTAAGGTTATAGAAGAACAATACAATTATCAGACCATCTTTCTTCATTAAATCTTATCGGAGTTGTTCCTTACCTTCTCTTTTTGCTTGTGTTCTATAAATATAAGAAGTCCAAATACTGTTTATGTTATGGAAATATTGTTTTTTTTTTATATTTGGAATTTGAATGTGTTTTGGCTCATTATTTATGGTATGTAAAATTATCACAAAATAAATGTACATTTTGCTCTCATTGTACACAATTATTGCACTAATTTCGTGATATTTTCAAAGAGTAATTGGTGGTTTAATGTTTTTATAAATAAACAACTGGCAGTTTGCAAAATTATATGTATTTGAAAGTGACTCATACATACTGTATGTCGAGAACAATCCCACGAGAAATCGAACCCAGTCTTGTCTTGTGCGAACAACTCTATCATAAAGACTACATATACCTCATCGCATGCGTATGAATGCCTTGATATTATTTTTTAAATATTTTCACTTATTGCTCAAACTCGCTCATGATTTGACTGATGGTACAAACATATGAAATGAATGTAGCCCACGCATGTAGAATTAGGCCTCCATTTTTATTTAACTTTGGCTTGCTATCGCAACACATCCTTGGATGGCTCAAAGTAGCGGGAAAAATGTCACCCATATTTAGCTATAAAACACACACAGGCGCATCAACCGACCATCAGGATTGAGATGTTGGTCTACTCTTACATTGTTCTGGTAGTAAACGCTCTCCTGTTGCTTGAATGGAACGTAATTCCCCACGGAATCAGAAGTTTGACGCATGTCGCGGGAAGAAATCGCGTCATGACATTTGATACTCCTGGGTAAGTCTCGGCGGCTGGACAATCATGCACGCTTGAGAGCGTTTGCTTGTAAGTGGTATGTAAATATTGATCATTTGCTCTTTGTTTGACACATGTACCGTATATTTAATTCATCGTTTTTTTTGTCAGTTGAATTTTGTTCTAGTTGTGAAAGAAAAGGTATAAAAAAATAGCACGATTAAGCTTGAGAAAGACTTTAATTTAGGATAAGGAAACTACAAGCAATTGTAAGGAAATATCTTAAAAAGAAGATTGTATTGTATATTACTACTAATATTGCCTTAAACGAAGTATTTAGTTTATATGAATCAAAAACGTTTAACTATCAACAGTTTTTAATTAATATTGTTACACTATAAATAAAAATTTTACAGTGGGCTTTTAATTCATCATTTTTCCTATCAAATGAAAAACAATTTTAAGTCTTGATGTACAAACAGAGCTAAAAAGAATGTTTTCCCCGACAAAGCTGTATTGTTTCAAAATATTTATAAGATCATCATTCAACATAATTCTTTCCAATGTTACACTGTTCCTGTTCGTCTTCATACTCCTGGTGTATTGCAATCATAGCAGATAGCTAGAGTCGACTGGACTCAGATGGCTGTAGAAGGATAGAGAAATAAAAATTCTATGATTTTATAACCAGCACACTAGCAGCCGGGCGAAAAATATACGATGCTGCCCTATACTGTCCGACGAGCAACCTTCCATATAGTATGAAAATGAGTTTAGGAAAAATCACTTCTGAACTTCTTCTGCAGATTGCACGAGAGGGATCGCTTCCTGGAAACGCCCTGCAGAATACATGTATACCAAATTTGACTCCCAGTGGTGTGCTGTTTGAGTGTAGACTCCCAGGTCCCAGGTGAGTTGGAAAAAGGAGTTTCCATTGCTGGAATAAATCTAGAGCATCCACGAGCTGAATATTTTATCACCTGATTCATGGAGGATGGTGCAAAAATCTCCTCTCTCCTCATTTTTGCTTCAGAAGTAAAGTCATCTTCCCTCAATTGTTGCCTCTTTATCTAACGCTGTATGTGTTTCAAACAACATACGCCTTCCGACCAGAACACCAAAATCAACCATTTCAAGTCACCCCAAGGGAAGGTTTTTCCATTTTTGCCAAGATTTGATAAATATCATCAACACAAGCACAAAAGTAGGATTTCTTTTTTGGCTTCTGCATTGGACGCAAAATTATCCAAAACTGTTGGTCTGTGCTTATGTTCAGCAGAAGCTCTTCTGCTTTGACACCTTCTTCGGAGAGTTTTCTCGGAATCAGACATTAAATCGGGATTGGATTTTTTGCCATTGCTGAAAATACATCATTCTCACAGCTGTCTTACGCAACTAAGGTTCCATACTTCTGCTTGTATTTTCAGCACCTCAGCATAACAGTCATCACAACATGGCGTCTTTTTCGGCTGTCGGGGCCAACATGAGTGAAAGCCGTAGGTACCGTTCAACGTCTTGTTTCTCTTGATTGAGTCTTGAAAAGCTGTGATAGAGAAATCGAATTTCTAAGAGAAAAGGCAAAAGGGTGTAATTGAAATATCAACATGGTTACGATATTGACTCATCACATAGAACCTTCATCGGCCTTGTCCGTCTGGAAAGGAATTTTAGGCAAAAGACGAACCAAATAAACTCATCTCACCATTACTAGACACAAACTATGTTAATTGCTTATGCGCAGCTGTACTGAGCAATCAGGAAAAATGAGTTTCAAACGCTTGAGACAAAGATTATTTCTTTATAATAAATTCCCGCAGACAGTGTTCAATATGAACTAGCATTTGTTCTATTACAAATTTAAAAAATACGCATCCGGATGGACCCGCCTGGGCAAGTATTTTGGTTGCCTTTTGAAGGACTTGCAAAGAATAGTATATATTTTGAGTACCTACTACAAGAACATCGATGGATAAAATGCTATCAAAAATATATCTCCAGATTTTTATGTGTGAAAAAATTGATGGATAATATTAAGTAGTGTATTGAACAAATTTTATGCAGCCAATAATTCTTGAAATTTTACATGAAAACGTTTAAAAACAACAAGGAAGAGTCTCTGAATAAGGTGAACATCTGAATTATTAATAAAAAAAATTCTCACGAGTGGTAAAATAAACACCCACTTTAACGCATTATTGCCGACATACAACGCACCAAACCCCCCAGGATAAGCTAAGGAAAACAGCAACAATCGACTAATTAATTAGCCACCCTTTTTTCTAAGCAACAAACTTACTCACCTAAGCCTTTTGATGTGTTGTTTACAGTCTGGTGTCATAGTCTGAGGATGAACTCATAATTTTCTCATTACACTAATGTAATCCAGCCCTTCCCGGCCTCTAAACACAGCGGCGTCAAGCGCAAAAAGAACCTCACTCGGTTGGTTTTATTACTTTTGAAACAGATTTGCTCCTTTGCTCACAAAATAAGAAAGCGGAAACAGTATAAAATGCATGGTACACATTTCACAGGGCGCAGGAAGCTGAGAAACCATTTTGTTCCTCCCTTCCTACAGGGGTGACGTTACACTGTCAAACCCGGGAATCAAGCAGGATGCCTTGTAAGCGTGGTTACTTGAATATAGCACCATGCAGACGAGCATCGGTTGAAGCATGTGGTCTCATCTTCTTTTCTATTCAATTTAACATCTTCCGCATGTACAGAGTGCATTAGTGAATGAACGAAACCGAAGATGCTGAGGACTTAATTTTAATTAATGTAAGCTTAGCAAACCCAGTCTGGGCGTAAAGTGCTTCCCGTTGCTTCGGTTAGAAAGGTGACCCAAATCAGATGTGACTGACCGCTGGGCGGAGGTGCAAAATATGTGAAACCATTAACCGTCATTAATTATTCAGGTGAAAAAAATGTGCACTCAGTCTACAAACTTCACTTTCCTAAATCAAAATATCTGATTTTACTGTTAAAATTGATTAAGAAACACATGACAGTGGGCCGTGTATAAACGTTATTAAATTATTTCGAATGTATGTATTAAATGTTTCCATCCATTTTTTTTCCTTTTTGGCTCAACAACCGTTGTCGGTCAAGGCTTGCCTGTACCACTTGGGGGCTTGGCTTTCAGTGACTTATTGATTCCCTCCGTAGCAGGATAGTCAGTCCTACGTATGGCGGCACGGTAAATTCGGGGCTTGAACCCATGACGCAGCTGAGTTGACGACTGTATTACGAGACCGGTTATTTACATCCATACAAGCTTCTAAAAAAAATAGGTTAGTCAAGAGCTACATTTTGGAACAGTTTTCGTTTCTGTTTCAGTACCCCTAACCAAGATATATGGCAACTGGCTATATTAAACTTACCATACAGATAAACAATTATGTGACTAAACCTTCTTTTATTTTCATGTTATATTCTCTTATATTCAAACATAATTGAGATACTAAATATTCAGGATTCTGTTCATTTAAGAGAAATAAACAATACTCCTTTAATTTCAGGAGTACTCTATATGTAATTATACTTCAATTCTAATAATAAATAAATAAATTTCAACAACACACGTGTAATCCCGGGACACTACATTTTTCTTCAAATCTGTGTGGTTACTATTCATCTAAATTTAACAGATTTCTGTTCCCACGCACTCATACTGCGACTGTAATAATGGACCCAAAATAAAGAAAAAAGAGCAGCTGGCTTCTCCACTGAGTGATGATGATTTCATTCGCTAACCTCACCCAACAAGCACGACGATGCCGAACGTGACGCAAGCCTGAAAGAAGTGGTACCCCGTTTGCGGAGAAAGAAATCAGTATCCATTGAAATCACGCGCCCTTATGAACAAAAAGGATATGGGGAAAAGAAGCACACGCCATCATTCTTCAGCTGCTTCAATTTCTCGTTATATATAAGCCTGGCAAAGAAAATAAAGCATGATGACCAACCCTCCCATTTTGCTCTTTTCCAATACTTCACTGAACAGCCGGAAATAAGCTCAAACAGATTCATATGGAGGGAATTCGGACGGAACGCTCCAATTTCCGACGGGAAACCAAAACGGATGTGATAACGAAGTAAAATAAAACATTCCACCCGTACCGAATGAAATCACTATAGAGATAGGGCCCCGCTTTGATGATTGCTATCGGTGTGTTTGTGGTAGTAATCATTGCGAGAGATGATGATGATGATGATCACAATGACGACAGGGAAGTACGCCTCTCTCACACTGTGTCACGCTTATATACTAACATGCGTCAGTATTGCGTTATCATCGCCATCATCAATATCCTTGGTTAAAATCATTGCTGAAAGGACTTGCTCGTCCTGTATCTGTTTCTCTTCTACACTGTGTTGCCAACCCCTCGCCACAGCAGAACCCATTGCTTTCACAAACACACGTACACCGGATGTGCACATAAAATGTGCTCTGATTCTCGACCGAGAGTTCAGCGCTGGGTTCAGCTTTGGTGCGCCATTGGCGACGCGATTTTTTTCTCCACCACCCAGAAGGATACCGCCATGTTGAAACGCAGTGCAACCTACTTGTTCTCATAATCCACGGGAGTTCGGGAAGTGCGTACCAGGGGAGTTTCAATGATACATTCCCTTTGGAGCGTAGGCGCTACTTGGGCAATCTGATACGGTGCTGGTTTGGATCAAATTTGCCACCACCAGATTGCTTCGCGACCCTGTATGACAAAAAAAGCTACCAAAATTTCGTTTCCTTTTTCAATTCATGGTTTTGTTTGTTGCAGGAACACTATCTCATCATTTATGTTATCTCTGTGGTCAGTTTAGAGCTCCCAAATAGATTGTAAGTTGTGATGGTGTGTCAGCACACCTTCTCTAGAGAATTAGCAAATATTCAGGATGGAAGGGCTCCAATTTGGTTCTCAATTTAGCAACTTTGAGCACCATATTTCCAATGATGTTTAAGTATGTTACAGGACAACGATAGGCAATAATGACGATCATTATTGATATATTGATTCAATCGAACTCGTGTTGTGGGAATAACAACTTAAACGAATACATATTTAACCCATTTAATAGACGTATAAGAATAGATAAAACTGAATTTCCCTTCTGTCCAAGTTATTAGCTATATGAAGGATTACGATTTGTTGAAGTTGATGTTAAAGCCACAATATTAAATAGTTTTCGACGAGAAAGAAAGATTGACTTGTAATTTAAATTAGTTTTTAAGAGCTGATCTGAGGAATTGAATTGGATTAGTTATAACGAAGAATAACATTTTATTCTATTTCGCTTGTTCAACCACAAACTACGATAATTAAATATTTCCATTCAGTCCTAGTCATTATACACTTGTTCACATTATTCTGGTGCCAAATTTTGAAGGTATAATATTACAACTAATCCGATTGATAGCGGCGTAATCTCAGCTCGATGTTGATTTCCAATTGCGACCCCCGAATGGACATGTGTTGCCGGTAATTGAATAAATATTAAAGTAGCGATGTTCATTTTGATTGACACACCCTGTGTTATTTGCATGTCACAGACCAATACAATCCTACAAGTAAGGGTCTGCCATAACTAGACCATAACTAGACAGAAAAAGATACAAATTGTATGAATAAAACAACTGAACTGCAGACAACATAATAAAAACTGCACCTTCGTGGTTGTCTGGTCTCTGTTTGGAGTTGGCTGAAAAAATGCTCACTTCATTCACAAAGAAACAAGTGTAATCCAGTTGATTTGCCCCCTTCATATGCCTACATGCACAATTGAAATAACCTCACATATGTTAAAATGGCTCGAAACAACAGGGAGCTTAATGTTACAAATGGTTCGCGGTGTTGCAACAAATTAACCAGATTTTCATTCAAACAACCAACATGCGAAAAATGCTTGAGATGTTCGAAATTGCGAGTCGTATTTCAACATGTATTGGCTTATGAAATACGAAACCAGAACCAGCTCGAAGCAGCCCGTGTACGTTATTCAATAAAATGAAAGGACATGCGGTTGCCAACGATTTATACCTAGACGTTTATGTCTGCAGAGTAGTTCTATGATCATGTGACTGCCCTCACATAGCCTCCTATACTAAACTGCTTACAGCGCTTCCAACCCTTGTTCAATGTAGATTATCGCCATTTTTAAAGTACGATCCAACAAACAGGTATATTATCGTCATAATGTTGCCTCAAAAAAAGCCCTGCATTTTAGTACATAACCGACCATAAATTAGTACATAGGTGCCATTAATGGAGACATAAATCTTTACGCACTACCCTAACCTAAGATTTATTTTATGATTGTGTTGGGCTCCGAGTACTGATTTCAAATTTTTTAGTCACTACAGCATTCCTTAGCACATCTTCCTTCCTTTTTGCACGCTTCTGTAAAGCTCTAATGACCACAGCTGCTGCAATCTTTGGCCACCCAGAACGACAGAACGCCGCCCAATCCCGGTCAAAATAATGCTCAACGCTCGTAAAGCAAATGACGGGCCCGTCTGGGACGGTCGTTGATCTGCAATCTTGCAAAACAGTCACCCATAAATGTACACTTTTTTACAACTTTTTGTAGGTCGTCTTAAGTGTCTGTTTTAATGCGAGCCTTTCAAAAGAGGAGGGATGGAGTGTTTCACGTTCGTCTAAGAATTTGCCATTGTGATAAAATTATTCTTGAGCGTTGATTTAAACGATTTTTAACGCTTAATGCATGTTTTTTCACTGAATCAAATTACTTGATTCTCTTTCTTCTTTGGCACAACAACCATTGTCGGTCAATGCCTGTCTGTATTATTAGTGGGCTTGGCTTTCAATGACTTATTTATTACCATAGCAGGATAGTCATGTCTACGTATGGGGACACGGTCCATTCGGGGCTTGACCCTTGACGGACATGTTGTTAAAGTCGTACGAGTTTACGACTGTACCACCAGACCGACACCGGCTTATCTTCGAATTTGCACATATATAAGCTTTGGATCATTTAGAAAAGAGACATTATAGATTGACTATAATAGTATATCCCACATTTGTCAATATCAGACAATTATCCATAGCGTATATTTTAATCATTCTTGAGAAATTTACCATAGAAGAGGAGTTCCAAAAACATTTCGCAAAATCACCACCAACTCGATGCTAATCGATGTATATCAGGTGCTTCACATTGTGTACATTGGAGTTTAAGGAGTAAAACAATTGATTATTCATATCTTTTTTCTGCTCAAATGACTTACTCGGCCATGCCGGTTCATCAGAATATTTAAAGATTTATTGAGTACCACGCAGCCGGAAAGTATGTCCTTGCTACAGGAGGATACGGGAGCCATACGAGGTTTAACCTCACATATTATCTTTATTAAGTATCATATGATTAGCATACGATCTACGGCTTTGGCTCTACGGTTATTTGCACGATGAAGTAAGGACGTGTAGCAAGTGTGTTCCGCCATATCGTAGAAAGAAAAATAACGGGATCAATCATCAAGCAAAAAAAAACATAAAGGAAGCAATCATAAAGTACCTATATGTAATTTATTATGCAAACCCAAGACATTGAGTCCAATAAAAACATATGCAATAGCTGAAGAGATATCATTATGAAAAAACTAAGAGTATGTCAAGATTCAATTTGTTTTCCACATTTCAAAATTGATGTAGTAAGAAAAATTCTGCTTTTTTTCAATCATCATGAGGATCAATCAATCATTAGAACCATGTCCGACAATTTTATTATAGATTGATTGAATATTGTACTCGTAGTTATGTTTTATGTAGGATTACTGAACTACAATTTCGATGCGTTGAATATACACTGGTTATCGAACTTTTTGATAATTATTTTGAATGTAACTTTGTAATGTAACTTAAAAATACATAACTTTGTTCAATATTCTTGCTCGCATTCGCTTGATTATACTTAATCTTGGGCGATTGTGCCGTATTATTTATGAATCCGAAATTCTCCAGGCCTGGTAGTTATTAATGATAATTTGTTAAATGAGAACTTACCCCATTTATCGCGCTGCGCTGCTAATCTTGTACTGCTGCACCCAAAATCCTTTCCATTGGTGCAAAATAATATTACCATTCGTTTGCAACCTTTCCGCTTCACTACTCTCCAACCTCTTTACCACGAACCATACTATAAACTACCGTAGCAGCAAACGTGCGCCCAGTGTCCGAATCCATAAATTTGCGGTATTTATTGGAACGAAGGCCAAACGACGGCAGACTTTGTGGCTTCTTTAGAGACCCTATTTGGTAAACATCCTTTGCACGTTTAAGGCGTGTGCTCTGTGGCTCGCCGTTGAGGTCACCCCATGAATGCGCTACTAATAGCTCGTTTCCCATACCGTTCACACAATGGGAGGTTTAAGGGAAGTGATATTTATAACGCAGCGTGGGCAGTCTGAATGGTACGGCAAAGGTATGAGAAAATGTAATACGCAAAGTAATTAAATGATGACCATTATAATGCGACCAGTGCTATTTCAAACGGTCGGTCCGATGTGCGGTTACAATGCGTTCGGTAGTTTCCATACTTGAGCTCCAGCCTTACGGCGTTGCTTCTAGCCAACTGGTAAGTGAGTTGTGGTTGTGCAGATTCAAGGAATTGACAATCAGACAATGAGGGAGCCAAACCAAAAGCAAAACGTGTCGACATAATGCTTCCACAGTAAGGACGTTGGTCAATCTTCTGTTCTAGGTTTGTGTTGTATTCAATGGGTAATGTGAAAAAGGTATGGTGTTGGTGATGAGTATTTAAAGGGCTATTATTAATCATCAATAATTTATCTGCAAATATAAATGATTTGCTTGGCATGAGACAGAATCCATATCGTTCCAGTTATGTTTTACAAATTTTCTCAAATAATTTGATAACGTTTCTTCGTTGCATTTGGCTCTGTTCATTCGATTTACCAGTTTTACTCGAATTTAATTTTAAATTTCAAGCACACGCTGCTCATGGTGTTGATGACACAGTTTCTTTCTCTTTAGTCATTACTGTTGATATCAATTTATCCCGGTGTTTGGGTCGATCCAGGCCAATCGACGGAAAATAATTCATCTGTCAGAAATGCTTATCACGTTCAGAACACCTTCCCATTTCGTTGTCCCTGCCATCGTGGCAAGTTGTGTACAGCTTGTTGACGCGTAAACTGATACTTCGATGCGAACAAGCATGATTACATTGGTCTCGCTCATCATGCACTCCTCATTACTTCCCATCATCTCCATCGTTGATGAACCCAACAAAACCCCCCATCGTATTGTTAAAGCTATCGTTTTCCAAGGGATCCTTGGCGCAGTAGTGCATGTTGTTTGATGGCTTAGTCTTCCTGATGGTAATGTATATCCTCGAGCAAGTGTCCTGGTATTTTTCGTTGACTGAGAAAGATAAGTGAAAGATGTTATTATTTTAATGGACTCAGTAATGATTTAATTTTATCAAAATTGTTCAGAGTAATTGATTACGAGGGCAAGGTGACAGCACGCTGGTGAAAAAGTTTGATTTATTGGCAGTCAGCTATCACGTGGTGAATCGTCAATTTGAAAGCCTGAAGCGGGTGAAGCTAGATTGTAATATGACACTGATTTGCCGTCAAAGTTGTTTTAAATTAGTGGTTCATAAGGCGCTAGAAGGGAATAAATCAATCATGTCGGTAAAGTTGACGTTTAAAACTTATAACAATATTCGGTTTCTGTATTCATGTTTTTCAGTAATGTAAATAAAAGAGGAGAGAAAATTTAAACTGAGAACTCATTTACAAAACGAACAACTATTTCATTTACATTTGAGTTAATTTTATTTAATTCCATTGAAAAATGCCTTCAAACTTTCTACCGTTAGTACAGTATGGTATGGTGAACAGAATTTTTGCATAATTATTGCAGATCAAGTTTGTATCGTGCTACCAATGGCTATTGAACACGATGATAGTCATGAAATAGCTTTCCAATGTTATGCTAGTAATGTTCCCCTTTCCGAAGCCATTTGGTTCTGAAAGGCATATGCTGTAATTAATTCACTCTATCATTCAAGAATGTTCAGAAACCCACGTCGCTGTAACGGGAAGGTCATAATTTATTCTTCACTACAAGCCACAACGAAGAGCAGGCAAATTTAACAAGAAGCAGAAAATATGAAAAACTCTTACTCAAGAATGGCGTTTTACTCAGCAGTCATGTTCTGCAACTAACACTCAATACAATATCACTAACAGCTATCATGACATCCGCAAGAGTTGAGATAATTAAAATATTTTTTGATAATCGCTGGAGCTGTGCGGTACATACATCTCACCTGAATTCCTACGATCGTAAGTTGGTCTGAATGTTATCTTCAACAATATTCGTTCTTCTCTACCTTAATACCTAACCAAATGCTATTCTACTAGGCGGCGGATGGCATCTTTCCCATCAACAGATCTTAAAAGATCACAGCATTGCTGAACGGTATAATAAATTATCATTTAAATCACTTTGAAATTTATCTTATAACCCGACTATCCAACCCTCCAACCATTCCAGCGTTAACATTAAATCCTCCATGTCGGAAAACAAGCCTCTACCGAACTGAATGGGGATTGGTTTGCAAACCGGCGGAATGCAGTGTTCACATTCTAGATACCTTTATGGTTGGAAAAGGCACTAATTTTCAACAGCAAGGAATCCTTTACAACCAACCTCTGCTATTCTTTCTAGCGCCTGAGCATGCTACTGTGGCACAATGCTTCGCTCTAAATGCAAATGGATACAAAAGTGCCATGATAAAGAAAAGCTGGCACTTGTTCGGGCAAACCAAACCCCAGGCAAGATGTAACCAAACAACGTCAAGCTGCCGGGCGGGTGTATTCAGTTTTGTGCAAACAATAAATTATATCCGGACGTAATTAATTTAATATTTAACGGTGATAGCAAAATATCCTTTCTTTGAGTAAAGACAATGCTGGTTGCTACATTTGGAGTAACACTATGAAAGAGACTAGCATAGATCTTCGAAAATAAAGAACCGTAACTAATGGGATTCGTATCACAGCGGTTGTAATTTGTAGAAATCGTTCCTCTTGGTCGAATAAAAGGTTGGGTTCTTGATATAATACTTTGCAAAGCTTTGTGTATTATATGGATTAGTTCCGGGAATCATATAAAATTTTATGTTTGATGTTGTTGTAAACTGATCTTTGTTTCTCTATGTTGTCTACAAAACTAATAGGGGAAGGTAGGTAAAAACGGAAACTGCGGGTAAGATGTACACTTCTCATAAACGCATGAAAAAGAGAATTTTCGAATCATTTAACAATGCAGCATTCAAACTGAAGGTAAAACAACACATTCAAGAACATTTTTGGCATAATATATGCAAAATTGGTTAGATTCACGAATAAAACAAATTTTAAATCTTTCATACTTTTGTGGATCTAATTTGACTTCTGCGGATCTTAAGCTCTGTAATTTGCATTGTTTATATTTTCGGAAGTTTTATTAGATAAATGAGCTGTTGTGATTATTAAGCAAAAACCTGGCGAAAAAAAGAGAATGTAAGCAATAAAAATATTGTTTTTTGGTAGTTTATGAATTCTGACACCAAAGCGTCAAAGACGAACTTTCTGTCGTAGGTAAAGATGGATACCGAACTTGTTGATTTATTTTACTTCTTATATCAATTGGTGATGAATCTATTTCATCAAACAACTTAAATAAGGATATGCTGAAGATATAAACCATCTAGCGTCTACATAAGCTATTGAAATAAGCGAGAAATGAAACACCGATCAAAATAGCAGTCATGCGTTATCTATTACTCGCTCGACTCTGGCGAGGCACATCACGAGAAGCAATAGCTTGCCACAAATTCTATTCTATATATGACAGATTCTATAAATATCAAAAAGTTAAATCTTCAATGGAAAAATGGCTTCACCTATTAACAATTCCACAAATCCAAACACGCTGTGGTCGCGGACTTTCCGGATTAATTTCCCAAAGGGAAGTTTTAGGCTGTTGTCCTGTAAGCTGGTGCAACGTCAGCTGCCTGATATTTCACAAATGCTTTAGATTCTGCAATGTTAAAGGTGTTTGAAGTGGCACTTGCAATTCCTGAATTCATGGCAGAATGAATCAACGATGCGAAAGAACTCCGTTGGAGCCAAAGCCTCTATAAACTATTCAAAAAAACAACATTAATAAATCGTCGTTGCATTTGGCCAATAATTGGTTTATGTAAGAACCAGGACGTGAAATGCAATGGAATATATTAAAATCCCTTCAATTTCCAACGTTTTCTACAGGTATCAATGTTACCCTTCATGGTGTCCATCTTACCCGAATATTTCAAAACTTCATGAAAAAGAACAAGTTTTTATTTCATGAAAAAACATAAAAATCGATAAAAACTTTCAAAAGTTTTTTTTTTAAATTTCTAAAAAAAATTCAACACACATTCTGATAAAACATGAGTCTAAGATATTGTATGCGCATTTTCATGGTAGGTGTATTTATATATTCCTGTATATTATCAGAGATAAAAAATGTCCGAATCATAATAACATTTTTTTACTACAGAATAAGTATAAAAGCTGTATAACCCTGAAAAACCTTAGTATAAAACCTGTATAATGAGTTCACAACTATAGAAACCAAATGTAACATAAGTGAATATAGTTAGAATATGTACGTGTTTTTGGCCACACAGCGGTTCATCAAATCGGATGATTTTGTCTTTGATTTGTCTCCTGATGTTTACGTTATGAAGCCTAGTTTGAGCTTTTCAATAGATATATTTCGCACCGAATGAAAAAAAAAACATTTTGTAACCTTTCCCTATAAAATTACGAACAGATAATTTGTCCTTTCAAAGGCGTTGTGATATATTCTCAAAGATTGGTAATAAAATGTCATAAAATAAAGAGCAACGAGGAAAGAATATAGACAATCAAAAGCAAGAAAGCGTTTTTTTGTTAAGAAAATGTGCTCTGATAACCGTTTTTCCAAATATCCTCTTCAGCACGCTATGTCATCTTCGGACAACCGGATAAAAGGTACCCGGATAAACAGCGCACTGTATATGCAAAGCTAAGGGGTCCGTGATCTTAAAACTGGAGGTTGGAGAGCACTGCATTAATGTATTACTTTTCAATTGATCAATAGTTTAATACTTCTTCTTATTTGACGCAACCATCGTTGATAGTCTAGGGCTGCCGAATTAACAAGAGGAGCTTAGCTCTCTGTGACAATTGTTGTACGCATAGCAGGATAATCAGTCCTATGTATAGGAGGCCACACACAAGTAGTACAAAATTAGTATGTTTTCTTTGGGGATCCAAGTTTTTTTAATTTGTCTTAAAACATGATTGATTTTTTAAATTAATTTTCTATTATCATGTCTTGATAGAGATGATCTGCTTCAAACGGACATCTAATCATGTTAGCTTTGCACTTAAAAATATCTTTCTCTTATCTTTCCCTATTCGTACAACAATAAATATTAACAAAGCACTAGCAGCAGTGAAAATTCCACCAAGCCTCTACAATTTCGCAACATCATTATTGTTTTCAGATCATGTTCCCTACGTTGGGTACAACGAGTACGCGGATAAATTAAGACTAAGTGCAATTTGAAGACTCAAAAGAAAGCATATCTTCATAATTCGCATCCGGTTCAACCCATGTTTACTATTTTGCCGCATTGAAGTGCTTCCCAAACGAAGCAGAAAAAGGATTATTTCTTGGACTTGCTTTGCTGCTCTGAGAGGTGTATCTGCGTTAGGATGAGAATGAGGTATCTGTTTTGCAGTGCAAGAACAACCCCCGTACACTTTGTGGGCCAATTTCCATAGCTCACAGAGAAGTTTTAACCATAGCACGAAGTTCTCGCAGTGTACTTCATCTACCTTCAATTACACCCGTTCCCGCCTTACCTTTTCCCTGCCACCTACGTGATAGTCTGATGCTGTTTCTGGGTACGGTATAACATCGAGCGAAAGACTTTTCTTGCAAGTAATAATAATGTAAATTTGTTGAAAATGAAGACGTTTTCCGCACAATAATAAACTTACGGTGCGCTGCTACATTACGATTGGTCCGTCTCGAATGGCAATATTTTACCCGCTTGCCAACCTCTTGCAAGCGTCGCGGATGGGCAGATCGTAAGAAAAGTTTGATCTGTGCCCCTTGAGGATAAGTGGCTATTCAAGGATGTTGCTGTGCCGAGAGTAATCACGTCTTTGGCCGTGTTTTACGCTAAAATTATCTCGCAAGAAAGAGGGAGGCCCGTGAAAGATGAAGCAAAAGTTTTATCCCATAAAAGCCGCAGGCGCATTGAGAGTCATGGAATTTGAATGTCTTGGAAGCTGTGTGCTACAACTATAATGCAATCATGCCTCCTTATATTCAAATTAGCTCTGATAATGATACAGACAACCGGGATCATGCAACAAACCGACACCGCCGTAGTACCACAACTTAATAGCTATGGTTTAGAAGGTTAGTGCACAAGGGGATGGCTTTGACATTTAACGCAAGGGGTAGGGAATTACGCATCTATGCTGTGGATTGTACTTTTGCAGTTCATTGTATTTTCTTGGTTTTCTCTATTTTAGCTATTGATTTCTATTATATTTATTGACTTCATTCGATTGCAAGAAGGCTAAGTAATTTATGTATTTTTGAACTGTATGTTTTATTGCATGCTCTGTTTTGAATAATGAACCAATGAAAAAATACATATACATATACATACATCAAAAAATTATGAGAACCCCTGAAAGCTCCGTAATGTTCGGGTTTCATGAGTTCTCTATTATACAGCGTTTCATCTAGACACACCTAGTATTAGTTGATTTACGGCAATCCTTAAGTATTGATTTTTTTGCATAATCGTCGTTTTTTGGTTGAATTTAAACAATATTTTATCCATTAAAATTTTACAAAATTACTAAACATATTCTAGATGATCAAAATACTAGAAATGAATGTGTTTCAAAATGATGGTCTCAGTTTAGTTTTCTTGAGAAATTAGGCATAATACAACTTAAATTGAGCAAATAGTTATGATCTGCTTGACAGCACGATTTTTCAACTGTACACTAAAAAGAAAATGCTACTTTTCATGTTTCCATGTATTATTTTGAAAGAATTAAAGCATACTAATCAACCATTGCATTGCATATTATGCAAGATTCTTTTAAGTTATAACGGGTACCGTACTGTGTCTTTTCTTTTTAGACCTCTCCAACTCATATTTCACAGACATTTTTCATAAGATTTTGGTCTGGGTAAGAGGTTATTGTTTTCATTTTGGACAATTTCTGACAACTTCTTAGCCCTGAATGTTGATTTATATATTATTATGCAGTCGTTCAGATGCAGTCACGAAACATTCTCAAACATAGGAGCATAAAGACTAACAACTTATAATATAGCATTTTTAGTGTCAAAACTTCTATATGATTTCAAGGCTGTTATTTTCCTTTTGTTCTCTTTTTAATGTCAAATTAATGAGGAAATTAAAAAAAACACAGAACATTGCTTTAAATATAAATTGGCCATAATCTGGTTAAAGTATGTTGTTCAGTCTTAAACATCTGTAATAATTTTACACTTACTACGATTCGGGATTATTAACTGATTTTTATAGACAACACATACAATAGTCTTAATTAAAAAAAGCTGATCTTTAAATTTGTTACGGCCCCAGTTCAAGCATTTCTTGTTATTATTTAAAATATTCTTACATTTCTTTAAATTTATTTTAGTTGTTAAACATGTTGTTTAAATTCAACAAAAACATGTTATTTTTTTATGCTCCAGGATTGACATAAATCGGCCAAACTTAGAACAGTCCATTTTTACCACCATTCTTCTTTTTCTTTGGCATAACAATCATTATCGGTCAAGACATCTCCATATCACTTAGTGCACTTAGCTTTCAGTGACCCACAGTTACCCATAGCAGGACGTGGACTTATGGGACACGGTCCATTCGGGTCTTGTACCCATGACGGACATGTTGTTAAGTCGTACAAGTGGACGGCTGTACCACGAGACCGGCATTTTACCACCGTTCCTCAACAAAATAAACAGAAAATATACCAGGCTCGACCGAATGTCATGTGAACCAGTCAGTGTATTATTTTCCTGCCACTGCTTCATTTGGGCTTCATTTCATCAGTAAAGATATACAATTTTACCATGTCACGAGTTGCAGATAAGTCATTTGGGCTCAATTTTAAGAAATTGAAATATTACGACCTCCATATGTTAACGTGAAACGGGCAAAATCTCCTGAGTAGCACTCACTCCCCATATCAAAGTCCATAAATATGTAAACATGTAGCAACTCAAACGGGAAAGGTTACGGGTTGATGAAAAAGTCTACCCTGAACTGATGGACAGTTGATATGTCACTCTCACCTCTCCCCTCTTGCCACCCATTATAAAAGATGTCCCAACAAAACCCGCAGTCAATTTTTTCCCCAATTTCAAAACGAACGCCAACACAGTGACAGTACGACAAATATCCGCAGCGCAAGCAAGGGTGAGCGAATGAAAAATGAATTTGACTCGTTGGCTCGGCCATAAAAATGCGAATATCAATCTCCTGAACGTGTGTTCAATCAAGCATCAGAAACCAATCAAATTTACCTTAGCGTGGTTATAATATTTCTTATGCTTCCCCTCACGTGTCGTCACAAGAAGACGTACGCCAATGTGAAACGTTCGATTAAGATTCGAATTTTGATGGTCGCGCAATCCTTTACCGGCGAGTGGAGTTGATTCCAGTTTAGCGTAAATGTGCCCACTCCGAACCCTAAAAACCGAGTCAGCGTTTGATGGATGCATAATTTATCGGACTCGGAGTCTCCGTCTTCGAACCAGCACAAAGAACATCAAGTATCGTCCGTTTTACCTTTTATGACACCACCGCTTCACACGAACTGTCTCCCAGGACCATCGCCGCGACGCGGTCGTGCTAAGTTGCAAACAAGATACAAACATATCGATACCACACAGATGTCACGCAATAGCAAAGAAAAGCTGTCCCCTGCCAATCATTTGAGTGTTTTTCCCCTCCCGTAGCAATCCTATTGCCCATTGGATGCTGAAGATGTTGGCTAACCCTTCCTGCTCGATTACAGAGTGGAAACGGATGGGGAAAGCTAACCGTTTCCTTGAACGATGGCGTCTTTGAGCTGAAGCGCTTTCCTATCGTTTGTGTGAGTAAGTTTTTCTTTCTGCTTTTCCCTCTACACGTCCGATCCGATCGAGCGTGAAAAGCTTCTTCATATCTGTAGCAAACCACTAGAGAGATCCTGGAACGTTTACGCCATCTTGAAAGTAAAGCAATCAAGCAGTGTTGCGGCCCTTTCCGATATCCTCCACGGTGCGGGCTAGTCAATCGGTTTCACTCGGTACAGGCGGTTGCGGTTAACCCGGTGGAATTATGAATATTAAATGGTAACGCCTTTACCCGTCTGCAGATGGAACAAACATTTTCACTGTTGCTCGATTTTTCATATTAAACGTTTTGACACGTACCAAACAAATAGCATTTGATGGCACACGGTCCTATGGGGGGAGTGGGTCGACCGGCCATTTGTAAAAGTTGCTGTGTAGCACGTTGCTTAGTTTTATGTCGGGAAATATATGGTTTAAGATCTTGCTAAGGACACTCTACTTGGAAAGGCTATGTTAGAATTTATTTATTATTTAAATATTATGGCTTCCAACCGTACTTTATGTGCTGATAGATGGTTTAATGTGATCAAAGCTTTTCATTTATTGTATTTTATTCGGCTGGTAATACTGATGCTATTAAACAAGAATTTTGTACATTTTTCTTATGAGACTACATAAATTAAACAATGAGAAAGGCACCCGTTTTGGACAGGCTAATTTATAATTCAAAAGTAATTGCCAATGTACCTGTCCCAAAAGGGTTCCGTAGAGTCCAATTCCCATCACTAACAGTTCACTTCCCGTAAGAAATAGTCAAAAAAATTCCCACAACTAGGAGAGCCAGTGTATGATACTATAACAAAAACTCATTACAGTATATTTTAGGCATTACTTGCTCATATTGCACGAATCATTTAATTCCATCATCATCACGTTGATAAATACAGTTGATATACTACACACAAAAAACAATACACCATAATTTAAATACGTTTATTACTACTCAATACAGCATTACTGAACAACTTGTTGAATATAAACTACACATTTACATTTGAACTGTCGAAGGATTACAGCATTTACTATTTCCAATGGCAACGAGTTGTACATACGAATACCTTTAAAAATAATGAGTGGCTCATTTGCTCTTTGAGTAGGATAGCTTCGGACATCGGTTCCTCTAACAATCTGCTCTCCAAGACGGGACATTCGATACAGGACTTTGTACATAAAAATCGAACTCTGATATACAACTCTTTGCTTGTGTGTTTTCCAGCGGATCTGATACACAATTCATAAAGGATGTCGCTTGTGTTTTTCCTTCAATATAATTTGCGAACCAGCGTCCTTGAATATCGAATTTGCTTAGAGTTTGCAGTAATGAGGGTCTTGATTGTTGATTGATTGATTGTGACTGAAAAAACTATACTCCTATTTAAAAAATATAATCACTTCATAGGATCATTATCGCTACAAACACGTCTATTTTGGTCAACTCTTAAAAGCCTATAGTTTCTTAAAGTACGAGCAGGTACGTTGAAATTAACTCTATCTAAAAGGACCGGTGAATCGAACTCTCCTAGGATGATTTTTTTTTTTATAAAAGTGATTTGCACCGTTTCGCGACAAGTAGCGAGGGACTCGAGTCCAAAAATTAAACACCGAGCATGATAACTAGGTCTCACTGTCACGTTACGCCAGGGTGTAAACCATAAGACTAAACGAGTGAATTTCTTCTGCACTGACTCGGTCTTATTCGATCATAACGAGGACGATGGGCACCAACGTACTGAGGAGTATTCTAGGATGGATCTGACTAGTGATTAGTACAGTGTCACAAGACAATGTGGGTCGGAGAATTCTCTCGACTGCCTGCGTATAAATCCTAACATTTTGTTTGCTCGAACAATAATTTCATTATGGTGCACATGAAAGTCAAGTTTACGGTCAAGGGTAACTCCTAGGTCTTTTACTACACTGCATCGTTGCAGTTTTGTACCAGAACTACAGTAGTTAAACGCTATTGGACAATTAGAACGGTGAAACGACATAGACGAACATTTATCAACACAAATTTGTAGATCGTTGAGTTGTAATAGTCGCGTTTCGGCGGAACGATTTCTGCTTGAAAACTCCTGTCAAAATCACCGTTTCCCATGACAACGTAAAATCGAGCAGAGTTCGGCGAATCGTCGTGCAATTTTTGCCATTCACCGCAGGCAGGATGGCAAGTATCTTTGCTGTAATCTTCTCAAGTGCAAAGAAAACTGTGTATTTTGGTATTTAAACTTATTTTTGGGATCCCTGCGCATGAAAGAACATTGGTTTAAAGGTTTTTAGTGATTTCAATACAGTAAAAACAAGTGTTATTTTGTATACGTTCATAAAATCGCCATTTTCGAAACTACAGAAGAATCGTGTCATTGAAACGCAAAACTGTTCGCGAATCTTTTTTGACAGTGGACGGGGAAAGATTCGCCATCGAACAATTGTTCCGTGGAGATTTACAGTCAGTCCAAAAAGTATTCGTCTAGCTGAATATTTTGCAGAAAAAGGCGAATTATTGCCGCAATAGGCATGGGGTGGTAAAAGTAATCATGGAATTCGATAAAGGGACTATCAATACACACGTGCTAGTTAAAATAAGCATTAAAGTAGTGCAATAACAAATAAATTATTTAAAAAACTTTAAAAAGTCATTTGATTGGTGCGCAAAAAGTATTCATCTATCAGCCTTTTGGCGTAATATGCGTATGAAAACAAAGGTTGTGGAATCAAAATATGTCCTGATCTTGTTTCTTATTGCATTTATTACTATTGGTGACTACTTGCACAACGCAAGAACTCATTTGAACCTTTAAAAAGGCGTATTTTTGGCCCACTCATCCTACAAGACTTATTCCAATTATGCTATGGTAGAAATATTGCATTTCCGGACTACGTGGCCAAGTTCCATTGAAAAAATGGCAACTGATATCATATTGAGAGTATACCGAATCATTTACATCAGTTTTATTTCACCTGTTTTGGCGTTTCGGGCAAATGACAATCCCTTGTATGTTCTCCAGCACGACTGTTCTTGAAACATGTGATACATTTTAAGTAATTTTTTTCAGAACTGGGACTCAAAGTACTTAAAACATGCAAGAAGATATTTCACGATCTCATTTTCTATCAATCTGAATCTTTTTTCTAGATCACATTTTCTCACTGAGCCCTAGTATCATGACTCCATGATGCTACCGTTACACGAGATTTTGCTGCTGCCAAAATTTTGCTACTGCCTAGACAGTTTTCGCTATGGTAGACGTCGGCCGTATGAGCTTGGTGATTTAAATATGTTTTAATATGTTCTTCTTCTTCTTCTTCTTTGGCTCAACAACCGTTGACGGTCAAGGCCTGCCTGTACCACTTGTGGGCTTGGCTTTCAGTGACTAATTGATTTCCCCCCATAGCAGGATAGTCAGTCCTACGTATGGCGGCACGGTCTATTTGGGGATTTAACCCATGACGGGCATGTTGTTAAGTCGTACGAGTTGACGACTATACTACGAGACCGGCGTTTTAATATGTTAGTAGAGCCTAATTTCAAATAAATTCCTGAATTATTTGAGGCACCTTAACAAAATTGGGCAATTTCTGTGTATGGTATTATTCAAACAAAACATGTTTGTAACAACTCACTCATTCAAGCTATTACTTGACCAGCTACGATGAAATGCAGCATGACCCATCAACCAAATGTGTTTTATCTCTTTTCTTTATCTTATTGGTCATCATAAAATTCACTGATTACTGAGTAGTATTTGATTTTTTGGACATTAAACCGCATCTTTCGTTAGATTAACTGTCAAGGATGGCTGCTTACATGGCAGTTTGTCACACAATTAGTATCAGAAAAATGGCCAAACTCTGATCAACTGAAGGAACGAGGCCTCCACACATTTTGTAACCTTCAAAAATGGGTAGGATAGGTTATGCATAAGTTAAAGATACGATTTGCGCCTTCATGCTCAAATCATTTAACTCCCCCGCCTTTAGTGCCTCTCTGACCGCTTGAAGTGCAATTGAAACAACAGAAATGCATTATTTTAGAAGGAAGTCACCAGCATATTGAGAATAATAAATTTAATTCACGTCTACGTAGTGTTTGTCCAGCGTGAATAATTAAAAAGCTAGATGGAGGAATACTTTTTGCGCGCCCATCAAACGACTTTTTTTAGTTTTTTATGTATTTTAGTTGCTATTGCACTATTTGAATACTTTTTTTTGCAAAATGTGTGTATTGATGGTCTTTTTATGATGGTCTTTTTATCATTACTTTTATCACCCCATACGTATTGCGGCCATAATTCGCCCTTTTCTGCAAAATATTCAGCTAGACGAATACTTTTTGGACTGACTGTACCTATAAAGCGTCTAAAATTAAAGAAAATCTTGCTATCGATTACCTACTATAAAAATGATAATTTCACACTGTTTTAATGGATTGCTTTAAAAAATATAAATATGATTTTTATACATTGAGATACAAAATAAAAAAATTATAAGACAATTTACTTCAAATTTTACTAATTTGAAGTGTTTTTAAAGGGTTTGACTGTCCATGCAAACACAATACACAATATTTTTGACAATATTTTTTAATTCAGTAAAGCAGATTACCATGAAATGGACAACACTTGCTACGAAAAGTAGATTTAATTCACACATTACTTCCTACTTTACAAGAACCAATAAACGTCATACATTCAAACAAAAGTAAGAAAAAATGAAAACGCATAACTCCAACGCCCGATACGCAGATGACACATTTCATTCCGAAAATAACAATATTGAAAGCAACAAAGCTTTCGGCAAATTGGAAACCGTGCCTTGGGAAAAACGGACCCACCAATCCACCTGTGTGGAGGACCCGGTTCCGTTGGATTTGGCGTGTCTATGGGTATGTGCGCGTTTTTACATCCGGAACCATCGAATGCCATCGGTATCGCCGGTACGTCGAGAGGAGAAAAAAATGAATATCAGAAACAAACACACCCGATCGGATTGGTTTTCCGCCAGCAAACAACGGCTGGCAACGGGGCGACGGGGATGGAAATTGCAAAAGCAAAACCCCCTCTCTCGATTTCGATTGCTACGCCGTGCGTCTGGGACACTGGGACACTGCCACCGATCGGAATTGATGTTCAATTGTCCACCTCAGTCGAGCTCGGCCCAGCCAACTAGCGTGTGTGCGGAACGACCGGCGAGGAAGGAAACAAAATCGACGAAAAACAATCATCGTTTGGTTGGAGAATAAATTGCTTTATAGATATTGCAATGGCCGTTGGGTTTTTTTTTTGCTATCCCGCGGTCCGTCCCGCGAAATGGAAGCCACAAGGGAGCAATCCAACTGCTGCTGGATCGTTCGACAATTTTGCGAGCCGGTTATAAGCGTTTCGAGGAAGGCCGCACGTTGTTTGCCGCGCGGTTCTCGGTTATAAAATAAAAACTGCTAAACGTTCGAAATCGTTTAGCAAATTGAAAGCTTGGGAACAATTTGGTACGGTTTCGGCTTGCATATCAGAGCGATAGCATATGTGGTCCACGGGAACGATTCGCACGTGGTTGCTGGTTGTGCTTGCGATAATCACTACAATCGTTGGCTACAATCGTGGTGGACGTTTTTTGTAAACATATTAATGCTCATGCTTCAGACGTACCACTTTAGAAATTCGAAAAGAGGGGAGATTCCATTCTGCTTTCGATGGGGTGTTATGTAGAGCGCTGAAAAAGAAGCAAAGGTCCATGTCTGTTTTTATTTCAGAATGTATCTATTTATGAAGCATCACTGAGAAACCTCATTGCTCATTCTCATCGCGTAGTAGATCGTTGACAAATTAAATTCGTCTTCAATTGCTGCAATGCCTTCATTTGAGTCGATTGAGTCGAATTTGCATGAGTCGATTTCGTTTCTTGCGTGGCGATACCGGGATGATCCGTTAAACATTTCCTGAGTAAATCAAATAAAGCCCTCCTCCTTTTTTTATCGAAATTCAATTTATTGCATATAATTTCCGTGTAAATTTGCTTACAAAAAGTGGCAAAAGACACGTACGAATAGATTCAATTTGGGGTGCGACTTTCTTTGCCAAGATTCTTTGCTTACACTAAACGCTTCTCCTGCTAAAAACAAAGTCACATCTAGGGATTAAAAAATGGAGCAGAACGGACAATAAAATTGTTTAAAGACTCGCGTTTTCTCAAATATTGCATTGCAAAAGCGTTGCTTTTATGTTGAATTTATGTTAAATTTAAATATTTGGCCTCATCCCAATGTAATCTTTAAAATTCACAATAAAAATCCAATTATTATCGATTAGGAAAAATATTCATTGTTTATTTCATTTAAAAATCAACAAAAATGTTTGATAAAATCAGACGGAACGGGTTTGGCCGTAATACTTGTTTGTGTGATTTTACTCATATTATAATATAAGTTAATCTTAAGTTAAGTTAAGTTAAGTTAAGTTAATATAATATAAGTTAATAAAGAACAGTTTTATTACAAAAAATATGCAAAATACACAATTGGTTCAACGAGAAGAAATGCAGATTGAGATTATTGTATTTATATCACACACTTCTTAGCCTCCCCATTACTAGCACCGAGCAGATTGGCTTGGCTTAGGCCCTGGTATAAAAAAATGTTGTGGGAACATTTGTTGCCAAATAGTTTGGACGAGCCATCAAACTAACACTTTGTGGGAACATTTTTGTTTCAAGAGAAACAAATCGATTTATTTTACGTTTATTTGTTGCAGGAACATTTTCGAACGCGTTTGCAATACCAAAACGGATGCAAAATAATTCAAATTTAATTTTAAAACATTTTTATCATCAAAAATGGACACATAGACCATAGACCGTGGGTATGGCGATCCATCCATCTGCAGTCAAAACGAGCCTGTTTTTACGTTGCACATCAAATAACAAAATGTAGAAACCTACTTTACTGATTTAAAATCACGCGAATTTATGTGTGCTATAGCTAAACTCCATTTTTGATTCAAACACAAGCATTTTTAAAGAGCAGTTATTTCTCAAAAACAAATCGTAGAAATTCAAATTCAAATGTTGTAGCAACCCCCTTAAGCCTAGCTTTAGCTAGCATTTGCTAGAGGGCGCTATACACCGTCGACGCACAGTGAGCTTGACTACCAATTTGTGTGGTCAATAACTGCGTGCACATTCAAACCATTAGACAAAAACGAACACGAGGAAACATTGGCTACTTAAAATTGATGAATGCAAAGAAAACAGTACTCTTTAAATGCTTTAGAGTTGCATGATTTTAATAAATAATACCATCAGCCGCGTATTGCATCAAATTGCACGCAGCAAAAGACCCATTTGAAAATTTGCCACTCGCGGTGCCGTATGTACAGTCTGTTCCCGAGTTTCGGAGGTACGCATTTTTCTAAATTTGACAGATGAAACGTCAAATCAATATAATTTACTTCAAGAACTGTTCAATGCAATGAGATGACTTCGAGTCCGGAATCGGAATTGGTCTGGAATCGAAATCGACTTCGGAATCGGAATCATCCTGGGAATCAAATTCCGATTGCGTACCTGATTCCGACTCCGGAACCGATTCATATTCTGAAACCGATTCTGATTCCAGAGCCAATTCCGATTCCGATTCCGGAGCAGATTGCAGTTTTCCTGGTCGATGCCGAGGACAGTCGAGGACAATTCCGGAGCAGATTCCGCAATCAATTAAGAAAACTGATTCTGGGCCTACTATCCGGAATCGATTCCGACGAAAACCTATTTTTTCCCATCACCAGTGTCGTGGTCTGCATACTAGTGATGTGTCATCGGAATCGCACCCACGGCTCGGAATCGCTTCCGAGCATTGCTGCTCCGGTTCCGATTCCGACAAATTCAAACCGTCGATTCCACCCGGAGCCGTTAGGAGCCGGTCGGAGCCGATCTGAGCCATACGGAGCTGTCGGAGCCGTCCGGAGCCGGTCGGAGTCGTCCAGAGCCGGCTGAAGCAGTCGGAACCGTCGGAGCCGTCGGAGCCGTCGTAGCCAACGGAGCCGGTTGGAGCCGTTGGAGTCGTTGTAACAGCCTGAGGTCTGACTCCGACGGCTCCAACCGGATCCGGACGGCTCCGGACGGCTCCTAACGGGTCCGGTCAGCTGCGAGTTCGAAATTTTGCACCTAGCTTCCGGAACCGCTTCCAATTTTGGCGGAATCATTCGGAAGCGATTCCGGATTTTTGTTGAGTTTACCCATCACTACTGCATACTGCGAGCCGCCAGTTTGACATACCTGGGCTGTGCTAGCGCCACCAAACAATCTAGCGTTTGAAACTTAGGAAATGACCACACATTTGGCTTTGTTTTTGAACATATAACGACCAGGACAGGACAGCTTATGTTACTTACCTGAACTGTCGTGTTGACAAAACTACGTTGAATATTCACGGTAGAGGACTTTTTCAATATAAATAAACATAGCACATGTCAGTATACCAAATTGCATGGCAACCAGGTGCCAAAATTGTTCACACACACACTTGCATTTCCATAGTCACAAACATCTGGCATACTTCGACCGAGCAAGTTCTGTACCTTTGAAAGCACTGAGTGGTTCTTTCCATGGGGTTTATCCGGTTTTCTAAATAAGGCTTGATTATTATTGAAATGGGCTTTACTTATTTAAAAGACAATCTCAAGAATATGGTTTATGCTTTTTATTTGATTCTTAAACATACTTTCTTCAATATTAGAAGCTATTGCGTAGTGTTTCGTAGATCATACACACGAGTCGTACGATAGTTGCGGCCGCTTTCGTAAACTGCTGTATCGTTTCGGTCCAAAAAAGCTATCGCTAGCAGTGTCCTGGTTTGAGGTTGTTTTGTTGACAAGATGTTTCTACAACTACACTCTCTTAATAGAATCCCCTTTTAAAAAAAGCAATATCCCGAATTATTCCTCGCCCGTCGGCAGCCAGAATGCCATGTTGGTGCAGGCAGACGCAAGCATCATAAACTTCGGATTGAACTGCACACACTGCACCGGGCCGGGATGGTCACCATTTAGGACGCAAATTTTGTACCCCGTGTCCGCGTTCCACACGTGCACCCGGCCGTCCGTACTGCCGGAAAAGATGAACTGCGAATCGGGGCTAAACGATGCTTCGATGGGAATTCCCTTGTTGTTGAGATGTCCTAAAGAAATAATATTAAAAAATAAAAACAATTAGCTTGGGTAAAAGACCAAGCCGGCGCTTTTTTTAAATCTGCTGACACACTTACCCGTAAATGTTTGCAGCGGGGTCCCATGGAACGCGTCAATTAATCGAATGATCGATCCGTTCGTACTGATCAGAATGGTTTTACCGTCCCGGGAAAACTTGAGCCCCGTCCAGTCACATTCCTTCTCCTGATTCAGCTTAAACGTCACAAACGGGCCCTTATCGAACGAGCGCAAATCGTACAGCTTTATGCTTTCCGAGTTGACGCCGGCGGCAAAGATCAACCCCTCCGGATCGTACGCCGCTACCGGTCGGCCGTTCAGCTGCATCACACCCTGACAGTTGGGCGAGCGGAGATCCCACAGCCGAAGCGTCTTATCGAGCGACCCGGACAGGAACGTATCCTCCACCGGGGAGATGTTGAGCGAAATGACCTTCTTCGTGTGGCCCGGGAAGTACCGCAGATATTTGTTGTCGTGCAGGCTCAGGTACCGGATCGTATCGTCCACCTTGGTCGAGCTATGTATCGCCGTGTTGTTCGCGTGTGTGAAGTGTATCAGATCCACGCCGTACTTTTTCGAGTTGACCGTCCGGATCTGCGTACCCTTCTCGCAGTCGTACAGCACGATCTGATCGTCCTCGCTGCACGAGATCAGCATCTCCCCGTTCGCGGAGAAGTCGATGGCGTTGATTTTGTCGGTGTTCTCGCGGAACACCTTCGCCACCTTGAAGCTCCGTACGACGGAGTCGATCAACTTCATTTTCGGTACGTCCGCCACTTTGCCGGCTTTTACACTGTACGGGAGGGTGAAAAGAAAGGGAGGAAGGTAGCAAATCTACTTGCTGAATACTGTCCGTTTGGCGGTGGGAGCTTGCTTTTGCGGTGATGATGCCGGTGCGCTTGGGCTTGTTTACGTTTTGATGCCGAAACAACACGACAGCGCTGAGCGCTCAAACAGAGTGACCAGAGATACAGATTTTTTATATGCCTACCGATTCACAGATGACAACCCTAAAACTACCGATGTCCTACCGAAAATCACAGATATTTGATTTTCCAGTCGTTTAAGCTGATTCTGAGGCGCTTGGGATGCTGTTTCAAGGATCGCTGTCCTTATTTGTTACTTATCGTGCAAATGCACGTTTGTTTGCCTGGCACTTGAAAAATGCTACATGCGTTTTAAATTCAAAATCTTATCCGTTAAAATTTTTGTAATAAATTAAAGCCCCAAGAAAAAGAACTTGCCACCGCTGAGAAGAAAATGTGCATCTTAGTCCTTCTTTGGCTTAAAATTCTTAGTACAATTTTCAGATCGACACTTCAGATAGACCTTCTTTTGTATAACCGCTGAACCAAATCTAATCCATATCCTAGATAGAGGATGCATATTCTCGTGAGATGGAACTTTTATTTTACGCGTAAGCACCCCCCCCTGAGTTTCTAGTTTTAACCTACCGAAAACTACACGTAAAATGTTGGTGCTCCTACCGAAATCCGCCAAAATAATCTGGCCACACTGCGCTCAAACGTCAAAAGGCGAGCACAGTGGAGTTCGTCGCGGTCACGACGTCAATTTATGTTTATGTTTATTTGTCTATCGATGGACAATAATGCCCTCTCGAACCATTTTAGCAATGTTTTACAATGAGTTCTTTTGCTTGCTGTTTTATTTTCTATTTTTATATTTCTTTTTATAAAACTCGGAATGAAATGGATCGTACCGTAATTCACGCAAATCAACGATTTCATTCTGATATAATTGTTGCATAAAAAATTGACTAAAAAAATATTCTTTCAAATTTCGTACTCTGCGAACGAGTTCCAAGGCACAGTGTGTCTGGTACTTTGTCAATTTTGTTGATAAATGATTCTTATCGGTTGCTTCTAGATTTAAAAAAAATGGTTGAATTTTTCGTTGTTATCAAAGAAGGAATCAGAAATGCCTTTAAAATCAGAAAAATCTGTTTGTAAAAAAATAATTACCAAAACAACCAACAGATGAAACGGCACCCACTATGCAACTGTCAACCGGCTGTCAGTTTACCTGCAGACAGACCGCTGCACACACACGCACAGACCCTTGCAGAAAGGTTGTTTTTTATTTCACGGTTCGCGTGGTGGTGTTTGTGCCGGAAAATAAAACGTGGATAAAGAGGCCGATCTTACGCCAAGGAAAGGCTTATCTCTCAGTTCGCATTGCGTAGGGTGCAGATTTTAAGGTGCCCGAAAGTACTGCATTGGTAGTTTTGCTTCCTCGTCCCTTTGCCTCACCGGTAAGTAGAGAGGACGGGCACCGGTACAAAGGTGAAGATAGATTAGCGACAAATCCGCAATCGGGTGTGGGTGATGAAATAATAGTGGGCTATTGGGAGGGACATGGAAGGCCTTTCCCCAAGATTGTACGCGTGTCACATTGCATGCTCGGAATGCATAAGAAGTGAAAGTAACATCTACGATCGAACTACACTCACCGTTCAAACTGGTTTTATAGGTTAAAAAGGCACCGCTGTTGATCGATTTTCTTTTCTCCCCATTACTCTTGCAGCATTTTGCATACACACACACACCCTCTGTGCCTATCAACCATGGACACCTCGCTGACCGCCTCCCAGATCCGGAGCATCTTTCTCGACTTCTTCAAGGAGAAGGAGCATCTCTACGTGCACTCGTCGTCGGTGATCCCGCTGGACGATCCGACGCTGCTGTTCGCCAATGCGGGCATGAACCAGTTCAAGCCGATCTTTCTCGGCACGGTCGACCCGAACAGCGACATGGCGAAGTGGGTGCGCACGGCCAACACGCAGAAGTGCATCCGTGCCGGCGGCAAGCACAACGATCTGGACGACGTCGGCAAGGATGTGTACCATCACACGTTCTTCGAGATGCTGGGCAACTGGTCGTTTGGCGACTACTTCAAGAAGGAGATCTGTACGTGGGCGTGGGAGCTGCTGACCGAGCGGCTGAAGCTGCCGAAGGAGCGCCTGTACGTGACGTACTTCGGGGGCCATCCCGAGTCGGGCCTGGAGCCGGATCTGGAGTGTCGCGAGATTTGGCTGAAGCTGGGCGTGAAGGAGGAACACATCCTGCCCGGAAGCATGAAGGACAACTTCTGGGAGATGGGCGAAACCGGCCCGTGTGGACCGTGCTCGGAGCTGCATTTCGATCGCATCGGTGGCCGCAGCGTGCCGGAGCTGGTCAATATGGACGATCCGGACGTGCTGGAGATTTGGAATCTGGTGTTCATCCAGTACAACCGCGAGCAGGACAGTTCGCTGAAGCTGCTGCCCAAGAAGCACATCGATTGTGGAATGGGGTTCGAGCGGCTCGTGTCGGTGATACAGGACAAGCGGTCGAACTACGATACGGACGTGTTTATGCCGCTGTTTGATGCGATTCAGAAGGGCACGGGTGCAGCAGCATACCAGGGCCGGGTCGGTGCGGACGATAGTGACGGGGTGGATATGGCGTACCGTGTGCTGGCGGATCACGCTCGTACGATCACGATCGCGCTGGCCGACGGTGGATTCCCGGACAACACTGGGCGCGGCTATGTGCTGCGGCGCATTCTGCGTCGTGCCGTGCGGTACGCCACGGAGAAGCTGAACGCGAAGCCGGGATTCTTTGCCACGCTGGTGGATACGGTGGTGCAGCTGCTGGGGGAAACGTTCCCGGAGGTGCGCAAAGATCCGCAGCACATCAAGAACGTGATCAATGAGGAGGAGCAACAGTTCCTGAAGACGCTTACCCGCGGACGTAATCTGTTGAACCGCACGATCGCGAAGCTGGGCAATAGCAAGGTGATTCCGGGCGATGTGGCCTGGCGCCTGTACGATACGTACGGCTTCCCGATCGATCTGACGCTGCTGATGGCGGAGGAGAAGCAGATGACGATCGACATGGAAGGGTACGAGAAGGCCAAGCACGAATCGTACATTATATCGCAGGGCAAGGAAAAGTCCAAGACGGCCACGATCGATCTGGACGTGCACGGCATCTCGGAGCTGCAGGAGCGCAAGGTGCCCGCGACGGACGATTCGTTCAAGTACCGGTACAAGGCGGAATCGATCGACCCGCTGGCGCAGTACGTGTTCGAACCGTGCACGGGCAAGATCGTGGCCCTGCGCTTTAACAACGCCTTCGTGGAGGAAGTGCAGGCCGGCCAGGAGTGTGGAGTGATACTGGATCGTACCAACTTTTACGCCGAAAGCGGCGGCCAGATCTACGACCAGGGCTTTCTGGTGAAGGTGAACGACGAGAGCAGCGAGTTTAACGTGTCGCTCGTGTACAACCGGGGAGGATACGTGCTGCACATTGGTGTGGTTGAGGGTACGCTTCGCGTCGGGGACGAGGTGCACTGCCACATGGACGTAGTGCGCCGTCAGCTGACGATGAAGAATCATTCGGCCACGCACGCCCTCAACCACTCGCTGCTAAAGGTGCTCGGCCAGGACACGGATCAGCGAGGCTCGCTGGTGGTGCCGGAGAAGCTGCGGTTCGATTTCACCAACAAATCGGCTATGACCATCGAGCAGGTCGCTGAAGCCGAACGGTTGACGCGCGAAGTCGTGAAGCGGAATGTGCAGGTGTACGCGAAGGAAGCGAACCTGGCAGTCGCCAAGACGATCCGCGGATTGCGCTCCGTGTTCGATGAGGTGTACCCCGATCCGGTCCGCGTCATTTCGTTCGGTGTGCCGGTAGAGCAGCTCGAAGCCGACCCAACAGGGGAGGCCGGTGTGATCAACTCGGTCGAGTTTTGCGGTGGCACCCATCTGCACCAGTCCGGCCACATGGTGGACTTTGTCATCACGACGGAGGAAGCTATTGCGAAGGGAATCCGGCGCATCGTCGCACTGACCGGACCGGAAGCGCT
This sequence comes from Anopheles arabiensis, assembly GCF_016920715.1. NCBI lineage: Eukaryota > Metazoa > Arthropoda > Insecta > Diptera > Culicidae > Anopheles > Anopheles arabiensis. The sequence continues at coordinate 38,372,527 of NC_053518.1, forward strand.
AAAAGCGTTAAAAAAGACGGAACTGCTCGAGCAGGAGCTGAGCAAACTGCGGGCCACGATCGACGGGGATAAGGAGGGCCGGGAAGCGAAGGAGCACGTGAAGAAGATTATCGAGCTGACGGACGATGTGTCGCAGGCGACCATACCGTACGTGAAGAAGGACGAGCTGCGCACGGTACTGAAGGGGCTGAAGAAGGCGCTGGACGATAAGGAGCGTGTCGCCAGGGCGGCCGTCGCTAGCGGTGTGGTCGAGAAGGCGAAGGAACTGTCCCAAGCGCACAAGGACGCACCGTTCCTGGTGCAGCGGCTCGAGGCGCTGAACAACACGAAGGCACTCGATTCCGCCCTGAAGGAGGTGCGCAAGGTCAATCCGGAGCAGTCCGCGCTGTTCGTGTCGGTGGACGAGGATTCGAAGAAGATTTTCTGCCTCGCCAGCGTACCGAAGTCGGCCGTCGACAAGGGCCTGAAGGCGAACGAATGGATCTCACACATTGCGCCGGTTATGGGCGGCAAGGGTGGCGGTAAGCCGGAGTCCGCCCAGGCCTCCGGAGGAAACTTCGACAAGGCGGACGAGATTCTGGAGTTGGCTCGCCTTTTCGCCGCCTCGAAGCTGGAGTAAGCGCGTGCAACGGCGTTCCGGTGAAGCATTTCGCGTGTAGTGGCAGGTGTAGTGTACTGGCCTGAAAGACAGCGACCTTGATCGTATCGGGAGAAACTGTGAAGTGCATTTCGGCATGTTTTGTGCATTTTTTTACTCTATTTTTTGCGTTTCTTTCCCGCCCCAACAATGCAACAATCGCAAGCTAAAGCTTAATAAAGATTACTCGTTTATTACTCAATGGCCACCAGTACTGCTTGTGTTTGCTTCCCCCTTGCGCTATCCCTCCCTTCATCGTGGTCCTTCCTTTTGCTCTTCGGCGGTTGTTTCACTAGCTTCCCGTGCCGTTCGACTCGTCTCATAGATGATCCGAATTTCATGCAGCATTTCTGCGATGTTAGTGCCCATCTTGGCGCTGATGGGAATAACCGGCACATCGACATGGTGTGCCAGCAGCTCCACATTTCGCTCCGCCTCGGGAAGATCCACTTTGTTCGCAATGATAAACCGGGGGCGCGTCACCAGCTCCTCACTGAACATGCTCAGTTCGTGCAGGAGCGTGTGATAGTGAACCCACGGTTCGTCGGCCGATACATCGATCACGAACAGCAGCGCATTGCAGCGTTCCGCGTGCTTCAGGAACTGTATGCCCAGTCCCTTGTTCTTGTGCGACCCCTCGATCAAGCCGGGCAGATCCGCCACCGCAATCTGCTCGTAATCATCGTACTGCACCATCCCGAGGTGCGGCTTGAGGGTGGTAAACGGGTACGCTGCTACCTTTGGCCGGGCCCGGCTAATCGCCCGCAACAGCGTGCTCTTTCCCGCGTTCGGCAACCCAATAAAGCCGATGTGCGCCATGCTGCGCAGTTCCAGCGTGTACGCCGTTTCCTCCCCAGTGGCACCGAACTCCGCCACCTGCGGTGCCTGCTCGAGATCGCTCTTGAAGAAATGGTTTCCCTTCCCACCGGCACCACCGCGTGCTGCCACAAACATCATGCCTTCGCTGCTGAGGTCGCCCACCACCTTGCCCTGGGGATTGCGTACGATCGTCCCGATCGGTACCTTCACGACCGTGTGGTTTGCGTTCTTGCCGTGACAGTCCTTGGTCGCACCCTTTTCCCCATCGTCCGCACGGAGCAGCGAAGTGATGTGGTTAAGATCCTTTACGTCCTGCGTGGCCTGTAGCACCACGTGCCCACCGTTACCACCATCGCCTCCATCGGGGCCGGCATTTTCATTGCACCACAGGCGGAGGAAGGAAACGCATCCGTCACCACCCTTGCCGCCGATGGTGCGTACGTGTCGACAGTCGACAAAGTACTGTGTCTGTGAATTTGTTAAATGCAAATGGTTAAACACTAACAATTAACAACAAATCGCGTCGAATATTCTCACCGTGGGTTTGCTGGATTTGGGCTTTTTGCTGCGCAATGGAACGGCTATCCTTTGATTAGAGTAGCGGGCAACGTCTTGCAGCAGCACACGTCTTGCCGGTGCAATCACTTGACTTTGGCGTGTGGCTAATAATGTGCGAAAAATAGTGCTCCACATTTTAAAACACGTTTCACTCGTTCAGCACACAAAAACGGAGCACAATTTTGCATAACATTCGGACTGGTTGCACGTTTGTTTACGTTGCCGGTTTGTTGTGGGTTTTGAAGAGTGACAGCTGATTTGCACTATGGAAGCTGGGGCGGTCATGCGACATGGTTGCAGTTAAACCGATTTTATCAATTTAAAATTATTGAGAATGATGACTGCATTTAATATCACGATATTGTTGTCTGCAATTAAGATCAATGCAAAAGAGTATTTAAAATAACTTTAACTATTTCGTGAAAGTCATCATGATACGTGTTAGAACTCTTGCAATAATGAATAGGGCCGACAAAGAATCAGCAATCGTGATGGGTAAAGTTGGCAAAAATCCGGAGTCAACTCCGATCCGACTCCGATAAATTCGGAATCGACTCCGGAAGGTAGGTCCACGCTGCAATATCCGGAGTCGTTTGGAATCGTCAGAAATGGTCCGGAGTCGTCCGGAGTCGTTCGGAGTCGTCCGGAGTCGTTCGGAGTCGCCTGGAGTCGGAGTCATCCGGAGCCGTCTGGAGTCGCCCGGATTCGTTCGGAGTCGGAGTTGTCCGGAGTCGTTTGGAATCACCCGGAGTTGGCGTCGTCCGGAGTCGTCTGGAGTCGTCCGAAGTCGTTCGGAGTCGTTCAGAATCGTCCGGAGTCGTCTGGAGTCATCCAGAATCGGCTACAGTCGAAATCATCCGGAGTTATCTGGAGTCGGCCGAGGTCGGCTTGAATAAGTGAAAGTGAAACGGGGTGCACGGGGGACGGTCCATTCTAGGCTTGAACCCATGTAGGGGATGAGATTGCTTTTTATAACTCCTCATTATATTGCTGTCCTTTTCTTGCAATGTGTTTTGAAAAGCTTCATCTAATCATGACGTTTATTCTCTTTTAACTTTCCGAGCAAAAATCAGTAAGAATGGTAGTGTGGTCAGATACGTGCTTTAGTGCTGGTGATTTCCATTACAGTTTAGTATTTTAAACAATTGTATCATCGTTGTAGCTATAGCAATTCATAACTTCAATGCGAAACCATACAACAGCACAAAGGGAAAGAGAAAGCTCTAAAAGCTAGGAATGCTCCACTGTAACGGTATCCCAACAACAGATGGCGCCACCAGCTTTTTTTTGTTGCTATTTTTAGAATGCATCGGTCGTTTGCCGTCTGCTAAACGAAGTCTTTTTAGATTCCGTTTAGGTTGAGAGCTTGAGTCGTTTAGAATCCGTTTAGTGGTCGTTTAGTGGATTTGTGACACTTGGGTAACGACTAACTTCCACAATCCGAATTCTCTCCTTTATAATAATTCACACGCTCATCGGCTAATACTATCGTGCAACAATTCTTACATGTATATATGAAGGTTACTAGGACACTAGTCTACTAATGCCAGTACAAAAGATTCATTTTTTTATTGGTGAGCAAAAAAGGCATTTTGATTTCATCCGACCTATCTGACAATATGTTAAACAAATTAAGCCTAGTTTATGTATATGTATTAGTTATGGGTGGAGCGACCCGAAACTACCGGGATGGAGCCATCCGTAAGTGACGTTCTTGAGGTCGTTCGGACCGACCAGAAAGGTAGAAGCAGGTTCAGAAGGTGCAACGGTTCCGGTAGATGCAAGAAAGCATTAGCGACTCCAACCCGTTAGTGCAGCGAGTTCGGGTCGGGTATCTAATCTACTTCGGCACGACCCGAACACGTTGCATCTTGCTGATCATTCGAGTCGACCCCAACTCGCTGCATCCACGGGTCGGAATCGATTCCGAAAGGTTCGCACTCGACTCTGGATCGGGACGTGAAATGAATCGGTTGACCTACCACTAGTGTGTATACATAAATACTTATGTATGAAACATATTTGAAATTTAAAAAATCACTGTAATACTATTTTATTGATAATTTTGTACGATCAATAAAACTACAACGATTTTGTAGTTTCTATACGTTCATGAACCAACCATGAACAAAATCGTTAAAATATTAGTGTTATTATTTCAGAGTAGTTTTAAAACTTATTCAAAGTATAAGCAAATAGAACCTAGCGAAACAACTCACGTCAGGGTTATTTTGATTATTGATAAGCCGGAAAAAATGAAAAATGCCAATTCTTCACACATTACTAGTTCTTAATTCTTCACAGTTTTACACTACTAAACTCTACATCTATGCGAACCAGATAATCCAATCCAACGCTAGTTGAATCAAGAAAAGTTTAGCTTTGAGACTAGTTTTAATTAGGAAGTTCGCATACCAATGCGACAAGCCGTGCGCACTTTGCTGCTGCAAATGTGCTAAACATGTGACGAGCAGCTTGGGCGAATGGTACGTAAGAGAAGCATTTATATGCTACCGTGACGTCACAGCGCAACCATTACTCACTATGATTTTTTCTATGAGATATAATTCAGTTTAAACACTGATAAGATAAACCTTACGTTAGTAAACAGAACGTTTAAATGACAAAGCAGATAGATTAATATAAGATAAAACAATCACAACAAGCGACCGTTATACGGAAAGGTGTTATGAAGCTAATTGGCCACGCGGTGCCGGCTGAAATCAGCTAATCATGTATCAATGGACCATCGATGGGCTGTGTTGTGAGCGGGTTTATTTTTGTCACCTTGGCGCGGCACACAACAAAAAGCCCTAATTGCCAGACGTCTGTATTAGCGCGGTCTCTGTGTTGCTTTAGAGGGGGATTGTTGATGGGTGGTATGTATGGAGCTGACAAACGGTGCAAAACCAATGGTAACGGAATGAGCCATTCATAGGGTGGCTTATTTTGGGAACCGTTCCAATCACTGCCGAATCGGCGCTGTATTAATCAAACATATTTTCGCATTTTATTTTACCTCTTTATCAGGCAATATTGCCTCTCCTGTAAGCTCGAGCGAGAAAGCTTAAGAAGCATGTTTAGATTAAAATATAAAACACACATACACATATTCACTCGAAAGGGAAAAATTTAATAAAAAAAAACACTAACGTCGCGTGCAACACAATTACGTGTATGTGTGCGTGCGTGCCTATGCGTGTGTCTGTGCGTGCAGCAGAGCGTGACGAACCATGCGTCTCCATTGAGTAATACGAGCGTGCGACAGGACCTTACAAACAAAGCCATACACCAGCCCTACACAGAACCTCCGCCCTCCCCCCATTACGCTTGCCATTCGCTAAAGGACCCTTCATCGACGTTTGAATGTGTTAGATCGGTGCCAGACCCCTATCCAGACGCTTCGAGAGGTACATTTCGTGGAGTTGGTCGTGGGTTTGGTGCCACCCATTTGGGCAGAAGAAGAAGAAGAATAAGAAAAAATCGGAACAATCCATCGGTACGGTATGTCACGACCTTCGGCAGAAGCTAACTAACACCGGGCCGCGAAAAAAAAAGTGAAACACACACACAGACCCTGACGCGCGTTCGGAAGACGGGACGGCGAGCGTTTTAGGAAACATTCTTTCCGTTGCGACTTTCAGTCACCGTCTGTCGCTGGTCAGGAATAGATCGTGCTACCAGTGTGTCAGTGTCAACGTGTGTGTGTGTATGTATGAGTGGAGCAAGCTCGGATCGGTTCGGCTGGCCGGTGTATGAGCTGAGTGTATGGTTTTGTTTGTTTGGTGAGCAAGTTTGTTTGCGTTTCTCAGTATGAGGCGTGAGTAAAGAATGCGGTTCACTTCACCGTTGCACCGAAGTGACAGCCAGTTAGTGAGTGTCTGTGTGTGTGGTGCGTGTGTGGTTTGTTGTGATTTTTGTCTGCACCGATGAGATCATCACTGGCGGTGTGAGCAATCGCGAGAAATGGTTTTAGGTTTCGTATTTTTTTAAATTATTTTTTTATAGCAATATGAGTGATGGAATAGGATAGCTGAATTTGGGTTTTGTATAAAATAATTAAGTGGTATGGTTTAATATAGTTAGTATTGTAACGAACATACCCAACCGCATGGAGTGCTGCTCGCCACTCTGCGCTACTCCCTGCGTAGGGATTTCAGTGTGCGAGCGTGCGGGCTGGTGAATTATTAATGGTTCCCGTTGCGACACTCGCTCACACGCCCTGACCAAATCGACACTGGACTATCAAATTGTCCATCAAGAAAAAAAACCTCTCCCACACACACACACACACACACACACACACACACACACACACACAGCTCCCACACAGAAGTGGACCCTCTTCCTCACCCTTGTACGGGACGTTCGTTCACTGGTTGCTTTGTCCTGTAATCGGAGCCGACTGGCACGTTGTTCCTCCCGATTTGGTTTCCGTTGCGTGGTCCGGCGAACGGTGGAAAGCAAAAGGGCCATCGAACTGGCTGGCGCCTTCAACACGTGTGGAAATGGAGAACGTGTGAATTAGTTCCATGAAAACAAATGGGGGGAAAAAGAAAGCATTAATGTGTGCAAGCGTGTGTGTGTATTGGTGACCCAATTTTGTCGCTTGATGGTAATACATTTGACCTGGTAAAATATCAAAAGGAACGTTTTTTTGGGGGGAAAATGGCATGCAAAGCAGTATTTGAATTTTGAAATTCCTTCCCCGGTGGAAAAGTAGTGTAGAAAACTCTGTGGCGAAAATTCCTAGCTAGTAAAAGGTGACTTACAAACGGTGACGGTAACAAAGGCGAGCATGCTTTCCTTGCTAGACGGAAATGGACTTCTAGGAACTGCACAAGTAGTGTGCTCTATTCCCAGCGAGTACATCAGCGAGGACTTCAGGCAATCACAACAGAAATAAAGGAGCAAGTAAATGCTGCTGAAAGAGCACATAAAACCAGTGAAGCACCACCACAGATATGACGCTTCGTGGCCACCACGAGCACGTGTTGGAATTGCAGGAAGGCTCTTCATTTTAAAAATTTAATACCACAAAAGGAAATGAAGGTAGTAAAGCTGGCATAAAAAGCGCCAAAGCGCTTGATAGGGATTGTCCTTTTTCGTTGGCTTGGCTTTCAAAACTTGAACTGTGACGCAGCGCCGAATGTAAAAAAATCTGCCAGTGGAACTCGTAAATAACCCTCAAAATGTTTGGCTCGGAAGAAGCAAAAGGAGGGTGGCGGAATAGAACGAAAAAAATCCACGAGAACGGTACGAGACCGTACCTGCCGGGTGTTCTTTGATTGGAGTTGGTGCATTCAAGTCCGCCAGTGCGGTAAACGGTAAAGTTTCGGTTACTTTACAGCTTCGTTTGTCTGCTACCCGTCATCCTGGATGAGGCACAGGGTTGGCAAAGGGTAGGTGCTTTGTCTTAGCTGTGTTGGCTTGGAAATCGGACTGTAAATAGATTCACTTGCTTTAGAGTCTTGCAGTAGGAGGTTTAATAAGGATAGAGAATTAGTTCAAGAGTTGAAGAGATAAAACCGGCTCCCCCTCTTATGGCAAGATGAAGAGAATTACTTAATGCAGGAATGTGCAATGATTTCACTCGCATCTCTCTGTGGAGCAATGCATCGTGTCAGAGTAAAATAGTTGCTCTGGTCTAGGTCGAGCCTGATCTTTCGATCGTGGTAGGAAGAGTGTGCATCATTGTACTAGCCCTGCACAGAACATTATCGTAAATCGAGCATTTTTATGGTATTAGACGGAGAAGTAAAAAAATCATAGTTAGGGAGGTTAGTGAGAGCGGAAGCTAGTGAGAATGAATGGAGCTTAGCGATAGGTACGGGTAATGGCAATGTAGCCAGGCGATTTTTACAGTTGTCTTACAGTTGCATAAAACGACGCGAGGCTAGCGTATAAATTGCATCACGGCTCGTTTAATAATGCATACAGCAATTGCAATTTCATTGCAGAGGTCGTTGGCCTTGCTTGTTGCGGTATGATAGGTTGCTTTTTATTAAAATTTCTCTTTGGTATAATATAAATTGTAAATAAATGGGAGTTCCTCAATGATTGAAAAGCAGATTTAAATCTAAATTATCACAATGACCATTCCCTTTTTTGAATGCCATCCTCAGCGGCTAGCTCTGGGAGTTGATTCTGCCATGACTCACCTGCCAAACCCCACTATGTTTGGAGACGATGGCACTACCCTTTGGTAGCTAAGCAAAGACATATACCAACACAGATCAAATAATTGATAAGCGAAAAAAAGCAAACGAAACGTCGACGGCTCTCGAGACTGAAAGGCACCACTCCACGCACACTCATTTGGATTGACTATCACGCACGAACCCACCGGCCCGTCGGCTAGTGCGAACCATCGACCATAAGTCAAATGGGGGAAAAGAGATAAAAAAACGGAAGAGGATGAGTAGTAAAAATAAGCCATGGTTGGTACAGTTTTTACACGCGGTCAAATTTTCACTATCGCTGGAGTCAATCTGCAGGTTGCCGCAATTGATGTGGTCATGAATTAAAGGTTAAACTGTCACAAGCTTCAGTAGCACTCGGACTACCGTGATGTTGATTAAAAGGGAGTGAATGGTCACTGTGGAGCAGCACAGGTCAATCATGAAACGATGACCTTTTTATAATTTATACGTGGCTTCGCATGTTACATGTATCGAATTATTTACCAAAGTAAGAGACAAATTGTATTACCTTTCGATGGAATCATATATGCAATAAAAAAGGAAAACAATCACCATGTAATTAGTAAAATTCAGTTTCTGTTTGTAAGTTATGTATGTCTGTCTAAACAAATTTTCAGAAGGTAATAAGCGCCTATTTATTATGAAGGTGCTCTAGAATACTATGATTTATCAGTTATAATGCAGCTGAAAAAAAAATCAAAACTCATAATCATTATTTAATAAAAAAGATGATTGAAATGAATAATAATATGAACTATTATTATTCATATTATTATTCCTTCAATTCTAGTCCATCTACTACAGGTTCCATTTTGTACCTTAACACCTACTTCAACTCAAGCATGAAATGGACAATTTAATGGTTGCTAATTATCAAAACAGAATTGAAGTGATTAATAAGATATACAGCGTTAGAGAAACATTAAAGAACAAAATAAAACAAGTTACTCAATGTAAACATTAGTACACTTGTTTTTCTTTCTAATGCTAATGTAACTTTAATTATTGAAAATATTTATATTTTGTCTGTCTATCAAGCATAAAACAGCGTTTTTAAATACAAGTTGATAATCAGCTTAAAATATATGATTTATGTTTATTTAAGTCTGTTAAATACATAAATACAAAAGGAGATGTATTATTTTTACAAAAAAATTTAATTAAACCATAAAATAACGTATTATGTAACAGAAAAGTTAGAAATCATGCTCTATCCTACCCAATACCATAAAATATTACGCGTTTACTACGCTCGATTATATGACTGATCCATTGTCGGGTCGGTTGATGGGTAACGATCGACAGCTACACCTTGCACACCGTGCTCAGGCTTACCAGTCACAGCCGCCAAAGGTGATTTTCACTTGTTTTTCACTAATTTTGGAGGTTTTATTTTTAGGTCCCACTAAACCTTAGCTCCCTCCCCCTCCCCCCGTCTACTTGGTCGCGTCCTCCATCTCGTCGGCTGCAATATTGTAGCTCATTGAAAACAAAAAAGGGACGGAAAATTGCGCCAACATAAACCATTTACATCAGCGCTCCACTCTCCATTCCTGGGTTTGAGTTCGCTGTCGTAATCCATCATCGAGGTCAAAGGAATTTTGCGACTACCCTCGGCACCTTTCCCGCCAACCGTTACCGGATCAGTTTTCAGTAGCAACGAAATGTGTCTCTCGTATTTTGTGTTGTTGTTGTTGTTTGTCGTTTTCTTCAACACATCTATCGGACGCAGCGAAGACGCTGCCACACTACCTACTCTAAGTAACGTTCGAGTGCAAGCGCTCGACACGCAAGGTAGCACACTGTTCCATCGTGTGCGGTTTCGGTGCAGCCTCGGGTGCTGTGAGCTGGTACCGAAAATGGAGCGTGACGTCATGGCACAGAGTAGTATAGGGACAAAGAGAGCGAGAATGTTTTTTTTTTGGGATCCTCACTGTCGAAAAATGTCAACTACCGTCATCAGGTCCGGCAGGTTTACGGGTGTCTGTCGTGTTTGGCGGTGCTTGCAAAATGTATTACAGTGCCAATCGAAGGTCAATGTGACGTAAAAATTGGTTGGAAAATAAAACCTTCGAGGAAGTAAATCATTCCTAATCGTTAGCCGCATTCGTTCCAGTAGAATCAAGGCGAGTGTTGCGATTGGTAAAAAACTTTTCCCAAGACGAAGAACACTGATGGTTTAGGTTCATGGATATTGAGAAAAAGTTTTATCCGTTCATTACTAACGAGGTATGATAAACGCTTCGGGAAGTGTATGTTTGTGTTCGTTTGAATGGAACGTTGGCAGCACGGTTCCTTGTTTGGTTTGGATGCGTGAGAAAAACGGCATTTGCAGCTGGTCGATAAATTAAACGTCGACTTATAAAATATGCAAAACACCTCACATCGAGGTTTTGGGGTGGGATTACTTTGAAGCTTTATAAAGGATTGCTGGTGGTATCTGTTCAGAAGAGAGGGGAAAACGCTAACGTATCCAGGCGAATCAATATTTCATTATGAGAAGCATCCGCTTGGGCATTGTAGGTGATGCAACATTTTAATCCAACGTGGGATACTATTCGATCGTAATCAACCACATTTTTAGGAACGCATTGAGCATACACGAAAATCTAAAGCTATTGTCCCAGAAAATGTGTATCTTTCGCCTTTCTTTTCACTCCAGGGGCTTAGTAAGAAAGGCTCCAACAGGTGGTTTACTGCTTCATTTTCACTGCATAAAAAGGTGTTAAAGGCGACAAGGAAATAAAGAATAAAGCAACCCAAATCTAAATCACTTTTTCGGTAGGTGTTGAGTGGATTCTTGCAGTGTCAACCCCAGGACCGTATAATGAAATCATCTTCTTGTAGTCGCACAGTTTTTTCTATCCCTTGTTTTCACTTCACGCCTGTCTAACCAGTTCCTGATCTATATATTTTCTTACCCAGTTTAGGTTGCCTGTGAAGATACAATCTAGAAGGACTATAGAAAAGGCACAGAAAATAAAAACCGCAAAAAGGACAAACTCCTCGCCTGGTAAAGTGCATAAAGCGTGGTGCTTTTGTTTGAATACAAATTATAAACTGTGATAATCCGTACAGGGGACGAAGGATATGTACACCCTGACCCCTGATGATTAGGGTCATCGTAGGTGTAAAAGTGAGTGAGTGCTTTTGTTTCTGAATAAAGATACTGATAAAAAGGTTGTGGATAAAGCAACAGGGAGGTGATTAAGTGAGACTGGTTTAGTAAAGTGTACGCCAGTGTCAAGTGTTGTTTTGTACCGCAGTGAAAAGGAAAATTCCCGTTTTGAGTGTATCTCACATTTTTCGGACAGCGGCCAGAAAAAAACGGAAGAAAGCTCTAGTGCAATATACGTTATGTGAGTGTGTTTGTGTGAGTGGGTGCTTGTGGAGTGAAAACCAAAGTCTTGGCAGCAAACCGGAAGGTTCGCACTCTGTTGCTTCAGCTCGTAAATCGTGTACCTACTTGAGCCAGCAACCTTGCAGTCGTTTAGGCTTCTTCTTCTAGTTTCCTGTTCCACGCGCCACTAAACGTGTGTGTGTGTGTGTGTTTTATCAACGGTTTTTTTGTTTTGAGTTTCATGGAACACTAGCATGGATTTGATATCGCTACCACCCTGCTCGAGACGCACGGAACTGACGGCAATGGCGAACGAGCAACCGATGGCATTGTCGCCGGCGTCCACCTCGGCGATTAAGATCTCGACGACATTTTTAAAGGTACATGGGACCAATTGGCCAGCAGCTTTATAAATTTCGCTTGTTTCTATCATTCTTCTTTCATTCATAGTTACACGCACGCCCACAATACTTGTTTCTGTGCTTCCTTGAAGGTTTCGTGTGGAAAGCTTCATTTTGGCTATTGTGTCGTAAAGAGGAATATCGATGGTTATGTTTCGTTTATGTTTTCTTCTTCTAGGCGTAGTTGGGCAAGATCCGCTTTTGACGATTCAGATTCAGTTCTGGTACTCAAGTTTGGCGAGGCGTCTTTTCAGATCTTATATAAAAATTGACATTTGAATTTTGTGTATTTTAAAATACCCTGTTAAACTAGAAGTCCTAACCTCCTCGTTTAATAAAGTATTTCGTACATCACTTTGGATGGATCCCTTCACACGAAGGGATCACTTTCAATGAAAAGACAGATGAATTAGAATAAAGGCGCTTCAGTAGAGGCCTTCTATCACAGACCCATTCTTATTTGCGAGTTCGTTAGACTTCCTCGAGAATCTTGCTTAGCTTGTTGGCAGAGCTTCTGGAATTCAAATGAACCTGGGAGGCAGCTTTATTCGATGTCTTCACAAGTAACTTTAAGATCCTGATTCGGCGAACTCTCGGTGGAGCGGGACTTCATTATAATGATGTTAAAACTCATGGCTAATCATTATGCTTTGGATTTGGAACAAAGGACACCACGACATTGATCACATTCTGTGGTCGCCTGAACAGTTCAATGGTCCAATAGCATCATTTTTCTCATCACATATACTGAGGACATATATTTTGTAGACTTAGTTCAAAGCTTTTTATAAACACAAATGTTTCTTTATCGCTGTATATCTTATTTATCACTACAATTCTTTTTTGATCGATTGTTTAAATCTTATACTAGACATGCCAGTTGAAAATTTAATCTTGATGTCAGAAAATATACACCAAGGTAAATGTACCAGTATGTACCAGCAAGTGCTTGTATACTTACAATTTTTATTACTTTTCATGAAAGTTACGTTATTTTTAACGATAAACTACCGTATTATGTTGAGCAATTTTTTATTTGCCGATTTCAATATATTTTTTAGAGACATTCGTGAAAATGCAAACACTGTTTTTGTTCCTATTTTCGGCAGTGTGGTCCTATTTTCGGCAGGATGTGCTCCTATTTTCGGCAACGCGAATACGGGTCAGTAAATGTTTTAACTAATGCCAATAGGTAGACAAAAATGTTTAAAACAGTTTTACACTTTCGCTTTCTTAAGATTGGAGTTGAAAAGTACTTAAATTAAATGTTTCCCATTTTGGTCATTTTGCTGGCATTTTTTACAGTCTCTTTGATGTGAGCTACAAACAAAGTAGGCATTGAAGAAAAGAGACAGTCTTGCGGCTATAGAGTACTGGCTCACAAATTATTATTTTTCTCTCAAGTTATTGAATTATTTACAGTGAAATTGGTGATATTTGATACAATAAATGTGGTTTTATTTGTCGACATACGCATTGTAGTGTTCTAATCAAGTTTTAAATGAATATTCAGCAAAATCAAAAGTGTGTTATTGTTTCAAGTTTCGACAGGAGCCCACAGCATTGATCTGTCAAAAATCAACATTTATCGTTTACCTATTTTCGGCAGCATTTAAAGTGAATAATTAATTCTTTTTAGTAATTTTAAAATTCCATGCGAGCTAGTATAAAATCTGTAATTATATAATCTTTCATAAAAACCTCACTTCCATTGTTTCAGTGCTCTGGTTCTCTTAATAATGAAACCTGCCGAACTATTGGCTGACAGCAAATCTGCCGAAACATGCTGAACTCTGGACATTTTGTTTGATATGTTGAAAAATATGCAACGAAATGATGTGATACTTCGTATATGAATAACAAATGAGTATATCTCTATTTAAAAAATATGTGCTGAGACAATTTTCAACGCGTTTTTGGTTAATTACACGTTTTAGTTACCCTCCCGAAAACAGGTACATTTTCGAATACTGGTACAGTTACCCCATATGTATTGTAAGAATAGCTGTCTTTAGTCCCTTACTGTTCATTATTTTTCTCAGTGACTGTACTTCTATTCTACCTTTTAACGAATTCTTGCTATTTATACAGTATTTTCTACAGCTGGTTGTCTAGTCGTTCAATCCTGGCTCTGTAAATTCTCTACATGGTGTGCTTCTATCGGTTTAGTTCTGTGTCCTGAAAATTTGATCCGAGACTCTCTTTCAAAGAGCATTTGTACTTTGTCATCAATGAGGCCTACAAATGTCTTCGATATATTTGTCGTATGTCCACTGAAATTCGCGATCCTTCCTTTCTTAAGACCCTTGATTGTTGCTGGAATATGCCTGTATCATCTGGTCGCCTGTCCACTTATCTCTGCCCCAAAGGATTGAGAGGATCCAGTGACGATTTACGACGATTGCATTTCGTAGGTCGCTGGGTCATCACTCTATTCCCCTTCCTTCGTATGACGATAGATGCGCTCTATTAGGCCTAGCTAAGTTGAAGCACCGCGTCTCGGTCGCTCAGGCTTCTTTCGTGGCTGACCTGATGCTTAGTAGGATTGATACTCCTTCCTTTGTATCTTGTGTATATTTTAATGCTCCTTGTCACTCCTTACGATATCGCTATCGTCTCCAGATACTTATATGTCCTACACGTTTCGCTCGCATTGAGTTATTTTTAAGACCTATTTCGTCTGTTAATTGTGCCTCAGAGCTGTTCGATTTCAATCTATCAATTCCCGTCTACCGATCCCGTCTTCGATCTTTTTTCATATCATAATCTACTTCCTCCCCTCTTCCATCCTTTTCTTACTCCCGAATATTTGTACGCTTTAGTTAGTAAGCACTCTTGCTGTAACCAGTGGCGGGTTCACAGTGTCGGGGGCCCTTAGCAGTAAGAATTGTTGAGGCCCTCTGTACATGATTACCGGGGGATACCCGGAATACGTATTGAATTACTTCAGAGGACATTTCAACTTAAATTTTGTTGCTGTCGGAGGGGGGGTGGGGGTGCTTAGGGTTTGTCTAGCACGGGGCCCCAACGTCCATCACCCATGGGCCCCTTCTTGCTAATACACTGCCATATTCTATAAACTTTTATTGATAATGGTCTAAAGATTCGCGGGACCACTCATTGACTGGGCCCCCCGCTATTGCTTACTTTGCTTACCGTTAAAATTGCCACTGGCTGTAACCCAACGTGGCCGAGCAAATAATATATATAAACAAAACAAATAACAATAGACTTAACTTTAAAACAAATTATTTTGCAGACCACTTCTTTTAAAGGAGGAAATGCCGAAAATCCAACATCAGAGCCGTAATAATAAACTTAATAAACAAATCAAAAAATTGGCTAATATACGGTAGGGCTTATGTTTTTTGTTCCGTGGCATAAATCGTTACCATTCTAAGGTTATTGATTTTACTCTCAAAGCTGACATAAAATCCTTGAAAATATTTAATTTATCACACTTATAAGGACTCTGTCTTATGCAATACGACCGAAGCCGTTCTTTCTGAATAATATAAATAAGGATTCTGTGATCAGGCCTTTTTGAAATTATTATCAAACTAATGAAGAAAAAAAAAGAGTGGATTCTATGGAAACCAAAAAAGATCAGGTTGATTAGAATGATAATAATCAATATCGCAATGTCATAAGAAATTGCATAGATAGCTCTCTACACCTAACGTACAGATAAATAACCTCAAATCATGATGCACTATCAATTTTCGCATTCAAACAATGATGAGTAGAATGATGAGTGAAAAAAAGAATGAATATTTTTCACTGGGTTAATGGATACTGCAATTCATTCTCAATAGGTTTCACTCAACACAAAACATCCGAGGGGATTGTGGTCACAGCCCACAAAGGCATCGCGTTTCAGGGCGTAATTAAACGCCTGAAGGACAATTAATTGCACGCTTAATTAATGCCGAACAGGCTGTTGAAAATGAGAATAGCGACAGCGGGTGCGATGGCTCGCAAATTAAATGGAATGCTCATAGCTATACCTTCTGTCGGTACTGGAATGTTGTAGTTGATTGATTGCTAATGCAAACTCTATTTACTCGTGCAAAGCATCGGGCTCAAAGAACATTTCCGCATGCATTAAGACGCTTCCGAGTACGATTGATCGAGCAAATACTATTCGCATTATTAGATTCATGATTGTGCATCTGCCTCTGGCACACGATAGCTGGCTGTTGGAACATTTCATTTCAATTCATGCATTTGTGATTGCGCATTCACACATCTGCTGCTGCCGCTTCCGATGCATCGGTGCATCTTGAACGGGCATGATTGTTATCATCATCATCATCATCGTCAATATCTGCGCTCAGCTTATCAAGGTGTAGGGTATGTTTGAACAGGAATACAATAATTTCCCCATGAATCGCTCCATTAGGCAGGGCCGGTGAAGGGTAGGAGAAGGGGGAGAGCTTTTGTCTCGTTTTGTGTCGTTCCATTGAACTGTGCTTCCCGGAGTGTCGCTACACAATTTGCCGACTTTCTTCTTATCCTGGTTCCTCTCCCGCTCCTCGCAGTGTAGCGCCATTGTCGGCGCATTAGCAACGTTGAACAGGTTGCAATTCAACGGCGCCAAGCTATGTGTGTGTCTATTATGCTGCACGCAAGCAACAACCGTGATCGTGTTGGGCAAACGACCCCAAAACCACGACAAACGGGACTCTTGGTTGCATGTGTCGCTTGCCATAGTTCTGCAGCTCATTTTTGCACCGTGCAGCTGAGTGAATTTGATAACGCGCTAGGCACTTCTACCTTACGGAAAGGGGTAGCGCTACTGCACACAATCGCACACACAAGCGAGGAGCGCTGTTAAGAACGCTGACGCCAAGAATGTTGACGCCAATCGGCCGATGTCTCCCCGGCGCGTGCAGGTCCGGCTAACCAAGGGGACCGAAAATAATCATTGTAGCTAAAACGGTTTAATTCGTCGTGCTGTCGGTGAGCTCGGCCTCTTCGGTTTCGCTGCACTTTATTGTACGCCACCCTCTTTATGAGCTCAATCATTACCCCTGCTTTCTTGCCTAGTCGGTTCTAATTTAATCCATCGATAACATCTACTTGCAGACGCCTGTCAAGACGGACCAGGAAATACTCCAAAATTCCATGCTGGAAGATGACCCAAATTCCAACACAATACTCCCAAGCAACGAGCTTAGCGAAGAGCACCGTACGAGCCTGGAGAAACCGGCACGCTGGGGACCACGGCACAAAGGAGCACAGGAGCTGGCGAAGCTGTACAGTAATGGTGAGTGAAGGACGTGATGTTCTTGCTTTGATAATTGAGCTTTCCCATAAGACGAATATTCCGCCCGCGGAGCAGCTGTCTCGTGAGCAGGATGGCTTAATTATGCGCTGCATAGGGTATTTCCGGAACGTGATTGACGTTTTGGACTGATACCTTACGCGATAAGATGATCCGAGAGTGAAATGCGTAAGCACAAAAGCCAAAGGTGTGGTGTCTGTGTAGCTTCTTGTTGGCAGTTGGCAGTAAGGATGTACATATTCACATGCCAGCTACTAACGCAACTGTTATTTGCATCTACGACAAAGGAGTTGTTGAGCTCAAGCACACCATTGAGGGTGATTTAATAACCGCTCTCTGGCTGGACTTGTAGTTTATGATTTGTGCCGGTTAGTGCCTGTGATTAAATTGTTCCATCAGAGAGCTTAGTTGGTGCTTTGCGATTGGTTGCTAAACGACAATTGGAGCAAAGGTTTCGTGTTGATAGGGCGCATGTAGATGGACTTATAGAATGGAGCACTAAGAGGTAACGGATAGGACAGGCAAGGACTAGGAAATTAAAATGCATTCTGCCAACAATATCTGTCATGGGAAACTGGTAATTATTTTCAATAGAAACCTTTCATTTCATAATTGAAATGCAATTGGTTTTGTGCCGGTCATGTGTATGATTTTTTGTATGAACTATTGAATCCCAAATGTTGCACACCTTGATGGTTTTATTCCATTATGGGGTTAGTTTAATAAATAATTTTATACTAATGTTTAATACTGTCATAAAATGCTTTTAGCCAATCAAAATAGGTGCAACAAAAACTAATTCGTTTTTTTTTTAATTGATTGAACTTCGTTTAGTTATCCGTTTACTGCATACTATGAAGGATTATGAGCGTTTTTAAAAAGTCTGCACATCGATGATATTTAACAGATGTCTACTACATACTAGACAATACTAGCAAACGTCATGATGCGAGAACCTACCAATATCCGGTCTCCGTTGTCATGAAAATGTAAACTCATTGTGCTTTCCTTTATTAACATCTATTTTACCCAATTTACATACTAAACGAGAAGCGATAAATTACATAACTGGTAGCTATGGAATGAATTGGTGAGGATACTATTTCAAAATTCTGCTCTGGATCTCTTTGCATCAGATCATTGCCAAACAATTCTATAGAATCATACAAAAAAGCACGAAAAGAAATCGATCACCGATGTCGCTTTATTTTTCCCGTACGACATTCCATGCCGTCTGATGCACTTTCGCTTTACCCACTGTTGCTGTTTCGATTGCTTGCGTCCGACAGTTGGCAATATTTTTTGTGCCAACTCAAACACAACCTTGAGACAGCGCACAGTGAAGGATATGCATTACCTTCTGTTGCATTCGATTTGGCAACCAGTGTTCAAAAATGCTTTCGCTCATTGAACGGATAAGGTCAAACGTGTTTGTAGTGGAACCGTTCGAACTAGGATGACAATAAATGCTCCATTTTCTACAGCACTAAAGCAGCGCTGAGACGATGGCTTGTGCTATAAATATGTCTTTCATTTGTTTGTTATGTTGGCTGGGAAATGTTAGAATGAATTCTAAAGGTTAGCACTATATATAGAACACGGGAGCTTTTTCCTTGCTTTATAGTAATTATACACTTGTTTGAAGATATTTGTATTCGTCGGATCCAGGGTAAAGCGTTTGCCCGTTTCGACTCCGCAGCTCCATTAGGTCGTTCCGACAGACTTTTGTATTGCTCGGCGGTATGAAGCACACCAACAGAAAGCCATCGGAACCGGATGTACTATACCGGTCCTTCACAATCCCCTCAACTAACCCACTTTTGATTGCTAGAACCAACGACTTCTGCGAAACTCAACGAGTGGCGGTGGTGTTGTTGGTAGCTGTAGTTCCATCGAGAAGCACCACGGGACATCACCACCTTTGTGACCCCGTGCGCCACATTGTTCGGTATGCCCGGAGGGCCATAAATAGCTCCCGCACAGCCAATCGGTCAGAAGCCTTGTTTGGTTGAGTGGGTTTGCTACAGGTTTCACATTTGGGCTACCCACCAAATGGACCGACCATTCTGAACCGGTTGGCGACGCCTGGTCATTAGCCGGCCAGTCGAAAGATTGTTTTATGTAAATGAGATTTGACTGTTGATATTTACCCGGTCGGTTCTGTTCTGTCGTTTCCTTCCGCACCTACAGTCAATGAGCTCCATTTGGCAGTGTTTGTTTCTGCTTCCTTTAAGAGGGCACGGGTGTACAGCTGCACCCCATGATGGCGAACGAAAGGTACAGGTGGTGTTTAAGCAACTCATACTCATCATGCTATACACTAATGGGGCACGCTTAGTCGGTCACGGGAGTTGCGGTTAGCATCAAGTTGATTCCAGATTACTGCGAAATTGGCCGTAGAAAATCGTGGCACATGGTACGTGGTATAGCTGCTTGCCTTGCTCAGGACGTCACTGACGATCGATTGGATTTTTGGTTTGGGTGCGCTTTTATGGCTGGCAAAAAGGAGCGAGGTGGTTGTAGTGAGGTGAAATGAATTTGGTTATTTGTGTTTTAATGAACGAGAAAGCAAAAATGAAAACTAGACTTTTTTTATTCAGCAGATCTGTCAACTCGTACTACTTAACAACTTGCGTCATGGGTCGACTTGCAAAAGAAACAAAAAAAAATGAAATAACATGAATAGAGGATAGGATCGTGAAATGTTGTTGGAGTATATTTGAAATACTCAAGTATTATATTTCATATTGTGTATTATATGAGTGTATGATGAAGCAACGAACTTGAATGAAGTTAGTTTAATTGTTTTAAACCACTCATCGGCCTAATTGCTAAACCACTCATCGGCCTGGGCATCCATGGCTGCGTGGTACACAAAAAATCTTGTAAACGGTGGGGCTCGGGTCAATAATAAGCCGTGACCATGAGTCGGACCCATATTGTAATAAGTTTGGTTCGGACGCGACGGATAGTTCAACAATGCCATACTATAGACATCACTCTTCAGGTATAATTGTGAGCACGATGGTGGAGGTTTCGGACAAACACAACTGAATTAAATACACATTTCACTTTGTTTAAAAATCGAGACTTGACCGACCAAGACTTAGCAGTGTCACTTCACGACTGCACGTACTGTGCGTAACTGTGACTCTAACTGTCTCCGTACGTCTGTCTGTCTGTGTCTCTGTGTCTCTGGTCTCATCTTACATCTTTATTTATACGGTACCTTTCTTCAATTCGATTTTGCGTTTACTTTCGCTTTGTGTCGGTTATGCTGAGGGTTAGGTTTTTCGGTTAACATATGGTTGCAATTATTATGTAAGGTCAGTTCTGGGTTCTGGCGCTTACGTGGTGTTTTGTTTCCTACGCTTACGATTAACGGTTCTGTTTGTACACACGAGGGTACGTTGTCTCCTATTTCATTATTTATGAACTGATGGTTGCTATTATGCAATGTTATTGTTTTTACGCTTTACGCACTTGAAACGTTTTTGTGCTGGGTAATGTTTTTCGCACCTACAGGGCTGTGTGCGGGTTGTGTGGTTTAAGTGTTTTGGACAAGGGTTTTTCTGCTGACTTACAATTCCTGGCGTAAGGTTATTTATGTGGTTTGGTTTGTGTTAATTTCTTGAGTGGTTATTTTATCCTTTTTTGTGTGTTGTGTGGTGTTGACAATTTGTGTTTATTAAGTGTGATGAGAATTGTGTGTGAATTGATTATAGACAGTATAGCATGTGCATGTGCATGCTACAATATATTATAAGAATATATATAAAAAAAAAACTATTGCAAAAGTCCTGAACGGCTAAATTAAAATTCGTATTTCGTAAGTGTTTGCAAAACGGTCATTAATAGCAGAATAGTCAAACATACTGAGAAAGAAATATGCCAGCGGATGCTAATTTTAAGGAAACAATTACATTTATCAGTATTGCAAACAAAACAAAAAGATGGAAGGGCTGTGAACCGGGATAAGAATTGTATAGAAAATTGCACCAAGATAGCATTAGTCGTATAGGGTAATTATAAAAGGACATGAAAAGAGAATAGGATTGCTTATAGAGATGCTTGATTGAAAACCTTTAAATGTGCCTTGCAGTCAGTAAATACATTTGATGCATTTTTGCAAATCCCTGTAACCGGGCGAAATTAAATAGTTTAATCAAAACAACTTTTACCAACATATTGTTACGCTCGTAACAACAAACGCTTTCCAGCAGGCATATTTTCTTGTCGAATGTTCAATGGTTTCAGATCAACCAAAACGCATAATTTTATGCAGATAAAACTGTTTTAAATTATGCTTATTTTACGTGCAACGACAGTATAATATCAGATTTTTCTTGAAACGATAGTTAGGTAGTAAAAGCACATCACACGGCATGTGACATCATGTGCTAATTTTGACCAACACTGTCAATCATGCAATGCGTTAAACGTAACCACAACAGAGATAATTAAAAGTACCTTGCACTTATACGAAATTGGTGGCAAGCATTTTGATGATTGTATGATTGATGATTGACCCTCTGAAACCTCATAATTGACAGTTGCGGTTTAATGTAATTAATGTCAAGACCGGGAAAGCTCGCGTCTGAATTTAGCTTCTTTTTTATTGCCCAGTGTGGTTTGTTGAGGCGTGGAATGTTTAATTAATATCATTTCGTTTCTTATTGCGGTTATGTGAGGGTTACCACAAGCTATGTGACTTCACAGACACCGTGTTTAGTGGTTTTGAATTAAAATAGTTTCCTCTTTATAGGTTTACTTACTTCCTCTTTCCCTTCTCAGTGGTTTTGTGTGTACATTGTGCTTGTAAAGGGTTTTTTTTTCTATACAACACCAGCATAATTGTTTATTCGTATCATTCCAGGAAAGCGAACTCAGGAGCTGATCTGTGTCTATATTTGCATCTCACTAATGATACTGAATTTGGGCTTAATATTGCGGCACTTCCGTTTGGAGCGCATCAGCAACGTAGTAGTGGCCGCCATTTTTGGCATTCTGACGGCAGATTTCGGTTCGGGGCTGGTACACTGGGGTGCCGACACCTGGGGTTCCGTAGACTTGCCCATCGTGGGTAAGGTAGGTTGTGATTGGATTGAAGGCTTCTGAATGCTTCGCAACACTAAACGTTTTCCTTTTTTGTTTTCCTTCGTGCAGAATTTTCTTCGGCCATTCCGGGAGCATCATATTGATCCGACGTCCATCACGCGCCATGACTTTATCGAAACGAACGGGGACAACTTTATGGTCGCACTGCCGATTCTCGGGAAGTTGGCGTGGAACTTCTTCACCAAAACGAACGCAGAAATACAGCAGGACTATGCCATCAGTGCGTACTTGTTTCTCTGTTCAATCTTCATTGCCATGACGAATCAGGTAAGTGGGTTAAAAGAGAGATTTCTAGTACCTTTTCGGGGAACAAGTTGTTGTACAGTTGACTGAAGTATCTATTACTGCATACCATTTTTCCATTGACAGATTCACAAGTGGTCCCATACGTACTGGGGCCTACCGAAGTGGGTCCTGTTTCTGCAGAATCATCATATCATTTTGCCAAGACGCCATCATCGCATTCACCATGTGGCACCTCACGAAACGTACTTCTGCATAACGACGGGTTGGCTGAACTGGCCGCTGGAAAAGATAAAGTAATTCCTTATTCACGAATAAATGAACCATGTGATGTGCGTACGAGAGCATTCAATTTATTTTTCTGTTCAACAGGTTTTGGTCAACGCTGGAAGCAATCATTGAACTATCGACAGGCCATAAACCCCGGGCGGATGATTTCAAATGGGCTCAAAAGCGTACTTGATCCTTTTCCATCATGGTGTTTCCGCTAAACCTTACCATGCAGGCTGGACAATTGTATTGCGTGATATCAAAAGTTCTGAGCTAGGATGATAACGATATTGGTAAAAAGCGAACAAACGGACTAACAGAATCGCATTTGAATTGCACTCACACAAAACCCATTTTACCAGTAGTGTTTTGTACAAATAACAACGCGATGGCCGAAAAGAAGCTTCAGCGCTGCTTTAAACCGTACATCGTTGCTTTATGTATTTTAGAACAGTTTTTATCGTACGTTTTGAGCAATTTTGATATTTTATAGATCCAATGTCTGTTCGATGCAATGTTAAACTGCAAGGTAAGAGAAGAAAAAGCTTTGAAAGATCACATGCAAAAAGCTACAAACATTGAATTAAATTAAGCTAACAATTAAGCAGAATTGCCTCAGGAAGTTAAAGTTAAAAGGGAGTGAACGCCTGCAACAGTGCATTATTTAAGTCAAAATCAGAGCCCTTTATGCACAAAATCAATTGAAAAATTTAATTAAACGGATGTAAAGTATGCTATGGAAAGGTTTTGGAGAGTAGCGATTCAGTGTGAGATACAATAAAGAATTAATCGAAATTCCGGCTATTGTTTAAATTTACGGAATTTTACATCATTTTTTATTTGTTGTGGATAATTGTATACGACCGTTATGAAATTGATAGATAATGCTTATCTATTTACGAACAAAATTTGAATTCATGAACAAAATCCTTATTTGACACGCGATGCCTCATTGTACAACAAGCACAAGAACAAGCAACAAAGTTACAAATGAAAAAGCAAAAAGAGAAAAATACATGAAATAAAGCTTACGCAACACAACTATATTTTAGCAAAAAAAAAAAAAAAAAAAAAAATGCACAGATACAAATACGACACTTTTTCACACTAGCGTAAGACACTAAACGTACAATCACTTTTTTGAATGTATTATATAGCGGCATATAAGGGTTTGGGGAACAATAAACACACTGTGCTACAATTTTTAAACCGTAAGGATAAGATTAGTAGAGTCGAACACTAGTTTTGTGAATGAAACCCTAACAAAACGATTGCTATTGAAGTATTTGAGGGAAGTGAAGCAGTAAAAGCGAGCAGATAAACGATGAGCAAGAGCTTTTTTGCACAAAGTACAGAATCATGTTAAAGAGTAAGTTTCTGTTAAAGAAGCAAAGCTAAAGGATTTTGTTGGAGAAGGAGGGATGATTTATTTAGTAGTTTGATTAAGTTGTACATTATACGAGATGATCATATGAATACATCGCTTGTAAGCAAACTTCTATACTATTATAAATGTGAATAACAAATGTTAAATACACACGGAAAGAACATTATTTCAGAGAATCCTATTTAGCAGAGTTGGGCCATGGCTTAATCAATCGTAGTTCTTTGGCGGGACTATTTTTGATAATTGAGTAATCGTGAAATACACCTGTGTTGATGTATGTAACTGTAGTTGCAACTAACAGTAGGACAATCTGAGCGTTTTTCTTGTTATTGCAGTAGGATGGTGGATCATGGATGGTATAAATCATAAAAATTCTAAACCGCGGTTTTCAACCAAGAGGGATAATTCGGACCTTTCTTGGGAAATTTCCATAAAAATTTCACAAATTGCAATCGGCCATAATTATTTTATCTTAAAGATTATAAGTATCTTAAAAAGTAAGTTTCGAGAAACGATTATGTATCTCATACTCAACTGAAGCCAAACATTGTAGAAAGTTTTTGAGACTAAGAAGTCCTTTCCAAAAACTCCTTAATAACTTTTGTATAAAAAATTGACATTTTTCGGCTGGCTGTAGAAAATAACAACAAAGAGAGATATTTCTCTCCATGAACATCCTTCTTCTTCTTCTTTGGCTCAACAACCGTTGTCGGTCAAGGCCTGCCTTTACCTCTTGTGGGCTTGGCTTTCAGTGACTAATTGATTCCCCCCATAGCAGGATAGTCAATCCTACGTATGGCGGCACGGTCTATTTGGGGATTGAACACATGACGGGCATGTTGTTAAGTCGTACGAGTTGACGACTGTACTACGAGACCGGCCCATGAACATCCTATTAAAGGTAAATATCTCCATAATAATCTTTGACCTTGCAAGCGGCATTTCGTCTGTTATCCGGATTTTTTTTAAGATCTACCTCGAATTTTTTTATTAATTCCTCCTTAGTTTTTGCGTTAAAATTGTTGAAATGTAGCTATTGTACCGTGTTGTTCGAGAAAGTTTCGATGCGACGCAGCTGGGAGATGTTGAACCGGTTCGCGTACAAGGGTGTTATATTCAAATTCCGCGGAAACTTGCTTGAAATTATCGATTTTAGTTTTGGAGTCATTGCTTCACAAACTGCCGCACGGTGTCCGTTTTAGACGCTACGAGGTACCGTTCTTTGACCACGCACGATCCTAAACTAAGTTGTTTCACTTTTTTGGCCATCACATATATCATATATTGTCATATATGGTCATATATTGTCTACTGACTTATGGGATACTTTTATTGAAAGTGCAATGATTGTAAGGGTGGGTGGAGATAAACCCACGAAAATCGATTTGATGTCAAACGTTAAATCCAGAATAAGCTTATGCTTCAGCTGCAATTTGATTTTTCTGCAAAATCTATGCGTAAAGAAAATATCCTTAGTGTTGTGGGTTCCGATCAACAATTTATTGGATTATGTTTATAGTGTGGTAGGTTCGGCGCGCACTTTGCTTACCGGAACCGTGTGTGGTAAGTCGATGCGCGGAATGTGGAGGAAGAGTGCAGAACGAGGCGTGGTATCGAGGCGAGAACGTACCGTAGTTCGTTCAATTGCGAATGAATTGTATCATTCGTTCGCTTCGTTAGGAAGAGATGGTCAAGTTACACTTATGCAACGGACGGGTGGAACTACGGAACTTTACTTGCGCGATGGGTCGGATTCCAGGTGGCGTTAAAACGCTGCGGGAGTATTAACCGATTAAGGTGCAAACTTGCACTTCTTCCGTAGAAGGGGTAACCGACTGATCAGCTGATAACCAAACGTGGTTACCAATTGGGCAGAGCCTTCGGCGGCATCTGCTAAAAGGGAGAAACACTAAACACGAGTGATCCACGTGTATGAAACTAGTGAACTGTCTCACTGTTTCGAATAAGCTTTATTTATAACGCATTCTTAAACAGTGATGACACAATGTCTTTTTACACTTATTTTATGTTTACGACTAATATTGACCTACTTTCATTATGTGGTTGCTAACCTTCCTGGGTTGAGGTTCGTTCATCAAAATATAAAGTCAATGTCCGGGTGTTTGTTTGTCACTTGGTGTTATTGTTGCGCAATTCGCAAGTCGCACAGCCGTTCTGAGTTGCGAGGCGCGTTTTATATTACCGTCGCGTTATGTTTTTATAAGTTGTCGGTTCGTACTTCCTGTCCTACGATTTGTGTATGCTAAGCATTTATTGCATGGTAAGTTTTCTGTCTCACCTGATTCGATTGTTGGTTAATTTGAATGAGTTTTTAGTTGGATGGTTTCGGTAAGCTACAATTATGTTAAGGTGGCTTTTTGAGTTGGCTCAATTGTAATTCTGTTAAAGTGTTTTTAAGTTGTGTTTGAACTACTGGTAGCAGTAAATCTGCTACAATAGAACGGCTTAGTCAACTTATCATACCACTTCATGATCCTAGAATAACGTGAGGTTCTCTTTCAGAGAATCAAAATATTCCGATTGACCCTCTAATGACCAGCTTTTTGTTTTTCGTTAAAAAAGTAGAATACATTTCTCGCAAATCTTCAAGTTTAAACCGCCGCGTCAGAAAAACGTATTTTAAGAAACAATACAAGTATTAATATGAAAGGTAAGCGTTGTAGAAAACAACGAGGTCGGCGAAAAGTGTCAAATTGTTGTTTACAATTTGTGTTTATTGATAAGCCGTTGACAGCCGCACCGAAACGTCGCCGATTTTCCGTTACCAGAGGGAGCAGAAAAAACATCGCCGCGCGAATCGAAAAACGGCCATCGCGCGAGCGCCATGAGATCAAGTCAGAAAGCGTAAGAAAGCGTACGTGAAATTTTTTAACCGATCCGCCGCGAAATTTACTTTGCTACGTTGTAAGATTTAGAGCAATAAAGTAGTGCAGTAAACTACGAGTTAAAAGATCACGTTTTAAGTTTGAGATGAAGAAAGAACTTTGCTTCTAGAACAGTAAGTGTGCATCGATGTGGCTTTTGGAAAGGTAGCAACAGAAAATCTTATTTTACAAATTTTGAATCGATTTTTGTGAAGCCAGTTTGAAGCCGGGGTTGAGTATCACTGGGTAAAATATTGTGGGTCATGATTAGGCAGGCAGTAAAGGTTTGAAAAGAAGGCTGAAGAAATAGAGTTTCGAAATTGTCAAACAGGATAAACTTAAGTCATACTCTGCCCCTAGTCTGGATTGTCACACTAAAACCACCTATTCCCCCCCACCCCATTCGCGCAAGAACTTGTGACAGGGAAATAGAATCCTATATACACCCTACAAAGGGGAAAAGATGCAAACAGTTTAAAAATTACTGTTCTAGAACATCAAATGTTTTTAGTAAGTATGATATATTGTTCAATCATTCTGTCCCCAACCACGAAGCGAATCAGACGTGATCGATACGCGCTCCAAGTGGATGGATTTTTTGCCGGACAACAAGCCACTGACCTCGACCATACGCACTGCAAAGGAATACGTGCGAGAACGATCGGAAAGCGATCTGTGCTTAGTGTATAGTGCGTACAGTGTGTAGTGCGTAGAGTTGTGTGCAGCGCGTGTATACGCGCTGCGTGTGTACTGTAGTGTAGGTTTGTGAGTGTAGAGCGCATTCGTCGGACAGGTGCGTAGCGCTCGTTCGTCTTGTACTCTCGCTCTCGTGTGTCTACTTGTGGTAAGTGATCCTCTCTTGTTTACCTATCTTTTCTCGTCACACAGTTGGGTTTTTTTTTCTCTCGCTCCGACTCTCTCATGGAGGCGGAGCCGATGGATGAATCGGAGGAAGGCTTTACTACAGTGAAGCAAAAAAGTTCTGATCCAGGACAGAATGCGAAAAAAAAGGCTAGTAACGAGCCCTTACCTTCAACGTCCCGTGATCAATTCATGGGTCAATCGTTGAAAGTGAATCCCAGATTCCGAGCGTATCCCGCATCTTATAACGGGATACATGATGTATTTTTCATGCCGAAAAATAAACAGCTCGATGTAAGAGCAATTACGGCATCAGTTTATAAAAAATACCCAGGTGTCTTAGACATTATTCGCCCGCGTCCAAACAAGCTGCGGGTCACCGCAAAAGACCGGATGCAAGCCAATGCTATTGCGGCCGATCCGTCCTATACGGAGGATTACCGGGTATATATTCCCGGTGGATTGGTGGAAGTCGTCGGTGTCATTGATGACTTAGATTACCCCTTAGAGGACATCCTAAAGTACGGACAAGGGGCTTTTCTACACCAATCCTCCCCTCGGGTAAAGGTCCTTGAAGTTAAAAAACTTTACGCTTCAAGTGCGGTCGATGGAAAGAAGGTGTTCCGTGAGACTTCCTCACTCCGGATCACCTTCGAGGGTACAGTCCTGCCAAACACGCTGTACATTGAAGGGCTCAGAGTGCCCATCCGTCGACCATTTGTGCAAAAAATAGCATGCTGCACAAAATGTAGCCAGATTGGACATTCAGAGCCTTACTGCACAAACTCCGTGAAGTGTGGCAAATGCAAGGGATCGCATTCAACATCCGAATGCAAGGCCGAAACCCAGAAATGCATTCACTGCAAGCAGGAATGGCACGAAATGTCGTTGTGTTCTGTTTACCGAAAAAAACAATCGGAACACAAACGGGCCGTCTTGCAGAATACAAGAGGATCGTACGCCGATGTTTTGAAGACCACCTCAAATGTGAATCCGTTCGATAACCTTTCCCTATTGGAGGGTAATGAACCGTTGCCCAATCTGGCACCATTAAATGGAGTTAAAAGATTGTATACAACACGGGTACCAAACAAAAAGACGATAAAAAAAATTGTTAAAGCTTCACCCAAAAAGGCACCTCGACGTCACGACAACGCGACCCCACGCCAAACCCAGGGCTCCAAACCCCCCCGTGACGCTCGCACCCATCCACGTTCCCGTAACCCTTCCAATCCCAGCAATCTGGCGTTCCCTAGCGAACCCAGATCTTTCTCCAGGCCATCCCTCCCAAGCCTGACAGAGATTTTACACTCTCTCCTTGACTCCCTCCACCTCCCGGAACCCCTTCCCGGATTGATTCCCCTGGCATTTCCTTTCCTAAGAGGAATGGTCAAGCAGTGGTTATCAAAATGGCCTTGTCTTAGTATGATGGTCCGTTTGGATGATTAATTTCTCCAATGGCCACTATACTACAGTGGAACTGTAGAAGTTTTTTGGGAAAAATAGATTCTTTTAAGGTATTACTAGGGCAATATAATTGTAATGCATTTGCCCTAAGCGAAACTTGGCTCTCACCCGATAAAAATATTACCTTCCCGGGATATAATATTATTCGTCAAGATCGACATGATCCAACTAGCGATAGGCGTGGTGGGGGAGTGTTAATTGGTATTCGTAGCAGTCACAGCTTCAGCAGAATACCCCTCCCCACACCCGAGGTAATCGAATACGTCGCGATCCAGGCAAAGCTAGGAGATCTTGACGTTTCTATTGCCTCAATTTATATCCCACCGGGAGCCAATCTGGATCCAAAGAAGATCAACAAGGATCTTGAGCCAGTAGTAACGGTACTACCAAAACCATTTTTCATCCTGGGCGATTTTAACGCCCATGGATCAGATTGGGGTTGATCAGATTATGACGATAATCGTGCACCAATCATTAGGGATATCTGCGACACATACAGTTTGACGATTTTAAACTCTGGTGAAGCAACTAGGGTGCCCTCACCTATGGCACGACCCAGCGCAATAGACCTATCTCTTTGTTCATCGTCTTTAGGGCTGGATTCTATGTGGAAGGTAATCCAAGACCCGCTTGGCAGCGACCATCTGCCAAAAAAGATCTCGATTATCAAGAGGAGTCGCACAGTCGATCAAGTCCCCGTTAATTGTGACTTAACGAGGAACATCGACTGGACGAAATACGGCGACCAAATGACCGCTTTGCTAAGCCGCGTAGAACCCAGTTTCTCCGTAAATGAGGAGTACACAAATCTCGTTATGGCGATAAACGAGTGCGCCCTCGGTGCCCAAACGAGGCCGCCCCCCCAGGCAAGGATTTTCAAAAGACCACCCACTCCTTGGTGGGACGCGGATTGCAAAGCGGCATTCTCAGCGAAGCGGAAGGCTTTTGCCACGTATAGAGACACTGGTTCCATGGATCTATACAACCATTATAGATGCCTGGAGCGTAGGTGCAAAAACTTGCTTAAAGCAAAAAAAAAGGTCAGACTGGCCGAGGTAAGTCAAAAACCTCAAGCCTTCCACTTCGCTAACGGAGCTTCAGAGCATGGCGAAAAGGATGCGCAACAGCAAAGCAACAAACGAGAGCGAAAGGGTTTCTGGGGCATGGCTAGAGCCATTTGCACAAAAAGTCTGCCCTGATTTCGCTCAAGCACCTCCATTTCAACAGAGTGCATATGGGAGTGATCCGCAAATGGATTCACCGTTCACAATGGTTGAGCTATCGCTTGCTCTGTACTCCAGCAATAATTCGTCTCCAGGACTGGATCTGATTAGGAACAAATTGCTCCATAATCTGCCAGATCTGGCGAGGAAACGGCTGTTGAGATTATTCAACATTATGTTGGAGCTTAACACCGTCCCGTTGGAGTGGAGAGAAGTGAAAGTAGTCACCTTGTTGAAACCTGGTAAACCGGCATCAGACTATAACTCATATCGACCGATAGCAATGTTTAACTTGTCTGCGAAAATTATTTGAGAAAATGATTCTTTTTAGACTGGACAATTGGCTTGAATCCAAAGGCCTCTTGTCAAGTACCCAATTTGGCTTTCGCAAAGGCAAGGGTACCAACGATTGCTTGGCGCTGCTTGTGTCCGAAATCGAGATGGCTCATTCTCGTAAAGAAATGATGGCATCTGCATTTCTTGACATCAAGGGGGCTTTTGACTCAGTATCAGTCAATGTTCTGTGTCAAAAGTTAGAATCTGCGGGCTTAACCCCAAGACTGAATAACGTCTTATTCAACCTTCTTTCGGAAAAGGCAATGAATTTCGACAATGGCTTCATGAAAATTCGGAGAGTCAGCTTTTATGGACTACCACAAGGGTCCTGTTTGAGCCCCTTGTTGTACAATTTTTATGTCAACGATATAGATACTTGCCTTGCACCTGGCTGTAGCCTTAGGCAATTGGCGGACGACGGTGTTGTATCAGTCGCCAGCAACAGCATCGCCGACCTTCAAAGTCCTTTGCAAACCACACTAAACAATTTAGAAGTGTGGGCCACAAACCTAGGTATCGAGTTTTCTCCAGAGAAAACGGAAATGCTGATATTCTCTTTCTTTTACAACACTGAGAGTAATAGACGCTTGAATTTGGTTGACCCAAAGGTCGATATCTTTTTATATGGTAAAAAGATATCCATTGCCAGATCTTTTCGATACCTAGGGGTTTGGTTTGATAGCAAAAATGTATGGAGGACACATATTGACTATCTGGTACAGAAGTGTACAAGAAGAATCAATTTTCTCAGAACGATTACCGGACTCTGGTGGGGTGCACACCCCAAAGACGTCCTTAACCTATATAAGACTACGATACTGTCCGTCTTGGAGTATGGTTGCATATGCTTCCACTGGGCAGCCAAGTCGCATTTAATCCGACTTGAGAGGATTCAGTATCGCTGTCTTAGAATCGCACTAGGTAGCATGAAGTCGACTCACAACATGTCACTCGAAGTGATGTCCGGAGTGATGCCGCTAAAGCTTCGTTTTGAGCTACTATCGCTTCGCCTTTTCGTCCGCTCTACAGTATCAAATCCCTTGATAATCGAGAACTTTAAAACACTGCAAGAGATAGGTTCTAAATGCAAAATCATGAAGGTCTATCATGATTTTGTTTCCTTACAGGTGCACCCTAGTACTTCTCAAAATATAACTAGTGCCAGCTTACCAGAGTCCTGCAGTTCCATTTTAAGTGTAGATACCTCATTGAAGGAGGAAATTGAAGGTATCCCCTATAACCTTCGCCGGATGACAATTCCCAGCAAATTTGTGGAGAAACATGGCCATGCTAACAGTAACCATTTTTATACTGACGGATCCTCATCAGAGCAGGGCATTGGATTTGGTGTATACAACACGTGCTCCGAAGCATTCTTTAAATTACGCCAACCATGCTCAGTATATGTAGCGGAGCTCGCCGCAATCTTTTATGCCTTATTATTGATAAGTGCATGCCCAGCGGATCAATATGTAATTTTTTCAGACAGCTTAAGCGCTATTGAAGCATTAAAATCCGTAAAGGCTGTTAAGAGCCCAGACCATTTTGTGAAAGAAATTGTAAAGGTTTTAAGCTCACTGTTTGAAAAGTCGTTTCGCATATCGTTAGTATGGTTACCTGCTCATTGTGGTATACCAGGAAATGAACAGGCAGACCATTTGGCCAAAAGGGGAGCTGCAGAAGGGTCTTTCTTTGATAGGCCTATCCTTCCTCATGAGTTCTTGCAGGCCCCACAGGCGTTTTGCATGGCACGTTGGCAAAATCTGTGGGACTCGGATGAACTCGGAAGGTTTCTGTATACAATCACTCCTCGTGTAAGCTTGAAGCCTTGGTTCCATAACACCCCTGGCGATCGTGCGTTCATTCGAATGATGTCTAGACTTAGGTCTAATCATTTCGCTTTGGGTGCACATCTCCAGCGTATAGGACTGGTCGACTCCAAGGTATGTGGCTGCGGGCTTGGATTCCACGACATGGATCATCTTTTGTGGTCCTGCGTGGAATACGAGTCTGCTCGACCTGCCTTGCTGGACGCGGTCGAAAGACTGGGAAAATGTACTGATGTTCCGATTCGGGATATATTAGCGGCATCGGACTGGGAATTCCTGAAGGCCATATTCGATTTCTGTAGAGAGAACGGCTTAACTGTGTGACTTTCCTTAAGCAAAATGTCTGTAAACCAACCAACATTGTTGGCAACAGCAATCTTGCAACCTATGTTATTTCCTCTTGTTTGTCTATGTGTTACATGTTGTACATCGCTTGTATGTTTGTGATGGATGAATGTACGCATGAATGTAAGAATGAATGAGTGCAATGTGTATGGCTGAGTAATCGGCATTGACGGCAGACAGAAGATCCTTGCTCGAACGATGTTCTTGCAAGGATTTACTAGATAACTGGAACGATACAGACCCCCGCCATGTCACTCGGACCACTGAAGGAAAGGACTACAACGATACAGACCCTCGCAATGTCATTTGAGCCACTAAATGGGAATATACTCGGACCGCTTCTGATGGATGGATCCGACGAAATGCCTGGAATCCACACGATACAGACCCCCGCAATGCCATTTGGAACACTGAACTGGAATAGACAACCTCGAAACCCGAATGATTTAGACCTTCGCCACGCTTATAGGACCGCAAAATCATGGACTGGATTGATTAAAACCAAACCGTCCGAGTACACCCGGGATAAGGTGCCCTTCCATGACTCAGAGAAGGAAATGTCTCCCTGGCAATATGGATTGTAGCGCCATGAATTACATTTGTATTTTCTACTCTTAAGCAATACGGCCTTTTTGGACCGTTACTCCTGAATAAAAAAAAATATATTGTTCAATCTTACGATTTCGGATAAGTTGTTGTTTCGTGTTTTGGTGTAACTTTTATAAGCGTTTTATAATTACCGGTGGTTGTGGCTTTTTGAATTGCAAAATTAGAGGATAGATTTATTATAGAACTTATACTTATAAACTATTTGCCCGAGCCGAAAGTTCAAAGCCCAATGAAACAATCTTCATGTTTCGTTAAACACGTTTAGATGACATGGTTGCCGTGCCTGTGCCTCAACATAAATTTCTCATATTTAAGTTTACTTCTCCTTTGGGCTAAGAAAAAACATTTTGAATTTTCGTTAATTTATTTTCAATAGATGCTTTAAAACACATTAGAGAATAAAACGTACCCTCTCAACTTAGCGGAAATGGACTTCATGATTGATTCAAATTCGAATGCTCGATAGCTCCTATTGTTCTGTTTAGGACTATCAAGCGTCTATGCTATACTTGTGCAATTGTCCATAATATTGTTCATCTAAATACTTATTTCGTCCATACTTTTTTGTAAAATCCACTACTACCACTACATTTTTGTGTAGTGGTTCCATGTACTTTATCATTATTGTTTGCTTCAGTGTTGTGAATTATGCCTATTTCTTACATTTCCAAACGATATACAAATGAATTGAATGAACTCATTGAAAAAAATCTCATAATTTTTAAACAATAGAGATATCCTTCACTTTATCCTATCCTATCCTTCACCGTTGTTACATATTTCTTGCATCCTCAATAATTCTCATTGCAATTTTAGACCGTGCGTTTAGACATACCGTGAGAATTTCACGCCGTGAAACACATGGCTTAAACAATATTCGCCATAAAACACATTGCTATTGTATGGACATCACATCGCATAGGTGATGTCGTCGGTTTTGGCATGGATTTAACTCCCACATAATAATGATGGGCGCAGCTATACAAGAAACAATTCCTTTGTTATAATTTAAATGAGGTTTATTCGCTACAGATGTTAAGCCCTTCAAAGTTCGAATAAGTTCTTAATAGAATGAAAATGAAATCTCTCTTGTTGTGCTGTTGAATAATTGATTCTGTGAAAGACGTTACCAAAGACATTTTAAAACATACTATAAAATATTCATTATGCTGCCAATCACCATCAAGACATGTGTCAAGATGCTTTCTAAAATCTTCTAATCCATTGTGAAGGTGTTAATAGGTTCAATTTTACTACACGTCGCAAAAAGCTGCCTCGTCAGTAGCCGATTATAATTCGCCGGACAGTGACTTCTCGATAATGTACACTGCGATCGAATTCTACAACGCCAGCTTTAATCGGCTTAAGCTTTCCAGTCGACTGATCGGTGCGGGCTTGTGGGAGAAGCAGGAAGGCATATTATGGGGTCGGGTCGCGAGCGTGATGCAGATAGTGTTATTTTTGACTTTGCATGCTTGGACGGGCTACAAGTATCGCTATGATGCGCTACAGATGCTCGAGACGCAATCGCTCATCTGTACCGGTGCCGCGTTGATGATCAAGTACTTTACGATGATTCGGAATCCGGCCCCGGTCCGTGAGCTTTCGGGCAATATTGAAACGCAGATGTACACCAAGTATCAGGAGATGAGCCCCGAGTATCCAGTGGTGCTGAAGTATGGACGGGTATTGTACATTGCTGGGCACATCATGATCGGAGGATACTTTGGTTCGTTGTTTATCATATGGATCAATCCGCTGATCATGTATTTTAAAGAGGGTCGTGTGATGTTGCTGTTTTTCTGCGAAATTCCGTACGTCGATTGGACGGTGATGAAAGGCTACTGGACCACGGTTATATTGCAGCTTTTCTTCTACATCACCGGAACGTGCGGATTGATTTTGGTCGATTATTTGTGCGCATATTTTACAATCAACGGGTCACTGTATGTGGACATTTTGCGCTTTCATCTAGACGAACTCAGCGAGTTGTTAGCTAGTCCTGGTTATCAGACGCGCAACTCGCCCGAAATTATGGCGAAGGTGAGCCGCAAATGGCGAATGTGTCTCGTGGAGCATCAACGCATCGTAGAGTAAGTGGAATGTGTGTTGTTTAAAATGTATGGCTCGATTATGATCTCGTGTCACTGATGTTTCAGATATTATGATAATTTTTCCGACCTGTGGAGTATGATTAACCTAGCACAAGTGAGCTGCAGTGTGTTTGGGATCTGCATCAATATGCTGATTATTTTTCTGGTAATGTACATCGTAAGAGCAGAAGTATACCATAATTCGAGATTCTTGTTACTTTCCTTATAGACCGATTGGTATGCGGCGTATGCAATTTTGTTTGCACTGTTCATAGACCTGTCGGTACATTTTGTGCTAGGGGCTATCATCGAGAGAAAGGTGAGTACCTTGCACTGACAGTGCAAAGTACCTGTAGTTTTGTTTTTCCAAATACCTTGATTTATTCACAAATCTGTACTTTATCCCTCAAGGTTGACGATCTGCATATTAGTTTGATGCATTTCCCTTGGTATTTGATGGACGATAGGCGACAGAAAGAATACAAGCTGCTACTATTACGTGCGCAACAACCATCTGGAATGTCGATTGCTGGTCTCACGCCAGTTAATTATGAAACCTACACTCAGGTGCGATAGCTAAAGTTATTTTAGGTATTCAAACGTGTAACGACTACTTTTTCACTAACCTTTTGCAGATCATGAAAATGTTGTACCAACTGTTTGCTCTCGCTATGAATTTCTTAAAGTAGATCAGACTACATAACCAATGGCTGGAATTTGATACCACACTTGCAAACGAAATATATCAGCACGTCGGTAATGAAGGACACCACACGCAGTAGCATCGTCCGATGGCTTCTATGAATTTCTTAAAGTAGATCAGACTACATAACCAATGGCTGGAATTTGATACCACACTTGCAAACGAAATATATCAGCACGTCGGTAATGAAGGACACCACACGCAGTAGCATCGTCCGATGGCTTCTATGAATTTCTTAAAGTAGATCAGACTACATAACCAATGGCTGGAATTTGATACCACACTTGCAAACGAAATATATCAGCACGTCGGTAATGAAGGACACCACACGCAGTAGCATCGTCCGATGGCATTTTTCCCAGCATAGTGGCAAATAGGTTTTACGCTATAGCATTCGAAATTTTAATTGCACAAATTATTGCTTAGGCTCCGCTCTGGCAGGTATCGAACAAAAACATCAAAAGCTAACTCGTTGTTGTCCTGCGGAACTTCGATACGATATGGATCTCGACGATATTGTACCATATGAACGAAATGCAACAAGTTTTGTGTAATTGATAACATAAACATTCGATTCGACAATATTAGTTTGAATATATTCTTCTCTTTCTCAATGGCGTACCGACCAATGCTGTCATGCCTTCCTACACAGTCTTTCGAGATGTATTGAGTACCAACGCAGCGGGATAGTCAGCCCTACATATGGCGACACGGTCCATTCGGGACTTGAACCCATGACGGGCATGTTGTTAAGTCGTAAGAGTTGACGTCTGTACCACTAGACCGGCTCAGCACAATATACGTAGAGGCCTGAAAACTTACAAAACATTAACAAACTGATATTTTTTATTCGTTGATAGGTTTGTGCGTACGAAAGTGTCTGACTGTGCCCGTCGATGTGATTCTACACGTCGGTTTGCGTTTATGTTTGATGGTTCGATGGTTGACAGAGCAATTTCCTAGTGCGCTAACGTTCGATGAAATGCAAAAAAAAAAAAAATCACATGCCCACACATGGCGTGAAAGTATTCGCCGTAAATTGATTGATTTTGTTTGGAATTTTTATGGAATATCATCGAATGTCATTGATTTTTAGCTTCATAACGCGACGACATTTGATGAAATGTTGTATGGTAAGTTTTCTCGGAAAGATTTACAGATGAATTGACAAAATCAAAACGGATATAAAATAATAAGCTCAAACGGAATATATAATCAAACGGATATAAAATAATAAAATAACAATAACGTTTTAATTTGAAGTCATGTTCATAAGCAAAGGCGTGAACAGTTTAAAGAAATTAGAAAAATCTGATTATTTTACTAATGAAAATGTTGGCGCAGCAATATCATAGATGCAGGCCTAAGGTATTGGCGAAGATGTGGCGAAACTATATCGGGCATACATAATTAATAAAGTAAATTAACTGTTGAATCACAAGCTCACCTATAGCGAAACATTGCAATATACAGTTAGTTTTGCTTTGAACAGAGAATCAGTAAGATCGTAAAACTTTGTGAAATATAACATTTATGCATAAACAATTGTATATTGTACAAATTTCACACCAGGATATCTCGTCCGATACCAATGGCAACCGTTGAAAGTTTTCGGCAGCTCTTAAAACCACTAATCTTCTACTCGAAGGGTGTAGGAGTAGAAATATGGACTGCTCCTGGAAAATTTGTACCAGCATCTTACTATCTTTCGTTACATGTCGCCATTTACTTCTCTAGCACGGTATTCACTTTGATAAAGTATAGCGACGATACGTTGCACATGATGAAGGCTCTAATTACGCTGGGCACTTGTGTACAGGTATAGTTCGGATGCGTTTGAACACGAAGGTAAGCTCAGTTGTTATTTTTGTCTTTCAGCTCTACGTCAAGTTCATCATCGGACATAAAAAGGCAAGTGAGCTCAAGTTGCTTAGCGATAACATTGAGCAGGCTATCCTGCAGCGCTATGAAAATGGAAAAGCAGAGGAAATTACCGTACTGCAACGTACTGGCCGTATACTTTGGTTTATTTTTCGTTTCATGCGCACATCGGTTAGTAGCGCTGCATTTGGATTCTTTTTATATCCAGTTATTGCTTACTATACGACCGGGGTACTTATGCCTTTGTTCATGATCGAGCTTCCCTATTACGGTTGGACAACTACCATGGGACTCGCGATGAACATGTTTTGTCAAGCGAATATATTGGTGATTGGAACGATGGGAGCTATAATGTCCGACTTTCTATTCTTCATGTACGCGATGTATGCAATGACATGCATTGATATTTTTATTGTGCACCTGCGTGAGCTAGAGACGCTGCTAAAAGAGGTTCATATTCATGAAAAGGACTGTGGAAAACAAACATCAATAATGCGGCAAAAATGGATTCAGTGCATGCAAGATCACCAACAAGCTACTAGGTGCGTTTGTATGGACCTTTCATACGAATCTCTGATGTTGTTTCAGCTTATATTTTTAAACATTTTTCTATGAAGCTTTCTAAATACGTCTGAAGACATTTTCGGAATAACGTGTTTAGCACAGGTGCTTATGGGAATATTCACGGTCTGTGATGGAATGTTACTGGTAGCTTTGGTAAGTTGAAGCTAACGACGATACAAACTTGGTTCTGTAACAATTAAAAAATGTTTTTTCTTAGACATTTTGGTATCCTACCTATTGCTTTCTGGTGGTGATGTTTGTCGAGCTTTCAATTTACTTTGTGATTGGACATTTTGTAGAACTGAAGGTACAACTATACGTTGTGGGACAATAAGAGTGTCTCAAGATTGATAAGATTTCTGTCTACGTAGATCGATGAAATGTACAACAGTATCATCTCGATGCCGTGGTATAAACTACCAGTGGAGGAACAGAAGGAATTCGCCTTTCTGATGTGCAGACAGCAACGTCCCATGATGTTAACAGCTTATGGGTTTCTCACCATGAACTTCGAGTCATACATGAGTGTAATGTTTTATATTGTTTTATTTCTTCAAATGGTTGAATATAGTTGTTGTTACTTTGCAGGTATTGAAGGGTCTGTATCAATTTTTTGTGATGATCATGCAGTACGTTGAATAAAGAAGACACCAGTATGATCATTCTGCTGCACTACAATACATCAAATACATTTTAGTATTTTGTTTTTTTCCGCAAAGAGTTCGCGTTAGATTGAATAAAAGTGTAAAAGAGTTCATGTGAAAGGCCTAATTCATTAATTCGTAACATATCGGGAAATCGGGAGAGGATGATGAGGATTTGAAATAACACTTCTCAATGAGGGTACCCGCGCAAAATCCGTAAAAGTTCATCATCTAAATACATAATCCTTGAACCGGCTGAAGAGCTGGAGCCAGAAATGGTTATCAAGGAGAACACAGCCTTCGGCGGAAATCTGTAAAAGTGAGAGAAACACTAGAACACGAGATACCTGCGTGTCTGAAACAAGTGAATTGAAGCTCTCTTTCTCTATCTCTCTTTCTCTATCTCTCTTTCTCTATCTCTCTCTCTCTCCATCTATCTCTCTATCTCTCTCCCTTTCTCTCTCCCTTTCTCTCTCTCTCTTTCTCTCTCTCTCTCTTGTTGGTTTGCTCACGATAGAGCGCATCGTTGTGATATGGACTGGTCAACAATCATTCTCCTGGAAGCTTGGTTCTTGGCTGCAGTCTCAAGTCCATGTAGATACCAGATCTTCGACAGGTCTCGCTTCACCTGATCCATACATCGAACTCGCTGCGGTCCCCTGTACCTCATGCCGAACGGGGGTCGCTGTCGAACACCTTCTTGATGGGGCATGAGTCCGGCATCCTCATGACATGCCTCAGCCAACGTATCCTGCCAACCTTCGCCATCGTTGGGATGCTCGGTTCACCGTACAGCTCAGCAAGCTCGTGGTTCATCCTTCTCCTAAAAACTTCATGATTGAACTTACTGCCGAAGGTAGTTCGGAGGATGCGTCGATCAAACACGCGTCCAAGATTCTTGTCCTTATAGGACCACCGGGCGAATCAATGTGCGATATATCTCACATTTCGTACGGGCTCGAAGTCTTCTGGATCTCAACAGTCGGTGAAGCCCATAGTATGCACGATTCCCTTGCACAACGCGTCTCCGGATTTCGCTGCTGATGTCGTTGTCCAAAGTAACGACCGTCCCGAGATAGCAAAACTCTTTTACCACCTCGAGGCTGTCGCCGCCAACTATATGTAACACTGATTCCCAGATGGTCTGAATAACCGGCAAGCAGGTACTTCGTCTTCGTCGCACTGATTCTCAATCCAATTCTTGCTGCTTCGCGTTTAAGTCGGGACGCCTCACACACCTTCGCTGTTGTCCTGCCGATGATGTCGATGTCATCCGCGAAGCCAAGAAATTGCAGAGACCGGTAGAGGATCGTGCCACGGATGTCGTGGTCTAACCCC
Organism: Anopheles arabiensis; assembly: GCF_016920715.1. Lineage (NCBI taxonomy): Eukaryota > Metazoa > Arthropoda > Insecta > Diptera > Culicidae > Anopheles > Anopheles arabiensis. Next base: position 38,413,568 of record NC_053518.1, read on the forward strand.
GCGCCTCGAATGACACCTTCTAGAGCGATGTTAAAGAGCAGACAGGAGAGTCCGTCACCTTGCCTCAGACCCCTGTGAGATTCGAACGATCCCGACGTCAAGTTCGACACTCTCACCTTGCACTGAACCCTGTTCATAGAGGTCTCTAACAGCCGGATCAACTTGTCAGGAAAGTGGTGCCGCTGCATGATGTTCCATAGCTCATTCCGGTCTATGATGTCGTGGATCGCGTGGAAGTCGATGAACAGGAACTGGCGCTCTCGACACTTCTGGAGGAACTGCTGTAGAGTGAAAATTTAATCAGTGGTGGATTTGCCATCAACAAACCCAGCTTGGTAGCTGCCGATGATATTTGTAGCTCGGGGCGCAAGTCTGCAGAACAGGATCTGGGATTGGATCTTGTAGGTGGCATTGAGGACTGTGACGGTTCGAATGTTAAGGCAATCCAGTCTGTCATCCTTTTTTTGTAGACTGGGTGAAGGACACCCAGCTTCCACTTCTCCTGTAGTTCCTCCTGCTACCAGAAATTCACGACCAACTAATGCATTACTAGGGGTAAGCAATCTTTAGTTCTACTGCAGTGCTGATGACTCGTTCCACCATAGACAAGTAGTTTGCGAGGGGCATCGCTGCGATGTTTTTATTAGTCAGAAGAGCTTCCCCGAGCGCTGTTGCGTATCCTTCCACCACATCAGCACACTGAAACCGGTCTGACTTCGTTAATTTCGTTGCTGACCACGGAGAATTTCTGGCGTAGCTTTACCATGACCAGGTAATGATGCGAGCCAACGTTTGAGCCTCTATACGTTTTGACGACGATAATTTCCGAGAAGTGCCTTCCGTCAATCATAACGTGATCGATTTGGGACTTTGAATCACCTCAAGTCTCTATGGGTAGCTAAACCGGCGTGAATACTGGAAGAAGGTGCTGCGAATGCTCATGTGCTTCGAGGCAGCAAAGTTTATGAGCCTGAGGCTGTTGTTGTTAGTCAACTGGTGGACGCTGAAACTTCCGATCGTTTGTTTATATACCTCCTCCTGTCTGACATGAGCATTAAGGTCGCCGATGACGTCCTTCGCATTATTTTTTTGGGCAGCGGTTATTTAATTATTATTTATTATTTATTATTTATTATTTATTATTTAATCTTCAACAAACCATATGGCCTAATAAATTGCGTGACCAAATAAATAAGTGCGTGCGATGCAGCAAAGGCGACGAGATGAGTCGATAGAGCCATTTAACAGTCCAGCGATAAAAGAGCACATTGCGTCTTCATAACGAAAGAGGCTCAAGACCTAAAAGACGGCACCGCCCAGCATACGGAGGAAGATTGCGATCTTGCCAGGGAAGTAGGCGTAGGGCATATCTCGTGAGCTTACGTTGAATCGCCTCAAGTCGAGCAATTGAAGAAGCAGTAGTCGAGCTCCGGACTACGCACGAATATTACAGAACCGAACGAACGATTCTATTGTAGAAAGCCTTAATGCACATAGGGTTGCGAAGTTCATTAGTTGTCCGGATAACCACGCCAACTAGTTGATTTCCTCTGTGTTTGACATAATTTTGTTGATTAACTGCAGTGCCGTCTATGAAGTAGGTACCAATAATTGGGCTAACGACAAAAAGCCACACAGAAGCATTTCTCAATGCAGATAGTCAGGCCGTTGCACTTGCACCACGTGCAGAATGTGTCGAAGTAGTCTTGCAGGAACATACAGTCTCCTGTGTTGCGTATAGGCGTGAACATGTTTGCATCGTCAGCAAACAGACTGTCACTGTCGGCAGGTAAAGCATTGGTAACATTGTTGATGAATAAGATGAAGAGAAGCGGGCCAATATTGATTCCTTGTGGCGCACCCGAGCTGCTGATTATTTCTATCGCATCCAGCACAATAAAAGCAATACCGAGCTCGCGCATCTCTCCACCGCTCTGGTAGATCGTGCTGTTGCTGTTTTGTTTGTTTGTTTGTTTGTTTGTTTGTTTGTTTATTGGGTAAATTTGTTCGCCATTTATGGTTAAACAAATATTAAAACTAACTTACATAATAATGGTACAGGCGCACCATCACGCCTTTCCAGCACACTTCCAGAAGTGCTACTGGGGGCTTTCACGATTCTAGTTAGTTTTTTTTGTATGGAGTTTGACAGTTGGAGGCTGAAATCATGTAAACACTCCATACAAAACCACACAAAAAACTAGCTTGCAATTTTCAGTCTAGATTATTTTAGCCACAAAGCTAGAATTAGATTCAAGTACCTGCTCGAAAACACGGTGTTGTTTACATTTACCCCAAGGTGTATTAAAGAGATCAGATGGTGGAATTTGGGATCGAAGTGTATGTAGTCCAGGTGGTCTCATAGCATTTTTTTATAACCAATTTTGAACATCACTTTTTTACAGAACGAGTGAAAACTTTTACTCAAACGAGCTTTCTGGAGGCTTGACGAATACTCAAAACACTCATAAAATCTTCATTCAGAAGCAGAAGCGATAAAAATCAGCCTTCTAAATTTATATACCTTGGGATAAGCCCACCTGTATATTATACTCACATAGATAGCTGCTCGAAAACTGCTATACAATGCAAACGGCTGACAGGCTGAAATTTCAGCCTACGAACTTCAAACGGAAAGGGCCCCACTGTTGGATTTTGAGATAGGTAGAACACACCCTTATGGGAAATTGAGATAGGTAGAACTCACCCTTAAACTGCGGCTCAACCAGGAAACCCATTACCAAAATCCCAGTTGGAATTTTATTTAATTCATGAGAATTATACGAGAAAATGTATGTAAGCTTTTGATGGGAACACTCCAGAATCAAGCTAGAATTCCAGTATAACCTACTAAGTTCTTTCTTCAAGTTTTGGTGAGCATTGCTTTTATTGCGAGATTCGATTCTCTGTAAGAGTGGCAAGACCTCTGTTACACACTGCAACAGAATTCTTTCTTTCAGCCGAATTAAATGGTTTTTATTAAATCAAGCGTTTTTTTAAGGAGAAAGGATGAACTTTGTTCTCTCTTGCAGCTTCAATCGTAAGCGTTCGGGAATACTCGGCCCGATCAGTGTTGAACGTTGACCACACTAAACGCTGGCCGTGTCGCCCTCTATCGATAATTACTGGGAACAACACCTTGCGAGCGAATAATAATTAACAACCTTAGTAAGAAATCTGCGGTTAGAAATGTTTGAACAGTTTATAGAGGCTTTGGCTCATGCGGAGTTCTTTCGCCTCTACGGTTAGAAAGGCGGAGTTTCGAATCGGGGTGCAAGACTTGTTCAAGGCTTTTGCTCGGGAGTTTATCTCCCAACTCATACAGTCCACGCGCCGGAGTAGGCCGTACACTCTACAGGTATTCTATTTATTATTATTAAAGGAAATATTTTATGCAAGGTATTTAAATAAAATAGGTGTTTTAGGAACGACGGCTGAAGTAGCGCCCTTTTTCTGGCGCATTAATGTCCAGGATACTAGAGTAATTTTTTGAACTCGTTCTCACCAAAATAAAGTGTTAAAAGAACTTTTTTGTTATGTTCCTCGCGGCTTTTTCGAGTTGAGAAAATTATGTTGCTCGTGCCAACAGTGACCACCAATGAGTGGGGCTGAAAGCCAAACCAAGTGACTTATTTAAAGGGTTGTACTTGTAATTCAATAAACATCTGTCCACATGCTTAAAACAATGACTGAATTAAAAAACAATGTATACCACCTGTAAATACGTCAAGCTATATTTTGTGCACTGTCCACATGATTTGAATAATTGTCAACTTCGATTTAACAAACACTCGAAACAAAAAAACCGCAATAACTGTTTGCATGTGAGTATTTTAACATGCATTTATCGCAACAGAAAAGTTATTCCTACATACACCTACCCCCTAACCTTGATTAGAAACCCAAAAAAGGATTGGGATTTCAAGATTCGAATCTCTGGCCAGATTGGGATTCGAACGTTAGAATCCCTCGTAGGATTTATTTTCCCAACACTAATTATTATGCACTAATTACTCATGTAATACATTCTGACAGACTTTTAATGATAATTCTGACTGACTAGTAATAATTTCGCCTATTCACCGATTTCAAACTATTAGCAAAAATGCTGTTTATGGGATCCTTTCCGTTGTAAGTTCGTAGGCTGAAATTTCAGCCTGTAAGCTGTTTGCATTGTATAGCAGTTTTCGAGCATCTATCTAAGTAGGTATAATATACATGTAAGAAATAAGGAAACGAGCGGTGTAGGTGATTAAAGGAAATTCGTATCCGAATAGGCAAAGCAATGCGCTGCATTTCATACACGTAATCACGCATCGCCTCCGTTGGCTTCTTCTTCCGATTAGCTAATGTCCTATGCACGTCAGTTGCTCGAACAAAAGGAGCGAACTCTTTGATTAGCGCTTTCTTCACAACACTATAACTGCTAGCATCGCGTAAGGAAAACACAAAACGTCTCGCCGTACCTGTCAGTTTTTTTCTACACATAATCAGCATTTGCTCATTATTCCATCGTGCCGACCTAGAAATCATTTCAAGTTGTTTTAGCCATAATCGTACGTCCTCACCTTCATCAGCACCAAAAGTGTCGATGCTTTCTTCCATGTCGCGGAAAGAATAAACCATCGATGTTCCATGAAATTTCCGTTCCTTCCTTGCCGCTGGGGTCGAAGTTCTGATCGCCGTTTGGAACAATAATGCGTCGTCACCATCGTCATCATCGTTGTCTTCATCGTCGTCATCATCGTTGTAATCATCAATCAACATTTTGCACGCGCGCCGCCATCTTCTCGATCGTCGTTGTCGTCGTTGTGTGTGTGTAAGTCGTCGTTCTCACTCACACCGTCGTTTTGCAGCACGGCGTTCTGCTCTCTAGCGTTCACGGCTTCATGAATTTCACGATTCTGATGATCACCGTCGTTCTCGTCGTTTGTGGCCATCGTCGTATGGTCAATAATCCTTTTGGCCATCTCCTGCTTACCGCCCGACGTCGTCAAGCCAAGCTGCTGGCATCTGCGTGCGAGGCCGATCTTCGTAAGGTTTTCGCACAGCTCTTCGATTGTCGTCATTATTCACTCTTGGTTATTCGTCGTTTCACTTTATCACCGTACTTAGCCCGTTCCCGGACGAGGCCTCATGTAAGAAATAAGGAAACGAGCGGTGTAGGTGATTAAAGGAAATTCGTATATTCTTGCTTCTGTTCACGGTGACGCTCGCGGTAAGATTGTGGGGCTCATCGCCTGCTGTCATGCCCTCGCTACCTAACTGTCATTTTGACGTTTTCGGGGGGTAGCCCTCTCATCCTACACGGCCTTTCCTGACATTACTTCCGCCCCGGAAGTATCCACGTCTTAATACAACTTCCTGCTGTTAATGTTCTCTTAGGCCCTTCTGTCTCCTCATCTAACTTCTTTACTTCATATCGATCGTTATCTAAAATACGCGTGATTTCATACGGACCATAAAAGCGCGGTTTAAACTTTTGCCCTACTCCATACTGCGTCTTCGGTATAGCTACAAGATCTCCGATCTTAAACTGTCGTGAGGGTCTTCTACGCAGATTGTAGTACTTACAATTCTCCTCTTGCATTTTTTTCAATATCACGCTTCGCTGTCCTGCGCAACTCATCTCTTCCTTCAGTGAAATCATTCTGTATCTCGCGTGATAGTAGTTCGTGTAGTACAGCATCTTCCTTCGTACGCATCTTGATACCGGTCGTTAGCTCAAATGGTGTCATGTTGATTGTTCTCTGCCAGCTATTGTTCAAACACTTTTGAACTCGCGCTACGTGCTTAAACCATTCCTCCGGTTTCTCCACGGACAACTTCGTAAGCATTGGGATGATGATACGATGGACACGCTCAACTTGTCCATTTCCTCGCGGAACTCCTGTTGCTATCGTGTGATGTTCAATGCCTTCGTTTTCACAAAACCTGGTGAAATGTCCTGACGTGAAGGCAGAACCTCGATCACTAATGATTCGTCGTGGGTTGCCAAACGTACTCGTGATCACCTGAAGCTTCTTTACGACCTCTTCTGCAGTTGTTGATTTAGTCGTAAACAACCAGACAAACTTTGTGAAAGCGTCTATGACTGTAAGAATATATCCATATGACTTCTTTGTCGATGGCATCGGTCCTAAGTGGTCAACGTGTAACGTATCCAATGGTACGTCTCCTTTAGGTATCGGTTGTAGTTCACCTTCTGGCTTACCTCTTTTCTTTTCGCCAATGATGCATGGAACACATGTGTCAATGCAACTCTTAATCTTTTCGCCTAATCCGACTATAAAATAATCTGCGTTAATGCGTTCTTTTGTTTTGCGTACGCCAAAATGTCCTTGCTCATGAGCAGACCTTATGATGTCTATCTCCATTGATTTTGGAACGTAAAGTCGTCGTTTATCGCCATCGTTTTCGTAAATAACGCCATTGTTCAAAATAAATTTGTCAACCGTATCTCCTCGTTCCAATGTTGCTATAATAGCCTTAGCTCGGTCATCCTTATTCTGAGCCATTCGTATCTTCGATAAGATGGTTGTTGAAATGATCATCACATTAGCTCTTGACAATGCGTCAACGTGCGGCATCTTTTCTCCTGGTCGATGTTCCATTACGTAATCGAATTCAGAAAGAGCTAATACGTACTTGGCAATTCTTGCGTTCAACTTCTTCTTCTTAACTGAGTCCTTGAATGCCATGCAATCAGTCACGATCTTAAATGTACGTCCAAGCAAATAGCATCTGAACTTCCGTACTGACTCTACTACAGCTAATGCTTCCAACTCGAACGAATGATAATTTTTCTCAGCGCTACTTGTGAGTCGACTAAAGTAATAACACGGATGAAATCTACCATCGTCTTCTGCTCGTTGCATTAAAATGCCTGCTATCGCTGTTTTACTAGCATCTGTATGCAATTCTACATCTCCGTCAGCTCTAAAAATGCGTAGCACTGGATAAGCTGCAAGTATATCCTTTAAACATAGGAAAGAATTCATCGCTTCGTCGTTCAATTCAGTAAAACGGTCTTTCTTCAATAATTCCGATAACGGTCGTGCGATACCAGCAAATGATGCGACAAACTTTCGAAAATAGTTTGCTAACCCATAGAATCGTTGCAGTTGCTTCACGGTCGTCGGTTGTGGAAACTGCTTCAACTTTTCGATCTTCGCGGGTGCTGGTTCTATTTTTCCATCGTAAATTGTGTACCCCAAGTACTCTACCCGTCGTTGTAGAAATACGCATTTTTTCCAGTTAAACATCAATCCAGCCTTCGCTGCTACTTTAAATACACGTTTCATCGCGTTCAGCCCATCTTCTTCAGTTTTAGAAGGAATGATTATGTCGTCAACGAACGCCAAAATTGTTCCATCTCGAATAAATTCTCGAAGCACATCGTTAATAAATCTACCAAAACCGCTTCCACTAATGCACAGTCCAAATGGTGCTCTTAAAAATTCATACTGATCACTATCCGCCACGAATGCCGTATATTTCCTGCTACTTTCATCAACTGGTACGTGAAAATAGGAATTCTTTAAGTCGAGAGTGGTGTAAACTCGAGCTTCAGCGAGCTGATCGACTTGCTCTTCAACATTTGGCATCGGAAATTTGTCACGCACGATCTTCTTATTCAATTCACGGTAGTCAACACAAACGCGGTATGAACCATCCTTCTTTGGCACAACGACAATAGGACTTGCATATTCACTTTGCGATGGTTGTATGATTCTTTCGTCAAGCCATTCATCGATTTGCTTTCTAACTACCTCTTTCTCTAACAGAGCCAATCGTCGAGGGTTCTCACAAACAACATTCAAATCTGATAAAGTAATTGTTAATGATGAAGAGGAAGTTTGGTAATGATGAAGACACGATGTTGTTGCTTTGAACTCTGGAACTTGACTAAATTTATTCAGGAAAAACACTTGCTTATATACTGCAGAATTCGGGAATTCGAGCTGCCGTTTGCGGGAATTCGAGCTGCCGCTTGCGGGAATTCGAGCTGCACGATACCAATCTACAGCAGTTTGCACTGCGTAATAGATTTATGATTAAGTAAAATTTACACGTAGGTAAATTTCTTGAAAGCGCTCCTCTACCTTACGCTAGGCGTACTAAGGGTGACGCGGTACCATTACGCTTGCCGTAACATACTCCCCCACGTTGAATTATCTAATTCAACTAGGATGAACTGGATGGCTCGTCGGTGGGAAGAGCGCAGATTTTAGAGATGGAACGCTTGAAGTCTCCATCTTTCGTCTTGACGATGACCACTCGGATGTTGTCGTCAGCTCCCTTGATGATCTGCGTGACGCGGCCAAGACACCATTTCGATGGAGGTAGCCCGTCCTCCTTCAGCAGCACCATGGTATCCAGCTTCACGTTGTCCTTCTGCTTGGTCCACTTGGTTCTCTGCTGTAGTCCGGACAAGTAGTCTGTTGACCAACGTTTCCATAGCCGACGGACAAACTCCTGCACCTTCTGCCAGCGATCGAGACGGTTGAACGGCAGCTTTTCCAGCGATGGTTCGGTCAGGGGATACGATGGGGCGATGAATGAGGAAGTGACCTGGGGTCAGCACTTCCAGATCAGATGGGTCATTGGAGAGTGGTGTAAGTGGTCTAGAGTTGAGGCATCCTTCAATCTGGATCAGTAGCGTGTTGAGTTCGTCGCTCGTAAGGATGGCGTTCCCAACGGTTGGCTTGAAGTGTGTTTTGAAAGACTTCACTGCCGCCTCCCAAAGACCTCCAAAGTTGGGTGAGCGAGGTGGGATGAACTTGAACTGGATGCCATCGTCGATGCAGGACTTAATCACTGATGTTTGCCACTGATGGTTGAATTGCTTGGACAAGGAGGCAATTTCTCGGGAGGCGCCCAAGAACTTCCTAGCGTTGTCGCATTCGATGAGAGCCGGTTTCCCGCGTCGTCCGATGAATCGTCGAAGTGCCGCAAGGAATGCGTTGGTAGACAGGTCCGCGACTAATTCGATGTGTACAGCCTTCACTGCCATACAGACGAAAATCGCTACGTAGCCCTTGATGAGTTGCGCGATTGTTGATGAGTTGCCCTTGATTCGTCAGCGGATGGTTGGCGGGTAAGATGTACGGATGCTTTCGGTCGAACGGGATTGGTGCATGTCGCAATCTTCCGCCCACTCGTAGTAGGCCATCTTGTAGAAACGGTGCTAGCAGTTTTAAAGGTGAGTTGTTGCTAACCGAATCGCCTTTCGATAGATGTTTGATGTCTTCTGGGAATGATTCAGCTTGAGCGAGACGAACTAGACACAGTGTAGATTCGGCTAGTTCCTCCAAGCTGAGATGATGATCCAATCTGCGTTGTTGATGGTTAGCAGGATTCGTGTTGTGTCGGAATCTTCTTAGCCACGCAACCAGACGTTGCAGTCCGGTGAACGTTGAACGGAGGCTAAAAAGGTCGTTCGGAGCCACGGATTGTACAGCCATGCAGATTGGTCGCTCCTCCAATTCGTCCGTGGTGAATTCTTCCTGTCGAGGTTGATGAGTGTTCGGCCATTCCTCTGATGGTTGCGCCAGCCAGTCTGGTCCGTGCCACCAAAGGGTTGAAGTTTCCAGCTGATCTGCATCCATTCCTCGGGAGATGATGTCAGCAGGATTGTCCGTTCCGGGTACGTGTCTCCACTCCTTGCCGTGAGTGATGTGTTGGATCTCGGACACCCGGTTAGCGATGAAGGTTTTCCAGCGTGACGGAGTTGCAGACAACCAATGCAGGACGATGGTTGAGTCAGACCAAAAGATGGTCTCGACCTGAAGCTTCAAGGCGTCTGACACCTTCTCGTACGAGTGTGCCAGAAGCAGTGCTGCAGAAAGCTCCAGTCGGGGTAAGCAAACACGCTTTTGCTTACGGGAGTCTGCTAGTGGTGCCACCTTGGATTTTGCAGTGATGAGGTTGGTTGTCACACGTCCATCGGTGTTGGTCGAACGCAAGTAAATCGCCGCTCCGTACGCCTTCTCGGATGCATCACAAAAGCAATGCATTTGTAGATTCGTTGCTCGTTGATCGGTTAAGAGCCAGCGTGGAATGTGGATCGTTTGCAGCATGGCCAACTTCTCGCGAAACAGGAGCCATCGGTTTTGTAGTGCTGGTGTCAACGACTCGTCCCAGGCGATCTGACATCTCCACAGCTCTTGAAGGAACAGCTTGGCTTGGATGATAACTGGTCCAACCAGTCCGATTGGGTCGAACAGTTTCGCGACATCCGAAAGCGCGTTTCGTTTGGTGATGATGTTGTCTGCGTTCCATCGTGGGATGTTGAACACAAAAGCGTCGGTGGAAACGTTCCACTTCAGTCCGAGTGTCTTGATGATCGGTGACTTCGCATCCAAGTTGAGAATCGTCCTTTCATCTTGCAGATGCTGGGGCAGATGTTCGAAGATCTGCCTGTTGTTGGTGGCCCATTTCCGCAAGCAGAATCCACCAGAAGCCAGGAGATCGATGAGTTGCTGACATACTCGTTGACCCTCGGTAATGCTGTTTACGCCAGTCAGCATGTCGTCCATGTAGAAGTCTCGTCCGAGGATGGTTGCCGCTTCGGGATGGGTGCTAGCTCCGACCTGAGATAGCACTTGCAGGGTTTTGGTGGCCAAATACGGAGCACATGATGTGCCGTAGGTGACGGTGTTGAGCTGGAACGTTCGTATCGGCTCGGTTGGAGAATTTCGCCACAGGATTCGTTGCAGCGGACGATCGATGGAAGCTATGTTGATTTGCCGGTACATCTTCTCGATGTCTGCTACCAGGGCAAATTTCGACATTCTAAACCGCAATAGAATGGACATCAGGTCGTCTTGGATAGTGGGTCCGATCATCAGTGCATCGTTTAAAGATGTTCCGGTGTCTGATGCACACGAAGCGTCGAACACCACTCGGAGTTTAGTGGTGGTACTATCTGGTCGCACGATGCAGTGATGTGGGAGATAGTATGATGGTGATGAAGTTGTAGCATCGCTCTCGGCTACTTCTGTCATGTGCTGAAGCTCTGCGTACTCCTCGATGAACTGTGTGTAAGCTGTCTTCAATGAGGCATTCGAGGATAGCCGACGTTCCAAGGCAAGGAACCGGCGTGTGGCTATCCCTTTCGAATCCCCAAGAAGAGCCAGCTTCTCCTCTCGTTTCGGTAGCTGCACGATGAATCGACCATCGGTGTCTCTGGTGGTGGTGGCTGCGAACTGTTTCTCACAGTTGCTCTCCTCGACGGATAATGTACTGGTGGCTCGGCATGACTCCAGCTCCCAGAATTTGTTCAGCTGCTCTTCGATGCTCGTACTGCAGACGTGTCCAACGATGGATGAAGATGGTGGTGGTGCATGAACATTGACTCTACCTGATATCACCCAACCGAAAGCAGTGTTTTGGAGTGTCACTCTTTCGTGGGATAGCTTGATGAGTCCCTCCTTAACGACGTCGTAGTACAGCTCTGCTCCGATGATGAGGTCGATCGGGCCAGGACTGTGAAACGAAGGATCGGCCAGCTGAACTTGACGAGGTATCTGCCAGCTGCTTGTGTTGATACGGCTTGATGGGAGCTCACGAGTGAGCTTGCTGAGTACGTGGAACTTTCCGGACGCTGTGTATTCGCTGTCTAAAGAATGGATCCTTAACACAGCCGAATGTTGTGACGTCACGGAAATTTCTCCGATTCCTCCGATGCGATGATTCTCTCGCCGTTTCGCCACACCCAGCCGTTGAGTAAGGCGCTCGGTAACGATGTTGAGTTGTGCTCCGGAATCCAACAAGGCACGTGCTAGATGACTTCGTCCGTGATTGTCCTCTACCTGGACCAGCACGGTTTGCAGCAACACAACACTGTTTTCGATCTGGAAGGAATAGTGGGTAAGGGACTGAGGAGGACAGGTAGAACTCGTGGATGGAGCATCTGACGCCTCAGTTGCTGGCGCTGCTTCGTGCAGCAACGTATGATGCCGTTGTTGGCAGATCTTGCATCCGCTTGATGTACACTGTCGTAACCGATGAGCTGGAGAAAGGCAGTTGAAGCACAATCCTTTCGACTGCACTAGTTGCTTTCTATCTGCAACACTCATATTGTTCGTTAATTCACACCGGAACACTGAATGTTTTGAAAAACCGCACAGTTTGCACTTTTCGTTGTACGCAACACTATGCACAGCACTGGTCGCAGCATGGATGTTTTGCACTCGAGGGTTGCTGCGCATGATGTCTCCGGTTCTGGCTCCGCTGGCTGGCTTTGAGAAAGACTTGAGTACATGGCAATGGTTGCGGACGAATTGCACTAAGTCTTTGTACGTTGGGATGGTCGTAGACTTCCGGTGAAGCTCCCAATGACGCAGGGTTGTTGGATCCAGCAGCGAGCTTAGCCTGAACACCAGCAGCGTGCTCCATGCATCTGGTTTCTCGCCTTCTTTTTCGAGCATTCGTAGGTTACGCTCGAAGTCGTCGACGAGTCGGCTTAGAGAATCTGCACATTCTCTCTTCAGTGGCGATATGTTGAATAACGCCTCAACGGTGGTTTTCACGATGAGGTACTTGTTCTCGTAGCGCTCGGACAACAGCTTCCAGGCTACGTCGTAGTTTTTGGATGTAATTTCCAATGCGTCGATCACCGCGCGTGCGTCCTTCGTCAGCGACGCAGCAAGGTAATGCAGCTTGTCACATTCGGTCAGCTGTTCTGACGAATGTATCTGTGATGAAAACGCGTCACAGAAGGCAGGCCAGTCGCGAATATTTCCGTTGAAATGTGGTAGCACGATTTCGGGAAGTCTTGCACGCACCGGGACTGTCGTGGGTTTCTGCTCACTGCCGAAAAATGGGTTTGGTGTTGTAGGCAATGGGATCTGCGATGCCAACTGGTATTCGATGTTTTTGCTTCAAATACCTCAAATACCCTGTCGTCGAACACGCCATATCGCTCGATTGCCTCCTGTGCTTGGTCGTCGCTCACAACTTCCAAGATCGAGTCGTACCATTGTTTGTAGTCCAAAGCAAGCACCTTCACTCGGTCTGATATGGTTTTCAGCGAGTGAACGTCGGTGCTGTGTTTGACGAACATCTGTTCTAGACGGTCAAGCTGCCACTCCAGGTGAGTGCGTTGACGGTTCAATTTGGTGACGTCTGGAACGGAGCCAAATTCTCTGACGGTGAAACTTTGGCTTTCCTCCATGTCGTTGGCCGCTAGAACCACTTCTTTGGCGGGAGAATGGTCAACGGGCATAGTTTCACTTTCTAACACAAACTTTACTTTTCACAAACTTCCCTAAACGCGAACTATGGATCACTTGCACACTAATCCGGTTTCCGAAGGACCAAATGTTAATGATGAAGAGGAAGTTTGGTAATGATGAAGACACGATGTTGTTGCTTTGAACTCTGGAACTTGACTAAATTTATTCAGGAAAAACACTTGCTTATATACTGCAGAATTCGGGAATTCGAGCTGCCGTTTGCGGGAATTTGAGCTGCCGTTTGCGGGAATTCGAGCTGCACGATACCAATCTACAGCAGTTTGCACTGCGTAATAGATTTATGATTAAGTAAAATTTACACGAAGGTAAATTTCTTGATAGCGCCCTCTACCTTACGCTAGGCGTACTAAGGGTGACGCGTTACCATTACGCTTGCCGTAACAGTAATCGTCAGCTGATTTCTATCAGTCATATTCTTCTGTGGCTTATAGTCTTCAATTAGCGTCATTACTTCTTCGCGATACTTGGTTGGAACCAATAATTCATTTTCATCAATGTATCCTGCAATACGCCGAATCCATTTCGTCTCTATACCAACTGTCTCGTCTGTTCGATATTTCTTTATCGTTACTCCTTCTGGAGTGATAGAATAGTCAACTGAACTAAGAATTTCCATTCCGATCAACATTGGTGAATCAATAGCTTCACATGGAACGACATAGAATTGAATATCAAAACTCTCTTCGTCGATTGTTGCAGATATCGTCGTTTTACCACGTACTGAGCTTACGCCGCCACCGTATCCTCGTACCTTCAAGTTCGATTCATGCATCTGAATGTGGTTACTTTTCAATTCTTCAAAAAGATCAAATCTCATTAGAGAAATATCGCTACCTGTATCCACAACTGCTTTGATTTTCCGTCCAAACAATTCCACTGATACGCTGAGTTTTTCATTAACAGCCGCTTTCACTGATTCATTGATTTCATTGATTTCAATGATTCGTGCGTCATTGTCTTTCTTGTTCGTCTTTTGTGTTTTGGGACACTCTTTGGAAAGATGTCCAAAATCGTTGCATCTAAAGCACTTCGGACCATCGTTTTTCTTCGGACACTCTGAAGCAACATGTGTGGTACCGCCGCAATTGAAACATTTTCGTTTCACTTCACCTTTACACTTCCCTTCAAAGCGTTGCCTTTCTTTCTTAACGTCAGCATTGTCATCGTGTCGATTCTTCTTAGCTACCTTGGTATTCTTTGTTGCCTTCTCAAAAATGCTTAGTTTCTCTTTCAGCCTTTGTACCGTATTGGCTTCATATAATGTGGAGCGATAAAATTCGTCGTCAGTAACGCCATCCACAATATACTCACATAGACTAGGTTCATCTAACTCAATAGACAAAGCAATGCGCTGCATTTCATACATGTAATCACGCATCGTCTCCGTTGGCTTCTTCTTCCGATTAGCTAATGTCCTATGCACGTCAGTTGCTCGAACAAAAGGAGCGAACTCTTTGATTAGCGCTTTCTTCACAACACTATAACTGCTAGCATCGCGTAAGGAAAACACAAAACGTCTCGCCGTACCTGTCAGTTTTTTTCTACACATAATCAGCATTTGCTCATTATTCCATCGTGCCGACCTAGAAATCATTTCAAGTTGTTTTAGCCATAATCGTACGTCCTCACCTTCATCAGCACCAAAAGTGTCGATGCTTTCTTCCATATCGCGGAAAGAATAAACCATCGATGTTCCATGAAATTTCCGTTCCTTCCTTGCCGCTGGGGTCGAAGTTCTGATCGCCGTTTGGAACAATAATGCGTCGTCATCATCGTCATCATCGTTGTCTTCATCGTCGTCATCATCGTTGTAATCATCAATCAACATTTTGCACGCGCGCCGCCATCTTCTCGATCGTCGTTGTCGTCGTTGTGTGTGTGTAAGTCGTCGTTCTCACTCACACCGTCGTCGTTTTGCAGCACGGCGTTCTGCTCTCTAGCGTTCACGGCTTCACGAATTTCACGATTCTGATGATCACCGTCGTTCTCGTCGTTTGTGGCCATCGTCGTATGGTCAATAATCCTTTTGGCCATCTCCTGCTTACCGCCGGACGACGCCAAGCCAAGCTGCTGGCATCTGCGTGCGAGGCCGATCTTCGTAAGGTTTTCGCACAGCTCTTCGATTGTCGTCATTATTCACTCTTGGTTATTCGTCGTTTCACTTTATCACCGTACTTAGCCCGTTCCCGGACGAGGCCTCATGTAAGAAATAAGGAAACGAGCGGTGTAGGTGATTAAAGGAAATTCGTATATTCTTGCTTCTGTTCACGGTGACGCTCGCGGTAAGATTGTGGCGCTCATCGCCTGCTGTCATGCCCTCGCTACCTAACTGTCATTTTGACGTTTTCGGGGGGTAGCCCTCTCATCCTACATACAGGTGGGCTTATCCCAAGGTGTATGAATTTAGATGGCTGATTTTTATCGCTTCTGCTTCTGAATGAAGATTTTATGAGTGTTTTGAGTATTCGTCAAGCCTTGAGAAAGCTTGTTTGAACAAAAATGTTCATCCATGCTGCCAAAAAGTGAAATTCAAATTTGGTTATAAAAAACATACTATGAGACCACCTGGACTACATACACTTTGATCTTAAATTCCCCCACGTGATCTCTTTAATGCACCTTGGGGTAAATGTAAAAAAAACACCGTGTTTTTGAGCAGGTACTTGAATCTAATTCTAGCTTAGAGGATAGAATAATCTAGACTAAAAATCGCTAGTTTTATGTGTGCTTTTGTATGGAGTGTTTACATGATTTCAGCCTCCAACTGTCAAATTCCATTAAAAAAAAAAACTAACTAGAATCGTGAAGGGCCCCTATGTTGGATATGACAATGTATGTGCGAGTTGACGGTTGTACCACGACACCAACCCACACATGTTTCTACAATAAGCGATTATCCAATGGATCATACATCGGATGTTACTACATGCAGAGTTAAGCGATTATCCAATGGATTATACATCGGATGTTACTACATGCAGAGTTATTGCGTGAGCGTGCCAATTCAAGAATTTTGAAGCGATATCTTTAAGATTGTGTGAACATCATGGGCAAAGGATTACCACATAGACTGCATTTGCACTGATTATAACGCAGCCTTCAATACCTCACAATACTGTGTTAAAACATTGGCACGGCTCGGCTCGGATTAATTCTTGCAGTGGCTTCGATCGTAATTAACGGATAGAAAATATCAAGTGAAAATATAAATTGCATTTCCAACCTTTTTTATAGTTGCTTGGGTGTTTCAACATGTTTGTTCCGTTAATTAAATTCCAAAAAATTTAAATCATTTGGTATGCTAACAACATAAACCTGTACATATGAAGAAAAACAAACAATGAATGCTTAAAAGACGCAACGGGTAACAACGCTTCTGTAATTGTGCACTAGCCTTCACTAGTCTGTGTGCACTAGCCTTATTAACACTTTGCATAGTCACATGTTATGGTTTCATTCACCCGTTAAGCTAAACCGTTGCAAGTCATGAAATAATCTCCAGCTTATTTAACTATAACCTCACGGAATCCTTAGTGCCTCGAACTTATTTACTTAGAGTTGGATCATAGCAAACATTGGGCCTGATTGCCAACGAAAATTGATAAAATTTATCCGATGGGTTAATACGCTCGAATCCATTGGTGGAATTTATTTTCCTCCGGTGGATAATTTTCTTTGCTGGTGGATAATTCTTTCCGATTCGAGTAGCCATTGGTTTTGCCTATAGGTCAATCACACTTTTGTTTACATTTAAAGGTGTTGTTTAGCGGAATGAATAAAATAGTAAATTTGGCTTATTTACGGACCATCTAGTGAAGAATCCACACCAGAAGTGGCCTTAGACAGTACTGACAGTAGGTCTATTCAAACAATCCGGGAAAAGTGTAAAACGGGTGGTTGCCTCTAGTCTAGATGAAACAAAATCGTATGAACTGGAGGAAGATGTTTGAATTCTTTCTGAACTTGCCGCGTTCGCTGACCCTTGTCCTGTGCCATGTACCATGTGCGCCCATCAACTCCAGCCAGCGCGAACGTTTGATCCGTGAACGTCCGTATTTTACGCTCTTGTGCAAAAATATATAGAAACAACGTGGTAGAATTATTCCGTACAATAAGGAGTGTCCGAATCTGCTCACGGTCTCTCTGGCCTCAATGGCTGACGCCTCATCTGGCCACTTAAATTTAAGCCTACTACGCCCCTTCAGCAATGGCGGATTTAACGGTAAGCGGACTGAGTGGCCGCGGGAGGCTCCGTGGATGGTAAGTCTAGCATATATGGTGTGTACAGTAGTCTCATGGTGGTCCTACGAGCATAAAGGCTCCATTGACGAAAGAACTCATAGGCGGTCTAAAAACGATCCCAAGCAACGTGGCTTAAAAAAACGCGGGATAAAAGAAAAGGATTAGCAGAAAATGAATTTTTTGTTAGTTTCTCATTTCTTGGCTTGAGCCAAAAATACTAAATACCTATATAACCCTAATATTATGTGTTTTGACTCTTTATAAAAAACGGATAAATTTATATTTTCTAAATAAGAATATTATAGCACCGACAAACCGACGTGAAACTGGCGTTACAAAAGTGTCCCACACGAAAGTACTGTCATTTACCAGTGAGGCGAACACTTCTGTCAAAGTAAGCTCTGTTCACTGCTGCTTCGATGTAAACAACTTTTCTAAATACAAATTGCGAAGGAAGTGTGAGGCAAGATTTTGTGAGAATTCTTGGACAAAACACCCAGGAAAATCATTTTATTAGTTTCCAAATCAATGCAAGAGATGTGAGAAGTACATAAAACAATACGCATTGGAATTTGCGAAGAAAAACAAAAAGGGGATTTAGCAGTTTCTTCTCTGTGTCAGTGTAGTAAGCGAATCATTATAGAGATGGCGCTAGTGTTTAACGTATTTTCATTTGAAATAAGGAGACAACTTTTGAAGCTCATTTTGTTCGAAGTGTCACGTCGGTTTGTCGGTGATTATAGCTTAATCTAGTGATAAAAAATCTCAAATAACTCAAACAGCAATAAAACAACCTGTTTTGTTTGCTGTTAAACAAGGTTTTAGTATTATTTAATTTTCCACTGTTATATCAACTGGGGTGGAGCAGTAGATATGGCTATCCGACTGAAACAGTTTTTTTTATATGAAGTTTTCAACTGCATATCCCACTGCTCGACTTTTTAATCACGTTGCTATGGCGGCAAACACCAAAAGATTCGCGAAAAATTTTGCGTACAGTTTATACAGTTTTGCGAACAGTTCTTTCCATGACACGATTCTGGTGTGGTTTCGAAAATGTCACTTTTATGAACATATACACATTAACACATGTTTTTACAAATCATGATATAAGTACAAATCATTCATCGAATGTTCTCCCATGATGAAATAACCAAAAATATGTTGAAATAGCAAATAGCAGCATACATAGTTTTCTTTACACCTGTCAGAAGATTACAAGCAAAGATTCTTACCATACAGCCTGCGGTTATTAAAAACGTTTGTTTACATAAGCAATTCAAAAAATTAGCGCGTTTCTCCTTTTTCATTGGAATTTCAAAAAATCCTATTGCTATCCTAACAAATTCCAATTGAATCGCAATCGGATCCCAATCGCAATCGAATGGTAGTCGATTTCCAATCGCTATGGAATCTTTAAACGGTTAAAATTCTAAAAACGGGGTCAGATCGGCTCAAATCTTTCTAGGGATTGAATCTTCGAATCTTCCTAATCTCGAATCTCAAAACACAAAGAAGAATACTACATAAAAAACTATTTATCAATCAAATGTTAGCTGAAAACCGTTATATTCGACTTACATGAAAATCCGAGTAACGCAAATGTCTTCGAAACGCATTATTGGCGTACCTCGGGGAAAAAACTGTACAGCCAAATAGCAATAGCAAAATAATTGTTCGAGCAACATATGGCCTTTTCCCCATCCTCTGATTAGCCGGGACGTTTGCCGCCTGTTCTCTCCCACATTTAATTGCATCTGAAAATGGGAATTACGCGTGGAATTCTAGATCTTGTATAACACGACACTAACAACAGTATACGATTAATTGCAATAGCTACTGTGAGACGTAGTGATTTAATTTTACTTTTACTGTCAGATACCTTACACTTGCTCGGTATATACTGCAAGAATGGCAACCATCGAGAGCTTTCGTAAATTGTTGAAATATTTGATAGTGTACTCGAAAGTGCCCGGGGTTGAAATGTGGACTGCCCCGGGAAAGTTCAAGCCAGCCTCGTATTATGTTTCATTTCATATAATAGTATATTTTGTCAGCACTGTTTGGACACTGAAAAAGTACAGTGATGATCCAATTCATATGATGAAAGTCCTTATAACGCTGGGAACTGCTGTACAGGTATTATTGCGATAGAAGTAAGATTATCGACTGTTTAAGTATTGTGTTTCGTTTTTAGCTCTACATCAAGTTCTTTGTGGGACATTCAAAATCAAAGGAAGTGATTGTTTTCTCTAACAAAATCGAGCAGGAAGTGTTTGAGCAAAATAAAAATAGAACTGCTGGAGAGACTGTTCTGTTGAAACAAACTGGTTATATTCTTTGGTTTTTTTTTCGTTTTGTAACCACATTAGCTACTATCGTTGTACTAGCATTTGGGCTGTATCCATTGTTCGCGTATAATGTAAATGGAGTAGTGATGCCTTTGTTCCTGTACGAGCTACCATATTACGATTGGAGCACTACCATGGGATATGTTGTGAACATGATGTTTCAAGTAAACCTGCTGGTGATCGGCACGATAGCAGCCATGCTGTTCGACTTCTTGTACTTTATGTACGCGATGTATACAATGGTAAAGGCGGATATTTTTATAATACATCTGGGTGAGCTAGAGAAAATGCTAAACGATCCGCTGACAGTGAAGAAAAACCAATCCAGTGTACGGGAAAAATGGGTGCAGTGCATGTTTGAACATCAGCAGACTACCAAGTAAGATAAACAGAGCTTGCATTAGCATTATTCTCGATTAATAAACGTTTGATCTAACATCTAGCTTCCTGAATTCCATCGAAGACATTTTCGGGCTCATGTGCCTAGCTCAAGTCTCCATGGGAGTATTTACCATATGCGATGCAATGCTACTGGTAGCATTGGTAAGTATTTTTGCCTTCTATACTTCGATATTTCCAATTTGCAATATGGTACTACGTTGTTAGACATTTCAGACGGATTGGTATCCTACATACTCGTTCTTATTGGTGATGTTTATCGAACTGTCATTATATTTTTTGATTGGACACTTGATCGAACTAAAGGTATGTTTTTACAGCAGGACATGGACATTATTTGCGATTTTATTGATATTTGTTTGTTGCAGATTGATGCAATGTACAACAAGATCATCTCAATGCCTTGGTTTAAGCTCCCAGTGAAGGAACAGAAAGAATTTAGATTTCTGATGAGCAGACAGCAATGCCCGATGATGTTGACTGCGTATGGTTTTCATCCCATGAATTTCGAGGCGTACATGAGTGTATATAATAGTTGATACGCGTTTATTCTAGGAAATGACTTTATATAATTGTTGTTATATTTACAGGTGTTGAAAGGCCTGTACCAGTTTTTCGTCATGGTCATGCAGTATGTTGGCTGAACCTGAAAAATTGTTTTGGTAATAATTGTTCCACTTACTATTCACCAAAATATGTGATGCACTCATGCAATACCAATCATACAAAGTTAGTACACATCTGAAAGTACACCAAATCATCTCAAAGAATGCGTTGCAAAAGAGGTAATAAAAATGAAATCTTAGACACTGTCTCTGTTAGAACCTATCAACAGAGCTAAGAAACCTTTAGAGTTTGGTGGTTCAAAGAGGAATAAACAAACAAAAAATTACCGTATACTTACAAGATTATCAACCTTATGATTTTTGGAATAATTTTGATTTATGTTTAGACAAATTAAAAGGAATGTTGTAAAAATTATTAAAAAATCGTATAACTGTATTTTATCGTTCGTTTCTGATCAACGTCCGTCTTCGCTCACTTCCGCTTATCTAATGCTCCCAAGTTGCTCTCTCTCTCTCTCCGATCTATCATTCTCCAGCATAAATTGCTCGTTGTTATCATTTAGCTTATAGTGCGTTAAAGTTTGTGGAGGCTGGAAAAAGGTATTTAAACGAATATTTAGTTATTTATTTATTCTATTTGGCGTGACGTCCCTACGCGGACATGCCGGCCTGTACAGGCTTTCGAGATTTAATTCATTACCACGCAGCCGGATAGTCAATCTTTGTTACAGGGGGACGGTCCATTCGGGGTTTGAACCCATGGCGGGCTTGTTATTGAGTCGTTCGAGTTGACGACTGTCTCATGGGACCGCCCCAGTTATTTATTTATTTATTAAGTAACAAAAGTCATCGAGCCACTATAGGCATACTCAATATATTTCTATACGTTACACAACATCACACTGATTAGACGAAATTTATTATTTTATTAAAAAGTTACCCAAAACAAAACAAAAACAAACTCGGTTAAATGCGCTTCACAAGAGAGATGTAAATTTGTTCACACTAACATTAAAATTTACAGTGCAATTGGTAGAGGAATAGGCATTAATCATTTTCGAAATCGGGTCATTTCAGCCAAACTCATTCGATCGAAGATTAGTACACAATAATAAAGATTATTTAATATTTTTTATAAGATAGTTCGCCTCATATATGATGGTAATGTATCTGTCTTGCAATAATATTAATAACACATAAAACCAAATCTAATTAATCAAGGCCGGTCTCGTGGTACAGTCGTCAACTCGTACGACTTAACAACATGCCCGTCCTGGGGTCTAGTCGGAAATGGAACGTGCCGCCATATGTTGGACTGACTATCCTACTATGGGGGGAAATCAATCAGTCACTGAAAGCCAACCCCACAAGTGGTACATGCAGGCCCTGACCGTCAACGGTTGTTGAGCTTAAAAGAAGATGATTTCATAAAAAATAATTTCAAAAATTTCAAATAGGAGATATGAAACGAATGTAATAAGCTTTATATGAATGTGACACGCGTTAAAAGAATTTAATATTTTTATTCAGGCCATATTGCTTAGAAATGATTATTTTCATTTGGGTTCGAACATGCATCTAACGAAACGAAACTAACGAAAAGGAAAAGCAGGTATTTTATTATTTAAGGATTGTATTGAATTAAAAAGAAAACTAGTCTTAAGAAATTTTTATACGATGCTTAGTTTTTTTAAGTTTTTTTTAAGTTTTTAAGTTTGTTAATATTTGTAATTTATTTCAAATTTGAGATTGTAACGATTTAACGAGTTATAAAAGTAGTATGAAAAATAATGAACGGTTGTTATAAATAAACATTATATTGAATTGTTTTATTTATTATATACATGCACTAGCAAGAACTTTTATGTTGTACGCCATACATTTTGAATTAAGTTGAACAGCTTAGATAAGAATTTTATTTCACCTTTTCCATAAATCTTAACAGTTGTTGTCTTTAACAAAGAGTCTCACGGTATACTTATATTATAGTGACTCGACTTTGTTTATGGTGGGAAAAGTTCCCATCAATTTTGCCCTAGCTCTAATTAGACACTTAATTGGTGAGATATGTTTGACTGATATTCTAGTCGATATTTTGCAAAGCAAAACTGATTATTTACCAGCTTGCTAGCCTGTAAATGGCACACCATAATGACGAAATTGTGCTTAACAAATCAGTTGGTCGTAGATTTTACAGTTGCTAAGCGGTGATAGATTTGTTCGTGAAGAACATTCAAATTTGCCCCATAGTGTGCATTATCAACGAAACGTTGTTTAATAATTTTCATTTCTTAGATAAACTTTACTGCATCAATGGCAAATGTTAAAAATTTTCGTAAATTGATGAAATATCTGATTGTGTAATTGAAAGTGGCCGGGGTTGAGTTGTGGGCAGCACCAGGAAAGTTCACGCCAGCTACGTATTACGTTTCGTTTCATATAACAGTATATTTTGCAAGTACTGTTTGGACACTAAGAAAGTACATCGATGATTCAATTCATATGATGAAGGTCCTTATAACGCTGGGAACTAGTGTACAGGTAGGAAGTGTTGAAATCAAAATGATGGATTATATGATCTGAGTACTTACGTATACAATGTATTTATTTTTAGCTCTACATTAGGTTCTTCGTTTGGCATTCGAAAGCTCAAGAAGACAAGTTATTTACTGTTGAACTGGAACAAGAAGTGCTTAAACGCTACCAGAACGGGTCTGAAGAGGAAACTGCTGTGCTTAGACATACAGGTCGTATTCTTTGGATAGTCTATCGTATAATGAGTGTGTCAAATATCTTCGCTGTAGTTGCATTCGGAGTGTATCCTGCATTTTATTACTTTGTAACGGGAGCAGTGATGCCTTTGTTTCTGTACGAGCTACCGTTCTGCGATTTCAGTTCCTCTTTAGGATACGCAGTGACGATGTGTTTTCAGATTAATCTCTTGGTTATTGGTGTTTTGGGAGCAATACTGTCTGATTTTGTGTTTTTCATGTACGCAATATATGCTATGGCTAGGACAGAGATTTCAATATTGCATCTTAGTGAGCTGAAAAACATGCTTATCGACCCCACTAAGAATTAAGAACACACTGAGGATATACGTCGCAAGTGGGTCCAGTGCATGCACGATCATCAGCAATCAACCAGGTGAGTCTAAGACAGCATGGATCGATCGATCCAGATGATGTGATTATTTCTTCACTTTTTGTAAAGCTTTTTCAGCACGATTGAAAACTTATTCGGGCTTATGTGTTTAGCACAGGTTGCAACAGAACTTCGTTCAATATGTGACGCAATGCTATTATTGCTTTTGGTAGATACTGGTAAGATTATTAATATTATGAAGTGTATATGACAAATAGTATGTGTTTGAAACACGTTTCAAAGAGTTGAAATTTGTTTTAGAACGTATGAAGTTCATTGTCTAGACACATTTCGATGTTAGGTAAAAAAATTTTATGAAAAAGTTTATCATTTTCGTTTATTATGTTGGTTTTGAATAGATGTTATATCTGTTATGTCTACCCTTAAATTTAAAAATAATTAAAAATTTGGACAAAATAATTTATAGCTCGTGTTTTTCCACAAAAACATA
Source organism: Anopheles arabiensis (assembly GCF_016920715.1). Taxonomy (NCBI): domain Eukaryota; kingdom Metazoa; phylum Arthropoda; class Insecta; order Diptera; family Culicidae; genus Anopheles; species Anopheles arabiensis. The sequence goes on from NC_053518.1 coordinate 38,437,983, forward strand.
AATAAATTTTAAAAGAAATAGTTGCATATAGGATATTATTTGTTGACAGTTACAAACAAAATGAAACATAACTACTTTAATATTTACAAACTACGTTATGGCTGGTGGTTTGTAAATAATTATAATATAATCGAACTGGTTGGTAAAAAAAAAGATTATTCGCAATGCAGTGAATGGTATTGTTAGGAAGTCGCAAATATAAAAGAAACTGTTAAGCTCAGTCTTAATAAAATCCTTCTGAGCTAGACAGAATATCATTTCAGTATAAAGCATGTTGATGACGTATTTGGTTTAAAATAAATAACTAGTTTAACATAACTAAGGTGTTCTATACATGCAGTTTTTTTTATATTGTTCTGTTTACACGGAAGGGTCGTGAAACCCTGTTTCTACTGCATGGGCGACAGACGTTAGATTCAGATGTGCTTATGTATTATAATTAAAGCGAGTGTCATGATGGAATTTAGAACTGAAATGCACATCGAAGAGTAAACAGATAGAGGTTCTCGAGAATGATGCACAAAAAATAATAAAAAAATATCATCACAAGCGATCCTGATGACCAAAAGGTATTGTTTTGTTGAACGCGTGCTGACCACGGCGGCCATCAAATACCCCTTGAAGAATGTCTGCGTTTTCTTGACATAGACTCTTATCGCACTGTGCCAGTTCTGAGTGCCAATTGTTTTAGCAAATTTAGCTTCTTTAGCTACAGAATGTTAAAATTATGTAAAGAATAATAAGGCCACCCACTGTTATTGATGTAGTTCAACAATTACCAAAGTTGTATGGTTTAATGGTTTATGGTTTAATTGACGAAAACAACTTATCTAGCCATTATCAATAAATAAACGAACATTGGCTATTTCATAAAGATCTAACATGTAATGTAACGAAATTATTTTATTTTGTATATAATGCCACAGACTGATTGGTACCCAACATATTCCTACCTGTACGTGATGTTCGTCCAATTATCAGGATATTTCGTGATTGGAAATTTGGTTGAGATAAAGGTAAAATAAATATGAACTATACTGCATGTGTAGTATTTTTGACAAACATGTTACTTATTACTGATTGACGCATTGTACAACAAGATCATCTTGTTGCCTTGGTATAAACTACCAGTAAAAGAACAGAAGGAATTTAGATTTCTTATGAGCAGACAGCAATGTCCGATGATGTTGACAGCGTATGGCTTTCAACCCATGAACTTCGAGGCGTACATGAGTGTATATAAAGGATCATAGTCGAGTTTTTATAAAGCCTTTTATAGTTTTTGTTACTTTGTAGGTGTTGAAGCGTCTTTACCAGTTTTTCGAGATGCTCATGCAGTATGTTGGCTGAAAAAGGGAACATAACAGTTTAAACTAATTGCTACATCTACTATGCGCCAGAATGTGTAATGCACACAGCACAAAATAACGAACAATATAGATTTGCAGCATGCACACTTACTACACAGTGGTGGACAACGAATTGGTGCCGTATGATTAGAATCTCGGCATCATCTACTCCATATACAAGAAGGGAAACAGGTTGGACTGCAACAACTACAGGAGTATTACGGTGTTGAACACCGCCTTAAAAATATTTTGCCTGATCCTTCAGGATCGTCTTGTCCCGCACATCGAAGAGATAGTCGGAAACTATCAAAGAGTATTCCGAAACGGAAAATCAACCACTGATCAGATCTTCACCATGCGGCAGATCTTGGAGAAGATGGCTGAATACAGACACGACACATACCATCTCTTCATTGGCTTCAAAGCCGCATATGATAGCATAGCCAGGGTAAAACTGTATGACGCTATGAGCTCTTTTGGAATCCCGGCCAAAATGATAAGGCTAGTTAGAATGACTATGACCAACGTCACTTGCCAGGTGAGCGTGGATGGAAAACTCTCAGGACATTTTGCTACCACCAAGGGTCTGTGCCAGCGGGACTTGTCTGTCTCCTATTCAACTTGGCGCTAGAGAGGGCCATCCGCGACTCGAGGGTGGAGACTACGATAACCATCTTCTATAAGTCAACCCAGATCCTGGCATACGCTGATGATATAGACATCGTTGGTCTGCGGCTCTCTTATGTAGCAGAAGCCTACAAAGGGATCGAGCAGGCGGCAGAGATTCTCGGATTGCAGATAAACGAGGCAAATACCTAACTGATGGTGGCAACATCAGCGAGCCTACGTAGGCGTGATATACAGATAGGTGAACGCACTTTTGAAGTCGTCCCAGAATTCACCTATCTGGGGTCAAAGGTCAGCAACGACAACAGTATGGAAGTTGAGTTGCGCGGAAGGATGCTGGCTGCCAACCGGTCATTCTACAGCCTGAAAAAGCAGTTCACCTCAAAGAACCTGTCGCGACGGACGAAGCTAGGACTATATAGTACCTATATAGTTCCAGTACTCACATACGCCTCTGAGACATGTACACTGTCCAAATCTGACGAAACCCTCTTAGCCGCGTTCGGGAGGAAGATGCTCAGAAGGATACTTGGCCCCGTATGTGTGGAAGGACAATGGAGGAGCCGCTATAATGACGAGCTATACGAGATGTACGGCGACCTCATTGTCGTACAGCGTATCAAGCTCGCCAGGCTCCGGTGGGCTGGCCATGTTGTACGCATGGAAACGGACGACCCAGCCCGTAAAGTCTTTTTAGGCCATCCACAAGGACAGAGGAGGTGTGGTGGGACCAAATTGAGGTGGCAAGATGGCGTGGAGGCGTGAGTGGTTTCGAACACTCCTGAGGTAGGCCAATACCGCAAAGCGGTTGTAGCGCCGGATAAGTAAGTAAGTAAGTGAGAAAAACTGGTTGTCGGCGATAGAAGATGCCCATTAAACGGTAGAACGTTGACACATTCTTTCACACATAAAATGAATAGTGCAGGACTAAATGAAGTACCCTGTGGAACATGTGACAGTCTAACTTTTTTTTTATTCTATATTCCGATTGAACTAAGAGCTACAGACAAGAAATTACAACCTCATTTAGTATACGTGATATAAGATTAACATTGGAGAGAATATTTTAAAACGTCCACATCAATTGATCCTGCAATATTGTTGTCACCAATGATGTGGATGATGTAGTTGGCGAATAGCATTAGGATTTTACCACGCTTTTCCGTTTTAAGTTTAATACTGGTAAATATAGCTTTTGGACGCAACCCCATTCTTTTATTAGCTCTTTTAGAGCGAATTTGTAATGTTTTTATTCATATATTTATTTATTTATTTATTTATTTATTTATTTATTTATTTATTTATTTATTTATTTATTTATTTATTTATTTATTTATTTATTTATTTATTAATTTATTTTTTAATTGATTTATTTATGTACTGATTTATTTATTTATTTATTTATTTATTTATTTATTTATATATTTATTTATTTATTTATTGATTTATGTATTTATTTATTTATTTATTTATTTATTTATTTATTTATTTATTTATTTATTTATTTATTTATTTATTTATTTATTTATTTATTTATTTATTTATTTATTTATTTATTTATTTATTTATTTATTTATTTATTTATTTATTTATTTATTGATTTATTTATTTATTTATTTATTTATTTATTTATTTATTTATTTATTTATTTATTTATTTATTTATTTATTTATTTATTTATTTATTTATTTATTTGTTTATTTATTTATTTATTTATTTATCTATTTTTTTATTTTTGACTGAACCTCAATAAAAAAAAATTTTCCTTTTCCTAATATTAACACCAGATACTAGGCGAATAGCATAAATAATAATTTTACTCGAAACATTGTATAAACTCATGAAACTGCAACGATATTTTGATTCATATCCTGGACAGTCCCGTGCTCATGCTTCAAATGACAGACGTTTTGGTTCAAATTCCGAACACCCTCAAAATTTAGTTCATAATCGTCACATTGACGCACACACATTTTTGTCATCAATTTATTTTAACGTCCGAACACCAAATTCTGAGGGTCTGTGTCTTGCTGAACGGGGTATGGGTGCGGATTTTCTCTTGCACTCGTAGATGCTTATCCGAAGTACTGCTGCGCGATTCTAAGAACATTGCTGTAAGGCCATCAAGGCATTGGGCACATCCATCTTCAAATATCGTTGTTTTATTATTATCACTGAATCTTTGATCTTTTTATTATCACTGTGTAAAAACATATTTTTATACAATAAAGTACAATTTACTTCGGCTATCCGGAATTTAAAACATAATTAAAAAATCTTGCTTCGAATTTTGGGCAGTATTAAAGACGTGTTTGAATGAAATTCAAAGCGCAATATGATATAAGCTAGTTATTATCACTTTGATAACAACTTCCACAATGAATTCCGATGTACTTCAATGCATCGCTGGCGTCGGTTTGAAGTAAATGGACTAAATTTATTGGCAAAAATGCAATTTACACTGCATTCTTGACCATTCTTGAAACAAATTGTACTGATTTGACATTTCATGTGTCGCATAAATCCGCGGAATCGAGAACCGCGTAGCTCGGGAACTGACTATAAAATTGAAAAGCGGTACGACCAGGGATTAGATATGAAGAAATCCAATAAAAAAAAAAATGATGGGTGTCTAGAGTTTGAAGCTGACAGTAGTTTGAACCATAACAGTACATTAAATATTAATTATAGTTTTAATACTAATTGGTTCCGGTTTCATCTGTTGCTTAAAGTTAATGCTGTTATTATTAGATTAACAGAGATCCAACCTTGCCCGGCGTCTCAATTTGAATCTTTTTAAATCTATGGCAATTTGCTTAAAAAGCAAACTGCCGTACCAAATCTACTTGAATGCGTACCATTTACCGCCGTTTTCTACTAGCAAAGCATATGACCGTCGTAGCGTGTGGTACGTGGTAGTACTAATTGAATTATCAGCGCATTGTCTGTTGTGTGTTTTTATGGTACCGCTGAGCCCTACGCTGCACTTCAGTTCGCTAATGTTGATCGCTACCGGTGGATGTCCGTCCGTTTGGTTTGTTTTTAGTGTGGTTTTTATCGGTAAACGGTTTCGTGCGTGCATTGTGCTCGATGGACACACCCGACCACCTGCACCTTCGTAACATTGCCGAATTGAGAAGTGCTAATGGATCGTGAAACATCGAACGTCCCGAGCTGGTGCCACCAATCGCTCCTACACGACCATGCTGACTCGACGACCACCACGGACGGGGAGCCGGTGGATGAGCGACGCAAATCCCCGAGAGCACGCTGTTCCAGCGGACGACTGCGGATGGAGGCAGCCGTCACGGTGCATGCTCCATGGGCGAGCGAAGATTCCGACGGCGAGGAGAGTGATTGCAATGACCATCGGGCACCATCGGTCAAGGGTCGTCCTGCGTCACCCAGACCACCAATGCCCGGCACAGCCGTGACCGAAGGGCCCGATCCGCTGCAACGCTACGTCCGGCTGCAGGAAGAGCACGTCGAGGCGTCCGTCGTTGTGCTAACGAATGGGACCGGCACTGTTGGCACAGGTACTACACTTGAATCATTGCCAAAAGGCAGTGGGAAATTAACTTTCAATCTAACCCCGGAGCAACTGGGTGTCCGCAACGTGGTAGAGCGGGTGGACCGCACTAGACGAACCATTCCCGCTGGCGAATACCTGCTCTCGCCGGACGCCAGCACTGGGGAGGAATGTCCGCGAAAGAGTAGCCTGCGGCGCAATTCAGCGTACAGCAATCAATCGGAGATGGATAAGCAACTCGCCCTCGAGCAGCATCCGGAGCCACTTCCGGACAGTGACGAAGTGTGTCCCGGTCCAGCAGGCACACCGGCCGGCTCGCTGAGGATGATGCTGATGATGATACCGTCCGACACTGTACGGACGGAGGATGTCGATGGATCACGGGGCTCGGTTAGTTCGCGGGTATCGGTCAGTGGTCAGCTGCCCCGAAGGGCACAACATAAATTTGACGAGATATCGTAAGTACCTGGAAAGCGTGGATCGTGGTGGTCGTTTACTAGTGAAGCTCGCCGTTTTACTCACACATCGGGACGTGCCCAACTCCAACGTTTTGTCTTTTTCGTTTTTGCTTCACTGCCGCTCAACAAACAATCCCGGTTGGTGTGGATATTACATTACCGATTGGTAGCACAATCTACGACCACTTCCCGACCGACTTTCTACCCGACCGGTTCCTGTGCGGGCTGTGCCAGAAGCTGCTACGCGAACCACGTGTGCTAGACTGTCTGCACACGTTCTGTCGGGCGTGCTTGGAGCGGGTTGCCGCGACGGTCACGCACGGTCAGGACAGTGCCCAGTTCTGGCAGCGCGTCAACGAAAATGCCAGCTTCGATTGGGACCGTAAGTTGTGAGCCTCATTGGTCAGTGAGTATATGTGTGTGTATGTGTGTTTAAGTGTGTTTGGTTGTTGTACAAAGCATATCAGTTTGCCTGTTGGTGTACGACCTCGATAAGCAAAGATTTATTGGGGCCACATGTGGGGCACGTTTTGTGTTTTCCTTTGTATGGCTTCGGTCGCTCACTTGTCTGGTCACGGAGTCGAGTGCAACGTTGTTGTGTGGGTATTTTGTTGTGCTATTTGTAGCAACTAAACAAACGAAAGCCTGAGCATTATACCTCACATTAAAGTTTCTTAAGCTACATTTAGTTACCCTAAAAAGTGCTAAATTCTCGATTCGTTCTAATGAGTGTTAAAGTAGTGGAAGATGTGTGATTTAGAAAAGTTTAACAACAAATTTGGTTTGATTTTTGCGAGCAATATAGTTTTTATTATTTGTTACTTTTTTAGGCAGGAAAAATTATTAACTTTACATTGTTTGTGATATTTGTGTTATACGTTATCTCACTATATATAAAATCGAAAATCGCCACAATGACGTGAGAGTAAACATTCAGCGAGAGAGAGAACAGAGCTCTCTTAGCAACGCGCGTTGCTGCGAAAAGGCTTGCTCCATGCACTGCTAGCCCGCGGATAATGAGTGCAATGGTTACTTATATTTTTGTTTACACAAACCGATTTGAAATCATATGGTATTGGATATAATGTTTTATTTTTTAGATAATTAAAGTTGCAAATTAGCCACCTGATGATAATGTGTCCTATCTTATACCCCTTCCCATTATAAATCAAGATATTCAAGGCAATATTAAAAAAAAAAACATGTCTGAAAACTATGCAAAATAGCTTAATTATGAAATGGTTGATATTCCAATTCATTCAATCATTCATAAAGCCAACCATACTCATTATTGGTGCTTAAGCATCTCGAATACTACATACACCGTCGTCATCGGCAGATAAGTGTGATTAAGAATAACCTGTAAAACGGGTCGCTATACCCAGGACGTCGAACATGTACACTGCCTCAAATCTTCTTCTATTTGGCGTAACGTCCTACGCGGACATGCCGGCCTGTAAAGGCTTTCAAGACTTAATTCATTACCACGTAGCCGGATAGTCAATCCTTGCTACCGGGGGACGGTCCATGGGCTTGAACCCATGACGGGCATGTTATTGAGTCGTTCGAGTTGAGGACCACGTACCACGGGACCGCCCCAAATCTACTACTTTGCAATATTGGCTGAGTCGGGACAAGGAAAACGCATGACAATAACGCATGATCCACAATGAAACTATGTTTACTGTAACGTGCCCAAGAGGGCTGAAAAGACTCTGACTGTATCTATCAAGAGTGATGACAATATCTACCATGTGATGCTATCACCGTACTATGGTGTTGGTTGAGAACAACCACATTATAGTTAAGGACACGTCAAATTAGAAGCAAAATCTGAAAAATGTGGAGCGGCAAGAGTAAATAAAGTAGTTTGCAAATAAACGTGAATTTAGTTAATTGATCTGGAAAGGCTATAACAGTGTTGAACCATTCATTTCTATAACAGTATAGATTGGAATATTAGATCTACACATTTGAAATGGTTATATGAGGGGATATGTTCACTGTTGAAAATTGATATTTGGCGCCACAATAACAATTGTCTCATACACAAATACCAATTCCATTCAATACTTCAAAACCAGTTTCAGGATAATAAAACAAAATTTTGACGGCGTTTTTGGAAATGTCCTTTTGAAATTTAAGACCGGGAAAATTTACATTGAAAATGTTCTAAGCATCAATTACTTATTACCTAACGTATGAAACATAAATCGAAAAAAAGAGTAAAAATGGAATTCGAACCATGTGCGATATCATATTTTTGTAGTTCAATCTTACATTTATGGGCACAAAAAACAGAAAATGGATTGAATCAGAAGTGAGCATTTAAATAATTGTATGTTTTTAAGTACACAATTGGGATTGGATCTAAACATGTTGTATATGTATTAGCGGCACCCTAATTTTTAAATCCACTGCACATCAATACGTTATTCAATGAACACGTTGTTGAGGTTACTACTTAGCTATGGTTTCCAAAACATCATCATCATCAATAATAATCAAAACATTATACATTTGTGTCAACAGAGGCATGGAACGTATCAGTTCGATTGAAAATAAGTAGGAATGCAGCTACTGAACCTTCTGTTTTATCAAAATGGCCACAAAATTCGCAAAAAAAAAATAAAATCATGATCATCATTGTTATTACTTATAAGAGTTAGTAAATAAGATTCATTGGTACTTAACGTGCGTAGCAATAACCTTATTTTTGAACACGAGTTCAAAAAAATTACAAAATTGCGTGACTGGGTTTTTTATGATTATTTAAGATATTAGCCTAATTTTTAACATCAATATGGCTCAAAAGTAGCCTCATCGATATTTCACGGTTCTGCAATGCACAATAAGAACTGTCCAGGAAGTTATAAGGTTAACACATTTGTGGTGTAACGCATAAGAACAAATAGGTGTTTGAGTTATGGTTGTTGCCACTGATCGTGTAGAGGTTGAAAATAATTTGAAATTTGAGGACATCCGGTAGATTTTACCGGGCCTTAACTAGTCTCACTATATATAAAATCGAAAATCGCCGCAATGACGTGAGAGTAAACATTCAGCGAGAGAGAAAGAAAGCGGTGAGAGAAGAGCTCTCTTAGCAACGCGCGTTGCTGCGAAAGGACTTGCTCCAAGCACCATTGCTAGCCCGCAGATGATGCGGGCAATGGTTACTAGATTTTTTGTTTGGATAAATCGATTTGAAATCACATGGTATTGGATATAATGAACAATTTTTTAAATAATTAAAGATGCAAATTAGCCACCTGATGATAACGTGTCCCATCTTATACCCCTTCCCATTATTAATCAAGATATTCAAGGCAATATTAAAAAAAAAAAAAACATGTTTGAAAACTATGCAAAATAGCTTAAATGTGAAATGGTTGTAATTCCAATTCATTCAATCATTAATAAAGCCATACTCAATCATTCAATCATTAATAATCATTAATAAAGCCATTAATAATAAGCATACTCATTATTGGTGCTTAAGCACCTCGAATACTACATACACCGTCGTCATCGGCAGATAAGTGTGGTACAGAATAACCTGTAACACGGGTTGCTATACCCAGGACGTCGAACATGATCACTCCCTCAAATCTTCTTCTATTTGTCGTAACGTCCTACGCGGACATGCTGGCCTATACAGGGTTTCGAGACTTAATTCATTACCACGTAGCCGGATATTCAATCCTCGCTACGGGCGGACGGTTCTGGGCTTGAACCCATGACGGGCATGTTGATGAGTTGTTCGAGTTGAGGACCACGTACCACGTAAAGCCTTGCTGAAATTCCGAGGAGGAAAGCGGCGGATGTTGATGGCTTGAAAGTTAAAATTGAATTTGTAACGATTTTCTCGCGGGCGGGAAGAACTACTTATTTCAGGATGTCCTTCCGAAACAAAGCACTAAAGGGAGAGATGGTTCATTGTGCAACATGGCTGCAACATACTGCGCGTTAGGTAAGACAACCGTGCGCATTGCATTTAGCCGGATCAGCATCAACTGCAGAATGATCCACAATGAAACTATACTTACTGTAGCGTGCCCAAGCGGGCTGAAAAGATTCTGACTGTATCTATCAAGAGTGATGGCGATATCTACCATATGATGCTATCACCGTACTATGGTGTTGATTAAGAACAACCACGTTATAATTAAGGACATGTCAAATAAGAAGCAAAATCTGAAAGATGTGCGGTGGCAAGAGTAAATTAAGTAGTTTGCAAGTAAACATGAATTTAGTTAATTGATCTGGGAAGGCTGTAACAGTGTTGAACTATTCTTTTCTATAACAGTATAGATCGGAATATTAGGGGATATGTTCACTGTTGAAATTTGATATGTGGCACAACAATAGCAATTGTCTCATACACAAATACCAATTCCATTCAATACTTCAAAACCAGTTTCAGGATAATAAAACAAAATTTTGACGGCGTTTTTGGAAATGTCCTTTTGAAATTTAAGACCGGGAAAATTTACATTGAAAATGTTCTAAGCATCAATTACTTATTACCTAACGTATGAAACATAAATCGAAAAAAAGAGTAAAAATGGAATTCGAACCATGTGCGATATCATATTTTTGTAGTTCAATCTTACATTTATGGGCACAAAAAACAGAAAATGGATTGAATCAGAAGTGAGCATTTAAATAATTGTATGTTTTTAAGTACACAATTGGGATTGGATCTAAACATGTTGTATATGTATTAGCGGCACCCTAATTTTTAAATCCACTGCACATCAATACGTTATTCAATGAACACGTTGTTGAGGTTCCTACTTAGCTATGGTTTCCAAAACATCATCATCATCAATAATAATCAAAACATTATACATTTGTGTCAACAGAGGCATGGAACGTATCAGTTCGATTGAAAATAAGTAGGAATGCAGCTACTGAACCTTCTGTTTTATCAAAATGGCCACAAAATTCGCAAAAAAAAAATAAAATCATGATCATCATTGTTATTACTTATAAGAGTTAGTAAATAAGATTCATTGGTACTTAACGTGCGTAGCAATAACCTTATTTTTGAACACGAGTTCAAAAAAAATACAAAATTGCGTGACTGGGTTTTTTATGATTATTTAAGATATTAGCCTAATTTTTAACATCAATATGGCTCAAAAGTAGCCTCATCGATATTTCACGGTTCTGCAATGCACAATAAGAACTGTCCAGGAAGTTATAAGGTTAACACATTTGTGGTGTAACGCATAAGAACAAATAGGTGTTTGAGTTATGGTTGTTGCCACTGATCGTGTAGAGGTTGAAAATAATTTGAAATTTGAGGACATCCGGTAGATTTTACCGGGCCTTAACTAGTCTCACTATATATAAAATCGAAAATCGCCACAATGACGTGAGAGTAACCATTCAGCGAGAGAGAGAAAGCGGTGAGAGCATAGCTCTCTTAGCAACGCGCGTTGCTGCGAAAGGAATTGCTCCATGCCACACTGCCATCCTGCGGGAAATGAGGGCAATGGTTACTTAGATTTTTTGTTTACACAAACCGATTTGAAAACATATGGTATTGGATATAATGATTTTTTTAATAATTAAAGTTGCAAATTAGCCACCTGATGATAAAGTGTCCCATCTCATAACCCTTCCCATTATTAATCAAGATATTCAAGGCAATATAAAAAAAACATGTTTGAAAACTATCCAAATTAGCTTAATTGTGAAATGGTTGATATTCCAATTCATTCAGTCATTAATAAAGCCAACCATACTCATTATTGGTGCTTAAGCACCTCAAATACTACCTACACCGTCGTCATCGTCATAATATCCTGTGAAACGGGTGGCTATACCCAGGAAGTCGAACATGTACACTCCCTCAAATCTTCTTCTATTTGGCGTAACGTGCGGCCATGCCGGCCTGTATAGGCTTTCGAGACTTAATTTATTACCACGAAGCCGGATAGTCAATCCTTGCTACGGGGGGACGGTCCATGGGCTTGAACCCATGACGGGCATGTTATTGAGTCGTTCGAGTTGACGACCAAGTACCACGGGACCGCCCCAAATCTACTACTCCCTCAAATCTACTACTCCGCAATATTGGCTGAGTCGGGACAAGGACAACGCATGACAATAAGAGGCAGATGTAGCCGAGAGACCCTAAGCGGCCATATGCTAAAAAGCCTTGCTGAAATTCCGAGCAAGAAAGCGGCGGATGTTGATGGCTTGAAAGTTAAAATTTAAATTTGTAACGATTTGCTCGCGGGCGGGAAGAACTACTTATTTCAGGATGTCCATCCGGAACAAAGCACTAAAGGGAGAGATGGTTCATTGCGCAACATGGCTGCAACATACTGCGCGTTAGGTGAGACAACCGTGCACACTGCATTTAGCCGGATCAGCATCAACTGCAGAATGATCCACAATGAAACTATGCTTACTGTAGCGTGCCCAAGAAGGCTGAAAAGATTCTGACTGTATCTATCAAGAGTGATGGCGATATCTACCATGTGATGCTATCACCGTACTATGGTGTTGATTAAGAACAACCACGTTATATTCAAGGACACGTCAAATTAGAAGCAAAATCTGAAAAATGTGGGTCGTCAAGAGTAAATAAAGTAGTTTGCAAGTAAACGTGAATTTAGTTAATTGATGTGGAAAGGCTATAACAGTGTTGAACCAGTCTTTTCTATAACAGTATAGATTGGAATATTAGAACTACACATTTGGAATGGTTATTTGAGGGGATATGTTCACTGTCGAAATCTGATATTTGGCACAACAATAACAATTGTCTCACACTCATATACCCATTCCATTGAATACTTCAAACCCAGTTTCAGGATAATAAAATAAAATTTTGACGGCGTTTTTGGAAATGACCTTTTGAAATTTAAGACCGGGAAAATTTACATTGAATATGTTCTATGCATCGATTACTTATTACCTAACGTATGAAACATAAGTCGAAAAAAAGAGTAGAAATGGAATTCGAACCACGTGCAATATCATATTTTTATAGTTCAATCTTACATCTATGGGCACAAAAAACACAAAATGGATTGAAGCAGAAGTGAGCATTTCAAAAATTGTATGTTTTTAAGTACGCAATTGGGATTGGATCTAAACATGTTGTATATGTAGTAGCGGCACCCTAATTTTTTTAATCCACTGCACATCAATACGTTATTCAATGAACGCGTTGCTGAGGCTACTACTTAGCTATGCTTTCCATAAAATCATGCCGATAACTAAAAAATAATAATCAAAAAATTATACATTTGTGTCAACAGAGGCATGGAACGTATCAGTTCGAAAATACAAAATTGCGTGACTTGGCTCAAAAGTAGCCTCAACGATATTTAACGTTTCTGCAAAGTGCAGTAACTGTCCAAGAAGTTACAAGGTTAACACATTTGTGGTGTAACGCATTAGAACAAATAGGTCCTTGAGTTATGGTTGTTGCCACTGAACGTGTAGAGTTTGAAAATAATTCTTAATTTGAGGACATCCGGTAGATTTTACCGGGCCTTAACTAGTCTCACTATATATAAAATCGAAAATCGCCGCAATGACGTGAGAGTAAACATTCAGCGAGAGAGAAAGAAAGCGGTGAGAGAAGAGCTCTCTTAGCAACGCGCGTTGCTGCGAAAGGACTTGCTCCAAGCACCATTGCTAGCCCGCAGATGATGCGGGCAATGGTTACTAGATTTTTTGTTTGGATAAATCGATTTGAAATCACATGGTATTGGATATAATGAACAATTTTTTAAATAATTAAAGATGCAAATTAGCCACCTGATGATAACGTGTCCCATCTTATACCCCTTCCCATTATTAATCAAGATATTCAAGGCAATATTAAAAAAAAAAAACATGTTTGAAAACTATGCAAAATAGCTTAAATGTGAAATGGTTGTAATTCCAATTCATTCAATCATTAATAAAGCCATACTCAATCATTCAATCATTAATAATCATTAATAAAGCCATTAATAATAAGCATACTCATTATTGGTGCTTAAGCACCTCGAATACTACATACACCGTCGTCATCGGCAGATAAGTGTGGTACAGAATAACCTGTAACACGGGTTGCTATACCCAGGACGTCGAACATGATCACTCCCTCAAATCTTCTTCTATTTGTCGTAACGTCCTACGCGGACATGCTGGCCTATACAGGGTTTCGAGACTTAATTCATTACCACGTAGCCGGATATTCAATCCTCGCTACGGGCGGACGGTTCTGGGCTTGAACCCATGACGGGCATGTTGATGAGTTGTTCGAGTTGAGGACCACGTACCACGTAAAGCCTTGCTGAAATTCCGAGGAGGAAAGCGGCGGATGTTGATGGCTTGAAAGTTAAAATTGAATTTGTAACGATTTTCTCGCGGGCGGGAAGAACTACTTATTTCAGGATGTCCTTCCGAAACAAAGCACTAAAGGGAGAGATGGTTCATTGTGCAACATGGCTGCAACATACTGCGCGTTAGGTAAGACAACCGTGCGCATTGCATTTAGCCGGATCAGCATCAACTGCAGAATGATCCACAATGAAACTATGCTTACTGTAGCATGCCCAAGAGGGCTGAAAAGATTCTGACTGTATCTATCAAGAGTGATGGCGATATCTACCATATGATGCTATCACCGTACTATGGTGTTGATTAAGAACAACCACGTTATAATTAAGGACATGTCAAATAAGAAGCAAAATCTGAAAGATGTGCGGTGGCAAGAGTAAATTAAGTAGTTTGCAAGTAAACATGAATTTAGTTAATTGATCTGGGAAGGCTGTAACAGTGTTGAACTATTCTTTTCTATAACAGTATAGATCGGAATATTAGGGGATATGTTCACTGTTGAAATTTGATATGTGGCACAACAATAGCAATTGTCTCATACACAAATACCAATTCCATTCAATACTTCAAAACCAGTTTCAGGATAATAAAACAAAATTTTGACGGCGTTTTTGGAAATGTCCTTTTGAAATTTAAGACCGGGAAAATTTACATTGAAAATGTTCTAAGCATCAATTACTTATTACCTAACGTATGAAACATAAATCGAAAAAAAGAGTAAAAATGGAATTCGAACCATGTGCGATATCATATTTTTGTAGTTCAATCTTACATTTACGGGCACAAAAAACACAAAATGGATTGAAGCAAAAGTGAGCATTTCAAAAATTGTATGTTTTTAAGTACGCAATTGGGATTTAATCTAAACATGTTGTATATGTATTAGCGGCACCCTAATTTTTTAATCCACTGCACATCCATACATTATTCAATGAACACGTTGTTGAGGTTACTACTTAGCTATGCTTTCCATAAAATCACGCCAATAACTAAAAACAAAAAATCCAAAAAATATACATTTATGTCAACAGAGGCATTGAACGTATCAGTTTGAAAAATACATAATTGCATGACTTGGCTCAAAAGTAGCCTCATCGATAGTTAACGGTTCTGCAAAGTACAGTAAGAAAAGTCCAGGACAAAGTCCAGGAAGTTACAAGGTTAACACATTCGTGGTGTAACGCATAAGAATAAATATTTGTTTGAGTTATGGTTGTTGCCACTGAACGAAATTTGAGGACATTCGGTAGATTTTACCGGGCCTTAACTAGTATAACAATAAAATTTCAGTTTTCTATCACATTTTTTCAATTAGATGTCTTTGGTCAAAATGTAGACATTTTTTCGGTTGCTCGTTTTTAATTGTGCGATGTAAAGTGAATTAATTTATTTTGTATTTTTTACACGAATTCTTGTGTGGCTGAAACAATTTAAATACTATCCTTCGCAATTCGTACGCTATCAAGTTATCCACAGTTGATGAGATTTTTTTAAAAGATAAGTAGCAAGCGCTTAGCATGAACTATAGTAATAAAATATGAATTTCTGCCATAAACAACAATCAAAATAGCTATCTATCAAACACGTTCGAGCTACAGATGTTCATGGTGCTTTTGATAGGATATAGTGAATAGTAAACACAAAAAACAATTAACATGAGATTTATCCCTTTCTCTGCTTCGTCAACCATCAGCTCAAGCAGGCGATCAGGATACAGGTAATGGCAAAGCGGTAAATGATAATGTTTCTGGCACGTTGGGAACCATCGGCGAGTCACGTTTCGATCAGCTCCGTGCCTCCTTTCAAAACTTTCGGGAGCAGAACTGTTTGCGATCGCCGGTAAAGTCTGACAAGGTAAAGTATACTCATCATTGTCATTGAACGGTAGCAACCCCTTTTTATTTAACTGCATGCTGTTGCAGATGCAGTAAATCAATAACACTTTTAAAGGAGTGTAGTACCAAAAGTAATCACACACTCCATCTTAAACTACTCCTAAAATGTGTTTACATGGTTGAGTAACGGTAACTTCCATGCTGGACAGAGGATTAGCACAAATATTAGGGGTAAAAAGCTCGTGTGAAACGCTCACGATTGGTGCTACTTTTTTGCAGCGTGGCCGTCGTAGCCGTCGTGTAAAGATGATACACATTTCGGTGTACATATTTATAAAAAGAACGCACCAAGCAGGTGTCATTGGCGCATCCTTCAAAAGTGAAAATAATCGTATAATACCAAGACAGTGGGTGAATACTGACGAACGACCACTTTCCTTTCCTTTTTTTACAGTGCAGAGACAAAGTTAAGGCTAGAGTAATATATGGTGACAGGGAAAAAGTTATCGTGTGTCCCACCTGTAATCATCCAACGGAGCTACCGGCTGGACCGGGCGGTATTGGCCAGCTGCCGCAGCACTTTGTGTTGGCGAGGAAAATCGAGAACATCGTTTCGCAGCATTCGTCGTCGCCGGGCTCTTCGCGACACGGTTCGCCCACAAACTGTGCACCATCATCAATCGCCTTTGCAATGTGCGAGCTATGTTCTGACGAAGTTACGGTAAGGCATACATCACACTGAATGGTGGCAAGTGGGTAGAGTGATCGAGTCATATTTTTGGGCGGGAAAAAGCATATCAGGTTTACACCTTATTTGGTGCCATGGTGAGCGAATGAAAGGGCACGGTATGGAAAGCAAACATGGGACGGAAACACATCGGATTGGATTGAAGAGTGGCTCAAAGTTTTGACATTTATCATTCAATGCATAATGTGGATTACTGTGAAGTAGCAATATTTGGTATTCGAGTGCTTTTGGGTTTGCTGATCATCGTAAATTTTTTTTTGTAAAAAGGATGTAGATGGTTGGATAGCAAATGGTGATTTGCGGTTCTACGTACGAACCAAAATTCAGTATTCGAAAATGGTTTTAAATAATGCATTCAAAAGTCAAGGAATGATATCTGTGTTTAAATATTTAATATTTTTGTTTATTATCATATGTTAGGAATTTTATCATAGGTTTTTCAAACCAGGAAAAAGGTAAGATGGTCTGGATGAACATCGAGTCCGTCTGGTATTGTGAAAAGTAGTTTGTTGTTCATGATCTTTCTTTAGATATGCGATTTTTGTATTCCCAAGACTACCGCTTAACACGGATATTCGCATGTGTCGAATACTATGTTTTTCGGAGAGAATGAATAATATAATTAAATATGTTTGATTTAAACTTTTTTCAAACGCAACATCATTTAAATCATGTGATTTCGGTACAAACAAAATAATGCGAAGAATGAACAGTAAAACTAAGCAACTGTTTCATTTTTATCGAAAAATTATATCGTTTGAGCTTTTTTTCATGTTCTAAACCACTTATCGTTCATCATCATTTAAATGTATAACCAGTTTGATTGAAAAGGGGTCAGTTGCCAGTGAAACCATTTTCTACCGCAACACTGTCCCCATAATACCGTGATTGCTTGCACTCCGTTTCGATGTTTTTCCAGTCAAGATGTTTGTCACCGTTTTTTGTGCCCTGTTTTTGATTTGCATATTATAGAATGTAATGGAATCATTTTCCTCCTTTTATAACCTTCATCCAACCAAATCCCACATGACACTTCTTTCATTCAAACACATCCGCACCGAGCGCAACAGTGTTTTTACGCCCCTTTTTAAGGTTAAAAACTAATTCTATTTCTTCACTTTCATTTTCACGCCACAAACACTGTTTGGTATTCATATCACCTTTGAATCACTCTTTCGGGCGGATAAAAAACAACAACAACCACATTTCTGTTTCGTTGTATGGCATTGATTTTAAGCAACCGGCAACCGTATCCTGTCAAACGTGTGCACTGAAGTTGTGCAACTTTTGCAGAGAAGCACACCGGCGACAACGTGGCACCGCCTCGCACTGTATCGTTCGGCTTGGGTTGAGCGAGCTGATGAAAGCGAGGCCCCGTCGGACACTGTCTGTCCCGGGGGAGGCCGACTCGATGCCACGCTCGATTAAATGTCCAATGCATCCGGAACATCAATTAAAACTATTCTGCACGACTTGCCACCAGGTGATCTGCGGTGAGTGTAGCACACTGCTGCACCGGGACCACCGCTGCACGACGGTGAGCCGGGCGGGCAAGGTATACGGACGATTTGTGCGGAGTGCCATCGAACAGACGCGTCCCCTGGAGGACTATGCATTGCAGTCGGTGGGTAGGTTGAACGACTTGACCGTACGAATCAACAGCCGCTGTGAGGCGGTGCAGCAGGAAGTGGACGCGTTCGTGGATGAGTATGTGGCGGCGCTCGAGGAGCACCGGCGTACGCTGAGCGAGCAGATCGGTAACATTCGCCAGGCAAAGATGGAGATGATCATGGCCCAGAAGTTGGATCTTGGTAAGTGCTGAGGAAAGGGACAAAATATACAGGGGCTTTATAATTTGGGTCTACGAATTTGGGCCTTTCTGGAGTGTCGAGCGAGAAGTTATATGAGAAATTGTAAGTTATATGAGAAAGAGAAAGATGAAGCAACTTTACGTGTGAGCGGGGGTGGATTCCTTTTCTTGGTGTCTCATCAGAAAGTTCGGCAGTTGGATGAAAAAGTTTCAATCAATTCATCGCAGCATTAAGCATTTAGTTGTGGTTTACGCAAAGGAGTGGCTACATTTTTTGGTAATTTTTACGTATAATACCCACATTTTTCGGTTTGTGTTTTTTTATTCTATTTAAGAATGAAGAATTTAATTATTTAATTATGAAGAATATACGATACGCTAGAAAATTCAGTAAAATTATCGATTATAACAAGAGCAGTGCCCAACGTTAGGATGAAATCTTGAGCAGCTCAGTAGGGCCAAAGCTAAAAGGATAGTTTCCTGATTGTGATTGTGTGATGATGATGGAAATTAAATATTCGATCTATGTGGATCTTGTTTGCGGTGAATAATAACATTTGCATTCGAAACTGACTGCGAAAACATTGTACATATCTTGAGCTTAAGGTCACTTGATGATTTATATTAGAGAGATTTCACAGTATATATTTTTAATCAATTTCTGCAACCATTTAAAAACCATCTTTACTATGAATATTAACATGGAATTTTGTATAGATTTTTGATGTTATTATCAGCTCAAACTTAGTTGATTGTTTTATTGTTAATATTTTTGATTTTTTATAGTTATTATTTGTGAGAATGTTTCATACATTCTTAATCAGGCAATTTAAACTACGATGCAATATATTTTATGTTAAATCTGCAGTATGTATTGGTCTAGCGATAAATTTGTTAACTGCATTGCCTTATCTGATCAAATGAAAAATATGAGGGAGGACATTATTTCTAGTTGATAAACAATAGTGGAATTCCATTCTCTGTAATCCTAAGGGCTTATAACTCTAATCAACATAAAACTTCACAAACAGTTTCCTCATAACTAGAGAATTAGCCAAACTGAAATATTATGTAAATGGGTGTTTATATACGCATATAATATAATATAATAATATATATATATATAATAATATTATACCGAACTTTTATGGATGTTTATGAGATTATCATCGTACAAATATTATTCTTTCTATAAGAGATTTCTCTTTATCTAAATTAACAAAAATGTGGTTTAAAAAATGTTCACTAAGCTCCAGATAATCTTTAAGATGTGGATTAAAAAAACTGCAATGCATAACTTCTACATTATTCCAGTTTGTGTGAAAACTTTTGATAAAGCATTTCTTGACAATTGAAAGTAAATGCAACATGGCAAAATGGGAGTTACTTATTCTAAATTTGCTTTGTTCCCGGCAGAGCGGCGTTCCCAGAACTCTCGAGCTGCGATCGAGTTTGCTGAGGAGCTGATGACCGAAGGCAGTGAGGTGGAAAATTTACTCTTCGTCAGCATACTGCTGAAGCGGTTCGAGCAGTGCCTGAAATCGACCCGAGCGCTCGACAGCACCGTCACCGATACGGTGCAATTTCTCGCAGACGAGGAAGCACCGAACGTGCGGGTGCAGACCGGCGTCCCGCTGTTTGGCATCGTTACCACCCAGAAAGCGGACCCACAGCAGAGTGGCATCGAGCATTCGGCCGGCGAGCTGGCTACCCTGAAGGCACACAAGCGCGTCCAGCTGACGCTTGTCGTGCGGGACTACGAAGGTCGTCGGCTGGGTCACGGTGGCATTACGGTGCAGACGGATCTCCGCTTTCGGGACGACGATGATCACTCGGTACCGATGACCATCGCCGACAATCGGGACGGGTCGTATGGTCTGACGTTTGTACCGTCGCGTCCCGGTGTAATGCATCTGATGCTTTTCGTTGACGGAAAGTTGCTGGAGGTATGTATGATTCAGCTATGCTAGTAATGGCCGGTGTTGCGTACAATTGATGTGACTTTCTTCGCTGCCCAGGAATGCCCAGTTGTGCTGCGAATCCACAAACTTCGACCACACTACGGCGTGTATCACTGCTGTACGTTCTGTTCCAGCAGCGGGTCCAAGGGTGGAACCTGTGCATGCGGAAGTATCATGCCCGGTGGCTACCGGGGCTGTGGCCACGGGCACGAGGGCCATCCCGGGCAGCGTCACTGGTCGTGTTGCGGAAGTTTGCAGGAATATTCCGACTGTACCGCATCGGTGGGCAAGGAAAGGCAGCACAATGAATAAATTTCCGGAAAGCGGTGTGAGTGTGTTTGCGTATTTCTTGCGCCATCTGACGGTAAATCGTACTACTAAGACCGATGAAGCACGGCATGTGCTGGGGAAATCAAATATTTCGTCGTTTGCTTGGCAGCGCATGAGCAGAATATAGCAGGGGAAAAAAGCTACGAACACAACTCGGCAACGCTCAACAGTGCTTATCTCGTTCAGCAGTAACGCTGCACACTAGTAAGGTACCGGCGTTCATTCTTTATGGACGCGCCCGGCGGTTTGCAAACATTCATCAATTGTTGCTTGTACATAATGCGACACTGGCTCGATATATTCGTATGCAACACACTTGTGACAATAAATTGTCCATCGTCGATTTTATTTGTTTTGGAAGCATGATGTGCGGCACTTTAGTTCAGGAAAAAGTGCGTGCCGCAGTATGGAATGAATTATTGCACGTTCACGTGCGTCCAGTTTTTAAAATGCGGTGGAGTAGATTATTTGAACAAAGAGTAATAAACTATCTACTCACGAATGGTGAAAGTACTTAGAGAATGCTATCAAGCGCGCCTTTTTTTGCGTAGGGCTTAAAATGGATTTAAAAATGACCACCGAGTAAATACGGCAAATAAAATAAGTGTATTTGATGAGAATTGAAGTGTATGGATGAGGTGGGGTCTTTTTTGTTTGCACGGCGCAAGGATGTAGCAAAGATTTATTGATTTAGTTGCTGTTGGTAAATGATTGATTGTAACGGGTTTTGAGTCGCTTTTTGTCATCGAACCATTGATAAATCACTGCAAAACGAGTCTGGAATGAAGTGTTCAGAAATAATGCATTAAGATAAAAACACAGACACTTCTATAGCAGGTATCTATAACTAGCAGAGTTAACAGACTCTTCTAATATTTACCTCTGCAAATGGGAAAATGCAAAGCGAAAGGTTCTATTGCTAGGATGTTCAAAATGTTTCGCATGATTGTTTTACAACAGATAGCAAATATTCAATTTTATTGAAAGTTCACATGAAATAGTTTATTTACTTATTATCTGTAAAACTTGTTACTTTACTTCAGTCATTCGCCATTAAATGGGTATATTACCCGATTTACATAGGTTTCTAAGTTTTCATTTCAACCGTAAAACGAGAAAAAATCTATTTGCAATAAGAATATCTAGAATGACATACAAATAGAATTGCGCTTCTGATTAGCCGTAAAACAGTTTAAATAAATTGGAATCGATGCAAATAAGTCTGTCAAACATTAATCGCATACATTTTTATTTAAAATTTTTATCCTCTCGACCGACTATCTGACTGCTAGCCATTAACGTTAACACAGAAGGTTCCATTGCACCATCCAAAGGGAACGTTAGGATATAAAAATTATTGGGATTCCACGAAACGACTAATTGATCAAATATGTTAACCTCTCGCCTCTCTATCGTTGGTTGCTGGAGGCAATCGTAAAAAGGAAACCTTTTTTTAAACTCATTTTTACTATCCTCACACGATGAGACACAAAATAAAATAAATGCCTCCTGGCTTGGTTTGGTATTTTGCGTTGCGTTTCCTTTTTTGCTTTGAAATTCTGTACTAATGAATTAATTTTTTTTTCATGCTCTTCCTGTCCCATTTTAAGCGATCCTTCGCGTTGTTTTAATGAAGTATAATTAATCCAACATTGCCTTCAAACCCTTTCAGTACATGGAACGTAAATGCGCAGGTATAAGAGCGAGACACAAAATTACTGTGTCTTTTGGGAGGTTGAAAATTTATGCCGCCCTCGCCGCTTTGGTGAATTGTAAGCTATATAATTCAAGGTTGTGGGCCAAGGGTCGTTTTGAGCGCATGATTTGTGGCTGCATTAGAAAATGCAATTCGTCGGGAAGGATGTTTGTTATAATGGATAGGGCTGGTTGGTATGCTAACAGAAATATGGTTTTGCTTATTACCGAACGTAATGGAGGGTGAACTTTTATTTTTGTTATTATTATAGAAAATTAGTCGTCCGCCATTATGGCTTAACGAGAGCACCAAACAACAAATATCATACAAGTATAAAAACAAACGTACATATTCCAAACATTCGTGAATTCTTTAAACTGTTCTTGAAAGCAGTCAAACTAATGTTGCAATAAAAATTCATTTAATTAAAAAATTCATTCATTAAATTAACGCATCATTCTACTCATTAGTTCGTTTTCGCCGTATTGCGAGTTATTTCTTGGTACTTGTAATGTTTTTTGCTTATGCTAATGTAATTTATGTTCTCCAGTGATGATGGTACATCTATTGACCCTAATAATTACTCCTTTATAAATGTAGCTTGTGCGTTTTTCTCCTCTTTGCTAGCGTTTCCAATCCTTGTAGCAAAAAATGTTGGTTATAATTAAGCAATTATTTTCGGTTTCTCCAGTTAAGTTTTGATAACGCGTATCGGAAAAATTTCCATTGAACCGTCTCTAATCTATTCTCCTATATCTTGCCGTTCGAGCACCAGACGATCAATCCATACTCGAGAATGGGCCTAGCTTAACTTCAGTAAAGTGCTTTTACGCACATGAGATCGTCAACATCTTTTGTCATTTTCATCATACGACCTAAAGTTCGACCTAAAGAGACTACTAAGGTAACTTAATGCTAAAGGTAAAGAATAATGCTAGATTTTAAGCTTAGAATTAATCAACCGATTAAAAGAGGCGAATAAGGCCAATTGATTCAAAGTCTCTATAAAAATAAACAAAAAAAATGAATCACATGTTAAAAATAAAACAAAGAAACATTTTGCTCACGTGAATTTTATAAAACTGAGAGAAAAATTGCATTATTTTATCTTCTTCGTGAAAATTAACAATCATCTACTAATATCTACCCTACCGAAACAACTTAACACTCTATGTGTTTGTTATAGACTGATGTTATAAGATGCTATTTGCTTCAGTTAAGAACTATTAATTCAATTTGTATAGTTTAATTCAATCCACACTGTTTATAACAAGCCGATTAAATTTGCTTCTCTAAATTAGTTGCTCAATTTTCGGATCTATTCGCATCACCAGTTTCCATACACATAACAGACTATAAGTTCAAATATGAACTGTTTTGAAATGTTACAGGAATGAGGCAGTTGTGTATCAAGCTTACAGCCTTATATAACGATCAATACACTGCATTGCATACAATCCACCTTTGATTGGGTGTTGTGGCTCGATGAAAGGCTTGTAAACCCCATTAAAGCATCCGGATGCAAATGTTTCTCTCGGCAGCTATGCGCATCCGTAGGCGTTCCGGTGACAGACGATGGAGTTGCGATTATGATATTCTCCCCCATATACTCTTTGCTATCATCAACATCCCGGTCGCCACTCAGTGCAATCAGCTAAAGGGCTTTCGGTACAGAAGATTTATTTGCGTCTGGATTCCGGCGCAAATATTGGCTTACGGCAGCAATACATCTGTTGTTGACGGGACGGAAGTTGATTACTGCAGATGCACTGCGTTCTGCATTTTATTCGACAACAGTTGTCAATTGTGGCAGCGTCTGAACAGCCGTCTCTCATGGATAATGATCGGTGTCTTGCTCACTGGTGGTACGTGATATTCTTCTTGGGTGCATCAGTTATTGACGATGGAGATTGCAGACAAATTACAGCTATCGTGGGCCTTGAGAAAACCGCACAGAAGGAGAAGAGTAAGATACGGACAAGCGATGACCAGCTTTGCTACAATGCACGCTTCAAGTAACAGTGTATGCAACGTTGGGTCACAAATATTGCACGATGCTATTAGCATAAACATATCGAGACTGCAGCGGGTATGTAATATTCATATCATCGATGATTGGCCTGCGACAGATGGCTCTTGAGAGGGCGACAGATTACACAATAAATCTCGTTGTCACAAGTCCAGCCGATAAAATGCATGAGCAGGTGATTAATAAATGGTTCACTTAAGACGCTGCATGTATTGGATTGTGCATATGAATGGTAATTTTCCTGGATATTGGAGTGTGTTGAAGTTTGAAGAGTGTTGAAGTACCGTTGCTAGTCTAATGTGTAATTCTGTCATGAATGAGGCAACAAGAGTTTTGTTCAATAGAAATCTAATTTGGAAACTTCCAAAAGTAGGATCGGACGGATTTTACAAAGAACAACTCTCCGATTGCGGTGTACTCTAGGAAGTTTAGGAACCTTGTATATCATCTTCTTCTCACTATATATAAAATCGAAAATCGCCACAATGACGTGAGAGTAAACATTCAGCAAGAGAGAAAGCGGTGAGAGCAGAGCTCTCTTAGCAACGCGCGTTGCTGCGAAAGGATTTGCTCCATGCAACACTGCCAGCCCGCGGGTAATGAGGGCAATGGTTACTTAGATTTTTTGTTTACACGAACCGATTTGAAAACACATGGTATTGGATATAATGAATTTTTTAATAATTAAAGTTGCAAATTAGCCACCTGATGATAAAGTGTCCTATCTCATACCCCTTCCCATCATGAATCAAGATATTCAAGGCAATATTTAAAAAAACATGTTTGAAAACTATGCAAAATAGCTTAATTGTGAAATGGTTGATATTCCAATTCATTCAATCATTAATAAAGCCAACCATACTCATTATTGGTGCTTAAGCACCTCGAATACCACATACACCGTCGTCAACGGCAGATAAGTGTGGTACAGAATATCTTGTAAAACGGGTTGCTATACCCAGGACGTCGAACATGGACACTCCCTCAAATCTTTTTCTATTTGGCGTAACGTCCTGTGCGGACATGCCGCCCTGTATAGGCTTTCGAGACTTAATTCATTACCACGTAGCCGGATAGTCAATCCTTGCTACGGGGGGACGGTCCATGGGCTTGAACCCATGACGGGCATGTTATTGAGTCGTTCGAGTTGACGACCACGTACCACGGGACCGCCCCAAATCTACTACTCCCTCAAATCTACTACTCCGCAATATTGGAGTCGGGACAAGGAAAACGCATGACAATAAGAGGCGGATCTAGCCGAGAGACCATAAGCGGCCATATGCTAAAAAGCCTTGCTGAAATTCCGAGCAAGAAAGCGGATGGATGAGCGGAAGATGGCGGATGTTGATAACTTGAAAGTTAAAATTAAATTTGTAACGATTTGCTCGCGGGCGGGTAGAACTACTTATTTCAGGATGTCCTTCCGGAACAAAGCACTAAAGGGAGAGATGGTTCATTGTGCAACATGACTGCAACATACTGCGCGTTAGTGGAGACAACCGTGCGCACTGCATTCAGCCGGATCAGCATCAACTGCAGAATGATCCACAATGAAACTATGCTTACTGTAACGTGCTCAAGAGAGCTGAAAAGATTCTGACTGTATCTATCAAGAGTGACGGCGATATCTACCATGTGATGCTATCACCGTACTATGTTGTCGATTAAGAACAACCACGTTATAATTAAGGACACGTCAAATTAGAAGCAAAATCTGACAAATGTGGGGCGGCAAGAGTAAATAAAGTAGTTTGCAAGTAAATGTGAATTTAGTTAATTGATCTGGAAAGGCTATAACAGTGCTGAACCATTCTTTTCGATAACAGTATAGATTGGAATATTAGAACTATACATTTGGAATGGTTATATGAGGGGATATGTTCACTGTTGAAAATTGATATTTGGCGCCACAATAACAATTGTCTCATACACAAATACCAATTCCATTTAATACTTCAAAACCAGTTTCAGGATAATAAAATAAAATTTTGATGGCGTTTTTTGGAAATGACCCTCATGAAATTAAAGACCAAGCAAATTTACATTGAAATTGTTCTAAGCATCTATTACTAACGTATGAAACATAAGTCGAAAAAAAGAGTAGAAATGGAATTCGAACCACGTGCGATATCATATTTTTGTAGTTCAATCTTAACATTTCTGGGCACAAAAAACAGAAGGCATCCTAATTTTTTAATCCACTGCACATCAATACGTTATTCAATGAACACGTTGTAGGGGTTACTACTTAGCTATGCTTTCCAAAAAATCACGTCAATAACCAAACAATAATAATCAAAAATTATACATTTGTGTCAACAGAGACATGGAACGTATCAGTTCGATTGAAAATAAGTAGGAATGCAGCTACTGAACATTCTGTTTTATCAAAATGGCCACAAAACTCGCCAATCATGATTATCATTGTTAAGATTTCCATCAGTATGGCTCAAAAGTAGCCTCATCGATAGTTAACGGTTCTGAAATGTACAGTAAGAACTGTAACAACCAGAAAGTTACAAGGTTAACACAGTTGTAAGAACAAATAAGAACAAATAGGTGTTTGAGTTATGGTTGTTGCCACTGATCGTGTAGAGTTTGAAAATAATTCGAAATTTGAGGACATCCGGTAGATTTTACCGGGCCTTAACTAGTCTGCTATATCATTTTTACAGCGACGTCAGTTTCGTTTAATTATAACCTGTTTGATTTCCAATGATCTTAAATTTAATCATCACCTGTTTTTTGCTATTATTTGACATTTGAATGTTCAATAAATTTTTTTTCTAAGTTTATATACTTCCTAACAATATACAAACTACACACAAACAAATTATTAGCTGTAAGCCAAGCCCACTACTGGATGCCGACTGGCTTTCACCGACAACGGATGTTGTGCCAAAGAAGAAGAAGAAGAAGAAGAAGTATAAAAAACACTCACGTAAAACTTTCATTTTTATGAACGCTACTTTTTAGTACTTACTCTTGCATCATACCGAACAAACTAAGCTGCACCGCAATGTTCATGATGCTTCAACGAGAGATCTGTAAAATCAATAACAGTGCTCGCTGTGCGCTGATAGCATAAGAGTGATGCGTTTTGGAAATTGCCTATCATTTTGAACGTTTTACACCGGATTCGCAATTTAGTCTTCAATCACTTTGATGCACCTGGTACAATAATAGCTAACAGCGAATAGCAACCGTGTGCAGGATTGTGAGGTACGGTCATCAGAAAATATGGTGCGGTTGGTTAGGAAAGCAGCACCACGGTCGGTAATGCTTACTGGCCCACAGGGATAATTTTGTACCACCATCTTCAACACTCACAGGCAGCCTCTCCTGGGTTGCTATCCGATGTGGTTGGTGTGATTGTGATGAAAAGCATGATAATGATAATTTATTGATTTTTAAGTTAAATATTTCTCCCCGAAGGGGATTAGGGCATGGTTGGTGCGGTTTCGAAGGAATGGTAGTACGCGAATCAAGCTAACAAATATGCTGAGCACCGAAGCGCTGAATTTGGCTGCTCCTATCGCGCAATAATGTCACAACACGTACGATGACCGGTAATGTGGTCGAGTTGGTTCGATGCGCGTCATATCCGGGAGTATGCGATGCTGCTAGGGGTTGGCTAATGAGCAAACCACATTCGAGGAGTTTCAATGTGAAATAGGGGGCAAATTAGGTCAATGACAGATGGTGCTATGATATGCATCCCTCTTAAAAGCTTAAAGCTCCCAACTTTTACCAGCAAATCTCGGTCTCATTCTACGTGTATGCTGAAGCATGTAGCTTGTGTGGATGAAATGAACACAAGCTGAATGCTTGCAGCCATAATGAGGGATCATAAACGACAGCAGATATGCCTGAGAGTGGTGTACCATTCATTCTCGTGAGAGTGTTAACTAGATCGTGGAGCCTTTAACAAATATTTTTCGATCCTCTAGCATTGCGCCAGATATTGTATGATAACCCGAGTGTGAATGCTTTCATGTGAGAATGGTGGTCTGAATCAAAGCAAGAGATAAATAATGTTCATGGATTGGATGAAGGAAGGAGAGAGTGTGAGAGTGAGAGAAGAAGAAGAAGAGAGAAAGAGAGGGAAAGCAAATGAGAAAGAGAGAGAGAGAAGGATACTGTCTAATTGAACAAGCCAAATGTTAATCAATTATGTGCATGTTTGGTACTAAACCTTCCACTCACTGACCAAATCTTCCGGATCCGGACCGGATCAATTACGCTAGCGATGACTGTTGCGTGAACTATCAGGAAGTGTATTCCAGACCCCTAGCCCTTGGCGTTCTATTCACGAACGCATTTTTTCGAATGCGTACCACTATTAGTATAACTTGCCAGTTTTAGAGCGGTTTTGGTTGTGCCGGCCACAGTGGGATATCCCAGCCGACCATTCCTCGAATCGGTCTGCTCTTTCCTCTTTACCTGTCGTAGCGCACTGCACGGTAGTGATGGGAAAAATGAATATCAGAAGGGATTCGAATCCCAATACTGGTTAGGATTCGAATCGTTGAATCCCAGTCCCAATGTGGTATAGTTTTTTTTCTAGTTTGCAGAGTGGGGGGACTAGTTAAAGCTGGAATAAGAGGTCATTTTGTTTTACTGTTAATTATTTAACATTTCAGTATTTACATCATAATTAGTATAGGTAGTCCTCAAGATACGCGGACCTTTATTCAATATAAAATCAAATAATTTAGTTAATGACTATAACTTTTTATAAAATGCAACATTACACAAACATTTGCTATATTATGTTATGACTTAAAACTTCGTGATTCGACTTCTGAAATTCGAGATACGTGGGTTCTTCTCGACCCCTATTAATAGCGTATTTCGGGGACAGCCTGTACTTATTTCAATGATATTGTCTGTAAGTCTTGTAGATAACACGGGAATGTGAAAATATTTAAGTTGAGTGCTGTGAACTCTCTCTAATCTTAGAACTATCCAATTCGAAAAAAAAACTATTGTTATTTCGCAGTTCCATCGACTCTCAAATAAGAGAGGGTGTTGCGTACGACCTCATTATGAAGTAAAAGCATTTATGCGGATGTAGCGAAGTAAAACACTTCAAGATAAAACACCTTAAGTTAAAACAAAGTTCAAGCAAAACACGCCTCAAGCGATAGCGCGCGCTTCAGAAAGCAACAAACATAAACAGGTAGTCAACCGTTCTCACGGTTCAAACGAGGAAGTAACTTACGCAATTCATAAACCATAAACATGTCACATGTCGCATTAAGTATAAATAAATCTTGTTATCAAAATAGTCATAATCACAGTTAGCTGACCTATATGCGGTCAGCAACTAAATAGCATATAAGAGATGAAAACCTAAATAAAGTAAGCGCATTCGAACACAAACCTCAGAATCGCTCGTTTCTTAATAGTCGGAGGCACTCTCCGGTCGACGAAGGAAAAATATACCCGACTCGGTGTAAAGCACCGGCGTTGGGCGCTGCGACGGAGCAACACATCCGCCAGCAGCATTAATGGTGGCTCCAGAGAGGAACTAACGACCTCCTCGTAGTGAATAGCACGTGATTCAGACCAGCATAAGCGCCGAAGCACCGTGAGTGAAATAGAACGGCAACTAAGTGCGTAAAACAGCACGTCCGCCAAAAAACCGCGAGTTAAAGTGCGTAACATAGTGAAGATCACAACCGTGAGTGAAATAGATAGGCAACAAGGTGCGTAAACCAGCACGACCGCCAAAACACCGCGAGTTAAAGTGAGTGAAATAGTAAGGATCACAACCGTGAGTGAAATAGATAGGCTACAAGGTGCGTAAACCAGCACGACCGCCAAAACACCGCGAGTTAAAGTGAGTGAAATAGTAAGGATCACAACCGTGAGTGAAATAGATAGGCTACAGGTGCGTAAACCAGCACGACCGCCGAAACACCACGAGTGAAAGTGGAGTGAAATAGTAAGAATCAGCACCGTGAGTGGAATAGATCGGCTACAAGGTGCGTAAACCAGCTCGACCGCCGAAACACCGCGAATGAAAGTGCACAAAGCATTAAAATCAACACCAGGAGTGGAATAGAACGGCAAATAAGTGCGTAACTAAGCACGACCGCCGAAACACCATAAGAATAAGGTGACATCATAAACAAAACCCGAGAACCGTTAGCGAACACAAGAGCACGGAGGGTACCGACAACGATATAAACAAACCAGCGGCAAAGCGTCAAAAAGCCAAATCAGCAAAGGCTACGCCAACGTAGTGACCATTAGGTGGTTACACAGCAAGGTCGGCGACAACGAAATAAAAACAACGAGTAACAACAAACGGCTTAAGTTTCAATGGAAATAGCTGATTAAAAACATCGAATTAAACAACACCGAGTAGGCTTACTCGGTTTGGAACGGACAGCAAGCAGTGACTCATCGTCATGTCCGACAAACAAAACGAACAGCGAGCGACAAGCGGCAAGTCCACCGGCGTCTCCAAGCACCAAGCAGCAAGCAGCGACTCATCGCCAGGGCCGGCAAACAAAACAAACAGCGAGCGGATAACGGTCAGTGCACCAGCGACTTCAAGCAGCAGACAGCGATCGCAGACGTTCCAAGCAGCAGAGCGGGGCCGGCAATAACGTGACTGAAGAAAGCATCCAACCTACTAGAGACGACTATACAGCAGTAGCCGGACCAGAGAAGAACCCACCAGATCGACTAGCATCATCAGCAAGCGGACATCCGTGATACGGCATACGAAAGCATCTCAAGCGCTGAGTGAGTAACAATGGAATTTATTACTAATCCAAACGGTCATTGTAAACTTTGTACTAACAAAGATGAGTGGGGGAAACAGGTTAGTTGCACGGAATGCGACAGGTGGTTTCACCTGAGTTGTTTGGGGGTAAAGAGTACCCCAAAGAATTTCGTATGTTCAAAATGTAAGAAATCTGAAGAAGAAAGGAAGGAGATAAAGAAGGCTCTAGAAGAATCACAAAGACTTTGCGAATTATTAAAGGAAAAAAGAGAGAAAGAATTAGAACAAAGTAATAACAATAAAAAGGATTTGGAGCGGTTACAAGAGGAATTAAACGAAGCCGCAAACGACGGGAAAGAAATGCGAGAAGCATTAATTCAAACAGAGAAATTATTGCAGGAAAAGATAGATAATGAAAAACGAAACAAAGAATCACAGAAGCAACAAGAAGAAGAAATAGAAAGATTGCAGAAGACTCTTGAAGATCAAATCATAATAGAACCAAAAAGCAGGAAACAAAACAATTGCTAAGCGATAAGGCTCTGAAACCCGAAACAAGCGAGGAAAATATTTCGCTTACCGAAAATATTAACAGACTTGTAAGCGCACTAACTGCTAGTTCTTCTGCTGGCAAAAGTACGCTTATGGAACTTCCTGAATTTGATGGTAGTTATAAACTATGGCCTCGATTTAAAACGGCCTTTGATGAAACAACTAAGAAAGGAAATTTTTCAAAGCTGGAGAATCTGAATAGACTACAGCGATACTTAAAAGGGAATGCATTAAAATCAGTCAGTGGTCTCATGTTAAGTCCTGATAATCTTGATAAAATTATCGACCGATTAGAAAAACTTTATGGTAACCCCGAAAGCGTCTACAAGTCTTTGCTTAACGATCTCACAGCTTGCAGGCACATTTCAATAGAAAATCCAACATCAATAATAGAGTTTTCCAACGCGTTGAATAATATGGTAGATAATATGAATTTACTGGGGAGAACACAATATTTAAATGATCAGAGGCTCCTGAGCGACCTCATAGCACGGCTATCAACAGATCTTAGAAATAAATGGATTGCAAAAACATTAAATGACCAAGAGATTCACACATTAAGTGATCTGGCACTATGGATAAAACCAACCGAGGACCTAGCGGCAGTTTTGGTAGCAAATGAAAATGGTCAGAAATTTCGAGGGCACCGATTAAATGCCCACTTACAGCCAAAGATGTATTCTAAAGACAATCATTGTCTGGTATGTGGAAGGGCTCATGAAACAACTCAATGCCAAGAGCTCATAGATAAGCCAGTATGGCAGAGATGGAAACTGTTAACCCAAAAGGGCATTTGTACTAATTGCTGCAAATACAAAAACCATAAGGCAGTTACCTGCCGCCTTCCTGCCTCAATGCAGAGTAGAACGTTGCTCACAAAAACACCATACGTTGCTCCATAGGAAAGAGGAACAATCCCCCTCATACATTCCTCCACAAAGATTAAACTTCCACAAAGAGGACAGAAAGCTTTACTATCAAATCATACCGATCACATTATATCACGAATGTGCGGAAATAAAAACATTTGCCTTGTTGGATCCAGCGTCAGCAACAAGTCTTATTGTTGATGATGTAAGAAAACAGCTGCAACTAACAGGGCCCAATATGCCTCTTAAATTATCGTGGACGAATGGAAACATACAAGACGAACCACATAGTCAAATTGTATCCTTGAGGGTTCGTGGGCCAAATAATAAAATGCTCAACATCAAGAATCTACGCTCGGTGAAGGAACTCGACCTTCCCAGACAAACGGTAGATGCTAAGAAATTAAGCAAAATGTACAAACACTTCAAAAATATCGATTTAGAAAGTTACTATGATGCCATTCCCACAGTTTTATTAGGTCTCCCACATGCTTATTATACTCAAAGCATTGGATATCGCTCCGGAAAGCCTAACCAGCCGGTAGCTCAAGAGACTCGTCTAGGATGGACAATATTCGGAGGAGGAAAACATTATTGGCAAAATGATATAAACAAGTATAGTCCACTATTTACAATCAAAGATCAAAAGAAGAAGATGAAAAATTAATGTCATCACTTATGCAGAAATTTTTCTCAACTGAAGAATTTGGAGTTAAATCAAACGAAGCGCCAATGCCAAAATTAGAACAGCAGGCGTTGCAAATTATGAAGGATACCTTGGCATATAAGGAAAACCGATACGAGATAGGATTACTTTGGAAGGAAGACAAACCACAGTTACCAAATAGCTATCCCCAAGCCCTGACAAGATTAAAATCACAAGAAAGAAAATTCGAAAAGGATGTTGAATTAAAAGAATGGTATCACCGAATTATTGCGGAATACCTAAGCAAAGGATATGCTCGAAAGGCTACCCCTGGGGAGCTGCTCGAACATAACCGGAAGATAAACTACATTCCTCACTTTGCTATAGTAAACAAGAACAAGTTTCCACCTAAGCCTCGTCTAGTATTTGATGCAGCCGCAAAAAATGAAGGAAGGTCACTGAACTCATTTCTCCTATCCGGTCCTGATGCTACCACCTCTTTATTTGGTGTACTCATCAGATTCCGCGAACACGAAATTGCTTGCTCTGGTGATATAAAGGAAATGTTCCACCAGGTAAAGGTTAAGCAAGAAGATCAGTGTGCCCAACGTTTTTTGTACAGAGAATCTCCTAACAAAGACCCTCAGGTCTATGTTATGCAGGTAATGACATTTGGAGCGACATGCTCTCCAGCATGCGCACAATTTGTAAAGAATCAAAACGCTCTAAAATTCGAAAAACAAAACCCAAAGGCGGTGAAGGCAATTACCGATAATCATTACGTAGATGATTATCTGGATAGTTTCGCCAGTATTGAAGATGCTGCCAAAACAGTAAACGAAATCATGACAATTCATGATAAGGCTAATTTTTTATACGAAACTTTGTGTCAATTGATAAGTTCTCTTCCTGAGAACAGGAGAGCGAATAAAGAGATGCATTTTATCGAAAACAAAGATGATACCTACGAGAAAATTCTTGGCATGCACTGGGACACGAGAAACGATACTTTCAGATATAAACTTAAAATTCCACCACTAGAGGATAAGAAATTGACCAAAAGGAACATACTTTCAAATATAATGAGAATCTACGACCCATTGGGCCTGGTCATCAATCTCACTACGGAATCAAAGGTCCTCATGCAAGAACTATGGAAGGAGAAAGTTGACTGGGATGATGTATTGCCAATTAACCTCCAAAGAAAATGGCAGGAATGGCTCGACGCTATAAAAACTGTTGAAGATATTAAGATCGTCAGATCCTATTCAAACATTAAGGGAAACTGTCGCAGAGAGCTGCATACATTTGTAGATGCCTCAGAAAGGGCTTTCGCAGCTGTGGTATATCTAAAAACAATACAGGGTGACACAGTAAATGTCAATATTTTGGCAGCTAAGTCAAGAGTAGCTCCCACAAAACCACTTACAATACCAAAGTTAGAACTTCAAGGGGCAATACTTGGTGTAAGGCTTGCCGATACCATTAAAAAGGAATTGAGACTGAATATAGATGAAGAATTCTATTGGACAGATTCAAAGACAGTACTAGGATGGATCAATTCAGAAGCTCGCAATTACAAACAATTTGTGGCATGTCGAATAGGAGAAATTATCCATCGAACATCAAGAATTCAGTGGCACTGGGTAGCTTCAAAAGACAATCCAGCAGACGAAGCTACGAAACCTAAACAGGGGCACTCGATATGGCTAGAGGGTCCAGATTTCTTGAAACAAAAAACATTAGCAGCCCCCAAATCAGAACAATTTGCTACAAACATAGAAATCCGACCGGTACACATGATTAGATAAAAAAACGGAGCAAATTAAGGATAGGAAAACGCGCTCAATCGACTGGTGCTCTAGTTGGACACGCTCCAAAAGAGCAATCGCACTAGGCTTAAAGTTCATAGAAAAATCAGAAAAAGTAGTAAAGCAAAAGTACTCCTAAACAATAGATAAAACAATCCTAGACCGAATAACAACGCTCGCGCTCATACCATTAACTATACTTGCGATTTTGCAATTAAAAGATGTAATAGAAGACGTCAACGTCCTCCGCCGTTTAAGGCACCAACAGAAGCGTAACCTCTCACGAGAAGTTACGGGGGCCGGGATGTTGCGTACGACCTCATTAGGAAGTAAAAGCATTTATGCGAATGTAGCGAAGTAAAACACTTCAAGATAAAACACCTTAAGTTAAAACAAAGTTCAAGCAAAACACGCCTCAAGCGATAGCGCGCGCTTCAG
Source organism: Anopheles arabiensis (assembly GCF_016920715.1). Lineage (NCBI taxonomy): Eukaryota > Metazoa > Arthropoda > Insecta > Diptera > Culicidae > Anopheles > Anopheles arabiensis. The sequence continues at coordinate 38,473,768 of NC_053518.1, forward strand.
AAAGCAACAAACATAAACAGGTAGTCAACCGTTCTCACGGTTCAAACGAGGAAGTAACTTTACGCAATTCATAAACCATAAACATGTCACATGTCGCATTAAGTATAAATACATCTTGTTATCAAAATAGTCATAATCACAGTTAGCTGACCTATATGCGGTCAGCAACTAAATAGCATATAAGAGATGAAAACCTAAATAAAGTAAGCGCATTCGAACACAAACCTCAGAATCGCTCGTTTCTTAATAGTCGGAGGCACTCTCCGGTCGACGAAGGAAAAATATACCCGACTCGGTGTAAAGCACCGGCGTTGGGCGCTGCGACGGAGCAACACATCCGCCAGCAGCATTAGAGGGTATACTGTAAAAGATTTGTATTATGAAATTGAAAAGGAGAACAAAATCACAGCCCGAGTCTTTCTCGGGCAAAACACTGAATGGGTTAAACGTGAAATTATAAATCGTTAAGGTCAATATTAGTTTAATAAGATGTCCCTTAAATACATGAACAAGTACAAAACACATAAAAAAAGGTTTGAATCCCGGTGACCTTATGTCAAGTAGCGAATTTGCAAAATGCTCTAGATTCCACCACCTGATCTCCTTAATGCACTTTGCTGAACAACTTCACATTGTCATGTTCATACACCTTGAATGTGATGCAATCTCAATCTAAATCGCAATCCCAATCGTAATCCCAATCCCAATCAGAGTCCCGATCCGATCGAATCTTTCTAGGGATTGAATCTTCGAATCTTCTGAATCCCAAATCTCCCAACACTACTGTATGGTGGTTTTCGATTTCGGCCAGATGCCGTTGTTTTCCATTACTCACGATTTCAATCGTGAGAAAATCCAAGCGTGCTTTCTCTCATTGTTTTAGCTGATTGATGGTTTATTAATTGTATATTTATCCGTAAAGGCTATGCTTGTCCTGAGAAACCAATTTAAGCTGCATGTTGTTTGTATACCTTTGTAGTCGCTGTGCTTTATACCGTGTTTTGCGAAGATCAATGAGATGACCAAGGTTCTAACATACGATATTCCCGCGAACAGTCACATCAATCCGATTAGTGAAGCAAAATTGATAACGATAGACGGAAGTGTGAATTGAACGATACAGTTGTGATCAATCTTACGATTTCGGATAATGTTCTTTCGCGTTTCGGTGTAACTTTTTCTAGCGTTTTATAATTACCGGGTGTTGTTCCTTGTATTGCACAATTAGAAGAGAGTTTATTTCACGCAATTCACTCATACTTATAAACTAATCGATCGTGCCCAAACGCTCCTAACTCAACGAATGATCTTCGTGTTTCGTTAAGCACGAATCAACTGGCAGGGCTTACGTGCCTAAGCCTGAACAAGTTGATTCACGTTACAACATGTTTAAGTATTTAACGTTACAAACATGCTTACGCACAATACCATGAAAGGTGAAATGGGCGATTCGCTATTAAAACGTGTTATTGCGGTATAGAATAAGATTCATGGCATATACGCAAAAGCTTTGATTTTTCTTTTCTGCCTGGGATGCTTCGGGACTATTAATGCTGAAATGATATAATTGTTTTTTAAGTAACCTCAGTGCACTGTAAAATTTATCCAAAATGAACAGGTCCATAGTATTGCTAAGAAAATACTAAAATTTAATGTATAACATACGAAAGTATGAGTTTGCAGCAAAATCGAAATCTATTACCATTGCCCAAAAACCAATACCTCAGCGTTATACATAATAAAGTCGTTTCCAAAACAAAACAAAAATCGTTTTAAAAACGATTACCTTTCACGGTTGTGTAGTTGACATTTTAGAATGGAAAAATGTAAAACGGTAAAACGGCAACAGCTAGCAGGCAATTCGTCTGTTCGCCGAGAATTGGCAGCTGTGAGGGACGGAATCGTACGAAACATGCTTGTAAATGACCTGGAACAACCTGCCTTTTTAGCGATTATGCATGCTTTTTCAACTGCTACATGATATTATTTCTCTCGTACACGATCTGCTCAGTTTAGTACAAAAAGCAATTGAAAAGGCAACGACATTCGTTTCATTGTTTCTCCATACCTGAATACAATGTGCCGTTCGTCCAACACGGTTAACACCGACAGTGTTGAGAACTCGTGAACAGATGGAAATGTGATCTATGTGCAGCAAAAACGACACTGCATTCAATTCAGTTGTTTGAATAACATAAGCAGACACAAAAACAATACGTGTGTGTGCTGCAGCCGCTAAGAAGATGTGATTCTTCTACTGTGATCTGGTGATGTTCGTTGCATTTAGGGCTTAAGATTGCATGCACAATCCCCAATAAAGCTTCCGTTGGTATTTAACACACCATTGAACGCCATGCCAAGACATTTTATGTAAAGTTTAATCAACCCGAAATTGGTCTCTTTCCCATTCCATTTTCCAGATTCAGAACCGTCACGCTCGTTGCACCGTTAATGCACGTAACCATCGAAACTCTGTCTCTGGACTTTTAAGGTTCGTCCAAAATATTTCGCGGTTTACTCTAAACGCACATCAGGGAGTGTCAATGTCACTAGAACATTGTGACCGGGATCGGGGGCTGAACGTGTAATTACACTTTGTCCATCGTTTGCTGACTGTCTCTCACGATGCTAGGATGGTTGGAGATGGTAGAATCGTGTCTTCTGCCAGCATTCCATTGTCAATTCCCATTGGCGACTAGCCCATTTCCCGGGTGTGCACTAATTGTTATGCTTTGCACTTGCTTTATGTGGGGAACATGAAATGCTTTGGTATACAGCAGCCCGTTTCGGCACTAAACAGTAAGGCCCACATATATAACACTAAAAGGGTACTGGACGCATGGTTATTGTTTGGTGCTTGGCTTAGCGAAGGAAGTGTAAGCGACCAGGTGGCCAGGGATGTAGTTTTACGGAGCAAAATGTTGTCCTCACACTTTCCCGCTCTCACTGCACAGCAGCGAACGTATTCGTGGAATTTGGCAATCTACTAGCTGGGGATATTTTTGTTGCTATGAAGAGGAATGGAAGAAGTACAACGTGCTGGTAGCCCAAAGGGGTATCAGTGGGCCCCGGACGGCATTGAATTTATTATGCAGTACAGCATTTATTTTACTCTCATCTGCTCGCCTTCCCGGAACTGAGCACACGGAAAATGTTTTCCACAAGGGAAGAAGAAGGAGAGATGTTCTATGATCGTATTTCCTGTGCAGCAAGCACCCTGAGTTTTTGCTGCTTTACTGTCTGTATTCCAATTTGAATAGTTTTGTTGGTTCACCCTATCACCGTTATATTGATCTCTTTGTTCAGTGGTGCAGTAAGCTGGAAATGTATCCAACCTATAATTCCTGGTTTCTGCTTAGAATCAGAAGAATTAGCATATCAGGATAAAAAATATCATTACTTTCAAATAAATACTAAAATACTTTAAAATAAAAGTTTTCAATTGTTTCTTTACCAAATTTAAGCTATTTGGATTGACACGTAGTTGTTTGTGCGAAGCAAGTGAGAGATGTAAAAAACAAAACTATACATTCAGCGACAGTCTTTTCAATAAAAAAAAAAAACTTTACACTATGAAGCTGTAATTGCCAGTCAGCATTTTCCTCATGAAGGTGCATGATGTGCAATGATAACGCTTTACAGTTTCTTGCCTTGTGGCAACCTTACGATTCAAAACAGTGTAGTGCAATTGATCCACTGCCACTTGCATTAAGCAATGCGAACGAGCAAATGCGAATGGTGAGGTGTTGAAAAGCGGTCTGTTTGGTACCGCATACGGTTGGATGTACTGGTGAGGAGAAGTGTAGGGGAACGAGAATTTTCGGCGTAAGTGTGTGCGTGTTTTTGCACACGCTACTTGAGCTGGGTGCGCGGCGCTCAGCGATCAGTCGCGAATCGATACTGAATAAAGACACACGTGAACTGTACAATCAATATAAATTCCTCCGTGTACGGCAAATTGATCAAATAAAAATATCACAACGTAGGGCAAATTTGCTAACGATCACGGGACATGGTCAGCAAGAAGAAAAAAAAATAACCTAAGCAATTTATACATAATCAATTCTGACAATAAACTAACGATAACGAAGAGGGTGTGAAGTTTGGTGTGGGGTGGTGCGCATGAAGAACCTAATTAATTTTCCAAGACGCTTTACGGCCATCGGGCCTGAGTTGACCGATTCTATACTCAATAGTGTCTATTGGAGATTACCATTGCGGAAAGGGTGAGAAATTGGGTGTGAGTCTATGTGTGGCGAGAAAAGGAACGATACCAGTGCAAGAGGCTAATGCTTATGCTAACTATAAATGTACCGTTGGTCCATTCGATTTCAATGTTTCTCTTTTTTCGCCATAGTTATATGTGCACTGCATATTTTTTCTTGATGTTCGAACGCAGTGTGGAAGAAGTTTTTCGGTCGACGGTACTTAATTTTGCAGGGTCGGTGATACTAATGGTCATAGTATGGTCAATGGTATGGTTAGTGGGATGGGAATGTGTGGGAAGAAGAGCCATCGGAATTTATTAGGTTTATTAAAATCAACAATTACGCAGATGAATTACGGGATAGGTTACAGGTACGAGTCCAACCACGTTGATTATGCAATGTTTTCTGATCAATCTGATAATCATCGAACGAGCTGGAGAATATCAATTTCGTTGGTAATTTATAAACCATCCTTTATAAATTACCAACGAAATTGATATTCTAAACCATCATTTGAGCGTAGGTTTGCTTATTAATTTGTGACAATGATCTGATCTGAAACCAGCGCTGCGCTAACAAGGATCGTGATGTATTAAATGTAGCGTATTAACGAATTTAAGTTCTGCAAACCACGATACGACAAATTTTAAATTTTTTTTTTAATTATTTGACCTAACTAACAAAAAGTTTGGCTAAAGTTTTGACTTTTATAAACAAATGTAATTACTGACATTCAGAAAGTATCAGACAGAGTGGCAAATTGTCTGTGTAAAATCGTATAGTAGTATGCCACATAGTGCTTTCAAAAACAAACCCTGGAAGGCTCTCACTTAGCCCCTCCAATGAAAAAAATATAAAATCAAAACAATAGCAATATCATTACTTAAGATAAATTTGCCAATCCAATGCGTTAGGAATGAATCGGAATGACATCCTCTGTCCCATTGAAGTGGTAGTAAGAAAATCCAATATCATATTTATGTTGTTACTTACGTGCTTTCACACATGCAAATCAGAATATTAGACAAACTTATTTTAAAATATATAGGGTTAGTAGAACAATTGTGACTATAGCACCAATTATGGCTATAACGAACACTATTTTTGCTCTAAAACAGCCTATTTGCATTCTAAAACCACGGAAGGATTTTTCATTTCAATTATGAACATTTTAACACATTTGTTCTTCATTAGTTTCTTGTTGGTCACTTCTGTTTGTTAAATATCACCCTTTTAAAATGTTTTGCCAAGATTTTTGGTATCTCTTTCCATCTTGCTACTATGAGCAGCACTGTAGGATAGTGATGTGCTGTATGGAGCGCACCCACGACTCCGATCCGACTCCGACTATTTTTAGTTCGATTCCGAATCCGTCAAAATGGAACCACTAGATCCGCCCGGAGTCGGAGTCGTTCGGAGTCGTCCGGAGTCGTCTGGATTCGAACGACTCCGAACGACTCCGGACGACTCCGATTCCGAGCGACTCCGGGCGACTCCGAACGACTCCGGATATTGCAGCGCGGACCTACCTTCCGGAGTCGATTCCGAAATTATCGGAGTCGGATCGGAGTCGACTCCGGATTTTTGACAACTTTACCCATCACAACTGTAGGATGTTAGCGATGTTCAAGCACCTAACCATATTTTTATCTCAAAATCATCATTTTGGTGCCAAATATTAGCTATTTAACGACTACACATCAAAATCTACCAACATTTCATCGAAAATATGCCTTTTTCCTGTACGTCCATAATTGGTACAATTAACCTTCGGTGTACCAAATATCGCTGTATGCTATGGATGATTTGTTGACCACTGTTTGTCGTTTTGGTTGTTGCGCGTAGTTTACATGTGAACAACTCGGGTTTCTCGTTATTTTCGCAATCTATAGTGTTAATATGTGTTTTAAGCATCATTTATTTGTAAAGTGTTCGAATCAGTAATCGGTGGAATAGTCAGTGAAATGTAATCGATTCAGTTTCACCAAAATAATGTAGTTTTGAATGACCTTCATACGAAGAAGTGTAATTTGAAGCCGCTCGTGTCGCCTTATTACCAAATGCGCTCTTGTTCTTCCCTGATCAATAGTTAGTGATAGTCTTGACCGGAAGTATCTTGGCTAGAAGATAGTTGAACTATGGCTACGATTCTTCATTTAAACAGATTCAAATAAACCACCATGATTTGTGCTATTCTTCGTATCGCGCTGAAACGGTAGCTGACTTCGGTATAGCTTCCAGGTGATATGAAGGATTGTCAGGTGTGTGTCCAAGCACTGTGTCATCAGAAAGGTGTACGAAAGTATTTTTTTTAGGATTAGCCTCATCAATTGTGCGATTGATTGAGCGTGGATATCAATACAACCAGTGATAGAACACGGATATTTTAAAATGTTAATTTTACGTATTTGATGGTGGTTACATACTTATATTGGTGCAGTTTACTTATTATTACTTGATTTCAGTTAAAACAATGCCACAAAGTAGTTTTTGGTGTAAATATCCACGAGGTTTAGAATGCAGCCACAATTGGTACAGCTATGGCAAATTGCTAGGAACACTATAGCCATAATTGGTACCTTAAGATGCAATTTTGAATTGAAATTTTCTAGTCTCTTGATAAACACTAAGTGAAAATAAAAAATACCCTCGTGTTCTACACATTGTAGGCTACATAAAAACATAAAGAAGTTTTAAATTTTACCCAATACTTATTTTACAGGCGTAAAATCAGTATCTTGATGACATATTATAGCCATAACTGGTACACTTACCCAAATATATTATAGAAATTGTAAGTAAAGGAGATGAAGTACCTGGCGTCTCCATAACTAGGTAAAATGTGTAGTTAGTCACCAGGCACCTCCATTATAATAATTTTCACAATTCACCGATTCGCTGTTGTTAACACTCTAACAGCCTGGCGCTGCGCTGATCGTTTTCGATCCACGGCTTTTTTTTGCTCTTCTTCTGTGTGTCTGTTATCTCAGCAACTATCCTTATAAAGGCCGGGCTACATTGATCGTACTCGCAAGCGTAATTTTTATATTCACTAGCGCATCTGGCGGCGACCAGCGCAAGCTAGATGTGGGTATAATTTAAGTGCCAAAATTATTCATGCTTGGTGTCTCATCAATTTTCGACCAGGCTGTTTGTATGCCGTTTGACATGTTGATTAAAATCAATAAATTGCTACAGGTCAGGACGCCGAGTACTGCTGGGCAAATCGTCATTTGACAGTTGGGTGCCTAAGCTTCATACAAAGCGCACGACAACATTCCTTCCCATCTGCCAAACTCCATCCATCATGGCTTCCACAGCCAAATCTTCCACATATAATTGTAGTCAATGTTATCACCTTGATCGCAGCAGTGTGCATTGTTTATTGTTTGAATCGTTTGCCGGCCGGTGTTTAGTAGAAGTGAAAATGTTGGTGGTTCTCGATTTTTTGGAAAAATGAGCGAGCCAGACCTTGAAAATGACAACAACGAAGTCCGGGATCGTTCCCGATCTCGTTCCCGTAGTCCGCATGCACGTCGTTTGTGGGTTCAAGACTTATTCCTGAACCGAAACGAAACCGGCAACCGGCTACTGACCGACATCACGACATCGGGTATATACGAGACGATGAACCGATTTTTAAGGATGAAGAAGGAAGATTTCTTCCATTTACTGTCCCTTGTTGGTCCAAAAATTGCGAAAATGGACACAGATTTCCGCAAAGCAATCATGGAACAGGAAAGGCTGCTGATAACATTGCGGTATCTTGCGACTGGAGAGACATTTACCAGCCTCCAATACGTGTTCCGGGTAAGTAATATTATTTTAGCTATTTGCTTTTTGCTAAGCACACTTTTATCAATCAACATATAATTTTAGGTGTCGAGGCATTCTATCAGCAGAATAGTTAAAGAGACGTGCGCATGTCTTATCGAGGCTTTGCGGGATTATGTCAAGGTAAGTTGCGGGTGTAACCAGCCTCGCTTCAGTGTTTATGTGTTTAAAACGTTCAGCCAGGTGGCAGGCACCAGGGCCTGCCAGTAAACTTTCCCGTTTGCCGGGGCCAACCATTGCTCTGGGGACTCTTTGGCTAGAGAAACATAATACATTGCGAACAACTGTACTCTAATTGCATGAATACAACGGTGTGAAGGTAAAAAATGATTTTCTAAATATTATTGCGATTGATAAAGACATCAACCCACACACAACAGTATTGATGAAGAGAGTAGAGTTGAAATTATAGCGAAAAACCTCATTTTTTCTACATGCATCTTTGGATCAAAATTCACTGCTTGGGTAGTAGATGCCGGCGGATAGTTCATGAAAAACGGAGCCGGAATGAACGTGTGAAATGTGCTGCACTACGTTTTCCTCTTCAACGTCCTCGTATAAAAAGAGTCAGCCGGAATCGATTCCGATCCGTGGGTGCAGCGGGTGCGCTAGGTCGGAGTTGGAATCAAATCCGACCCGTGGGTGCAACGAGTTCGGGTCAACCCGAAAGATCAGTAGGTGCGAGAAAGCATAAGCGAATCCGACCCGTTGGTGCAGCGAGTTCGGGTCGGGTCGGGCCATGGTAGGTTCAATACCCGATCCGAACTCGCTGCACCAACGGGTCAGAGTCGCTTATGCTTTCTCGCACCTACTGATCTATCGGGTCGCCCCGACCTCGTTGCAACCGAACCTACCGTGGCCCGACCCGACCCGAACTCGCAGCAACAACGGGTCGGTGTCGTTTATGCTTTCTCGCACCTACCGGAGTATTTGCACCCACTGAAACTACTTATACCTTTTGGGTTGACCCGAACGACTCCGGGTCGCTTTCTAATGGCTCCGACCCGATAGGTTCGGGTCGACCCGCCCATTACTAAAAGGTTCATGTAACATGAAAACGGAAACTTTTTTTTCCTCGAACGTAGCTCTTCAATCAAGTAACTAATGTGATATACAAAACTCAAAAAGTATTCAAAGTTATGTTTTTAAAGATTTTTTTAAATGATTCTAATAATTCCCGCTGAATATTCATAATGCGTCTCCTTTTTGGAGACGGAATAAGCCGAAGCTCATCGGCCACGTACCGGCGGAAATCGTACGGATCTGCGGTTTCCGGTGCGCCTGTTGCGCCCGAAACCGGTTGTTGCAGCCGGTTGTTGAGGGCCCCACTCAAACCGTTTCCCTCGCGGATCGTGCCAGGAGTGACGGATAAGGCAGAAGGGTAGGAAGAAGGAGTGGGAGAGAATGGCTCGGGGTCGAAGGCAACCGCGGCATCCCAATCGATGTCGTCCAACGATTGTGGAACCGCGTAGGCTGCCTCCACGAGGGAACGGGGAGTGAGGCCCTCATCGTCGTAGCCAAGCTGAAAAAAAAGAAAATGAACATTAAAATAATAATTTATGTTTCTCATAAGCTCTAAAATATACAGTAACTAAAACATGCATTGAAATCATTCCTCTATTTTATTTTCTTATAGCTACCCTCTACCGAAGAAGAATGGCTTGCAATCTCAAGACGATTTGAGCAGCGCTGGAGATTTCCTCACGCAATAGGTGCAATCGATGGGAAGCACGTTGAAATTATTTGCCCTCGTAATAGCGGATCCGAATATCACAACTATCAAATTTTTTTTTAGTATTGTATTAATGGTTGTGGTCGATGCTGATTATAACTTTTTATGGGCAGATGCTGGTGGTAAGGGAGGAATATCGGACGGTGGAATATTTAAAAACACACGGCTGTATCACAAGCTAGAAAACGACCAACTAAACATTCCACCAGCAACGCCATTGCAGGTCCCGTACCAAACCCCAGTCCCATACTTTATTCTCGGTGACAAGGCATTTGCCTTTACCAATTACTGCTTAAGACCGTACAGCGGGGTGCATCCTCCTGATTTAATGGAGCGTACATTCAACAAAATGCACTCTACTTGTCGTATGCCAGTTGAAAATTCGCTTGGAATATTAGCGAATCGATGGAGAGTGCTCAAAGGCATACAACTGTAGCCGGATGTTGCCAAAAACATTGTTTTGACAACAGTTTACTTGCACAATTTTTTGCGCAAGCATGCTTCGCGGGAAACATACACACCCCCGTCTGCATTTGATAGGGTTGTTCGCGGGCGACGAGTCGATGGAGATTGGAGAAGTGAAAGGGGCTTGACCGATCTCCAAAACATTGCTTCCCGACCTTCAGAAAATCTAGCTGACATAAGGAACCACATTGCAAACCATTTAAAACATAATCGTTCTACGTAAATCCATCCAACCAATACCATGGATATTAAAATTAATAATAAATTATGAAATCGCAAACACAACTACACCAACTATTCTGTACAGTACTACCAGCATGGTTATTTATAATATACATTTAAGTACGCGAGTGCAACAACTACGGATTTTTTTTAAGCATTACTCGCCTGCTCTATTAGCGGCTGGATAAACTGGCTGGCTTACTAGCTCACTCACCGAATAAACGTGGCCACATGCCTGTTGTGTTTGGTTGCTGCTGGTGGATCGAGTGGACGAACGTGGCGATAATCATACGCATGTAGCTATGTACAGTAAAATCTTTCTAAAATCAATTCTCTTCAAGATTGATCATGGAGAAACTTAACTATAGCTACGTACACGATAACGATTCGCCCAAACACATTATCGGACGAATTGGCCATCGACCCGCTGAAATAGCGGAGTATCACGGACGATCGTAACAAGCAGGGTACGTTCGTCTATCAACTACGCACCTGCTTCCAGCGCAACGATCGATTGCCAATTGTTATTGCCGATTGCAATTGCACAACGAGCGAAGAAAGAATCCATCGTCATGTCAGCACTATGATTCCGGACGGCTATACATATTGGTCTCGTGCTGTTGACGTGGTGCGCTGGTCAGCATTTCCTGCTTGTCGTGATCGTCCGTATATGTGTACATTTTAAGGATCATAGGAACACTTCGTGTGTGAAATGATTCATTTGTATTAAAACTTTGACGAACGAAGCACATACTACTGTGGTGTTATGGGGAAAACCACCATGATATACTTTGTTCGTCAAAATGTTTATTTTATAAGTGCAAAAGAGAGCTTTTTTATGTATATAACAAACGAGCTTCGCATTAAGTTAGTTAAATAGAATGTGAGTAAGGTCAACTAGTTCGTCGGAGAACATCTATCATACATGGATACCCAAATGTGTTGATGCTCAATACTAGGCATTTATGAAAAAATGATTTGAAAGCTGACATTAGCTTCCACGCCAAATATTAAACAAACTAGTTAACCCACACCACTAGTTATTTAAAATAAGTATAAACATACTCACCGTGTCTACATGCACCGCATCTTGGGTGGCCTCGTCTACAAAAGACATCGCTTGGTAGGCGAACCCCCGTGGCCGGAACACGTCGTCATTGCCTAAAATAAAACAATAATAAATTGGGATGAGAAATAATAAATTAACTGTATATATATTTTTCTACATGTACCTGCACCGGTTTGCGTCGTCTTCTTGACCTTGGCCTTGTTGGTCCGATAAATGCCAAGGATTCGGGACCACAGATGTTTCGCATCTTGTGGCGAAACCTTCTCCTTTGCCGCTATCGCAGCCCACGCGTCGCCCTTCAAAACTACATTTTTATAGTTTTTATTTTTTTCTCCCACAAAACACGGTGCTTTTGCACCTCGGCAATGAAGCGGAGGCTTTTTTCATGATCCTGGAATGGAAAAGAAAATTCAGTTAAATACTTCCCTATTTTAATTTAAATTGAAACAACAGAAAGGTCGACAATCGCGTGATAATTCGGTCATGCTAGCCATCACACCGGATAATAATAACACGTGATAATAATAACACGTGCTATTTTTATATTAAATGTATACAAATAGGCCGGTAAATTTTGCTTACAATTTTATAAAAAAACGTTCTACCAAGCAATATGACAAAGCCGTTCCTCATGAATAAAAAAACACGCTCTATACTAAAAACCGCTACAATACCAAAACGAACAACCAGTTTCACACACTCTGCAATGTAGTTTAAATGATGAAATAGATGGACAAACCCTACAACAAATTATTAAAGCACTTGTGAAACCTACAAACACTACATTTTTCAATAAAATGTTCAGCAAAATTGCGGCCCCGAGCCGAGCCGGCGACTCACAGACAACAGTTTACACACACACACACACACACACACACACACACACACACACACACACACACACACACACACACACACACACACACACACACACACACACACACACACACACACACACACACACACACACACACACACACACACACACACACACACACACACACACACACACACACACACACACACACACACACACACACACACACACACACACACACACACACACACACACACACACACACACACACACACACACACACACACACACACACACACACACACACACACACACACACTTCGTTAAAAACAGTTGTACTTACTATTTTTTCATTGCGTCGACTGCTTCCTGCTTGTTCCATGGCTAGAAATACAATATGTATGTTAAATTACCACATATTTTCAAAAAAACATACACGACAAAATATCGAACATACTCACCGAGCTGTTTGTTTACTGGTTTGTGATCAAAATTATAGGCTCCTCGACCCAAAACGCTTTTTGACAGATAAATTATACCAGCCTCTAGCTTCGACCCGCCGCCGCTAGATGGCGTACGCGTTCAAAAAAATTACACTCAGGAGTACGATCAATGTAGCCCGGCCTTAACGTATTACAGTGTGAAGAAAGAGAGAGCGCATATTGCAGAAGCAGTATTGTCTCTGAAGATCAGAAAGAGAGTGAACGATCGTAAGCCAACGAAACTCTCAATCCGCTCTCTTATCTTGTACTGTGCTCTCCACAGAAAGCCAGTGCAAAAATGCTAGCGCTCAGAGTGTTATATACAAGTTTCAGTTACAAACAAGAAGTATGATGTAAGAGCCAGTTGTTATAATGCCAGTTTTTCTCATAAAATCCGACAAACTAATTTGCTGACACCTCACGCCGACTGAAATATATAAACACAAATTGTTGACAAAGTACAACAAACTTTGGAAATGCATTTATTCAATAATAAATAATACAAATGTATTATGTTTGTGTATGAAGAAAAGGCACAATAAACAATGCTTTGATTTATTTATTTTTAACAAGGGTTTTGATTGATTTTTAGTTCAGACCCAGTGGGGTGGGTTCCAAAGAATTGTATCATTTCTTGCTAGTAATTATTGCATTTCTCTCTTTATTTAAATTTACTCCATAAAAATTCGTGGAATCATTCTATAAAATCATTTCAGGAACAAAGCTTTCCAATTATTGAAGATGGCAAGTATTTCATTTTTCATTTCATTTCATTTATTAGTATCAATATGTCTGCCTCTGGGGTTGAACATATAATTGCTTAAAAATCTAGTTGGCCCTATTGGTACTAAACTAACTGTAACTTAATTAAACTAAGGGGAAATAGAAAAGGATGTTACAGAATGGAAATCCATAGTAAAAGGAAAATAAGCAGCGGATAAGAAGAAAATATTTAAAACAAAAAAGAAATTAAGAATAAAAAAGACAAAATTAGAAAAAATAACAAAGAGCCGGAACATAAAGTTAGAAATAAAAATCCCGGTAATGTTCATTGAATTGACGCCAAACAAATTAGCCACGGGTCGTTAATGCCAAACGCTGTATTGCGGAATGGTATTGCAAGAGCAGTCCGATTTCTTAAACACCTGGAAGGAACAGACCAACTAAGTTGGGAAAGCAAATCTGGAGCATCTATATTCCCTCGTAACAAATTGCTGATAAATGACACACATGATTTAGCTCGTCTAGATTCGAGGGTGTCGAGATTGAATAATATGCAACGATCACTGTATGACGGTAATGAGGTGGTGGAATTTCCAAAGAGGTGACGATATAAGCACCTAGTGAAGCGCTTTTGCACGCCTTCGAGTTTGTTATTTCAACCTGCCCTGTTATTACAGAAGACAACAGAAGCATACTCAACAACAGGGCGCACTAGGGAACAATACAATGCCTTAAGGCACCTCAAATCGGTGAAGCCCAAAGTCATGCGAAAAATAAGGCCAATAAGGTATTTTACTGCATGTACTTCAGCCTAACTAGGCTGAAAGTATTTCCAAAAGAGTCGGTTGATTTAACAGCTAGCTAGGGAATTAATTTGGTATACCAAACCTGGTTTCAATTTTTACTATTCAAAAATAACAGAGCTGATGCAGAATAAAAAAAACCGACCAATTAAGAAGTAGCATGGAAAGGGCTGTGCGTAAAAATCGAAATGGAAAATACAACTGAGAACAGGACAAAGGCAGTAGTTGGTATGGCTTATAGCTGCAGAGCAAAACGGAACGGAAAATAATGTATCGAAAGGGTAATAGTTTGCATAACAAGTTTTTGCCACTGATTTGTCCAAACACAAAAACATTAGAATGGGCTTCGTGGGGTATGATTGCAATGTTTGTTTCTATTGTCAGCACGTACCTTCAAACACATACTCATTCACGCATACACAGTGCTAGTTGCCCTTCGGGAAGTTCAAATTCTTCGCTATAATCCACCACTATGCGTCTTTTGAGACAAATTATGTTTGGTAATTATTTTCAATCCCTTGCTGAAGATTGGCTCATCCTTTTTTTCATGGAACGAAAAGAGAATAGAAAGCAATGGAGTTGGACACAAAAACGTATGTTGGTATCATTTATGCAGACATGCATGTCATCAGTTTATAACGAGCGGAATTTCCCATTGTTGCACTGCCACAAACCAGTGTCAGAGGCTCCCCGAGAAGTAAAATTCAGATCTGTTCTTTGTCATTTCGGTTCTCGGTGTCATTTGTTTCCTTTGCCTCTTAGGTGGAGAGTGTATACATGGCAAGGTGAAGGGATTTTGTTTAAACATTGAGACAGTATATTTTATTTAGGGAAACGTGGTGGTTTGCTCCGGATATCTTGATTCCGAAGAAAATGCTCCTTTCACCGCAAGAATTGCATTCACAGTTATTTTATGCTTTGCAATTATTTATGCTAAGGAATCCAGTGCATGACAGTGATAGCGATCGTTGAGCAGAAAACCAGATATATACAGCACCTACTATAAGTATATGGACTGTCGTTTTTCGCGATCCGTGGATAATCTGGAGTATTTAGATATAAACAGTGAATGTATGAATTGTGCAAAATACTATTTCACTTTATTGTTTATTATTTTACTTCAAAATTTTAAAACCATTTTTACATGAAATATTTAAAAACATCGAATTTAGGGTTGTACAACAACTATTAAAATGTCCATAACAATAGGCCTACTATTTTTATCTATCTCGTTAGGATTTTCCACAAATCGTGAAAATCGACTGTCCATATAGTTATGGCAGGCGCTGTTTGTACTACGAATCTCTGCTCACAAGAGTCAAGTTGCACATTACGATTATTTCTCAACCGGGTTGGAATTATTCTCAAGTGACAGTCCCTTCCTTTAGGGAAGGTATTGTTGCTTGCGCCTATTGTGCTAAAACATACACCGAGCACAACCAGCACCGTGTGGATAGCAATTGTTCAATGGTATGGGTGTGTGCCTAAAATAACAAAAATATGTAGTGGAACAATACAAACTCCAGTCCTTGCTTTTGGATAGTGACGTACTGTGATGGTGTGCGGCAGCGCATAATGTACCTTATTCACTAAGTTTCTTTCAAAGGCATAGGATGCTTCAATAATACTACATCTTAGGCACAGGGTTGGGAAGGATTCTATCTGTTATTGCTGTTACGATAGTGTCTCGCAATGAAAAGGAGCAGAATCACTGTCCGGAGACGGAAGCAGCATGTGAACTGCATCCTACTTATTCGTGCCGAGGGCAGTTTAGAGCTGTGTTGCATTCAAAATTAAAAAAAAAAGGTACATGTGTGTTAAGCTGTGCAGAAGGACGAGTCACCTGATTCCATTTACTACCTAGAAAGTGTATAAGAGGACTTGATGTGCGATAGGAGAGGCAGCGTGTTATCCTTACCTTGAAATTTACACTCTTGAAACTCATCGCCCGGCGTTCGTGTCTAGGCTGCCTGAACAACCAACGATTCTCTCTCATATGGCACCCCCACTCAGGAGGCATAACGACAGGTTGAGTATTATAAGTTTATTGGGCTTCTTTCTATCCTCAGACATTTTGCAGTTCTTGCTCGCCGGAAAGGCAAGTCAGAACAGTCGGAGGATAGTTTAACATGCTGCACGTGAATCATCCCCAAACCCGAAAGAAGTGTACAGAACGAACACAACAACACATACACACATTCACACACATTCTTGCCGATCAGGTTTAACCTATTTATAACGAGTACGTTATCCAGCGGGTGCGCGGAAGATGGATTGGTGAGTTACTGAAAATCAACCCACACATACACGAGCAATCATTGGGTGGACAAAAGGGCACATCGCTTGCAAAGGGATTTTATCTCAAATTTCAGTTTCCACCGTTACCCTTGTTGCCATGGAACACATTTGTGGTCTTTATTTCTGGTACCCGATCACGACTAAGAACAGCGTGAAGCTGAACATCTCCCCGTTGCAACCTATAAACTGTTTTCCAGAAGTGTGTCCTACATCTTGGAGCGAGCTTGCAAGCAGATTGAATCATTCACCCAGTAGCCATCACGTACTTTATGCTCTCACGAACAACAGGACTAGCTCTACTGACGAGCTGCTTAGAATGCAGTTTCCACTCCAACCATGCTGTCCCTCCCTGTTTGCAATCGGATGGGGTCAATTCATCCTTTCAATTTACCTGGAGACTGAGCGAAGATGGTTCGTGTGGGCCTTGCCCGGCCGATGCTTTCTAGAGGATGGGTAGAAGAATCTCCCTCTGTCCGTCATCAACAGCTCAGTACTGCACGTCACTGTTTGAATGGAGCAAACCCTCAGGCAAAGGGAGGCGTGAGTGTCAGAAAACACTTCAAGTTTCACGGCTGATGTGTCTCGCAATGCTCAGTGTCACGATCCGGTTTGCTAGAGAATGTGATGTCGTGTCTTCCTCTGTCTGGCCTGTCGTGCCGGGGCCAGATGAGCTGTGGCTGCTCGGAATGTCAGCTGATGCCATTTATATGGTAAAATATACAAATCGAGCATGTGCCGTGTGGCAGGTCGGGTTTTTTTCCAGTTAGCTATTCATCACAGCCCGAGGAGAAGCAAATCCTCCACTGGAAAGTTGTTTGAGGGCGGATCGGAAAGCTGCTGCTACTGCTGCTGCTAGACGAGAAAGAACGCAGCAGGGTAAGAAAAATCGCTACCTATTATTTTCGCCGAGCAGCATTTGGGAGATTGGGAGTGAAGATGACAAATATTAGATCAGAGGCGTACCGGTACAATTGCAAACACAAACCAAGTGTAGTAGCAGCAAGTTATGCCACATTTGGTTCAGTATGGAAAGTGATCGGGTTAGTTTGTGCTGAAGAGGCTAATGCTGCAAATTCCATTTCTGAATTGAATTTCTCTACGAAATAATCCGTTTTTCGAGAAGTAGCAACAAACAGCATAGGACAATAAACCACTTACAATCTAAGAGCGCCCTATTGCAAGGTTTGGTTTGATTGCAATTGTGCAGCAATGATCATGTCTGATGGTAAGAGCTGGGATTTCACCGAACCAATAAGACAGTTGGTTTAGCATTGGTTTCTGTCATCAATATTTTCTTTCCACTATCGCTTCCCAAGTAGCTAAGCTGATCAAATGATTTGTGGCAAATTTACCCTGTGAACGATACTCAGATGGTATTTTGGTTGGTGTACGAGCTTGGAATTTAATTCGGAGTTTTATCCTACAATGTGCTGCTTGCTCTCTATCGCTATCACCTATCGTAGGGAAAAGGGAAACAATGGTAGGAGAGAGTTCGAAATAAAGCTGAAACAAATGTTCTTGAAACAATGACAAAACATCGATGGAGCTAAGGCGTATGCGTTCCCCTGTGCTAAGCGGAAAATATAGAATAACCCATATGGCAGATATCAGCAAATCATCTAAATAAGAAATGTGTTCACAAGCACCACTAAAACGCACCAACACGAGACGCTCACAGACAAGATAACGACTGGTTGCTAGCAGCTGGTAGTAGTTGGATGTTGAAATGGAACATATATAATCAATAATTTATAATTTCTGAATGCATTTTGCTGGTGCCGCTGCTGATCTTTCGACCCACTGGAAGATTATGCTCCGATATCCAACGGCAAAATGGAAATCGTGGTCTGTACTTATGGTCTTGCTCTCGCTGATTTCACAGCCAGGAATAAATATTTGAAATTATTTGATGCCTTCTTTGTGCATTTGGTGTTGTATTTACTGCTGGTCTGTATGTATGTGCGATAGATTTGCGTATGTATGCATTTAAAAGAATTGTTGTCATTTATATATAAACACATAATGCTTTCATGAACGGCCGGTATGCTTGACAACGCTGGTACTCTCGTGCTTGATTTATAGTAGCTATGAATATGTTTAATAATGGACATATAAAACACTCACCGAGCGCTTATTTGGCCAGATTTTAAGTCAGAAAACGAGATTTGCAGTAGTTTTAGGCGAAAGGCTTATTTTCTAAGTTCGGATCTTAATATATTAATGTTAAGTTTAATTGGGTTTTATTTTGAATCGACAATTGCTTTTTTACTTGGCTCATTTTCATTAAACTGTACTATTTATGTCAAAGTAGGTGTAAGTAAGTGTTCGTGGCCGAGCACTTAATAAAATGAAAATAAATAAATAAAAATAAGTATGTTAAAGTGGTTTAATCGACAACAATCGATAAAAAAATCGACAGAAATAGTTTTTGGATACAAAAGATCGGCTAGAGAATGAATATGTTAAAGTAAATTGAATTTTAATATACTTAAAGTTGTTAAATTAAATAATCACCGATTTATTTTAAAAATAGTCAAGTATTAAACATAAATAACGAAAAAATATGTACGAAAGTAACTTTCATTCATCTTGTTTCCAGTCTGTTCGCTGTAGAATAATAATTATCTTAATTTGTTTATTTGTATTTGTTAAGTGATTGGCTATTGTTGCGGCCTTACAGGGGTTTCGAGGATTATATAAACATGTTCAGCTAGTTGTAGATTCGTTCAGGCATATAACAGACTCTTTCAGTGAGATATATAATTGTTCGGAAGTAGGCGTTGTCATGTTCAGCGATTCGGTAGTGCTTTGTTTGTTTGTTTACATTTGTTTTGTTTACACACTGTGCCGCAGAGTTCAAATTTTCATTCTTAAAAGTCCTAAAAGTGGCTAATAATCATTCCCCAAGCTGTTAAATACATGAATTAGTTAAAACAAGCATATTTTTTTCGAAAACCGTGTGTTTACCTCCTGATGAGAATGGTGCAAGTTGCAGTCAAGGGGTACGAAAGTGACAGCTCTACAGTATAACCGAACATGTTATCGCCTACTTCCGAACAATTGTATATCTCGCTGAAAGAGTCTTTTATATGCCTGAACGAATCTACTACTCGCTGAACATGTCTATATAATCCTCGAAAACCCTGTATCACTGATCTTATAAATCACGGTACATTGTAACATCAGCACAAAATAAACTTAGGAAATCATCACTTAGTTTCCTCGTTCAAATTTAAAGCATTCGGAGATACAGGTCAAAAGTATTATATTTTCGATAACAAATTCACCTGTCTGGTAAACCACAAGAAGTCAACCTGTCAACCTGAAATGAATAGAGGGATATTAAATATTTAATAAAAACCGCCACATTCGTGCACACACCAATCTCACACTCTCCCAAAGGTAATCCGAACCGGATGACTGCTGGGAAATGGGCCAACGGATAGAAAATTATAAAAATCGTATGTCCGCTTGTATGCTCCAGAGCAACTCGGATATGGCATTGAAGCGGTAAGTTCAGTTGTAATAATTGATCCCATTGCAAAAACAATCCCTAAAGCGACTGGAAAGAAAGTTAATCAAAAAAAGTTATATGCCGCAGTCTAATTGTTTCAGCATTAGCTGAAGCTTAGGTTGAGTAAAATAACATTCCAGCAGAACACGCTATTTCCCGACAATGTTCAGTTAGATTTTAACAGTAGCTATCATGATTTATTTGCCTCTATTTGGAACGAATATCTCATATAGGGGAACGGTTTAAATCTACGGACGGAAACAGTCGGCACTGGCACTGGCTATTAGGGGTGAAGATTGATTAATTTCCCTGAATTGTGAATGGAGCTGGTAAATGAGTGTAAATGAATGTTTATCAAGTATAAGGAATGTAATCAAGATGAAAAAGTAATCTCAAGGAAAGTAAGTAATCGTGTTCACGATAACATGATGTAGATCTTATACATCAGTTTAGAATATTCTTGCACAGTATTTAAAAAAATAAATAATTTTGTTATTTGAAAATGTTGAGCTCTACTTATAAAATATAACAAACATTCAAGAAAAGGGCGTTGTTTATGATAGTCATTGTATGAATACATAATCAAATGCAAAAATATACCAAATTTTCCCCTTTTCTGGACAATGGACTGTGTAAAAATAACGGACATTGAAAATTAATGAACTAATGAAAATTAATGGACTTCATAACATCCTAACAACATAATCATGTGGTTGTGCTGACAGCTCTGATGTTAGCTAATTTCTAAACGTTTTGCAGAAATACAATTTTCTAAACAATAACCATGCCACAATCTGATTTTTACCCCAAAACAATATGAGATTGCGTTTTTGATTCCTGCTGATTGAGCAATTGAGTTAATTTTTCGAAGGCTTTTTCTTACAAGAATTATTGTTTGGGTCACCAAGTACCCTGTTTGATTGCTTAAAATTAAAAGAAAAAGTAATATTTGAAATCTATGGTTTTTGATGAGTTTGAGACTAAAGCGTCAGTTGTTTTTTTTTAAATTGCTCTACAAATATCTTTATTTTAACAAAACAATTTGAATAGGGATTTCATGACATAAAAGTAGTTTTCATTATTTTTGTAACCATTTTACTAAACAAAAACAACGTGTCCGGAATTCAATGTTCGATTTCAGCAAAACATTTTTTTTTGTTCAATAACTTGAACAGTGTTTAAGAATTCTTATCTGTTTTGTATGTGTGTCCATAGAGATAAGATAGAGGAAAACAACGATAAGGTTTTCTGTCGATGATCTGACAATCAGCTAAGAAATCTGTGAAGTTAAAATTCTCTTCATAGTTGAGGTGTCTGGAATGGACTAAGAATATTCCAGAATGGACTGTAGAAGTAGAAATGTATCATAAATTTTGGCTCAATCGGTTGCGGGACACAGCAAAAGATCTTGCGAGCCACATTTTTCCCGCGGGCCAACAGTTTGACATCTCTGGTCTAAACGAACAAAATCTCAGCTCGTTTTAATCACTTAGTGAAAAGTTTCAGCAGTTTCTGTTGATTGTTTTTTAGTTGTTTTGGTCATCTGCAATCAGTTGAAGTTTTAATTTTTTTATTTCCTACCAAGCGTGTGCATTGCCAACAGAAAACGGTTTCCATACCGTTCCTATCGTCCGATCCGGGGTTCATCCAAGGGATACACTGGAACCATTAATTTGCGCCCATCAGCAGGTCGTAAAAGGCTCCGGACTCCTCCCTCAGTTGGTACTTTCCAGTTGGTACAAAGTAAATGTACAAATTGTACGGCACTACATCCTGTTTTTTTCAGATCCCTGACGCCATGTCCTGTCGCCCACCTTAAAGGGCAACAAAAAGGACGTGGCAAAATCACCTTGGGTTTGTTCCATCACGTTCGAGCTCGACGTAAACTTACATGTGAAATAATTGTTGCACGAACAATTCTGTTTGTTGTGGTGTTAGGAAAGATATGTTGTCTGCTTATCTAGTTGTCCGTGAGTGTTATAACTGTGCAGGCATTTAACACATGTCTAATCATCGTCCTAGTTTAGGTGATTCTTGGCTGGTGGTCGTTCTCGGCTTGGTTGAGTGTTTTACCAGTTGAATGTTCCGTACGGTTTGTATGTAATGTCAATTTAAACTCTTCAATTTCATTTGACGTTTTCAGCACCACGTCAGAACAAAATGGTTTGGCATGTGTGGTTGAAATAAATCTTGTGCCTTCCATCTGGATAGCGAAATTGAATGCTTTTTATATGGTTCGTAGGTGATACAAATTGAATATATTAATTATCAAATTAGCAGCATTAGCATTAGCTTATCGAAAACTAAATGAACAACTATTGATGAAATAATACAACAGTGTCAACTTAGTTTAGTTAAATAACGCTTAATCACTTTGCAGAAGTTGCCATACTGCGACGATGATTTGCTGCAGGACGATTAAAGCAGCAAGCTTTAACGACCGTATCATCGCTTTGCATAAATCAAATACACCACTAATGGTTTTGCAAAGCGTTTTTGAACCAAAACAGCCCAACCTCTTAAGATACTATAGAGTGGGTGGCAAGTGCCGACACTCGGGGAAAACTGTTTCACTTAAAGCGACGAATCGACCGGTTCCGAGCAGGCCTTCACTCGAAACGACGACCACAACAAAAGGAAACCAGGTCAAACCAAACCCATCTTTACGGCCGCACTGCATAAAGCCTCTGGTAGTGTTCGGGTGTCCAGATTTTAGGGAAAATATTGAAGCAAAACGATAGTGTCGGTTTGATAAACGTCGGAACAAAGAACTTTTGTTGCTGCTACCCGTTCCCGTCGTCACTGCGTGACGACTCTCCGGTGCTGTATTTTGTTCGTGGTATCGTTCTTGCTAGAGGAACGGTTCCAGTGAAAGGAAGAATTGTGTCGCCAATGCCATTTTACTGCCATTATGTATCGTCCATTCTTCCCTGCGCAACTCTCTCAGGCCTTTTGGTGGGGATTGCCCTGTGCAAACAAGAGCGGTGCAGTGAATGGTAGAATGCAGGGTGTTCAACTCATCGAGTTCTGCGGTGTTCATAGGAGCGTCATCCAACCTTAAAAGAATAACAATTGTGATAACCTATTTTGCTAGGGTCGAATTTGGCGACGATGAGGGAAGGGAGCGTACGATGGAGTATATATACGGGTTTAAGCTTATGTATAGGTTGCATTCGGTGAAAGTTCAGCGAGAACACCCTACCTGTCATGTTGTTTGCAGCAGTCTCTGGAAGTGTGTGGATGATTAACAGCGTACGCGTAAGCAGGAACAGGTATTGTTTTATTTGAACGGCTAATTAATTCTATATTTATATTTGGATTTAGCAAATGCTGTTAATAAAGAATGCATGTTTGAAAACAGTGATAATTCGAGGGTAAGTGTTAATTAGTCGATAAACAATAAAATAGCATTAATCAAATAAGTGTTAATGTCTGTTTTCACTATTAAGGTGACAAACACTTGTTGCGAAAACATCAATTTTACATAAAATTGCAATATGAGACCCTTGTGCTCCCAAATCTCATACATAAATCAACGTGTAAGTATCAAAGAGTTTCAATAGAACGGTCGCTTGCTCTTACACGACTTGAATCGTTTGCTTTCGGGACCACTCGACTATATCGAAAAAGAACTCTCCGATAGTGTCTTATTCGCCTGTATAATATAATATATTTGGATGAAAATAATAATGAACATGTTTGAGTTGTGCTTATATGTTTTGAACCAAAATACAACCGACAAATATATGTACACAAACATTTATATTTTTTAAATCAAAAATATTTAAATCTAATGAGTCATAATATTTTTTTCACGATTCAAAAAATTATAAATGTTCAATAACATGAAACTTTTTTTCGTTTCTGTGTAAAAATACACCAATCCATTACGATTGATAGACCAAGTATGAGTGTAAACAACAATTATGTGCTTGAGTGGAAAATTTCAAATCAATTACAAAACATGTGTAAAACTGTCTGTTGACTCTCTTTGCAGTGACAAATACCAGGCATGCCGTATTTCTACCAATTAGTACTATTACCAGGCATTTCTACCTCGAAGCATACTAGTTTTAGTACTGGTCCTATGTGTGTGTTTTCCCCTTCGTTAAGTCTAGACTCCTCTTCACTTTTTCGCGCCACTCACAGTGTCGGATATACATTGGCACAAGTTGAATCGGATTTAGAATAACAGTTTATCTCTCCGTAGCTAATGTAAACTTAATCTCATCCGTTGGCTGTTCGATCGTAACAGCAAGAGTTGTCTGAGAGTAAAGGAAAGTGTGGGGGTTGCAGCAATCTGCATTACTTAATATCATCTAGGGAGCGAAAAAGGGACTTTGCAAGGGAGCGAGTAAATTGAAGCGTTTTAGATTGTTGATTTTTCTTGTTAATCGGTCGTAATGGGTTGAACTCCTTTCCGTTTGAAGCGACTAGCAAGCTACGGTGGAAAATGGCAGTGAGTCGCAAGAACGCAAAGGACGTTGCCGTTTTTCGTTGCGGTAGGAAAATTGTAAATATTACCGAACGTTTGGTACCCATGGTACGAAAACTTTTGTCCTTACAAACAACAAACAGCCATTAACTTGGTCTCGTCACGTTGCACATCGCACACGATAACACGTCACCATTCGGGAGTGGATCATGGAACTGCGCTGTGCGGTGGCATAACGGTGGTATGGCCAGCGAGCTGATGTTGAAATATGCTCGGTACGGTAAGTGAGGAATGCTTGCAGTTGTTTTGCCATTTGCACGCTGGACGTAGCGAAAGTATTTTCCTATTGCCGAAAAAGTTTCAAATAACTTTCTCTGATTCATTACAACATTTTTGTAACTGCACAGTAATTTGATGTTTGCAATGTGGAGGATTAATTGAAATAAGTTTCGAGCTAGGTTTCTGTAGCTGTTTTCAGATTGTGTTTTATCATCAAATCTGCATTCCTGCAACAATGTGGGCGTTGAGGCAAATTTTATTGAATTGTTTGCCGAACAGATGTTGTTGAGTTTACTCTGGAATCTGGTATTATTGTTACATTAGGTGACCTGGTAGAACACTTTGCCCTCAAAGAAAATGAGTGTGTTGAAGAGAGTTTGATTTAAGTGAAATAATTCTCTTCGTTTTTATCCTAAAAGGTATGTAAATAATTACGTTATCAAATCGTGTTACTTCTTTCATGCTATTTAATACTTTAATTGTATTGCTTCATTGTTGTAGTGTGTAAAATATAATGTGATATTTTGAATATAATATGTAATATACGTTCGCTCGTCAGCGATGAACATGATGAACATTGATTTGAACATTGACAAGTTTGAACATTGATTAACTATTAGTAAACATTTGACGTGTTAATGCAATGGTGATGTGTTTCTGAACATCGTTCAATCGTAACTACTGTTGTCAGCTCCTGCAACTTAATAACAAATCCATTGTGTGTTCAAGTCTCATATGGGCCGTCTACCCGTGGCAAGAACTGACTTTCCGACAGTGTATAACTGCATAAGTCTCAAACGCATTTTTGGTGTTTTTTTTATTATTATTTTTTAAACAACCATCTCTGTTTTTTTTTCTTCTTCTCCTATTTCTCGTAACGTCCTAAGCGGACATGCCGGCCTATACAGGCTTTCGAGACTTGGTTCATTACCTCGTAGCCGGATAGTCAAGCCTTGCAATGGAGGAAAGGTCCATTTCAGGCTTGAACCCATGACGGGTATGTTATTGAGTAGAACGAGCTCATGACTTTACTACGGAACCAATCTCTTTTAGCCATCTTCTGTCAATCGTTGCTTTATCTCGTTGGATGCATGGTTAATTTAACAGTAAGCTTATAATTTCGATCGAATTGTTTATAGAACATAATTTATTTGAAGGGTTAATGACAGTTAGTTAACGAAAATGTGTTATAAGATTTCATCGACAATAGGAGTTTTGTTTAAGTTTAGTGGCGAAGCTGGCAGGAGACACCTTGTATGGAATTATAATAATGAAAAAAAAAAAAATGTGTCGGAATCGAGAGTGACCACCATTAAACTGTAAAAATATTATCTTATACTATTGTTGTTTGTGTTGTGTGACTCAGGATCGATCAACCGAACGTTATTAATGGTGATGTTTGGATATATTTTATGGTCGATTAGGCTATTTCTTGAGTGACGAACATTTTGTATGGAAGAACATACATTTTTTAGGAAAACTTAAACACATTTTGAAAAGAAGTTTTTGGTTTAACAAAAATAATAAAATCTTTTCCATAAAATATGTAAAAAAAAATCAATACGTAAACAGTTTATAACAATTTGGGTGCATTCTTGTTTGAACCCAATTGTACTTTTTCAATGTGGTAGAACAATACTGTCAATGGGCAAAGGAAACCGACCTTACTTTGATAACTTTGAGTTCGGCGACCTTACTTTGAGGAGCATTTTGAGATATTTTTTGTCTGAGATTATAAAAGATTATAACCAGTGTATCAGAGTCCAGTGGTGAGTCTCAATGAATTGACAAATTTTTATTATAAATACAGCTATTTTATTTTGTTTAATCAAGATATCATGATGGTTAGTTTTTCTGACAATTTAATAATCAAGTAAAAAATTCAAAATTTAAATTTTAAAAACAATCAAATTCGAATACCTATATCTAAATTCATTGCTGCTTTTCGGCAAAAGGTAAAAAAAAACTCTGTGTTTTTTTGCTAACATATTTATGAATCTCTACTTGTCATTTAAGTCGTCATTATTACTATCTAAGCTCATCTTCAATAGCTTAAGAATGTTTCTTGTAACCATAAAATGTGAATAATAATAAAAAATCATTGATAAATTAAATCACCTTTTTTAACCTTTATCGTTGAGTACAAGCCATCAAAGCATAACTAATCTGTTGAAATGGTGTGTAGCAGATTTACTGCTAACAGTTCAACCAACCTATAGAGCCACCTTAGCAGTTATTCAATCGTTACTAACCAAAAACCGGACGACATAACATTAAAAGTTGAACCAACTTAAAAAGCCACACTCTACATAATCGTTGGTAATAAAAACCATCCAGCTAAAAAACACATCCAAACTAACCAGCAATCGAATCAGGTGAGACAGAAATCCTACCATGAAATAAATTCTTAGCACACACAAACCGTAGGACAGGAAGCGCGAAACGACCGCTTATAAAAACATAACGCAACGGTAATATGAAACGTGCCTCGCAACTCAGAACGGCTGCAAAATGATTGTGCAACAATAACGCCAAGTGACAAACAAACAACTGGACATTGACTTTATATATTGATGAACGAACCTCAAAGCAGGAAGGTTAGCAACCACATAATGAAAATAGGTCAATATTAGTTGTAAACATAAAATAAGTGCAAAAAGACATTGTGCCATCACTGTTTAAGAATTCGTTTTAAATAAAGCTAATTCGAAACAGTGAGACAGTTCACTAGTTTCATACACGTAGATCACTCGTGTTTAGTGTTTCTCCCCATCAGCAGAAGCCGCCGAAGGCTCTGCCTAATTGGTAACCACGTTTGGTTATCAGCTGTTCAGTCAGTTGACCGATCAGCAATACCCCTTCTACAGAAGAAGTGCAAGTTTGCACCTTAATCGGTTAATACTCCCGCAGCGTTTTAACGCCACCTAGAATCCGATCCATCGCGCAAGTCAAGTTCCGTAGTTCCACCCGTCCGTTGCGTAAGTGTAACTTGATCATCTTCCTAACGTAGTGAACGAATGATACGAATCATTCGCAATTAAACTAACTACGGTACGTTCTCGCGGTACGATCTGCACTCTTCCTCCACATTCCGCGCATCGACTTACCGCACACGGTTCTGGTAAGCAAAGTGCGCGCCGAACCTACCACAAAATGCATGGCCTCAATCGATGTGGGCCGCGGCTAATGATTTTCAAAGCCTAGGGGTCCGCGAACCTAAAAAGTTTGGAGAGTACTGCATTAGATCAACTATATCAATTCGGACCGTGATATTAGAAAAACGTGAATCGAAAATATTAAAAATGGAGGCACAGCGGTATCTTCTTCATTGTTGCAAAAACTAATACACTTTCTTATGACATTCTATATAGTACGATATCAGTACATGCTAAAGCACTCTCGCGTACATGCTGCATTCACAATTCAGAAAAACTCTAGCTGTTTGACTCAAACTTACCTTGAGCTTATGCTAAAACAGTTATATAGAAGCATGTATCCTTTTTTGTTTGCCTTTCCTACCAGTCTCTTCAGAGATAGATGCAGAAATGGGTTCCATTACTACAACTGACATATTTGCTCATTATAATGAATTTATTGGAAATTCTCATATTTGCCGGCGGTCTTATGCCAACTTGCACCGGGACAATGTATGGCAAAACAAGATAGTGTTTTCATTTATCCTAAGGTGCATTAAAGATATCAAGTGGTGGATCCTATTATCAAAGTGTATGTAGTCCAAGTGGTCTCATAGTATGTTTTTAAACCAAATTTGAACGTCTTTTTTGACACGATGGGTGTAAAATTTTGCTCAATCAGGCGCTCTGGTAGCTTGACGAATACACAAAACTCTCTTAAAATATTCATTTAGAAGCAGAAGTGATAAAAAGAGCCTTATAAATACGTACATTATAATTAAGATAATAATTATAATTATCAATAATTATAATTATAAAGAATAGTAATTATATTGTTTTTTAATATTTGAAATTTAAGCTTAACAACTATGTACATTTTGCCGCTTGTTTCTTCTCCTCGCTGGTTGGATTGCTTCTTTCCTTACGACTTTTTACTCCCGTTCGTTGCATTTTCTTTGGTTTCCACATTTTCGCCCTGTGTGACTTTTGCATGGTCAGGGGTGCTCTAACGCTACGGGTGTCAAACATTCACAGCACATTATGGTGGAGCCTTGAATTATTATTCCAAGCTCATACACCAACCAAAATACCATCTGGGTATTGTTCGCAGAGTAAATTTCCCACAAATCATTTCATCAACTAAGCTTCTCGCTAGAATCCATAAAACCCAGATATGAACCAACTGCCTTATGGAAGCGATGTAACCTCAGCTTTTTACACCAAACATGATCATTGTTGCACAATTGCAATATCAAAGACCCCAAAAAATATTAAAAATATCTTGGATAAGAATGGATATATTGGAGCATGTTGCTTTTCCTGCTCTTCGCAAAGGGATTACTTTGTGTTTCGACTGGTTTTTATCAAATAGAAAGAAAAAAAAAACAGTCAATTTCTAAACGGGATTTTCAGCCACTTGAGCACTATCTAAACAGAACACTTTTCAACCCAAGCCGAATGTGGCATGACTTTCTATTGCAGCTGCTGTTTCTGTGCGTGCCTGATGCCACTTTGTTAGTGTTTGCAATTGTGCCGGCACGCCTCTGGTCTAATATTTATCATCTTCACTAGCTATCTCCCAAATGCAGCTCGAAAGAAAAGAATGGGTTGCGATAGCTCCTACCCAGCTATGCTCTCTCTCGTTTAGAAGCAGAAGCAGCAGCAGCGTTCCAATCCTCCCATACCAGTCCTTCCTGCAGAGGAATTGTTTCACCCCGGGCTGTGATGCTTAGCCAACTGCAAAAACCCGACCGACCAGACAGCACATGCTCGATTTGTATATTTTACCATATAGATGGCATTACCTGACATTCCGGGCAGGCCACAGCTCCTCCGGCTCCGACACAACAGCCCGGATAGCAGAATACACGAGACTCTATTGACGAGCAAACGGGATCGTGACACTGAGCATTGCGAGACACATCAGCCGTGAAACTTGAAGTGTTTTCTGCCACTCACGCCTCCGTCTGCCTGCAGGTTTACTCCTCCCAAACAGTGACGTGAAGCTCCTAGCTGTTGATGACGGACAGAGTGAGATTCTCCTGCCCAACCCGCAAAGCTCACCCGAACTATCTTCCGTCAGGCTCAAGGTAAATTGAAAGGATGAGTTAACCCCATCCGATTGCAAACATGAAAGGGGAGGCCTGCATGGGCAGCAAGGTTGGAGCGGCGGCTGCATTCTAAGCAGCTCGTAAAGAGAGTTAGTCCTATTGTTTGCGAGAGCATACGGTACGTGATGATTACTGGGTGAAAGCTCCAATCCGCTTGCAAACTCAAGCCCCAAGACGTAGAACGCACTCCAGGAAAATGGTTTATAGGTTTCAACGGGAAGATGATCAGCTCCATTTTGGTTGGGAAAACGGGTGCCAGAAATCAAAACCACATATGAGTTTCATGGCCATTTGAGAAACGGTGGCACTGGAAGCTTGAGAGCATATCCCCCTGCAAGTGATGTGCCCTTTTGTCTTCCCAATAATCGCTCGGGCTTGTGGGTTGATTTTCAGTAACTCACAATTCAATCTTCCGAGCATCCGCTGGATAACTTCCCCGTTAGAAATACGTTATATCTTATCGGCAAGAATGTTTTGAGAATGTGTGATGCTGTACACCACTTTCATGCTTGGGAATGATTCATGAGCGGCATGCTGAACTATTCTCCCACCATCCTGACCTACGGCATGCCAGAACTGCGAAATTGCTGAGGACAAACGGAAGCGCAATAACTTCATCATACTCAACCTGTCGTTTCGCCTCCGGGGTGATGGTGTCGTTGATGCGAGAGTCGTTGGTTGTTCAGGCAGGCTAGACACGAACGCTGGACGACGAGTTTGACGAGCGTACATTTCAAGGTAAGGATGACACGACGCCTTTCCTATCGCACTGGAAGCTGTTGTGTACCTTCTGGATAGTAAATGGAACCAGGTGACTCGTCTTTCGACACAGCAACATCTGGAGCATAACGTAAATATATTTTCATATTTTTTCCAGCACTGTATGCAGCACAAAACTGCCCCCAGCATAGAAAAATAGGATGCAGTTCACATTGCATTGCTGATTCCGCTCCCAGACATTGGTTCTGCTCCTTTTCACTGAAAAAAGTAGTAGAAATAGCAAAAGCAGCAACATGATGGAGGTCTTCGCAAACCTGTGCATGAGATGTAGTTCTATTGAAGCTTCATTTTCCCTTTGGAAGAAACTGTTTGTGAAGGTACATTATGCGTCTCCGCACACCGTCAACGTGCGCCACTATCCAAAAGCAAGGACTGGAGTTTGTATTATTCCGCTGCATATTTTTGTTATTTTAGGCACAAAACCATACCATTGAACAATTGCTTTCCTCACGGTGCGCACTGTGCTAGATCTTTCAGCACAATAGGCACAAGCAACAATACTTTCTCCAAGCGAAGGGACTGTCATTGGGGAATAATTCCTACCCGGTTGAGAAATAATCGTAATGTGAAACTTGTGCGACGCTTGCGGGCACAGATTCACAGTTCATATGTATTTGGTTTTGTGCTCAACGATCGCTGTCACTGTCATGCACCAGATTCCTTGGTATAAAAATATTGCATAGAATAGAATAACTTTGAATGCAATTCCAGTGGCAAAAAGTGCCTTCTCTTCGGAATCACGAAAGCCCGAGCAAGCTACCGCTTTTCCCAAGAAAATGTTTCAATATTTCAACTAAATCCCTTCACTTTGCCATTTATACAACATCCTCCCAGAAGGTAAAAAAAGCAAATGCCAACGAAAACCAAAATGACAAAGAACAGATATGGAATTAACTTCCCGGGGAGCTTCTCAGTCTGGTTTGTGGCAGTCTAGCAATAAGAAAATGCACTCGTTCTAATATCAGTTGATAAATGCACACACACACGCATGTAGACAATCACACCAACAAACACTTAATGAGAATTGCTGCCTAAACGATTGTGGCCCGAGCAGGAGAAAACTAATCTATACCACATAAACATCTAGATCCCTTTTCTCGGTACCATTTGCTCTCGCTCTTTTTCTATATCTCTCTATCTCTTTCTCTCGCTCTCTCTCTATCTCTGTCTTTTCTTCTCTCTGTTATTTCCAAAAGAGTAGCTAAGAAAGCCCATTTTCAGCATGGGATAAAAAAAGAATTAGCAAACATAAGTTGTATCACAAAATGTATTGCTGTGGATTCTTTAGATGCAATCGAACTTCTCCCAGGGTAACAAACACTGTGTATGCGTGAATAAAAGTGTGTTTGCAATTATACCCCACGGAGCCCATGGTAATATTTTTGTGTTTTAACAAATATTTGACGATAAGTGGTAATGCAAATTATTACCCTTTGAATTTTTTTATTTCTGTATCAGCTATAAAGCGTAGCTATAAATCAAACTAACAAGCTTTAGCATGTTAAATTATCCTTCTTTTACAGAAATGCTTTCAGCTTAGTATGGCTTAAGTTTTTTAAGGATAATGCAGCTGTGCGAAAAGGTTTGGCATCAACAAAATTGGAAATCTTTGTAATTTTTTTCCACGAACAGTTTAAAGAATCAATTTAATTGCAGTGGAAAATGCAATTGGCACTAGCAATCATTGAAACTATTTTATTTTATTTTACCTATACCACTGTGTTTGCATTCAAAATGTGTTTAAATTCTTCAAACATTTCTTATTGCGACTGTTTGTTATCGGTGCGTAGCTTATTCTAGGGACAGGATGAGATCAAAAACACAATACATTACTATTATTTGGTACTATGGTACTTCAACTCCTTCACACCATAATTGTGTGCAATATGGTAGGATACCGCTTTCGCTAGTAGATTGTATTTTTTGGAAGGTGTACTCCCTTGAAAAACCTTGAAAAATGCTGCCCCCTGTTTTGGTCCTTTCCCCTTTTCTAAACACCGATTTCCTCTTCAGGTCGCGCATCTCTAAACACTTTGACCACAGGGCCGACGTCACAGTTTTCGAATTAGCACGTAGCGCAAGGCAAGAGGGCGATGCGAGGGAAAATTTATCGAACGACTGTTAATACTCTTTTATTTTACTGCGATAAGCGGCAAATTAAATGTCGTTCTCATTTTTTCTTTCCTCTATCATTCGTTCTAAAACGAATCACTGCATGTCGAATTCAGAGCTGAGTGGTCAGCACAAGAGAGTTGAGACAGGTGTTTCAAAGCTTTACCCGCTATGACGAAATGATAGTTACATTTTCAATAATAGTAACTCTTTCAATCTGTCTCTAGCCAAGATGACGAAAAAAAAAGGACCAACTTCGCTCAGAATCGTAGGCGATCAAACAGCGGCACCTCGACAAGTCAGAAATATAAATCTTGTGACAGAATGTGAATGTCGGATCAATCCGTTTCGGCATTTTTTACATCTTGGCACTATTAGGCAACAATAAGAGCAACTAAAGAGAGTCCGTTTATGAATGGCCGGTGACCATGTACATGAACGTAAAGGCGTAGACGTAGAAAGGCGAAATCTCTTTTACTTGTTTTGCTGCGCCAGACAATGACGTCTTCAAACGATTATTTTAGGCGATGAAATGGCAAAATTTTGATGTTACACCCATGCTAGCGAAACAATCAAACATCCCCCAGCTGCACCCCATTGAAAATTTCCGGACCAATATGATACAAAATATCTATTCCATCAATATTGTCAATAACAATTATAGCTCGTTTTTTTAACTGCTACGAATATCTATAACTAGAGGATCAGGAACTTTGAAAATTATTTTAAAGGAGCGTGATGGTGGTTTTAGGGCCAGTCTGGTGGCACAGTCGTCAACTCGTACGACTTAACAACATGCCCATCATGGGTTCAAGTCCCGAATAGACCGTGCCCCCATACGTAGGACTGACTATCCTGCTATGGTAACAATAAGTCACTGAAAGCCAAGCTCACTTCACTAGTGGGTACAGGCAGGCCTCGACCGACAGCGGTTGACGTGCCAAAGAAGAAGAATATGGTGGCTTTACAAGCATTTTTAATTTATATGGAGACGCATGGTACTCCACCTCCATCATACTATAATTCAATTATATCTTCTATAGTTCTAAACAATTTGATTAAAACTATGTGTAAGGTACGGTTTACTTCACTGGTGAACTGGTTTTGTGAAGGTGTACTTCCAAAGCAAACCCCTGGATTAAGGCTTGCATTTAATCAAGAAAATCGAAACTATCTAACCGTGGATACCGTAAAAGCCATTGGCTAACTTGCGAAATTAAGAGGATAGAGAAAGCTTTAATTTCCAGTGATTTGATATTTTTCTTTTTTTATTCATTGCCAAGCTATGTTTTAGGCCATACATTTACCAACAACAGAGAGAGAGAAAAATAGAGACAGAGAGAAAGAAGTAGAAAGAGCGAGAGATAAATAAAGAGAGAAACAAAAATAAGAATAAGAAAGAGTTACTCTCTGATCTCTCTGCTTGGAACTCGAAAGCATCCCAGGGTAAAGTCTTTTAAAGTATTCTGTTGCATACTGGTATTCAGTTTTGCACAGAAAATTTATCGCTCTACCCAGTGTCATTCCTTTTGAGTGTCAGTAATCATATGTGTGTTTGAAACCAAAAGCTGAACATTTTGGTAGTTAGCTCACATAATTTGACGTTAAATTTCTGATGCATAGTGTTTTGAAAAAATGTCATCCATCAATACTCCAATCGTCCATAATCCTTGTTAGCACAGCATTGGTTACAGATCGAATCATTGTCACAAATCAACAAGCATACCTATGACCATAGGATGGTTTATAATTACGCTCCAAACGAAATTGATATTCTCCGGCTCGTTCAATGATTATCTGATTGAAGGGCAAACATTGGTTGGGGTATGGTTGTACCCGTACCCGTTGCCTATCCCTTATTCCACTGCGTAATTGTTGATTTGATTTTTTTTTTTCTTTGGCACAGCAACCGATGTCGGTCAAGGCCTGCCTGTACCCACTTGTGGGCTTGGCTTTCAGTGACTAATTGATTCCCCCCATAGCAGGATAGTCAGTCCTACGTATGGCGGCGCGGTCTATTTGGGGATTGAACCCATGACGGGCATGTTGTTAAGTCGTACGAGTTGACGACTGTATTACGAGACCGGTTGATTTGAATAAACCTAATAAATTCCGATCGCTCTTCCCACACATTTCCACCCTCCAATCATCATTAGTAATACCGTTCCATCCCAGGAAAACGAAATACCCTCAACCAAAAGCTCCTTTCCCCACTGCACTTCTTACTACTGCCATCCACAGCAAAACCGTTGAAACAAAATATGAACTGAAACTATGGGGAAAAGGATAAATAAACTTTTAAATGGATAGCACCCAAAACGGTCGATTCGCATAAGCGTTAACCTTTTTGTCCTGGTATCGTTCCATTTCTCGCCACACACAAAGTCAAACCTGATTGCTTACCCTGTCTGCAATGAGAAATTTATGGTTATCTCCAATTGACACTAATGAAACTAGAATCGGTCGACTCAAGCCCGATGGCCATAAAGCGGCTAGTAATATATATTATTCTCTACATTCGCACCGTTTCACACTACACTACACACCTCTATCGTACTTCATCGTCAAAATTGATTCTGTTTTCAAAAACAAAAAATGTATTCAAAATTGTTGTTGCTTAGCTTGTTTTCTTTTATACTTTTTGAGCACCTTTCAACATCTCACCTTTCGCCCTTGAACGTTTGCATTGCTTAATGCAAGTGGCAGCGGATTAATTTCACTACACTGTGCCAATCATAAGGTTGCCACAAGGCATTAAACGGTACTACTTTGTCACTGCACCTCATGCAATTGTGCCGTGAATTTTCTTGATGGCGAGATTGTCTCGTCAAACAGCAAAAGCTGTTACCGAATCCAATCAACAATCAAACATAATGCAAGGACTTATGTTCCAGGCGTGCAGCACTTAAAGCATGTGCAGAGGAAAAAGCTGATTGTAGTGGCCAACTTGAATGTGTAATGTTTTACTTTTTACAAAGAAAAGATTGTCCTTGGATAGCTAGTAATGTATTTCCATTTTTTGCTTCCTTCTTGCTAAAAACTACATGTCCTTTCAAAATAGCTTCAATTGGTTTCCTTATAACGGAAATAAGAGACAAATTTCATTCTTTTACTTCAACGTATTACGGATAGTTTAGAATATTTTATCATAATATTTCCCGATTCTAAGCAAAGCTGATTGCATATTGCAAGCTAAATAGATCTCCAGCTTTCTGCACTGCCGCACAAACAGATCAATACAACGGTGATAGGGCGAACCAACAACACCCTTCGAATTGAAATACGGACAGAAGCGTAGCAAACTCCAGTCTCTGCTTGCTGCAGAGGAAATACGACCATACACCCACTCTCTTTGAACTTCCCTTTCCTCTATAGAAATAACTTTCCGTGTGCTGAGTTCCTGAGGATTCAGGAACAGATGAAAGTAAAATAATAAATTCAATGCCGTCCTGAATCCTCTACAACCCATTAGGGTTACCATCACGCTAAACTTGTTCGTCTATTCTTCATAGGAACAGAAATCACCTGTTAGTAGATGGCCATATTCCAGGTGCACATTCGCTGCTGTGCATTGAGACCAGGAAAGTTTGAGAACAATTTTTTGCCTCAACAATTTGTAAAACTACAGTCCCAAATCGTCTGATCACGCACACTCCCTTCCCTATGCCAATAATTAAACAATAAGTTCCCTAAGCTCAAACATCCGGTGGCGCTTTAGTACTATATTTGTGGGCGTTACTGTCCTGTGCCGGAACGGGCTGCTGTATACCAATGCATTTCAAGTTCCCCACAAAAAGCAAGTGCAAAGCATAACAATTAGTGCACACCCGGGAAATGGGCTAACCGCTTGTGGGCATTGACAGTGGAATGCTGGCAGAAAGAACGATTCTACATCTAACCGTCCACACAAGTCGTAAGAGACAGTCAGCAAATGATGGACAGTATGTGGCACGTTCTGGCCCCAAAACTCGGTAACAGCATTGTAGTGACTTTGATACTCCCTGATGTGTGTTTAGAGAAAACCGCGGGATATTTCGGACGAACCTGCTTCTTTCAGTAAGAGAGTTTCAAAAATGGTAACGTTACGTGTATTACGGTGACCACGGTTCTCAATCTGGAGTATGGAATGGGTAAGAGATCAGTACCGGGTGGGTTGTACAGTATACATATAATGTCTTGGTATTGGCGACAATGTTAAATACCGATGGGAGCCTTTTTGTGGATGGAAGATGCATCCTTAATTCCTAAATGCATCCAAGCCAGTACAGATTGCAGTAGAAACGACAAAATATCCTTAGCGGCTTCAACACACACAGACAAACAAATGGTTTATTGTGGGTTTGCTGTTTATTTATATTATTCAAGCAATTGAATCCAGAGCAGTGTTGTTTTGGTTGTCCTTTCTTCACTGGTACATCTATTCGCGAGCCCTTAGCACTGTCGGTGTTAACGGTGTCGGACGACCGGCAGGTCTCGAGAAACAGTAAAACGAAAGCCATTTGTTGCAGGTCATTTACAAACGTGTTTCGTACGACTTTGTCCCTCCAAGCAGCCAAGCCTCGGCGAACAGATAGTTTGCTTGTTGTCTCTGTACCTTATTTCATTTTTCCATCTTGAAATGTCAACTGCACAACGGTGGCATGAAATCTTGTTTTAAACGAATTTTCTTTGGACACGATTATTATTTTTTTATAAAACGCTAAATTGTTTCCGGCTAATGGTCAGAGATTCCCATTTTGATGCAAAATAATAATTTCCCATTTTATACATTCAATTTGAAATTTTTCCTTACGATTTTGAATAAATTTTACAGTACAGTGATTTTACTTAAACCAATAATAGGGCCATTCATGATTCTAGTAAGTTGTTTGTATGGAGTTTGACAGTTTGAGGCTGAAATCATGTACAGGGTGGCATCGTAGAAGTGATACACTTTGTTTTTGTAATAAAATTGACACCAGGATTGATTTCTCTTAGGAATCGATTGAAATAGCTTCTATTGGTACTTAACCTGCATTTCATTTAATTAATTTCAAATCTTTCACCTTTAAACTTGATAACCGC
The DNA here is from genome assembly GCF_016920715.1 of Anopheles arabiensis. Taxonomy (NCBI): domain Eukaryota; kingdom Metazoa; phylum Arthropoda; class Insecta; order Diptera; family Culicidae; genus Anopheles; species Anopheles arabiensis. The sequence continues at coordinate 38,511,850 of NC_053518.1, forward strand.
CCGTAGGCGCTTTTGGAAATCGTTGCAGGCCGCACGCACAACTTCATCCAGCATTTCGTCCCATATCTTTAACAACCGTTTCTTGAATCCGTCCAAATTCAAATGTTTGACGTCGCCCAACTTTTCAAGCATGTATCCCCATATGCAGAAGTCCAACGGGTTCAAATATGGAGACGACGCAGGCCATTCCGATGCACTGATAAAAAATAGCAAAAGCACATTGCACCACTTCTGAAAGATCGAAGCCTTATGGGCTGGAAGTGAATCATGTTGGAAGCAAAAGCTGTCGTTGCCAAAAAGCTTCTTAGCGTATGGCTTCAAGTGGCCTTGAAAAACGTGTTCTAAATAGTTCTCGTTGTTGATCTTCACGCCTTTGTCGAGAAAAATAACGAAATCTTCTCTTTGACCGAGATAGCTCTCCAAACCATCACAGCTGACACATTTTGATACCGTTCGACTGTTCTTTTGACGGCTGTTATATCCCGAATACATGTTCCATAAATACGATCATTCTGCGTATTCAAAGTTTCCTCCAGAGTGAACAGTTTTTCGTCCGAAAAGATGATGTTGTGGCCTGCGTGCGTCTTCAGCAACAAGTGAGATCTGGTCACCCTTTCGGTAATAGTTTTGCTGGTTAAGCCGTGATTTTTTTGCTTTTTAAACGCTCTGTAACCAAGGTCCTTTTTCAGAATGCTTTGCATGGAAAAGTGACTCACGTTCATTTAACGCGCCATTTTTCTTCCCGCGCGAGCTGGATTTTGCCCCACACGTTCCTTTACCGCTTTGATCACCGCTGGAGTCCGAACACTCAGTTTTTTGCCCAGTTTCTTATTTGGAACAACCGTGCCTGTCTCCTCGTATCGCTTGATGGACCGGTAGACGAATAGTCGACTTAAATTGAGATGAGACAGTTTCTGCTTACTCTGTATGTTTGTCAATCCATGCAAATGCAAGATTTTTATTTGTTCGCGACTTGAATCCATTATAATATATGAGAACACTGAAGTGAACACTAAGTTTACGTTTTTCACGATAATTAGTAAACAAATTAAGCAGTCAAAATATGCAAATGAGTTTGACACACAGTGACAAAAAACACAATACAGGAGCACTCGAATAGGTGTATCACTTCTACGATGCCACCCTGTAAACACTCCATACAAAACCACACACAAAACTAGCCTGCAAATTTCAGTCTAAATTAATCCAGCCTCAAAGCTAGAATTAGATTCGAGTACCAGCTCAAAAACACCGTGTTGTTTACATTTACCCCAAGGTGCATTAAAGAGATCTCGTGGTGGAATCTAGGAACAAAGTGTTTGTAGTCCAGGGTGTTTCATAGCATGTTTTTAAAACTAAATTTTAATATCACTTTTTGACAGGATGGGTGAAAACTTTTGTTCAAACAAACTTTCTTGAGGCTTGACGAATACTCAAAACACTCTTAAAATCTTCATTCAGAAGCAGAAGCGATGAAAATCGGCCTTATAAATTGATACACCTTGGGATAAGCTCACCTATATATTTATACCCACTTAGATAGCTGGTCGAAAACTGCCATACAATGCAAACAGCTGACAGGCTAAAATTCCAGCCTGCGAACTTAAAACGGAAAGGGCTCCAATAACATTTCAGCAGCAATAGTCTTTGTTGGAGAATTTGTCTCGTGGCATCACATACACAAAAGAAAAACATAAGCGTGTAGTTGCGTATACTCCATGAATCTTGTTCGGTAGCGAAATATTACCTAGAGGGAGCCCCATAGGTAAAGAGACAGGGAATGAAGGGAAACGACCGTTCTTTGGGATTAAGACGAGAGAGAGAGAGAGTGTGTGTCTTCGGGAGAAAGTAGAAAAGTATAAAAGGGATGACCGCGGAGAACATAAGTCTCTTTCGAACAAGTACGATTTTTTTTGTAACATCACGAGCAATATACAAGTCACGACGTTATAAGAAACCGCGCATTGTTTTAATCAAAACATTCGAACGAGCACTATTCCAGTTGCGGGAAGCAACAAGCACTATTTAGTAACTTTTTTGTTTTTGTTTTTGGTAGCAACCTACCAATGTATTTATGCTTGTACATTCATAAGCTCCACGCAGAAAGAAAATCATTTCTCAGCCTAAGAAGACAGGCTACTGTTTTGCTTAGAATCGGTTCGGCCCAATCTCACAGAAGCTGACATATTTATCATTTATACCACCGGACAGCCCTTGTTAGTACATTCGATGCAATGAAGTAACAAAAATCGCTATTAAAATCCAATAAAAGGCATATTTATCAAGGCTTGTCATAGTATATAAATTTTTACACTACAACATATCGTGCTAAAATTTCTCTTTGTCTGTGCAGATTTGTGTTTGTACACACATTTTTGATCAAGGCATCAATCATAACATATAATAAAAATTAAAATGAGATATTGTACATCGCTTTTTCATATGCTACTTTAAAATTTAAAATCTTGGCAACATAAAATGTATTTAAAATTGATAAAGCATTAAACGTAAATCTAATTCTACCCTCTTTTTTCATTTCACGGTTTTGAGTGTGTGCATGCATGTAATGTTCAATACTTCAATTTGTTTTTAGGAAAACCAACTGTATCGTTCAAAACACATCAACCACTATTGTTCCCAAATTTGTTTCACTAATACCTACTGGATTACTGCCACTGTTCGTGGCACTGTTCGCCACGTTACTGATTGTTCGCACCTAGGTCATCTCATTGATGTTCACAAAAACAGAATGCAACATACCAACCACAAAGGTATACAAACAACATGTAGCTATTATCGATTTCTCAGAACAAGCATACACTTCACAGAAACAAATACCATTAATAAACCAACAATCACCTCAAACAATGGGAGAAAGCACGCTTGGTCGCACCCTTGGATGTTCTCACGCTGAAAATCACTAGCACACGCTAGCATACACCCAGTAGCTATTCTGTATATTGGAAAACAACGGCATCCGGTAAAATCAAATACCACCATGTAGTGCACTACGAGAAGGATAAAGGGACGAGCAGACCACCGGGAGGAATGCTACGCTGGGATATCAAACTGTGGCCGGCTCAACCAAACCCGCACCAAAACCGGCTAATTGTACTAACGGTTGTTCGCATTCGAATAGATGCGTTTCTGAATGGAAATGCAGCAAGGAAAAGCGTCGAGAGTACGCATCCTGCTAGTTTACGCTGCAGTCATTGCTTAAACTGATCCGGCAACATAAGCATTGGCCGTGAGTATTGGGTTAATTATCAAACATGCACATAATAGATTAACATTTGGCTTGTCTCTCTCTCTCTCTCTCTCGTTATCTGCTTCTCTTTATGTTGATCTCTCTTTACTTCGTCCAGTCCACGAACCTTATTTATCTCTTATTTTGTTTCAGCCAACCATGCCCACATGAACGCACACACACTCATGTCTATACAATATCTAGCGCAATGTTAGAGAATTGAAAAATCCTTGTTTAAGGCCTCTCGTTCTGGCTTACTATCCAACCAGAATTAATGGTAAAATACTTCCAGGCATATCTGCTTTCATTTACGATTCCTCATTATAGCTGCAAAAATTCAACTGTTCCGTATAAGGGTAGCATCCATACAAGCTACACACTCTAGCATACACGTTAAATGAGACTGAGATTTGCTAGAATACACTGCTCCTGTCTCGGTTCCCGTGAGCAATATTGGCCGCTATAAAATGATAATGTTTCTATTCATGATAAAACTCATCCGGTGTTGTGGTGTGCTTTTTAGCGAGATGCATATCATAGCACCATCTGCCATTGACCGAGTTTGGCCCCTATTTCACATTGAAACCCCACGAACGTGGTTTACTCATTAGCCAACCCCTACCGGCATCGTATACTACCGGATACGACGTATTTCTAACCATCGCGACCACATTACCGTTCATCGTACGATTCGTGGCATTATAGCACGATAGAAGCAGCCAAATTCAGCGCTTTGGTGCTCAGCATATTTGCTTGGCCCGCGTACTACCATTCCTTCGAAACTTAACCAACCGACCTCTGGTTCATGAATTCATTAGGCATCGGGGTGAAATATTCATCTTTAAAAATCAATAAATTTTCATTAACATGCTTTTCATCACAATCACACCAGCCATATCGGAGAGTACTCTGGGAGGCTGCCTGATAGTGTTGCAGGTGGTGGCACAAAATTATCCCCGGGAGCCCGCGAACATTACGGTGCTGCTTTCCTAACCAATCGCACCACATTTTCTGATGATCTTCACTTATGCACACGGTTGCTATTCGCTGTTGGCAATGCGTGTACGAGGTGCATAAAAGTGATTGAAGACAAAATTGCGAATTCGGCGAAGAGCGTACTAAATAATTCGCGTTAGCTAAAAACGCATCACGATAATGCTTTGTGCGTGCAGCGAGCACCGTTTTTGTTTTACAAGCCTACTGTTGAAGCATCATGAAAGCGTGCTATAGCTTAAGCCCGTGTTAAGCCCAATTTAGAGACCCAGTGAAATGTTACTTAAAATTTAGGTTATTTTGCAATATTTCAATACAGTTTTATCATAATATGGCTTTTCGTACTCCAAAAGAAAGGACATTCAATTTCCCAACTATCTAGTTTGTAATAAAAATATTGATTTAATTAATTAAATGGATTTCCTTGTGATTTCCCGCTTTGTTCCGCTGAAAAACATAATTGTTAGCGGGGAATCACAAGGAAATGTATTTAATTAATTATTCCAATTTGTTTAACGAACTAACCCTACTAGCTTTAAACGGCTTTGAAGGCAATCAGAAGGCATTTAAGGTCTTAGTCGCCTTAGAAGGCGAATAAAGATTTCAACCGAAACTTTCACGGCTGTAACGAGTACTCTTCAAAATCTTTCAACTTTTTGATTCAACGAGAACAGATAGCTTGCCGCCATCTTAGCTTGTTTATATACTGATTTAGCACCCCTACTAATGTAACTGCCAAATAGAGTAGTGACAACACTTTTGGTTCCGAACCGAGAAAACGTGTGTTCAAATCCTGATTTTTATGATCTTTTTTCTGTGTTTATTTATTTTTAAATTAATATTTTCTTGATATAATTATTACAAACAAAATTTATGTGAAGCAAAATGAAAAAAATACCTTTTTTAAAAACATAATAATAACAATTTCCCTTCATTGTCAGAATGGGAGAAATATGTATCTTTTTTCTCCATTTATTAGAGTTATCGAGATGAGTTAGATATATTACCACCTTTCAACGGGTTGATCTTTAACAACCGAATAATGCAGACCATCTTTAATAAAGTAAAATAGCTCAGAGCTTAACGCAATAGAACATAACACGTAAAATCGTGCTATAGAATCTCACGCTCATATCTGGGAACACTACAACAGTGCAGTGTTGAAGATGCCTGTAAGGTTTTCTTTTGACAGTTGCAATTTCAAGTTTCAAATTAAAAGCGAAATTTTTCATTGACATATTTCAAAGGCATTTAATTACTGCTAAATGCACTGCTGATCGCCTTCAATTCGCCAGCGATTACAAGGCGATTAAAAGGCATTTAACGGAAATTTGCGGGTAGGGAATTCTCTGGGGAATTGGATATCTTTTCTTTTTTATGTACGATAATCCAAATTAAGACATATATTTGATGATTAATTTGCAAAATAACCAACATTTCACGTTCACTTTCACGCAAGGACTAAAACCTTTAGTTTGTTCGGTATAATGCAATCCTATTGGAATGTATTATGGTACTTAAACGTAGCGTTACCTGAAAGTTTATCTTGAGTAATTTGTACAATCTAAGAAAAAATGTCAACTGTGTGGAAAAATAATTTAATGTATTGAGGGTTTAAATATTAGCTGATTAGTTATTTTATGATCGAACAAAACCTAATTTTTTTTAAAAGAACATAAAGTACTTTTTATTTAAAAAAGAAAAGTAGAATAATGCAAATTATATGAAACGATTTTGAGATTTGTAATTTGCAAAGTAGATCAATTTTATTTTTTCTTCAGTTTCAATGTTTTCTTAATAGAATAAAACTGATATAAGTAAGTACATAATCTGCAGCGGCTTTTTTCTATAAAACAATTTACTCACTGTTAATCAAACATATTAAAATGGAACAAAACTGACATTTATCTAAAAGTAGTATCGCAAGTGATGTACATGCTTCCTAAACTGCCTAGAGTACCCAGCAACCGGAGAGTTTTTCTTTGTAATAGCCATCCGACCCAACTTTTGCAAGTTTCCAAATTAGAAATCTAATTGAACAAATTTCTTGTTGCATCATTAATGACAAAAATGCTCTGTTCTTAACATCAGCTGCATTAATATTGAACACAATTATAACTAAGAAAAGCAACAGTAGTTCAACACTCTCCGAGCAGCAAATCCAGCATTGCTACCGTTGATATACATAATCCAACCCAATACAGCGCCTTACGAGAAGTATTTATTAATCATCTGCTAATGCGATGAAATGGCTTTATCGGCTTGGCTTTTGGTATCGAGATCTACTGTGTAATCTATCGCATTCTCAACGACCGTCTGTCACTGGTCAATTATCGGTGATTTGAATATAACATACCCAGCAAAGTCTTGATCTATTAATGCCATTGGCATCGTACAGTAGCTGTAACTCAACTGTTGTATGTAGCGAACACGGCATCAACGATGATCCTCTTATGGACGGTTATCACAATGCCAACGATGGCTGTGATTTGTCTGCAATCTCCGTCGTCAATAATTGATGCACCCATGAAGCATAATACGTTCCACCATTGAATAAGACATTGATCATTATCCAAGCCTTACCTACGCCTTCTGCCCTTTTTTCTCTTTCAATATGCATTCCAGGTCCAGGGAGAGCGTTCCCACTCGTGAGACGGCTGTTCAGACGCAGCTGCAATTGAAAATTGCTGCCGAATAAACTGCAGTCCGCAGTGCATCTGCAGAAATCAACTTCCGACCCGTTAGCAGCAGATGTAGTGCTACCGTAAGCCAATCTTCGTGCCCGAAACCAGACGCACATAAATCAACTGCATAGAAAGCTCTTCTTCTGATTGCCCTGAGAAGCTGGGATATTGATGGAACCAAGAAGTACATGGGGGCCAATATCATAATCACAACATCATCGTCTGTCACCGGAACGCTTATGAACGCGCTTTGCTTACAATGAAGCAAAACATTCTACTTCCGGATGTTTTTAGGGGGTTTACATGCCTTTCATGGAGCTTCAACACCCAATCGAAGTTGGATTTTATGCAGTTCAGAATATTGGTCGTTCTATTCGGCTGTCAGTTCGATACATAACGGTCACCCAATTCATGTAACTTTTCAAATCTGAATGTTAATTCTCGGATGAGCGTGGAAACTATTTAAAAGTTTACTCTCGATTATTTTCGTACGTCTGGTAAAAAGCATATCTTTGCAGTCCCATCTCGACGAATTGCATTTTCTTATGAGCCCACAAATCATGTGCTGAAAAAGACCCTTGTCCTACAAGCTGCAATTATTCAGCTTACAATTCACCCCCACAACAGCATGGGCAGTATAAATTTCAACATCCCTATGAACAATGTAAAATTGTGTGTCTCGCTGTTATACTTGCGCTTTCAGGCACCATGTGTAATTTATGGTTCATTAAAACAACGTGAAGGAGCGCTAAAAATGGGTCAGGAAAAAACAACAACTATAAGAACAAAATTTCAAAGCAAATGAAAAAAGGCAAAGCAACAAAAAGTAAAAAAGTAAAAATAAAAGGGTTTTATTTAATTTTATAATACATTGTGCGAGGATAGTGAAAATTAGTTTAATAAATGTTAATTTCTTTATTCACTGCTGCGATTTCACCAGCGACCATCGGTGGAGAAGCGAGAGGATGAAATGTGTGATCAATTAGTCGTTCGATGGAATCTCAATCATTATTTATCCCGACGGTTTTCTTTGGATGGTGCAATGTTTACTAATGGTGTTAAGCTAGTAAGAGAAAAACACTTTTTGCTCTGGACGGCATATTCATTATGAACATAACTGTTCTCATCTTACCATTTAATGGCAAATAACCGAAAAAAGTAACAGGTTTAACAAATAAAAAAGTTTTAAAAATATAATGGGAACTTAAAAATACTCTTTGGTTTCAACCTACATAATCCAATCATTCGTAAATTTCATACATCCTGTCAATTAAAGTATTCTCTTTGAATTTTCTCATTGTCCAGAAGCAAATATTAAAACGGTCTGTTTACTCAACTAGTTTAAAATGTCAGCTATAGAAGTGCCTGTTAAGTTATCTCAATTCGTTATTTAGCGCACTTCATGTCAGACTCGTTTGCAGTGGATAATCAATGACTCGAGTAAAACAAAACTGATAAAAACCTTCGCAGTCAATCATTTATCAACAGCAACTAAATCAATAATCCTTTGCTACACCCTCGCGTCGTGCAAACAATTAAGATCCCCCCTCACCCGTAGAATAATCTCAATTGATTTACCTATTTATTCGGTACTCATTTTTAAATCATTTAATGATAGCACTCTCTAAGCACTGCAACCATTTGTGGTAGGGCCATGACAGGATAGTATGTTCGACTTTGTTCAAATAATCTATTCCATTGCATTTTGAAAACTGAGCGCGTATGAACAGGAAACAAAACATGTAAGGTTAATGTACCTAAAGTGGTGGTAGTACCAATAGCGGTGGTATTGCACTAAAATGCACTTCATAGGATAGTTTAAAAGTTGTTAAGTTACTTATGTGACTGTGAAATGGTCTCTGGTCTTTTACAAAGGATTTAAATATAAAAAGGGACCATTCCGTTAGTGATAGTGATAGAAAAATCCATTATTTTGTGAGTAGTGCCATTATAGGTACACAAACAGCCATGTTCCTATAGTGGTTATAGTTATACAATCAGTGAAAACTGGACATTTTAGATTTTTTTCTTGAAGATTTTTAACGTGTCGTATTGTTTCCACATAAATGAGCAACAGAAATGAGTTTCATGTAAGTAATTTACAAAAAAAACCAAAATTGGTGGTTTTCTCTCTAGTAATGGCGTGGGTATGTGGTCATTTAGAACGTTAACAGAAATATGAGTTTCGTTCCTAAAGATTTTGGAAAAATGTTGACACATCTCACAAAATAATGGATTTTTCGGTCACTAAATAACGGAATGGCCCCTTTTATCTTTTAAACCCTTTGTAAAAAGCTAAAGAACATTTCACACTAACATCAATAACTTAATTACTTTTAATTTGCCGTATGGACCGTATTTTAGTGCAATTACACCACTATAGGTACGTTTACCCTATAGAAATTGAATGCAGTTTACAACTTTATTTCGTTACAGTTTAAGAACTTTATCTCAGTTATTATCTCAGGAAAGACATGTTAAACATTCTCACTAATAAAAACAAGAAAACACAATATGTTTCAGTTTACCTATTAATATTTGAGCTAAAACCAACATCAATTATCCATACAAAGCTGTATGTTAAGATCCGTCGTAAATATGGCTTTCACATGGTTGCAACAATTATTCAAAAATGTAAACTCCCACTATCATTAAGCTCATCAACAGCACCCAACTTGTTAATGTGTGTAAAAAAGTTGTAATTATAGTTTAATCTCATTGCACATACAAGTTAAGCTAACATAAATTAACGTTTGCTGTCGTTACCACCATTGTATCCTTATCATGCTGAAACATGATACATGAAAACAAGTAGACCACAGGATTATCTCTTTACAAAAAAGGCACATTTGAAAATAAATTCCCAGCTCTTTGCTCTTTGGGAAAACTCCACTAAACCGGCCAAGGAAATGGATTGTTTAATTACAATTTCTTTTCCGTTACTCCCCATCACCACACGGGTTGGTGTATCGCATCAGCAGTCCAACACGTCTTTGGAAGTCTGGTGTAACCGGTTTTCGCACAATGATTCTTTGAAACCCCTGTTTCTTTTTCTCTTTCTTCATCACTTACCAAGATCCAACTTCTGGGCCTCTTCTGGGGCAGATCATCTCCATCTTTGTCTGGCGAATGTTACCGATATGCTCGCTTAGCGTAGATCAACGTCTCACAGCGGCTGTTGATTCGTACGTGCAAGTCGTTCAACCTACCCACCGACTGCTGCACATAGTTCTCCAGGGGACGTGTCTGTTCGCTGACACTTCAAACAAATCGTTCGTACACCTTGCCCGCCCGGTTCACAATCGTTCAATTGTCCCGGTGCAGCAACGTGCTACACTCACCGCAGATCACCTGGTGGCAAGTTGCGTAGAATAGTTTTATTTTCTGTTCCGGATGTATCGGACATTTAATCGAGCGTAACACCGAGTCGCCTTCCCTCGGGATGAGCGGCGTCTGTCGGGTCCGCACTTTCATCAGCTCTGGTTGCCGCCGGTGTGCTTCTCCGTAAAAGTTGCACAGCTTCAATGCACACCTTTGACAGGATACGGTTGCCGGTTGCTGAAAATAAATGCCATACAGTGAAACAGAAATGTACATGTTTTTGAATTTCATCCGCCTAAGAGGATGATTCAGGGGAGTGGAGTCAACGGAAACAAAACCAGTGTTTGTGGTGTGAAAATGAAATTGGATAAATCGAATTCGGTTTTAACTCGAGCAAGGCGCGTAAAAACACTGTTGCGCTCGGTAGGTCTGTGTTAGAATGCGAGTATTTTCATATGGGATTTGAGCGGATGAGTGTTGTAGAAGCGAGAAATTTAATTCCATAACGTTTCATAACATGCAAACTGACGGCTAGCGACCAAAACTGAAGTTGGCCACACAAAAAACGGTGACAAACATCGTGACTGGAAATACAGCGACACGTGAAGCACAAGCAGGCGCGGTACAGAGGGGACAGTGTTGCGGTTGAGATTGGTTTCGCTGACCGCTGATTCTGTTTCAGTCAAATTGCATTGACATTGAAATGATGATGAAAGATTAGTGGTGTAGAAAATGAAATAAAGCCAAAGTGGTACATTTTTGGAAAAAAATGAAACAGAAAAACGTCGACTGGTTGAAGGGTGTTATAAAATAGACATAAGCAGCTTATTCGATTTGTGGTGAACTTTGGCCAAATTGATGTTTGATTATTTAATTAAAAGCAAAACTGTTTACTTAAATAATTAAAAAAAATTCTGATCAAATCTTATTTGAATAAGTAGGGCATTTAACAAACAGTTTAAGTTTATCAGTTGTCAACAAAGAGTAACCATCACATTCAGATTCATTTGGAACTCAAGTGGATAGTTAATATTAGAGGAGTTATTTTTGAACGTTATTGTTGAATTCATTCCATATTCCATCTCGGCAAACGTATTAAAATTGCTGATTATGGAAGGCAATGTTGTTTGTAAGGACTATTGCTTTTACTCGGATTACGGAGTCGACATATCGAACGAAAACTAAGCATAAAAAACGATTGTAATATTCTGCGCCGATATAAAACGCTTAATATGCTCATTACAGGGTTTTCTAAATCAGTTTCGATAGTAAACGTTGTTATTCACCGCATGCAAGATGTTAATCCACATCAAACTGTTAATTCATTTCCATCATAATTTAATTTTAATTCAATCTTAAATTTTTCAGCATGAATTTCAATTTCTTCATTTTAATTTTTTCAGCATGATTTTCAACACGTCTCAAGCTGGATGAAGTTTGATAGTTTTTTTGTGGTGTGTAAAAAACCACGTGTAAAACAAAAAAAAAATATTATGAATCAAATACCCCATTAAAAAGCTGATGAAAAACATCTTGGATAGTGTGAATAGTTATGTTTACATTAGAAAGTGACTGGAAAACCTGATATTTATCATAACAAAGAATTTGGGGTTTTTGTAACGTTTTCAGTGAATACAAATAACAAATATCAGTAAAAATGATTGTTGTAAGTAAAACAAGTAAGAACAAAATTCACTTATCACTTATTTTGCTTATCTATTGCTATTGTTATTGCTCAAGTAAAAAAAACGATTTTACACGCGGAAAAGATGCATGAAACAAAATTCGCAAAACTACAAAAAATGTCTCAAAAATTGTTTTTTTGCTACAATTTTAAAACCGTTGGAAAAATAAATACTTCAATTTTCTGCAAAAATATATCTACTAAATAATTGTGTGTATTTAAAAAGAATATTGAATAAAATTTATCCATTTGTACCACGAACTCTCTCCGGAAAATGTGATACTCTATTGAACATATTTTGTACATCACACTCCATTTTTCTGATACGGACGGCCTCGATTCTCATTCGAACCATCTCCTTGTGCAGAGGCAAAGCATTTTTTGTTGAAATCTGAAAGGTGAATAAGTTGATAATGTTTTCCGTCACAGTTATTGTCCAGCAAATTAAGTTCAAAGTTCAATGTCCTTCAGATACGGACATGAAAACAATACTTAAATATTGCAAAAACTGGAAGTATTTTTGGATATTTATAGGTATATTTTGGAACAGTATTCAATCATCTATATATTACTTCGTACGTAGAATCCGCCAATCAAATACCGAATAAATTTGCTTTCCAGCCATCTACATCATTTTAATAGAATAAACGACGATGATCAACAATCCCAAAAGTTCCCGAAGGCTAAAGATTGCTATGTAGCAGCAATTAATATTTTGCATTGAATGATAAACTTATTTTCCCGCAATCCGCATTATGCATCGAATGATAAATGTCAAAACTTTCGACCACTTTCCAATCCAAACCGATGAGTATCCGTCGCCTGCCTGGTTACCATATTCTACCCCTTCAGTCGCTCACCCTTTCACAATCGCTGTCTTTCAATCGTACCATGGGATGAAACAAGGTGTAAAAATGATATTCTTTTCCCACACAGAAGTATTACTCGCTCACTCTACCCGCTTCTCGTCCTTCCGTGTCATGTATGACTTACCGTAACTTCGTCAGAACATAACTCACACCGTACAAACGCAATTGATGATGGTGCAAAATTTGTGGGCGAACCGTACCGCGAAGAGCGCGGCGACGACGAATGCTGCAAAATGATGTTCCCGATTTTCCTCGACAGCACAAAGTGCTGCGGCAGCTTGCCAATACCGCCTTGTCCCGCTGGCTTCTCCGTTGGATGGTTACAGGTGGGACAGGTGGCCTTGACTTTGTCCCTGAAATGTTAAAAAAGGAAAAGAAAAGCGGCATAAAAATGGTGAAGGGGTTTGAGTGTTGTGGATGAGACAAAAATGAGGGACGTGCAGCACACACCAATGACCTGGTAACGTTGACACCTGCTAGATGCGCTCCTCTTAGAAATAAGTTCACTAGAAATGTGTGTCATCTTTGCCTGACGACAACGACACGACGCCGCATTAAATGTTGCGCAAATTCTGACCGTTTCATTTTGTATGGATGGGCTTTCAAGGGACCGTTCTATCTCACACAAGCAGTCATTCTCCATATTTGGTGCTAATGCTCTGCCCAGCATGAAAAGGCTACCGTTGCTCAACCAAATACAAGACGATATATGTTCTGTTCTCTTGTACATTGTTCACTACAGTATTGGAGACGTTATAAGTGAAGGGAGTGATTATTTCTGATACTTAACTCCTTTAAAAGTGTTATTGATTTACTACATATGCAACAGCATGCAGTTAAAGAAAAGGGGTTGCTACCGTTCAATGGCAATGATGGGCATACTTTACCTTGTCTGACTTTACCAGCGATCACAAACAGTTCTGCTGACGAAAACTTTGAAAGGTGGCACGCCAACATGGCAGAAACATTATGATTTATCGCTATACTGTTATCTGTATCCTGATCGCCTGTTTACACTGATGGTTGAGAGACAGAGGCTGATAGTGAAAAAGATACAATTCTATCTTTTTTGTATTGATTACTATTTCATATCAACAGTGGCATAAACATCTGTAGCGCCAACGTGTTTATTAAAGAGTAGTATTGTTTGAAGTTTTCATTAAAAATTTCAGTTTTAATGCCGAATTTCAAACTTGACTAAACATTTTATGCTTTACTTATGAAAGTAAAATTTTAATTATACGGTTATTTAAGTCTCTTGAAGTGTTTTCATTTTAACCTTCATCTGCCAAAGTTAAAATAAAGCATAAAGATCATACATATTTAAGTTATAAATCGCTGTAGATAAACCAGCTGTAGGGCAGCGGTCCTATGTTACAGTCGTCAACTCAAATGACTCAATAACATGCCCGTAATGGGTTTAAGCCTATAATGGACCGTCCCTCCGTAGCAAGGATTGACTATCCAGCTGCGTGGTAATGAATTCAGTCTCGTAAGCCTGTATAGGCCGGCATGTCCGCGTAGGACGTTACGCCAATTAGAATAAGAAACCAGCTGTAGACAAGTTGATTGTGTATCAATAATGCCCGAAAGTTTAAACTATCTTTTGCCCCATAAGAAATCATGCAGAAAATAGCAATTAAATAAATGAACTTTCCATCGAAATAAATTGAAATGAAGAACAAGAAGTGAGTGGGTGAATAGTCGGTCACGAGGTGCAGTTGTCAACTCGTTCGACTTTACAACATACCCATCATGGTTTCAAGTCCCAAACGGACCGTGGCGCCATACGTAAAACTGACTATCCAGCTATGGCCGGTAATCCATAAGTCACTGAAAGCCAACCCCACAAGTGGTACAGGCAGTTGAGCCTTGGCCGACAACGGTTGTTGAGCTAAAAGAAGAAGAAGAAGAAAACTGGTACTTTTATTGTTGATTCTGAAGTGCAAATTGAACAAACTAATAAAAAAATTTTTATAATATAGTTATTTTAAAATATACAGCGTAAAATACTTCGACACTCTTTCATAAGAGTCGAGGGTTCAGCACACTTTAAGGTAACTAATTAAATATAGCTAAAGATCCTTTAATTCAAGTAACAATTCTCAGGATTTCGTTTGTTTAGTTGCCGCAAACAGCACAACAAAATACCCACACAACAACGTTGCACTCTGCTCCACGACCAGACAAGTGAGCGACCGAAGCCATATATAGGAAAACACAAAACGTGACCCACATGTGGCCTCAATAAATCTTTGCTTATCGAGGTCGTACACCAGCCGGCAAACTGATATGCTTTGTACAACAACCAAACACACTTAAACACACATACACAAACATATACTCACTGACCAATGAGGCTCACAACTTACGGTCCCAATCGAAGCTGGCATTTTCATAGACGTGCTACCAGAACTGTGCGTGACCGTCGCGGCAACCTGCTCCAAGCACGCCCGAAAAAACGTGTGCAGACAGCCTATCACACGTGGTTCGCGTAGCAGTTTCTGGCACAGCTTGCACAAGAACCGGCCGTGTAGAAAAGCGGTCGGGAAGTCGTATATTGTGCTATCATTTGATTTAGTAATACCCGCACCAACCAGAATTGTATGAGCGGCGGTGAAGCAAGAACGAAAAAAAGTTGGAGTTGGACACGGCCAGGTGAGAGAGTAAACATGCGAGCTTCACGAGTGAACGACAACCTTATGAGGCCCACGCTTTCCATGTGCTTATGATATCTCGTCAAATCTACATTGTGCCAGAGCAGTTGACTGCTGACCGATACCGAGCTTACCGAGCCCCGAGATCCATCGACATCCTCCTGCCGTAAAGTGCGGGCGGAATCATCATCATCATCATCATCCTCAGCAAACCGGTGTGCCTGTTGGACTTCCCGGAAGTGGCTCCGGATGCTGCTCGAGGGCGAGCTGCCTATCCATCTCCGATTGATTGCTGTAAGCTGAGTTACG
Organism: Anopheles arabiensis; assembly: GCF_016920715.1. NCBI lineage: Eukaryota > Metazoa > Arthropoda > Insecta > Diptera > Culicidae > Anopheles > Anopheles arabiensis. The sequence continues at coordinate 38,527,614 of NC_053518.1, forward strand.
TGGCAGGCAACTCTTTCGCGAACATTCCTCCCGCTGGCGGGTGCTGGCGTCCGCTGAGAGAAGGTTTTCGATGCTGGAAATAGATCGCCTAGTGCGACCCGCACGCTCTATTGCGTGGCGCACACCCAGTTGCTAAGCGGTTAGATTAAAAGTCAATTTCCCATTGCCCTTGGCTGTGCTGTACCTGTGCAAACGGTCGGCATGGTCGTGCAGAAGAGATTGGTGGCACCAGCTCGGGACGTTCGATGTTTCACGATCCATTAGCATTTCTCAATTCAGTAATGTTACAAAGGTGCTGGTGCTCGGGTGTGTTCATCGAGCACAATGCACGCACAAAACCGTTTACCGATAAAAGCCACATTGAAAACGAAGCAAAAGGCCGAACTTAACCGGTAGCGATCAACATTAGCGAACCGAGGTGCAGCCTAGGGCCCAGTAACCCATAATTCAATTAGTACTACCACGTACCACACACGACCACGGTCATATGCTTTGGAAGTAGAGAACGGCGGTAAGTGTTAGAGGGAAACGGGACAAAATGGCACTGTTAAGGATGTTGCTATGTATTCCATTGGTTAATTCGCTGAACTCTCGATGTTTCAACATCTTTCTCATGAAAATCATTTAGACATAGACGTATTAACAATAAAGATAATTGCTTTAAGCTTTCCCTCTTTTTTTATAACTTCTGTTGATAAAATTATGTTGAGTAAGTGCTGTTTTAGCTACAATGATTATTTCGGTCCTCTGGAAAAGCTGTTACTCATCGGAGAGACATCAGCCGATTGGCATCAACATTCTTGGCGTCACCGTTCTTAACAGCACTCCTTGCTTGTGTGTGGTTGTGTGCAGTAACACTACCCCCTTCCACAAGATGGTAGTGCTTAGCGAGTTATCAAATTCACTTTGCTTTGCTTGGGGTATTTTGCTCAACGCGACGGTTGTGGCTTGCGTGCACATTTACACTCACACGCAGCTTGGTGCCGGTGAATTGCTACCTGTTCAATGTTGCTAATGCGTCGACAATGCCGCTAAACTCCGAGGAGCGGGAGAGGAACCAGGATAAGTAGAAAGTCGGTAAATTGTGTAGCGGCGCTTCAGGAAGCGCAGTTTAACGAGACGACACTAAACGAGACAATCGCTTTCCCCCGTCTGCCTCTCTCCTCCTCTCTTTTATCATATCTGCCTAATGGAGCGATTCATGGGGAAATTATTGTATTCCTGTGCAAACAAAACCTACACCTTGAGCCAAGCGCAGATGTTGACGATGAAGATGATGACAATCATGCCCGTTCATGATGCTCCGATGGAGCAACAGCAGCAGATGTGTGAATGCACAATTTTATGCATGCCATGCTTCAACCCGCAGCTGTTGTGTACCGTAGGGAGATGCACAATCGGGACAATGCGAATTTGTTCGATCATTCGAACTCTGAAGCGTCTTAATACGTGCGGGAATTTTCTTGGAGCCCGATGCTATGCACGAATAAATAGTGTTTGCATCAGTAATCAATCGATTCGATTTCGATTTCATTTCAATAACATTCCGGCACCGGCAGAAAGTATGCTTAAAAGCTGAGCATTCCATTTAGTTTGGAAGCCATCGTGTCGTCAATATCATCATCGCCAGCCTGTTCGACCTTATTTATGCGTGCAATTATTGTCGGTCATGCGTTTACCTGCGCTATTTAAGGTAGTGCCTATGAGGACGCAATAGCCGAGGCTGTTCTTTGAAAACTTATTTTGAATCAATTGCAATATTCACTAACGCAATGAAAAGTATTAATTCTTCTTTTACGCGTTTAAATGAAAAACAGTTTTTATAAGTGGCTTCTTTTATGTTAATCTATTAGAAGGTCCCATAAGGTCCATTGAATTCAACAAATAAAAATCAAAATATTGAATAAACCTACTCTGGATCAAACCTATGAAAAGAGCTACATACGTGGTTAGTACTTGGACATTTTTCCAAGATCTGCCTCATGGTTCATGTTTGTCAGCAATTGATATTCCGTTTGGGCAGAGTGTTGGTGTCAATCTATCCCACTCCCGGTGTAAGACAACCCGACTATGATATATGGGATAGCAGTTTATGTAGGGGGTAATTAACTCCTTTATATTCGATTAGTTGCTACAGTCAAATCTAATTTAATATAGGATTCTATTATATTATTACAATATGATTCTATTATTCAAATCACAAGGCATTTGATCCTCGTTAGATGTTTTTTTCTTTTTTGATAATAATTTAAAATTTCTAATACATCACAAGGACAATCTTGTCTTAACAGTAAAGGTCATAAAAAAGTCTTTAATCAAATGTCGTAGTTGATTAAGAGTCAGTTTTAATCAATAACCTTAGTATGGAAAAGATTTTTGGCAAGAAAATAGGAAGACAAGCCCTCAGCCACTTTCCAAAACTCTACCAAATCCGGAAGCGATCGTAGCGATTGTCAATAAGACATTATATGGTGCTTTTTTTAATGTTTTATGATCATTTTGCCAAATTGTACGTTTTACTAAGCAGGATACTCATGAAATCAAATACAGCAACCGTTGTATCTAACCAACAGCAACTATCGTTCTTCTTTGATCGATTTTGGGAATGAGGCTGCCTATATATCATGATTTAAAATTTCATAAACTTGCTTCTTTTTTACAAATCTCAACCATGACATTTATGAGATAGACTGAAAAATGAAAACTGAAGTATATAATCGGTGCTTCATATTCAACACACTTACTTGAAATCCAATCTCAAAGCAATAGGAGCTTATCTTTCTTATGGAATGCATTCCTTCCAGTCCTTCTGATATATTTTTAGTTAGCTGTTTTCACCAAATTTTGCTAAAGACTGATCTTGTCAAACCCCACGTGGAATAAGGAACGTGGAACCACTATTAACGACAAAATAACAAAAAAGAAACGTACTTCACAAATCCTCTAAACAACTATACTTTATAATTTGTATCTAAACAAATTCTCCGTCATATTTTACGCACACCTCCGGACGAAGGATTTGTCCTTTTATTCTTTTTTTGGTTGTTCCTAGTGTCTTTATTTATTTTTTCTTCAAAGTAAACCTTAATTGCGTAACAAAATACAGGGTTAACGAACTGGTTAGACAGTCGTGGAAGTGGAAACGAGGTATGGTGAAAATTGTGCAAATACAAGAAGATGACTTCATCATACGGACCTGTAGTTGACGATGCAATAATCCACTAAATCCCTTCCAAAATTTTGATTTAGGTTGGGGTTGTTTTATTATTTACTTTCCTATCTCCTTTTATCATCTTGTTGTATTCAGTGAAAATGAAGCGATAAAACACCTGTTGGACCCTTTCTTACTAAGCCACGAAAAAGTATAAAAAGTGGCGAGTTGAACATTTTCTGCGACATTGACTCTGGCTTTGATAGTACGTGCAATATGCTTCTATGTATTTAAAAATTGACAAAAAATTGGCAGCGAAATTTAAGTTTTATTGTTCTTTATTTCACTTTTTAATCGTAACAAATGTTGAGAAAGCAACATGTGTGCAATGAACACATCATAGTAGTCTTTAGAAAATGTTTAATATAGTTAGTCTAGTTTAAAATACATTACATACAAGTTCATTGTTTAGTTTTCTGCTCCTCCTTTTATTCCACTGTGTTATAACTCCGCTCAACAGGTTATGGGCCCAGAAGTACTGTCGAACAAGTGTTAAGTTTGTGTTATATTGAAGTAATAATCTATCGAAAATTTTAATCTTGAAGAAACACTGAAAACTTAAATCTAGAAACATGTCTGAATCACACGTCACCATTGAAAAATTAAACGATCAAAATTACGCAATATGGAAATTCAAGATGGAACTTTTGTTAGCAAGGGAAAAGGTGCTGACTGTCGTGAAAGATTCGAAACCAGCAAGTCCCGACGCTGCATGGATTGCGAATGATGAACGTGCTAGGGCACTGATCGGTCTGTCGTTGGACGACAGCCAACTCATCCATGTCATGCAAACGAGTTCATCGAAAGATATGTGGGATGCCCTAAAAGGCTATCATGAGCGTTCATCTTTGTCCAGCAAAATACACGTCATGCGAAAAATGTTTGCCACAAAAATGACTGAAGGTGGAGACATTTTTAACCATCTCAAAGAACTATGTTCTCTGCGACTTCGTTTAATTGCGCTGGGAGAAGAAATGAAAGATCCATCCTTTGTCGCGTTAATGTTGTCCAGTTTGCCAAAATCCTTTGATGGTTTGATCGTGGCTTTGGAAAGTAGGCCTGATGAAGATCTTACGGTGGATTATGTAAAAGGCAAATTGTTGGATGAAGGAAGACGTCGAGCAGATGGTGCAGATGAAGATAAAGCGTTACTATCTGGAGGAAAGAACATCACGAAATTTTGGAAGGACAGGAAACTAACAACCAACAAGGAAAAACAGTGCCATTATTGCAAGAAGAATGGGCACATAAGAAAAGACTGTAGAAAATGGGCTGCAGACAAAAGAAGTAAACTAAATGGTGAAAGCGTCAACGTTGCTAATGAAGACAATCGAGAGGAAGTATGTTTGTTCATTGGAGAAGGAAACGAAACTGGACCATGGTGTTTCGATTCTGGTGCAACTTCTCATATGACGAACGATACGTCTATTTTGAAATTAATAGATAAATCGAAGCAATCCTCGATTTCATTAGCGAACGGAGATTTCATCAAGTCAGCTGGTGTCGGAAGCTGCAAATTGTTTTCCATGGATGGAAACGGAAAACGCAAGAAAGTTTCCTTGGACAAGGTGTGTCATGTACCATCTTTGACGACAAACCTATTATCTGTAAGTAAAATTACCGATAATGGATTCGAAATGCTTTTCGATAGGTATGGATGTCGTGTCCTGAAAGGAAAACAAGTATTGCTGATTGGTGAACGTAAAGGTGGTCTGTATTATCTAAAACAGACTGAACAAGCCATGTTGGTAGATAAAAACCATGAAGCTTCCTGTATACACCTATGGCATCGTCGATTTGGCCATCGTGACATAGAAGCCATAATGAAGATTGCGCGGAACAATTTGGGAAGCGGCTTGAACATCAACCGATGTCATGTGAAATCCATTTGTGGATCATGCTGTGAAGGGAAGATGAGCCGTGATCCTTTCCCAAATTCTTCATCTTCAAGGACATCTGGTGTTGGCGAACTGATACATACGGACTTGGGAGGACCGTTTGAAGTATCAACAGCCCGAGGAAGCAGATATTTTATGACTTTGGTTGATGATTTTAGTCGGTATACAATTATCTGCCTGTTGCAAAACAAGTGTGAGACAGAAAACCGGATCAGAGAATATTGCGCCATGATGAAAACACAGTTTGGACACTATCCGAAAGTCATCAGATCGGATGGTGGTGGTGAGTACAGGAGCAATTCTTTAAAGGAATTTTTTGTAGATCACGGCATCGTGCATCAACAAACTGCCCCATATTCTCCACAACAAAACGGCGTGGCTGAACGTAAGAACCGGTACCTCGTTGAAATGATGAGATGCATGTTGGCAGAATCGAACATGGACAAGGTGTTCTGGGGTGAAGCGATCACTACTGCCAATTATTTACAAAATCGCTTGCCATCCTCCTTACTGGAATCGACACCTTACGAAATGTGGCACGGAAAGAATCCTTCGTATGAACATCTTCGAGTATTTGGTTCAGAAGCTTTCGTACACATTCCTAAAGAAAAACGGCGTAAGTTGGATAAAAAGGCTGAAAAGTTGGTGTTCGTCGGATACGCGGACAATCAGAAGGCCTATCGATTCGTAAACCTGGAGACGAAAATAATTACCATTAGTCGTGACGCAAAATTTTTAGAACAATGCGAGGTTGAGAAAATTGGAACAAAACCGAAACCAACGACATCAGGAGGAGTAGTGGTACTGCCACTTGGATCAACTCCTTCATTATGTCGTGCAGAAGAAACTACCACGAGAGAAAACATTGTTCACATGGAGGCTTCTGCTGAATCCTCCTGCATTAGGGAATCGAACATGAACGATACCGTGGATGATCTTGATGTTACACCATACAACAGTGCATCTGATGGCGAACTATCAGATGAACCAGGGGCTATTGAAATGCATCAAAGTGTACGTAGGTCCATGCGAACAACAAAAGGCATCGCACCTGTCCGATTCAGGGAGGAAAGTTATATGGCGGGATCTTCTGAACAAAACGAAGAACCCAGAAATTTGAAAGAAGTTTTTGTCTGTGCAGCGCGCGAAAAATGGATATCGGCAATGGAAAATGAACTGAAATCACACGAAGAAAACGGAACATGGGATGCATTGGTAGAGCTACCTGCTGGCAGAAAGGTTGTTGGTTGCCGCTGGATTTTTAAGTTGAAGAGAAATGCAGCTGGACAAGTAATCAAACACAAAGCTCGTCTAGTGGCGCAAGGCTATTCCCAGCAATTTGGCGAAGACTATGATCAAGTATTTGCTCCGGTCACAAGCCATACAACATTTCGTTTGATGCTCGCTATAGCTTCTAAAACACAGATGAAATTACGGCATTTAGATATTAAAACGGCCTATTTATATGGTGATTTAGATCAGGAGCTTTTTATGCGACAACCACCTGGATACGAGATAAAAGGCAAAGAGCATTTGGTTTGTCGATTGAAAAAGAGTATTTATAGTCTGAAACAATCAGCTCGATGTTGGAACCAGAAACTGCACGGTGTTCTGCTAGAGATTGGCTTCCAACAAAGTGCTGCTGATCAGTGTCTGTACTTTAAAACTGAAGATGGAAAAAGAGTCTACATTTTAGTGTACGTGGATGATATGATAGTCGGTTGTGTGGACGAGACTCTCATTGATTCTGTGTATCACGCTTTAACCGAACATTTCGAAATGACGGACCTGGGACCAGTTAGTTACTTTCTGGGAATGGAGGTTAAATGTGAAAAAAGGTAACTACAGCATTAGCCTCGAAGGTTACATTGAAAAATTGATTCGTAAGTTCGGATTGAGCGAAGCAAAAACTGCGAAAACACCGATGGATGAAGGATTTTTGAAGCAGCAAGACTCAAGCTCTATTTTGAAAGACTCTACTCAATATAGAAGTCTAGTTGGTGCTCTTCTATACATATCGGTGTGTACGCGACCAGATATTGCTATAAGTACGGGAATACTTGGTCGTAATGTTAGTAATCCTACTGAATCATGTTGGGTTGCGGCTAAGCGAGTTGTAAGATATTTAAAAGCAACTAAACATTTTAAGCTCACTTTCAACAAAGCTGGTTGGTAGCGATTTGATTGGTTATTCTGATGCTGACTGGGCAGGTGATACTATAACAAGAAAATCGACTACCGGATATGTGTTTTTCTATGCTAGTGGAGCTGTGTCATGGGCCAGTCGCAAACAAACCAGCATTGCATTATCGTCGATGGAATCAGAATATATTTCCTTAAGTGAAGCTACTCAAGAACAAATGTGGCTTACTCGATTGATGAAAGACTTAGGAGAACATATTGAAAACCCCGTTAAAATCTTTGAGGATAACCAGAGTTGCATTTGTTTCGTCAACTCTGATAGAACCAATCGTCGATCGAAACACATTGAAACAAAAGAACACTTTGTCAAACAACAGTGTGAATCTAGAAAAATGATGCTTGAATATTGTCCCACGGAAGAGATGGTTGCGGACATTCTAACGAAACCACTAGGAGCAACAAAACAAAGAAAGTTTACGGAGATGTTAGGGCTTCATAGCACACGTTGAGGAGGAGTGTTGAGAAAGCAACATGTGTGCAATGAACACATCATAGTAGTCTTTAGAAAATGTTTAATATAGTTAGTCTAGTTTAAAATACATTACATACAAGTTCATTGTTTAGTTTTCTGCTCCTCCTTTTATTCCACTGTGTTATAACTCCGCTCAACAACAAATTCCGATCGTGACAGACTGTTCCGCCAGTGTTCCCTTTTTGATAACTATTCTATCATTCTGAGAAAGGGAGACCAAATCTGTTTGACAGAAATTGAATTTTTACATGCTTTACCACCCAACATTTATTTTGATTTTGCAGGACCTACCGCAATGTTTGAGTTCATTCCGGTGTTCTGTTTCGAGTACAATTCACCTGTTTCACCTTGTACGAGTGTGTCTGCCTGTCAGCGTAGTGCCAACGTAATTGTCCTGATGTGTGCCTCCTTGCTCAGAAAATCGAGACAACTTTCCTTAAGAGAAGACAGTCCGGCAATTGCTGCAAATGACGTTATGATAATATTTTTCCAGTTGTTACAGTTCTTGTCAAAAGACTCGTTACTCGAATAAGGATGACAACAGATCGGAAACTTTCATTCGCTTTGTTTTTAAACAGATCATTCAATTACGAATAAACATACGGTTTCCCGGAGTTATGCAAATATGTGTAGCTACTCTCCTTAGGATAGACATTTTTGAAGCAACATTCCATCGCTTTTTTACAGGTTTATTTAGCCAACATTTGGCCACAATATGTCTGAGAGTGCAAAACAATGACACTTCAATAGTTCGCACAATATGCTCAAGCAAAGGCAGATAACAGTAACATGGTTTAAAATTATATTGTCAGGTTTGTCTATGGCCACCATTAAACGATGTTATTAATCGCTGCTTATTTTCTAACCATCAAAAATACAGCAAAGAAAACGAGTAAACTTCAAAGTAACCTTGGGTCACTTGGTTCTGTTTGAAACAGGTTTTTACTAGAATGCACAGAATTACTGTACGGAAAATTGAACTCAAGAACTCAAGAATTCTTGAACAAAAAAGAATTAAACAATGGCACAAAGTCAAATCTGACGGCATCAAAAGTCACTAGTGGGACGATATAGCCACAAAGTGGTGCAGAAAATTTAAGAGCAAAATCTTGTTGAAGCGGAGGCATCATCCCATTCACTAAAAATAAGGTGGAGTCGATGGAATGTTTTTTTAGAGAAAGAAAAAAACAAAATCTACTCATACAGGCGCTATCGAAACTAAACCTTCCCACATGAGCGGGAAAAAATATAGATACGCAACCAACAAACCAACCCAACCAGTCGAGATGTGGTCGATGCCTGTTGTTGGTATCGGCCGCAGCCTTCTGCAGCATAAGAAAGATGCAATGCAAGAATGAGGAAATTTAATGACCTTCCAACTCCACCCGCTAGTGTGTAGCTTCGCCTAGTTCAGCATTTCCCTTCCACAACGACGGTTAAAAACGGTGTTTTTTACACGGATCCGTTATGATCGTGATCACCGATGAGTGTGTGTGTGTACAGCCGATGTGAGTGTGTGTTGATTTTCGTCGAACGTGCCGTTCTACCTCAGGATTTGGTCATGTTATCGAGGCTAGTTCCTGGGCTAGTCTACCGTTAGCCGTCCACAACCGAAGTGTGTTTCATGGTTACCATCGAATTTTTTATGGACTGGTGATTAAGCAGATGTTATTTTTGAATAAAAATTACGAAAACTTTCCATATGTGTTTTACAATGCTGAAATCCATGCCAATCGATTGCGTGCGCTCAGTTCAGTTCAGTTCAGTATCCCTCCTTGCAATCGTGTGGTGCAGGCTGCTGTTTTTATTATTAATTTTTGTTATGATGAACAATGGTACCGCAATACACTACCACCTTTCCCTGCGATCCGTTGTCGAATGGGTACTATTTTTATAACTTTATTAAAAAAATACGTTTTGTCATATTGGCCACGTTTTGACGGTGACGGTGTTCCCATTGAAAATTGACGCCGGCAAAATCGTAATCACTTGTTTGATGTATTGCTCGTTTATTTGCTTGCATTCTCCATTTTATTTTGCATGCTGCAAATAACTGGAAACATAATCGGTGATCATCGCTTTGATGGCTGCTATGGACTGGCTCAGTGAATTTATGAGGCTTTGAGATTCAATCAGTTTTTGTCGCACACAATAACTGCAATTTTCGCATAAATTTGCTGCGTTTCTGGCAAAGTATTCTACAGTTTTTGCAACAATATTATGCGATTGGCACAAAACAAATCGGCGATTATCGCAAAAATATTCTGCGATTTTTTTTGCCAAAAAATATCTGGTTTTCGAAAAACAAAATCTACGTCTGTTGCAAACATATAGTTATGTTACACACATAGGGTGTAGTTCCAGCTAAACGGAAGCAAAGCAGACATCTACTTCATCTCGCGAGAACCACACCACAAGATCATCATAGCACCCTCCCATGGTTCGGCACAGCGAAACATCGCAGAACACATTTTATGCTGAGCTAGCATAAAATGTGCCATGCCCGATGGAGCAGCGATCACCAGCACCTACCCGTAGACAACCGTCGTGGAGCATCCGCCCGAACACAACCGTCGTGGAGCATCCGCCCGAAGACAACCGTCGTAGAACATCCGCCCGAAGATGACATCGTGAAACATCGGCGCAATAGGCTTAGGCTCGAGCTAGTTAGGACTAGGGAGTTTAAGGCAGTTCAGAATTGTAACTCACCAGCGATAGACGCATTAGGTTGATTAAGAAAAATAAATGTTTTTTTTTATAAGACTTAATATGTCCCTCGCATAACTGGCGCAGCCGTCCGGAGTGTTAAATGCTTAAAGTGTAACAAGTGGAAAGGCGGAACCTAATAAATTTCGTCGAAGCGATCCCGCAAAAGCATCCAGAGCACCAAAGGAAATAATTTCCGCCGAGGAGTAGAGGATCCCCCGCGCTTCAAGTATCCAGTAACTGGCAAAGTTAGCACGAACCCGCGACACGACAGCAATAACGTAAGTATTTTGTTTATTTCTGTGCACGAATTCATACTACCAGATAGGTGAAGCTTTCGTGGGAGAACTACAAGATAGGGCCCACGGAAATAGTGTAAAGTGAAGTGACAATTACTTACAACGAAATCGCGAGTGTACAAGTTTAAAAAGTTAATGTGTATGCGCACTACCAGATAGACGTGACATATTGACTCGTTAAAGTTTGTGACATTCACGTCCTTGCAAGGCACTACCAGATAGACCGTGCAAGTAGAAAGTATACATACTATTAGATAGGTGTTACTTTTACACAATTTTCGCACTACAAGATAGACGAAATTTGCGACATCGTAGGGAGTACTACCAGATAGGGCCCGCGATACCAGATAAAACAAAAACAAGTTAATGCCGAAGTTACCCAAAACACAAAACGCTCTAAGGAAAGCAAGGGAACTGTTCAGTAAAAAACTTGGCAACACCGATTCGGATACGGAAAACTCTAGTTCGGAACACTCCGAAGAGTATTCACATATTCCACTTAAATCGGATATTCCATTAGTCAATTCGTTGAACTTAAACGAAATGGAAATGGAATCATTGCAAAATGAAATTCTTGCTCTGCGACAAGTTGTGCAGGATTTGCAAGCTAATCAATCGAGACAAACGACAGGAGAACTAAGATTGGACTCATACGAATCTCTATGCAAAATCCCTGACCCGATAAAATCATTACCGAAATTCGACGGTAATAGAAAACAATTAGCATCATGGCTAAACACAGCCGAAAGCACCTTACAGATTTTTCATGGCATCGTGTCAGAACAACAAATGTCAATATTTGTTACAGCCGTAATAAATAAAATAGAAGGAAGAGCAAAAGATATAATTTGTCTTGCTGGAAACCCTAATACTTTTCTAGGAATAAAAGAGATTCTCTTAAACGCCTTAGGAGATCGACAAGAGATTACCTATTATAAAAGTCAACTTTGGCAAACTAAAATGACTGATAATATGAGCGTTCACAAATATTACAATAAAATCAATGAGATCATGCAAAGTATAAAAACCCAAGCTAAACAGAATGAGAAATATCGAAAAAATTGGGACGCTATAAATGATTTTATTGAAGAGGATGGTTTAGCAGCATTTTTAGCTGGCCTAAAACAACCTTATTTCGGTTATGCGCAAGCAGCTACTCCCAAGGATTTGGAAGCAGCATACGCTTTCGTATGCAAATTTAAATGTTCGGAAAATGTCGCGAATCGTATCGATTCGACACAACCATCTCAATCCAAAAATCAGATTCAAAAACCCAAAAATCAAGAATATAAAACGAGAGATAGATATTCACCAAATCATGGCAACGAAAAATATGAGAGCAAAAAAGAAAAATTTCCACAACCCATGGAAGTGGAATCAACTAAAAGTAAGTTGACCCTCAACCGGAAGCAACTTCATAACAATGAAGTGTGCTCCAACGAAGTACCGTCTGATTCGGAATCAGATGAAGAAGAAAAATATCGACATAAATTTTTGTTGGGGAAAAATAAACCCGGAAAAAACGTAGACTACCTTCCTTACCTAACAAGTCAAAACAGTGTGACCCAACAAACCATAAAAATATTAATAGACACTGGAGCGAACAAAAATGTCATTCGCCCAGGAATAGTAAGAAATTGCAAAAGTACTGAAAATATAACGATAAAAAATATTTCAGGAAAGCACACCATTGAGAAGAAAGGCAAAGCAAATCTTATTGGCTATAACCTTCCTTGCCAAACCTATTATGAACTAAACTTCCATCACTTTTTCGACGGAATCTTAGGATCCGAATATTTGGCTAGAAACAATGCCATTATTAATTACAAAAAAGAACAACTAGAAATTGAAAATATTGAAATACCATTTAAAAAATATTATCCGGCAAAAAAACTATACTCACATAACATCGAAGTAAAAACAAATACAGACGGAGATTGGCTAGTCCCAACCTTCCAAAAATTTGATAATGACACCGTTATTGAACCAGGTCTTTACAATGCCAGTGACAACAAAACTATAGTTAAAATCCTGAGCAGTAAAAAGAAAATAAAATCCTATGACAAAGAACTTAATATCAACGTTAATAATTTTGAAACTATAACTCCTATTCCAATAGAATATAACGATGCTATCAATGAAAAAACTCTAGATAAAATTATTCGCACAAGCCACCTTTCAAATTTCGAAAAAGAAAAATTATATCAAATCATTCTCGAAAACAAAAATGTTTTACTACGGGAAAACGAAAAGCTGACCTGCACTACAGCTGTAAAACATAAAATTATCACTAATGATAATATGCCGACCTACACAAAAACTTACAGATATCCTCATCACTTTAAAAAAGATGTAGAGGAACAGATTCAAGAAATGCTAAAAACAGGTGTTATACAGCCCTCATCAAGTCCATATTCGTCACCAATTTGGGTTGTACCGAAAAAACAGACGCTTCTGGTAAAAAGAAAATTAGAGTCGTCATAGATTATCGTAAACTTAATGAAAAAACCATCGATGATAAATTTCCTATTCCACAAATCGAAGACATTTTAGATAGTCTAGGAAAATCACAATATTTCACAACACTAGATTTGAAATCTGGATTTCATCAAATCGAAATGGATCCAAAACACAGTGCAAAAACCGCTTTTTCTACAGACAAAGGTCATTTTGAATTTACAAGAATGCCTTTTGGTCTCAAAAACGCTCCTGCCACATTCCAAAGAGCAATGAATAACATACTTCAAGAATTTATAGGAAAATTTTGTTATGTCTATTTAGATGACATAATAATCACTGGTAACAATTTAAAACATCATTTGCAAAATATTTCAATTATATTGAAACGATTATCTGAATTTAATTTGAAAATTCAGCTTGATAAATGTGAATTTTTAAAAAAAGAAACAGAATTCCTAGGACATGTAATAACAGCAGAAGGGATAAAACCAGACCCAACTAAAATAGAAAAAATAAAAACTGGAAACTCCCAACCAACCAGAAAGAAATTAAACAATTCCTTGGACTGATAGGATATTACAGACGTTTTATTAAAGACTTTTCGAAACTTGCCAAACCTTTGACACAATACCTAAAAAAAGAAGAAACAGTAAATGTTAAAGATACAAATTACACACAAGCATTCGAGAAACTTAAAAACATCTTGACATCGGACCAAATACTTTCATACCCTAACTTCAACCTACCATTTATCCTAACGACGGATGCAAGCAACTATGCATTAGGAGCAGTACTATCACAAGTACAAGACAAAATAGAACGACCAATTGCATTCGCAAGCAGATCATTAAATAAAACAGAAAATAATTATTCTACAACAGAATAAGAAGCCTTAGCAATAATTTGGGCAGTAAATAAATACTATCCATATCTCTATGGTCAAAAATTCACATTGATAACGGATCACAAACCGTTGACATTTATTAAAACTTCCACCAGAAATTCTAAAATTCTTAGATGGAGATTGGAACTAGAAAACTTTGACTACGATATACAATACAAAGAAGGAAAAGCAAACGTTGTTGCTGACGCTTTGAGTCGAAAAGATGAAACTAATACCATTTCCTGTCTTTCAGAAACAAAAAACAAGGCACCACTTGAAGAACGGAAGAACCATCTCACAATGGATATGAATGCTAACGAAACAAATTCCATTTCAGATTCTCAACATAATAACCCACCAACATCCGAAAGTGATTCAGATACAGTTCATTCAGCTGAAACTTCTGACAACTATTTCATTCACTTTTCAGAAAGACCCATTAATAATTATCGTAACCAAATAATATTTAAAATTTCTCATATCGATTCAACAATTACAGAAAGTCCCTTTCCTAATTTTCGAAGAGTAGTTATCTGTAAACCTCAATTTGATGAATCAGATATTAAAGAAAAACTGATAGCTTTTCACAACAATAAACAATCTGCAATAATGGCACCGGAAGAGATAATTCCATTGGTACAGTCTGTATACCGTAAATTTTTTAATCAAAAAGGACATTTTGTTCTCACTCAGAAAATTGTACAAGATGTAACCAATGAAAACAGACAAGACGCTATTGTTTCCAAAGAACATGATAGAGCTCATAGAGGAATAACTGAAGTTGAAAATCAATTAAAAAGAGCTTATTTTTTCCCCAAAATGATATCCAAAATCAAAAAGTATGCAATTTATGTAGAATCTGTAATATACATAAATATGAAAGGAAACCATACAATATAAAATTATCCCCTAGACCAGTAACTGAAACACCGTTTCAACGCGTTCACATGGATATTTTTCAAATCGATAATAAAAACTTCCTTTCACTAGTGGATTCATTTTCAAAACATGCTCAACTTATAAAAATCAAAACGAAAAATCTAACCGATGTTAAAAATGCATTAGCACAATATTTTTCAACATACGAAATCCCTACACAAATAGTAACAGATCATGAGACGACCTTCAGATCTATACAACTTCAAAACTATTTAGCTAACCTGAATGTTGAATTAGTTTATGCCTCTTGCTCAGAATCAAATGGTCAAGTAGAAAAAACTCATTCCACAATCATCGAGGTATTTAACACAAATAAACACAAGTTTCCCGATTTAAATACCGAAGAAAAAATACTGTTAGCGGTATCTTTATATAATAGCTCGGTACATTCGTCAACAAAATTTACCCCAAATGAAA
Source organism: Anopheles arabiensis (assembly GCF_016920715.1). Taxonomy (NCBI): domain Eukaryota; kingdom Metazoa; phylum Arthropoda; class Insecta; order Diptera; family Culicidae; genus Anopheles; species Anopheles arabiensis. The sequence goes on from NC_053518.1 coordinate 38,543,101, forward strand.
TTGTTTTTAACCAAACAAACAGGCGAAATGAAAATATTCAGGAGTTATTCAAGAAAGTAAAAGAAAACTTAGAAAATGCTAAACTAATCCAAATCAAGCGAAATGAACAAAAAGAAGAACCCCCAGACCTTGAAGAAAACAATGAAGTTTATGTTAAACCAAACATTAGGAAAAAGTTAGACCCCAGGGCAAATCCAACAAAAGTTTTACAAAATAACACAAGAACGTTTAAAAATTTTAAGAATATCAAAAGAAACAAAAACAAAATTAAACGAATAAAATCTTTATCTTTTTAGATGCAAAAACTAATATTGATGACCATCCTAATAACTTACGTTCGTGGTGCATCTCTCCAAATCAGGAATCTCAATCAGGATCCCGTACTACTCATAGAGAAGCAAGAATGTAAAATTCAAATCGGTATAATGAAAATCATACATCCAATCAATATGACAAATATCGAACACAATGTAATTAAATTTGAAGAGATAGCAAGAAAAGTCAATAAGAAACTCCCTATATCAAACTTAATAATAGAAAGGAGTAAGGAAATCAAAGATAGACTTAACCAGCTAGCGCCTTCAAGAAACCGTCAGGATCAGCATGGAAATGGCTTGCGGGTACACCAGACGCTGAAGACCTTCGAATCATCAACAAAACACTAAACGACCTGATCAGTGAAAACAATGCACAAATCAACATTAACAATGTTATTAATAACAAAATTGCCGAAATGACTGTAACGATCAACTTGCTGATAGAAAAACACTCAACTAAAGAAAAGCTATTGTTACAAGAAATAGATGCAATTACTTTACTAGTATACATGGATGCAACTAACCGCATTTTAGAAGACATAGAAGATGCAATCCTACGAACACGTATACAACTAACGAATAGTAAACTGCTATCCATTAACGAGATACTTGCTATCGAAACGATAATCAACAACCAAGGTATTCAAACGCAATTTCCAGAAGAAGCCTTGAAATACGCAATACCAAAAATTGCTATAAAAGAAAAGATGTTGTTTTACATATTGGAAATTCCCAAAGTCGAAAATAATTGTAAAATATTCCAAATCGTACCGCTCACCTTAAACGATTCAACTATAGTTAACGTACCACAATACATCATTATGAGCAAACAAGGAATATTTTTAACAAACAAACCATTCGACTTGGTGCAGCTAGGCGAATACACAAAACCGTTCAAAGACACCTGCCTCATGCCAATATTAGATGGCAAAGAAAGCAACTGCCAAGCTATTGAAGACGACAAAACAATGGTCACTCTCGTTACGAACAATAAAATCTTGCTGAATAACGTAAAAAATTCGCAAGTAAAATCGAACTGTGGACCGCACGATCGAATACTTAACGGGAACTTCATTCTTACATTCAATAATTGCACAATATCAATTGATAACCACACCTTCACGTCAGAAGAAACAACAACAAGTGCAAGAGAAGTACTAGGAGCTTTCCCCAACCTTACAGTAAATTGGAATATCATAGAAACAACAAACATTACAAAAATCCAAAATGAAATGATTTCCAACAGAAAACATCTCGAACATATCGCATTAAAGCAGTATTCTCATGTGAAAATTACTTTCACAATATTTGGAAGCATAACTATTACAATAGCAATACTGACGATCATTGTATTCGTGTACATAAAAACAAGAAAATACACGAATATCACCATTGAATCAGCAATCATCAGAAGATCGCGCAAAGTCAAGAAGACACCACCCAGCGAGAACTTCGAGGACGAACTTCAATCTACCCCCGGAGGAGTTATGTTACACACATAGGGTGTAGTTCCAGCTAAACGGAAGCAAAGCAGACATCTACTTCATCTCGCGAGAACCACACCACAAGATCATCATAGCACCCTCCCATGGTTCGGCACAGCGAAACATCGCAGAACACATTTTATGCTGAGCTAGCATAAAATGTGCCATGCCCGATGGAGCAGCGATCATCAGCACCTACCCGTAGACAACCGTCGTGGAGCATCCGCCCGAACACAACCGTCGTGGAGCATCCGCCCGAAGACAACCGTCGTAGAACATCCGCCCGAAGATGACATCGTGAAACATCGGCGCAATAGGCTTAGGCTCGAGCTAGTTAGGACTAGGGAGTTTAAGGCAGTTCAGAATTGTAACTCACCAGCGATAGACGCATTAGGTTGATTAAGAAAAATAAATGTTTTTTTTATAAGACTTAATATGTCCCTCGCATAACTATATTTTGTGCTTATCGCAAATTGTGATTTTGTCCCAAACAAACAAACAAAAAGTATTTAACAAAAAAAAAATTAAATCCATTCATTACGCAGCCTGGAAACTTTTTAAACAACTTAATTAATGGGCAAAAACCAATAAATCTTTTCCGAGGAAAAAGGCTATTGTAACAAACCAGGAAAAATTCTTTACAACCCACAGTGAAATTCAATCCGAGTCACATGCTCTTAATCCGCATTTCACAAAGTAGCGAAAACGCAAGTTGCAAGCCAACCGAAAGTGCGAGTGCACCGGCCGGAGCACGATTAACTGGGTAAAAATAAAAGAGTGGCTAAATTTTTCTTCCACCATTATTCCGATGACGAATGATTACGAGATGAAGCAAATTATGTCATTCAGAAGAATGCACAACCCGGCATGAAAGCCCAACCACTGAGAGACAGCGTGTAGCATCTCTTTCCCCCTATTCTTCTATTTACGGCAGATCTATGCCTTTTCGCGGCACATCATCCGTCCTGAAGTGAAACTGGAGTCAAAGGATAGAGGGAAAAAAGTTTCCGCTGTGCTTTTGCTTTCCTTCCTTTTGGGAAGTGTGTTAGTAAATTTGAATGATCACTTTTATGTAGCCAAATCTGAAAAATGGTACACCGTCGCTCCACTCATAGCCGTAATCTGACCCAACTTCCATGTTGTCACGTGCAAGCGTAGCTGGGCATGCTTCCTGATTTTGAAGAAAATAGGTACACGGGACCACTTGTGTCGGCGAATTCAACCAACTCTTTAGTGTGCCTTTTGGTGGTGTTGAATTGGAAAGTTCCTCCTTTTTTGGGACATACTGGGTCGCGAGTTTCCTGCTGCTCCCCGGCTTCCAGCAAATTGCATGACGCCTTCAGTTCACGAATGACGCTTCCCCCTCCCTCCCCGGAGTTTTCGTCTTTCACCGTTACCCTTTCAGCTAGTGTCAGTGTGAGAATGTGTAGAGATTTTATCTACTAGATTGAATTGGAACTACATGACGCCAGATCAACGTCATGTGTCTCGCCAAAGTGCCTTACAACACTTGCACCACTCTATCATCCTGCTTCCGGTTTTGGGTTATCTACCTTTTTGTTTGACTGTGTAGTGAAATCTGTTGTTACGGTTATGGTTGATGGTAAGGAAAAAGCTTCTTCCGTTCCTAAAAACAAAACCTAAAAAAACCATCCGCGGGCACTATCTTATGCAATGAGCAATAGCTGCTCTAGAAAGAAGACGTTGAAACACAGTTCATATGGAATTGAAAAATACCTTCCTAGCGTTTCCAATTTTCACACAAATTTGTTTTTCTAGGCAGGGGGCGGAGGAGGTTGAAAAGACAATATAAAGCTGGCAGAGGCCTATGAAAGCTGTTGTATGTGAACGCGTGCACGGTGTCATCACACGCATAAACGACACGTCCGGAACTGTAGAGTTAAAGCTGAACTGTGTCAAACGAAGTTGGCGAGAGTGCCTTGCAATGAAGCTTCCCTCATGTTTCGGGGCTGATGACAAAATGACATGAATTTCATGGCCAAGAGCGTGTTAATCAAATAATGCAATGTGCAGTGAGGTTGTGATATCATGGTTCTTGCATAAGAAACCCCGCAAGTAGGGGAAACGGGTAGTGAAATGGGCAATTCTGAATAACAAAATAGAGTGTTTTTTTTTATGTTTATCGCTCAGACAGATGAGAGTATTTATACAAGGTAAAATTTAATAAAAAACGTCATGTCAATGCATGTTGCACAAGGGTGTGGTTGATGAGTGTTTCTTACTTGGATCCATTGGAAAATTTAATGATTCTTTAATTTGTTTATTTGTAAAAACAGTTGACTAAAATTTTCATTCGGGTTATTAGTGTTAAGATGACTCTTTTCGTATCAACAGATGCATATTTATCCTTTACACAAGCATGTCTGAAGTCCTGGCACCAATTATTTTCCTTTTCATATAAATTATACGGAAAAGAGGCTCCAGCATAACGAGAACGTCACTGGAACGGATTAAACCGTTATGTGGCAGCTCGCTGCATTGCTGGTGGATGTCTTTCTTGAGATCAAGGTCATTTTGTCTACACTTTTTGGGCAAAACATTTTTATATAAAAGTGGTAAACCCCTGTAACCATGCATTGCGCTTATTCGTGAAAAATGAGACAAGATCATTCAAGCTACTGTTCCATTGGATGCCACAGAAATTGGAACGGATAGGTGGATGGAACATAAGTTGTCTGTTTCTTAGGAAATGAAACTATGATTGTGTGTTACCTTCAAGTTCAAAAGAAAAGCAAGCTGGAATTATTTTGAGAAATTATGTCTTACCATATGGCTTATCATATGAAAAGCTGAGAATATAAATGTGGAAATTTTGGATGGCGGGATGTTTAACAGTACTGCAAGCAAAGTGTTCCTAGTGAAATGATTTGAGGCATTTGGATAAGTTATATTTTAATAAGAGAGATATCTTTAAATAAATGCAACAATAAACTTTTAAAAGTTTTTAATATTCTTTGATTATTTATTAAAATTCCACAGACAAACAAATTATGTGGAAAAAATAATTTTCCTCCGATTGTGTAAGAAGTACACCGAGCTAAGCACAAACATTAATAATTGACTTTTTTCATTGTCGTCTATTTTTATTGATCACTCGACCATCTACCCATACTAGTTTTGTAAAATTGTTCTCATGAGTTAACTTTAATCGCCGATGCTAGACAAATATAACACAAACATAAACATAACAACAAATGTCAATGCCCTTCTTTCATCCTACCCTACCACTATTCATACCAAAGGTAAGGATTATAATCTCCAACCTTTCCAGTAAGTTAAATCTTTTATAGGTTTCTATGATCACCTGGACGAACAAGTGTCAAAAATTCCGCTTCGATCAAGGTTCAATTCCACATCGGCTCATGTAAGCGACACTGACCTCGACATCCAGTTGTGACGTATGTACGATCATCACATCCATATCTAAAATCAAACTTACTACACCATCATACCGTGAAATATCATTGAATTGCTGGTCAGCAAACCAAAACCAAAACTGCCTACTGCCGAATCTAAGGTTTTAAATCGACGGCTGGCCAGTTTATGCTAACTAGAGTGCTAACGAATCATCGAAATTACCGTCCCATAATGCTCCCATAAAAAAATAACCCCGCGAGAGACACGGGCACACGCAGAGCGCCATACACCTTTGCCGGAAGGGCTACACCGCTGTCAATGACCGGCATTAGTTGAGCGCTGGGACAAAAAGGTATCTTTATTCCTCATACCGCACATCTCCCAATATACCGGTCCACTCGAAAGATGCGCCATTTTATTGTGGGCGAGGCCATTCAACACCGACGCCGCGCAAAAATTGGTTCCACCGAAAATGTTTCTTGACCCACAGCAACATTTATTTCAGGTAAGCTTTTGAATTGGTTACATCACCGTTCAAGGGACTTCTTTTTCATCGTGGCAGCAAAAGATTTATCCGTTTTTTTGCCAATTACTCCAATTTCTGACGCACGCCGCTCTCCGTTAGATGGGCGCACTAAGACGAGGGTTGTTTGTTATTTTAATATTTGTTGTACCTGTTCGTGGTTTTAAGTGCCATTTGCTCACCGTCCATCGGTACGGGGCCACGAGTAGGATGAGTCCGCTATAAATTATCTGGCACTGTCGGAGCAACCTGGGGCATGGGGATCCTTTGAAGCAGTAAAATTGCTCCGGCCAGTGTGATGAATCGTTTTCATATCGTACCGTTCCGGCGTTGAGACCGGACAACCCAGCCTTTTTTGTGCGTATTTGCAGTGGAAAGTAGAGTGAAAATATTTACTTATAATTTGAATACATTATCTTTCGCTTGCCGTTCCTTCAAATGTGTTTATTCCGTGTTATTTCGTTTTTTTCATGTTACTGTTTTCTTGCGGACGCTGTGCATACTGTTATTTCCAATCAGACGTTTGAGTTTGGGTGTAAATGTTTGTTTGGTCATCAATGGTTTTCGTTGCAAGTTGTTGATTAATGTATTCCGTACTTGTAACGATGTTTGCTGATCGACGAGAGTGTATTTCTTCTTAAATGAACTGAAATAGGTATGAAAAAAGATATAAAATACGAAGAGAAACAATTAAGAACATTTTGTAAGCAGTTATACGAGTAATGCATTGAGTCGTCTGGCAGAAACACCATACGTACCAGTCTTACGTACCAAACATTTTGTGATATGCGCTTTCCAGCGGTATTGCAATAAATTTCAATCATCACCATCAATCATCATTATAGATTACAACGATATGAAATGGTGCATTTTCTGCATTGGTGTGTGCAAATTAAGCAGCATATTTTGTGTGGTATTATCGAAATGGTGGACTCACACAAACGAAAATTTAAAAATGGTTGTGCGTGGAACATCATTTCGTGGAAAATCGCAGCTGAACGGTAGTTTTGACTGACAAAATGGTACAATTTGGACAGAAGGTGACTTACTCATATAGTTTTGATTCATCAATACCGTTGCAATGCCTGTACCAGCACCACTCACAATGAATGGCTAACGTTCCTTTCAGCGATCCATAATAGTGGTGCCATTATCGTTCTGAATGAAGTGAATTGAAGTGGCCATCGACAGGATGGCGAAGTGGTTTGCTGCCAAATGTGTGTTTTATCAAAGGGGGTGGACTCTTTTGTTATATCATAAGTTTCTTGGAATCATCAGTCAACGAAAATCAGCTCAATAAATAACTTATAAATAATACACACTGTTTCATCATTTAATATTGTTTGTTTTTATGATATGTAATGAAAAACTCCCAATGTTTTAAATGTACACAAAAAAAAAAAAATATCACAGAACAATCATGACATAATAAGGCATTATGACCTGTTAGCATTACTAAATAAAATTTCAAAATGTGGCACAAAAGTTGACCAGAAACTATTGTAACTTCAAAATCACATATGATTGCCTTATGATGAGGAACAATATTCAAAATTCAATATAGTAAACGATTTATCCGATAAATCATAGATACTACGTGTAAATGCTTTTACTAAGTGCAACTAATTGTATTGGTATATTTGTTCCAATAACCATGAAATCAATGAACTACTGATTCTTAAATACATTATGAAAAAGGAAATGATGGTATCCATCTGTGATACTAAAATTTTCTAATAATCTCGTCTCACGATTACATCTCTGTCGTCTATCGTTTGAACAACACACTGTTTTTAACTTGTGGAAAACATTTTCATTAATCCCTATATTCAAGAAAGATGATAAAATTGAGGCAATTAATTACAAAGGAGTAACCTCTTATTCCACATGTGCCAAATAAATTCAAATAATTGTACACGATGCGTCAAAAGGGCCTTTGAAAACTGCATTGTAGTTGCACAGTATGAATTTATGCCGAATCGCTCGACATCCACAAATCTAATGCAATTAGTCTCGGAATGTACGAGCAGTATTAGCAAAGACATTCACAAAGACTGCATATATAATGATCTAAAAGCTGCTTTCGACAGTGTATCCATTGATATACTGATAGCAAAACTCGACAGGCTAGACTTTCAAGCACACCTATTGTCGTGGATTCGATCGTATCTGATGAATAGGACTTACTACGTACAGTTTGGGAAAGCTAATTCAGAAGAGCATCTGGGGTTTGTCATGATAGCAGCATTGGCTGTTTTTTGTTGCGCGATCTTGGTATTTTACTAGATAATAAATTAACTTTTACAAAACAAATGCAACAGATTATCAGCAGAACCAATAGGACTTTAGGTTTATTGCGGAAAATGATGAAATAGTTCAATGGTCCATTGTCTATGAAAACACTGTTTAACAGTCTAGTCAGATCTATTTTAGAATATGAATCAATTGTTTGGTGTCTATATACTGATCGTTGGATCAAACGCACTGAAAGTGTTCAAAGTAAAATGACTCGTTTCACGATTCAAGTTCTTAGATGGCCAAATGGTGACGCGTTACCCTATAGAACAAGATGGTCATTGTAAGGTTAAGGAACATTAGAAAAGTGTCGTGAAAAGGCTGAAACAATATATATGGCCAAACTGCTAAAAGGAGACATTGACGAGCCCCGCCCATTCATCAAAGTGAACATACACGTTCCTCTCTCTAGTGTTCGTTCATCTTCCCCTTTGTATGTAGATTACACAAATTATGCGGCAAATAAGCCTATACCAGCAATGGCACGCAGTTTTAATCAGTTCTATGAAGGAGTTGATTTCCACACATCCAGTTCTACTATTAGTGAAGGTCTGCGCTATATTAATATATAAGAATTGGCGATACCTTGTGGGGTCATCTTTCGCGGACAAGAACTATGTAAATAAAAAAATAAATAAATAAAATAAAATATCATAATCAAAACGATAATCTAACATTAAATAGTTATTGATTCATGTTTTGTTTAAACAATTTCGATCGTAGATTTTCTCCGTAGCAAACGATTTCAGAAGAAGAGCTAAATCTATTTTTCTCGATTATTTCGCTCGGCGTCATTACGCAAGTACGATTGAAGGACGAAAAAGGGCGGGGAAAATAAACCAAACGTTTCGAACCTTGTCAAATGCTTGCTAACACCCTCCAGCAGTTGTGAGAAACGTTAGTTTTATCTCCATATTCATTGCACTCAGTGGCGATTTTAACGGTCCCGCGGAATTTTAGTCCAGCATCTATAACAGTTGATAGAATATGCGACTGTATTAGTAAGAAGGGCCCCGTGGGCAATGGACGTTGGGACCCCGTGCTAGTCAAACCCTGAGCACCCCCTCACGGCAGTCAGTGCTGCAAAATGTCACCATCAATATCACAAAAAAAATTGAGTTAAACAAAAACCTTGTCAGCGTCACGTACTTAATTGCGATTATCACAGGTGAAATTCTCAAGTGGTTGTAACGAGTGATATGATTGTTGACAATTTGGGAATAAACTTTTAGTCAATCACTTTCTTATGAAATTTTCTGAACCAGGAGCAGCACTGTAAAATATCACTGTTTCATTCACCAACGCTCATGACTGAAACGAACCTCAAATCAGCTCATGTACACAAGTGCGATGATCAGACGCAAGATGAACATAGTCGTTGTGACGTGTGACCAGATTGGTGACATTGCAGCAACCACCTCTTGGTCGGTCACTTTGACGTGACTTTGTTTGTCTGTGATCAATTTCGAAATGTCACTGGTTCTATCACCAGCACTCGTGATTGAAATGAAATTCATTTCGGTTCACGTACACATGTGCGATGATCAGGGGTAAGACGCACGTGGTCGTTGTGACGTCTGATCTGATTGGTGATATTTTGGTAACCAACTCCTGGTCAATCAGTTTGTCATGATTTTTTGGTATCTTATTATCGCGAAAGACTTAGAACATACGTGGCGCGGGCGAGTGGTGTTTTATTAACCATGTGCATATGATTACAAGCAGTAGTCGGTTCTGCTAGCTGGTTAAATGATCCCGCATCCTACAGATATTGCCAGACTCAGTTTGCTGATCCAAACGTTTATGTATGAACTCTCGTAAGCAGTTCACATGCAAGGATTACCGCTTCATAATGTATTTATTAATTACTCTAGAAAAACACTTTAGACCCACAAATAGCTGGCACTGAGATTTGAGGCGATTTGGAAGAAGGGAAGGAAGTACGACTTTTAGCGGACATTACCTAAGTTTCTTGTCCAGATGACCAATTTTACGCTGTTCGATGGTAACGGGAATCCTATGTTAATGGTGATCTCCGGGGGCGGATACACGGACTGTTGTTGGTGGCAGTGGATAGACGCTAGGTGTCAGCATGCCTTGCCCTTAGAAAATCCGTACCCGTGCGCGGTGTCAATTGCGCCAAAGGTGGATTATGACAGGTGCTGGAATTTGGTGGCTTTGTCTAGAGTTAGTGCTTTCGGATATGAAAATAATAAAACCAGGATATAAAACAAAAACTATCTACCTTTTCATCCATCTACAAAACATCTTTTTATATTTGCACTATGGGGAAACTAACAAATTACACGCCTCGTATGCTAAGAATATCGCCGATCGGATTAAAATTATTACACTAACAACGCAGTGAATGAGGAGGTGTCGCTGAAGTGAGTTCACATCTGAAGAGCTCTGCTTGATCGTTTTGTGTCTGCTTGATGTGTTCACTGCTGCTTCGATGTTAACAACTTTTCTGAATACAAATAGCGAAGGTTGTGTGACCGCAGGACTCCACACAGCATAACACGGAGCGCAACATAACAACTGACAGCTGCCAAACGCTTCAGAAAACGCTTCTATGCTGGTAACATATTTTGAATATCCTTAGTAGGCAGCTCATTGCTCGTAGAAAAGCTACCAACCTACTGCGATGACCGACAGTTAATGAAACGCTTTACTTCCTTTCCCAAGCGTTTTGTGAAGCGTTTGGCAGCTGTCAGTTGTTATGTTGCGCTCCGTGTTATGCTGTGTGGAGTCCTGCGGTCACACAACCTTCGCTATTTGTATTCAGAAAAGTTGTTAACATCGAAGCAGCAGTGAACACATCAAGCAGACACAAAACGATCAAGCAGAGCTCTTCAGATGTGAACTCACTTCAGCGACACCTCCTCATTCACTGCGTTGTTAGTGTAATAATTTTAATCCGATCGGCGATATTCTTAGCATACGAGGCGTGTAATTTGTTAGTTTCCCCATAGTGCAAATATAAAAAGATGTTTTGTAGATGGATGAAAAGGTAGATAGTTTTTGTTTTATATCCTGGTTTTATTATTTTCATATCCGAAAGCACTAACTCTAGACAAAGCCACCAAATTCCAGCACCTGTCATAATCCACCTTTGGCGCAATTGACACCGCGCACGGGTACGGATTTTCTAAGGGCAAGGCATGCTGACACCTAGCGTCTATCCACTGCCACCAACAACAGTCCGTGTATCCGCCCCCGGAGATCACCATTAACATAGGATTCCCGTTACCATCGAACAGCGTAAAATTGGTCATCTGGACAAGAAACTTAGGTAATGTCCGCTAAAAGTCGTACTTCCTTCCCTTCTTCCAAATCGCCTCAAATCTCAGTGCCAGCTATTTGTGGGTCTAAAGTGTTTTTCTAGAGTAATTAATAAATACATTATGAAGCGGTAATCCTTGCATGTGAACTGCTTACGAGAGTTCATACATAAACGTTTGGATCAGCAAACTGAGTCTGGCAATATCTGTAGGATGCGGGATCATTTAACCAGCTAGCAGAACCGACTACTGCTTGTAATCATATGCACATGGTTAATAAAACACCACTCGCCCGCGCCACGTATGTTCTAAGTCTTTCGCGATAATAAGATACCAAAAAATCATGACAAACTGATTGACCAGGAGTTGGTTACCAAAATATCACCAATCAGATCAGACGTCACAACGACCACGTGCGTCTTACCCCTGATCATCGCACATGTGTACGTGAACCGAAATGAATTTCATTTCATTCACGAGTGCTGGTGATAGAACCAGTGACATTTCGAAATTGATCACAGACAAACAAAGTCACGTCAAAGTGACCGACCAAGAAGTGGTTGCTGCAATGTCACCAATCTGGTCACACGTCACAACGACTATGTTCATCTTGCGTCTGATCATCGCACTTGTGAACGTGAGCTGATTTGAGGTTCGTTTCAGTCATGAGCGTTGGCGACTGAAACAGTGATATTTGGCAGCACTGTACACAGCCAGCAATAGTCATGATTATGCTTATGCGGGCATTAAGCTAAGCTTGTCAGTCAGAGTATCGCGTTGGACTCAAGAATTCACATGTCGTGTTCAGCATGTCATGACGCACTTTTATTGACTATCAACAATGAGCATCAAGCTACCACGGATATGTTCATTGTTTTCGCTGGTGAAAATCTCGTGATACTCATGACATTTTGCAGCACTGACGGCAGTAACACAATTTCGGCAGTTGAAATATTACATTTTCCAAGACGGATAATAGGTACGTCCCGGAAATCATGTACAGAGGGTATCAAGAATTCTTACTGCTTAGGACCCCCGACACTGTAAATTCGCCACTGATTGCACTCGTGCATATCCTAAGTGAACATGGACGCTTTAGCGACGATTTAACTGCTTGATGCAATCCTGCATATGCTAGCCTTCATTTTTCATTCACACACACACATACACGTACGCAACATACCGACCCAGTGACATATTCGTTTTCTTGCGCTCGTGCACAGGTAAGCATTAAGATGGCGCGTTGACACTTGATAAATCGTCGTGTCCTTAAACTATGGGTTAGTCCCTGCACTACAATGCCAGTAGATGCAGATACATGTTTATAGATCACTCGAATGCGTTTTCCGCTGGAAAACCTTCCTATCGTTTGAAACGATAAAGGATTTCGCTGTAGTGGGTGACTATTTTTCACGTAACACGATTGGTAAAGCTGATTGGGAAGATGGTAGGGGGTATGTTGAAGGAATAGGAAGCCACTCTAAACACATATAATTTAATTTATAGCATTATAATTCCATTGTTATAGAACAAGAGCCCATTTTTTACTGCAGTTGCAAATATAAAGTTTGTTTTTTTTTCTTAGAAACATTATGAAACCTATCCCACATAACCATTTAGTGCTGTACTTATGAACGTAGGAAGGTAAGTGAAAAATAATCATTTGAATGTTAAGCAAATAGTTACTTAGACAATGCTCGATGGAACATAAATGTCCGGTATTAGAAACGAACCAATTGTTTATATGGATCAAATGTAACCCGTTAGGTTCACCACACATCCATCAAAGCCATATTTTCCATGACGATGTCTAGCTGTCACGCTAGTGCCAAAACCGACAAAAACGTATTCGTTTGTTTTACATTGCACTAGCACAGATTCAGTAAGGATATTTTATTTTCTCATTTTGGTCGTACACCAGTTGTCCATGGATGAAATGCATCCCATTCCAAAGTTGATGACTCCTTCACAGGTTTGACTCGCTGTGCATTGAATTCAAGGTGTACCGAATGAATGAATTGAAATATTTCAAAATGTATGAACAAATCAGTCCGGGGTATGGATGATTTTTGCAAACAAATTTATATGAATTTAGATTGAATCACCGGATTCTGGGAAAATAATTAGGTTTTCCGAAATATGGTCATGCGATTTCCCTTTTCTCGTCTCGCTTCATGTTGTCATCCCCATTCCCATTATTGGTTTGATAGAGCTTGTTCGTGATTGTCCGGGACTCAACACACACCGGACAATGAATGGGCGAATATTGCGCTGAGTTTTCCCACCATGCAACCACAAAAAGCTTACCGAAGGAGGCCACAGACAAGTTCAGTTTGAATTTTGATTGGAGAACCACCGAGGACATCCGGTGTACAGCGGAAGTGTTTGCTGGCCCGAACTACTCCGGTTATGCCAATCCCGGTAGGAATATTTACGCGCAACCCTATATGCTCTTCTGTATTGCCCTTCACATGGTGGTTCCGGCAACTTCCCCTTTGCTCTGAACACATGAGTCCGTAATGGAATTGTTCGCAGGCTTTGCAGTCAGTTTTTGTCAAAAGTGTCGTGTTTTCTTCATGCGCGACTTTGCCATTCATCACCATCACCGTCATTCGGCGGTGGAGCGACCGTAATTCATTTCAAGATTGATGTTTGCTTTCGTTTGCTCCTCAAACATTGACCTGACTGCTTCGATACAGGCGGCTTTTAACTGCAGTGAATGCTGTGAAGGAATTGTATTGGTTTGAGGAGCGTTGTTTTTAGATGCATCACCGCTGACGGTGCAGCGGTCGTTTTGTTTGCTGACCGGCAACAAACGTGGCAGGGTTGCACTGTAAGTATTGAGATTGAGATATTGTAGATATTGAGGCGCAAGCGATAACCACAAAAGAAACGGGAGAGCAGACCAGCGAGCGACCGTTTGGCGCTATTTTCCATCCACTGTTTTACTACATGCAGTAATTTATGAATAAGAAAAGCTTGATAAACAGATAAGAAAGCACTGAGAGTACTGAATGTTCGGAATTTTGAATTTCAAATGCCCATTCTATCTCCGGCTGCTCGTCGACAGTGGAATGTTGGCGGAAGATATGATGTGTCTTTTATGGTATGCTCATGGTTTATGCAATGATTAAGCTCATGTTAGAATGTCAAATTTGCAAAATAATTCAAAAATCAAATAGTAGCAATGAGTTTAATCGTGTTCGTTTTTTCTTTCTTAGTGAGATAAATGAGCAAAATAAATAAATTATATCTCACGTTATAGTTCTACCTAACTCCTTCAGTTCAATTGCATATATGATGACCAGGAATTCTTCTTCTTCTTATTCTTCTGCTTTGGCACAAAAACCGTTGTCGATCAAGGTTTTCCTGCACCAACTAGTGGGCACAGCTTTTAGTGACTTATTGATTACCCATAGCAGAATAGTCAACTTTTTTATAGGCACTTTCGGCCTTTTGCCTGTCATTTGCCTCTTCAGATAATCAGTCCTACGTATGAAGGTCCTCAATCGAGGCTTAAACCCATAACAGGCATGTTATTAAATTGAAATAAAAGACAACTTTACTACGAGACCAGCCGACCAAGGATTATTGACTTTAAAAAAATACTTCTTATGAAAGATTAGTCGTATTGCCATGAAATTTAGTTAAAAAACAAACTACTCAGTCAGCTTATGTTGAAGATGGTTTGCACAAATAATATTTTTCCCCGTTTATAGTGAATGATTCATTGAAACCATAGTGCGTCCATAGTCTACCAGTATCCATGGCTATACCCATCAAAAATATTAACAAAAATTGCCTGGCGCCCGGGAAATAAACCCTAAATTGGTCTTGCATTCTAAGTTCCATCCGTTTAGCAACCTTTGTTTGTTGCTTATTACGGTCAATATTTTTTTTACAAGGTTTAGTGATAGGTGCTAGAGATTGTACTAGCACCCGGTTAATTTTATTGTTTGCATATTTGTTTGTATTGAGCGATTACGTGTTGATTAGATTTCTGAAGCGATTGATTATTGTTATATGTGGTCCTCAACAAATATGAAATCTGAAATATGAAACCATACATTGATGCAAACCAAAATCAACCGTTGGTTTAGAAAATTACTAAGCCACATTTAATTATTTTTTAACAACGCTGATTTTAAAAAAATATGAACAAATAATCAAATGAAAAGTTAAGAGGAAACACCTAAAAAAAAGTAACTCGAAACATTTTAATTAAAATTTAATTCAAGCTTGATGACTCACCTTCCTTGTTGCTACTACTTTATTGATGTAAATTGGATGACCATCGCAGTAACATTCTGCAGCCAACACAACTGGAAACAAACGGTAACCGATCTAATCATCTCACGGGCAACGATATCAGCCGTATCGGGCTGAACTAGTCATCGACTTGACGATTTCAATAACTGGACGTTAAGGAAATTGCCAATCATCGTTTCCCGCAGTTAAATCTTACCCGACATATACACATTGTGCCTTGTCTCATATACCTCGATACGCTCTGCCGTTGCTGGCATCGTTTTCATAAAGTGGCATTTCGAAACGGCACGCCTCTGTCCTGCCAGAACAGCAATTATCCGCAGTACGCGATACTCGATATACGCGAATTCGCAGTACGCGATTCCTCTAAATTTGACAGTTCCATGTGTTTTTGCAAATATTTTAATTCTTTGAAATATTTGATACTCTTTTCAATTTCCTTAATATTCTTAATGCATTTTGCATTAAATTTGTGCAAAAGATTCCTGTTTTATAACAAAAACTTAAATGTAAATTCTGTGGCGATATATTTCAACCCTCGAACCGGTAGTGTAAACTATTTTTGCATAGGAATCCGATATACGTGAAAACTCGAGATACGCTATTGCGCTCGGTCCCGTGCAATAGCGTATATCGGATAACGACTGTACGCGAAATTCGCATTTTCCCCGTTGAACGCTGCAAGTTGAAAATTGGATGAAGAAAAGTCGTGAAAAACACCACTTGCACTCAGGATTACTCGAATTACATAATTAGCAGTCCGTTTGGCTTATTAAGTTTAATGGCATTTGACATTTTAGACAGCGGACTGCTGGGAATATGATCAAATCGAAACAGAGATCGAAACAGTCATAGCCCTCAGCGTTGCTGATGAGAGTGAATGGGTAGGAAAATGGCTCTATCCTCTTCTCAAACTGCCACTTTATGTTCGCTCCTTGCGCAAATGGCTAATGAAGATAACAAATAACACTGTCTGGTTCAATGTTGCTCGCGGGAAGGGTCTGAAACCTTATTGCTGTATGAGGGATATAAAATGATGGTGCTAACATCGATTAGCAAGAAAACAAGCAGGAGATTGTTTTCGGGTTGTTTTGGGGATCACGATCAAGGGAGGCCTTGCATCATTGGCGAGAAAATTAAATAAAATCACTCTACTCCCATTCCAATTCTCCCTTTTCCGCAATCACTTGGCCCTGGTAATAAAAACAAAACTATAAAAATCGCAATCATGCCGCTGAGACAGACATTCCTTCCAAACAGTGAATTGCGATGCAAATCTTATTTTTGCTAAGTTTTTTTTATTGAACTGTTATATCTTAATTAGGCCATTCGGCCCGTTGAAGATTAATAAATAATAATAATAATAATAATAATTGTCACATATGGTGACGACGCGATCGTTCGAGGATCGACAAGGAGCGTCCGTACTTCAGCTAGCGGCCGCTAGAGGTCTCGGGCTGGACGATAAACGTTCGGACTGAACGAAAGGGATCGACCGAGCGTTTGACGGATAGCCGGTGACCGCATGGACTGCGAAATAGGGCTTTCCTTTTGATCCCGGACCTGCGTGGAAGCGGACGAATTTTTAGTTTTTTCACTCTCTCGGTTACTAAAATTTTGTGCTGTTAAAGGCATAATAAAATAATCCTGAATTACTTAAAAAAGCCGTTTTTTGGTAAATTATTTATCTGCAGGCCGGGCGTTGTGCTAACGCGCAACATTCTAAAAATTCAGCTAAAATTCTATTTAAAAAATCAGTCTTATAATTCTTCTAAATTCCTCTCACACGAGCTGTGCAAATTCGGCTCGTTCTCTACTTGCTCTATTATACCACGCGGTAAGCGCTGAGAACAAAGGACTGTTCGGTAAGGTACACGCACATACAATACACAGCCAACGCATCCGAATCGTGTAGTGAAAAAATGCTAGAGGAAAGTGCAGTGATCGCGGACTTTACGTGTGCGGTGTGCGATAAGGCGGATTCGGTAGATTCGTTATTCCAGTGCGATTTTTGCGATAAATGGTACCATTACGAGTGTGCGCACGTGGATAAAACGGTAGAGACGAGGGCATGGTGGTGTGTGGAGTGCGAAGTGAAGACCAAACTAGCGAGCGGCAAGAAAGACGACGAGATAGCGCGCTTGAAGAGAGAGATGGAGGCTCTTAAAGCCACGACGGAGAAAGCGTTAGCTTTGATACGGGAGAAGGATGCGGAAGTAGCTCGGCTCAGTAAGAGCAGCGAGCGAACCTCGTTTTCGCCCGGGGAATCGCTTCCTTGCTCAACGGGTAAACGGATATCGGTCAACGAAGAAGGTGACCTGAGCCAAAGCCAAATAGCAGCCCGTCAAGCAGTGCGCTATGAACTCCCCTTCATTCAATGGGAATCCCGAGGAATGGCCGATATTTCTGTCTACCTTTCGAAGATCGTCTCGTACGTTTGGGCTTACCGAAGACGAAAATATCCTTCGATTGCAAGGAGCGTTACGGGGAAAAGCACTACGAACGGTGCAAGGCCGTCTCCGGCACGCTGACAATCTGGAGGAAATATTGAGCGCGCTTGAAAAATCATACGGGCGACCGGATGTGTTAGTGAATACGTTGCTCGAACAAATTCGCGAATCACCGCCGATTAAATCTGAGCGGCTCGATAGTTTTTATCGAATACGGCGATTTAGTTGCTGAAAAATGTTCAACTATAAAGGCAAGCGGAACTTCTGACAGATTGTACGATGCAGCGCTGCTTCAAGAGCTGGTGGACCGTATGCCGGCATATCTGCGCTGGAGCTGGGGCATGCATAGTCAGGAGCTAAAAAGTGTGACGATGAGCGAGTTCGGTGCCTGGATTCAGAAGGCGACGGATGGAGCAATGGCGGTAACTCCTCCGCAGCTGAAGAAGAAGACGACAACGCGACAAGTGCATGCGCAACACGTGGAGACGCACCAGCCCCAGCCCAATAGGCATCGAGAGTGCGCGTTGTGTAACAGTGATACGTGCGGTACGATCGCGGAGTGTCGGGTGTTTAACCGGTTAAGCGTTGCTGATAGGTGGGACAAGGTGCGCACCTTGAAGTTGTGCAAACGATGTTTGGGCAAGCACTACGGCCCGTGCTCGAAGCATGACGACTGTGGTGTCCAAGGATGCGTCGCTAAGCATCACCGGAAGTTGCATATTGTCACCAGCGAGGAACGCGTGGAGATAAATCATCATGGAACGCGCTCCGATGGTACATTGCTGCGTTACGTGCCGGTAAAGCTGCACGGTGAGAGTGGTCCAATTTACACGCATGCGCTGTTAGACGAGGGGTCGACGGTGACGTTGATGGAGCAGGAGCTCGCCAGGCAACTTGGGGTCAGTGGCGTTCTTGACCCGTTGTGTTTGCAGTACAGTGCGGGAGAGCGACGCGATGAACGTGATTCGGAAAGGGTAGCGGTGCAAGTCTCAGTGCTGAAGAAAATGCATCCGCATTTTCGATGGCCGACGTGCGTACAGTCAGCCGGTTATCGCTCCCTATCCAATCGGTCGATGTGAACGAGTTGAAGCGGAAATATAAGCATTTGCAGGCGATTCCAGCTGCCTCGTATGAGGCTGTTTCTCCTCGTTTACTAATCGGTATCGACCATTACAGATTGACCAGACCTTTGAAAACTATAGAAGGACAGCCAGGACAACCTACAGCTACGAAGACGCGTTTGGGATGGCTCATTTTTGGCAAATGCACGGATAACGCTAACGACACATCCATTGTGCAGCCGGAGTCTAGCTACCACGTATGCGATTGCCAAGGAGAGACCTCACGGGCAGATCGTATGATGGCAGCGTACTTCGAAGTGGAAGGTTATGGTCCTGCGAAGGAGCCTTTGTTGTCGAAGGAGGATCAACGTGCGATGTCGATTTTGCAAAACAACACAAAACACGTCGACGGGCGGTACACCACGGGTTTACTCTGGCGGAGCGACAACGTTTTCATGCCGGAAAACCGTCAAATGGCTCTATCTAGGATGGAGTGTCTGGAGCGTAAGATGAGCCGAGATACGAGCCTTGCGGAGAAAATTAACGAGATACTAGAGGACTACTTGGAAAAGGGCTATGCCAGACCGATAAGAGAGGATGAGCTGAAAACCTTCTACCCTAGGAAATGGTATCTTCCAGTGTTTCCAGTGACAAATCCTAACAAGCCTAATAAAGTTAGGTTAGTATGGGATGCGGCAGCTGAAGTTAGAGGTATTTCGCTGAACAAGAAGCTGCTGACTGGCCCTGACCTGTTGACGCCGCTGCAAGCCGTGCTATTCCGTTTCCGTGAATATCGAGTCGCGGTGGCCGACATCCGGGAAATGTACCACCAGGTACGCATTTGCGATGATGACGTCCACAGTCAACGGTTCCTATGGAGATGGGGAAACACAAATGCAGAGCCGCAGGAGTTTGTCATGCTGAGGATGACCTTCGGTGCAGCATGCTCTCCAAGTACGGCGCAATTCGTAAAGAACGAGAATGCGGAGAAATATCGTTCACTGTACCCGCGTGCAGTTCGCTGTATCCATGAAGAACATTACGTGGATGACATGCTTACAAGTGTGGAAACGGAACCTGAAGCGATTGAGCTGGCGTATCAGGTGAGCTTAATACACAATAATGCTGGATTTTCTCTCCACAATTGGCTCTCAAATAGCATCAGAGTCGTGACAGCGGTAAAAGGCACTGAGTCAACCCTCAAGGAAATGGATTTCGAACCGTGTCTAAAGCCAGAGAAGGTGCTGGGAATGTGGTGGGACACCACAACAGATAGTTTCGGCTTTAAACTATCCCGTGTAAGACACCTGGAGCTGGCACGCAAGGACAAACCACCGTCCAAGAGGCAGATGCTGCGGACTTTGATGTCGATCTACGACCCGTTAGGTTTGATCGCAGGCGTGCTTTTTTATTTGAAAGTACTTCTTCAGGAAGTCTGGCGCCTACACCTTGGCTGGGATGACGAAGTTCCGGAAGAGATCCAGCATAAATGGGACGCCTGGATGGAACGACTGCCAGAATTGGAAAGTTTCATCATACCACGTTGCTACCGACAGCTGGCGTCGCTCACCGAATCATCTCTACAGCTACACGTGTTCGTTGATGCGGGTGCAGATGGTTACGCAGCGGTCGCGTACTTCCGTTTTGAGTGCCATGGACGTATCGAGGTGTCGTTAGTTGGATCCAAAGCTAGAGTGGCGCCTCTAAAGTATCTTTCCGTGCCCCGCTTAGAGCTGCAGGCTGCTGTGATGGGTTGCAGAATAGCCTCGTCTATAACTAGTGCTCATCGAGAAACTATTCGTGGAAGCTACTTCTGGACAGACTCGACTGATGTTATAGACTGGATAAACGCAGACCACCGTAAGTACTCGATTTTCGTCGCACATAGGGTTGCTGAGGTGCTGGACACGACGAACGTCGACGATTGGCGATGGCTTCCAACTAAACTTAATGTGGCGGACGAAGCGACCAAATGGACCAACCTGCAGCATCATCTCGCCTCCGAACGATGGTTTAGTGGGCCCAAGTTCCTGCAACTACCCGAAGCAGAATGGAACATACCTCATCGAGTACCATCGGAAACGTCCGAGGAGGTGCGGAAAAAGGATAGGCTGAAGCTGGTCGGCATTCACATAGCGCATCCGATTTTCATCGACTACGAGAGATTTTCCCGATGGACGCTGCTGGTCAGGACGATGGCTTACGTATGTCGGTATGTAAACATTATTACCAAAACTAAATCTCCATCGACAGGTCCGCTTAACCGCGACGAAATCCAGCGGGCTGAAACGGTAATTCTGCGAGACGTTCAGAGGAACGCTTTTACCGATGAATATGCCATACTCTGGAAGGCGAGGGAAAACTCAACAACACCGTCGTGGAAAAGTCCGATTCCCAGAAGTAGTTTGTTGTTCAAACGAAGCCCCTATATGGACGAGGACGGCTTGCTGAGATTGAGCGGAAGGATCGATCGTTGCCGTTACGTCGACCCCGGGAGGAAGCGACCTATTCTGCTACCGAGACGACATCGTGTTTCCGAGTTAATCGTTGACGATGTCCACCGTCGTTATAAGCACGGCAGCCAAGAAACTGTAGTGAACGAAGTGAGACAACGCTTTGATATACCGGCTCTCCGATCTGTGTGTAGACACGTACGTCTGCAATGCCGAACATGCACATTGTTATACGCAAAGCCAGCGTCCCCGGAAATGTGCGAATTACCTGCTGCTCGTCTTGCTGCATTCTCCAGGCCCTTTTCATATACGGGCATTGATTATTTCGGTCCGATGGTAATCGTGAACGGCCGAAAGACGGAAAAACGGTGGGGTGTTTTGTTCACGTGCTTGACGGTTCGAGCCGTCCACATCGAGCTTGTGTAATCCCTGTCTACGAGTGACTGCTTGATGGCAGTTCGGAGCTTCATGGCACGCCGCGGAACACCAATCGAAATAGTCTCCGACCGTGGAACGAATTTTGTGGGCGCCGATCGTGAATTAAAGGAAGCTGCAGAACGTGTTGATTCGGCGATTTTAAATGAATTCGGATCGCCCGATCCGGTGTGGAAGTTTAACCCCCCGCAGCCCCACACTTTGGAGGATCATGGGAAAGGATGATCCAATCGGTCAAGAGAATGCTGTCGCGCACCCTCACGGAGAGGCATCCAACGGAAGCGGTCCTGTCGGCAGCATTGATCGAAGTCGAGAAAACGTGCTCAATTCTCGGCCACTTACACACGTTCCAGTCGACGGTGAGGATGAGGAACCGTTAACTCCCAACCATTTTTTGTTAGGTTCTTCCGCAGGAATGAAGCCCTTGGTGAAGCCTGATGATTCGCCAGCAGGCTTGAAACAAAACTGGATCAAAACCTACCTCCACACCCTGGTTAGAAGGACGAAATGGTTCGAGTCGTGCAAGCCTATCGAGACCGGAGATGTTGTCTTAATCGTGGACGAAAACAGCCCGCGAAACTGTTGGCCGAGAGGAAGGGTGGAACGCGTAGTCCCATCCAAAGACGGAGTCATTCGTCGGGTCGTCATCAAAACAGCGAAAGGAACGATGCTGGAGAGGCCAGTGGTGAAGCTGGTATCGCTGAACGTCGCGCCGAGGGTTATCGTTTGACGACGTCGAAACGCCTGGTGGACTGTCACATATGGTGACGACGCGATCGTTCGAGGATCGACAAGGAGCGTCCGTACTTCAGCTAGCGGCCGCTAGAGGTCTCGGGCTGGACGATAAACGTTCGGACTGAACGAAAGGGATCGACCGAGCGTTTGACGGATAGCCGGTGACCGCATGGACTGCGAAATAGGGCTTTCCTTTTGATCCCGGACCTGCGTGGAAGCGGACGAATTTTTAGTTTTTTCACTCTCTCGGTTACTAAAATTTTGTGCTGTTAAAGGCATAATAAAATAATCCTGAATTACTTAAAAAAGCCGTTTTTTGGTAAATTATTTATCTGCAGGCCGGGCGTTGTGCTAACGCGCAACAATAATAATAATAATAATAATATAACACGGGTTGGTTCAGAACAACAGACAAACACCCTTCAGCACTCGTCCACCGTTCAGCGTTGTGCTGGTAGTTTTGCTGATTGAAAAATTGAGAATCAGTATCCGTTCCGTCCCACCACCAACCACTCAGACCCCGTGATGAAAGCAAAAGAAAAAGGTCTAATTGATTTCGCAAATAATTCTTGCCACCACACTCCCGCTTCACCACACAGTTCGGTTTAAAAAGTTTCCCCGGTAGTCCCAGAAGAATGTGCAAATTACTGAACGATTTGAGCTGCTGGGCAAATATAACCAAAGTGTCCGTTGTTTATTAGTTGATTGTGTTTTGTAACAATAGTTGGGTGCGAAGGGTTCATAAATCTTTTCGTCATACTGTTAAAGCATGCAATTAACGATTGGGAGCAGAATATAAGACATCTGTTGCTGAAAGTATAGAGCATTTCGATTATGTTGATCAGTTTTCATTTACATTGAGCTGTGTAGTCTTTCTCTATGATGGAATTTCAATGCTGGAAGTTTCCCATTAATTGAAAGCGATCGTTTAAATTTCCACTGAAAAAAAAAAATACTAGAATTCAGCAGACCGTGTCGCACTGTATTGTGTATTAAAATAAAACCACGCGACGCTCTTTATTATGAATGCAACGAAGTCAGTTTCCAAAATATAAATTTATCGCACTTTTTCGACGTTATAACAGAATCTGCCACCGCAGGTACCTACGTAATATAGAAAAAAGCTGCGCTTGCATCTTCAACGCTTCTAAAGCTACGCAAATAATAAGCGCAAATCTTCCGGCTTCCCAGGTTTGATCTGATACAATGAGAACCGAGCTCACACACTCCCAGATATGTGCGAATTGTTTGCTACACGTTTTGAGGACACTTTTGTTCCTGACTACATACACCCCGAGGCTCTTCATGCTGCACTTACTAACACACCCGCAGATGCACCCCGTCCCATGCTTTCGGTCATTAATTAATAAACAATAAACCTCGTCAGTCACCATAGACCGCCTAAAGATGTCCTACACCGCCGGCCCTGATGGCATCCCGGCAGTGATCCTGAAAATGTGCACTGCGTCGATTGCTCCGCTCTAGCAACTTATCTTCCAGGAATCGCTACGTTAATGCACCTTTCCTGTCTCTTGGAAGGACTCATGGTTAACACATATCCATAAGAAAGGCTGCAAGAATGAGGCTCCTAACTATCGCGGCATTACATCGCTAGGGGCCATTGCAAAAGTGCTAGAGCTGCTTGTTTATGAACCGTTACTGGCTTCTGCCCGCAATTAAATCAGCCCGAATCAGCACGGATTTGTCCCTAACAGATCAACAACCACAAACCTTATGCCATTCGTCAGTATATGCCTTAAATCCATTGATTTTCGCCTTCAAGTAGATGTCATTTACACCGATTTAAAAGCCGCCTTCGACAGAATATATCACGTCATATTACTAGCAAAACTCGACAGACTTGGCCTTCCAGTTCCTCTAGTTGCTTGGCTGAGATCATACCAAATGGGCCGTACTTATTCCGTTAGGATGGGGCCCCATCTATCTAGATCCCTCCGTGCTTCTTCTGGCGTCCCTCAAGGCAGCAATCTGGGACCTTTACTATTTGTCCTTTGTATAAATGATGTCTCCACGATCCTTCCTGCGGATAATCACCTGCTCTATGCGGACGACACCAAAATCTTTTGGCAAATCCAGGGACCAGACGACCATCGCATACTCCAGGCCTCACTAGAAGAATTCGAAAACTGGTAGACGCGAAACTCCTTAACCATTTGTGTTGATAAGTGTGTTACCATCACCATCAGCCATTCGCGCTCTCCAGTGCATTTCGACTACATGCTAAATGGGCAAACTTTGCAGAGAGTCTATTGTGTCAAGGACTTGGTTGTTTTCGTCGACGCGAGACTCACGATTGAGCAACACTTTGATCATGTTGTGACAAGATGCAGTCAATTGTTAGGGTTAGTCGTTACAATGACTCGCGAGCTCTTTGACCCAATCTGTGCCAAAACTCTTTATTGTGCTCTTATTCGGACAGTGCTGGAGTATGGCAGCGTTGTGTGGTGGCCCTCCTCTGCTTGGGGGGTTGTGCGCTGGGGGTCCATCCAGCGTAGGGCTACCCGTTTCGCGCTCCGTTCGTGGGGCAGCATCAACGACTACACAACAAGGTGATTGTTGCTCGGGTTCCTAACTCGACGACCGAATACGAAATGCTAGGCTGGCTTTTATCGTTGGGCTTCTCAACGGTAGCATCGATTTTCCGGCTTTGCTCTCGTCGATACAGCTATACGTACCTGCAAGAACCCTCCGCCCTCGGGCCAGAGACAAGGACCGCCTTCGCCTCCCGAGACCCGTTTTTGCGTATATGTCTTGCTCTGAATACGGCATCTGATGCGTATGAGCCTGGCATGACGATAACAAATGTGTTGAGTCGCATTAATTTACTTCGCGCCTCTCGCCAGAATCTTACGCGTCCTTGTTATTGTTGTGTAAAGCGAGTGACTATTTATGTTATATTCCTATTGTACCCTTACATATATCAAGTGGGCTTATAAGGTCTGTCGATTATTTAATAAATATATAAAAATACAATCAGTTAAACAGTTAATATACAAAAAGAGATAAGTTTTCATCTTCTCACATCAGCTCACTTCTAAGACAAGCTTATTGCTTTTACAATAATTCTACCAACTACGAATGAACCAGAATCCACAAAAGATAATTTCAAAAATGTGGGCGCCTTGCATGTTGATCTTTTCCTATTAAATTGTTTCTTACCAACAGCCATTCGTCTTTTGGTTAAAGCTGTTGAATGTGCTGCACGTTCTTCACTTATTTGCATTTTTCTCAAGGCTCCACAAACTTTGTTCGAAAACCGCCACCAGCCGCAATGGTTTGTGAGGGTCGAAAATTACTTTTCCTGATTTAAATTAGGTTCAATTTTGCTTTGCTTATTACGGTCATTCGTTTACTTGCCCGAGCATCCATTATGGTAGATTTTTTCTGGATACTAGCGTCCGATGATACAAGTATGGGAGGCCAGCAGCTGCACTGAGCTAATAGTTGTGATACTGTTTTGGAAATTGTTTTTTCCTTCATAACGGTTAGCATTTTCAATTTTCCACTGAGTAAAAGTTTATGTAATAGTGGCCAAAAATAGCACAATTTAAAGCATACGCCTAGGGTGATTTTCAAAAACTTTAAGAAGCCAATTCAAATGTTGTTTGAGAGAATAAGTACAATGTCATTCATACACATTGATTATTAGTTGGGCTCCGTTCATCAATAAATTATTTATTTACTTTCAAAGAAAACACTTTCCGGTTATTCATTTCTGCATATATTTACATAACAGATGAGCATGCGAGTTCAAGTGTCAAGTAAATGATAAAAACACATTTTATGCATACCATCCTCCACTTAAATCACCGAATGATTTGCTCTGGTTGAAAATCATTTCCAAATGCCCAGTGGACATTAAAACAAATCGAAAAACTTCTCAATTATTTCAACTTATGGTTCGTCCCGTACAAAGAACATACCGACGTTTTGGTATTGCAAACAGTACTGTTAGACACGGTTTGAGCAGGACTTGAAATCAATCAATGTACCTTTTTTATTGCCATGCAGCTTCTTTTTAATAGTACGACGATGTACTTCATTTGTCAATCGAAATTATTGGTCCAATTTATACGACCTTCCTCAAAATCTAACATAGAAACGGTTTATGAGGATCATTAAAAACTCCTGCGCCCTTGTTCATGATGATTTTTCACGGCACACAAAAGCTTCCCTCGTTCAATGTCAAAGGTGTCGTTTAAAAAATCCTTATGGCTGCCCAATTTAACAATATTTTATACCGGCACTCTTCACTATGGCATCTCTTACGTTGCTACGTAAAACAGAAGGCAGTAAATAATCATTTCTTAAGCGACAGTGCTGGCTAATAGAACCGATTGTCGACAATTTAAAGTCTAAGGGAATGTAACCTAACCACTGTCGATTGATTCTTGGATTAATGAATCCATTTCTATGCCAGCAGATTGAATCATAACCATAAGGGTTGATGCTCATGGTATCTCATGTAGTGCAATCATGGCTTCTATGTTTTTTGGATATTTCGGACGATTTCAAGTGGCACATTGAATTGTTGTGAAAAGTTGATACTAAAATAATAATTTAATGAAGAATTTGCAGAAAGTTAAACAAACACATTGAAGAATAAAACTGAAAACATGTTTCAAAACTAAATTAGGAAATTCTTTCAAACTACATTCAAAACATGTTTCTGTCATTATTTTTTACATTTTTGGTACATCAAATTACCTCTACGTCAAGATTATTTCTAACTTTTTCTGAACCAGAACATGTGAAGCATCAGTGTGGCAATTTTCAGATTTAAGCTGCTTGACAATATGGACTGCCGTCGCATCATCTGTTTGGCATCAAGACCAGATCTGTAGAGCTTCGATGGCTAATGGGCCGAAAACAAGCTGAAGGTGGCAGTCAGGCTAGCTAAGGTTCACGGGAAGTAGGGACCAGCATTAGGAATCAGAACAACTACAGCTACCTTTAGGGAATATTCAGAAGCTTTGTTTGTATGCCTGAATTCGTTTACACATTTTTTCGTTGGGTGTCAGTTGTCTTTCTTTGCGGTCCAGCACCTGTAGCCGAGATATTCTGTTAGGAAAAATATTTTACAAAAGTGTGTGTTTTTAACATTTCAGCTAAGCCTGAAAAGACAATGGATGTAACAAAATATGTTGCAAAATGAAATAAAAAGCCGTTTTTAGGAAGTAACCAATTGAAATTATGAGTTCCATAAATAAAACCAACAAGAAGGGAGATAGGTTGGACTACAACAACTACAGGGGTATTACGGTGTTGAATACCGCCTATAAAATATTCTCCCTGATCCTTCAGGATCGCCTTGTCCCGCACGTCGAAGAGATAGTAGGAAACTATCAAAGAGGATTCCGAAACGGAAAATCAACCACTGATCAGATCTTCACCATGCGGCAGATCTTGGAGAAGATGGCTGAATACAAAAACGACACATACCATCTCTTCATAGACTTCAAAGCCGCATACGATAGCATAGCCAGGGTAAAACTTTACGACGCTATGAGCTCATTTGGAATCCCGGCCAAACTGATAAGGCTAGTTAGAATGACTATGACCAACGTCACATGCCAGGTTAGGGTGGATGGAAAACTCTCAGGACCTTTGCTACCACCAAGGGTCTGCGCCAGGGGGACGGGCTTGCCTGTCTCCTATTCAACTTGGCGCTAGAGAGAGCCATCCGTGACTCGAGGGTGGAGACTACGGGAACCATCTTCTATAAGTCAACCCAGATCCTGGCATACGCTGATGATATAGACATCATTGGTCTGCGGCTCTCCTATGTAGCAGAAGCCTACCAAGGGATCGAGCAGGCGGCAGAGAACCTCGGATTGCAGATAAACGAGGCAAAGACCAAACTGATGGTGGCAACATCAGCGGGCCCGCCAACAAATAATCAGAATCTACGTAGGCGTGACGTGCAGATAGGTGAACGCACTTTTGAAGTCGTCCCACAATTCACCTATCTGGGATCAAAGGTCAGCAACGACAATAGCATGGAAGCTGAGTTGCGCGCAAGGATGCTGGCTGCCAACCGGTCATTCTACAGCCTGAAAAAGCAGTTCACCTCAAAGAACCTGTCGCGACGGACGAAGCTGGGACTATATAGTACCTATATAGTACCAGTGCTCACATACGCCTCTGAGACATGGACACTGTCCAAATCTGACGAAACCCTCTTAGCCGCGTTCGAGAGGAAGATGCTCAGAAGGATACTTGGCCCCGTATGTGTGGAAGGACAATGGAGGAGCCGCTATAATGACGAGCTATACGAGATGTACGGCGACCTCACTGTCGTACAGCGTATAAAGCTCGCCAGGCTCCGGTGGGCTGGCCATGTTATACGCATGGAAACGGACGACCCAGCCCGTAAAGCCTTTTTAGGCCGTCCACAAGGACAGAGGAGGCGTGGTAGGCCCAAATTGAGGTGGCAAGATGGCGTGGAGGCGTCCGCCATTAAGGCCGGGATAACGGACTGGCAGACGAAGGCGCGAGACCGTGAGCGGTTTCGGACACTCCTGAGGCAGGCCAAGACCGCAAAGCGGTTGTAGCGCCGGATAAGTAAGTAAGTAAGTAAATAAAACCAAAGAAGACATTCTTACCAAACGAAAAGTCATTAAAATTTGCAACAAAATGTATTAATTGTAAATATAAACACAAAATCAACATTACACATTTATTAATATTTACTGTTATAATCCTGAAGAATTATTATAAGACAGAAGTTAGTTATAATTTCATTGATTGGAAGCAAATTATTACTTCATTTGCTTGTTGTAAGTTTCATGAGGAGTGTTTTTAAACACTTATTAAAACATGATTAAATAAAGCTGTTGAATTTCTTTAATAATTGCGTTTAATAGAACTCGACTACTTAATGCAGTCCTAAAGTTGTGTTCTACTGTTCTTAACCAGAGATTAGGAGGACAGGTACAGGGACAGAAAAGCCCATATTTGAAAGAAGAGTTGGGGAATATTTGTTACTTTTAATAATTTCCACTACAAATAAGACCATGAAATCTTCTTCTGGTTTTTAATACTAAAATGAAATTTAATTCGTAACATACATTGGTAAATATTTTTTATCTTTTTATTTTTTTTATCGAATGAAAGGGAAATAGTTGTTTGATTATTATTACTATTATTATTAGAATTATCATTACTATTATTATTTTAATAATAATAATAATAATAATAATAATAATAATAATAATAATAATAATAATAATAATAATAATAATAATAATAATAATAATAATAAGAATAATAATAATAATAATATTAATAATAATAATAATGACAATAATAATAATAATAATAATAATAATAATAATAATAATAATAATAATAATAATAATAATAATAATAATAATAATAATAATAATACTAATAATAATAATAATAATACTAATAATAATAATAATAATAATAATAATAATAATAATAATAATAATAATAATAATAATAATAATAATAATAATAATAATAATATTAATAATAATATTAATGATAATAATAATAATAACAAAAATAATAATAATAATAATAATAATAATAATAATAATAATAATAATAATAATAATAATAATAATAATAATAATGATAATAATACTAATAATAATAATAATCAATTATGTTTACGATTGCCCGGAGTAAGTTTTAAAACAGATTACTGGGGATCTTTATTTGCGAACTGCTAAACTAAGACTAAAGCTAACTTCTGGATTCGGTGGTATTTAGCTAGGCTGGTGTTTTCGGTGCTGCCAGGTTTGCCAGTTACGTTGTCATCCACGTTTATGATGATCATGTTGCCTCGGTCCGTCCGAACATACGACACCACACCTGGTCGTGGGAACCTGTTTCCAGTGGAGTTCCCGTTGGAACCTGACTCCGCGCGTGGAGTATCCCGAAACATTCCTTGAAGCACCGAGTGTATTCAATTATGATTGAACTAGCAATAAAATACATTGCATACATAATTAAATTCAGAAACTGGGCTCTTTCAAACTCTTTACTTATAAACACAACACAATGCAATTCCCGTCTATTTCCTTTGTTTTTGCAACGTTTGCTTTCTGTGGAAAAACGTTCGTCTGCAAATTAAATCAGTTTTTGTGTAGCGCTGTTAATCCCCCTATTTCGTTCTTTTTGCGCCAATTAATGGACAAGCGTCAGACTGTTGTTGTTGTTTTTTTGTGGTCATTGGATTGCTCTTCCTGATGATAAATATTGCTGTCCTGGGATGGACGGTCACCACGCTACGGTACGACGATGCAAAATCGAAAACGGAAAAGCTCGCTCTACCCCAACACGAATCGCATTCGCCGCGTGGCAGGAAGAAAAGGGGTATATTGTACCATAGGGTGCATCAACCAAAACATTCAATAGGGGAAATTCAACATGCGCATGCGCCATCGAAAATGGAGAAACAATAGCCGAAGTGAAAATGAACACTTGCGAGTGAAGCACGAAACACTTTCCCACCATTCCAGTTCGGAGCTTTTTCCGGCTGCCATATCGGACTTTGTTCATTCACACGATTGAAAGTTGCGTTGAATCTACCAAAACATTGGAATGAAATCAACTTTGTGAATCGGGTTTTGGCCTGGTGGTCGTTACTACCCGTTAGTTTGTCTTTGACCGCAGTCAGGACTGGTTTTAGGCTATACGTTGTCTAAAGGGGATCTATTTTACGATGTTATTTGAATCGTAAACAAAATCTATCTCTATTCCGCGAGAGTGTGAATGCTTTAAAGCTTCTTTAATAAAAAAGTGAGATTTTGTTATGTTATTTTATGAAATTTTAGTGGTTTTGAATAGTTTGATATCTAATACTGGTGAATAATGGTGGTACAGACTGGTGTCATTTATTGCTAACAGCTTCCGTTTCTTATCAGTTTGTATCGCACGGTTTTAAACAATGCACTATAACATGCTGATGGAAGTTAGTAAAATCATCACGCCAAGGGAAAGAAAACAGCCTTGACCACTATGTGCTTGTATAAGAGTGTGTTTCAATGCGTGTGTGTCAAGAAAAAGCCAAAGAAGTATGCACCCACGACTCAAGTTTAAAGGATAAAAAGCTCTAACGTACACAGTGAAGAAGGCAAAAGCGAAAAAAAGGCTTCAGCGTTTCGTGGAAGTGTTTCGCTTCATGCCTTCAGGGAGGCTGGTATGTAGATTAAAAAGGAAAGCCTTCATATACATACATATACAATGAGGCACCGAAACACCATCCTCGTGACTACAGCACAAACCTTTCTCCGAGCCTGCGTTGCGTGGCACAAGTGGAGCACAACACTTCACAACAAGTTCGTCTTTCTGCCACGAACGAATGGTGTGTTGGATTGACGCCGCAAAAATAATCACCAACGTCAAGGTGAGCTGGCAACGCTCAGTGCTGAGTGATTGAGGGCAGAAAAAGTGAGATAGTGAGAAATCTTCACTTTATTTTTATTTTTATGTAAATCATTGAATATGTGTGCTACGTTTCCACCTACCACGAAGGTTTTCTTTTCGTTGTGTTTTTGGATTACTATGTCTGCAATGTCAGCTATAACCCGTGATAGTGTAAATGTTTATTACAAACCTCAAAACCCGGTAGTGTTATACCGTGTGAATTGTGTGGTACGGAAACAAATGGCCTCTTTACAAAAGCGCCTCAACCACTTGATGCTCTCCCAACATACACAGGATACACGCGCTCAAAAGGTGGTGTTTTGTGCGGTGTGGTAAACATATACGCAGATTATATGCGGAAAGCAACCAGCCACCAGCAAGCAGATTATCGGGAACCCGCAAAATTCACCGCAGTGAAACGACGTCAACGTTTGTATGTTTGTTGAATGGGAGGTGATGGGTCTGTGTAGTTGTGTTGTACTCATAGTCCTACCGTATGCATGGGAAAGCGAAGAATCGGAGAAAGTGATTCAATTATAACTGTATTTCTATGCAAAAATTGGGGAAAGAGCATTAAGTGCCTCAGTGTTTGTGTGATGAGGATGATTCGCATGGTAATTTTTACCCGCTATGAATAAACTTTTGGTTCTTACTGCATACCCGCATTCACTTGGATCAAATGTGTATGTGAGTGTAGAAGAAATAAAAGTAATTTTTTGCCTTCCAACAGAGTAATGGAACGCATTACGATAGTGGGCTCCATTCTTCTCACACATTCATCTACGGCTCAGGTTAAAGTTTTGCTCTGGAGGAGGAAAAGAAAAGAGCAAAAAGTATGTGGTTTGTGGTGCAAAGTGTTTTCAATACTAATGAGTGGTTCTTTAGAGTGCACATCTGGCTGTGCTGGTGTGGAATAATGTTGATTTCTTTTCAATTTTTTCAGATTCCGTTTGAACGTGAAGTAAAATTGCATTTCATAAGTTCTTCTGCTTGTTATTTCTTACCAAGTATTTCACGCTGCTGGAAAAAGGTGTACCAGAGAATTAGCGGAAGTGGAAGATAGTGTTTTTTTACGGTGGCAAAATATATAAAAGTGAATAATAATAGTGGAAAAATAAAGATATAAAAAGCTGCTTGAGTGAGTGTGTCACGCAAGAGCAAGAAAGAAATAGCAGTAGTGCGTCAAGCAAACCATGTGCAGTGACTACGAGTTGTGGATTTGACTAGTGCTACTGCAACTAATCGGCCTTATCGTGGATCCGCTGCAAATATTTTGGGTTCTGACGAACAGCACTTATTTAGGTAAGGACAGTAAATGAGCACTCTAAAATTATACTTTTTTTCATTTCTTCTTCTTCTTCTTTGGCACAACAACCGCTGTCAAGGCCTGCCTATACCCATTGGTGAAGTGAGCTTGGCTTTCAGTGACTTATTGTTACCATAGCAGGATAGTCAGTCCTACGTATGGGGACGCGGTCTATTTGGGACTGAAACCCATGATGGGCATGTTGTTAAGTTGTGCAAGTTGACGACTGTACCACCAGACCGGCCCAAACCCAGACTGTATCCTTCTGAAAATCAAAAAGTGTTCAATGACCGATAACGATAAAATCATTTACCTTTTAATGTTTTGCACTAAACTTCAAATGAAAATATCAAAATCAATAGTGCCGTGAATAAGAAGTCCTTCATGACATGAAGACGATCTTGTATCACTTTACCATTTTTATCATCATGTTTAGAGGCCCTTTTAAATTGCAAACAGATACTTTGGAGTGTTTGATTATCATTTGACTGAATGTTGAATCTTTTTCTTGTTTGCTCCATGCTTTTAATTTGCTTTAGTTCATATCCTGGAGGAATGCTTTTAGATATGTGCATGACACTAGAAGATGGTGAAAGGTACACTTAATATGAATGAATTTTTACTTATTGTCGCTGAAATTGATAAAATGACCATCTCAAGCACCATTAATTTAATTTGTGTATATGATCAACTTCTCGATCATTGAAGTCACACCTCCAGTATGTCAAGAATTGGATAAGCATGAAACTGTCATAAATCCAGGAATTTCAAACTGTTCAAATGCTTCAGATTCTACAAATTGTGTTTCGGTTACAACCACTATCCAAGGTAGGATGGTTTTTAACAGTTTGATTCAACATTATGTGACTAGACAATGATCCAGCTACATTCATGCACAACATCTGTATGTTGTTACTTGGTTTATTCTGCAATTGCTACTTACTCAACTAATGTTTTCTTGATTTCGACCATTTAAACGTTGAACATTTATGACTGAAGGCGGAATGAGCAGTATTCAGTTTTAACTCCCTTTGCCTATTTTGAGGTAATGCATCTTTCAGATGACGACCCACAATCTGATCTATTGTGATTACCGCTACAATTGAAACACCGTTTTTCATTATCACACGTTGTGCTTGTATGACCAACTTGTCTGCACTTAAAGTATCACATGATAAGAAAAGATTCATACCCGTAGACTTTATCGAAACCAAAATTAATCTTTTTTCCTTGTCCATCACTGCCCATCAAAGTAGCAACAATCACTAACTGACCTTTTCCATGATTGTTAAATGTACTCCATATCATTACAGAACCAGAACCATCATTCCTATTTGGTCTTGAAAAACATCTGGTTCATGTCTCAAATCTCGTCAGTAGAAAGAATTATGAATTTTTTTCCGGCAGTCGTTTGCTCAAACTCATTTGAAAACGATTATTTATTTGTTTTTCCACTTTTCCTTTAATTTTTGATTTCCTTTTATGAATAGAAACTAGGATAAAAATTATGAAACGCAGTGTATATTCGTTTTAACATAGGCTCATACTATATCAGTTGTATGATTTAATAGCATTAGACACTCTTCGGCTTCAACCGCAACCGTCAGCTTTTTTGAAGTGCTGTAACGAACCATAAAACGATGTTCTGATTGAATGAGAAGATTCTCCGAACAAGTTTAAAGGACTTGGAAATGACGGGGGCAATAAAAGCAAGCATATGTGTTCCGGCGGTCCATCTCACTGTTCAGTTATCTTGATAATCTCAGTACATTCCAAGTATCGCTGCCATTCACCATTCGACGACAGCGCTCTTGCATTTCCATTTTCAGTTAATCGGGTTTTGCATCTTTTTTCTTGTAACATTCACAACAAGAAGACAGCTGTACAGATCAATGATAGACAATTATGGTCAATTTTGATCTAATGATAGACAAGTCCTTTTTTGTTATTGCCCCATTCCGTCGGGATGACTTTTTTTCGAACCAATTTGTAAATCCACCATCCTTCACATGAATCCTCGATTGTCCTAATGCTTACGGCACACATACTCACACAATTGAATCGCTCGTAGCTTATGGTTGCAGGGATAGGGAAATGCTTCGAGGAACTAAAGAGATTGTACATTGTTTTGGAGAAAAACGTAAACATTCGGTTGCCGCTTACAGCTACGATCTCCCTATAATAACGCAAGCCCGTAAAACTTACCAGCCTCCTCCTGCGATGGACCACCATCGCCGCCACGCGTCCATTTGCGTAGCATGATTGAAACGGCAGCTCTTGCCAACTCTCTCCAATCCGAGGCGTACCTGAAGGCGAGGAAGTTTTCACGATTCTCTTGCGGCACATCGTCTGGACAGGGTAAAGGGTTGTAAGCTTCCATCTGTTCCATCTTCCTTCTCGAGCAACCACAGAAGACAACCGAAAGATTGCTTCTAGGAAAGTGGATATGTTCAACGTTTTTGTTCCTTCATCGCTTCGTATGGGTTTTCGGTGGTGTTTGATGATGGATTGGGTTGCTTAGATCGTAACATTTTCAGTGTATTTTTCCATTGCGTACTTTAACTTGTGCGGCAACTGCTTACAGCATACAAATTTGATTAAATATTCCAACAGAAAACAGCTGGAAATAAAATCCACTACCACCGCATAACAACGCAGTTGTGTTTGGGCACAGATGACACGTTACGAGGGTCACATCCTGGTCAAATGGTGGGTTGATTGAAACCGGACAGCAATCATTGTTATCGCAAAGCACCAGTTGCTACAGGATAACCGAAAATTTGGTTGTCGTCGTTTCAGCCCTATTTGTCAGCAGCCTAAGAAAATCCACAAAACACACACCCGCTATGTACGGTTCAGTTCCTGTGATTTGACCGGGAAATTTTCACAGCCTTTGGAAACATAATTAATCATCCAACAACAGTCACTCATTCTGGCAACCAATGCAAGACAATGCAATGCAACCAAACTTCTTCCACCGCTCGTGTACAAAAGGATTGTGTAGTGCGTTGTTGCTGCTGCTGCTGCGTGTTGTTATCACGAAGCTAGGTGGAACGAGCGAGCAAAAACAGAACCAGCTTTGGGTCATAAGTGTTAATGTTAAATGAACCGCAACCGAAGCAACTCGTTTTTGGGTGCCATAAGAGCAGAAGAAAATCAATGGGCTGGGAGGAACCAATAACGTTTCCCGCTTTGTGGCTGAAATGAGCTCATCTTCATAAAGCTACTTGCAGACTTAGCAGACCGTAACGTTCCCGGGGCAAAAAGCGTGAATAATTATTTTTTCAATGGTCACATGGCACTTGAAGGGTTGCGAAGTAAGTTATTAAGGTGAAAGATGAGGACAGAATGATTCGGGTTAAAGTTTACTATTTGTCATCTTGTTCCTCGAGTGAGTGGAACAAAGAATTCGATTATCTTACTTGCTGCCTCAGCTGAAGTCAATCAGTGACATTACCCATTCTGCCATTCTCCATTATCAACCAAGAAGCTGCTCTTTGTTTTTGATTCAAAGCCGATAAGCATTAACATGCGAGCGATGTTGCCAACTCATGGTGAAAGCTTCACCGTTACAATGGAGACGCCTGGTCGCTCAAGGCGTTCTGAGTAATGGATCGAGCACAGGCGGCTGCTAACCGATCGATTGACGGCTTTCGATGATATGTTTTCCCCATAGCAAAACATGAATTAAACGTAAGTTAAATAAGAAAACATGCTTATCATATGTAGCACATGAATTCATACAGGGAGGTTCGCCACATTTATGCATTTTTGCTTCGACCTCAATTTTCTGTGTGATCGATTGCCAGGGGTGTTGCTAATGTTTTGCATTTGTGTACGCGTCATATTTTATCACAAATCTCTGGGTACAAATTCCACCTTTCGTTCTCACAAAGCCAGTACAGATAAAACCAACCCTCGTTGTGTACGCTGTCAGGAAACCATTAGACCTACCGTGGGCTCCACTTCCACAAGCCATCACCTGTATTGTAGTATCTTGGAATATGGTAGGGTAGTGGGAAAACCTTGTCCATCCAATACCCTCGTCAAGCAAGCAAGTGTGGATCGGTCTTTTAGGGATACAAAGGTCACCCGAGGGTCACGGCGTAAATGTTTTACCCTAACAATGTGAAAACATTGCAAACATCTTTGAGGGAGAGGATTTTTCCCATTTTTTTAAATCATATGTTACGTTTTCATTCATCTCATTCGTTGTGAAGATGTTAACCAATAGTTAGACACTATTCGTAACAGAGCTTGACCACAACAACATCGCAGTCGTTAGGAAAGGCGCGCTTCCACGACAAAATGTTGTAGAACGATCGCCACAAACTGACCATCGCTGGATGTGAGCTGGGATAACAAAGGAAGAGGTTATAATTAAAATAATTATCGCAACGCACCAAGCTTTGCTTTTTTCATAAATCAGTTGGAAAAATCTGAGCTGCGAAATTCACCATTAACATCTCCCATTTGGCTTCTAAACTGTGGTAAGTGAGTTGAAAAATGGAATATCTTTGCACGCTGCTTTTCAACCCACAGCATGCATATTAATCTTCATGGAGCGATAAAACCAAAAAACAAAACTTTGAAAAAAACGGAGTTGTTGCGAGTGTTGCGTTCGTAGTTTGGTAAACTTTGATTTTTTCTTCCCTGTAAGGTTTCATTTGCACGAACGCATAAAAGTCGGCAAGAACTATTGACACACGTACAACTAATACGCAACAATATTAAAATTATTTTATATGCGAATAATTGGGTTTTCTTGATTCTTGGCTATTGTTGTCTTTTTTTGCAATGCACGAGAAAAGGGATGGTGGTAGCGACCACTAGTATACGTAGTCAAAGATCACTAGGATGGGCTAAGCACGTTTACCGGAGTTAATTTTAGCCTTCCTCACAGCAAATACAATCAGCGTAAAATGTTCCTAATGAAATTGAGAGAGAGAGAGTTTTGGCA
Organism: Anopheles arabiensis; assembly: GCF_016920715.1. NCBI lineage: Eukaryota > Metazoa > Arthropoda > Insecta > Diptera > Culicidae > Anopheles > Anopheles arabiensis. The sequence continues at coordinate 38,581,474 of NC_053518.1, forward strand.
CGAGCAGACGCCAAGCTTGCCGGCCTACAGCAGGCGCTTAAAAAATGCTTGAATGGGCTGTGGTAATCGCTGGATATATTACACAACGAGCCTGTTACCGGTGCAGGACTACGGGCATTTGTTGAGTGGTTTGTGGTGGCTTTTAAGTGCCTTTCAGCCTGGGGAAGCTTTAGTCTTTGTTGTTTTTGGCAGCACAACACACCGCAAATCACAGCCTGATCGAGATGGGTTGTTTTTACCAAGTTAAGGGTGTTTTTTATGCTTGTTTGTATTATTTGCTTTCATTAGAGTATTTTATTGCGTTTGGTACATCTGATGACGAGGTACAGTTTAAAAAAGTATCTGCCATTTACATGGTTCACTCTCCCACGGTGGCACGCTCAACCGACCGACGATCGCTTCCTTGGAGGGCTAGTAAAAAGCGCAACATTACAGGGTTTTCATAACCAATTTGATGTTGTAAACAAGTTGTCGGTTTTCGTCAAATGTGAATTTTGCGTCGTAAACCCTCAATCAACTTTATTCTGATGTTGTAAAATATGAAACTGTCGTTGTCAAGTTTGATTCCGGCGTACTCAGTATTTTGTATGATTTTATTGTTTTGGTACCTGAAAACTACCAAGGAATTGTTTGGATGTTACATAAATACCTTTAAAAAATAAGAAAAACATCGTTTTATTAATTTTTTTTAAGTAACATTAAATATATAAGCAATAAACCTATGTTCCCGGTATACATTATACAAGCTGTTGTTACGGCTGGTAAGAATTTGTTGAGTAGCTGGATAAGGTTTCTTAGCACTGGCTTTGTGTGTATTTAATGTTTATTTATTTATTTATTGTGGCCAAAATTGAAGATAAATATTAATATTGCACAGTTTTAAAATTAGTCTGTCTTTGATCGATTGACTTTTGCTACTGCCTCAAACTTTCTCGATGGCGCACTTTCTCGAACAACTGATCAGTCTTGACTGCACTTGAGCCTAGTTTTGATAAGCTAGCTGTTTCGCCTTTGGGGATATCTTTTGTCCTTATCTGTTTTACAGCGCCATCTGGTGCTTTCCTCGTAAGTTATTCGAACTGTCCTTGACAGCTCGATGTTTTGATTAACATTATGGCTACCCGCCTTGCAATTGACAAAAATTTGCGAAGGCGCGTGAGGGCCCGCACGTCATACAAGTTCATGGCCGCCATAGAGCCCTCGCATTAAAGAGCTTGCGAGCCTTGGCAGTGTTTTCGCCCTTATTTTTAGCAGTTATAATTATAGCACCGCGAGAGCAGGTACAACAGTGCGATTAGAAGCGAAAGAACTCCGTTGGAGCCAAAGCCTCTTCAAACTATTCAAACAACAAACAACAACATAACAGTGCGATTGGTAGCATACAAAACATCTAAATTTTGGCATTTTATTTTGCAAAAATCTACAAAAATTGATAAAGTTATCTTTGCGACGAACAGCATAAAAAAAATTTGTGTATAAAAAATTTAAGATTATTTTTTAAAAACCGTAAGAGTTCAAGCAGATTATACTACTCGCAACCCTCGCAATTATTGAAGGGTGCTGATAATCGCGAGCTAGATATCGTGCCAACACAAGCTCTGCAGTGGATTATGTCTATACTGTATCATTTCTCTTTAAGCTTTAAGTGAATGTCAGAGTGGAAAAGTAGTTTTTCTCGAAATATACTTAACTCTTTCCATTAGCAAAAAAGCCATCGGAAAACACAACGTTTTTTTACCGTTTCAACTGTTTTGCGCCAGCGAGTTATAAAGTATGAAGAAAATCGGATTAAAGTTTGATAATCCGCACAGCTCGTACGGTCTGGCAGTTTGCTTGTGCTGGCATGCGCCCACCAACTTATTGTAATTATTTAATGGACCGCATATAAAATAAAAATATACGCCATTATACGTTATCGAACGAGTGCCGGTAAATGGATTGCATTGGATTACTGTTCAATTGTGGCGTAATAGCAGCTTTTACGAAAAACCCCTCCTGCGTGCATGATTTACCAATATGGAAAAGGGATATGAATAAACTAATTCTAGATTCAATTATGATGGGTAGCTTCTTCTCCCGGCATCGCATCATACCAGCCATGGATTTTGTGTGACATTTTCCTTGGACTGAAACGAAATCGGCTTAAGATCCTACACAACATTAATTATTCATGTGGCATGAGAATGTTTAGTACGTCCGGGTGGCTCTCAGTAAGGAATGCGTACTAGATTGGAATGTTACCTTTTCTAAATGTCTCAGTATGTTCACGCTTCTTTCCCTCTGTCTGCCCTTATCACACAGTCTCTACTCTACTACCAGACTAGCAAAAAAAATTCGTTTGATCTTCCTTTTTGTTGCCGTCTTGTTGGACAAGCCCTCCTGGTGATGAACGGGAAAAACTGTCATCTTCCTGCTGGCTAGGAGATAAACCGTATCATATGTTAGCCGGAAAGATATTCATATGAAATTAATGTCTCACATTTTATCGTGTTGGGAAACCGGAGAGTACGAAGGGTACCCAGCACATCAGTAGCCAGATCAGATTTTCAATGACTTTGCTGCGGCATTTTAATCACTCGTAGCAGTCAGGCTTGAGTCGGGTTTAAACATTCTAACGATGTGCTTTATGAGATGGTCTTAACGGTTGGACGATTATGTGAAGCAGTACAGGAGTTTTCTGATTTCATTCCCAAGAATTTTCTTAAACATTCCACAGTGCTGTGCTTTCTACTCGGAGATCAAGATATTTATGATATTGATAGTTATATTTACTGATCCGGAAGAGATATATGTGTATGTAAAACATGCTTGCTTTAAAAAAAAGAGGAAAAACTATTAGTTCCTTGCACTAAAAGTTTTAAAAATCCATCCATACGCAAAAAAAACTTGTGAAGAGGCAAACGTAGTCCAAGAAGCTTGTTCCATAAGACAAAAAAACCGAACTATTGTATTTCTCTGAGACAGTCATTAGTGAATACGGAGAATGGGTTCAATGGCTGAAATCACATAATGGCGTCTTTGTGCCTTTTGATTCTCTTCGGTTTGCTTTTATTCCGTCTTTTGTCCAGTAGTATGCTTGCGTGTGCAGCTTTATTCCACCATAATGAACATAATTATCCATGGTATGTGAAATGTATTGATTTTGTAGACGCACGGCAATGGCTGATACATGCCACACAGGACGAAGCAGGGAAGCAGGACGTGCAGCACCGGTTTATTTTTTATAATGCATAACATGTTTACATTCTTTCTGGCACGCCAGTATCGTCATCTCGTACTGAATAAAACTTAATTTACTATACATTATATGCAACACGCAGCAAAAAATTGACCATCCTTGCGTTCGCTTACCATATCCACCGGTATCACGAATATTCGACACGTAGTTAATTTTCACAGCCATCAACGCTGCTTTTCTTTATCCTGCTGCACACGTGTTGGCCTGCTCTGCGTGTGTTGGCGTATGGCCCTGCATTCTTTTGTTGTTTACACATTTTCGTTCCAAGAGACAGTCGGCCTAGCTGGAAAGGCCTTTCCTCAATATTCCAAAAGCAATCGAAGCTCGCCACGCGCACGGATAGAATAGTTTCAACTATAGTCACTATCGCTATGCCAGCAACGGGACGATGTGGCAAACAGATTTATATTTTTTTTAATCATTTTTCACAGGGCTCAAGCTGAGCCATGCGCCGTCGTTATAGTGTTTCGTCGGTGGCGTTGGCTTCCGACGACGATGATTGCCAGAATTTAACGCAACTTTCGTTGAATTCACGTGCCAAGTCGAACGATTTATGTGAAGAAAGAAAACGAGAAAAAAGAAAAAGCCCGGCCCGGTGGAAGCACACGTTCTTGTCTCGTTACAAAAAACAGGGGAGGTGTTAGTCAATCCGTGACAGACAGGCAAAGATGCATAATAGTGCATCAGCAAGAAAGAAAAGCTATTTATCCCCCGATCGTTTCTTTTCTTTCGCTACCGTCGTCACGTCTGGATGTGTTGAAGTTGAAGGAGATAGAGAAGGAAAGGGGGTGGCAGGTTTTTCACATTAGCTGCCGTTGTAAGGATCGTAAAAAAACGGCAAGCTTTTGTGAACACGCTGCAACGCCTTGCGAGTTATCGGTCATTCAACCGAAACGCTTTGGAAGTAATTGCGTGCATAAGCCGGTGAAAACCTGGGAAAGAGTAAGGTTAGTGTTGGTCTCTTTTTTTGGAAGCATAAGTTTGTGCAGGGCCTGAACAAGGCCCGGTGGAAATAATTCATCCCGTTGCATTCAAAACTGCTATATATTAGCGAGAGGCACATAGTCGCTCAATTGCTATTTGGGTAGATTACTCTGTACATTCGGCAAGCGTATCGCGGAAATAGATGGAATTTAAGAAGCTACGTGTCAAGATTTCCCTCGCATAGCGACAAGCGTACGTTCGTAACAGACGTGCGGAAGGATTAAATATATCGTTCAGAAACTGTCGCTTGTGATTTCCAGTATCTGCAAGCTGACCATCAATAACAGTTTTTTTTTTCGCATAGTGCGAGCAACTTCTCTAAAGCTTCCACACATAAAGAACCAAAACGGACGATAGTCAAGCGATAAGGATGCCATTGCATCGCGTGACGAATATAAATCATCGCCTGTCATCGAGCGCCTGCGTCTTAATCAAGCACAAGCCACGGGGCAACACAATGTCCTGCCAGACCGAAGCACGGCGATATAACATCGCTACACCCGGTATGGAGAAGCGTGACTAAAATATTTCTAGACAAAGCAGCATTCTGTCTCCCGGAAGGAAGATAATGAACGTGCACATGCTTTGTATTGACGTGCAAACATAATTGCTACCCCTTATCACAATCGTTGTTTTTATTTTTATTTTGCTTGTTATTGAGTTCTGGTTTGATAATTCGTTTTCTTTTTATTTGCGCTCGCTCTGTGCTTGCTTTAGTAGAGTTTGAGAGTTTGTAATGCTGTGATGAATTAAATGGCCTTATCAAATGATTAAAAGTAAAAGATTCTATTTTTAGAAACATATTGTTACAAAATTGTTTTTTTTTTTCATTTTATAGGTAAGTTCTTTATGAAAAGAAGTTCAAAGAAATGTTGAGATTGGAAAGGCAATGCAAAGGCAACAATGTTGCAATGCAAATGCAACCGAAAAATAAACAAAAACAAACAAAAAGAAATGTTTGAGGTCAGACAGGTTTTTTTTGTCTGAAAAAAATTCAAATATTTTCACGAAAACTTACGAAAATTAAGATTATTATTAACATTTATTTATTTTTTCATTATAAATTTATGTTACTCGTGGCATTTCCATTAGTGGCATTATATTGTTCTATGCGAATCTATGCGAGCTTTATTTCGTTTGAAATAATTTTTAACATTTTTGTATAGAAGTTTATTGATTAACAAAAAACACTTCCTTCGTTTTAGTATACTATTTGAAAAATAAAAACAATATTGAAAAGAGTTGATGTTATCGATTCAATATTGCAAAAAGCTTTTTTGGGAAAATACCGTGTTTATCATTTATTAACGACTCTTGTGAAAAAATTATAAACAATAGGAGGATGTTATACACGTATGAAAGCAATTCAATTGAAATTATATGCAATTCATAAACATTTAATTAATGAGGATGACATGAAAGGAGCATTTCTATTACAGTCGGAATTCAATGGTTGAACGCTTTTTTATTGGCATGCAGTTGGAATGTTTAACGTTCGAAAATTGGCTGACAGTGCAATTTAAAAATTAAAATATACAGTGAAATGAACTATTTGACAGGTGAAATATCGGACAGGTTCAGTTCAGGGTTGGGGGCGGCACAACATTCGCTTTTGAAATTCTTTTAAAAATAATATCTTCTAAAGCAGAACATTCCCTAATTACGATAAATTATTAACTGTTGACTCAAAATTGACGAAGTACTCGATATTGAAGTTATTTAAAAGATTTAAACACGATTTTGTGCACGTTATTTGTTTACATTGCACATCAGCTGGTTGCTATGATGCTTTATCCGTACGGTGCATTTGAGATGGTTGGTGAGAATAATCAAAGTCTATATCAAAGTCTATATAATACAGAGGTCGAGTCGTCCAGAACATTTGATCAAAAAGCGTGGGAAAGTTTTGACAGCTGGATGAAAAAGCTTCAACAGTTTCATCGTAGCATACATTGAGGTTTTAGTTGTTGTGCATGCAGTGGTCTGAAAGCATTTTCGGCCATTTTTACATCGTTTGTTTGTAATATTGTACTTTAAAAAGTTGAGGAATATCAAGAAAAGATAGAATTATAGTGAAATTATCAATTACAACAAGATTAGTGCCCGAAATTACGACGAAATCTTGTGCAGTTCAAGAGGGTCAAAGCTAAGAGGCCAGATTTCTGATTGTGGCCATTTTTAAATGATGAATTACTGAAAAACTACTCCATGCCACGTTCATGAGAAAGAAATGTATAGTTAAACTAAGTTTTTAGCACAAAATGCACAATTAGCCCTAAAAGGTGTATAGTTGTTTGGAATCGTTTGTGAACGCTTTTTCATCTAACTGTCAAAATAAGCTTTCAAAATGGTGGACCAAAATCGAGCTATGCATCGACCTCTGTATTATATGGACTTTGGTCTATATAATAGAGAGGTCGATGCATAGCTCGATTTTGGTCCACCATTTTGAAAGCTTGTTTTTGACAGTTAGATGAAAAAGTTTGCGAACGATACCACACAACCAAACATTTTTAGTGCCAATTGAGCTTTTTCTGTACCAAATCTAGTGTAATTCTCCATTTCCTTCTCATTTACGTGGCATGGAGAAGTTTTTTCTCTTGAAGGGCGACTTGAAAACGAATCAAATCAGGAAACAAGCCTATTAGCTTTGGTTCTCTTGAGCTGCACATGATTTCGTCCTAATTTTGGGCACTGATCTTGTTATAATCAATAAATGTACTATAATTCTATCTTTTCTTGATATTCGTCAACTTTTTTAAGCACAATATTACGAACAAACAATGTAAAATGACCGAAAATGCAATCAGACCACTGCATGCACAACAACTAAAACCTCAATGTATAGTACGATGAAACTGTTGAAGCTTTTTCATCCAGCTGTCAAAACTTTCCCACGCTTTTTGATCAAATGTTCTGGACGACTCGACCTCTGTATTATATAGACTTTGAAAATAATGATCGCAAAACACGATGATGTGATGAGCATTACATTTTCATAGCCAAAAGTAAGCGACCTAATTAAAAAAACGTGTAATAATAATAATAGTTTAAAAAAGCATGAATATAGAAAACTGGATTTTTTAAAAATCTCATGGCCTATTGAGAAAAATTTCACATTTACTTCGAATGGAAAAATGGGCTAACTAAAAACTACATATTTAATAGTTGGCAGGAAATCAAAGCTCAACAGGTGAGGTCAGACTGTAATTGTAACGTAAATTATAAATTAGTATTTTTTTATATTTTGTGAAATTAAAGGAAATCAAACCTTTTTTGTCAAACCTATTTAATATTTAAATGTATTAAAAAACGCAAAATACGGTATTTTGTTCCAACTAAACTATTTGTTGTAAATTTATGTGAGATACCAGGCGTCCCCATCAAACAAACTTGTTGCTTAAAGCACATCCTTCGTTGATACGACCAAGCCGTATTGCTAAGACGTGCTTTTTAAGAGCAGGGCAACAATAGGGCAAGAGAAAACCGTTGATATGAAAAACGAATTATTCAATAACATTACTCTATCCTCCACAATCAAATAAAGGAAACCTTCATTAAGCAAACTTAATGTCACGTTCCACAATACATACTAATTCACTATTGTTTAATTACTTGAAACAAACCTGCTTAATTAATGCTTCTTGATGTCAAGAGCCTCGTAGTAAGTGCCAAAAGGTGATCTAACACATCCCACCAGAAGCACCCGCTGACAGTTTAATTTCAAATCATACAATCTCACACATACACACACAAAACATTTTAGATTTGAGTGAGGCTTGAGTGTTAACGTCCCGATACACGTTTCGTGCCACAAACAAGCCGACTCTCATCAAATATCGATTTGATGACAAGCGCTTTAGTCTCGTCTCAATCGTCACGCGGCCCAACGACCTTTCAACTTACAGTATGTGTCGCTTGTCTTCGCTTATTGAAACCAGCTCAGTGTTTGTCATCGACAGTCCTTATCAAATAGTATTCACCTGCACTTCCACCACGTTTTCGGTTCTTTTTGTTGGTACGTTCCTAATCGTAAGTTCTTACCAGCAGCGGGAATCTATCGTTTTCGCACGCCTGTAGCAATTTGTCATCGCTTCCGCTAACGGTAACCATGTACCGGACAGGTAGCAAACACGTTAACAACTTCTACCTTCCTTTTTTAGTATGTCCGGGTGTTGAGCTAGATGAATCTATCATTTTTTCCGAGCCTGATCAAGCTGCTAGTAGCTGATGCTGGAGCGTTCTAGGTAGTGACAAATCTCAGCTGGGCACAGATCAATGCTTTACTAGAATGACTTTTTTCATGAAGACATGCCTCTTGTTCCAGTACTGATGACTTAAGAAGGATTAAACAAGAAAAGAACGTAGAATCCATTCTATGGTGAAGCAACTTCACAAGGTACCGGGAAACAGCTGCCACGATTACCAGAAGTCACGCGTGTTGATGGTGTCCACTTGTTGATTAGTTACATTGTGCCTAGGGCGAGACTAGGTTTTTCGACTGCGCGATACATGCTCGTGTATGTCAGCCAGCCAGTAGAATAGGGTAGAAGTACCCTTCAATCGAGCACAATACAACCTTGATGTCAATGGTATTTCGTGATGTCACTTTATCATTACACGGACACTTATGCGGTGATAAAAAGTAAACCTTTATAAACCAGAAATGAGAACCCATTTGAAGATATTTAAGTCCGTGGGAGAAGTTCACGAGATGAAACATGGGTAACACTTTTGGGAATCATGCCTTGGCCTATATCTGTGTCATATCCTCTGCTCAACTGAAACACGAGATGTCACGAGCAGTGGCTTGTTTCTTATCTTAGAGCTCTCATGGTATCCTTTTATCATAACAGCTTTCAATGTTCAATGCCTGTTTTAAGAAGTTTGTCAGATGGCTAAGCATATAAATCAGGAGAAACGTTGAAAGTCTCGCCATACATCACATCACAACGCTTGCTACATAATGTTAAACCATCATACGAGTTGAAACAAAAAGCCTTTCTCACCATGAGGGTCGTGTATATCTCATAAAATTATATATTCCCTTCGAATTAGCATTAGATATGTCATCAACTCCCACGCACGGGTTCATGAGAGATCACGGATGTCAACGATACCCCTCATGAATTGTGACACCCCTCATTCTCACACTTTTAAAGCCATGCTGACAGGACTTTTGCGTTGAACGTCTTATGTTTTCTTGTCCTCCTCAACGGCGTGATGGTGTGATCGTTTCGTGAAACAATAAAATATTGTTTACGACATGCGGGAAATATCATGTTCCGCGCTGTTGCACCAGGATGATATACACATTCACCCAGTGCGAGCAGGGCTGGCGGTAATCAGCTTCCGCGAAATTGAATCTCCTAACCGCATGTTGTCTGATGGCATTAGGTTGGATTTACGACCTAAAGCATACGAGATGTGTTTAGAGGTGGTGCTATACCAATGCATTGTTCCTACTGGCGGAAGGTACTGATCTAATCGTATGTGTGTGTGTTGGTGTGTGTATGGGCTCTTTGTAATCTGGCATTAGCCGTGATGTCATGTGAAGACAACGGAAAGGAAATCTCCGCCGCTATTCCGTGAGCGCATCGAAAAAAATCTCATCATTCTCGTGTGTCCTATTGCGACCATCCACACTTGAGGCCTCGTGTGGATGCTCACGTGTGTGTGTGTGTGTGTGTGTGTGTGTGTGTGTGTGTGTGTGTGTGTGTGTGTGTGTGTGTGTGTGTGTGTGTGTGTGTGTGTGTGTGTGTGTGTGTGTGTGTGTGTGTGTGTGTGTGTTCCTCGCAGTAACCTGTCTAAAGCAGCATCTTAGCCCAACGTTTTCAACCTTCCCATATCACGCAGCCGAAGTTTTTAAAGCCACATTCCCACAACCTAGGTAGAACATGAGGCATACAATGTTTACTGGCATGCCGCTCCCTTCCATCCCCCCTCCCACCTTCTCTAGGCAACCAGCCAGCGTCATCGTTAGCTCGCTACTGCCTTCCAATTGCTGCCATTTGCATTAACACTAGGGTTGGAAATTACAAAAAAAAACTTTTGCCAACAAGTACACCATCTCGAAAGGTCGCCCTACTTCAGTCATGTAGAGGTGCGTTCTATTTACACCCCGCCAGCGGCATGAAGTACAGAAAATCCTCAGTCAAAGCGTTTCATGCAATTTACCACATCGGAACACATTGGAAAGCGAAATATTCGTTTGCCGAGAAGGATCATTAATTTAATTTTCTTGCTTTTAGCCACCAACCACTTTGCTCACACAGCACGCTTGTTTCACGAACGGTGCTAATGGCTAGTGGGTTTTCGATATTTTTTTGTACGAGAACAACTTTTTTTAAACTCACGCGTGGTGAAAGATGAAATTGAGTGATCGTTTAACGACTGCTTTTTCACAGCAACCACTAGGACGGATGGGAGTTGCATTCGTTCCAAAGGCTGAGAGGTAACAAGCTGTTATGAGACTTTTTTTAAGCTACTGGGAATGAAAATCTTTCCCATCTAACCACAGATAACCAGATTCTGGGCTCGTTTTTAATGGATTAATGACAATCGGCTGGTAATTGGCATTTTTGGAGCCGCAGACGACAATCATGTATCTACCCATTATTCAACCGATTGGAAGCATTTGAGTGACATATGCTTTTTTTTATTCAGTAGGAAGTTTTTCAAACTTAAAAACCGGCAAACTAGCCACAGCTTCCGTCCTTCTATTACCACAGAACATCAGTTGGGATTGAAGTCGACCAAGCCAGTGTAAAATTTGGTCGTCCCTTAAAGACTGAAAGCCAGCCACAAGAAAGATAGAAATCAAATCAAAAGTTATGTTTCCCTAAGTTGCCAGCTTTCTGATAAATCGTGAAATAATGTTTTTAAAAAATCCTTCAGAATAACCACACTCAAAAAATGCAATACGAAAGAGTACAATAGTCATTTGTTGACAGTGACGTTTGACATTTTATGTGCGGTACAGCGTAATGATGGCTTTTCATTTTTTGCCAGAGCTCTCAACAATCTTGACTAGTTACGTTGGCAGTTTTGCTCTTTCATACGCTCACACAAGTACACAGTCTTTCTCTAAAACTATGAAGCATTAAACAAGAAAGATTGACCCTTCTCGGTGACCGATTTTTGCATGGACCAAACTCCTTACGAAAGCAATCTTTTAATCGAGTTGTTCTGGCTTTGAAATCTAAAAACGAACGATTTGAGATTTGTTTTCTTTTTGTTTTGTTTGATTTTTCATAGATGCTTTTTTACGGTTTCTTACTTTTCTCGTCACAAGCTGAGGAAAAAAATGGCGTTGACTTTCAGCACTGGGCAGCGGACGTTATAATCAGCATTTCTGGCCGAGCACTTTGGTCCCATTCGGCAACTGAACTTATTCGATTCTCGGGACGAAAATCAAGGGGTTTCCCTGCAGAAGAATGAAAAACCCAAATGAAACGCTGCCCTTTCCACATTTTAGATGCCCGGTAGAATGTCGAAGCAGGCTCCTGGAGCTAAGTGGGGCTTTAAGACTTGCAAATTATCAAAGTGTTTTCAGTTGCGGCGGAAACGATTTTCGATTGCGAAGAAAATCAGGGCGTCCGGTGTAGTTTCCGTTCGTTATCAATTTGGCAATGCTAATCAAGTGCCCACGTGAGTTTGACTTATTGCGTGGTTCAAGCTGTTTTGGGACGTGTAGGGGACAGATTGAGCGTTGATCATTGCGAGATTGGTTTTAATGAATTGTGTTTTTTTTGTCTGTTTTCCGTTTCAGGTAAGCGATGGCGCAGATGCTGGCAAAAGCTGCAATTTCAGAAAGAAATGACATTTTCTTCTACAACGACTATTGTGGCAATGTTTCAGAAGCAGGATCAGGCGGGTCTATCAGGTGAAAGTGTTTATTAAATGTTTGGATGTAGCTGATTTTATCCGATTAGAATCCGTTTTTTCATTACAATTTGATTCACTTGAATCTAATATGTTCCTGGAAGAGGCTATTAAGGATACTTCATTTGAATTCATAGGTCGACCGTACTGAATTGTGGCATGTCGACCGGGATGTTCAGAATGAGCCGATATTTCAAAGCCCTCTACGTAACGCAATTAATGTCATGCAAGCCTTTCTGTTTTCTTACAGTTGTGATTCTATTTCTTGTACAATGAGGGACAGAAAAACTGGTCATCATACAGCGCAATCATACAGCACCGGGTGTGCTGATGCAGTGCGCCAGTACTCGATGCGGTGTGAAATTTGGTGTCTCGAAATCATGACTTATGACACTCCCTGTTCTAAGTTCCATCGCCACTTGGCCCCTTCTTCTAGCCGAGTGACACGATGACTGATATCTAACACGCTTACACACACTCGAATGAAGAAAAGATGAAGCTTACATGGTGCTTTTGGTAAAAAGTTGACTTGGTTTTTTCATATTCACCCTGCTAAGTGGAGACGTTCCATCAGCGAGGGTGTTGAGTCTTGGGACTTATGCTTAGGCTGGTGACATTACGATAAAGTGATAGTGAAGCTGAAGAATAGCTTCAACAGTAAACCACAAAAAATCTACCTGTCCATTAACGGTAGCAGCTGTAACGACGGAGGGTGTTACCACAGAAATATTTGACAGAACAAGTATTAAATGCATAAATTGGCTAAATATTCAAATTTACCTTTCAATTAGAGCAAGTAAGCAAAAATCAAGTATCTAACCTATTTGTTAAAACAAGCTTCAAACTTGCACCTCGTCAATTGCTATCATAGATGTACACTTCTGTAAACATGTCATCGTTACGATCATTGAAAAAGTACCATGGCCGGACGCCCAGGCGGGGGCGATCCCGTGGTACAGTCGTCTACTCGTACTACTCCATAACATGCCTATCATTGATTCAAACCTACAATAGACCGTTTCTCCGTAGCAAGGATTGACTATTCATCTGCATGGTATTGAGTTTATGTCTCATATGTCTATATAGACCGGCATGTCCACGTGGAACGTTACGCCAAATAGAAGAAGAAGGCCAGGGATGCCCCTGCTGTATGAAACATTCCATCGTGGTACACAGGTTCTTTCGCGCCATCCGTACATGCAACACGGTATGTAGGCCTATCGTTCGTACGCACTACCTTCTGCACTAGACCAGGCATCAAAATAGGGACGATATCACTTTTATCCAATCCGGTGCTGCTCTGACCGAAGTTTGGCTGCAGTTTTCCAACGCTAAGTGTACTAGTTACCTTGTGGTACGAACTTGGCACCGTTCGCACAGAAAGTTTCTGACCAGATCATGCCAAGTCGTGGGATATATCACATAAAATATTTATTTCATTGCGTACTTGTTTTTTTCTGCATTCTTCCACTGATGATACTTGCTGGGATTTGTTAGCCAACGACATTTAAGCTGTTTTTAGTTGGTTTCCAACTAAAACGGGGCACCATGTTGCACATGATACGTACAAAAACCATACTCGACCTACGGGAGGCATATCTGCTACAGTTGGTTTTTTCAGCAATGCACCGTCCCTGCACACTCTGCAAGATCAAGGACGTATACAGTATAAACTTGGCCCCAATGTTTGGTGTTTTTGCATAATCATGTCAACAGTTATGGTTTCGGTGAGTTGTTCTCCAGTGGCTGCACTAGCTGTGGTTATCACGGGGTTGCTACCCGGGTTGCAATAAAGATTGCTTGGATGGCCATATTCAAATCCCATCGCCACATTCGCTGCACACACACATACAAAAATGCTCTATGTTGTGCCTACGTAACGTACCAACACTTTGAAGGGTTATTCAGTAGCACAGTATGTACGCGCATTGGCTGGTTTGTCCAAACCACAGTCTCTGTTTTGTTGTCCTACCATACATCATCGACTATTGGATCATGTTACAGCAACAGCATCCGTTCGAAGCCAGCAAGTGAGCATAAATATTTGCTTTTTGTTGTACCGTTTGATGCTGGCACTTTTCGGGGTTTCGGGGGGCAGTAGCTTTCACTCGGTTAAGTTTACACCCCGTGTAAAACGGAACGGCGCTGTGACTTGGAGCAAACCGTCGTGCCATTAGCGGTACTCGAAGCGCACAGCTGTCCGCACTAGCAAGGGACTGGACACGAAACTACCTCGAGTGGTTTTATCGTGGTATGGGTGAAAAAAATCATTACCATACGACTTGTTGCATGTCGGTAAGCAGCCAAATTCACCAGCAGCGGTAGCTGATTTTTGTTCCGATACTTTACCTTCCCACAGAAACAAAAAACCACCAACCAAGCAGCGCAATGAGCAAACAATGGCATGGTAATTGCATACCACAGGTGCCAGGAGGTGTGAACCTACTGTGAACATTAATTTTAAACAACAGTTGATGCATCTTCTTACGATGTGCTAATGTTTCGAAAAAGATTTCTGTTTCACGGTGTATGCCACACCCCGAGGAAGAGCACGCAGTACAACAAACGACTCGTATAAGCAAAAAGCACCATCGTAACCGTTACTTTACAAAATCTACAGTATTCAGAATCACTTATTTGTCTCGAACGACCCATTGCACCGGACATCGTTGCATCCTTTGAACGCTCATACGCTCTCGTACCGCAGGTTCCAATCTCATCTCATCAGTTCATGTATAATAACACAAAATGTGCCTCGAATACCCTTCCCGCAGTTGTCCAGTATTGGTTGACGGCAATGCCCGATGAACAACAGCAACAGTTTTTCACTTTTCTCAATGTTTTCCCTTGCCAACGACGGATGGTAAAGCGGTCCACCCAGACCGTGAACAAGATGGATCAGGTTGGTGATGGCATGTGCGCGCTCCCGGCAAAGGCGGTGTCGCTATTTTCGATCGAAAAGAAATTATTGTTAATTGAAACCTTCACATTTCTCACAGGACACTGGCGCCGAGTCACTCGTGTGCGGTAAGCGGTCGTCAGTGACTCACACATACTCGTTAACACAGACTGTCCCGCTAACTTTTGGATCGATTGAATAATGCCCAAGATCGCCTGTTGGTGGTCCTTCGCTGCTATGCCGGTGATGGCGTGCGATGGTTGAAAAGTTTCTATTGCTTGCTTTAAGGTGAGGTGAACAGTGTAAGTTGGGGATGACTCGAAACGGAACCGTCTCGAGATGGCTGTCGTATTGGACGTTCAAGTGGATGTAGTTCAATGACCGGACTCTGCGACTTAATAGTACTAGTCGTTGAAATTCAATATGAGAGAAATAGAAGGAAAAAGGCAAAGTGAGAAAAAAAAACGCTCGTGACATTCAAGACGAAAACAGCATCGAGATTTTTCCGAAAATATGGTAGAATATAATAGCATTAGAGGCAGGCCTTGACCGACATCGGTTGTTGAGCCAAAGAAGAAGAAGATAATAGCATTAAATCACTTCAAATCTCCATTCTTTTGAACTGGATTGTTCATCTAGAATGTCTCGTTGCACTGAGTTTATTTGTAAGGTTATTGAGTTTATCGTTCATAACCAGGACTAACTAAGCAGTTTTTCTATTGAACAATGTTATTTTGCTTAAGTGGAGCGAACCAACTAATTTATAAAACAATTATTTGAAAGTTAAATTGAACAGATCAGCAGCACGGCCGGGCCTGCTGAACAATGAACAATAATTGAGCAGGCCAGAAAACCTTGACCATTGGAAATTGAATTCCTTACAACAAACATCTCAACGAAATGATCTTTTAATCTCAACCAAATAATTTGGGTGCTATAGAAGTGTAATTTTATTTTTTTGCTTATACTATCAAAAATCTGATGCTTCAATTTGAAATAAGACTCTTTTTATTTTTTTCAATTTAATCGAACTATGTTAATTCATTTTCTTCCATTGAAGCAAAACACGCTCGTTCCGGTATGCGAAAAAAAGTCATGAATTTTAATGTAGCTTCACGCGTATCACTAACCACTGTATCGGGCTCGGTTCAACGCCTTGTCCTATGAACCGTGCAACACAAAATCCGTTTGTTTGTGAAGCCCCTCCAGCGCCCTACGGTTGGATGCTCATTGTACGCTCCGTGTGTTTGATTGTTCTTGCTTTTGTTAGATGAGAGGAAACTACCTCTAAGCGTCTAAGAAAACAAACAATACAACACAGTGCAAAGAACAATATCGATCGTAGGTCGAAGTTTCCGGCATCACTTTTATCGCATTACGGAACGCTGCCGATGCCACAAATGCTCATTGAAGAATGCTGTTTCGCTTCGGAGAAGGAACGGAATTGGAGGTCGACGAATCCTACACGACTGGGTAAACAGCGACAAAATTGCCAATCCTTCGCACGAACGCGTGCATCTGCCTAAAGCACGGTTCTGTTCTATGACGGTATATTTACAGTGTGACTCGCAGGCGTGAAGTGAGTATGATCAAGTACTTTTTTCAACCGGGTTTGAGTTAAAAGTAAAATATGAAAAATAAATGAACATCAAATTTCTAACATGTTATCGTATGCCTTAGCACCCATCCATAACATAATGATCTCAGAACACTACGGCTCTACCGGCAACTGTACCGTGTTGGGAGAATGTAATGTGAAGAAGAATCGCTTTTTTCCTTCAACCTCCGGTATAAGAGCAAAGAACACGCCAGAAGACCGTTTGGTAGGCCAAGAAACGACACCGTCATTTATATACATGACCGTGCGGATCACGTCCTCGTGACAAATGTGTTCGCAACGCGGTAAAATGAGAAACCAGAGCCCTTGTTTGGGTACGATGAAATGAATTTCTCTCGAACATGGCCCCTCTTGCAGCCGTGTTTGAGGACAAGAGTGTGCATCAAAATTACATCCTACCGCGCTACACGCTCACCATTTTGACACCATTCACTGACATTACCGAAGAAGCATGTGCGAACACGCATGCTTTCGTTTCAGGAGGCTTTCCGTTTATGTGGCGTTCCGTTGGCTCGTTGACTGAGTTCACGGCCCTGCTATGTCAGCTTGTAATCAGCCAAGATGTAAAATGTACACCTTTGATGCTTACCATTGGCTTGACAATATAACCTTCTACCGAGAACGAAAGCTTCATGATGACTATCGTTCTTGGTACACGTGGAGTTTGTGCGTGCGGCGAGCTTTCGGATTGTGATTGCAGGTTTGTGGAAGCAAGGAGCTGCTTCTGTAACCTCTCATGCATCTTCTTGGCCCGCAAAGGTCACAGTTCCTTTGCACAAGAGGCACATATGCTAAATACCTCATGATTGTGCACCGATGCGTAAGGCGCACATTTCATTAACATGCAATACCGAACACCTGTCAACTTGTGAACGATTGAAATCACTCGCTTGCACAGATACGAGACTGGGAAAACCTTTTCCATTCGCTCTTTCTCCACTTCTCTCGCTCTCTTTTGCTCTTCATCTGTTTTCCTGTATAAGAAGGATTCTATTACCTTGGCCACCTACTCATGACAAAAGTCCAACGTATATTTGCGGTGAAAGTAAGCCATTCATTGTAAGTTACGACAAATGGAGCACGTGAGGCGCAATCACAACCGTCAACCGTTTGGCAAAAATATGCACCAAATAAATGACAAATGTTTCCATCTCTCAGGGGATTAGCTCTAGCCAAAATAAATGTTTACCATAAGCTTCGTTGGCCACCATTAGCCATATTGTGACTGCGAGAAGTCTGGGATGCAACAAATGGAGTGTGTAGGATGTGTTAGATTCCTAATTACACGTTTGCGCACTACCAACAACTACCAACTCGCACTGGACGCGATGGCGAAATATAACTAACTAACTAAAAAACCCGGTACGAATACCTGGGCTGCTAACTTTTGTTCGCATTTGGCTACAGTACTCGTAAACTTTGCTAATCGCTGTCACGGCGCTTTGTCCAGTGGTGGTTGTGACATTGCTTCACCCAATGGAGACCATAACATACTGTTCGTTACCAGGAAGTGCAAACGCGCACGCCGTTTGTACCGAATGGGAATAGTTGTTTCTATTTTTTAATATGACTTTTTGTTTGTCTTTTCTGGAAAGAAAACAAAAAGGCGCTTCTAATCCCTAATCTGCCAACTGGTCTCGTAAGTATAATTCGGTACTCTCATCCTCAGTATCGGCAATGCGCATTGCTTTGCTTTCGTCTTTGCCTCAACTGGGAGAGTAAGTCAAAACATTTACTTTCACCAGGACTACCATCACTTCAACGTAAAACAGCGTCCCTTATCTGTAATGAGTGATGAGGTGAGGGCGTTCGTGTACTTTTTGGATGGTAATGCGCCCTAAACAAGCCCATTTCGATGCTTCGGCTAACATTATTTAATGCAGTTCAAACATCCCAAAACCCACTATTAACGTGATTTATGTTTGACCGCAATCAGGCTCCATCGACCGGGTTTTGGGGCTACGGGATGCCACAGCAAAAAGGCTATAGGCCTAGAAACCGAACCATTCGGAGAGTACACCCTTCACCATGCCAGTCTACAATAGATCCAAGACGATTAAAAAAAAAAATATCCAAGACTTACAGACATTATCTTATCGGGGACGTAATCCTATCATAAATTGCTACCTCTTTTGCGCAACCTATGGCGCCTCCGTGCTTAGCTGAGGTACGTGAAGGACACGGGTGCGATTGATTGTTACATTCTCTTGTACTGCTGAAACGACGATTCCCGAGGAGATGGGTTTACACCTGAGTGTGACACACTTACTGCATCTTTTCGTACACACTGGAGAGTATAGTCAGGTTTGACAATGAGCAGGAAAGGATAGACTGGTGGAGAAAATATAGCAAAACAATAGCGTCAAAACAAGAGTTGATGGTGCGGAAAACGGATGCTTCTGTCTGCATTATGAATCATGTCAAATCGAGGATCAACTCAACTGGGAAGCGATAATAGAACGACAGGGGGGGATTTGTGGAGTCGCTCGTCTCAATAGGATTTTACTGACTTCCGCTGGTACTTTCAAAACGGCAGAGCGTATTGGTGACATTTAATTTTGCTGTAGCAAAAGCACCGCCCGCAGTGTAACGTAATGCGTCACACACAGCTCCGAGTTGTTCTACTCAAGAAAAGCGACCTGTTCATAGCTTCAAGCATTTTTAAATTAATTTCAACCTCGCTATTTGATCGCGAGTATTACCATTTTTGTCATTCTGCTGTCACCCTGACAACCTCATGCTCTACGGTCAGCTAATTGTTAAAAAGCTGCAAAAACGCCAGCGCTTCACGTGAAAAGGATCCTTTACGGCAGTATTACGGAAAATGTAATTGAATCCATTCGTCTTTTACCACGTTCTCCGAACCAAACGTTTTCCGAACGTGAGAGAGAGAAAGAGAGAGAGAGAGAGAGAGAGAGAGAGAGAGAGAGAGATAAAATTAAATGGCAGAGCTGGATGAAATTGATAAAATCAACTACACCCCGGCTTTTGAGTCGAAATGAAATTTAACAGTAAAGAGGTCTTACTTTGTGCGATCGATAGTTTCTTCAAGTGGCGCACAAGTTAATTACTCACCAGAGAGGGCCGGAACTGCTTTTTAAGCAACAACTGCAACGCGGGTCCTTCTCTGGGGGATTATAAATATTTTATCGATCAGCAATAAACTCGTTTTGTAACCAAACCAGTCGTTGTTGGATGGTGTTTCTACTCTCCCCACACGTATTCGCTGTTCTGATCAGTTCCATTTTTTAAATAATTTTTATACAAAAAAACAGCATATAACTTAAAACACAAAAACGGACCAGCAAATTTATCTATCTACAAGAAGATTCTGTGTTCTTAACTGAGGAATCTGCCATCCCTGACTAAGGGAAACAGAAGTTTGGCCGATACAAACTATGCTCTACAGCAGCATTCTTCCGTTTGTTTCAAGGCTTCGTTTTCTCACCCGTTGTTGGTATCATGCTTCTTCAGTACAGGAACCGACACCAGGCCCAAGCTTAAATATCAATAACTGAAAAGTCCTGCCGCTACTATTACTGCTGCTGTTTCTATACACTAGAACTAGACTCGGAAGACGAGAACAAAATTAAACGAAACGAAAATGACAGAATTCCATCTAGATTCTTTATTATGAGAAGGCTGCCTGATTTCTTCATTTCTTTTTTTACTTTTTTATTTCAAATAACAAGAGGCAAAATGCGTGAGTAAAATATGAAGCTATTGCGAGCTTCCGCTAAAGATCCCTTCATAGCGCACCCAGCATCTACTGGTAGTACCGATTTATTTTTGTCTGCTTCCAGGGAAAACTGGTCCGGTCGGGTTGGACAAATGGTTTCCGAAAAGGGACAGCCAAGCAAAAAAGAAATACCGAGGTGAAATAAAAAGCATAACTTTTTTCGCATGATGAATGGGTGGGTTGTTGTACCGTTGGGTGGAATTGTGCGGATGGATGTTGCAGGAAAATGCTACAACCCGAATTGAAAAGTTTCAACAAAAAGGAGGCACCGCACAAACAGGAGGAGTAATTGTATCGAGTTTAAGAATCCGTTCGCAGTATCAGGAACAGAAGCTGCTGTGTATTGAGTCTATTGGCAAGATTCACAATGTGAGACTTTTTGTTTGTGGGTTAGTGAGATAGTTATTAATGAGCCTCTATTATCGTTGCAATAGATCATCGCCCTGCAAACAGCATTGTTGATTATGAATAAATGGTATGTGCTTTGCTAAATTTATTCCATCTTACCGATGATACACAGAGCGGATAAGACTAGTAGCTTTTTGGATGTCTTATTTAATGAATAATTTGGCATCATTTGTCAACCATATGTTCGTGAGATGACTGTCATCTTTTGTACTTCAACCTTCCGTAAAACGAACGAAAAGGCAATTTATGGCTAAAAGATGTTTATTAACTACCAAACGGGAGAAAAACGCACTTGGGCACAAACGCATGGTAAAAAGAAATTAATAAATAAAGAAATACATCACTTCACAAAGTGTTTTTTTTTAAATAATACTTTATGCTTCAAACTTTCAACCGCCGAGTGAGCAGTTTTTTGCGTTTTCACCTTATTTAAAGGTGTCCCGTCACTCGTGACTGACCCGCATGAATCTCGAACAGTGAGATACCATTTATTATACCTGCATATCAATTCCCAGCGGTTTCTGTCATCCGGAGAGCATTCGCAGGATCTTCCACACCGGCTCGGTGGAGAGTTGTGGGAGAGTGGTTTAAAATCGAAGCAGAAGCAAACGGCGAATCGGGGCACTAATTAAAATTTTACTCCCGAAATTCGTGGTGCTTTTCATTTCTGTGTGCGCACACACGTACACACAGGCGCCAAACAAAAATAAAACTTAATGCTTTCTACATGGCCTTCTCTTCATCTTGTTAAGCCAGGAGCGGTGTGTGTGTACGTGCCGTGGGAATTGAATAATACTTCTCTCACACACAAACAACGTGCCTCTTGCTTCTTTTTTGTATCTTCCTCAACACGAGGTCCGGATGCGCAGCATTTCAATCAGAACTTGCTCGAAACCGGTTCGTTTGAAATGGTTTTCGCAGGTAAATCGGTAATTTATTCTTGCACATTCATTGCTGTCCGGTTAACATTTGGACACTGCCCCTCGGAGAAGCATGGTATAGGATGCTGGGTGTTTTGGTGAAACGAATATAGGAAGCTCGTTTGCGGAAGATTGGTTATTATGTTTATGATAATGTGCTCTTCCCATGCGGTGTATTGCGTTCTGTGTACATATCGAACCCAGAAAGGCATGGTAGTTAATAGTTCAGAAACGGAAGAAAGGACAAGCAAAGCCTTCAAACTTAACTATTGTTTCGTAGGGTGTGAAAGCCTTCTCCGCCAAAATCACAATAATTTTTATTAGCAGGCGACGCCATCGATGCCCAAGCATTTCCGAAGAGGTCAGGCTAGATATTTTGTGGCCAGAATGCTGAGTATCAATTTGCTTCTTGTCCCCTGTATCGGCGGTCGCCATCTGCGGTCGTACAGCTTCAGTGTTGGACCATGGTAATGCCAAACAATTTGTAGCGCCCAGTGTATATCGCCAGCAAAGGACCTGCTGTCCATTGTGGGTGAAATACTCTTTGCACATGACTTGGCAGCACATAACTGGCGTTGTGCACCACCCAGCTCAGCCTGTAGAATGATAACGACAATGGGTTGTTTTCAATGTTTCAACCAGAAATCCTCCTCACACACTTACGCCCTTCACACAAAGGGTGAAGAAACCCCTTGACTGCACAAAGCATTGAAAAGCGCTTCGATAACCCGAAGCTGTAGTCCCAACGTTACAGCAAATTTACCTGATCTCTTATTATCATTATTATTTTGTGGTGAATATTTTATCCCATCACATGGTTCGGCTGACTCGGAGGCGCTGTCTCAATGTATCATTATCACTACCAGACCTCACGAAGCACGACGTTACACAGCAGGTTGGGCCTAAAACTTTGAGGTTTTGCGTTACCTGACACTGGATTCAACTGACAGCTATCATTGAAATCCTAAAATTTCGCCAAACCACATGCGTAAACGGGGCAAGAAGCGTGAGAGAACTTCACACTCCATACGCCCTTACAAAAAGCACCATTATCCGACGTGTAATTCAAATGCAGCAAGTTTAAAATTCAAATTATCGGCCCGACCGAACAACGATCGTAATCGGCAGAATGGAAATTACGGTATTAATAATTCAACTCCGAAATACTGTCGGGATGACTGAGGCAAAAGTGGTGATGAGAAAAGCAGAGTCAGAACCTGCCACGAGTATCGGGACACGAAAAATGTACCACGGGAGTTATATTGTTTCTTTTTCATCACTCAATCGATGTTTTAGTGCGAGCATGTGTGTGTTGCCACTAATGGCCGCGGAGAACAAGAATTATGGGTGCAAAGTATGAGTATGTGGTTTCGCGGAATTTGCCAATCAACGCGTTCTGAATATCATTTGCATATTGATTGACTCACACTCATGGATTGCTGCTGTAATCGTGCCGGCGAGGTACGTATTTCAAACACTGATAGTGGGATATGATATGGTAAGGAGGTTCTAGGGACTCAGAAGCAGGGAAGAAGCCTGCATCAGCGAGAAATGAGATTTTTTATAAAATATTTTATTAAAAACGTGCTTAGGTTTGTTTAGGAATGTGTGTTACGGTTACCCATGGTCCGTGTAATTGAAATATTTCAACTGCGTTTCACGTAATTGCGTTTTTTTATCGGACTGTGCGTATATTTGACAGTTTCTGTTTTGTATGTATTGGTGCGATTAGGATAGCGGGAAAAGATCGATCAAATTGATACAAGAACCGACACACCAAGAGCAACGGTTTTGCGTAGCACACAAAAGTTTCGCGTTATAATTCAATAAAGCAGTTTTAAGTAAAACATAAAAATTAACACAACGTAGGGGTTTTCGCGATCAAGGTTCTATTTAACATTAGTATTTACAAAAAACAACGCAGAAATTCTATGTCAATCACAGCATCATTGTTTCCAATAATGTGGAACACATGGTTCGCAAACAAACTTAGTATATGGCTGCGTTTATCTGCACTAATGCCATTTAGTACAGGCAAACGCAACAAACCGAACAATAACGTTGACGAAGACGGACACCCTGAAATTGCAACGCTAATTCGCTGGTGCAGAATGTGCCAAGCATCAGCAACTCTTCTGCAGCCAGCGAATTTGTGTTCCAGGGTATCTATTGCAGGACAAAACGAACATGACGGAGATGGGACGCAGTTCATTCGATGCAGCAGCTCTCCATGGCTGATCTTGCCGTTTACCAGCAAGAAGAGCGTGCTTCGTTGAAGGGACGATAAACAGGAACGATGAATATTGCGCCAAAATAGCCGCCAATTCACTGACGGATTTTCCAAGACTACCTTCGGCTCAAGTAGCACTTCCGTCAGTATTTGGCGAATCCAGCTTGTCGTGATGGCCTATGATGGTGGTTGATAGCCAAGTTGCTGTATGACGAAAGAAGATCGCTAGCTAGCTCAAAACTTCCTGTCTATGGATAAGCCTAGATAAACGAAAATTTTGCAGCTTCTTGTGGATATGTTGCATTTCAGCACACAATATGGGTTCAGTTTCATATAAAGCCAAAAGAACACAACTACACTTCGTGTAATTAGTACTAATAAATCCATCGGTCTTCGTGAAATTTCGCTTTTTCATGTTCACAAAAACGTATCTCGTGGGTGGAAAGGCAAAATGGAAGGTAATGATGGGTTGGTCTGCGGGTTAACGTTTATTAGTAAGACATCGAAGCATTGCATGAACTGTTATTGTAAATTGCTCAACATCTCGGATCGGATACAAAATAACCCTAGCAAAGCAATCTTCACAGCATCAATTCCAGGAATCATGTAACTGCTAGGTGTGTTGGCTTGTTTTCTTTTATTCTTTCTATATCGTACAGCCTGGGTACATGGCAAACCGTAAAACGATTTAACGATACTCTTCTTGAAACAAATGCTTCTTTGCCGGAAAAGCTTGCTCAACTAATGAATGCTACCAGTCGATTATCTTTTCCAGTTAAATGTTGGTGTGGATGTGTGTTTTTCCTCGCAATGTTTCTAAGAATCGCTGCAATAAGCTTCCCTGGCTACTTTACATTGAGCTTGTGTCGAACCTGGCCTTACCAGCTAAGAAACAGAATCCTTCGTACGGACAATCGGCCTAATTACTAATTTCTTTAGCTTTAGGCTAGCAGTGCTTCGGTTGAAACCAAGTACTAATGTGCGCCGCTTCCAATAGTCAATGCGTCGTATCCAGTGTGTTTTGCCGAACAAAAGTCCCATTACAAATCAAACAAAAACTCGACCGTTGCTGATGTTTGTGGACGCATGTGACCGGGCGGTGAACCCCGTTAGTATTCCCCCCCGGGTCTCTTCCAAACGAAGAGGCTTCGAAATCTACCAAAAAGGTAATGACCGAACAAACAGAAGAAGTACGAAAAAAACATCAGCAACGCATTCTTGTGTCAAAATCCATTCGCTTGATGTTTTTGCCTTTTTGTACCGTCAGACAATGGATGCGAGAAGATGGCAAGATAATGGGACAACACACGAAACGCCCCAAGATGAGCAAAAGATGAGAAGCCTTTTTGTTGTTTCGGGTGAAAATTAGAATCCAGAACCCAGAAATGACACCGTGAAAGGAGCCGGGCCAAAAGGGTATGTGAAAAAATAACACACATACACACACACAAAATGTCGACAAAAGAGAGAACAATGTTGCGCCTTGGATGTGCTTTTGTATCGAAAAGATGTGTACGGAGAGCAGGAAATGTTTTATGGTTGGTGTCCTGTAAGGGAGGGAAGTGAGGTTGGTTTTGTTGCCTTAGATTTTACTCATACTGCTTGCTGTTGCCAGTTTGTTCAGGGTTCGGTTGCAATTACCTTGGCACTTCGAAAAAAATACGTCCTCGGTCAAAGATGGAGGCACTTATATAAACAAATCCATTTTCAAACGAAAGGTTCATACGCTGCCTAAGAGTAGACAAATCGGCCATCCTGAAACCAGGCGCTGAACCAGGCGCCAGGCGAGAGCACCACCATGGCAATGTCAAAAATCATCTCTAGAGGGCGTCACGGGGCGTCCTCTTCTGATTGTCGTTTGAGCTTGACTCATACAAGCCCGTAGAAGAGCGTGAAAATGATGGCGGTAGCTGCTTTTAAAGGGGTTCCAAAAGACTACCACAAAAGCTCAACCATCACAAACACACACTCAGGAAGGAGGAAACATAGCCGTCGTCATGGCCTTTTGTGTTCGCATTCAATCAAAAGAAACGCAACGGACAAAACGAGCCCACTGGTGTTGTTTTTTTAATAGTTTCATCCTTCATTGCCGTTCGACAAAATGGGTGATTTGTGTTCTTTGTGACGACTCTTGCTCTTCTAACGATTGTTAGTAGTACAATCACGCACGTGCAGGCACGCGTAGCGTCTCCTTGCTGTCTCCTTCCCAGCGCAAGTCGCACTGTGGTGTACAAGATGTTTGCCGGCGTTTTATTTCCGAAACGAGACAATTCCATTTATCAGAACCCAATTTATACGATCAAATACATCCGAAAGGATAGTTTTTTTCCTCTATGGTTTTGCGCTCTATCTTTTCCTCTCTCTCTCTCTCTCTCTCTCTCTCTCTCTCTCTCTCTCTCTCTTACTCGCGCGCTCAGTCTGTCTTGACAATGGTGATGCAAGATATTTTGCACATTGCAAGATGTGGAAAACTAATTAAGATGAAAATTTTTTAGCTCTTCTCGTAACTTTGGTTTTTATTAAAGCTTAAAATATTAATGCTTTTTGTTGCCTTTTGTTTTTCAGCTCAAATGCACAGGCATGTTTTAATACTTACCTTCTTTAAGAACCCATACTAAGGTCTTAGCCATATTACATTCACACTACACTTGCTTTTGAGGTATGGAAACGGATTTGCTAGACCTTTTGCCGTAGACTCAGATGAATCCACACAAAAACATACATAGTGGGTAGTGCAAGCGACTAACCGTTTGGGATTTTAGAATTTTTTGAATCAATTTGTTCAAGAAGCTGCCTCGGAAACCGGAATTAACACATTCAACTATTTCCTGAGCTCGGAAGCAATGATTTCGTAACGCAGATGGGGAGGAATATTTTCCAATTCAAATATTGGTATTAATGAATATTCAGATTAAAAGAATTTCACACACATGGACATTTTCTCTAGTAGGTGAACAAGAAAAGCATTCCAAAGACTTCATATAGTTTCAATGCCGGAAAACAGCTGCAATTTCTCACAGTTTGTCCGTTGCCTGCCGCTCGCACACAATACAAACTACTTGCTTTGTGTTGTATTTAATAAGAGTTTTACCAATTTTAACAGCCATCGACAATTGTTTATTAACGCCCAACAGCCGTATACTAGGTCAGCTTTTTGTCGATAGTGTGTGTATCTGGGTAGGGATTAGATAGCTGTTAAATGGATATTTCTGACTGACAACCGTCGCTCTTTATTCGTGGAAGCTGAGTGTGTGATAAACAGAAACTGGGAGAAACAGCAAGGGCAGAAGAAGGGTCCTACCAATTCAACCTTGCACACAAAGAACATACTGTCAGCAAAGGAAAGAACAAAAATCAACAACGTGCAACTTGGCTGAATGTTGATTTATGGTGTTGCGGTCCCGCGTCGTGGGTATTTTCAATGGTACTGTTTACTTTTGTTCGTTTTTGCATTGTTTAATCGATTTTACTGTGAGCGCCGTTTTTATAGCCTCTTTAAAAAAGACTACTATGCGACACTCTAAAACCACATGAGACGCTCAAATATCGTAACACTATTAATGGGGAATCCCTGAATATGACAACAGCCGCATCTTACGGTCGAAAAGTTTCCCGCTGGCTTCATTCATCCTCTTCCGATGAGCTACGTGGTGGGCAACCGTTTCACGGTACACAGATAGGCTTTGTATTTTTCTTTCTCTCCATTTGAATTTTCCAGAATTATTGCAAAGGGATGTAATTTATTCAATTGCAGAGGGATGCAAAACATTGAAAAATATTAAATAGTTATGTGTGTGATTGCCCAGAGTAAGTTTAAAAAAAGGTAAGCTAAACTGGGGATCTTTATTCATGAAAGCTTGGACTAAAACTAATTTGCTAGATTGGTGTCTCGGTGCTGGTAGGCCTCTCGGTCACGTTGCCAACAATCTGATGTGATCATATTCATCCCGTCTGTATGGCGTCGTCTGCATACCGGACGGTCCATACGATCAATATGACATCGCACGTGGAGGTTTCGTTCGCGATCTGCGCTGGTTGTCGTGGGAACCTGCTTCTAGAGACGTTACCCTTGGAACATGACTCCGCGGCTCGCTTGCAACCGTGTGTTTGTCTAGCACGTGTACATAACTAAATATTAACCATTTTTTAAGTGCATGGCACGCCTTAAAGAGAAGCAGAGTTTTAGCAACCTTTTAAAAAGTTATACAGCACATACAGGACTTCGGTTTTGAAATTAAAATTTTAATTAATTAATTAATTGACCGCTCTCGTGTTACAGTCTTCAACTAGTACGACTTTACAACATGCCTGTTATGGGTTCAAGCACCCTATGGACCGTGATTCCATACGTAGTACCGACTATCCTGCTATGGGGGGTAATCCATAAGACACTGAAAGCCAACCCCACAAGTGGTACAGGCAGGCCTTGACCGACAACGGCTGTTGAGCAAAAGAAAAATAAGAAGAATAAATTAAAAAACCATTAAAGCTCTGGTGCCTGCCAAACAATAACGTTTCCATTACCATCCCAATGAAGACCAATCTTCAGTTCTTTTTTCAAAAACGACCTCGCAGTACCGAGGAATTCATTTCAGTGCGGTTATTAAGCTGCAACCACTGTATGAAAAAGACCATAAATTGTTCACTCTTTCCTCGTTGTCCCTTCTGCTCAGGGGGAAAACAACGGTATACTAAGAGGTGAATTTTCCGCTTCCCTTATAACCACTAGAAACCAGCTTCATGACTTAATCGTATTTCAGGAAATGGGTTTCGATCGGTGCACTAACGGTGGCAAAGTGGGCTATACGGATGTGGTAGAGTCCATATTTTGAGTCCGTATCGAATTTTTGCGCAGCAAGCACATTTTTTCTCGCATTCTCTCGTACCAAGCTTCCTAATTTTCGCGACCGGGTAAGCACTGGGAGCGTGTGTGAGATGTGGCATGGGATTGAAGGTCATCTACAGTGCCAACAGCTCCAAAAATGTAGGATCGTCCTTAACGCGTCGGCAAAGAATGGAGGCAAACGAAACGAACCAAAAGGAATAGGAAAACGTTTGCAATCTGGGACAGCTTTCTAAAGGTCGAGCCCGCGGCCACTGAGCCTCGTCGCTGTCTTACCGTCACCGAAGCCAAGGAAGAGACGTGCACAGCATAAATTTAGTAAACGGGAAGTGGATGAGTCTTGTGCAAAAAAAATGCAAGTACAGCGTGATTTTGTCTTCCCGGAATGGGTGGAATCGAAAGGATGGAAATAAACTAAAAATTACACTTTTCTCGTTTAAACAGGCAGCTAAAGTTTTCGCGTAAATGTCGATCAAATTCATCTTTAACTGCAAACATTAAGATACTTTTTTTGCTTGTGTTGTTTGTTCAACGAAGCTTTCCACTCAAAAGTTTGCACACCGATGCCATATTTCTCATCTGCATCCACGTCCAATTTGTTTTCATTGAAATCAGCGCCTGAATCCGTGCCACTTGTTCAATCCACTTCATTAAGCAATTATGTAGCATCTTCATGCGTTGTGTGAACTCTCATACAGCCAAACAGAGGGTTCAGTTACTCTCTTCAGACTTGAAAAGTTGGTCACGGTATGACATTGGTTGGTATCGAAAAAAAATTGAGTTTGCCAATGAGGCATCAAATTCGTTTACTGCTTGTTGAGTTAAATAATGTTTATGGATTGTTTTGTGTTTTACTCTTCATTTATATCAAATACTTCCTGGTGAAAGAATTCAGGAGGAATTTCCACTTGTGTTGAAATTTGAAATGAGTCGCACGGCGTTTCTTTCGGGACTGCTGTTATCAGAAATAAATTGTGGTCCCGTTTCGCACGACTCCGTGCAAACGGTAATTGAATTTCATTTTGTTGCTTAAAAACAAACCAAAAAACTAAAACGCTATTTTCGAAATAACACACACACGCACCAACTTACAAAAAGACTGATAAGCTGCAGAACAAACATTCAGTTTTTATTTTCTCTTATGACAATGTATTCCCCCGAAATTTTCGAAATGCTAAACATGATGTTTTCTTACCATGGCCCCATGAAAGTTACAAAATTTCTTACACTACTGAGAAACGATTGCCGTTGATGCGTGAAAAATAGAAGGAAAATTAAGAACCGGTGCAAAAGTTGAAATAACGTTTTTACACAGCATTTCTACAAAACGCACCCTATAATCGAAAAACTCAATGGAGTGTGGAAGGTGCTACGAATTCAATAACAGGTCACCTTTTTATTACAAAGAGACCCACACCTAGCTCCACGCCGTATACTCCAGCATATAACGCAGGAACGAGTGAAAGTTAAAATTGAAATCGTTAGGAAAAGAGTTTATTAGCATAGCCTGAAGACGGCGTGCACTCATTCCATGGCCCTCAAAGTAAAAATGCCGAGTAAAAAAAGTAGTTAAATTCAAAATTTATGCCAAGCGCCAAACTTTTTGGTGTATCCGGAAATATTGATTTTCGATTCTCAATTTTGGTGCTATTTGAATGATTTTTGGAATGAAATGCAATGGAATGGTAAATACCTATGCTATTCTTTTTTATTTCTTATTGCTTTAGAGTAAAGGCGCTGGTAATTCAAGATTGTGTACGTCATTGCCATCGCGTACCTCCATTTATTGCTCTAATAGTTTCATATTGCTATCAAAAGTTCTTGCAGCACCCGATGATGTAGCAAAGATCAAGAAAAATGAGCATCAATAAAAAATACATCCTTCTCAATATGACTCCACCAGCAATTACTCTCATTTTAAGTAATTCGATACCTGTGGTTGCCGTTACGCGTAACCTGTTTGTGTAAGCCAGGTGAAAACGACGATGACACCTTAACATTTCTTATACACATCCCTGTTCAGACCGATTATTAATGCAAAGCACGCACCCAGACTGATCCATTCACCAAGTGTAAAGTGTTTTTTGAACTAATTAGCCTGAGATTTATGACCGCTTTCAGATTCACAGTAAGGCTTTCGGTTTTAAAAATTATACAAACCCAAACACCTTCACCGTCACCTTCACTAAGTCTGCCCAATGAAGTGTTGTAGAACTAAAATAAAAAAATCTCTTGAACATGTCCGGCAGGACGGATCGGTTCACAACCATCAGTCACCTAACGCAGATCACGTGTATTTCCGATCAGCTTCATACAAATCAGCAAAAATTACAAATTGTGTGTGGATGAGTGAGTGTATCCATTCCCATGGGGATGAAATAAACGTCCACAAAGCGGGAAGAAAATATTTAGGAAAAATGGCACAAAGATAGCTCTCCCGAGGCGAAGCCCAATAGTAAAGGTTACTGTTGTTAGAAGTTGCTTCTGAGTGTAGATAATCAAAGCACTGCACAGCTTAGGTCACCCGAGAACGGCACCGTGAAATTGTTGAGTCCAGCACTGCGTAGGTTTCCGCCTTGCGCTTAAGAAACCATCCTGTCTCGGCCATTTTTTGGTTTGTTTTCCGTTTAATATTAAATTCAATGACAAAAAATAATCAGTTTATCGGTAAGAAGATAAGAATACAGAAAACGAGCACACAAAATGGCAATAATGGACGTTGTGACAAATACCACAAAAAAATCATACCCGAAAAGCAATCAGTCGTGTCTGTCCTCGCCTTGAGGAACGGCCATTCCCCTCTTCAACTACAGTGGTGTGTTCTGTTGAGCTTATTGTCTTGCGGTCACAAGCCGGCCATAAAACATTATTTTCCGAGGGGACCTAGAATCCGGAAATCATGTTGGCAAGAAAGAATCATAATCCATACAAACAATAAACGTATCTCACAACACCGTCACCTACCGAAAATGGAAAGAACTCCTTACTCGGGCCGTATCCCGTAACTAGGTTGATATTTAGGACAATCCTTTTTTCATCAGGCAATCCTCACCGCCCACCAAACGTAAGCTGATTTTTGCTAGCGCACTCGACGTCACGATCTTATGCCTCTAGCTATCCCAAACAGGTCACACCGTGTTATGTCCACCGTACTCGGAGCTATGTCGGAGAGGTTAAAACCACCGCACGTGAGTAAATTTGGCTGTTGTGCAGATGAACGAAAACATTCATTTCCGCGGCTCAGTCATCTTTAAACAAGACCCAACCGCAAAGCTGCACATATTGCGGCTGGGACAGTTTTCATGGTGTATGAGTGTATTTAACTGCCTCGACTTTCAACAAGCAACGTTTCATAGGGTGTAAATGTCCGACCATGTCAATCAAGGTGACGGAATGTGCACGTAACAGTGTGCAAATTTATTATGCATTAATTAAATTTACTTCACAACACAGTGTGAACCGCATACGGTAATGAGTTTTAGTGGTATCTCATTAGCCCATTAGCCTAGTTAAGGTTGTCGAGACAGTCTTTCAAACATCTGTGTGTATTTGGGAATATGTACCTTTATTGTTGAGATAAGGAATAAAACCCTTGTTTTTTCTCGACTTGACGCCGATTAAGGTACTGAAAATTTTTCTCACATTCTATTTAGAATAAAATTCGTTAATCTTAATAACTAGTATTTAAATTAAACAATCTAGAACACAAGAGTGATACTTTGATCTCATATTTTCATATATGTGGCGCCAGATTACGATGCTCGCTGCCGATGCCTTCAGGCACTACGTGGGACTCCTCTCGTCCTTTCCTGCTATGTGTGTTTGAGATTTGATGACAGTTTTGAATATTATTCCACGCACAGCCTGAAATTCGTACAAAACAATTCAATTTGTTAGCTTTACGGTATGTTTTGTTTGAACGCGATTGAATGAGCGCAAAACCAAAAGCAACACACCGTGACCCTACATTGGTGGTGCGGTACGTGTCAAACGAATCCCTAGTTTTCTATGTTGTGGTCAATTTATTTGGTACAGTCAGGTAATGTGGTGCGCGGAATCGCAAATATAAAATCAGAGTAGAAAATGAAAAGCAACAAAACCATCGAATCTGGAACACAGCAACGTCGGTGAGTTTGTGTTTGATTTGATTATACGAGTGGGTGGGTTTTGCATTTGGAATTCGCTCACCGGAACATTACCAGGGATGGGGAATGCGTGACAGAAACACGTAATTTGTGAAAACACGCATTCCGGAACACCTTAATCACCGGAACTGGAACACCATAAATACTTAACCAGCTTTTGCTATTATTTATTTATGTTGTTTCGTATTATTTTCTCTTTTTGTGACGTAAACCCAGGTGCTGTTTCTAATGCACGCCCTTTTTTTATCGGTGGGAAAAACATTCCGTAAAAAACCCGAAAAGCCACCGCTGTCAGGCCTGTCAATTGCTACGAACGATGGTGCGTTTTAGCTCACACAAACACACAGATGGAGGAGCAGTTGTCGACTCATTAGCATTTAGATGAGGTGAAAATTCATTGGGAAACAACCGACCAATGCACCGTCGTAGGGGTAAAAGTGGTTAGCACCGTGGAATGGAAATAAAGCAGCTTGTGATTTGACCTGTAAATACGATTTGACCTGTAAACAACACACACACCTAGGAAGCCGATGAACTTTATACATTTTTCAGCATCTGGTTTCGGTATAAAAATAGCGAACCAGATGAAAACACTAAACTTGACTTCAGGTGTGTTCCAGCGGGTGTCTTCCGAAATAGACCATTTCATATTATTAAATAATTTATCTTAAAAGCTACGTCCACGGAACAAAGTGGCATCTAAAATCCATTTTCCTATCTTGTCAATACCATTGGGAAAACGTTTATCGAATGTCTAAATGCCCAAAATACACACACAGCGGTACACCAAAAAGAAAGCAAGCACCATTTTGCGTCTTGTTTTGTCACAACATTTATATCCTTGACGCCTATCCCGGCTGTATGATAAGGGTTTGGCAGCCTAGCAAATGGTTTTCGTGTGCAGAAAGTCTATATGATACGGGCTTTTTGCCCGTACAGGTTTTATGGAAAACACTTAAAAAGCGGGTTTTGTTTCGCTGCAAAAATGATGCCACACCGTTTCATTCGCAGAAATGCCTGCTGAACAGAAACTGGATAAACCTCTTTCAAATGAAACCATGCAACTCACAGTACGCGTACGAGCGACATGCCAAGCAGGATTTTCAGAAGGCTCGAAAACACCGATTGATGGGTTTGATATTGATAAAGAGATCGAAACATCTGCTGTTGATGTTAGCAGCCTTGAAAAGCCGGTCAAAGCATTGCGTCCAACAGCAGCTTCAGGCAAGTTCCAAAACACCTGGAGCGAACCGGTGTCTTTGTGAGTGAATCTACCTGAAGTTCTTTATCAACCGTGCGTTAAGCTATCAGAAGGAGGAGAGAACAATATGTGGGACGTAAGACGGAATGCCACTGAACGCCAAAGGGAGTGAGTAACGGAGGGCATAAGAGCCATACAAACATTAGCTCATGAGTAGCAAGGAGTGCCGTACACAACGGTTTCGGTGTTCGGAAGTACCGCGCCAAGATACACCGCTCTAGAAGGCTATAGCGCTGCGCAAACAACAACCAGCGCTGATTGAATTTTGCTGAACAGTACGTGTACATTTTGCATGCTTGTGTGTAACATTTTATCTTGTAAGGTACGCATACTTTGCATCCATCACCACCAACCTATGTCTACCGTTGAAGATTTGTCCAAGGTGGATAAGATATGAGCTTTTTCGTTTTAGTATCTTTTTGGTCGGTTTGGTTTTTATTGGTTACGACAAAAACAAGCAAAGCATTAGACAAGCTTTACACAAAACAACCTGGTACACAAAAACATAGACCATCTCAACAAGAAGTTATTTAGTAACCATTCAGCACAGCATTAAAAAGGTAACCACATTGGCCACACTTTGCCACACTTATATACACATCATCACAGCCAGGAGGAGACGCCCGGCGTGAAATTGTTTGTGTGTTACGTGTTACATTTTTAATGATTTGGCTCTGTGTTTGCACAGTTTCTAACACTCGTATATATGGTGGTTATAAGATAGGGAGTGTTTCCTTTTCCAATTTTTATTCTTCCTTTTTTACACTCATCGGTCAAAGCTTTGAGTTGAAATAAGAATACAGCAAGAATCATATGTATAAGGATAATCGTAGCAGTTGCCCTGTGGTAAAAATAACTGTTAGACCTTCAGCAATGCAATTTTGAAATTGTAAGTGTTAATAACACCGGCAAAAATCAACAAATGTCTGAGTGCATTCGTCATCGGTGTCCTCTGAGATTTGTATTTTCTGAGACTAAATTGTGTGAAAACAAGTATGCTTACATTATGGTTTACATCAATCACAGAGAAAGTAGTCAATTAAAAAACCTATTGTTGTACCATCCTCCCTCAAATTTAAATCATTTTATTCGCAGTTCGAAAAATGAAAAATAACTTGCCGTACGTAAATAAACTTTCAATTAACAATTTCAATTGAAATAAGTTTAATTTTCAACCATTTATTTTGACTTCTGCATTGCTTGCATAGCATGACTGGAGGGTAAATGATCAAACATCAGATTCGATCTATTTCTACAAAAATTCAGGTAAAAACCAATACCCGTTTCCCCTTTGTGACATTGTGCACACACTTGCTGAAAAACACAAAAGCGTAAAAAACGTGTTACGAATCCACAATTTCCATGTGGCAGTTATCACCAGCAGCTGGCAAATGAGTTTGCGAGAAGAGTCTGTTTCGTTTTTCATGCCACATTTTCTACTGCAAAATCGAGAAATGCTAGTTGAGAAGGAACAATCGGTTTGTGTTTCGAACCACAAGGGTGGTGCTCGCGATCGTGATTTCCATTTTCATTCACTACTTTGTAGTGGGTTTTTCTGGGGAAAGCTCTCTCGATCAGATCATATGCATTTAAAATGATTTTTATAGCACAAATAGCCATTGCCGATGTAAAATGTAGAAAAGATTGGATTTCATTTGCATCCGTACGGACACAATACTTTACGAGCAGTAAACCGTTTGGATATGCGACTCTTTAACCGAATAGGTCTCACTGGGACGTATGGAACATGTAAATGTGAAATGCTGAGAGTTGGAAAAAATATTAATTCCTTTTCCGATGTTCACCCCCATGGACAGTTGCTTCTTATCAATTCACAACGCATGGTCGAAGGAAAATTGCTCGAACAACCAATGTGTGTTGGTCATTTTGTAGTCCATGTCTGCTTTTCCAATGCAATGGTTTTGGTCAATCCTTCTTCCTCTCCCACATCGTTTCCTGGACTCAAACGTACTTTGATGTCCACCTTGCATTACCTGCCCGAAGAAATGTTGCACGTACTACGAAATCTTAAATTTCGGACACAAATTTCCATCATAATGAACCAACTGGTTTCTACATATCGAGTATCACCCATCACTTAAGCAACGATATGTTGCGTTGCGCATTTCAATATCCCTTTTCTGTGTTCGATTCCAATCCCCCATATTTCCTCTGAAATGCATTCTTTCCCATATTCCCAAGCAACATATCGCCCTTTTTGGGGTCTTTCCATTCCACCATCTGGCAAAAATGGGAGATGAGCGCAAACAATCTGAGAAAAGGCACTGAAATAGACGACGGTAGCCGATTGATTTTATGCAAATTTATGCAGCCCACAACTCGGGCACACGGCTTCAATGAGAAGATTCGTCGTAATCGTTTCTCGTTGAGGCCGGCCTGTATCGTTGGTGAGGCTCTTGGGCAAGAAACACAACTCTCAGGATTGTCCGATTATCACCCAGATTACAGCTTCACCGTGAAAGTGATCCGAAAAGAAGCGTACGGTCTAGGGAGTGATGCGTTCGCTTTAGTTAGTGTATCGTTTTACTACGAAGAGCGGTAGACCGGCCAGCTGGTGAAAATGTTGTGCAAACGAAAGGAAAAATGACCTATTTTAAATGATCAGATTATGAGCATTCCAATCCGTTGCCTTTCTGCCTGTCTGTGGCCTATGATTTCAACATTAAAACCACAAATTTCATTAGGAATTTAAGGTATACTTGGCTGCCGATCATTTATGATACTGTTCTACGTCAACATCCCAATATAACCTTTACCATGGAATTGTAATGACTATTTTTGGGAAAGTCACACTTTCCTGGGACATTCTATAAAAGATTGCATCACTAAATCCAGTTACTAGTATTTTCCTTGTTTTCGATATAAAATGCTAAATTCTCTTCTCTTCTTATCCGATGTCGGTCAAGGCCTGCCTGTACCCACTTGTGGGGTTGGCTTTCAGTGACTAATTGATTCCTCCTCCATAGCAGGATAGTCAGTCCCACGTATGGCGGCGCGGACTATTTGGGGATTGAACCCATGACGGGCATGTTGTAAAGTCGTACGAGTTGACGACTGTACTACGAGACCGGCTTAAAATGCTATCATCTTGTCTTTTTTTAAGGCTTCTGGTCACCATCGATCACTGTCAATCGGCTAGGAAGAACATTTTCGGATCACAGGATGTTCCTGATGAATCTTATACTGCACTCATTTGGGGCCGTTTTGGTAATCTGTTTTTATATCAAAGAAATTATTTGCTTCAGTGGGATAGATTCTGAACGAAATATTTAACACTTACCTTAATTCCTTTTTCCTTGCACTGTAAGGACACTGGATGTAATATTTTATGCTAACGAAAATGTGTACGTAAAACTTCGAAAAACTTCATTGAACGTATGTATTTTCTTTTCTTTTGTCTGCCTGTCAACTATGGGCAAATATTTTATGCTGCTTTGAAAATTTGGCGTACTAACCGACTTCTGTCTCGCCTTATTGATTGATGATATCTGGGCCACTCATTTGCACAGCGACGACGCGTCTGCTGGAGCGCTTTTGACTGGATTTGGAAAATGTCAAGCTGCAAGATAACGAGGTCGACGGTGACTGGCGAGGACATACTTTGCTCGGCGCATTGGTATCCGAAATAATCAATCATCATTATGTGTTGTCAGTTACCGTGCATTCCAGTATTATTGGTTTATAAATCTATCAGCAAACAGATAAGAGCCACACTCCGGGCAAACCCGCACACGTACACACACACATCACAAAAGGCTTCATCTTTTAGTTCAATCGTGTTCGATTGAACTCTATTTCTATGGTGCCTAACTATATTTCTATGGTGGATGGAGTGGGATACGGTTAACGGCTTAGTGGAAAAGGGTTCGTAGTGAGCTCAAGCACAGAGGATAAAATAAAACAGAAATTTCATGACAGATATGTTGTTGGACTTTGTTGATGTCTGGTCTGGAAGAAAGAAGAATTTGAAGAACCATAATTGATAAAGAATTGATGTACTGGAAGAAGATGATGCTTGCTGGTAAAAAGTGTTAAATTTAACGAAATGTTAAAGCGACAAATGAAATGAGGGACCAAAATTAATTCTAACTATTATCTTGTTCCGAATGTTTCGCTTAAATGCAGTGTACGTTAAAGTTATTGAATTAAATTTATTTCAAAATGGAAGCTAGGAACTAGCTTCACCGTCAGCATTCTTAAAAGGAGCATGAAATTAAGTAGCATTGCTTAACCGCCGACTACAGCTGAAAGCCTCTTGAAAGCTTCTGGTTTTGCTCTACTTTCCACTAAGCAGCACAGTACAAGCTTTCCCAAAGTCACCTGACCCCAAGAACGTCAAATGATTGTTTTGTAGCGAGCAGGCGCTACAACATTATTGTCATCTGGGTATTGCTCGCTGATGCCATGGATCACCGGAGGTTCAGCCGTCGCAGAATTTATTCGCCAGTCGGGAGTAGCTTGGGCGTGCAGCGGCGGCCACTGGTCACGAGCAACCGTTCGCTCACGAGCACCGATGAAATTGCGCTTTATCCATTGCTGCTTTACGTCATGCAAGCGCTCTTGCCATTTTGTTCCGTCAATCTTCGAACCAGGGAGTGGTGTCCTCTCGATCGATCGATTAATTCTCATACTAGCCGGATACAATCCGCCTATCCCTACATATCATTCCTAGCCCGACTAGTCTGCTCATTTTATGCACGATCGGATGGAAAGCTTTGAAGAAAATGGAACTGAATAGTTTATTGCAATTCGCCACCCATCCACGTTCATACACCCAATACCGCTCCACAACAAGCCACGTATCAAAACACTCCGAGCACCCTACAAGCTTAGTGCACTGCTCATTGCATGTGCCAACTCGAAGGTACGCCTAGCAGATGCCGACTGCTCAGAGCGTACTTTAGCCAATACACATG
Source organism: Anopheles arabiensis (assembly GCF_016920715.1). Taxonomy (NCBI): domain Eukaryota; kingdom Metazoa; phylum Arthropoda; class Insecta; order Diptera; family Culicidae; genus Anopheles; species Anopheles arabiensis. The sequence continues at coordinate 38,620,580 of NC_053518.1, forward strand.
CATTAAAGCTATTTCATTTGATGATGAGAAGTAGATCCAAAAAACTCAAACGCAATATAACAATGTTCGTTTTAGCCTCTGGTCCGTTTCAAGCACTGCAATCTTTGTCATACAGCCGCGCACGAACGCTCCCAGAGTATATGCTCAGTATCGGGCAAAAGAGTTGGATTTTCGTCGTTGAGATTGTGTGCAATGATTTCCGCGTAAAACAACGAGCTCACTTTACTTCCGAGGCACAGATTCATCATCACTCTTGAGCTGTTCGAAGGAACACGCAGCATTTTCAGCCCCACGTGTATTAATGTTCGCTGTACGATTTAAAGTACGATATAAGCCGTGCAAATCTAAAATGGGAAAGATTTCACTTAATGTTATGCTACATTTTAGATAGCATCTTCAAAATCTTCAACAAAAGTCAAAAGCAAATGTGGTAAGCGGAACGATTTTCAGACACATTTGCTTTTAAAATCCCGTGGCATCTGACAACGACGGTCAAAGCTTAACACCGTCGTAATTAACAGCATGCCCACAGACTGGCCGGGAATAAAAGTTATTGTAAGTCCATTGTTGCAATTCTCTGTAGTTTAAGCGATATCTAACGTATTGAAATATTCAAGGCAAAGTAAAATCCAACGAATATTTTGTTCGTAATTATCTTTTCTCCGAGAATTGATAAACCCTTCGCAGAAGAGCTGAAGGGTTAAAATTTTGCATTGTATAATGTGTTCATTATTGCCATAACTCTGCATTACAGGTAACACGCTTTATCTTCATTAAAGACCATGTGTTAGGTAATATTGAACGAAGATTTGCATTTAAAAACCATTTAAACCCATTTCTCCATTAACTGTATTTTATTAAATCCCAGATTCGTCGGCAAACCAAACGATATGTTATGATATGTAACTCATGCCTTGTATACCTGTTGAGAGCGAGGGTGTGGGTTCTTGAAGTAAAATATCATCAACCATTCTGGAGCTACTGATGATTTTTTCAATAACATGTCGGTGAGCTTGGCGCTAAAATAAATAACATGCAAACGTCGTTAGTGTAGCAAAGGCACACACCTCCAGGAGAGCATATCATCCCGTCCCTGCCCAGGTTTGGCCGTACCACATACCGTTATTATTATGTCAAACATGTTGGGCTCTGTAAACACCGCCCCAGAAATTTATCTATTTACATAATCCAGTTTCGGCTCCCAGGCAAGCACTAACAAAAGCAAAATAAAACTGATTGCTTTAAAGTCGATACAGAAAAGGAGAAGATAAATATCACACACACAAACAAAAAAATGTTTCCACACCGCACAATGACATTGGTTTCATCATGCATAACCAACGACCGTAACCGCTCTGGTAAATCAGAGCCCAAATGATCCTTGCCAACCTTTTCGGGCAAATTTTGGCCCAGGGTCAAAAAACCCAGTCACCCAAGCCACACAAGGGAACTCCATCCACAGTTGCAAATTGCCGAGCCACATTCTTCGGAGCGGCTTCGTTAATGGCATTTTGGAAGCAGCCTACCAATCGACCCACATATAATGTTCTGATGCGAGTAGACGAAGGAGATGAGGAAGAATGAAGCCACAACCACGACTCAGTACTGTTGCTATAGCCGTCAAATAAATCCCTACTCCCTGGGCAGTTAACACCAGCTCGTCATCCCGAAGCGCGCCTTTTGCCCGTGTCTTCTCACTCGCTGTTTCGTTTCATGGTTGACGATCTGCTGGATTCTGTTTGCCATCGGACAAACTACATAATTGTCTTCCCTATTCTCGTTTTTTTCACGAATTCCTCTGTACCGATCAAAATGAAACCAGATTATGCGGGTGCTTTAATTAGTAATCTTTCTTTCCATCTGTTCCACTTGAGTTTGGTGTTTTCAGTAATCTGACCTGGGACAAATACTCGTTGTACAGGGCAACCGTATGTAAGATCGTTCCCGAGACCACTAGAATGAGGCTTCGTTCGTAATCGATCGCCGTAACATAACAGCGTTGATGAGTGGTAGTCTACGTGAGGACCAACTAGTTATGAAATGTCTCGAGCGAATGGTAATTAAAAGTGTGCGATGCCATTGAATAGGTGTCTGTGCTTTATTGATATGATTAAAAGAAATCACTCAGACTAATGGACTTAATTGGGGTTGGATTACGAACAATTTTTTTATGTTTTTGGTTTAAATTTATACTTTCCAGGATTTTCCAAAGGAGCTATTGTGATCCTCGCGTCCGTTCGGCCTGGCGGTCTAGCACAAAGAGAACGATCCCTTTCTCATGATTTTCTTAACTAGCCAAACTAGGCTCTCATTCCCTGACACTCATATTACAACTAACTTACACCTGCACTACTCACGCCTGCGCTAACCTAAAGCTCTAAGGCTCTGACGCATGGTGTTTCACATGTAGGTGGCGCTGATCACCACAGAGCTATGTTATGCAATTTCACTGTTTTTTTTTATATTTTCAATGTAATTTAATGTTTTCCATTTCCTTCAAATGTCTCATCATATCTTAAAACATTATTTTTTTTTTAAGTTTAATGAAGTAGATAAGTAAGTACATGTACAGTAAACATTTGCTTAAAATTTTGCGTAAAAAAGTTCCATATCTCTTAATGAAAGCAATGACTCGTCTAATAAAAAGCATCCACAACCTGACCGAAGTCCCGAACACCAATAACTTATTTCCACCTGTCATTAGAGATGGCACCACAGTGCATTAAATCAAGAACAATTTGGGCAAAAAGGGAAAAAAATAGCAACAGCCAAATTGAAATTACCGTCAGAAGATAAATCACCATCATCAATCAGATTCTCATCCTGTACACCCACTCACCACTACCAATTCTGAGGAGGAATGATGAGCTGCCCGATTATGTTTCTTCTCACCCTAGTTTGACATCATTACGGTGAATGAAAGGGCTCGCGGTGGATGCAAACGTTGATGCCGACCGTGTGGTTAAAAACTGTGACAAGAAAGCACCCGGAGCTTGGAGAAAATCGTCTGAGCCAGTGAACAAAAACCGCCCACACATATATCGAGAAGTATCAGTCTGTCGTTGTCACACTACGGTACCAAAATGAATTTGTGGGTGTGTGTGTGTGTGTGTGTGTGTGTGTGTGTGTGTGTGTGTGTGTGTGTGTGTGTGAGAGAAAGAGAGAAAGAGAGAGAGAGAGAGAGAGAGAGAGAGAGAGAGAGAGAGAGAGAGAGAGTCTGTGCACAAAAAGAGCAAAACCAGGAGTGTGGTACCATTTCATTAAAGCAATCTTTCCAGAAACCAGATCTAAGCATTCGCCGGCATTTTTTTTTATCGTTCGCGCATGATTGCATCTGAATCCAATTGCACCAGCACAAGTTGAACATATATTCTTCCTTTGCTCTAAACTGAAGTGGAGCAAAGGGAGGTAAGGATAAGAATCAACACAAAAAGCTCTCACACCCAAGGAAATTGGTAGGTTCTTCATCGCATTTTTCTTTCTACCATCGCACCATTTCCCGACCGGTGATGGAAACACTTCCAGAATGGCAACATATTTTCCCGCTGACTGTTTCCCGTCCATGGTAAAGGATGCTTTCAACCCCCAGGGCTCAGGGACTGCCTTGTATTTCTCTTCTTTCGTCCTCAAGGCTATGCTCATTTCTCTAGCATGCGATAAAATAAACCCATCCCACCATTCCGGTAGCTAATAAACAAATATAAAGACGGAAAACACTACAATAACACAAATTGAGGACCACTCTTGGGACGCCTGGATGAACAAAAAATGAAAATAAAAATAAAACGGCGGAGTTTCGGGAAATAGAAGGAAGATGGCACAAAAACTCCATCCCAAGTTTCAACCGGAAGAAACTGTGCACGCCTGCTACAAATGGATGCAATTTTTTATTTCATTAATTCCACTTAGTGTTTGTTTATTGCACAAAAATGTCATCGCTGGTTGAACAACCACCCGGTGTTCCGTGACCAATATGAAAACCCCCGAGCATGGATCCCAGGGAGTGCCAAGGTGTGGAAAGTAAGCTTAAGAATATTTTACTTTTCTTTTCTTTCTCCCTCTTCTGAACGATTTGTTCCATTGGACACGACGTTGCATTTTTTTTTTGTTTTCTGGAGCTAAGCGAACAAAAATGAAAATGTATCTTTGGCTATAGCTGTGTGTTGTTTCCGGCTAAGAAAAATAAAGAACCATGTCTTAATCCCAGCTGTCGTGTAGGAGAGCATTGTGCTCGATTGGGTTGTTATTTTTTAAACTGGAGGCTCTTGGACGGTGGCTTAACTCGCGACAAAACGGAAAACTAGAGAACAATTGGCGGACTTGTACGCGGTGCCTAGGACTAAGTTCATAGATTAGATGCTATTGAAATTTATAACCATCATATCAAGATACAGGGAACGATAGTGAACGCTTTTGTTAGTGCTTAGTAAAAATAATTAGAATTTTGCTATTTTGTAAAGCTAAGTTGTAAATAATATCTTTATAATATCTTAATCCTAGACCCGACTATCACATCACAAGTTACAGACACAGCCACTAGGGCTCGTTTTAATGGATGGTCGTAAAACAAAATATTATTCCATCCCAAAATCAATTAGCCTCGAACTCGACGTGTTTTGTTTCTGCATTGGTGGCATGAAGGGAAGGAGATGAGTTTTCGGCCAATCGACTATACCCACCCAGGGAGCCATTTTCAATAATTGGTGAACCGTATTTTCAGAAAGCATAAGGAGAGAAAAAGAGAAAGTGAGAGATAATGCAAGAAACAGAGAAAGTGATAGTGGGTGCTGACAAGCAAGACCACTTAAAACATACCAGAAAGTGTACTGCGCGACGTTCAATAGCAACATCATCCAGGAATGGTCTAAAACGATTTTATCTCGGGTCAATAAAATGTCTTTGTTTCGGGTGGCCATAAGGCATGGTGCACACAATCGCTATCATTCGCCCTGGTGGCCAAGATATAGTTTTATCTAATTTGACGTGCAGCGACCACCCGCCTATATAGGTACTTTATCTGCCAGATCACGCTTTTTATTACCATTAACACAGCTATCCTTGCTACATTGCGAAAGAAATAAAGGACATCGATGGGACCGGCTGTGGTATAAGTGGTTTGATTGAATACTACAGAAAGCATGGCAGATTGTTCCTGTGACAGTTTTATATTTTGTCCTCATATTTCGTGCTCAATGAACGATACAATGGCGACAAATACCGTTGTCAATGGATTGTCATTAATTTATAGCGTCATGGAGGCGCCTGGTGCTCTATCCTCGCATACGGGTGATAGGTGTATTGCTTCCCCCGAACGGTTTCATCGCGATCGATGCCAAAGGAAATAGATGGTGTATGTGGAGAGACAATGAAGGAAACGTAATAACCCTGTGTTCAATGCAAACGACTGATGCAATATATTGCACGAATAGCGAAGGTCTTGCTTTCATAACGTCGTCCAATGGTTCAAGGAATTATGCAAAAGCAATTGCTTTTACCCTTTTATTTGATTAAACTTGAGCTAAACGTAGAAGCCTCATGATGGCTCGCAGAAGGATATATTTAACACGTAATAATTTATACAAGCAATGATCTTTCACAAAGATTATTTCTGTACCAAAGTAACAATTATTTGAGTAAAAATTCCATTGTAATATCAATAAAATTTATCATACTATTTCAATAGCACAACAATCGGAAACATTATATACATTATAAACTGAAAATTACTTTTTTCCGTTGAAGTACAAAGTTCATGCCTCAAAGCAACTTTCGAAAAATATAAGACGTTACTAAATTATTTTGACTCCACTTCAATGTATTATTTATTCAAATCTTTCAACATTGACTCCATAATGCAGTCAGCGTTTGTATAGTTTTAGAAAAAAAGCATTCCACATCGCATGCATAAGAGAAACGACACACGATACAAACGCCTCGCATGCCGTCGGCTCCCGAGATAAAAAGCGAGTAAATCAATTTTGCCATTTTAACCTGGCTTGCTGGAAGCCAAAAGTTTTCGAATGGTAGCAATACCGTTTTTGCACTTGCACACGTTTATGCATACCTGCCATTCGGATTCGAGTTAAAGGAAGAATTGAAAAATAGCAGGCATACAGCAAACGAAGTCATATTTGACGAAATAATAAATTTTAGACCGTACGTTCGGATTGGTGCAACTATTTCACCAATCCTTCACAGTGCCCTCGATGTTGGCATTGCGCTGTTAAATCGATCGGAATGTGAAAGCGAGCAAAGAGATACCGAAGAATCAATAACATACTGAACGTGTTGGAAATTTAATTAAATTGCATTGTAGTTAGTTTAGAAAATTTGATTAATCGAAATTGCATGTTTTCGTGAATTGTTTCAAATGGTGAAATATTTCAATTGAACTAGATCAGTTACGGATGGGAATTGGAGAATGAACTCTTAGGATTAGGATGAAAGGCAAATGAACTATGTAATGAAATGACAAGTGAATAAACAGTAGCAAATTGATTGGCGCAAAGGACACAACGGCTTATCCATTCTCGTCGGTTTTCGGTAATCCGTATATCACAACCAGCTTTTTTAGTGATAATTTATCACAGAACGGTTTACTTCGTTTCACACTTGTTTTGAAAACATCTGTATGAAACTCCTAATTTCCTTTTCTCTTCCTTTGGTGATAGAATCTCGTAAAGGCATTGATTTCAGAAAGGAGTTTGAAATAGAGTTTGAGTTGGAAAAGAAATTGAAATGTTTGCCGGTTTGATATGTTCCTTTTTATATGATAATAATGTTTCAAAAATGTCCTTTATTACACATCATTCAAGGCCAAAATATCAACATTCTTATGAAATTCATGCCGTTTTTTTTGGTATAAATTAGGGCCGGTCTGGTGGTACAGTAGTCAACTCGTTCGACTTAAAAACGTGCCCGTCACGGGTTCAAGCCCTGAATAGACCGTGTCTCTATACGTAGGATTCAGTATCGTACTATGGAAACGATAAATTACTGAAAGCCATGTTGGTGAAGTAGTGAGTACAGACAGGCCTAGACCGAAAACGGTTGTTGTGACAAAGAAGAAGAATAAAAAAAAGGAAGTTCGTTCTCAATCGTTTGTTTTACTTTTATTTGAATACAAATAATAACCACTTTAAATCAGAATAGTTTTTAATGTATTAAGAAGATTAAAAACGATAAAATATATATTTAATTTAAATTTACTTAATATAAAAAGAATCCATCCTACTCTTCTTCTTTTTGGTGTAGTAGTCTACGAGGTCATGTCGATCTATATAGATTTTTGAGATTTATTTCGAAACACTCAGCCAGATAATTAGTTCTTGTTACGAGCGAACAGTCCATAAGAGCATCACGGGGCAGAATTATATTGATATGTTATGAATGATGAAAATATGTTTTAATTAACCAAATTTATTACCTTAGTTCATATTTTATTTTGTAAGACTGTAAACTCTAAAAAAATCAATCAATCCGTCTTAAAATAAAAAGTGTAAAAATCACTATCAAGTGGGCTACTTACTTTCATAATATAACAAAAAGATTACAAAACAGTTTGAAGTATACCAAAACATATATTTTATCTATATATTAATACCAAAACAATTATTGATTCCTCAAGATGTGTTTTATCCTTCTACACATGATCGCTTTTGTAGTATTTTTTGCGTAAAACTGACCTCAAGACGTTAAGAACATAACAATTCGGTAGCAAAAATTTAACAAACGGTGCTGGGGAAAATATTTTTACCTTTAAATTTAAAACTGCAGTAAGTTGCAAAAAAGCATGGTAAATAATTAATTTTAATAATTATTCAAATTAAAAAAATAAAACAAGATGTTACAAATTGAACCCGGATGGTGATGGTTTCTTACCGTCATGCTTTGCTTTATACTATTTTTTCACTTGATGGTATCGTGTGGCGTATATGGTAAGCGTACGAACGAACGTATGAATCGAAGTCAGAAATCATGCTAGTAGAAAATGGATTTTAAATTGCTTCCAATGGTGCTGGCGGCTGCACTTCTCGGCAAACAATGTCCATGAGGAGGGCAGCGGGAGGTCAAACACAACCTTGTGTGTCATGGTACCGTGGTGCTTCCGTGCGGCGATTGCAATTGCACCAAATCACAAGCTCAGTCGGAACGCGCGACGGTTCCATTCGCTCACGGTTCCATGTTTGGATTCCAGATTTGTTCAGGACGCCAACACACTCACACGCATGCAGACAAACATACATCCTTTTGGCTTTCTGCCTCTCCAAATCCAAGAGAAAATCTAAAATCGAGGTCTTATAATGAATTTCCTCGGAAAACCGAAGAGAGCCATTGGATTGGTTGGGAGGTGGGTGGGCTGGGTCGGTAAGGGTTCTGGTAACTAGTGAACAATGTATGTGGTTTTTTTCCATTTCTACTTTGAGCATTTTTTTCTGATGCATTTTCCCTTCTTTACCGGGGCTGATACGACATCTTTGTCTATCCACTTTTTATACGTTGTGTAACTTCGCATTGCAATTACCGTGGTTGAAGACCGTAATGGAAGCAGGAAAATCGAAATTTATCGTAACTGGTTCTCAATTAGTGGTCACTGATGCTCGGGAGCGTCCGGTCCATAGCCGGAAGAGTGAGTGACCTGTGCGACTACTGTTTAAATACTGGATGGAACACTACATCAGGAACAAAATTTAAACATTCTTTCCTTTTCTGTTTAGTTTGCTATTTTCTTGATAGGATCTCTTATTATAGCACTTTTCTGTGAAAATGCATCGGTACCTGTATTTTAGGCTCACAGTTAAAGTGCACCACTTTAAACAGCCAAATAAAAAGTACATTGTTTGTGTTTTGCTTTTCTTTCAGTTTCTAAATTCATCAAAACAGGGGTTGGTGACAAAAACGAATACCCACTCTATTTCGAGAAGGTTATCTATGAGGTGGACATCGACGAGAATGTGGAAATCAATCACAACTTTCTCAACGTCAGCGCAAAGACGTACGGTGAGGGTAAGTACTATCATACAACATACTGGATTGCTCAAAAAATGTCCTTATAAAAATAAAAAGCAATTTATTGTGCTGATTAAATAATATAAAAAAATCTAGAAATGTTCCTTAACCCAAACCTAGGCACTTTAAACCATTGGACTCATTTTCAAAACAATTGTATTTTATTCTTTATCTTTTTAAGATAAAGGCACGATCTTGAAAAGATATGGGAAAAATAACATAAAAATGTTATATCAAATATATACTTATTATTTCAGATAACCTTCTAACATAATTATTGACCCTGATAAGCGCATGTAAACAAGAAACCTTGAACATATACGAAGAGTCCTCAGTCTCAGTAAAAAGCATACCTCACTGTATCTCAAATACCGTTGGTTTTCTCGTACCCACACAAGACCGGCCTGTGCAAGAAGTCATGTTATTTTACACTTTGTTTGCACCTTTCTCCTCTTGAAACCGTTTTCCTGATTAGCCTCTAGCAGTAATGCATTCGTGTACGTCTGTTTTACATGCATGTTACTTTCCTCTGTTTGTGTGAATGTATGTGTAGGTATGTATGTGGATTTGTTTATTGATATGTGTGCGAAGGTAACCGTTTTCGTAAGTATAACTTTGTAAAAAGAAAACACATCTTTTCGTATGTGTTCGATCTTACGATTTCGGATAATCTTTTATTTCGTGTTTCGGTGTAACTTTTCTAGCGTTCGATATTTACCGGCGGTTGTGGCTTGTTCAGTTGCATAATTAGAAGAGAGTTTATTTCAAAAACTACACTTATACTTATAAACTAATCGCCCGAGCCGAAAGCTCAAAGCTCAACGAAGCAATCTTCGTGTTTCGATAAATACGATAAAATGACAGGGCTTCCGTGCCTGTGTCGCAACAGTATGTTTACTTTTTTCCCCACCAAAATGAACCTCACATTTCAGAGTCTGGACGCATTTTAAATGGTCGAAGCATAAAACCTTTTGGGTGAGTGGTGTTTCTTTCCAGATAAAAACGAACTTGAACGGGAAAACAAAGCAATTTGGAGAAGGAAGTGTTTGTACATCGTATTTGTTTTTGTGATGTTTCTAGTTGTGAACTTTATAATGAAGATAAACTTTACAAAAACCCTTCGATTTCATCTGAAACACATTTTATTATTTGAATGTTATTGACTTCAAATCAATTGTTTGTAAAAGCACAATAACATGTTTAGAAGGTTATTTTTCTCTCTCGGGTACTGTAACAAATTTAGGGAAAAAGCATTGGACCAACCATCATGACACCCGTTATCACCCCTTAAAGTTTATCATTACACTCTCGCTTCTTATCATACAAGCCAGCTAATTGAAAGCCTTGTCAATTAAAACATTTTCTATCTCACTAACATAAACCGTCGCCACTTGACCACTTGAAGTTTCTTGTTGAACCGTGAACAACAGACAGACCTTGTGTGGTTCACCTTATCCTTTCTGCATCGAACATCATCCGCAAATACGATACCCAATAGCTGAAAATCATACGCTCTCTACGTAATGCCAGACGCTTCCATGACATTTGAAGATTTTAAAGTGAAATATGCATCAAGTGTTTACATATTATGCTGGAAAAACAAAGGTTATCCGTTGACTTTTGAAAGAAAAAAGCCAAAAGACAGAAACTGTTCTCTGAAAAGCATTCCTTACACTACCACAGAAGAAGAAATGCAAATATTTATCTCAGAAGAAAAAAAAAAGCAATTTCCACTTCTTCCAAGAGGTACAGCATACGCTGAGACATCTTGCACGCAAACATCCTGCGAATCAGTTGCGTGGAACGTTTGCTGAGGAATCCTTTTTTGCTCTTTAAAATAACAGTTTCTGCTAGCGTAAAAGCAGGTAGCTTCAGCTTTAACGTTTCATTTTCGCTACGCATGAACTAGTTTTGAACAAGCGAATCGATTTTAAAAGTAGGCCACATGCTTACACCATTAATACTTTCCACCGACCACAAATGAAAACGAACGAGAAGGTTTTTTGTTCAGTTCAGTAAACAGAAATACTTATAAACATAAAGCAGACTAGAAAAGTAATTTAGCGAAATCTAATCGTCAGGGAATGCTGCTTGTAGGATAATGGCACAACTGCTACACGAAAAAACGCTTTTATTCGTTTGCGCTTGAATCAATTTATTTCGATTTCATTTGAATATCGGAGCAACTTTCCTACGCTGAGCTAACAAACTATCTCACGCCCGCAAGTATGACGAGAAATACGCTTCAACCGACTTTTTTCCTTTTGTATTTTATCCCTAGTAAGCAATAGAACGGGTAACAAGGAAACAAGATTCAATTTGATACCAAGAAGGCACCAGCTCTATCGCAGGCAAGTGCAACCACATAAAACTCGAACGCAACTGCCACCCAGCCAGCAATACAATTTCTTCCAATACCGGTTCGATTGCGTTTCCACCATCACCAAAACCTTCTGGTAATAACCGTAGTATTACTGCCTGCCTTTGCAAACACGAAACAAGAGTAAATCGATATATGAAATCAAGCTGGTGACACGATATTAAAGAAATGGTGCCGTTTTCACCAGCAAGAGTGGGGTGCTCGTTAAGATTAATATCAATTCTTTAAATTAATCCCTTTACGAAAGTCGCTCAAGGCCATGACCATGGTGTGCACGCAGGAGCAAACAAGCTGATTTTTCAATCAGTGTAGCTTTTCAATCCACTTCGCCGCTATTCCAGAACCAGTGGTTTAATGTGCCGCCGGCTTTCGGTTAAGCTTGGCTGATTTAACCAATTTGCTAGTGATTCGAATAAATACAAAGGAAATAACGAAAATGGATGCCAAGCATCGCTTCGTTTCTTCGGTGGTGGTTGTACAGAGCATTGGCACTCGTGCGTAAATTGGGAAAAGGGATGGGTTAAAATGGAATAACGTAGCACGAGCTGCTCACTGGTAATAAACAACATCCAGTACCAGTTCTCATTTCACGGCAACGTGAAATGGGTGTGACCGGTGAGAATTCCTGCCTGTATGGGCCACCCAAACATGTTGTCTAATCGCGCCGAGACAAGTAAGGCTCCGTTTTGATGTGTATAATTTGTGACGGGTGAATATCTTAATTTGTGAAGCGTTTTGACCTATAACTATTTTCTTTGTGTTGGAGCTCGCGTGCGTACATAGAACGTCGCAAATTAATGACCGTATAATTAACCAGATCTTATCTTAGCTTTACAACCTGTTAAACGATCTTGTCTTTTCAACCGTCAAACACGCTTAGCTGATTTGTTTGCGATGTAATAGCTTCTAGGAAGTGTGGAATCATTTTACTTTATGGGGTGGAAAGGTTGCAATGAAGGCAGCTGATCTTCCAACCGTTATTGATGCTAATGAAATAATTATTTCTTTGGTTATGCTGAAGATTTTTGTATCGCTAAATGCAATCTATTTGAAGCCCTTTGGATTTGACGTATTCAATGATTAATTATTTCGGTGACCTTCTCGTGTTGATGAAACTATCCTCCGATTGAAGGTCACAATGCTTTTGATTGATTTTGAATAATTTTATTTTATTTTCAACAGTTGCTCTAAAAGAAATTTTTCTTGTTTGAAAAATGTTCAAAGTAGGAGATCTTTACTCAAAATTAATGTATCTGTTGTGTCTTGAGCAAATTTATAAAACTAATAATAAAAAAAATTTGCCTTAGAGAATGCAGATCGAATAATTGTATGAAAATATGGCAGTTACAATAATTTAATTTTAAATAAAACAAAATACGAATAAATAAATTCTAGAAACAAAACAAAAAAGTGGATCTAAAACATGCATTTATGAAATCCGAGTTAAGACAACACGAAAACAACTAAAAACAAAATTGAAATGCCTTTTCACCTGCCTTAGCAAATATTATCCTGAGGGAAAAATTTATGATTACTTTACCTTCGTTCGCATTCCCAAAATTGCACGTAAATTATTCGTCACATTTTGACGCGCAGTTATAACTAAATTTATCTGCACAAAGGTTAACAACAAGGCTTCTTTCATTTTCGCGTGACGGCAAATTAATATCATCTATACACTCATCTCGAGTGGTAGTCAGCTACACATCCTCACAAATTAAGTGCACTATTCTACAAGCGCGCTTCTTCGGAGTGGATCGGAATAAAATTACTCCGGCAAATTTAGTTTTCCATACCAACACATACACTAATACCTACATCCACACACACGCTCTAGCACTGTATGATCAGTTTTGCTCAAAATACCCTTGCCTTTAAGGCACAGTACAGAAACCGGAGTGCTCACGCTAAACCCATCCAATCAACTTCCAACAAGGCAAATCAGTACCTGGAGAAGCGGACATGTATATGTGCAAAGCATCAGCAAAAGTAAACCTGGCATGTGGATAATTTTAGCACACTACAAGCTTCCAAGATGCCAGAAGTTTTCATTGCCGAACGCAAAAGGCAGACTTGAAGATGCTATGCGCGTATACACGCAGTTCTGGTCGTTAATTCACAGTCCGTTCTGCAGCGCTTTGCAAAGCAAAGGGAGATAATGTAAACAAACTTGAGTAGAGGGACAAGGATGTACAAAGCATGTTCAGTTCGCAAGGAAGAACACACTCAGTTCACAGCACATTAATACGCAGGGTGTATTAATTATGTACCAGTATTGTAGTGGTATGTTTCAGATTGTTCCAAGCATTCGAATTGAAAGTAAAGCAAACACCCTCACAATCTATGCCCAAATTGGCTGTAGCAATATTTTAGAGCGAAAGAAGCTCAAAAAGTTGCTGTAGTACAGCTGCAGAGCATTTTCTTAAGCTCCCCTCTGTAAATATCCAATTTTCTTATTTGCACACTTCAATTCTGAGAAGATGCTCACGCTAAGAAGTAAAGCTTGGGAAAATGGTAACTAAAGAATTAAGTATCAGCTTAAATAAAAAGGATGACATTGATAAAACACTGAAGTCCAATGATGGTACTCTTGGCTGTAATTTCAGTTTTGTGCATATATAGCCGTTTAGTTCAAGGGGTAGCGTCACCGGCTTTTGAATAGCTGGAAACTGAATGCGTTGGTGCTTGCTTCCGATAAAACGAGTCTCACGGTACGTGTAGCAAACATCTCCGCTCATGCGGAAGATGGACGCATATTTTAATTAAACTGAATGTAATAACTTCCCTCGTCATAGTCGTTATCCTGCACTGGAGAAAGCTTTCCTGCAACCTTACATCATAATTAGTTTGCTACATTCCCTCATCTTTACTGCCACCGTCATATTTCATTTGATCAGTGAACCTGTTTGCAATCGTGTACTTTGAATTGCATTTTCAGCTGATTTAAGGAATCTGCAAGTACACCACCTCAGAGCATGTTTGTGTGTGTACAGGCATACACACATCGAGTGCTGCCGCAAATATCCTCGATCGTGTTCTGCTCGTTAACTGCAAACCCATCCACCGTTAAGAAATCAAACAAATCATTTCCGAGAGTAATGTCGAGTCTTGATGTTTTGAAATGGTTGGGGCAAAGGTTCAAAGCAAAACTGAAAGGCGTTTGGATAGACGTATACCAAATATTTCGACTCTACCCTATCTCTTGCGTTGCTTCTTGCCCGTCCCGGGTTGGGTACCTGTAATTTCATTTTGATCTTTATTACACCTCGGAACATCATAAAACCGGTGTTTCGGTTTGGTGTTCTAAAAACCGTGGGTTATATTCAAAATGGATCAGGCTGCTCAGCATCGTACCTACCCTATAATCGTCACATCCACTTACGCTATAACATCTTGTCATCAAAAGTTGTGCATTTGGCTGTTATTAGAGTAGTTGTACCAGTTCTTGTACCACTTGTAATCTTTGGAAGTTCGTTGCAGAATCCTGCTTCCTACCAGTGCCGGTTGCGCAAGAATTGTCCACGTAGTACACTGGAACTCGGTTCCGAATTAAGAAACCGGTTGCCTCGCTACAACTTCCGCTTCGAGCACACGAACACGCTTATGGTTTTCATGGTCAAGAATGGCCTCCGCTTGATTCGGGGATTCAAATTTTCCAAGCACCAAACACTCGCACTCATGCCAACTGGTACCACTTTGGATGATGCCATGAACGAATCGAAGGAAATTACTTTCTTGTCCTAGGCAAAATCTCAGCTCGGCTTAGTAAACTAAACGTTATAGTCTCAAGTGGTACGTTGCGGCGTTCATTCGGGTCTGCTCGTCTTCAGGTGAAGAAATCGAAACAGACAATAACTTCATAACCATCTTCGGAAGCAGACGTTGCATGACTTGGGTAAGCGTCTGTCTGCCATATTTCTGAGCGGGTCCGTTTTTGAACTGCGAAATGTTTATGATTACGAAACCTGTATGAACTCCCTCAGAGCTATGCGAATCCATTTCCGAAAGGAGGCAAAAGGATGATGGCCCCTGGAGCGGACAAGGCTTCAACTTCCACTCGAAACGAAACAGACGATGTGACGATGGAATTACTAGTGCCCGTCGGGTACTGAAAACCCTGATTTTGCTTCCGTTCCCAAGCGGCATTTCTTTCGCTACCACGTTTGTACAAACCAGTTAAAACTGGGCACGGGTAGAAGAGGAACCTGATGGTAGAGGTATGCATGGTATTAATTAAAAGCAAATGGCGGGTAACAGTTACAGGAGTTAAACACATACACACACCTACACGCACCCCTTGCAAGAGTTCACATATATAAATTCTTGGAATGAAAAGCTTGTCGATGAACACGTGGTACGAAAAAACGAGCAAATATCTATCGGCATGTCATCGTAAATCTTTCCTTGCCTTAAATGAGTTGTTCAATCAGTTGTTTTTAGGGTACGTATGCTGATGAATTGAGTGCCTTCAAGAATAACACAAAATGTTCGTTTTCATCTACAAAAATGTAAGTTTTATATTCTAACCAATAGCAATTAACTATGTATAGCAAGTAACAAAGTAACACCACGTAGCAATAGTATTAACAATAGCGTGGCCGGCATGCCATTTGGGCAGTATGTATGTATTTTACAAAATTTAATTACACACAATGTAAACGACGTCTGTAAAGATAAAGTGCTAACGATATCACTTTTTTATCACACACAAGCACATATTCACTCTCCTTCCTATTCTCATCATATCGCGGAAAGCAAGATTCTCAGTGACACGGTTTCCTTATTCATCAGCTTTTATGTGCTCTTTTCCGCTTACCTACCTACCTGAGTTGATATGCTAATCAGGAAAACTAAAGCTAGTGCAAACACATACAGTTCCTTGGTAACACAGTTTTCTCTCAACAGAAAGCGTATAATAGACAAATAAGACAAGAATACCTTCACACAAACTTAGCTAGTGATGAAAACGCCAATGACACATCATTGGGGCATTTCTACCATCGCTCGTTTGGTCCCCATCACTCCACCGATTCTTTATGAACGCGTCCATTGTTCTTCGTTGGCATAGTTCGTTTTAGATTCTGTTACACATGCGTGGCAAGTTTGAGAGATTGAGGGAAGAAAAGTGCCGTTCACCCAATGGTAATTAGAAAACTGATTTAAAATGTTAATTACTTCATTAACTATTAATTTGTACGTAGAATTAATTAAAATCATATGCTGAGAGAACGTGAAAATGAATAAAAAACACTTTCTCACAAGCACATCTATTCATGGTTGAGCTTACAACTGATTTAGCAAGGGTGCTGCTACTTTCAATCGAGCATTTATGTGCCTTTTAGAATAAGTGATTGCGGTTGGCGTATGATGGTGCGCAATTTTACGAGATTCCATGTCAAACTTTCTTGTATTTAAGAAGTACCGCTTGCTTCAGCATGGTTCGTTGTCAGTGTTTCCAAAAGGAATGCTAATTGGTTTCTATTCAGTAAATTCGAAAGGAAACAGCATTGACCAGCTGCTGCATAATTCGTTCAAGTGTTGTCGATGTTCAAAATATCAAAGTATTTTATTCAAAGTATATCCTTTCAAACAACAACTGAAAACAACAACGAACCCAACTGAAACGCAACAGCAGATGAACTGCCGTCGGCCGTTGGAAATCCATCCTTCTGCCTTCTTTTTTCACAGCAACACAACCGGCTAGCTCCACCGGATCGGACAAGAATGGCTAAATTGAGATTACAGTCGTTGCCGCAAAATTTTGACTTCAACTCATCTATTTTTGTCTCGAAGGCATCAATTTTTGACAGAGTGTCACGATTTTTGCCACGAAGGCATACATTTTTGACAGTGCGCATCAATTTTTGCATCGAAGGCATCAATTTTTGACAGAGTGTCACGATTTTTGCCACGAAGGCATACATTTTTGACAGTGCGCATCAATTTTTGCATCGAAGGCATCAATTTTTGACTGTGAGTCAATCGCTTTATTTACAAAATTTTAAGTAATTTCTGAAATTGTGTGTTTTGAAATGATTGAAATTAAGTTAAGTAGTGAAAAATATTATTGATATCATTCAACATAAAACAGATATTTTGCCAATTTTGGAAATTTTAATGGAGTGAGACAATTGGCCTTTATTTTCTGCTGTAAACAAAAGCTTTAGAATTTCTCAATTTCATCATTTTTTCTGAAGAAACAATCAATTTACACAGTTTTTGTATTTTTATGAGATGTAAAATCTGCTTAAATACCTTGTTAAATTGTCACGATTCCTACAGAAGTCAAAAATTGATGACTTACAGACAAAAATAGGTGCGTTAGAGGCAAAAAAATGATGCGCACTGTCAAAGATTGATGCCTTAGAGCCAAAATTATGTTGCAACGACTGTATAAATCAACAGCCGTCGCCAAAATAACTCCTAGCCCGTTCGATGACGATGACGAAAACGATGGTTTAGTTTAATTATTTTGATAACGATTTTCCGTTGCTGCAAATCGAATTTCCTTCGAAAAACAGAAATGAGTGGAGTGACAAAAATAAAACGTGAAGGAAATACACAGATACACAGACCCGGGGACGAAAGGACACCAGGAATTAAGGGTAAACTTTTGAGTGACTCTTGATATGGAAACTGTCGTGCGATATGCATGGCGTGATCGTTTCTTTATGGTCAAGATTGGCGTCCCTTTGCTTCAGATACGAAACATTCGAGCTGAAATTGGTTGAGCGTAAGAATTGGATTACGAGGAAAGATTATGCAACTAAGCAATTTAATACATAGCTTAATGTTATCAAATATTTACCTTTCAATATTCATTTGTTGATTGATTTAAAATCAATTGCAATCGATGACAAAGAAAAAAATGATTATAATTTTAATACAACTTCATTCCGAAAGATAAAATTAGGAGTGAAGCCAAAAACATTTTTTATAGTTTCTAATGACGCTCAAGTACAAAATTAAATGACTTAGGTAAATTGCGAGAATGTTCTATCAGTTATATCATACGCAACAATTAACAATAAATTTCTCGTAACAATGATTTTTGAAATAGTTCAAAATAAATCAATTCACCTCGGGTCGCGATCCTCACTGCCGATGTCACCCGCTGACAACCCCGCTGTCATACGGTGAGCTCACAGGATGAGGTAGCGGTCTGTACACAACAATAAATTAAAGTGATCCGTTATAACCACTTTCAACGCTTCTTACGCTTATGCTTTATGCTGCTGTTGCTTACGTCATATCGACCCTGCGAGGCGTTTGTTTAACGCTTCAGCACAGGTTTTAACCTCAGGCAGCTTTGTATTTAACCTCAATCCTTGCCATCATCATACATCAGACGCTTGTGGGCGACTGCTGGCAGAGTTTGATGCCGTATTGCAAACCGTTGCAAAATCGGTTGCCATTAATTAAGTAATAATGACGGCGTATTATAATCATTTAATTAAATATCCCCACCTGGCAATGTAACCGCGCACCGAATCCACAGGCGAGTAGAACAGAAACATGTTCCGCGTCTATTTCAAGAGAAGCAGAACCGATAACCATGCTTCATTATGTTTCGGGTGTGGAAGAGAACGAGCCTCACAAATTGTTCGTCGATTAATTCTGATTCAGATGGCATAATATATTTTATTTACATTGGCATTTATGCTCATCACCAACATAGGGCAGAAAATGCAACGGAGCATGGGCGTGCAAAGCAATGGTACGTCCTGCTGCGACACTAAAACAGAAGAGAACCACACCAAGACGAAGGCGGTGCGCATTAATAACGCTTCTATCCGCCATTGCTGCTTCAACTGCTCGGACCAGCGCCTAGGCACAGGGTGTCGTGATTTTTGTAGAAACAAATCTTTCAGCACTAAGCGTCTATCCACCCCAGGGTTCTTTCTCCAGCCAAGCTTAAGCTCACGCCTCACGCTAATGAGTTCTCCGTGCTAAAAAGTGGCGGCAGAAAATTGCAGCGTAACACAAGCAATCAAGGTTGAATATTTTACTACCTCCTTGCGTCAACCAGGGTGGCGACTGCAGACCAAAGACGTTCGGTGGGAACAGTAGACACACAGCAGCAAACATTTGCCACCTTTACTTCATGTTGCGGTTATTACTGGGAGGTTTACTTAAACCGTAAACGATTCAATTCCTTATGGTGTTGCTTTTCATAATTGCTCAATTAGGCTGTACATTTTACTGTACTCCATGAATGTTTGTGGTTAGGTAAAGTTGGGAAGTAGTTTAGTCCATTCAGACAGGCAGTTGCATCCTTCCCAGGAAGTAACAGCCAACATAATAAACGAATTAGTAAAACTGTACCAAATAGCCACAGTAGAAGCAAGATGAGGCAAGCACGGAAAATGAAATGAGTACTGTACTCCTCAAGAAACACGTCATTTGAGTGGAATTCAATTGCGCAGACACTCACTTAATTATAAAGAAAGGATTTTAGAGCTTTTACCTGATAAAAGTTTACAAGGAGGAGGATATTTTTTTTTATTTACGATTGTGTTGTGCATGATGTTATCAATCTTCTTCACCTCATTTTTCAGTTCCCTTTTTAAACTTATGTTTCCATTTAAAAAAAAAAATATATCCATTATATTGCTGGGATAGTATGTTTTTAGCGAATGCTGTTCAATGTCTGAATAAAATGTCATTTCTTTTTGATATTCAGCTAATATCGTTTGAATAAAAACACGACGTGTTTTAGAAGGTTCTTAAAGCTCCAAAGTAGTTCCGGATTTACACGGAGTGGAGCCCGTATCATATTTCGATTGGTATATTATAATTCGATCACTTACTCAACACATGAAAACTGATTGACTGTTCAGCTTCCAAGCTCGATGTTTATCATTAAGTACATCCAGTTGCACAGCTCGTACATATGCCTCAAAGTCTCATGGAGTAGTCGTCTCAAAACACGTAAAAAATGAGCAATTTGAACCTTTTTGAACAAAAAATATACAGATAATTGGAAACAAAGATAGAGGTCTTTGTTGAGATTGCCTTGTTTTTTGGTATGTGTTTTTTGATTGTCTGTTTGTCTGTGCCGAGCTAAAATCTACAAGATGTATTTCAATAGAAACATAACATTAGAAAATTACTTTTTGAACTGCCGGTGAAAAGTGTATGCCTACTAATATGTGTGTATTTTGGTGTACGTATGTATAACATCCAGGAATAATTTAAGTCTTGTGGTTGTGAAACGCCGTATACACACACGCACTATGAAGAAGTTTTGATTGGGCTTTGAGAAAAAAAATACTTTGGAAACATTTTTCAAGTTGAATCAGAAGCCGAAAAGACCAAGTAAAATCCCGGTAAATGTGCTTTATATCTTGGTGAGTTATCTGCAATAGATGACACCCGCTTGTCTAGATTGTGGTTTCCGCGCTCAAAATAGCTTATTACTGTTTCCAGCCCCGCGCAAGAAAGCCAATTTTTCACCACTCATGTACCGCAGCATTCCATCTCATGTGATCTATATTTTCTGCAAGATGTGCCGCTGCTCGAGAATCTTCCAGCAAAATCAATTATTTTCCACTTGTTCATATTACTTTATCCATTCGCTTATTTTCCAGAAAAGCTTTTCCCTCACATGTCCCCAACGCCAAGTTATTTCCCCTTCAGGCGGGAAACTATTAGCTGTAAGTGCATTCCAGTCGCCTCTCTCCTTTTTCCCATTATCTCGCTCTCTTGCTGTATCGGTAGGCACTGCTGCTGATAAAACTTTATCAACGGATGTAATAAAAATTCCTATGCTATTTCGCTGAGCGCTAAACGGACATGTTCTGGAAGATTTTTCTTCCCTACGATGCTCGTTTAAGCTGGAAGCTCTTCTCTTTAGAGAGTTTTTCCGTTTCTTTTCCGTCTGTGTTTCTGTGTGAGTAACGCTTCTCGTAGCCATTGGTATGTCTGTTGCTTAGTCTGGTGAAAATAGCGCCACAAATATATTTCCTGAGAGTGCGAATGCATCGTTTCTGTTTTTATTTTTTTCCTATCCTTGTTTATTTGTCTCCAAAACCGAAACGCTTCTACAATACAGGGTGATATTTTTTGTCCCTGGGTTAAGATTTTATCACCTCCAAAAGTCCAAAAGCGACTGAGACGTCATCCCCAAAAACAGCCTCCAATCCCTAGCCGGGAGAGCTAACGTCTGTTATCCGCACCAAAAATGCTTGCATGCGTACATCCTGTGTCGGTTTATGGTGTTGGTTGATGTGAAAGTTTGACGGGAAACATATTTCATCGCATACAATTGGCGTATTAAGGCAAGCTTTAAATGTATGTGTGTGTGCACGGAACGAAAACCCATTCACGATTATTTATTGCACTCCCGGGAGAGAGCTGCGAACGAATCGAGTAGCACAAGACGAGGCGCGGGTGAGCGCCGGGATCTTGGTACCGAACTGATTTGAAGCGACCACTGCACGTTGTGTATATATTGTTCAGCACTTTTTCACATCCTTCACACTATCATACTTTTGAACGTTGGAAAACAAATTTACTTTCTAGCAAATTTTGGTTTCGCATTTTAGATCGAACGTGGTGCAATGACACAAAACGCATGTCGCTACAGCCAAACGCCGAAAGCTCATTGCCTTCCCATGATCGGTCCTGCGAGGGCACTTGGACGTCAAGCTAATGTCTGATGATGTTTGCGATAATTTAGATTAAAAAAAAAAAAAACCTCAAGAGCAAGATTTTCCAACCGGTATCCGCCTTCCCATCGCTCTTTGCAATGCGTAGAGTACCGGGGACGGTGGCAATGTGTAAACTTCCAAACAAGATTAACTGCCCACGAAATAGGAGATAATTTGTGTGAAAGATTGAGCGCTTAGTTGAAGCTCAATTTTCAGCTCCCTCCAATCCACAATACAGGAAGGATACCAAAACTTGTTCAGCACTGTTAATTATTAATAGACCATTAGTCAAGCGAAAGAATTTATTTATCCCAAAGCGCAATGGATAACACATTTATGAGCACTACTTGTTGTTACGCCTGGTAACAATTTGGTGAGTAGCTGGATAGACTTTCTTAGAACTGGCTTGTTTGTATATAATATGTATTTGCTCAGTTTAAAAATTAGTCTGTTCTTTCTGCCTTATATTTTGCTACTAACCGCGTTTCGCGATGGCGCCCTGTTCGTCCATCAGCTGTGCTACTTGACCCTATTTGACCTGTTTAGCGACCGCTGCCGAATTTTGTCCTAATTGGTCCTACTTTTGATCATATATCTGTCTCGTATTTGGGAATATCTTTTGTCCTTATCTAACAGGTGCCGCCATCTGGTGTTTATAGTTCTAACTATTCGAGCTATCCTATACAGCTTGATGTTTTGTAAACATTCGCCTGTCAAAATGCACGAGGTCGTTATCGTGCCAACACTACTATTAATAAGCATTTATGAGTTTATCGATCGTGCATGAAAATTGAAAAATATCTCACGCAAATGCATGTAAGGATGTTTCCGTAAATGGAAAAAGCTTGCGAAAAAGATAAAAATCATATATCGGAGTGCCCACTTTTACGTAATTCACGGTAGTTTTAATTTACATACTAATGTTTGCATTGTTCAACTTTCGTCGTACCTTTTTTTTGGTTAAAAATTTGCTTTTGCTTTGCTTTTCCATTTTCAAGGGAAAGAATTTCAAATGCTAACTACTTCATGGGAAAAGTTTCAGACAGTCAGTTTTGGCGAAAAGCAACCAAAACGTCGCTCATCTGCTGCTACGGAAACAAATCAACAAATCGCGCACCATTCTTCTAGAAAGCGTTCCGAGAATTCTATTTTGTTAATGTTTTTGTCTGGAAAGCTATCTTTCGTTTAAATTCGCATAAACATGAAAAAAGAGGAACACGCAAAAAATGCTCAAATTATATCCAAGTACCCTTACAAAGAGCATGTGTTTCAATTGAATTTTAATTTTCCAGCCTCAGCGGTGATTCCAAAGTCACAAAAAAAACAATCTTCCTAAGGCCAACGCAAAGCTTGTGACAGCTGTTTTGTAGCAAATATTGTATCGCACCACCCAATACGACCATTCCCGTACGGCTTCAGGAGCATGACATTATACGCCGTGGGACGGTATACACGCTAGGCAAGAACCGGTTTTGTTTTGGTGCTATGTCTTATCAGGGCGATTCTTCGCCTTTTAGTCCTTTTAAACAGGCCCCTCTACCCCAAGTGCGGCAAAATTTTGAGTGAACAAAAATGTGCACACAAAACAGGAGGCCAAAACGACTCAAAAAATCATCATCGAACGACCAGAAAATATTACTTCATTTGATTTTGTCTTTTACCGTGTGCACTCACCCAGATCCAGTCTCGCCAATAGCCGGATTCAAATGTATTTCTTTTATCTGGGTTTTTGGTTCTGGTTTTGGTTAAGTTAAACAAATGAATCAGAAAGTCTGTGGATGAAGCTACTTGCAGTTTTTTTTTATACTAAATAAAACATAAGCTACCGAGAAGAGATTTTTCTTTCAGAATACAAATGAACTCAACATGTTTACCACGAAGGTTAATATCAATCCGTAAGCTAATTTATTTTCCTTCATTAACCAGTTTTGGAACCAGTTATTGTCCGCACGAAAAGCCAACGATT
The DNA here is from genome assembly GCF_016920715.1 of Anopheles arabiensis. Taxonomy (NCBI): domain Eukaryota; kingdom Metazoa; phylum Arthropoda; class Insecta; order Diptera; family Culicidae; genus Anopheles; species Anopheles arabiensis. The sequence goes on from NC_053518.1 coordinate 38,644,587, forward strand.
GTTTCGGACAACTTCCTGACTGGGTGGCAGATCGAGTGTTTTACCGCTCCGGACGCACCGCAGCTATAACGACAAAGAAAATTGACGTTCACTTTATTCTGCTAAACGACTGCACAGACCACCGCCCAGAACGTTATCAGCACCGGTGGTAGATGTAGCACACAGTAGGTTCGTGAATCGCGGCTTCCCCTTTCCATAAATTAACAACCCTCGTTGCTAATCCTTCCTGATGACGACGTAATCAATTAACGGAGCAATCTCTCGGCTGTGCTTCTGCGGGACCTGAAGCGTAAACACGAGCTCTTTTGTGTGATTTCTACTTTTTGCTTAATAGTTTTCAACGGTCCAAGCATTCACTCGTTGCATAGTAAAAGAGTCCAGGGTGCTTGTTTTTTGTTCCAACTAGCAGCGATTTTCATTCAATCAAGCTCGATATATTCCACGAAATGGTCGCTATCCTGGTCAGAATTTAAGGAACGAAAGTGCCACAACGGAAATGGATCGTTCGTTGAGTTGTGATACGAAGCAGACGGACGCGCTATTCATACGCGCGTAATGTCGTTATCACACCACAATGGACGACCATGAAACCGTCCATTTCAGGTGGCTATCAAATGAGATGTTCTTTTCGCTGAAAACTCTTACACGCTTCAATTTATTAAAAGTAGAAAACACGAATGCAGTACTTTTTTGAATTGATACAAGCACAACTCGATTGTATAGGTATATTAAATTCCTTGTTAAATATTCCTTCGCCTACATTATTTAATTCCTTTCCGTTCTTCAAAATGTAACGCAAAGGATTTTATTAACTCTCTGCATATGTGAATCTCTATCGAAAATCAAATACCTATCGAATATCAAACGAAAATTCAAATGACACCAAACGCCTTGTAGATGCCTTGACTGTCGTTTCTGACAACGCGCGCGACGAATGGTAACCTTGTCAATCGTGAGCGTAACCCACAACTTGCTTCCAATATGTACCAACATCGTGTTCATTGTCTCAAAGCATGACAAAGAAAAAAAAAACTGGGGAGGGGCCTTATGAGAAGAAACGATGGTTCGAGATCGCATGATACCGTGCCAAGTCACCGGGCAATGTATTTAATCTTTTCCGCTCCCTCCGCCCCAAAAAGGACAATAACCATTTATTATTGATCTCAGCACGTCTAATATTGCTGTTTACTGTCAACGACTGCTAACGAGACCGTTTGGTGGGCTGCGGTAGCAAACCGAAAACACCTACTATTTGTCCCAACGCATGATTGCAGCGGGTGGAGAGGGAAAAGAAAAATGAATTTTTCAGATGGATGACTGAAAGTATCTAGTATGATAAAGGAGGCTTATCGCTTTAGGGCTTGAGCTCTCCGGATTCCGGTGTCCAATTTTGTTGCCACATCGAAACCAAGACAAAAGACGATGAAGTATGGGGAAATATTACTCAGCGAAGTTTTGATGTGGAAGACAGATATACTAAAGCATTGCAGGAAATACAGACACACAGTGAAGAAAAAAATTAAAAAGTAAAGAGGGAGAGGCAAAGTAAAAACAAAAAAAAATGCAACCACAACGTCACTTTTGCGGGTATGGTTTCCATTTCCTGATATGCCTACAGCCTTCGGAAAGTGAAAAAAGAAATTGTGCTCTGATTTATTACTGCACGTATCGAATAACGCTGAAAATAATCAACTGGATGAAAGCAATCGTGTAAGTGAAACGTTGAAACCAACGAGCCATATTTCCTGTTTACATTTCCTGCAAACGCTATATTCAACATTACTCCCCGGCACGGAAGACACGCACGAACATATATCCATTTGTTTCCTCTGCTGGGCCATGTTCTGTGAAAGGACGTTTAGAGGGAGCATCATTATTAACGATAGTGACCGGAAACAGATTTCAAGCTGACCAGAACGAGCGATTAGGCTGCGGCAATTGACTTTAAGTCACTTTCGCCTCGTGAAAGCTTTTCTTTATTCCAGCTTTCGATCCATAGGGAGGGCGTGATCAGTTAAGCTACACATATTGTCGTCGGGAATTAATTATCAACCACAATCGCTCGGCTAGCGTCCGAGTGTATGTGTTTCGATGCCGGAACTTATCGTACAATCCGTCAATCAGGCGATGTTAACGATTTTCCGACGTGTCATGCATGTTGTCCTCTCAGTATTATTAATGGTTCATTAGAACAATGATCTATCCAATGGCTCAATTTGGCTCGAATTACGGTTTTCTACGCCAGGAATAGTTGAAACATACCCAGGAAACTCTAGAACTCAGGAATATATCAAATGAAATCTTTCAAATGCAAATTTAAATCCAGGCAAACAAAATTCGCTTAAAGTATTAAACTGTATTCAACAAAAAGAATGCTTGTCCTTGAATTTCAGACTTCAGTACACAACAATATGTGGGAACAAAGAAATTACCTTAGCTACCTCATGATTGAATTCACGACGTTCCTTAAATGCTGCACAATTCTGCATCCCATCGTACAAGCCGTATCCATTGGCCGAAGGTTCAACTTAAACACTTCAATTAAGTTTTTGCCTTTTTTGCGATATCAGAACAGCTTCCTGGCGCACAGAAATCATACAATCAATCTCAGGTCAACGTGTCCTTTTTTCCTTCTTCAACAACGATGTTCTGTTTACAGCTTCAGGGGAGTGATAAGTTTAGCTAGAATTTTAATTTCATATATATATATATATATATATATATAATGATGCTCCCTCTAAACGTCCTTTCACAGAACATGGCCCAGCAGAGGAAACAAATGGATATATGTTCGTGCGTGTCTTCCGTGCCGGGGAGTAATGTTGAATATAGCGTTTGCAGGAAATGTAAACAGGAAATATGGCTCGTTGGTTTCAACGTTTCACTTACACGATTGCTTTCATCCAGTTGATTATTTTCAGGGTTATTCGATACGTGTAGTAATAAATCAGAGCACAATTTCTTTTTTCACTTTCCGAAGGCTGTAGGCATATCAGGAAATGGAAACCATACCCGCAAAAGTGTCGTTGTGGTTGCATTTTTTTTTGTTTTCACTTTGCCTCTCCCTCTTTACTTTTTTATCTTTTTCCTCACTGTGTGTCTGTATTTCCTGCAATGCTTTAGTATATCTGTCTTCCACATCTAAACTTCAGCTTGGTTCAGCTTTAATACTTCAATTAAGTTTGTGCCTCTTTTGCGATATCAGAACAGCTTCCTGGCGCACAGACATCATCCAATCAATCTCAAGTCAACGTGTCCTTTTTTCCTTCTTCAACAACGATGTTCTGTTTACAGCTTCAGGGGAGTGATAAGTTTAGCTAGAATTTTAATTTCATATATATATATATATATAGATATATATATAGATATATATATATATATATATATATATATATATATATAGATATATATATATATATATATATATATAGATATATATATATATATATATATATATATATATATATATATATATATATATATATATATATATATATATATATATATATATAAATATAAAAGAGATAGAGGTGCGAGGTAGAGAGATGGATGGATAACAACAGGCAAACGGCGAACAATATTACGACACAACCGTATAACGACGATTGAAACCGACTAAGGGAGTAATGGAGGTGGACCAAGTGAGAAAGACCGTTGACACCAGATTACTTTTATTCCGTCAAGATGTTCCTTTATTGCGATCTGATCAACGAGAGACAAATTTATCCCCTTGATGATAGTTTACTTCGTGCATCAGGCAATACTATCTTGCCTCAATCATTATATCTATGCTCGATAATTGATTCGTCAATTGCTATAGCAATGAGGCTCTCAAGATTTCAATTTATACACATGTGGTGACACAACGTGTAACCGCTTCTTAAGACGCGTTACGCATAGTTAACACGTACAGAACGCATCGCGCGTAACGTGTAGCACTCTTTCACTCACTTACACTAACAATAGCAAACGACTGCACTACTACCATATAGGATATAGGATTAGAAGTATATTTTATGTTAGAAATAAAACTTCTTCTACGAGTGACCATCAAGCGTGCAACAAGCCGATTTATTACGTGCACCCGAAAGTAGTTAAAATTAACTAGAACATCCCCATACACACAATTATTGTTTTTTAATTTGTTTTAATTGTCTTAATTTTTTAATTTTAATTTAATTTGTTTTTTCGTGAATTCTCAAATCCGTCGTTTGCTTGTAAAGGATGATGAGTAAACAAATAAAAACGATAGAAAATTAAGCAAATCAATATAAATCTTTTGCAGAATTTTGTGTAGAATCACTCACGGCTATAAGTAATTACATAAATATTTTTACTAATTTTAATATATTACTTCGGATGCTTTCATTTCAAACAAACTTAGCGAAGAAAAGTAAAACGAAAATCATTGTAAACAAAGCAAACAATTTTAAGGACAATCTAAACATAGAAATTTGTGTTTAAATTTTAAGGAAATCCTACAATTTATCTGGGGGTTTTTATGCTAGCTGTTTTTGCCTGAAGCATTTGCTGAATGAAGGGAAAAATCTCTTTTCTTCTTATCAACAAAAACTCATTGAAACTATAAAACTTTGAGGCATTCACAAGACTTTGTTGGCTCTTGTCTTCAGAGATCAGACGACTGAACGAGACTGTTGTCAAGTCGCTGGCATGTGTCTTAGAACAATTTTAAGCTCGTCTAATCATTCTCTATCCGATTCTGGATGTTATTTTCTGTGCGAACGGGATTTTCTGGGATAGTTTTTCCTCATCTTTCCTAAAATCCCCTTTTTTTTGTACGCGAGGACCAATATGCTTGGCATGTTCTTTTCTTCGCATGTGACCTTTTTTCCAACATTTATTTTTTCTTTGACTCAACAACCATTGTTGGCCAAAGCTTTCCTATACAACTTGTGGGCTTGGTTTTCAGTGACTTATTGATTTTTCTACTTAACAGGGCAGTGTAATGGCTAACATATGTTTTATGTGTTATTCCGAGAAATGTTCGTTCAAGAATATGGTTAAAATCCTCACTAATAGGCCAAACTGCAGCCAGTGTCAGCATTATCAGTAATTTATTGTGAACGAAATATTAATTTTCGTCATGCTGTTGTATAGAGCTTCTTTATTTTTTATTACTCGACATCATCGCACTCTAATCGTTAAAGCTTGCAGGTGCGAATCAATTATGACACTACCGGCTCTCCGTGGTTCCAGCCGCTGTTTTAGAAAACCTCTGCATTTCCAACGCTGCAACATTGCAGAGAAACATTAAATTTTGTTTCACTACACACTGTAAGCAACGTTTAACGGATCCTTATTTTACAATTATGTCCGTTTTAAATAATACTTTTATAAGCACACACACATCTGCTGGTCCCTGGACGATGCTCCAGCAGCCTTTTTATCAAACGGAAGTTTCAAGTGATTCCTCTAAAGCTACTCTTATCAAAAGTCAGTAAAAGTTATTTTTTTACGATACCGCACCAACCATTGTGGTGACCACCTATCTCTTAGGAATCGAAACGCTGTCTCCGCTGCTGCTGCTGATAATGATTAAATCGAATTTTATATTTTCGAATGAATTGCTTTTTGCTCTCCCGTCGCAACGGTACGAAGGGTTTGTTGTGTATCTTTTGCTCTTTGGGATGGCTATCCTCTCCGTCAATTGTTCCCTTTTTTAGACCTGTCATTTGGATTGCAGCGGTATTGGAAACTGTATGATTTATGTACTTTTTTAAGGAGAACCTACTGTTGAAAGAGAGGGTGATGGGATTACTCGTCCATCCTGCGGATACCTATGTTCGCTCATTAATCATTCAATTTATCCAACGTAACATTCGTTTGGTTGGGTGTTGGGTAGTAGTCGGACGAATCATCGATAACTCACCTTTATCATCTGTCTACCCACGGATGTTTTTCTCCCCTCTATACCACAATGAACGGGTGCAAAATAGCCATGACTTAGGATGCTGGTGACCAAAGAAAGGCAAAAATGGAAAACCAACCAACCGAGTCCACTGCTGAAAAGATCTAAAAGTTGTGTAGCGTTCTTTCCACTTATTCGGCTCTACCTTCCCAAGAAAGGTAAAGTTATTTCGACATGTTTTCAACTCGGGCCAAAATAGCATTGCCGCCGAAGCGATTACGAAAATATTCGCAAATGTTTTCCTATCCATAATAACGAGCAATGAAAAAAGAAAATTCTTCATCCTTTTTCATTTACATACCTCTAACCTTAGGCGGAATGGCACCGAATGGGTAAACTTTGAAGCTTCTGCCCACTAGGTCCAGGCCATGGGATCAAAGCTTTTCTTAGGTTGTATCGTTCACGTTTTATGGGCGGATGGGTCTGAGTTTTAAATATTTCAAATCCACGCTCGATTTCGGGGCTTTCACGATTTGCCCTTGAGAGTGATGGAGGATCATGCTTCCGTTGGGTGGACAGAGCAGTTGCAGAGATGCAGGGAGGATAAAATCAATTGCAAATCAACCTTTGTCAGAGGAAAATTTATTGGTCTAATGCACAGGAAAATCTACCTTTGTGTGCTTTCGGGGATTCAATATCAATGTTTCCAATTCAGTGCTGCTACATTCTGGTTTTGGACTAAATTGATATCCTTCCATGTATTGCTCGAATGCATACTGCTTCTAAAGAACCACAATCCTGTTTTCCGGTACACCGATTCATTCCTGTGTCCGACCCCCAACCGGGAAAAGCGATGATGATCAATGACAGCTTACAACTGGTCAGAAAGATGGACAAAGCCTAAAAGCTTTCCAGGCTAGGGCTTGCTAGCTTTTCTTTGTCCATTTCCGGGGTCCAGTCCAGCTGTAGGATAATTGATTTACACCGAAGTATGCCGCAAACCTATCAACTTTGCAGAATCCATCTGGTACACACATACTACGGCTGTAGCTTATTGTTTTGCTTATTTTTTAAGTCACACGATGACGAAGGTGATGAATGAAGCGTATTTTATTATCATGATGAGTCGAAGGGGATTTGCTATCTCCTCTGGTCGGTCAATAAGTCCTTGTTGTCCACTCATAAAACAGTTTCCTTGGCATCATTGCACTCATTCAGAAAGCCTCATAACAGGCAGAGCTAGGTAATACAGATCTCTTCACTTAATTAATTTGCGACCTAAAAACAATTTTCAGAAGTATAGAAAGCATATGTCATTTGAATCTATTCAATTGAGCAGAAGAAACACATCGAGTGTTGCCAACGGTGGTACAAATAGCCATTTTTTGTTTTAGTTTAAATTGTAAAAAGTTGATTTTGTTTAAAAACCACGCCCAATAATGGAAAAATGCACAAGACACACAATGATCATTGAAGTTACTAGTAGTCCTATCGCAGTGTAATCTATTTTAACGTTAACAGTTTACAAGTTACGATTGGTCAACCTTCTTGGGGAGTTTTCTTAAACAATTTTAAAACTACAAACCACAGCAAATGCTCCCAAACAACAACCCTCATTTCATGTCGCGTGCCTGTGGAAAACCATCATATCCTGTGAATCCTTGACATCGTTTATTAAATAGCACATACCGTCCATTAAACACGCTAAAGTTATGCAACTGAAAGAGTTTAAGAATGGCACTACAACTTTCTGCCATTTAACCACCATTGGCACGGAAATGTGACCCGCACAGGATGATGTTGCTTTCGTTACGTTTCATTGCTTCTGTTACCCCAACAATGAGCTTAATTATGGTTTCGTTTAATGTTGATCCTATCTCCCAAGAAACGTTTCACACTGGCAGTTAAGATGGTTTCGTCTATGCGCAGCGAATGTAGATTTGAATCCAGTCGTGAGGAACCACAATTAAATTAAATTACATCATCTTTGTCACGCTTCGCACTAATGATAACACGTTCGCAACTAGCAAAATGTGACTAGCGCAAGGGGATGGCTTGGAAAATTGTGAAGGAATGTTATATTTTGGGTTATTCCAAGGAAACAAAACAGAGCATGGTAGGAGGTTAAAAAGAAATAGACACGCTATGCTGTTTTTTGACATTTAATTTGACTAAGTGCCACTCAACAAAAAACAGAAAAGAGCTACTCTAACACACAAACCAGTATTGAAACAAAAAAATTCAACTAATTATCTAAAACAAATTTGTTTCAAATTCAGATTTAAGCCTGCCCTTGTGCTTCTCCTTCAACCGTCTTTCCATGTAAAACTTTATCTTCAGCAATTTTTGACAACACGATTTGCCAACGCAAACCTGGACTTGTTGCAAAAATCCTCTAGATAGCATTTTTTTCTTTCACATTTCCGATTGCAGCCATTGTACTGTTGGCAAAAAAATGTTGTGAGCAATATCAAGATCAGTGCAACGGTCACCAAGATGCACATAGACAACTTTTAACCAGGGGAGAGTAAACTGCCAAATAACCAAAAATCAGTTCGCAATAATTTGTTCGGCCCTACACAAAACCAACTTGAAAAGTTTGCAGAAAAAAAACACTTAAATTGCACGAACAATCACACATACTGGTTGCTACCATAACGCAGAAGGCAGAAGTGGAATGTTTCACCAATGTAAACGCAATCAAAAAAAAATCTGTAAAACTTTTCAACAATAAAAAATCATCTCTTTACTACCATTTGCCAATTTCCGTGCCATGTAGTACTACATTCCTAAAACTTCTTATTAAGCCTGACCATCGATGGAACAATGGAATAGAGCAAAGCAACTGTTAATGACAACAGTTGTTTTATGCCTGTTTTCGTTGTCCCATGGTGTGGTACCGTGCGAGTTTTGGCAATGATTTCGATTGCAGTGATGCTGAAGCAGTATTAGTGAATATGTGAAACTGTATTGCAGTGATGCTGAACCAAAGCATCTATCGGCTCCCGAGACACTGGCTGCAACATCTTGCTCTATTTGTCGTGCTGCTGGTGTACCGTCTGTTGTTGTGCTTGTGGAAGCGATGTAACGGCATGGATTGGACATCATGTACAGATCATTCAAAATAAAGTCATAAATTATGTCTGATGTTTCCGGTGTGCTCGATAAAATGGCGCCTCTCGGCTGATTCGAATGTTTCCATAGCATCAGTTCTAGTAGGACGTATCGATTCATCGATTTCAATTCTATTCAAAATTAAAACCAGTGTTAAGAGAAATAAATTCTAAAATCCGATTTTATGTTTAAAAATCGCAAAAAAATGCTTCAATAATAAATTCATAAAACAATTAAGGGCTTCACATTGTTTTTACTTTATTTAATCTTTTATTTGCTTAAAAACATAATAACTTACTTGCTATTCGATCTGAACGCGAACCTACACTCAATTTTATTACTTTTACTTCATCGAAATATGGATTGATTGTGCAGGATAATTGAGTTTTTTTTTTCATTTATGTTCTTTGTTTGAAAAGCTCAAAATGATTCATTTAGCGTATCGTTAAATACGAATAATTACGACTTGGAAAAGAAGTGCGATCATTTTATTTCTCTGCTTGCATCATAGTGAGATAAAGTGCCAACAATATCGCAAGTGCTTTTAGTTCAGCTCAATAGATTACGAGATATTACAAAACATCAGAAAAGAATTTATTGCATTCAGAAGGCCACAGGAACATATTGAAAAAAAAAAGAAAAACTCCCTTCAACTGGTTGATGAACAGTTGTTTTTTATTTTTATTTGAAACCTTGCTATACCATTGCTTTCCTTGTTGTACTTGCTCAAGCATCTAGAGATGACCAATCGTTGTCCTTGCTGCGAGTGCATCGCAGGAAAATGCCAGGACAAGGAAACTAGATCCTAACTGCGCGATTATGTATGTGTTGTGTGTATGTGTATTTTGCGTGAGCTAGAGCCTGTGTGATTGGAACCGATTTCCATGCATCAAGTAGATGAGGTCTTTTAAACCGCACCGAACTTGGATGGAAAAGCTCACAGCATGATGCTGCTGCCTAGAGCGAACCAACGCCAAGGGCTTTAAGAGAAGCGTTACTCTGATGCACTGTTGCGAACGGTAGATCATCGGCAATAACAAACCGCACAATCTTCTCTAATCATCTCGAGAGTAAGAACTTTTGTGGTTTCTTCATGCTCTTCACGAGATACCACGCAGCTGCAGGCGGAGAGACCAAATAACTGAAAATAGAGAAATCACATGGACGTTGTTACAACCAGAGAAGATGCTGAACGTTTTATACGTAAACACACACACTTGTGCATCAAACCATCTCCTCTCAGTCAGGGAAATCAAAATGATACAACAAATATTAGCTCAGTGTGAGGGTTTCTGAGTTCTTCAAATTTCCCAATGCCATCAAATTAATTCAAACCCATTTCATTAGATATATTCATTGTTCAGACGCATTTTTTTTAGAGACATGCGGTTGTTAAATGCTTGTATATGTTCAATCACACACAGTATTATTTTGTAGTCCATGTGATACCTCGAAGATTGGCAATTGAGAATAACTTCAAAAACCGATCATCCTTTCTTGAAGTCAAAACTTACTCTCAGCAATTGAAAATCGCTAATAAGTTCCATGAAATACCAAACATGTGTTTGCAATTGTAGTAATATACAGAAAGGAATATAATCTTGTTTAATAATAGCTATACTTTTTTCTTGTTATGTTTATTTCTGGAGTGTTTAGTGTATAAAATACCTATTATACCAACAAAAACAACCATATCTGAACAAATCATTATAATTTACCTGTCAATTGTTAATAAATAATTCAGATAATCGAAAGTGGTGGCATGCTTATCAATAGGTAAACACTAACCAACGCAGGACGTAATAACCCGGCCTGCTGACATAACACTCTTCCACGCCATGACTTCATCCGCCTTAGCAAAACCATGATCGCCAATAGCTGGAATGGTTATTGGGGTAGCAGCGGCCGCTCTTTCCTGAGAACCATTAAGACCACAACACCACCATAGAAAGACCATCCATCACACCAAGACCAGAGAATCCTATCACGACTCCGGATAGGACAGACCCGACTCACCCACACCTTTTTATAACAAAAATCAAGCCCACCACTATGCAGTTTCTGTGGCGTCGACATTACCGTCCGTCACATCTCAACCGAATGCCAAGGATACTCTGCGGAACGCATCACCTGCAAATTGGACCACAGCATCGACACCATCCTCTCACTAGACAGCGATTGCCAGCGTCAACTTTTAAAATTCCTCCGTATCACTAATCTTTATAAACAACTCTAACCAAAAGCATATTTGTGACAGACAATAAAATCAACAGATAGTTTTAAGTAAACCGAGGCTACTCGGTATCCCGGTAGCCACAAATGACTTGCAAAGAAGATTGTTAGACTTTAAGTATAGAATTAATTAACCGATGAAAAGAGGCGAATGAGCCAATTGGCTCAAAGTCTCTATAAAAAAAGAAAAAAAAAGCTGGTAAACTTGTTTTAATCATTCCTGAAACCAGTTTTTTGTGTATGTTGGTTATCAAATAACGGGAAAACTACAGCTTATAAACATTTTTAGAAGAATGTCTACATAAACTTATTCAAAAATTACAAATACCATGGCCTTACGAGCTAAACATACACAAACAACGCACGTGGTGCTCGAAAAAAGGCCATTACTGTTTCCCTCGATTTGGTGATACAAGTTTTTACCTCGCCGCGGGACAGGTCTTTCAAAAACCGACTTCATCGAAGTTCAAGGGAGCACTAAGTAACGTTGCGAACAAAAAGGAGTCCATCCTACCAACATACCCAGCAAAAGGACGCTCGACTTGACACAACAACGAGGTGCCCAAGATATGGCTTTTTTTGTGAAACGTGTCACTTGTTTGATTTTTTTCTACTTTTTCGACCCATGTGTCGACCAAGGCCGGGAACAGGGCGTCTAGTTGAGTAAATGGTGACCCCATTTTTTTAGTTAAGAATGCTACCTGTGGCTTAAGAATTTCTTTACAGCCGAGAATCACTGTTGCCATCTCTCAAAATGTCCCTAGGGAATAAGTAAAGTGGCAGATAAATTAAAAATAATAATTACCAAAACTTTTTCTTCAAGGCATTCTATTACCAAATCATTCGAATTTCAAAAAAAGAGGAGTAAAAAATACAGCACAAATCCTGGAAATGAACAGATATTTACTTCACCCAAGAAGATAGGAAATTTATCTTTTTAAAGAGTAATGGAAATGTTTATGAGTTGTGGTATTGTGCTTCACATGTGATTTGGATAAAATTTTCTTGGGGTAAATGCACTGCGTTATTACATGACTCTCAGATGTATTATTCGCATGTAACTTCACAGATTTACCAAAAATAAAAGAAATATTTCAAACAATTCAAATGAAATGCACTATTGTGCATTACATTCCATCTTGTTTTTCGCACTTGAACTTTAAACCAAATTCTTGACTAAACATGGCGTCCATAAAATGCCTCGTCTATCAGTGGTCTAGTCTAAAAAACATTTATTGGTATTATTAAATTATTAACACTTCTTGTCTGAAACATTTAATTTTCCTATGAGTCTCCCTTGGAATCTGACAAAACAAATATATGTTTATGAACATCATGCGGGGGCTAAGACATTCCTCTACCATCACTGTCTCAACAACTTTCGAATCCCATAGCATCGAAAATTACGTTCATTATGCGCGACATGGACCTCGCAACATCAGCCACCTCCAAAGGGCAGCTATTGTGCAGAACAAAGAAAGTGGTACAGCGAGATGAAATTCAATCAAATTTACGCTTTCACACAGCAGCATGACACTGGCTGGAATATAAATGTAGTCTAATTCGACAACTCAACGAAGGTGATGGTAATCAGCGCCTCCGGCGAGCTTACCATCGAGTTTGTAAAGTTGGGTGGAAAATGTGTCGCCACAGTGTACACCACAGTGCTTTCAGTATGCGCCTCGCCAGACCCGGCTACATGGTTCCCTCCAGGGGGTTATCTAGTATTACACGACCGGTTCTAATCAACTTAAAGCGCTCATTTTGTAAAACTAGTGCGCACTGCTCTCAAACTAAACTATTGTTACATTTTACTAACAAGTGTGAAACAGACAAATTCAATCAGAAGAGGCAGTTGAGCACCCAAAGCAAAGTGTTTGACAGACGGGGGAATACTTTGTGGCAATTGATAGTTGTGTTTTTTTTGTGTTAACATCCCGAGTCTTTTAGTTTGTAAGGCATTATTGAATTGAGTATTTGCCCAACGTTAACGTGATGTTATGCATACAAAGTTACGGGGCAAGAATAAAAAATATGGGCACTTTCAAATTACTCAATAAATATGATGTTGTCAAACTACAAATAAGCATCAAACTACTGTCAAGTGTGGTGTCGATTTTGCCACCACTGACCACACTAGTTTTGATGACATTGTACACTTTGCAGTGGAATATAAGAACTTCGCTTTTTGATACAGAACTAATAAATAATGTTTATAAATCAATACTGTTAACACGGACACTGCAATTTTGTTGAATAAACGCCACAATTCTATAAGTCCAAAAACTAAAACTTTACATCGACTGTCTATTAGAAGCATCATGTGTTTGTTTTGTTGTTTATTTTGACAATCGACGGGGTTATGATCAGTACAGGGTGACTCAAATACTTGAAATAGTTAAAATATTAAAGTGACCATACCCACAGTGTTGAACTACCCTCACTTCTGCTACATGAATTTGCTTCTCCCCGAGATTAGCGAGGCGTTGGAGCAGTAATTTAGGAAAATTTATGATAATAGACATAATAGATCGAACCACATAGCTCGTGTGCGTTCGAGCAGCGACACTTCATTGGTTAACCGGAAGGTCAACTGGGATGTAGAATTTTTAGCATGAAAATTGAATGTGACTTGATCACCGTTTATTTTGGTGCAGCTTGGAACGATGCAACACAGGCGCCGGTGTTTGTGAGCGCGCAAGAACAATCTAGACATGAACAATCAATATTTTAAATAATACATGTGTGAAGCAAAACCTATTCCACATAGAAATGGCTCAAACTAATAATATGTTTATGATTCGGAGAATGGCAGTCTTCGGTTTGTATGCCAATCCATTCCCTAGCGTGGTGATAGGAATCAGCGCATACTTTAACATTAAAACGCAGCTTCACTGCACTTCCATCACATGTTATGGATGGAATCAATTGGAGCGTGATGTGGTTTTTGGAAATTAGCATAATTCTGTTCTTCTTCCCTTCCAAATGGCTTGAATAAATTCGGAATATACAATGAAATTGGGTACCGTTTGCTGTTATGTCCGTAAATCAACTTTAAAATTAATCTTTCAACTAGTCCAACGAGAAGATGGACACTAGAGGATAGACTTCAGCCCCCCAGTGCAATTAAACAGCCTACACGTAAAAGAACGCTCAGGGGTTTAATTTGCACACTGATAAAGCATTTCAACACGTACTGCGTTGAAGATTGTGGGCTCTTACCATGTGATTGGGATGGGACGAGCTAATTATCACACACGATTTGAAACACCTCAACGCTCAAATAGAGCACGCGTCTTTATGGAAAACATTAAAACTTATTTAAAGCGACACATCCGGACTAATAACCATCCCTTTCCTTCTCTTGCTCTTTTCATTACAGCGTCCGTTGTACGATACAAGATCTCGAGCGGTAACATAGACAATGTGTTCGCGATAAGCAACGCAACCGGCGCCCTGTTCGTAGCCAAGGCGTTGGATTATGAGAAGATCAAAAAGGTAAGTCCACAGAGGTACCTACTCTACCACATGAGGTGCTAATGCTTCGGATAAAGCGTGCTCCCACTTACAATTATACCCATTTCTTCGCCATCCTCCGGTACATGGTCAATAATGCGTCTCCATGATTTCTTTCCCTTTGGCCCTGTTTTCCCAATCAGTATGAGCTACGGTTGACGGTATCGGATAATTTTAAGGAGAACTACACCACCGTTCTGATCAACGTACGTGATGTAAACGACAATCCTCCGGTATTTGAGAAATCGTCCTATCGCACACAAATCACCGAGGAAGACGACCGAGGCTTGCCAAAGCGTGTGCTGCGGGTAAGTGTATGCTAGTGATGGGACCATCTGACCCTTGCGTTCGAGACAGTTCGGCTGAAGGCGACTTATTTTTAAGGGACTAGAAGAGCGAGCTAGCATTCTTGCAACGATAAGCCCGGAATATCCAGGGACCGGTATCGTTGATCCATTCGTACCGAATGTATGATTTTGGTTCGTGCTTATCTTTCTCAATATCATCTCGTATCTGCTAACAAGGACGCCCTACACAAACTCTTGATTTGAGGGTCAATATGGGCTGTGTTCGAAATGGTCCAGCACCTTTGCTCAAATGCGGACAATACGAGTGTGCGTCATTCTCCTGAACAAATTTCAAACTATCCGTTCTTCGGGGTGATAGAATTGAGTACACTTTTCACCTAGACTTTTTTGCAGTCATTTCCCTTCACACATCCGGCTCGCTTAGAGAAAGTATGCGTGTGTGTCGCCCATACGATTCCATCGAAACATTTGCTTGTCCTTCTTAGAAAATTTTAACGAGGGTCACACGATCTGATTGAGCCGAATCTGCAAAATATGATCACGTGAAAATGTACGTATCTCCAGATTTTGCCATCCATGTAAAATAAATCCAATGCTGATGCTGATGCCAAATTGTTTGATTAATAGGTACACGCACACTTTTTACGTATGCCAAGGGACAGATAGAACGAGTTTGCAATTTACAGCTTTATAGGTGTATGACTGCCAATAGTTAAGGAGGGGACAGTGTATGGGAAGCGAATCAAACATGATACCTATTTCTTCATTTCACCACACAGCACCATCCTGTGTTCAGACCGCCCTGGATGTTGCTATGCTTTGGAGAGTTTGCTAACAAAATGAGTTCAATTTTGTCTGGATCGTGTGAACCAGAGATGATTTAGAGAAAAAAACCCAACCTAAACCAGATCAATTTAAACAAAGTGTGTTTTTTTGTTTGTGGGCTGTGACTGCAGGCTGTAATTTTAGAAAGTCAATAAAACTGTATAGTGGTGTGGTCGATTTGCAATAACTTACCCACTCCAATAGGCTGCTCCCTCCGGATGGCATATCGGTGTAACGAATCGGACAATATATATTTTAGTCAGTCAGTCAGTAAGCAAAGGGCGAACACGAAACACCCGAGTAATTCCCTACCGGGATCGTGTGTTAACTAGGAAGTTCAAGGGACAGCGGTGCTAATTATGAATTCAGTACGATTTTTCAACCCGTTATCAATAATTTTGACATTCCAATCGACAGCCACCCACGCCCAACACAGTGCGACACTTTACACGTACCCTCACATCTCTCTCACTCTCCTTCTCTGTCTCTCTGCTCTGCACATAATTAATTTAGATAAAGCGATCACCCATTACCCGCCTGTTGGGAGAGCTTCGCGTATAGCAGTGCGGAGAACGAGAGATAAGCTGCAAATGAGTTGCTTTGAGGCACTATGAACTTTCATAAAAATATATATCATGCAATGCTGGATAAAAGCATTGTGATAATTAATAATTGTCACCGGCGGTTACTTTGCGGTCGTTCGCATATGAAAAATGGATGTGGAAAATGCGTTGATGAAGATTTTAATCATGTCCGCCGTCTCGAAGAACAAGATTTACCTTTTTTGAGTGACAAAAAGCGCCTACAGCCACATTAAGTGTCACCTTTATATTTTAATAAATGAAATAGAAAAAAAATCTCCACAGGCATAGCGAATAAAATGAATAATCATCATGTTTTGATGCTTCTTATTGCCGTGCGAGATAATTACTTTACAATCCAAACATAACACGAAAGTAATAAAAAAACTGCACATGATGAAATGATTCATCAGTCGAGTTGCATATAATTGATGAACCCGTTTGTGAACAATCCGCCAAAACAACCAATCGCCAATTCGGTGTAATTAAAACCACCCAGAACCTGTCGCAATGAGTGCGTTTACAGACACATCATTTTGCACATTAGCACCATTCCACGCGATTGTAAAACCCACTCATCACGCGAATCGATTTGGGCACGGGATCGATAATAGAATTGCCAGTAATGTGCTAAGCTTTCATTGCAAATGACGTTTATTTCCCATTACAATCAAATGCAATTTGCACATCTGCCGGGCTGTAACCCCGTATGATTGTAGCCCCGTATGATTTCTGGGTATCTGGGTAACGCCCAAGTCAAACATCGAGTCAATCCATTCATCCTCATCAATATTTGTGCGTTTATGCAATAGTCTTCATCATCATCATTGGCATTCCTATCTTTACGATTGCCAACGGGTCGTCGCAAAGGAGAGAGTGTTTGCAATAATTAATCAGTTGAACCCAAACTAATACGATTTCCGGCTTTCAAGAAACGATTGAAAGGTAGATCCAATTGCGCTTCATTTAACCATTGCTGTTGGTCGGTTCACAATTGCTGCCGTGGCAAAAAAAGCAATTCCATTCAATAGAAGCTTTAATTAACTTGCTGTTATCTGTGACTTTCTACTCAGTGGTTTGATAAAGTACTTGCTAATAGCTACACCCGAACGGTTTGAAGCAATAAATGTTGAAAAAAGATATCTCCATAAAGCTGGTTTTGGTGGGATTGTAATGCAAGGCACCAAGCATCCCAATCACCAACTCGTTTCAGAAGCTGCCGTAAGGTTACGTTTTTAGTAAAGCTGAATCGGTGGCTTGATTAGCATTAGAATACGAACGGTAGGTTGTGCTCCTCGTTTTATTCCTGATCCCTGATATCAGGAGTTGGAGCATTATTTTTTTTAAACCAACATAAAACATTCAACTCGGTTGAAGCGGTCAAAAAAAAAAAATCAGTGCAGCACTTAAACAAAAATTTGCTGAATACATACCAATTATGCCTATTGTGACTCGCAGGTGCCCCTAGTCGAATGATCTACCTGACTAGTATACAACTTTAATTTTTCGTAAGCTTTGCTCTCTGTGTCATCACAACTATTGGCGTGCACTGGTTTCCTCTCGGATCGATCTTTGGCAAACAATGAATAAATTATTTTAACTTTACGCTTCTTCTACGCCCCCTTACCACCAGCCTTGAGGACATGGTTTACCAATAAATCAAACCGTACGGAAAGAATATTTTAAAGCCATAATGAATACCGAGCCTGGTTTTCGGAAAACAACAAATAAGCGCCACCAAAATAATGCTCCGCTCGCTCAGAATTCGTGCCGTATCAGCTCTAAAACTTTCCGTTCAACTACTGTTGGCCGGCTATTGGGACAGGGACAGTGTTCTGCGTAAAGTTCACTTCCTTAAGACCATATCGTAATACTTTGGTAAAAAAAAGTTTTACGTACACTAGACGTTTGGGCCTAGTTGGCGAGTATGTCCAGATAGCTAGACAGTAAGACTCTTCCCAACCTGATACGGTCCGTTTGTGTCACCCGAGAAACACATCTTCCATCCAGCGCGCTGTGGACAATGGTCACAAAACTACGGCCTATTCGGTTGATGATTTATCTTTTATCACAAAAAGACAGACGACATCACGTTCGTTTTTGCACGCCATCCAGGCGTTGATATTAATCTATAATAAAACGGAGAACGGATCGGTAACGGAGCTTTTGAAAGACGTCGACTGAAAATTTTAACATCGTTTTCCGGTCTTTGAAAACGCGATGAAAAACGGACGACAACTAAGCCACCATCCCCCGTTCCCTGTATCCACACTCCCCTGGGGCAGGCTCAACTTCGCTGTTGTACGCCGTCGACTACCAAAAGGAAACATCCGGAAAAATACCCTTTCGAATCAATGTTCAACCAGTTTCATCTACGTTTTCTGCGCGCCTTGTCTTTGTCCTGTATTTGTAAGGTGACGTTGACTGGGTTCGAAACAAACCGTTGACACAATTTCCGGCTCTTTCATTTATCGATATGGCTTATGAAAGAAACAACACAGGAAGCCGTAGTAGCCGAAACCATCGCATCACCTCTTTTGATTCGATTCATTTGCCTAACAAACCAGGGACGAAAGTTCGAAACGAAACCGAACTCCATGGCCCTCTGTCAGGGGAACGAGGTTTTACTGACCATTTCAGTAAAATTGAAACCACCAACCACTACCACAAACTGGGCCTGAAACCTATTCCGTCTGCCTGCGGTGTTGGTCGAAGCAAACGTGCAATTTGATAAGATTCGTTACGCTTTTATCTTGTCTCCTTCCTGGGGGTTTCTCTGGGGGTGAACCATCCTACACGACCAATGAATGTCCCATGGGCAAGGAGAAACATTCCGGAAAAAGGGAATATCGTACAATCGCATCTTAACTGCAATGTGAGCAAACAGTTAAGATAACTCCTACCTGTCCGATGGCGGTAATGGTTATTGTCACTCCAGTGAAGGTAAACCACGCGGACGCTATTGGCTTTTAATGGAAAATGACCAGCTTCAATGACTGTTATCGAGGCGCTTCGGATGGTTTGCTAATGGGACACCGAAAGTAAAGTTACTATAAGGACAATACATACGAAGCCATAACATCGTGATAGGAAGAGTTGCTAACGATTTTATTATAATGATTGATCGTAAGCAATTATCAGGCTTCGATGGCAAGGTGATAAACGAAAGTATTGAGATTGTTTCGTTTAGCAAAGGTACAAAATCAATCAAAACCTAAGCTCGTCTACAAAAGTAGTTTTCCTCCGCTGGAATCAGGTACTGTTGCGCAGCAAAAATGTAATTTTATTCATATCAATAACATTGATCCATCGCTAGTTCCATCGTAGACCACTGTGCTCCATAATTGTTTAATGTGTGTCATGCTGCTCAAAGGTGCTGCTTTCCATTGAGCTACACTTCCGCAGCATTTCACGCTTCGTTTAGCTTGGACATACCTACACAGGAATGACATTTGTATATTCAATTATGTTACATTGTGGGACACTCTTGTTGCTGTCGTCTGATCATGCAACCAACTGCACTTGAAAACATGCTAAATCTTCTGACAAAACTCAAACAAAATTACCACTTGCATGTTCACTGCCGTTGTCCACAAAGTTTTCCTCCACAACGGCGAACTATTTAAATTTTGTTCTTTTTATAAACATTTCTCCATCATCTTACATGCTTGAAGCTAACTCGAGAAAAGCAGTGGAATTTATTCAGTTATATATGTTTTTTTTTGTATTTTGCTGCCATCCCAACTACATGTGCAATTTATATCTCGCAACTGCACTTGGCGTACTGCACTTACCTCACCACGAGTAACGTCACTTCTCCACCAATGAAAAATGTTCACCGGCTCTGAACTATACCACCTTGTTTGACCGTGCTTATCGTCTGCAAGTGACACAGTAAAACAAACAGCACAACCGTCCCTATATTTTGCTGGTTTGGTTGGGTAGAAGTTAAAAAAAACTACGCATCCGTAAAAAGTACAGCATACTATGTTACAACGCTTCCGAGTGTACAGAATTCCATATAAGGCTAGCCATTGAGGCGGCAGCTAAAAAAAATCAAGCGACAATGCATTCAGTTAGGGAATGTTTCAAAAGAGAAACAACGGCAAACGCCAAACAAACAACATGCTTCGTCCGAATGAAATGTCGTGCTTTACAGAAAATATATAATGTTTATATCTATCAACATGTACGAAAATTGCACACATTTTGGTAACACTGTAACATATCTTGCCCAGTGCAGTTGCACTGCAAACGCAAAAAGGAAGACTGCTACGGGTACGCCTGATCCGGCATGTAGTGCAACACAACAGGATTCATCATTTGTTTGTATTTTCTTGAGAAGGCAGCATCTCTTTGTGAGTGGTGCGTAACATTTTTCTGCCCGGTGCATTGTTTCGACTTGTTGTGCTTTTGCTGTATTTGTTTGTTTGTTTATTCACCAGGCAGTAAACTGCCGCACTGCCGCGCATTGTTTGTGTAGAAAATAGTGTATAGTATTGTAGTCATGTTGCTTTTACCGTAATATTGTCAAGTGTAACCATTTGTAGGATTATTAATTATGGTTGACGACATTTCATGCTAAAGTCTTGCTTATGTTATTTACACAGCACTACACGACAGTAAAAGAAAATAATCACATACAAACGAGCGAAAGTAAAGTAAGCAAAATACTTTAATGCGGATCGCACAGGTGCAATCTAAAATTACTGTTTAACAAAAAGATAGCCTGACTAAGTTGTTGATTTGAAGACAATAATAAAAAATTCTTTATAACTTACATTAAATGAAAAAGCAAAATGTTTCAAACCTTGAAAATCTTTAATAAATTTTTCAGTAAAAAAAATAATACGTTAAAACCAGCATGATTGCTTGGTTTACATAAGCTTAGAACTCGTGATGGTGCTATGTTGTTTCGGTAAACTACTAATATCCTGATCGTAACTATCGGAGTGTTATTATTCCATCACAATAAACAAGTTTGCTGTAACAAATATGACCTTTTGATGTTTAGAAATACTTAAGCTGTTAAAAAATAACAACAAAAAATAAAATTATCGAATTATGACTCATTAGAGCACTTTTTGATTTCGTACTTATAATCGTTCTTGATACTCGACATCCCTTAGTTCAAAAAGTTATCGAGTTATGGCTCTTAAACTGAAAACTCGTCCTTCTCTCAGCAACCCAAGTACCATTTTCCTATCTACCCGATTCGAACACACTCCATTTTCCTGCTCACAAAAGCTTGTCGTAGTTACTAATTTCACTTTGATCAAACTTTCTCCATTGCTATCTGCGCTTCGCACGATCATTTATCTACGCAATGGAACATCCTCTCCATGCAATCAAACACTCGAAACAATGCCAACAGTTCCCTCGCGTCCCACCTCCACAACTCCTTTCCTATCATTTCCTTTACCTGATGGAAAATGTTTGCAAAAGGTAAATGACGAAGACTGTTTAGCTTCACTAATATTAACTCACTGTTACTCATCCCAACTAGAAAGTCTTGATCGTGTCGAAGCACCAAATGGTGTCGTGAAGTTAATCGTACTCTATCTTATGAAACGTAGCATGCAATCGACGGTGGGTAACTGTACATTCAATAAAAACATACATGCCCTCCCTTACATGACTTTTGTGTCGTTAAAGTTAGATTTCAAACTTTCTCGTACAATATTTTGCCAGTGCACCGGTTCGATGCTATCATCCAGCAAGTGTCATCCGGTTCGCCTTGCCCTAGGTCATGTGTTGGCGGTGGAATAAGGCTATTGGTTCTATTATTTCACCAAAAAATCGTTTTTCTTGCGTTTGAGCCAAAGGCGAAGTGTTTCAGCCATACCACACTGCTTAGGGCAGGGCGCAAGTATGACCGCCGTGAATGGCTTGAAAACGTCAAGACATCTCTACTCCTTTACGACAAATTTACTCCCGTCCCACAAACTCACACACTTTCATCCTGGTTCTGCTCGATCCATGAAAGGAACATTCGGTTTCACCTTCGACGGAATTGTAGACTTCACAAACGTGTCCTCTTAACGGCCCGTGAACGAGCCCAAGTTCATTTATCAAACCGCCTATGGAACGGTGGCAATAATAGTCTTTGGAACGTCTCAAACAGAAAACATAAAACGATAAGAAAGCAGTGAACCAAACGATTCTAAGAAAACAAATTGTTCCATAAAATAGGAAAGAACACGGTTAGAGCTGATAACATTGCTGGGGGAATCACGTCCGTACAGTTACGTGGCCAAAGCTAAAAACTGTATCCACGCGGGCCTCCTATGCCAGACATGTCATCTCCATTTGGCACCCTCATTTTCGGATCGCAACACATGAACTGCAAACATGTCGAATCGATCGTAAAGCGGGCAGCTTTGAACTAGAGGAAGCATAAAACGGTCCTGAAGAACCGGGGTAGCGGCTAAACTATAAAATAAAGCGTATCTTTTATTAGCCCTAATACGGTCAATTTCCCGTGGTTCTCCATTTGGTTTGAAATGAAGGACTTTCGCAAACAATGGTTGTTCCCAAGGTACAAGGTTAGAATACCACACAATCGGGGTAGTATTCTATTAAATTTCCGCAAACCAAATGTCGAGTTTTTAAGCACGATGCTGGCGACTTTCTTAGGTTGCATATACGTACCAATGTTACATGCTGCCAAATACTGTAACCTTCACTTTCACACCAAGGAAATTATGCTTACAGAAATAGTGAAGAACCGTGCCCAAACCTTTCATACATCCTTGGTAACCATTACTTTAAAGATGACCTCACGAGTGCACGAAAAAAAAATTAAAATTTCTGCTATAAATACCGATAAATCTCCAGCCCGCTTGTAAGTATCTTTTCACTTGCGCTGTGACCAATGGAAAAGGTGTGCTCTTAAGAGAAACAGGGCACTTGTCTTCCTCAAAAGCACAACGACGATGCGTACGTGGCATAGTGTCCCACTGGGGATAGCGTCCGGTGGTCATCGGTAGGTTGTTTCAACTATCCCCATCCGCCCAAAGACTATTGGGCACTGAGAATATCATTTGTATTTTGCATTAGCTTCATAAAGGCTTAGAAAAGACACTCTCTACTGCAAGGACGTGCATGTGTGATGGTAGCAGCCTTTTGGCAGCACTTTCCTGGGGTGAAGTGAAATAAATGACCTCCGTACGATGGAAGACACTTATCAATTTTATTGGTTTTGCCATTGCACAAGCTCAGTGCGACAACGCACAAATTCGTTGGATGAGCATGTCTTTGGAAAACACCTGTTTGATTTATGAGATAGTTTGCTGAACGATCACAAAATTGTCAGCTAGTGAGGAGATGGTGAAGGATGTGGTGATGCTGATGGAGGCTGTTGGAAATAAACATGTTTTACTATTGAACGACGGTGGTCATAGCTAATGTGGTAGTTTTTCAGCTTAAAGCATTCAGAAATTAATCGTCAATTTCCCAGTGTATCCCAGGGTTAGCCTAGTTGCTTGCTTGGTATAGAATTAATTGAGAGTTTAAATTGAATGGAAACATTTATGTTTTTTTTTTTTAATTTTCCTATCATTTTTGAACAACAACATTCATTTGGTAATAATTGTTTTCAATATTTGTTTTCTATTATGTCACCTCTTTTTGCAATCCAAAAAATAATTACAAACATCGTACCGAATCAATACAACGCAAATAATTATAAAAAATACCGCCCGTACCGATAAACGTCAAATAATCAAGCATCTTTCCCGCTTTTGCATACGAACCGAGCCGTCTTCAGTCTGTTTCGCTTCCGTGCACGTAAGTAAAAATACTTTGAGTGAGGCAAAAGCATAATCTTATTTACCGAGCACCGTGCAGTGCCACACATGAGCCTCCGGTTTTCTCTCGTTTCAACCCTTCTTGTCGCACGCTGGACAATATTTTCTGGCAGCATTTGCAATGTGACGGGAAAACGATAACGACCATAACAACGTCAACGTGCGCTCAACCAAAGCCACGATGGGATCGATTCCCCCAATCCAATATCTGGTTTGTCCTGTTGTCCGTAACTACGTCCCCATTGCAACCACTAGTTGATGATGGTGAAAGTCAGTCATCGAAAAGCACGTACTGCCATCGGTTGCTTCACTACACGTCAACGGGACCCCTTCGCTCTGGAGCACATACTAACGAGGTGAAAGATAAATCTTAACAAGCTTATGACGTGGTAAAGATGTCATTATGAAAATTCTATCCTGAAAAATGCTTTTCTGCGTTCACTCTCTATCTTTTTGCCTCTTTATTCCTCCGTTTTCTCGATGTTTTTCTATTTTCGTTATCGTACGTCTCAAGCGATCATTATTTGTGGGTAGAGGCCCGTTGATATTTTCTTACCAGTACCATGCCACTGTCGCTAGACACCTTGGCCTGACGTTCCAACGCATACAAGACGCATCCTGTTCCGAGCGTCCTGTTCTGAGTATGTCGCCGAGTACCTTCTCCTATAGCATGCTCTAGCCTTGTGTTACACTTTGTCATGTTCCCAGGCACATCGGCTGCCACTGGCGTCATCTGTGTTTCTGTGCTGAGATTGTGGCTGTATGTTGTTTAACTAACTTCCTGCACCCTATTTACTTTTGTATGTGTGTTGTATGTGTGGGTGATTTGGAGGAGGGGGGGGATTCTAACGCTACTCCGCTGTTAGTCCAATCCTTCACACATTCTCGCGTGGTTGGTGATGATTGATGGTTCACAGTAGACACACATTTAAAGCGCCTCAACTGCTCCCACGAAGTTTGCTCCAATAAAAACCTCCCTCCAGCCAAGCAGCAAAGCGAGTTGTTGGCGAAGCGATTTAGCAAAACCAGACCGCTATTTAATGCCTCTGGCACTGTACACATCCAGTAGCCCAGCTTCATCCGATCCCCACGTCGGGTGAAATGCTTTCCGCTTAATTATGTGCTATCACCGAAAACTAACGCATCGCCAACTGACTTCTGATTGCGAGTTTTCCCCATTTGCCTTCGCGCAGGGGATACGTCACTCGGTGCGTCGCTAAGCTTGTGTACGTTACTAACTTTGACTAGAATGAGCGTGAAATCTGAGAAGAAAACTTTTTAATGAATATAAATACACACCCGTAACACATTCTTTCCGGTTGGCGTCGGTATTTTGCCCTCACCCTTCCCGAAAGCTCATTTAATGTGACCTCCACATTCGTATCCTTGACATTGATGCGTTCTCAGAACCACCCTTTCGACGATCCGACTCTGAGTGATACACACATACATACACAATGTTTGCACTAGAAATAAGATTGAATGAACATGAACATGAATTAGCTGCTAACAAAAAATGGCCATTTCAGCTCATTCACCCGAAGCTGCACCGACAACACAGGCAAAGCGTAAAGATCTGTACAAACTTTAGGAAAAGAATATCCTGCGTGAAGGTCAAGAAAATTACCAATAGATTGAAGAAGGAAAATGTCGCTGCGAAGAGATAGAAGATAAAACTCTGTGCAGCTATCAATTAGAATAAAATTTCATAAAAATTTACAAAACCACCGGCAAACTGGTTGAGTCGTGCTGGTTGCTTTTCTATTCCTTATTCCTCTACTCTATACACTTGTGGTTATGATACAAACCTACACCTCCTTACAGAAGGAGACAAATTCTCTGTTTTATTTAATCGATGCGATTTTCCACTTCAATGCTCAGCTCTTTTGTATATAACGAGGGGTATTGCAACAGACACACATGCAGCAAAAGCTGAGCTTTTTAAATGCGCAGCTCAACATAGAACTTTTCCTGTCTTGTGAGAATGGAGAGAAAATAATTGAACATAAAATAGAACGATAAGAACGCTTTCTGCCATGATTAAAGGAGGGGAATTCTTTCTGCTTTCTTTTCTATTGAACCACTTGTATAGCAGCAGTGCAGTGCCTACGGTGGTGCTGTATGTAAATCGGGAAACTATTATACAATTGCTCCATTGGAAAGAAATGTGCAGTGCAAATTCCAATCACGTTTGACTCTTTGTTTTTTTTACGGAAGAGATATTAACGCTTAGAATAAAATGGAATACGTATGAGGGATTTACGGAGGAGACTAACCTATGGGAAAGCACATGAAAACATTACCGCTTCAAGTCCATTCCGTTAACAGTTATATACACTTAGCTCATATGAGGCTCAAGTAATTGTACATGTTGTTCGGAAACGATCAATCAACACATCATTATCATCCTTTATCTATGTTTCTCTTCCTCTTGTTTGTATTGAAGGCAATAAAACAAACAGCAATCAATCACAAGCTCCAGCGACCAAGTAAGCTACGTTGCAATCACAATAACTTACTCAGACTGACTGAAGCAACATTATTGAGCTAATGAAGGCATAACTGTCTCGAGCTGCCATACACCTGCTAGGTTCGAGCTGGAATTGAACGTCACGTTTGACTGGTGTGTTAGCGGCAAATATATTGAACGATTTCATCTCTAACTAGACGAATTACTCCTTAGTATACAATATCATCAAGCAGTGCAATTTGCAGTAATAAATGAAAAACTAATTTTCCAACTGACAGCCAATGGAATTGAATTTGCTGTGCCAAGCGCAACCGACCTACCAAAACACGCCAGGTGTACGTTGATGTTTTCTGCCCAATCTCACCGATCCGAACGAGAAAATGGTCATGCCAATCATCCGGTTACAAAGAATTCATATTTCCCGTTCACGATTGCTACGATGCTGACTGAGCTTGACAGGGCGCAGAGCAAACCTGAGAAAGGCTATCGTACCCCTTGCGGCTTTGCAATTTCTGAATTTCATTGAGTCAATTTTCCTTTGTTGGGCGATTTCTGTAGTTTGTAGAAACAATCGTTCCCTTTTGTTTACTTTTCTGAATTTTCGTGTTTCGCCTTTATACGGTATTTTTACATCCACTGCCGCTTATTGCCTCTCATGTCTTTCCCCTCGTCCTGAACAGGTTACCGCCTCGGATGCCGACGTGGAGCGTCCAAACAACATCATCTACTTTCTGACTGGGGCTGGTATTAACATCGAAAATCCCTCTGATAGCTACTTTGACATCAACAAGGCCACTGGGGAAATATTTGTGCTTAAGGTAGGTCAACATTCTACACTTGGAAGCGTACGCAAGATTTAACAACCGTTATCTGCCAGTGACGACACACAAAACGGAAGCACTGAAGTTAACCGTGACGGTAAGCAATGTAAAGGAATTAAAAAAAACCTGCAACATAACACTGCAGACAACTTAGAAATGAAATGGAGAACACCTTTTATGTTCGTATGGTTGATAAGATTCGACCAGAGCGGTGCATGGCAAAACCCATTTACCATCCAAAGCCGAATGGATGTGATGACCGTTTTGTTTCAGAATTGTTTGAGCGTTGGAAGTCGTTGCAAACATTTAAGAGCAAGTTTATTTTCGGTACAGAAACTTACACGTCTGCAAGACTTAATGTGCCTCTGCTGTTCGATGAAGCCTTGGCCCGATGGAGAAACTTTTCGATGTCAAAACTGGATTCTGGTCTCCTCTACAGTTTTGAATAACTTCCCGCTTGTGCCATGTGCTGGGTCTCAAAATGATTCGTGTGGGACTAAAAGTACACTCTATCGAGCTCGGTATACCGGATACTAGTTTAACTTCAAGAAAATACAGTATTTTAATTAAATCAACCAATTTTGTAAACTTTCTCTTGCCGGCAACGAACAAAACCGACGCAATGGACCAGCAATGTTCCGAGTCTTGTTAGGCTTCATTAAGTCAAACAAAATTTCATTTCAAAATTATTTAATTGAAAAATGCATCCCAAGCGATAAGATCTATGCTAGTGAAAACTAAAAACTTTTTTCTTCCTCTCTTGCCTATTGTTCTCCTTTCCCACCATTTCCTCCAAATGTTCAGCCCCTTAACCGAGATCCACCACACGGACGAGCGTCTTGGAAGTTTACCGTCTTTGCGCAGGACGAAGGAGGCGAGGGTTTGGTGGGCTTTACGGAGGTTCAGATCAACCTGAAAGACGTCAACGACAATGCGCCCCAGTTCCCGAACGGGATTGCGTACGGCAACGTGACCGAAAATGGCCCCATCGGCATGTACGTGATGACAATAAAGGCCGAAGACTATGACGATATCAACGAAGGCACTAACGCGAAGATCATTTATTCGATCGAGAAGAACGCTATCGAGGAGGATACTGGTTTGCCGATCTTCGACATCAATCCGGACACGGGACTCATCACGACGGCGGTATGCTGTCTCGATCGGGAGAAGACGCCCGACTACTCGCTGCAGATAGTGGCCACCGATGGCGGAGGTTTGAAGGGTACGGGGACAGCTTCCATCAAGGTGAAGGATCTGAATGATATGCCGCCTCGTTTCACCAAGGACGAGTGGTTCGTCGAGGTTGAGGAAACCGATGGTAGTGTGCTGCCCGAGGCTCCGATACTAACCGTGACGGTGAATGACGATGATGAGATAAACAATTTCCAGTATAAAATCATTGAAAGCAGTGGTTACGGGGCGGATAAGTTCGCGATGGTAAAGAACGCGGACGGTACGGGGAGTTTGAAGGTGGTCCAGCCGCTAGACTATGAGGATCCGATGCAGATAAATGGCTTTCGATTTCGGATACAGGTGATTGATAACGATGAGATTGACGAGAGCGACAAGTACCACGTTGACCATTCGTGGGTGATTGTGAAGTTGAAGGATATTAACGATAATACGCCTCGCTTCAAGAAGCCGCACATCGAGGCGGCTGTGTATGAAAACGCGGACGTGGGGAAAAACTTGGGCACCTTCAAGGCGGTCGACATTGACAAGGGCGGTAAGAGCAAAATTACCTACAGCATTAACCGTGCTACGGACCGAAAGCGCCAGTTTGCCATCGACCAGGAAGTTACGGAGACGATCCAGCGTGAACTGGATCGGGAAGCGATGGCGAAACACTCACTTGAAATTTTGGCCACCGATGACGGTGTACCGCCGCGCACGGCCTCCGCCATCTTGACTGTGCTGGTGAAGGACATCAACGATAATGCGCCGGTATTCGCGGAAGATTATCGGCCCATTCTGCTCGAAAACTCACCGCCGTCGAAGATTATCGAAATCTCCGCCGTCGATAAGGATGACCGACTAGAGGGCAATGGGGCACCGTTCCAGTTCCGCATGGACCCGGACGCAGACGATGTGATTCGGACGTCATTCAAGGTGGAGCAGAGTAACAAGGGTGACGGTATGGCGATCATTTCATCGCTTGGTTCGTTCGATCGCGAGTACCGCAAGCAGTACACCATTCCAATTGTTATCAAGGACTCGGGAACGCCATCCCATACCGGCACCAGCACGCTGACGATCACGATCGGTGATCTGAACGATAACATCATGCAGCCCGGCTCCAAGGAGGTGATCGTGTACAACTACCAAGGCCAGGCGCCAGACACACCGATCGGGCGTGTGTTCGTTAACGATCTCGACGATTGGGACACCTCGGACAAGCTGTTCTATTGGGATGAGGCCGAGAATCCACGCTTCAAGCTAGACGACACATCCGGCATGGTGACGATGCGGCGCGGTGCTCGCGAAGGACGCTACAAGCTGCGCTTCAAGATCTACGACCGCAAGCACGCGCAGGAATCGTACGCGAACATGTCGGTAGTGGTGAAGCACATCTCCTACGAGGCGATCGTCAACTCCGGCTCAATCCGGCTGATCGGCATTACGGATGAGGACTTTATACGCATCTGGAACTATCGTACCCAGAACATCTTCCGCAGCAAGCTGGAGCGGTTCCGGGACAAGCTGGCGGAGCTGCTGAACGTGGACGTGAAGAATGTGGACGTGTTCAGTGTGCAGATGAAGGACCGCTCGGTGCCACTAACCGATGTGCGGTTCGCCGTGCACGGCGCGTACTTCTACAAGGCGGTGCAGCTGAACGGCGTGATACTGCTGCACAAGGAGGAAATCGAGCAGGAGGTGGGCATCAACATTACGATGGTGAACGTGGACGAGTGTCTGCTGGAGAATGCGGACTGTGCCGGGTCATGCACCAGCATCATCGAGGTTCAAACGAACCCCTGCCTGGTGAATGCGAACAAAACCGCCCTGGTTGGGGTGCAGATTAACTCCACGGCGGAGTGTGTATGCAGCTCGCGAGAGTACAAGCAGCAACAGACCTGCAAATCCCATCCCTGTCTGAACGGCGGTCGCTGCATCGATTCCAAGTCGGGTATCAAGTGCTCGTGTCCACCTAGCTACAAGGGACCCCGCTGTCAGCAGGTCATACGTAGCTTCCGTGGCAGTGGCTGGGCCTGGTACCCACCGCTCGACATGTGCGACAAGTCGCATATTAGCGTCGAGATCATCACAACGAAGCCGGATGGTTTAATTTTCTACAACGGACCTATCACACCACCGAAGGAGGACGACACGTCCAAGCAGCTGTCCGACTTTATTGCACTCGAGCTGGAGCAGGGTTATCCTCGGTTTCTCATTGATTACGGCTCGGGTACGCTAGAGTTACGCATCGCGACCAAACATCCGCTCAACGATGGCGAATGGCACCGGATCGATCTGTTCTGGGACACTGAGCAGGTGAAGATGGTGGTCGATTTCTGCAAGACGGCCGAAATTACCGAAGCCGACGACGGCAACCTGGTCGAGTTTATCGACCACACCTGCCAGGCGCTGGGCAAGGTGCCGCAGTTCAACGAATATCTGAATCTCAACACGCCGCTCCAGATTGGCGGTGTGTTTAGGGACAAGTTTGACTACACGTACAGTCGCTGGCAGTACATGCCGGTGGGGGTCGGTTTCGAAGGGTGCATTCGCGAGTTTAAGCACAACGGAATTCTGTACGACCTGTCCCACCCGGGACTGTCTAAGGGTAGTGCGCCCGGTTGTTTGTACACGCAGGAGGTGTGTGATCTGAATCCACAGGTCACCCGGTGTCTCGAGCACGGCAAGTGTGTCGGTAGCTATGTCGAGGCCAAGTGTGAATGCAATCCCGGTTGGACGGGCACGTACTGCAGCTTGCCGACCACGCCGACCATCTTCAAGACGTACAGTTACGTGAAGTACGCGCTCAGCTTCGAGCCGGACAAGTTCACGACGCAGATTCAGCTGCGGTTACGCACACGTGAAACGTACGGCGAGCTGTTTCGTATCAGCGATCAGCATATACGCAAGTACGGCATCATCGAGCTGAAGGATGCCAAGGTGTACTTCCGGTACAGCTTAAACACGGGCCAAGTGGAGGAGCAGGAGGTAGCGTTGACTGCGGTCGAGGTGGACGACGGACAGTGGCACGTGGTGAAGGTGCAACGGTACGGCTCAGCGGCCATCCTGGAGCTGGACGGAGGTGAGGGTGCCAACTTCAACCAAAGCTTCTCGTTCGACGGACATCAGTGGCTGTCAGTGGACAAGCAGGAGGGTGTGTATGCAGGTGGCAAGCCAGAGTTCACTGGCATCAAGACGTACGATGTCAAATCGGACTATCAAAAGAGTTGCATCGACGATATCAGGTAAGTCTAGCGGGTATGACGGCAAAGCGTTTCTGGGTGTCGTTTGATAATATTCTCTTCCTGTTCATGCCCTGCCAATAGATTGGACGGTAAAAGCTTGCCACTTCCGCCAGCCACCAACGGTACCCAGTGGGGTCAGGCCACGATGGCGAAGAACATCGACCGCTACTGTTCCTCCAACAATCCTTGCCAGAACGCGTACTGTCCAGATCCGTTCGAGTGTGTCGACCTGTGGAACAAGTAAGAGTGCGCGTAAGTACCTCGATGTCCACTGTGAGAGTTCCTGTGTCTTTTTGGTCACTTAGCTAACAGCTTGTGTTTGGATTCAACCTTTTTTGTTACAGTTGTGGTGTTGGTATGACTATCTCACCGGAAGGCAAAACCTGCATCGATCGAAATGAGTGTCTAGACTATCCTTGTCTAAATGGAGGCACATGCATAAACCAGGAGCCGCGCCAAAAGTACAAATGCATCTGTCCAGACTCGTACTGGGGCGAGAGTTGTGAGTTTCTGAAAGAACGACAAGCGATTAAAATCAGCACCAGTGCCTTGGCCGCCGTTATAGCCGGCCTATTACTGATCATTAGTAAGTGGAATCGTGTCTCGATGTGCTTTAAACATTATTTTGTAGATCGTTTTTAAAGACAAGTTGTGTTTTTGTTTCGTCCTTTCCACACGCAACAGTTTTACTGTTTGTTTATTTTTCCTGCTCCCGGCGTCGTTCGGCTAACTTCAACAAGAAGCCGGCCACCAAGGACGACATCCACGAAAACATCATCAACTACTGCGACGAAGGTGGTGGCGAGAACGACATGACAGCGGTTGACATGAAGACACTCAAGATCCCGATTGGACAGCTGCCAGAGCTTGTTCAACATAAGGCACCGCTAGTACGTAAGTAACGTGTTTTGTTTGCATATGCCGTTTTGGGGGTTGTATTGCTAGTATGTATTCCCCTCTTCAGCATCGCCCTATCTTTATTTGTTTCTTCAATGTTACGAGTTGTATACGTCAGTTCTTTGTTTGTAATCTAATGGGAAGCTCATTTATATCTGTGGGCCAACAACGCTTTCCTAACAATGTTTCATTATGTTCTGTCCATTCCACGAACACACCAAAAGGTCCAGATATTGCCGTCGTGTCCGACCAGGTCGTCGGCAAGGTGGACGTGTTCCTGGACGACCGGAAGCGACGCGTCGACATCGACTCAGCATCCGGGCCATTCGACGATCTGCGTAACTACGCCTACGAAGGTTGTGCGAGTACCTCTGGCTCGCTAAGTTCCTTACAGTCAGGTAAATCAAAAAAATCGCCCAAACCCATAATAATCTTCCAAACCTGCCCCGAACAGCACACGACGATAAACACCTAAACTGTCCTCCCTGTTCCTACCGTTTCGATAAGTTAATCAATATTTACGAACCAAGCGAAGCGCAGATCGAAGATGACGATGTTAGTTAAGAGTAACTGTAGCTATCGCAGGTGTTGTACGTCTCTTGTTCCCTAGGTCAACAAGAAACAAGATAAGCAAAGTCGTCGTATATGAAACACGATTTTGGTGATTTTCTCACCAGCGTGCTGGTGGAACGGTATATATTCTCTGTAAAATAGTCCATTAAAATCTATACTTACATGCTAATACCCGCGGAAACGATCGTTCGAGCCGAGACGGATTTATAGCATTGCATTTTTGCACTGCACCATTTCGCAGGAAAACAAGAAATTGCAAAATTGATGAGAGTGCATAGTTACAGAGCAAATTTAAATCGAAATGTATTAACCTTCAATAGATGGTTCCTTAAGGCTACAGACGAACGGTGCAGCTTGCAGGGTTGGATTTCTCAGAAAACAAGAGCATTAAATGCTCGCTATAATTACGTAAGGTAAATGGAGCATCATTGTGACAATTCCAGAAATTGTCAGCCGATTAACAGTAAATCATGCATGTAAAAATCGAATCTACAACCCAAATATATCGTGTAGACACGTACTAGTTTCGTGCCATTAGTGACACTGTAAAAACAGTAAATATTTCAATTTGAAAGCACAAATTGTTGAAAGAAAACGAGTTCCCTGAGCAGAAATTACATGAATGGAAACTAGAAAGAGATTGCTAATTAATGGAGCCAAAAAGATGTTGTTTTTAAAATGATATCGTCTATTTGCAAAATGTGTACACGTGTTCCTTGAGAAGGTGAGCGAAGCCACATTGCCATGTTGGTAAATTGCATCCAGAAAATGATCGAACAATGTTGATCTGGTGAAAGCGAACCAACGCAGTAACTGTATGGTGTAGCCCATGCTTCAAATCGATAATGTTGTTTGCATATTTTCTGTAATTTTTTTTCGTTACTGCAATCGAACAAACAATGCGATAATCAGAGACGAAAACTCTGCTCAATAGATGAAAGTCCTGAGAAACCTTGGAATAGTAAAACGTCGTACACTCCGATATTCGCAACCCTTGTGATGAACTCGTCCCAATGGGGTAAACGCCCTTCCGGAAAAGCACAAACAAGATCCAATGAAAATTAAAGCAGAAACCAATAATCAAACGAACCTACATACGCACATCAAACTCATCCACCGTAGACAAGTTACAAAGCAAACACGAACTAACCATCCCCCAAAACTGCCTGTTGAGCTATTGTTGCCAAAGCAGTTGTGACAGCCGAAATAGGCCGCCACGATCAACCAGGTTCTAGCCGCTCCCGAAATCCGAACGAACAAAACCGAATGCTTAGTGGTGTTTAGAGATCATTAGCGATCAATAAGCCGGAGAAGCGAACGCGTGTGTGCGCTAGAGCTGAAATAAATACTTTTGTCGGATTAAAACAAGCAGCGAGATTAACGTGAGTTTTTATTTATTTTAACAATAGTTAAAGTTAAAGAAACCATTAGAATTTTTTGTCGCAAAATTCTACAGCTATATTAGGGAGCTACTGTTGGCCAATTTGAGAAGCGTTTATTGAACGAGTTGCAATGAATGAACGTTAATAAAGTGTAGTTTGCTGCATTTTCCTAATGCTCTGCAATCCTATGCGTCCGGAAGGCAGAAATGCATCCTGATTGTACAGAGGAGATTCGCTTAACAAATAGCATACTGATGGTTGATAATGTACGATTAAAAGTACTTCCTTTCGATATATATTTCCTGCATCTATATTCTATCGGAGCATGCATTTACACATTTTATAAGATTATTAAACAGTTGAGGTTGGGTAGAACGTTGGGATTTTGAGTAGAAGAAGTAATAGATTTATACAGCTTCTATTGTTGTGCTCTTTAGTTCGGGTATTTTTGACTATCGAAAGATGAACGAATTGTTGACTTTCAAGTTGCTGTGATTCATTCTTCCAGCAATGGTATCTAATTTATTGTTGCGCTTATTTATACTGTCGCCTCAATCCGATCGTACTTCATGTGTAATCCATCTGCAGTGATTGTTAAATGCTAGCAAAAGAAAGAAAAATCGTTTACGGTTTCTAGTTAGATACTGCCACCCGAGATGTGAAAGGATTGTTATTCAGCTAGCTGAATCAAGTTCAAACCCATATTTGATACTTATCTGTCTGCTAGATCGGCCATCGAGGTTGTAATAAAGAAAAATTAAACATGAAACGATCGTAGTGTGGGTAAAAAAGGGGAACTTTTTCGATAGTATTGACAAAAGAATCCGATTTACGTAGCAAATACAGTTAATTCATCTAATTGTGTATGTGTGTGTAAACGAGATGGGGGGAAATGTAACATACAATACCAGAAATAAACGATAAATATATTTCGTCCCCAAAAAACGAAAGCAAAAATAAATCAAAACTACACAAATATGTCCAAATGGTAATCGACAGAAATAGGTTAATTTTTCCATCGATTATTTCCATGCCACCTTTGCGCTGAAATAAAAGTTAGACGAATAAAAAAGTGAGTACGTTCAAAATCATGGTAGTACATACGAACGAATTGGTGACGTGTGAAGAAAAGGAAGCAAAACAACAAAAACACAAGGAGGTCAAATGAAAAAAAAAAACATAAAAATCAAATGAAAAAGTCGTACGTGCATATGTGAGGAACGTAAGTTGTAAAGATAAGAGTTTAATAAAAAATAAATAAATACAAACAAATTAAGCCACAATTGTGTTGCATTTATAATGTTTTAAGAGTGAAAGAAAAAATGTTACGACAAACAGCAGATAACAGGTAATAAAATGAAAGAAGGAAATTAAAAAAATATTTCAATGTTATGAAATTTATGACAAACATATGAAATAAAAATGAAACGATCTCCATGGATGAGTATGTAACAAAAGTTGTTAGAAAATTTCAGATGAATATATTAATTCATCTAATTATGCTTATAGTTCTTTTTCAATCCTTGAGCTTTTGATGCAGCTATTTATGACAGCTTTATTTTATTTGTGCGTGTATTTATGTTGTAGTTTTATCAATGCTGAATTTAAATTTTAACTCATGTGGTTGAACGCAACAGTGAGGAACGTAGGAAGCATTCATGTTGTGGTGTTTGATTTTTGTTCTGAACGAATTTAATTATCGAAAGTGTTAAGCCGGAAACTTCTTGGCTCAAGCAATTGCGCATAATGCTTTCACTGTGCCTGCAATCATCTGCGGTTCATCATTGTATACTTTTGCTTTTAGGGCGCTATAGGAGAACCAGCCAACAATTTAGTATTAATTTTACTACCAAATATACTACACTCGGATTAGGCACGGCAGACAAGTCACCGCCAACCAATATCTACAACGGGAATGAAAAGTTTTAGTCCGTGCCCGAGACAAGTGTTTGCGGGGCATCTGATTTTGAAAATTTTGAAAGAACCCGAAAAAACTCAAAGGTTTCCAGAATTGGGACGCTGGTATGGTACCGTTTTGTCCGTCAGTTCGGCAGGTTCAACTTTTCCAACTAAGTCCGCTTGGATAGTCATGCTATGCGAAGCTTGGATGGTCATGCTATGAAAATAGCAAGTATTTGTGTTGCAAACGCGACTATTTTAATTTTATAAATTTCATTTAATTCAACTTACGAGCGATCGCTTCGACGATCTCGATTGAAAACTTCACGGTAAGTTACGAATGTAAGGTAGAAAGAAACGTTAAGAAAGACAAGACTATATTTCGTAAAATCAACATACATCGCAAGACGCCTTTTTGTATGTACCCAAAATAATAAAACATAGACAGGAAACTTTGTACGATCATGCGTATCATAAATCATCTATAACGAATGCAGCTTAACAAACTTGCAACAGTATAGCACAGAATAATTAACAGCTCAGACTAGCCCAAATTATTCTACTCAGGGATCATTATCGCTACTCTAAATAAATAGTACCCTTTTCGAGGATCACCATACGAAATAAGCATAACGCGATCTGCATACGCACAACTCTGTGCAATAAAAGAACGGGATAGGATCCATGCTTCCATCCACGGTAAATAACATAAACAACCCACGCCCGTACACGACGAACGTTAGAACAGGGTAAATCATTAAAACAAGACAAGCATGCAAAAAGGATCGCAGTAAAAAAATCCATGCGAAACAAAGGATAAGGCGGGCGAACATTACATCCTCGGTCTTCGCGGAAAAGAAAAAAAAGATATGTAAAATGATTATTAACATTGAAGTAATACAGCGTAAACCTTAAAGTGTAAATGAATAAAATAAAGTTTGGATTTTTGACAAGCGGTAAAAAGAAAATTTACCAGAAAACCGACACAGAGGCGTTAATTCTTCTAATATCGATATAAAAAACAAACACACAGCCGTAATAGTTTACCAGACTATTCCTAGGTGTATCAAACACTTACTACATTTAAGATTTCTCATTCAATATAAGCAGGTAAACGGTTCACACAAGTATTTTCATACGAGTAATTGAATATCTTAGCTCAAATTTACACGACAATATAATCGTAACGTCAACGATGAAAATAAAAGTGAAATAAAATAAACAATTGCAGGCTGTGGAGTGTGGTTCCCGATTTGCTCAACACATCATTACACCGGGTCTAGAGAGGGCCATCGCCATGACAGCGCAGACATTTTTCCGCTATCCAAACCGTGAAACGTGGACGGAATACTAATCTCCCGACAGTGTACCATTTTCACCGGGCCTCCAACAAAAGAGCAGCTTCAATACAGCCATCTTACCGCCACTTCATCAGCCTGTTTGGCGAGGTTTGGCAAAGTACTGCCACTGTACTGCCGGTGGAAGCATCTACCAACGATAGGCGCAGTACCATTTTCTCGCACTCTTACATTATTATGCGTATAGGGCGACACGGTAAATGCTTCGTCCAACACTGACCGGGCCGAGTACTCCCGAAGCTACATGATTAGAGCTACGGAAGAGAAGAAAGTTCACTCTTTCGCCTTACCCCGAGACAAGTTACGGATTTTTTAGCGTCTCTAAATAAAACTCAAATCACGAAGACAGCTTAAAAAACACTTCTTTTTATTAATTACTAGCTGGCCCGAGAAACTGAGTTATGTTTGTATGGGAGCTAGAAAATCATTATTAAATTAAGTTTAGTGTAACATCTGAACGATTTTTAAGTCTTAAAACCTATTCTCATACCACCATAAGGTGTGTGCAAAGTTTCGTTGAAAATGATCCAGCCGTTTCGGAGTTTGCTCGCAACAAACACCGTGACACGAGATTTTTATATATATATAGAGATAATTTACTGCGGCCGAAAGAAATAGTGCTGTTGACAACGTCTCTACAAGGGTAATGAAGCTCTAAATGCTATTGTTCAGAGCTAGCTCAGTACAGTGTATGAACTCAATGTCTTATTTTGTCACGTGTCTCATTTGTAGCCTAGACAGAATTAGCGCAATTTTTCACTGATTCCTGCTGCTTACGACTGAGAGGCATGTGAAGGAGATGCATTTTACAATTTATACTTCGGAGTGTTTGAACCGCCAGATAATATTCACCTTAGCTGAAATGCGTCAACAATTTCAGAAGCAAGCGATTCGTAAACTTTGGTATAGCAAAGAGGTCCTTTGGCGTTGCTGTTTAGTATGGTTACCATCTTAATGTGGAATCGCTTTTAGCTCATTACGCACGCTTTCCAAGTTGTGCAGTAACAATAGTCAATGATTCTTTCAATGATCCTATTCTATCCTGTTTCAGGTTGTTTAACTACTTTTACCATCTCTTTGATTTCGACTCTACTCTCAACTCTTTTCGTAACCGTATTTTTTCTTCTAATTCTCTTTAATTATTCTTCTAAGTTTTCATTAAGTTTATGATACTCTCTACGCTCTACCTATGTTTTTTTTCTTTTTTTTTTTGCTAGGTCAAGACTAGTTTAGTTAGGCTTAGTTTTTCTTGAATTACTTTGTTTATTTGCTAGGGTTTATTTAGTTTTAAGTCTGCTTTATTTAGCCTTGATGGCGGATATTGAATTAATAAATGAAATGAAATGAAATAGTGCATCCTAACGTGGTAATGGTGTGGTATGGTTTTTATGAGGTATCCTCACGTGGTACCGGGAAATTATACCAACAAAACGTATTCAGTGACAAAATCGTTCGATTTCAATATGCAATATGAAAAATATCTAAATTAATATGCAATGCTCAACACAAATATACAAATATACAAATATATTATAATACTTTCATGGTATTTGGGTAGTTTAATGTAAATTGAACGACACATTTTCACATAGGCTTAAAACACTACACACTTTTTAGTCAACCCTTTCAATTTATTGCACGGGTACGTGCGGCTGCTCAGCATGTGTGTAGAAGCGGTATAATAGTTTATGCTGTTCGTACACCAATGCATTTAATTTCTCTTACCGAAAACGTGAACAGCGTATGACGCACTGTAAGCTGTAAGCTCTGCAACGGCTGCAAATGATAATAGTCCTTGCGCAGTGCAGCGAAATCGTAGGCAAGGTGTATTTCGAGCAAGTGTGTTTGTATGTAGGTCTGTATGAAGCTGTGCTGAAACTGCAATCTTCAAGAAAATGTGTCCCCACTACGAAGAAACTTAAGTCAGCGCCTATGTTCTCCCATTCGTACAAAATGAATCTGTGCTACGGTGGTGTATGTGCCTCTACGAGCTTTCTACCGGTATGCACCACACGGTAAAATAAGTTTACCATCGTACAACGGCCAAGCCATCGTCGCAAACTACAATTAACAAAACAATCTGCAACCGCGTCTACTGAATTATGAGCTAATTTAGGTTTTTAGAAGACGTACACTAATTTCTCTCCCATCCTGCTGATTGTTGGTTTTAACAGTTGGTTCCAAACTTTCTACCTATGGAGGCTGAGCGGCTGGTCGTATTACCGGTTTGCCACTGTAAACATTTGCACGTTTGTTATCTTTTACCTTTTTGCATCCCTCAACATTGGTGCAAATGAGCAACGAACAAAACGACCGCTAACAATTGCTCACTTTCTCGCTTTCTATCTAGCGGCGCCGGCTAACTTTGCACGTAAATAGCAAAAGTTTTGGCTGCAACTTTTACACTCCTGATTTTCAATCCTCTTCACTACTAAGCTTCCCTTCTTCTTTTCCCGGAAAGAATGGTTTTCGTGGCAGATCTTACAACCATAGTGCATACAAAACGATGGCACAAAATCCTTTCCCGTTCGATTGTTAACGGCAACAAAGAACGAACGGAAAAAAGGACACACACCCATCTCTCCATTGCACTCGATTGGCTCCTAACGGGCGCTGGACACTTTTGGGATTGCGATGCTTTTAAGGTAGAGGTTTATTTTTCTATTTTTTGAGGAAGTTTTATTTTTTCAATTTTATATTATTCACCTAAAACTAGTTCTTTTTGGTTCATTGTTGTAGCGAGAGAGTGTGTTTTCATGCCAGCGACCATGACTTTGGACAAGGGTTGCACGATGGCGGTGAATAAAAGAAGACCAACGGTACCGGTTGATTGCGTTTGGGTAAAAGTTGGTCTGCTGCATCGGATGTCAGCAAGAACCGAAACCGCGCTTCTCACCTTATTTGTTCATTTGCTGTAGCAATTTAGCTTATTATTGCTTTTGCTTATGCTCCTTCTGTGTTGAATGTTTGCGTATATAGTGGCGTATTTCGTTAAATTTTATAACTGTGCGCCCAAGTTTCTGGTTTGGTTTGAATTCGTTAGTCCTTCCCGCTCCCGATGAATGTCATAATGTTTGCACAATGGTATTTGTCATGTCGCCATCGTAGTTGCGTTTCAAACCGAAGTTCAGTTCACCATAGTTAGGAGGCGAAAAAAACATTCTGAATCAGTTGAAGAACAACTATGTGAGAAAAAATGGATGAAAAGTTGCCCTGGTGTTGAATGGATTGGTCTGAAACATAACCTGTGAGTGGTAATTTTTCTTCTGCCATTTGACATAGAACCCACAAAGTCAATTTGATAGAAACAAATTCTTCTTTTTTATCTTATTTTAAGAAGGTTTTGTGCAATATTAAAACGAATCTCAAACAGTGGTAAAGCGATCATCTACTTTTTGTGTTATGTTCCGTTGAAAAGTGCTGGAATAGCCTGAATCCCATTGCGCAACTGTTCGGCAACTTGAATTCGCTTTGAAAAGCAAATGCGATCATACGATACGCTATTACAAATCAAACCTTAAGCTAGCAACAAATTTCAATTCATATTTCTTTCCAATTAAAAAGGGTAATATGGATAGTGCTATTTGTGCATTGAAGTGCTTGTTTTTGTTGTCTATTTGCAAATAAGTGACCAAATATAGCGAATAAAAAAATCTATTAAGTAAAATGTTTTCAACTACCCTTAAATTCTAAATTTATATCTTGTTCCGATAGAATTAAACAGAAAGTGCTCCAACAACACTATAATTTTTTAAACCCCGAGCATACGATTAGATTTTATTTCGAAAGAACACCTTTACTTTAATTACTTACTCTAAGCAGTTTAAACAATCCCAATGAAGCATTAATATACAAATATAGCCAGTGATGTACAATTGACCCCTTACCCTCTTTAGCCCCGCATACTATTCATTTAGGGGATCAACTTGACTGACCACATTCGGTTGTGGAGCCATTTTGTCACACTTCGTTCGTCAGCCAACGAACATCATAAAACCATTCTCGATGCTCTGCAC
Source organism: Anopheles arabiensis (assembly GCF_016920715.1). Lineage (NCBI taxonomy): Eukaryota > Metazoa > Arthropoda > Insecta > Diptera > Culicidae > Anopheles > Anopheles arabiensis. The sequence goes on from NC_053518.1 coordinate 38,686,680, forward strand.
CATCGTTATAAGAATGATCATTTTTGTCTCTAGAACTTTTGTGGACTTTTAGCATAAATCGCATGCAATAAGCCGCACATGCCGAATAATACGCTTTTTTGAAAATAATTTGGTAATGCAAATATTCAACGGTTTCGTCACTATTGAAGTCCTTCTAACTTTTGCCGTTTTTATACGGATAAGGGACACCTTACTGTTGTGCAATAAACCGTCATAACCATTGTGGTTTGTAGACGAATATTGCTTTCCCTGCCTTCAGTATACAATGTAACAAAATAGTAAGTTTTCTAGTTTTTAAAAAAGGTATTTTTTGTTCTACATTCTACAAACACACCACTTACAAGATAAGCTCTTACTCAGTCTGGTGTGATTAAAGTTTGTTAGTTGTCCATTGCAAGCTCAGAAAATCAAGACGCCGATTTTATGCCCAAGTTTTCTGCACAAAAAAGCGGTTCAAGTACAGCAAGTGTGATTTTGCCAACACTCAAAGTTGTTACAATATCGAAGTTGTCAGCATAGCTGTACCTTTTGGCGGATCTCATTCATATTTGTGAAGTGCAGGATCGACTTGAGAGTCGTCTTTAAGAAGCACTCAACAGTAAGTATGCTCGTAAAAGGGGGAATACCTCTTCGTCTAAGGTGTACTCTGCGGCGCAAAGCAATAGTTGTGATTTAAGTATTGTAAAGGCTAAAATGCTGCCTTGCGACGAAGGGTGTACGTTTGGGTGTGGAGAGTAGCTCCCTACAATGAAATGCAAGTTGAATATCGCGATGAGAGTCAGGTGTAGAAAATGCAAAATGAAAGTCCTTTCTCAAGAGCACCAAAGAAGACAGCATCTTAACGCGAGTTGGTACTTTATCACACGCACACACCTTACGGCGAAGGGATTATATGTTTCTCCACGACTGTTTTACCACGGCGAGACGAATTGAATCAAACCCGTCAGCCAATAGTAGTTAATGCTTACCAGGGCAGGCGGCTGCAAAAGCTCCGGAAAGCTCTGTGTCCCTGACGATGCAGCTGATAAGCCACGTGCATGACGACGAATTTTACACTCCATCGCGTCACACGATCTATCACGACGATCGGCACCGGGGAAGGTAACCATATTTATGACATCCGGTACACTGTAGCGCTAAATTTATGCGTACGCTGGTATTTACCATCGAAAATGCAGCCATCATTGGTGCTCACAAATAAAACCATACATACACATACATAACATTGCATACAGCGTATGATACTGAATTACGATTCTAAAGAACGCACCATGATTTGTGATTGCGGTCCGTTGCGGTACAAGGTACAAGGTATGTTTGATGTGTAACGCTTTGTACTTTGATCAAATGGGAATGTTATGCATTGATAAAGCGTGTTGTTTGTAAGTGTTCCCAAAAAAGAAATGGTTATCGTTTCATGCAAGTGCGACACTTTCGTAAATATAGGTTTCCATAATTATTTCGCTATATTTACGCTACAGTGAGCCACCATTGCAACCTAAACATTTGGCTATCCATTTAACACCACGAAAAGGCGGGAATGATTCTGTGATTTTCTCCATCCAGCTGAAATTACATGCAAATTACATAAAGTGTGCGAATGACGTGTATCGTGCTGAATGAAACGAGGGAGAGATAAACAAGACAGCCCTTTTTGACGCTGATGCACAGCGGATGAAAAAAGGATACAGTGGCGACGGCCTTAATCGCCGTGGTATCGTTGCAAGTTAACGCAACTTGGAATCTTTGCAAGCAAAATTATTATAGTAAGTAGAGATTGAACTTTACACAAACAATCATTTGTGTAGTATTTGTTTGCTTATAACAAGATAAATTTTAAATGTAGCTTGCGATTTATTCTTGAGGGGTGCAATGTTTTATTTGGATTTTTTTAGATAATTTATGTTACATTAAGTAACACCATGAAGCATTGCGAGAATAGATGATAATCTTGTAAAACAACTAAAGCATAATACAATAATTTAATATATGAAAAGAATATAAACATTTTTATTTCAAATTTTTATAATTAAAATCAACCAGCTGAATCTGTTCAAGAAAATATTGAAAGGTTATTAATGATTAGTTTTCGCCATCTCGACTCAGAGTAATTTAAAGGTCATATGTTAGAGGATTATTTCTTAAAATTTTCTATTATTATATATTATTTCCTGATTTTCAGTATATTATAGCTCGTCATGTTGCATATCGTTTGGTCTATCTGCCCGATTTTGTTTTTACGCTATCTCTTAGGAATCGTTTCATGCCGTATATTTTCTTCGTTGAAGCTACGTAACGATCTATAACCGTACATTATTCTCAAAATTATCCTTTCAGTTTGGTTGTAATGCAGAAAATAGTTGATCAAAGATCGCTCAGTCGCCATAGTATTTTTGCTCTTAATCTGTCTTTCACTGTCTCTCTAGAAATTGCTCAATGTAGATGAGCAGTTACTGAGCGCTGCACAAAATATGACCAGAGCGAAAAACATTATTTTTTATTCTTAACTGTGTACAAAATTAATTCCACTAATTCCATTAATTCCATTGATTCAAAATATCCCGTCAGTGAATATAAATGATAAAGAAACACAGCACACATATCAAACATATTGCCCCCATCTTATGGAAATTAATGCTCTTTTCAGCATCGTTCCAAAATAGTAATAACTAAAACTTGTAATAATTGATCTATAAACTTGAATTCAATTTCATTCCCCTACCAAAAATCTTACAGTTTTCTACAACCTTAATCAGTGTTTCAACAATAAAAGATGATGTTTTACGTCCTCTTAAACTCAAACGAACAGACGTGGAAAACTTAAACGAATAGACGGGGGGGGGGGGGGAAACAGAAACAGGAAAAGAAAAGCGCGAGTAAATTGAGTAGAATGGGTCTGATTGAAGGCGTTGAAATGAATTGTTTCTTTTACTTGAAGCATACAATTTATATCCCACGAGGATGAAATACAGTGTACTCCAGAAGAGACCGCTACGTTGCTTTGCTAATCGGTGTTCAACTTAGCTTGGAGTTCCCTGAAGGAGTATCGTTAATAGGACACTCATTTCACGAAGTTTTTCCATCCTTGTTAGAGGGTACATTCTCGGGTGAAAGCATTGTGGGGGGAAACATTGGTAAGATGTTCTCCTTTATGCATAAACGAAAAAATATGAATAAACGTAAATATACGAAAATGGAAAATAATTCAATTTCATCTACTCCATCTATTCCATCTACTTTCACTGTAGCGAGTCGAAAACGGAAGTGGCTTCAAATCTGGTTAAAGCTTCAGATCTCGAAATCTTGGTCAAAGTCCCCCCGTGAAATTGTATGAGTGCATAGTTCGGTGGATCGTGAAGGAAAGGTAACAGCTCTCGTTCCGGCGACTATCTGCCTACGTTGCTGCTGTCTCAGTAAGAAATTGTGCGATAAAGAAACAGTGCAACAAAGGCGGAGACAGAAAAGTTCACTTACAAAGTGAGCATCCTGTTAGAAGGGATGGACGACCCGTTTCCAGATTCTACTTTCCGTGGGAGACTTATTCAGTGAAGCTTATGAATGAATTATGAATTGCTAAAGTCTCCTATGACTACCAAGGGCGTTCGTTATTTGGCAAGCATTGGCAGGACTCTTTACAAGCGGAGCGGAGTATAAATGTTTGTGCTTTAAGGATACCTATGCCTTTACCCCGCTTCATGCCTTCTAGCCAATGACGTCTTTTAGCTCGGGCAGATTCTTCTATTCATGGTGATAGTGATTCATGGTGATAGTGCGAGGGGAAAAAAAAACATTCATAAAGTAGAGCAATTACGGTAAGAATATCAATTACACCTCGTTTCCCGGCGGTTTTGTGGATGAATTCTATGGGGTGTTTTTATTTTCTTGGATGCATTCTTCTTTGCTTTTGCCACGTGCTAAAGATACTCTACTGTTGCAAGTCACGTAGTAGCTGCTAAAGCGGACAGTGCAAATGATAGCCCAACAACAAACAGACGGAAAATTAACTTTAAACTCCTTCAAGGCGCTGGCAGTACCGGCCACCATTTCGTGCATACTCAGCAGTCTTTTATTAATGTCATCTTGTTTCACCCTTCTTCTCCCACGGGAAAATGTACTTTTTGGTGGGTAAGGGGAGTGAGCACTGTTTCTCTTCGCATTTACAACACAGCTAAGCCAACGAGCAGCAATGAAAACTGAGTAACAAATTGGAAGCCAAAACCATTTCGCGGTTCCTGTCCGGATGCACTCGCTTTTGTTAGAGAAAATTTGACATACCGCATTATCACATGATCACAATGGAAAATATCACTACTCACCGTTCTCGGAAATTACAGACCTTTTCGGTAACCGATTTTAGGCTACATCCGGTTACCGAAAAGGTCTGTAATTCATCAAAGCAATTACAACTGATTGTTTGAAATGAATTATTGCACCATGCTCGGCACCAAGAATAGCTAAATTATACACGTGTGGTTAATCCAGGTTGTCTAGTCCGGCTTGTCGTGGAAAGCTGACCGCAACTGCAACTCTTTACATGATGATAAGGCTTGGAAAAACAGCAACCAAAAGAGACAAGTAGTTTGTTTAAACTGAGAACTGTTCATTAAGGGACAATTAACTTAATCTCAGCGTTCAAGGTTTTTTCATCAACTTAAAAGGACATTTGTAAGGAAAGACTCAAGGCTATTTCACATTTTGAACATTGGTTCTGAAAAAAAATCTGAGCAAAAAAAAAAAATCACTGGATCAAAAAGCTTTCAGATAAGATTATTCAGAAAAATATATCACCTGTGGTAGATTCGGCCCGCACTTTGCTTACCGGAACCGTGTGTGGTAAGTCGATGCGCGGAATGGGGAGGAAGTGTGCAGAACGAGGCGGAGTATCGAGGCGAGAACTTGCGCGATGGGTCGGATTCTAGGCGGCGTTAAAACGCTGCGGGAGTATTAACCGATTAAGGTGCAAACTTGCACTTCTTCCGTAGAAGGGATAACCGACTGAACAGCTGATAACCAAACGTGGTTACCAATTGGGCAGAGCCTTCGGCGGCATCTGCTAATCTGGAGAAACACTAAACACGAGTGATCTACGTGTATGAAACTAGTGAACTGTCTCACTGTTTCGAAAAAGCTTTATTTATAACGCATTCTTAAACAGTGATGACACAATGTCTTTTTACACTTATTTTATGTTTACGACTAATATTGACCTATTTTAATTATGTGGTTGCTAACCTTCCTGGTTTGAGGTTCGTTCATCAAGATATAAAGTCAATGTCCGGTTGTTTGTTTGTCACTTGGTGTAATTGTTGCGCAATCGTTTTGCAGCCGTTCTGAGTTGCGAGGCGCGTTTTATAGACGCGTTAGGTTTTTATAAGCGGTCGGTTCAAGTGTCGGACATCAAGTCAAACCAAGCGGACATCAAGTGTTCCGCGGACCACAAGTTGGAGACCACTGATCTAATGCATGGCAGTAGTATATTATGTATCGCTATCGCTATTATGTATTGCTCGAACAAGTGCAAATGACTTTAGTGCAAGTGACATGTGCTTGTTGGTAGGTATTCGCCTCAAAGTCCCAGCTTTCAGCTCGTTTTAATCACTAAGTGAAAAGTTTGAGTAATTTCTGTTGATAGTTTTATTTTGTGTGTCGGTCATCCGTATGACTTGATTGACGATTTGATTTTTTTCATTTTCTCTCAAGCGTACGCTTTGCCCACAATCAACCTTTTCCATATCGTTCCCATTGTTCAATGCGGGATTCATCGAAGGGTTACACTGGAACCATTCATTCGCGCTTATCAGCAGGGCGTTAAACTTGTTCACCGGACTTGTTCTATAGTTGGTGCTTTCGAGTTGCTTACTTTGAAAAATTTGTATCGTGCTTCTTCCCTGCTTTGGTCTGGCTTGCAGATTGACGCCCTGTCCTGTTGGTCACCTAAGAATGCAACAAACAGGTCGTGGGAAAATCATCGTTGGTTAGTACATTCGCGCTTGAGCTCAAAGTAAATTTATGTTTGAAAGAATTGTTGACCGAACATTTTGATTCGTTTTGGTGTAAGGAAAGGAGTCAAGTCTACATCTTTAATTTTCCGTGTGTCTTTTGCTGTGCAGGCTTTAAACACAAATCTAATTATCGTCCTAGTTTGGGGTTGTGGTTGATCACGACTTGAGTGAGTATTTTACTAGTAGTATGATGCATGAGATTTGCAACATTAACTCTCATATTTCGTTTCACGTTTTCAGCACCAGGTCGGAACTAATTGGGTTGACATGTTTGTTTGGAATTAATCTTGAGCTTTCCAAAAGAAGAGCAAAATTGAAAATTTATGTTTTTCAGGTAGGTGAAGAATATTGAATATTGAATATTTATTTTACAGCTTGTTGAGCACTTGAACAACTGTTGACGATATAATAAAATTTTGTCAACACAGTTTGAATAAACATTCAAATAATGCTGAAATTTAAATTCGCTTTGCGCTGTGATGACGCTAAACTACTTTCAAGAAGTTGCCATACTGTGATGATGCTTTGCTGTAGGATGATGCAAATGCAGCAAGCTTTAACGACCGTATCATCGGATTGCATAATTCAAATATATCACAAATGGTTTTGCAAAGCGTATTCAAACCAAGACAACCCTGTTTTTTTAATATACCGTCATGGAGTGGGTGTCGAGTGCCGACACACGGTGAAAACAGTTGCATTTAAAGCGACGAACCGAACTGTTCCGTGCTGTCCCTTACTCGAAACGATTTTCACAAGAATAGAAAACTGCACTGCATATAGCCTGGTAGTGTTCGGGTGTCCGGGTTTTTGAGAAAATATTGAAGCAAAACGATAGTGTCGGTTTGATAAACGTCGGAACAAAGGGCTTTTTTGCCGCCTCCTCCCGTTGCCGCCGTCACAGCTTGACGACTCTCTTGTGCTGTTGTTTCTAGGGGAACGGCTCCAGTGAAAGGAAGAATTGTGTCGCCAATGCCATTTTACTGCCATTCTGTTCCACCCATTCTTCCTTAAGCAAGGCTCTCAGGCCTGTGTGCGGAGATGTGAATGATGGAAAGGGTAGAATGTTCAACCCACCGAGTCCCGCAGTGTTTCTAGGTTTCTAGGCGTCATGCAGGGCAAAAAGAATAACAATTGTGATAACCTATTTTGCTCGGGCTGGATTTTACCGCGGTGAAGGAAGAGATTGTACGGTGACGTATTTGTCCGGTTTTAGCTTGTGTATAAAAGTTGCATTAAGTGAAAGTTCAGTGCAAACATCCTACCAGTTATGTTGTTTATGGCAGTTCGTTAAAGCAATAGTGCGAATGAGTGTGAAGGAGATGTACAACGAATGCGTATGTAAGGTAAACTGCAAAACAGTTATGCAGTGCACAGTGCACAAAACTGCACAGTGATTGGTGTATTTTAACGAACAGCCAGAAAGTCAATTCCTCTCATAAACAGAAAAATTTATGTGTGGGAAAATAATCGAAAATCTCAAATCAATTACAAAAACATGACCAAAACTGAATTCTTCTTCAAACGCCAAAACGACATGTTGCACAGCGCACACTAGCGCATTTGGAAGTTGATCAAGACACTACGCTGGGCGGTAGCATAAGAGAGTATGGATTTTGAAATACGCTCGGTACGATAGATGAGCGGTCTAGTTGCCGAAAAAGTTCTAAATAACTTTCTCAAATTCATTAGAAAATTTATTTACCAGCACTGTAAATTGATGTATACAATGTTGAGGATTAATTGAAACAAGTTTCGGGCTGTGTTTTCGTAGTTGCTTTTAGATTGTGAGGTTCTGCAAATCTGCATTCCTGCAACAATGTGGATGTTAAAACGCGTGGACGCTGCCGCGAGCATCAGCTTTATAATATTTTATTCCTGTGATTTCTTTACAATCGGCTTTCATGTAGGTTTCCTCATCCATCCAAATGCAACCATGTGGTTTGGTCAGTACCTGACAATACAGCTTCCGAGCCCGGTGTTTTCTGTTGTCAACAAAATGCTGTCCAAAGAACCAATTTTTTTGCATAAAGGGGCATCACTAAAATTGAAATAAAGTGACCCAATTCTAATGAACTAGGCTTTATCTAGTGCTTATATAGTGCCGGTACTCACATACGCCTCTGAGACATGGACAATACAATACACGAAAATATTGCCAAAAATCCTGTAATAACGTAAACCATCATACTTCTTACTTGTATCATTCAGTTTTATCCAATAAATCTCGACTTACTGTTTTTTCTGATATTCTTCCAAATAATTCAATGTAAATTATGACTTATGTCCTTCATTACGAAAGAGCCTTTAAATTTAAATAATTATTGTTCGAGCGCTAGAATCAAGCATCTTATCCCTTACAGAACAGTTCTCAGTTTAAACAGACTACTTGTCTTTTTTCGTTGATGTTTTTTTACCAGCCCTATCATCATGTAATCTGTTGCAGTTGTGGTCATCTCTCCGTGGCAAGCTAAACACAACAACCCAAATAATCCACACTTGCATAATTTAGCAGCTCTTGATGGAGAGCTTTGTGCCATAATTCATTTCAAACAAGCAGCTGTAATTGCTCTGGGCACGGTACTCAAGACAAAGTGCACAAAACCGTTGCAATAGGACACGTGGGACACAAGCATCAAGCAGGAGAAGCATCAAATTAAAACGTGGATGCAAAACTTCTATTTAATAAACTTTTCATCCACGAAAAAAGCTAGCATGTTTCGCTGGATGCAAGCACAACACACCACCCGCCAATCAGCCAGTGGTGTATCATTTAGTACCGGATGTACCCTAAAATCAGCCACCAAAATTATCTGTAATTTCCAGGCGTGGTGTGAAGAGCGAACTTTTGCACTGTTTTAGTTTGGAGGTGTTGCATCTGAAAAAAAATTCCTCATACCCAAACCCACCAAATATTTTCCTGTGGAAAGAAGAGCATGATGACCGTTACTAAAAGACTGCTGAGCCTGCTTGAAATGGTGGCCGGTACTGCCAACGCCTTGAAGGAGTTCAAAGTTTATTTTCTGTCTGTTTGTCTTGGCCTATCATTTGCACGGGCTGCGTTTGCAGATATAACGTCAATCACAACACTAAACTATCGCTAGCTGGTGGCAAAAGCCAAGAAGAAAGCATCCAACACACAAAAAAGAAAAGAAAAACGCACACCCACTAGAATTCCATCCACAAAACTGCCAGGCAACGAGGTGTAATTGGTATTCCTACCGTAATTACTCTACTTTATGAATGCTTTTTTACGTCACACTATGAACCATGAAAAGGGCCCTCGCAAAAGGACACCATTTGCTAGAAGGCAAGAAGTAACATAGGGTAGAAGCATAGGTATCCTTGAAGCACCAACATTTCTACTCCGCTCCGTGTGTAAAGAGTCTTCCAATGCGTGCTAAACGACGTACGCTCTTGGCAGTCATAGCAGACTTGAGCAGTTCACAATTTATTCATAAGCTTCACTGAATTAGTCTCCCACGGATAGTAGATTCTGGCAACGCCACGCCTGTTCCTTCCAACCGGATGTTCACTTTGTGTGTGCATTTTTCTGTCTCCGTCTTTGCTGCACTGTTTATTTTTCTCACTATCCCTCGCCAAGGCAAAAGTGAGATGCAATAGTGGACGCGAACTGTTACCTTTTGTTCACGAGTCACCAAACTATGCATCTACACAATTTAGCGAGGGAACTTGGGCCAAGACTTCAAGATCCAAAGAATTTAAACAGATCGCTTGAAAAAAAAATCGCTCTTGTTGTCGACTCTCTACTCTAGGCTGTAACACAGTCAAGTAGATGAAATTAAATTACTTTCCATTTTGGTTTATTGACGTTTATTTATTCATCTTTTTTTATTTGTGCATAAATGAGAATATCTCAACAGCCTTTCGCCCATCAATGCCTTCATCCATGGTCGTACACTCTCACAAGGATTGAAATACTTTATCAAGAGCGTGCCCTACGATCGATGTTCCAACAGGAAGCTCCAAGCTATGCTCAGCCCCTAGTATCAAAGCAACGTAGCGGTATCTCCTAAAAAACACTGTATTCCATCCTCGTTTGATATAAATTATACGCTTCAAGTACATGAAACAATAAATTTCAACGCCTTCAATTACACCCACTCTGACCAATTTACTGGCACATTTCTTTTGCTATATCTGCTTTTACCTAACATTACCCAGCAACTTTCTGTTAAAGTCATGGGGTGAACAGATAAAAGCACTTTCTTTCGCAGATTAAACACTGTATAAGGTAGTGAAAACTATATCCATTTCGGTTGAGGAACGAAATCGAAATCAACATTACAGATCAATTGTAACATGAACGTTCAGCTCCACAATGAATGAATGCTTTCATTCAGTTCCACAAAATGAGGGTTAGTTTGAGGGTTCATCGAGGGTACATGTATACGTGCGTTGGTTTTCCAACCGAGACTCATAAATTACATTCACTGACGAAATAAGAATCAATGGAGTGTAAATAATTTGAATCACAGCTGAGAATAAAAAATGAATGGTCTGCGCTTTGTTTACGCCTAGAGCAAAAATAAATTTTAAATTTGACTTGAACTTGATAATATAGCCCGCCCGGCATATTTTGTGCAACGCAAGGCAACTGCTCATCTACATTGAACAATTCGTAATATATAGTGAAAGACAGAATAAGCGCTAAAATACTAAGGCAACTAAGAAATCTTCAACCAACTGTCAACTGTTTTTTTTAGTTGTATTTTCGACTGTTTTTTTTCTAAAGTACAACCTAACCTAAAAAGAGGTTGTAATTGACATGTTTAAATGTACGGGCAAATATTGTAACATAGCTTCAACGAAGAAAATATGTGATATACTATGTGATTTTTGAATAACAGTTTAAAATCAAAAATCGGCAGAATTATGCATTTACTGACCTAGCTTCTGAATATTTTGAATGTTAAATGTTCTGAAAATCAGGAAAGAGAATAAACAGCAATTTAAAAAAAATAATCCTTCTACTTATATCCTTGATATTACTCTGAATCGAGAAAGCAAACAATTATCATTTCTAATCTTTTAATATTTTCTAGAATATTTTCTCTTTGGGGAACACGGACATAAAACCCTCACTATACATAAAATACGATCAGTAAATCTATCCATTGTTTAACTTTCAAAATAAAAGTATATTCAGACAGGAAACATGATCAGCAGTATTAAGTTATAAATTGAACGAGAAAATAACAACTTTAGCATATTTCTTTTACAGAGCTTCTTGTAATACACACTATCGGCTATAGACAAATTGTAGCCATGGCATGGCAGATTTGTTCAGAGTGTCAGTATAGGACGTTACACTTCCTATTAACCTCGTCTAAGACTTTTCATTTCATGAGCATGAAAATGCTCTCCTATCCAAGGTAAGACCTCTAAGCTCCAACGTTTCTAGCAAGGAAAACCTGTTTCGGGTTTCTATGATCGCCTGAACGATCAACTGCCGGGTTCAATCAGTTCGCTTCGAACAGATCGTTCCACCTCGGCTCATAACTGTACAAACTGCCCTGGAGTTTTGAAATCCTTGCAAATATTTGAAGTTGTGTCAGTTTACAACGATATCACGGTGATTAAGGCTGTCGCTACTGTACTCTACGTCCAGGCGGCCGTCGCATTTGGGAGCATACCGGTGTACGCATAAATTTAGCGCTACAGTGTACCGGATGTCATAAATATGGTTATCGTTCCCGGTGCCGATCGTCATGATAGATCGTGTGACGCGATGGAGTGTAAAATTCGTCGTCATACAGGTGATCTACCAGCTGCATCGTCAGAGACGCAGAGCTTTCCGGTGCCTTTACAGCCGCCGGCTGTTTTAAGCATTAACCACTATCGTCTGATGGATGATCCCACTCACTTTCTGGCCATAATCCCTTTCACCGGAAGGTGTGTGCGTGCGATGAAGCACCAACTCGCAATAAGATGTTGTTTTCTATGGTGTCATTGAGCAAGACATTTCATTTTGCATTTTCTACACCTCCCTGACTCTCATCGTGATTGTCAACAAGCATTTCATTGTAGGGGGTGTTTCTCTACATCCAAACGTACACCCCAAGGCTGAAAGCAAAGTTTTGCCTCAACGATTCTTAAATCCCAGCTATTACTTTGCGCTGCAGAGTACACCGAAGACGAAGAGATATTCCCCCTTTGCGAGCAAACTTATTGTTGAAAGCTTTACAAAAACGACCCTCATGTCGATCTCGCACTTCACAAATATGACTACAATGCGCATAAAGGTACAACTGTGACGTTAACTTCGATATTGCAACAACTTGGTGTGTTGGTAAGAGCACACTTCCTGCTCTTGAACCGCATCTGTACGCAGGAAAACTTGTGCATAAAATCAACGTCTTGAATTTCGGAGTTTACTATGAACAAGTAAAAAACATTTGCCAAATCAGACTGGGAGTGAGTATATCTTATAGTTGGGTTGTTTTTAGAACGAAAACATACTTTAAAAAACTTACTGTGTTGTTACATTTTAAACTGTTAGCAGGAGATTTAATTTTCGTTTCTAAACACCGGTAGTCATGCAGGTTTATTGAACAACTGCAAAGTGTCCCTTCTTCTTCTTCTTTGGCTCAACAACCGATGTCGGTCAAGGCCTGCCTGTACCCACTTGTGGGCTTGGCTTTCAGTGACTAATTGATTCCCCCCATAACAGGATAGTCAGTCCTACGTATGACGGCGCGGTCTATTTGGGGATTGAACCCATGACGGGCATGTTGTTAAGTCGTACGAGTTGACGACTGTACTACGAGACCGGCAAAGTGTCCCTAGCTGGTATCAATTCAATGTAAAGTGTCCCTAGCTGGTAAGCGATTTCGCTTCAAGTGGGCAACTCGCGGTCCGTTGAATTTTAATTAATAAATAAAAAATTAACAAAAAACGGTGAAAGCAAGACGTCCAGACACAAAATAAGCGTCGATGGAATCTATGCAAAATTTCATTTCCAAAGATATTTGGGATTCAAAAACAGCATATTAAAACTGCATACACGTAGTTCGAGTGCACTTTTGTAATTTGTCTGCAAAAGCCTACTCCTCAGCGTAACTTGAGTATTTTGGGCGTAAATTGGGTGTTGCGTCCAGCAACAAAGCTCTTTCTTTCGCGAAGTAAAAGTTGAAACTTCAGTTTTCTTAATTCACTTCAACTGTATTAAAAAATTCACTGAACTTGCTTCTCTTGGCGCGATGGTAGAAAGAGGTCGATTTTTGTCTTCGTGCCCGTTTTTAAAATTCGCGCAAACCCGATTGCTGTCATTCCACTTAACTTGCGCAGGTTCATCCGTTGCACGCGAAGCTCCTCCGGATGAACCATTCCTACTCTCTCTATTTCGCCCGTGTTTGCTTCGCCTGTGCTACTTGTCCCTCTCTCTCACTTCATCACAACGCAGCTGTCAAACTAGAACCGTTGGTGATAACACTTGCAGATTATTATTTAGACCAATGTGATCAACGCCCTATCGATACAAAAATCATATCGTTAGCAGATCTTTCATTTCATTTTGGGGTGATAGTAACGTTACAAAAGTTAAATCTTTGACGTTTAAGAAGAATACAAAAAATAGCTATAGTAAACTATTTTCAATTGGTGACAGGCCTCTCGTATTTCCAACATTTGCATAGATCTATCGAAAATAACAAGATTCATTATGCAAAAATAATGTGCAAAAACTGACCATGGCTAAAGCGTTATTTTCAATACAGAACAGTAAATTTTGTAAAGTAAAGTTGATATTGGTGTCATTTTGATTTTCAATATTTTTGAGCTGTGATGAAAGAAGCGAATTCTTACTTTTAATGCTGTCTAAAGTCCATAAATTGCAACAGGTCGTTCAGTCCAGTTCAGATCTTTATTTTCACATTTTCAAAACAGTGTAAGAGCTTTCGATTGTAATTCCTGTTGGCTGAGTGATTTTGTTACTTTTTACAAGTCTTTTTCTTATACAAATTGCTTAATTGGTCGCCAAGTGCCTTGATTGATGGCTTAAAAAAATCAATGTTCCCAACGTACAAATGAGTAAGATATTCGTGATTTTGAATGAGCTTAAAGCCTAAACATGAGTTGTTTCAAATTGTTTCAATTTTTTTATGAAATATTTGTTGCCAACGAATTTATTCATCGGAATGGATATAACATGATTTTGATTGGTTTTTACCATTTAGCTAAAATTGTGCCGAATTGGAAGTTCAGTTTCAATAAAATAACTATGTTTGATTTTCCTTCTATGACTACGAAAGTTTTGGCCTTATTCTATGCGCCAACATCCTGCAACCCTTGTGATGGTCGCAGGTATGGGAACATAAGAGAGTAGACTTAGACAATGAAACAGGAAGGAAAAATTTAAGGTGAATAAAATAGAATTGAAAAATGATACCACTACAAGAAATGGAAAACATACCTCTATTTTAAAAGCTATTACTTAAAAATGACTAACAATAATAGGGCGCTAGGGGGGAGCCAATCGAGTGCAATGGAGAGTTGGGTTTGTATGTGTGTGTGTGTGTTTTTTTGTTTTGTCGTCTATTTCTTGCTGCCGTTCCCTATTGAATGGGAAGGGACTTTGGGTCATCGTTCTGTATGCACTATCGTTGCAAGATCTTCCACAGAGACCATTCCGGTTTGGAAAGGGCGAGGGTAGCTTGGTGTAGAGAATTGAAAATTTAGGGCGTACATGTTGTAGCCAGAATGTTTGCTATTCACGCACAAAGTTAGCCGGCGCCGCTAAAGAGAAAACGAGAAAGTGAGCAATTCTTCGTGGTCGTTTTGTTCGTTGCTCATTTGCACTATTCTTGAGGGACGGGAAACGGCAAAAACTAACAAATGGCCAAACGTGCACAGTTGGCAAACATAGACCACGACCAGCCGTCTTGTCTCCATCGGTCGAAAGTTTGGGGACAAATGTTGTCAAATAAAACCAACAATCATCCGGTGCGAAAGAAATTAGCGTTCGATTTAAAAAAAAGTTAAATAAGCTAACAATACAATAAACATGATTGCGGATTGTTTTGATAATTGAAGTTTGCGACGATAGTTTGGCCGCCATACGGTAGAAACCCTATTTTACCGTGTGGTGTATAGCAGTAGAAAGCACGTAGAGACACAGACGCCACCGTAGTACAAATTCATATTATGAGAAAAAGAGAACACAGACACTGACTTAAGTTTCTTCGTAGCAGGGACACATTTTCTTGAAGATTGCAGCTTTAGTACACATTCATACCTACCTCCATACAAACGCACATACACAAACAACACCTGGCTTGCGATGTGCTGCACTGTGCAAGCACTAATAACATTTGTAGCCGGGACAGAGCTTACAGCTTTGCAGTCCTCCTTATGCTGTTCACGTTTTCTGTAAGGGAAATTGAATGCATTGGTGTACGAACAGCATAAGTTATTACACCTCTTCTTCACACATGCTGAGTAGCCGTACGTACCCGTGCGATAGTTTGCTAGGGTTGACTAACAGAGCGAGTTGCATTCAAATTATGTGAAAAGTTCTTTAATTCACACGAAATTTCAAAATCAATAACAAGAGAGGGTTGAAATGAGTTAAACGATTTTTGTTAAATTGTTTATTGAAAAGATGATAATTTATTTCAAATCGAATGATTGTTGTATTGTGGTTAAATAGGTAGTTAGAAAAAAAAATTAAAAAAAAAAAACAGATTACTTTAAACATTTTGTTTTTCATATTGTTAAATTTTCTGACTCTTCCAAGTATCAAAAGTGATTGTAAGAAAATTAAATGTTAAGAAAAAACATATACAAATTCAATACGGCCGAAGCCGTTCCGTTCCTGAATAAACACAATGTGTATAAAGCAAGAGTGCTTGGAAAGCGTGTGTAATTACCTAAAAGCTGAACACAATTCCACCTTAAGATGGTAAGCGTATTTAACAGTAACGCTATAGAACCTCTCTGTAATACCAACGTGAACAAACACCTGTTTAAAAAATTGTTTGCGCATTAACCCTACGGTGAATATTATCTGCTGGTGCAAACACTCGGAAGAAAAATCTGTTATGCCCGCTGAGTTTGCAGTTGCAGACATTGAGTTCATAAACTGTACTGAGCTAGCTCTGAGCAATAGCATTTGGATCGTTGGAGGATTTTAAAACGTCAATTCCTAGTAATCCATCTGATGAGTCGGGCACGTTGCAAAAAACAAAGCTTCTTTTATTACTTATCTGCTAGGTTACCGGGTTACCGGTGCATGATAATGCTTGATATTTGAAAGCGCAAAACATGAAATCAGAATAATTAAAAAAATTAAATAAAAGCATTTATGTAGCATGTTCATCGTTTTTAACTAAACATACATCGATGTAAGTGAGTTTGTAAGTGTAAATGTAAGTGCGAAAATGGTACTTCACTAATCGTCGGTACATGGTTCCTGTGGCTGTACAGGAGGTATGTACCTTGCCAAACTGATGATGGGGCTGTAAGATGGCTGTTTTGGAGCTACTCTTTTGTTGGAGACGCGGTAAAAGTGGTATACTGTCGGAAGACTAGTATTCCGTGCACGGTTTGGATAGCGGAAACATGTCTAAGCTGCGATGGTTTGACGATGGCCTTCTCTAGACCCGGTGTAACGATGTGTTGAGCAAATGGGGAACCACGCGCCTTCGCCTGCAAATGTTTATTTTATTTCACTTTTATTTCAATCATTGGTGGTAAACGTTATGAGCAAGATGTGTAAATTTGAGCCAAGATAATCTTTTACTTTTGTGAAAATAATAGTGGGAACAATACAACTGTTTGTCTAGAACGAGAAAAATAAAATTTTATGACTACGTGATACAACTAAGAATGGTCCAGTTTAATATTATGGCTCGAATAGTTCTGCATTATTTCTAATGTGGATCGCAACAGATAACTTGAGTGGAAAAGGTATTTTGATAATTAATCTAATTATTAGAAGAACTAACGCTTCTGTTTTGATTTGTTGGAGATAATCTTTTTATCTTTTTATCGAATCTTGGAATCCCAATCCCAATGTGGTATAGCGTTTTATAGTAGTTTGCAGCGAAGGGGGGGGGGGGAGTTTTTTTTAGTAAACTGTATTACCGAGATACGCGGACCTTTATTCAATATCTAATCAATTAATTTATTTAGTATCCATAATTTCTCATTAAATGCTACATTTGCTATATTTTGACAGAAAACTGGACGATTCTACTTCCGGAACTAGAGATACGTGGTTTCTCTCCGCCATCATCAATAGCGTATCTCGGGGACAGCCTCTAATTTCAATCGTAATTCCAATCGTAATCCCAATCCCATTCATCCCACTCAAATCCTAAACGAATCCCAATCCCAAACGAATCGCAATTGTAATCCCATTCAGAATCCCAATCGAATCTTAAACAAATCCCAATCTCAATTAGAATCCCAATCGAATCACAAACGAATCCCAATGGCATCGCAAACGAATCCCAATCGCAATCAGAATCCCAATTACAATCCGAATTAGAATCCTAATCGCAATCACAATCGCAATCAGAATCCCAAACGAATTCCAATCGAATCGCAATTCCAATCGCAATCAGAACCCCAAAAGAATCCCAATCCCAATCGAATCTCAATCCCAATCCTAATCTGAATCCCAATCGAATCGCAAACGAATGCCAATCCCAATCGAATCGTATAAGAATCCCTATCGAATTGCACTCAAGTCAAAATCAAAAAGGAATCGTTTAGGGATTCAAATCCTACAAACGGGATCGAATCGAACCTTTCTAGGGATTCAATCTTCGAATCTTCCGAATCCTGAATCTCCCAACACTAGCCAACAGGCGAATTCTTGCATGCGTTTCTACCACATGCGTCTAGGAGAATGCGTTTCTCCTACACACGAGCTCGACCAATCACGGGCCGACACGTTATCGTTCGGCACGTGGCAACGAGAGAGTGCGCTATCCTGCTTCCTTCGAGAAGCATCTATAAAGCGATCGATCTGCGGATCGACCGCGCTGTTATCATATTGATCTCCACGCGAACGGAGATCTGATCAAGTATACTTTAATTGCGAAATAAACGTGTTAATCTTTATCCGTGTGGAAGATATTCGTGTACAGGTTCTTTCATCGAAAGAAATACGAATTCGTGCAACAACACCCACAGTGGGTTCAACTATCCCGTAACTATGCACTTAATACGTAAGAACTAAGAACTAAGCACTTACAAGGTTTCCCACGATTTTTTAGTTGGTTCCCATCAATTTTTGGTGGATTCCTATATTTTGTTGGTGCGTTCCCACAATTTTTGGTCGTTTCCCAGAATTTGTTGGTCCAATTGTATTGATATCCAATCAGAAAATTCCAAAAAAAATTGGGAACGAACCAACAATCTATGGGATACGACCAAAAAATCGTGGGAACGCACCAAAAAATCATGCGAACTGACCAATAAATCGTAGAAACATTGTAATACGTAGGATTGCAAACAATTTCTACAATTTATAGTACGTAATCACGTCCTTTATTATAACGATAGTCACGTCCAATACCTGCCAACATGGCTGACCAATATTGTTAAGTCCGCCGGTTTTATGGCGCCTGGGCCGGTGATATAGTCGTCAACTTGTACTATTTAACAACATGCCCTTCATGGATTCAAGTCCCAAAACGACCATGCATTTATACCTAGGACTGACTATCCTACGTTATCAATAAATCACTGAAAACCAAGCCAAAAATTGGGTGGTCACAGGGAGACTTTGTTGTTGTTGTGCAACATAAAAATATTTTGATTATTGTTGCATGAAATATAAAGAATCGAGAATATTATGAGTTTTCCGCGAACTTCAACGACATTAATTTTATTCAGAGATGATCACATTAGAACTGTACTAAAACTGTAAAAAGTAATTGAAGCCTACTCACAACTCTACACATTTGAAAAATAAATCAACCAATTAGTTTCCAAATTGTAGACTTAATGAATTGCAATTTTCCTCTACTAGATGCAAACGTTTATGCATTGTCACTATACTGTTGGTTTAAATTATTTTAACAAAAAAATCATTCATTTGAGGCAAAATCAACAAACAAACATATAACAAATGGAAGACCATGCCAAGTCATTGGAAGAAATTGTTTTGAATGCTCACTGTGTGCGTACACACAGCGTCCACGGGCCTGTACACGCCCGAATACAGAGCCGATTGCATATGATTCTGTCTTCACCTTTAACATGAGAGGGACAGGGCTTATACCACGAACGTACCCGAAAGGTATGCATGCTTTACCCTTCAGGATCTAAAGGCAAGGACAAGGCAAAAGAGACACAGAAAAGTTTCCTCACGGCTACACATGTCCTTTTGATGCGTTTTCTATGAGTCTCGCTCATTATTCTAAGGCTCAGTATTCTAATCACAGCGGCATACGGCAGGTAAGCAGTACAAATGCTGTTACGTGATACGCACACATGTTTAACGAACACAACTATTCGGGTTGGCTCGGTAAAGGTCAGGTGGGCGCCAGAACGCAAAGGCGCAGACTTTTTCAAGAATTTGTATGACTTCGGCTGTTTTGGACTGTACGTGTAGGCGCTGGCAATGTCTTTTAAGTATAATTTTCACTTAAAAAAATACCCTATGGCTCTCTTGTGGAAAACGTGCAATTGCCTCGTATTCTGCTATCCATTTTTACATCTTACATGCGCTGGTAAAACATATACATCAGAGTAACAAATAATAATGACAACTATCACGTAGTCTAGTCAACTATTACAAATTATGTTCTGAATGATGAAACTATTAATGGGGTAATAATTATTCGGAACTTTGGTGTTTTTCTAGATTATGCTCTAACTTTTCATTTGTACAATGAGGATACTATGAATCGCATAATTATAATTTTAGGAGTTATGTTTTGGATAACATGGGATTTTAATGATCCTACTGCTTGAACTGCAGTTTATTTATTTATTTATTTATTTATTTATTTATTTATTTATTTATTTATTTATTTATTTATTTATTTATTTATTTATTTATTTATTTTTTTATTTACATAACAGCTGTCTGAATTGAATTCTTAACAACATACCTATTAACTAAACTTATTGAATATTTGCTCGGAGGATGGATCGGAAGGATGGTAAGGAGAGGTGATGGTCAAACAGGTGTGCGCAGGAATTAAACAATCTCACAGCACGTAATAAAGGGTCATTTAAACCAACTGAAGTGCGTCGATTTGGAACAAATAAAAGAGCATAAGGGCGTAAGGAACGAATTGGAACATATAAATGCAGGGATGAAAGAATGATATGTGAATCCACAGCATTAGATATGAGCGAAGCAATAAACATAATTTGGGAAATGTGACGGCGTTTCTCCAATGAGTCCAGACCCAACAGATGGCATCTTTGCTCATAGTCCGGTAGGGTATCTGACGTGTAGCCGGGCATTTTGCTGACAATATACCGAGTAAATGATCTCTGCACTCTTTCTATGCGGTCAATCGATGTAAATGAGCTGGGAAACCAAACAACAACACAGTATTCCAATATCGGTCTTACTAACGAACAATATAACGCTTTTAAACACAGAGGGTCGGTTATGCGGATTGAAAAACCTTTTATCATACCGATTGTTTCACGAGCCTTATTAACGGTAACGTCAATGTGATCGAGGAATGATAACCTGCTATCGAACGTTACACCAAGATCTTTTACCGAGAGTACACGATTTATTGCTATACCCTCAAAGTTATAAGCAGTCGTAACGGGACAACGTGAACGACTGAAGGACATGACATGACATTTTTCGGGGCATAGAACTAGCTGGTTCGATGAGCACCATGATGCAAATCGGTTGAGGGTGTTTTGGAGCGATACGATAGTGAGCGATACGCATACCATCACCAACAGAGAATTAGATTTAAAAATCTTTAGGTCATCTGCATAACAAAGAAAACAATCGTGTGGAATGACTGAGTAAACATCATTAATAAATAAAACGAACAATAAAGGACTCAACACGCTACCTTGAGGCACTTCCGATTTGGATGAAAAGGATTTGGAAAAATAGGAGTTTAGTTTAACACGAAAAGAGCGATTGCTGAGAAACGAATCAAGCCAACGAATTTGTGAGTCAATGAAACCCATTTTGGATAGCTTTGCAAGAAGGATACGGTGCGGAATACGGTCAAAGGCTGCTTTAAAGTCAGTATAAATGATATCAACCTGAGAACCGCTGTCTAAACTGGAGGTGATAACGGAAGTCAAGGAAATAAGGTTTGTCAAGGTAGAACGTTTAGGAAAGAAACCGTGTTGCTGAGGTATAATGCAGTTTCTTGCAATAAAGAGGATATGTGAGTGGACTATAGATTCAAATATTTTGGAGCTTGCACAGAGGATGCTTATTCCACGATAATTGGTAGCGTTTGCACGATTACCTTTCTTAGGGATAGGAGTAATATGAGCTAATTTCCATGTGTCCGGGAATGAACATGATTTAATGGATATATGGTACAGTTTTAATAGGAGAGAACCGAGCACAGTATTGCATTTCTTATATACTGCTGCTGGAATGCCATCTGGACCGGGATTATATGACTGTTTCAGATTTTTTATTGCATGTAAAACTGTGCTAAGGTGTAAGTTTAGATTACTGTCATTGATTACATCGGTGGGAGTGTTATGAGTGCTATTAGAGATTGATGCTTTGGTTTTGATTGACTCAGCATACACACTTGAAAAATGTTCAGCTAGAAGGTTGCAACAGCCGTCAGTACCGGATGCAGAGAGATTGCCAAGAGTTAGATGAGAAGGGATATCATTAGATTTACGACGTTTATCAGCATATCCCCAAAAGGCTTTAGGGTGAATTTTAAACTGTGCTTGCACTCGGTGGACGTAAGATCTAAAGCAAGCCCTGTTATATATGCGATATGCATTAGAGGCGTATTTTAATATACGCTTATGATGAGGATCTTGCATGTCTTGATAATTACGTAGTATGCGAATCAAAATTTATTTTAGTGTAGCTTGATGTTTTTTTCAAATGCGTTTATTTTGTGGTGTCCTTACGAGAACGATTTAGTAGGTAGAATATAATCTTTACAACGGAAGTGCACTCGTTACGCGTTTCTGGTGTTTCTCTGAACGGCCGTTCTCCGCTGCCGCCCATTTCATTGCGTGGTTTGCTATTATGTGTCAAGACATTGAACAACCACAGAAAAATCCTCAGGCTTTGTTTGAAGCAGGAGTTCTCAATAGAACGAAAAACGCACCGCATACTCTTAAGCAAATTGATACTGACGTACCAGAGCAGCAGTTCGGCACGGTGTATTTGTCCTGCTCGATCGAGGTAACACGCGTTACGGAGAAAATAGCTCTAAATAGTCCATGTATGAGAATATTCAACTTTACCGCTGATTTGCAAGACTTTGACATAGTTCAGACCGTCTATTTCATGTATGAGCCACGTAAAGCAAGTCAATCATATTTTATGAATATACATGCACGCGTAAAATTAAACTGTTGCACCCTTTTAAACCGGTTAGTTTCGATCGCGAAAACAAATCTGAAAATCCTCAGTAACCAACGAATAAGGAACACCTTCCGTTAAAGTTTAGCCTGTTGAGGATTTACGACTAACGAAGGATGATTGGTTGAATGGGAATATGGTTGCATGACCATCCAAGCGGTCATGGTTGGGAAAGTTGAATCTACCGAACTGACAAACAAAACGGTACCATGCTAGCGACTCCCGCTTCTAGCAATCCATTTTCTTTGGAGTTCTGAAGATTATTTGAAAATTCTTTTAACCAAGTGTACCAGTATTTTTGGTAGTAAAATTGGTGTTAAACTGTTGTTTACCGGTTTCTTGGCCGGTTCTACTGTAGCTGCTTGAAGGCAAAAGATTACAATCATGAACCACACAATATTGTAGACACGGTAATACGAATAATGCACAGTTTCTTGTGACGCATCGTTCTTTATCGCTTACGGGCTAAAATTTACCTCGTTCAGCACAAAAATCAAACACCACAAAATGAATGCTTCCTGTTCATTGAGTGAATTTTAAAGTTTAAATGGTTGCAAGGAAGAGCCATTTTTGAGGCATTTATAATCCATTGGTATTTGATAAATGTTGCGTAAAACCTTATGAGGTCAAATTTAAGTTTGACATTTAATAAAATTACAAAGAAAAACATGGAAAAATAAATGAAGCAGCATCAAAAGACAATGGTTTGGAAAAGTACAGTTAGAATCGTTTGGTAAATTGAAATATCCATGTGGAATTTGACTAGCTGTTTTACGTACTCAATCATTGCACTCGTTAATTTTTGTTCATGTATCCAGGTAAAATTTTAATCATTTTTAAATTTCACATTCATATCATACTACCTGCTACCTGTTATTTGTCGTAATAATTTTTCTTTCATTCTTAGAAATATTAAAAAAAACGCACCTGTGGGCAGATTTGTTTGTATTTATTGTTTGTTTTTTTACTTTTATTTTTACATCTTACGTTCTTCTCAAATGTTTTTGTTTGTTATTCCTTTTGTCTGTCCCTTTTTTACCACAATATATAATAACCTATAATCAAAACATGGCTCACAAACCAATTTTTAGTTGAGAGTGCGTCTTTTTCCTTCCAATAAAAAATCTCAAAGTCTTTAAAATGCTTTGTTTAGTTGGTTTTGCCTTGTTTTGGTATGGTTGTTTTCTGAAACTTTTATTTTCTCTGTGTTTCATGTGAATTTTATGTTAGAATTCTCTTCATCTCGCTTACATACATACATAAACATTCATATTTAGATGAATTAACTGTATTTGCGCTTCGATCAAGTATTGTACATATTATTTGAAACGATTCCCTTTTTTATGAACACTACATAACAACTTGAAAATCAATAATTCGTTAATCTTTCGATAGTCAAAATTGCCACACCCTAAAAGCACTATGACAGAAGCTGTATAAATCTACTACTCCTTCTAACCATCAGGTGGCAATGTAAATGCAATGCTAATGTTTTGCAAATCAATAAAGTAAACATGACTTATCTTTGATGAATTAAGTCTCGAAAGCCTGTATAGGCCGCGTAGGACGTTACGCCAAATAAAAGAAGAAGAAAACTAATCCTTGAAGCGTACTGCGCTGGTTCCTTGTGTGTCCAATAATCTTATAAAATATGTAAATGCATGCTCAAACAGAGCATAGATGGAATAAATCGATATCGAAAGGAAGTCCTTTTTTTGGCGTACCAAACATTATCAACCATCTTTTCAGTGTAATTTTTATTCAACGAAACTTCACTGCAAAATCAAGATACATTTTCGCCTTCGAGGCTCTTAGGATTGCTGAGGGAACGGAAAATGCAACAAACTGCACTTTACTAACGTTCGAACAATTCTCAAATTTGTTCTTTTGATCAACTTTTAAAATTCCCTGCGCCTCCTCTCACCCTTGATCATCACTATCATCATTATCGTGCATTTGATTTACTGCATCATCGTTTAAAGTGATAGAAATATTCATATTTCTATTATATTTACAGTAAAATGGAGCTATTTCCATTGATCCTAATGAGAAAAGATGGGTGTAATTAAGATGTTGTGCAAAACACAATGGATTACATAATTGTAAGGTTTCTCAATAAGGTTTCTCAAAAGGAGGATGTTTTAAGAGACTTGATTTGACAACCACACCAACCAGCGCCGATATTAGTGAACGCTCAAATCGACCATTTTGTGGCAATTTATAATTAAGCATTATGTGACTTTCTTCATTCTTAAAGCAAGGTCTGAAAATATAAAGAACCAAAATCGACCCGTGTCCTATCGAAGTTTGACCAAACTACGTTAACTTTCTTGTTATAAGCTTGTGCGGTTGGTTTTGTAGATGTCTTTGCTTTCATTCGTGCATTTGCAAAAGTTTTCATTCCGGTCAAACAAGCAGATTGTCTAGTAGTTTGAGATCGTGGTAAGCACGTGTTTGCTTTGTAACCTTTACCGGTCTCCAGCTTTTGTTTTTTTTTTGCTGGAATGTTTGATTGAGTTTCGAGGTTTGTTCGTAAATTTTGCCCACTTACAATCCACTTGCAGGTGAGGTTGTTGTGGGCGTGTTGGTTCGTTTGATAAATTGTATCTGCTTTGATTTTCTTGAGATTTTGTTTTGTGATTTCGAAGGAACACGTGGAAATAAATAGTAATTTTCATAAAAATGAGAATTCGTTTAGTCTTTTGACCCCATAAGCTATTAACCCCGTTCTTGTGTCATTTTCTGCCCTGGGACATTGCATTTTTGCTAGTGTTTCCTTTCTGTCCAGTGTTTTTTACAGTGGCTCCCATCGCACTAAACTGTTACGTGTCGGTACGCAACGTGTAGGTTGTAGATTTGATTTTATATTCTTTATTTACAGTATACCGACCTATCATAACTGAAATAGTTACAGTGATGCGCTTTTCCTTTTGCAATTATAGCGAGCGTATCATGCTCTCAATTTCTGAGCAATTTAACTCTGTGTGTTGCACCGTTTGGCTGTTTGTAGCTTCACGGTACCATCTAGTGGAAGTTAATAAAATCGATTTAAATTGCATCTACCCCAACACACTTCTATTTTCGTAACATCTTCGCTTCTTGCGAACTGATACACTGCTGGAAAACAATGTTAAAATACCGCTTCGGCAAGAACGACTGTGTCCGCATCGTAAACGGGGATTTGTATGAGTTTATGGATTTTAGTGACTATTTTACAAAGAATATCTACCGGTTAGCTCACACACCGGCGATAAAACCCCTAAATTGTATGTCTTATACGACGGATTTGTTTTTTTTTTATCTCCCGGGGGGTTGAAGGTTTTTAAACCAATGATTTATCTACAAGTCCGTGCGCATCGTTCAGCTTCGTCTGACGGTATGTCATGATAAACTAAACGAATGCGCACAAACGTTGATCTCAGGAACAAGAGACGTACAGCCCCTGCGACAGATACAGCTACTCTTAACTAACATCTTCATCTTTGATCTGCAGTTTGCTTGGTTCGTAAATATTGAATAATTTATCGAAACGGGGACCTGTGGTGGAACGGTGGGAACAGGGAGGACAGTTTAGGTGTTTATCGTCGCGTGCAGTTGGGAGCAGGGTTGGAAGATTATTATAGGTTTGGGCGATTTTTTGATTTACCTGACTGCAACGGATTTAGCGAACCCGAGGTACTCGCACAACCTTCGTAGGCGTAGTTACGCAGATCGTCGAATGGCCCGGAGGCTGAGTCGATGTCGACGCGTCGCTTCCGGTCGTCCAGGAACACGTCCACCTTGCCGACGACCTGGTCGGAAACGACGGCAATATCTGGACCTGTTGGTGTGTTCGTGGAATGGATAGAACATAATAAAATATTGTTAGCAAGCATTGTTGGCCTACGGATTGAAATCAGCCTCCCATTAGATTACAAACAAAGAACTGACGTACACAACTCGTAACATTGAAGCAACAAATAAAGATAGGGCGATGCTGAAGAGGGGAATACATACTAGCAATACAACCCCCAAAACGGCACATGCAAACAAAACACGCTACTTACGTACTGGCGGTGCCTTATGTTGAACGAGCTCTGGCAGCGGACCAATCGGGATCTTGAGTGTCTTCATGTCAACCGCTGTCATGTCGTTCTCGCCACCACCTTCGTCGCAGTAGTTGATGATGTTTTCGTGGATGTCGTCCTTGGTGGCCGGCTTCTTGTTGAAGTTAGCCGAACGACGCCGGGAGCAGGAAAAATAAACAAACAGCAAAACTGTTGCGTGTGGAAAGGAAGAAACAAAACACAACTAGTCTTTAAAAACGATCTGCAAAATAATGTTTAAAGCACATCGAGACACGATTCCACTTACTAATGATCAGTAATAGGCAGGCTAAAACGGCTGCCAAGGCACTGGTGCTGAATTTAATCGCTTGTCGTTCCTTCAGAAACTCACAACTCGCGCCCCAGTACGAGTCTGGACAGATGCACTTGTACTTTAGGCGCGGCTCCTGGTTGAGGCTTCGTTGTGATGATCTCGACGCTAATGTGCGACTTGTCGCACATGTCGAGCGGTGGGTACCAGGCCCAGCCACTGCCACGGAAGCTACGTACGACTTGCTGACAGCGGGGTCCCGTGTAGCCTGGTGGACACGAGCACTTGATACCCGACTTGGAATCGGTGCAGCGACCACCGTTCAGACAGGGATGGGATTTGCAGGTCTGCTGCTGCTTGTACTCTCGCGAGCTGCATACACACTCCGCCGTGGAGTTAATCTGCACCCCAACCAGGGCGGTTTTGTTCGCATTCACTAAGCAGTTCGTCTGGACCTCGATGATGCTGGTGCACGACCCGGCACAGTCCGCATTCTCCAGCAGACACTCGTCCACGTTCACCATCGTAATGTTGATGCCCACCTCCTGCTCGATTTCCTCCTTGTGCAGCAGTATCACGCCGTTCAGCTGCACCGCCTTGTAGAAGTACGCGCCATGTACGGCGAACCGCACATCGATCAGCGGCACCGACCGATCCTTCATCTGCACACTGAACACATCAACATTCTTCACGTCCACGTTCAGCAGCCCCGCCAGCTTGTCCCGGAACCGCTCCAGCTTGCTGCGGAAGATGTTCTGGGTACGATAATTCCAGATGCGTATAAAGTCCTCATCCGTAATGCCGGTCAGCCGGATCGAGCCGGAGTTGACGATCGCCTCGTAGGAGATGTGCTTCACCACCACCGACATGTTGGCATACGATTCCTGCGCGTGCTTGCGGTCGTAGATCTTGAAGCGAAGCTTGTAGCGTCCTTCGCGTGCACCGCGCCGCATCGTCACCATGCCGGATGTGTCGTGCAGCTTGAAGCGTGGATTCTCGGCCTCATCCCAATAGAATAGCTTGTCCGAGGTGTCCCAATCGTCGAGATCGTTAACGAACACACGCCCGATCGGTGTGTCTGGCGCCTGGCCTTGGTAGTTGTACACGATCACCTCCTTGGAGCCGGGCTGCATGATGTTATCGTTCAGATCACCGATCGTGATCGTCAGCGTGCTGGTGCCGGTTTACGGTGGAGTGCCCGAGTCCTTGATAACGATCGGAATAGTGTACTGCTTGCGGTACTCGCGATCGAATGAGCCGAGGGATGAAACGATCGACATACCGTCACTCTTGTTACTCTGCTCCACCTTGAAGGACGTCCGAATCACATCGTCTGCGTCCGGGTCCATGCGGAACTGGAACGGTGCCCCATTGCCCTCTAGCCGGTCATCCTTATCGACGGCGGAGATTTCGATAATCTTCGAAGGCGGTGAGTTTTCGAGCAGAATGGGCCGGTAATCTTCCGCGAATACCGGCGCATTATCGTTGATGTCCTTCACCAACACGGTCAAGATGGCGGAGGCCGTGCGCGGCGGTACACCGTCATCGGTGGCCAAAATTTCAAGTGAGTGTTTCGCCATCGCTTCCCGATCCAGTTCACGCTGGATCGTCTCCGTACCTTCCTGGTCGATGGCAAACTGGCGCTTCCGGTCTGTGGCACGGTTAATGCTGTAGGTAATTTTGCTCTTACCGTCCTTGTCGATGTCGACCGCCTTGAAGGTGCCCAAGTTTTTGCCCACGTCCGCATTTTCGTACACTGTTGCCTCGATATGCGGCTTCTTGAAGCGAGGCGTATTATCGTTAATATCCTTCAGCTTCACAATCACCCACGAATGGTCAACGTGGTACTTGTCGCTCTCGTCGATCCCATCGTTATCGATAACTTGTATCCGAAAGCGGAAGCCATTAACCTGCATCGGATCCTCGTAGTCTAGCGGCTGGACCACCTTCAAACTCCCCGTACCGTCCGCGTTCTTTACCATCGCAAACTTATCCGTCCCGTAACCGCTGCTTTCAATGATTTTATACTGGAAATTGTTTATCTCATCATCGTCATTCACCGTCACGGTCAGTATCGGTGCCTCGGGCAGCACACTACCGTCGGTTTCCTCCACCTCGACGAACCACTCGTCCTTGGTGAACCGAGGCGGCATATCATTCAGATCCTTCACCTTGATGGAAGCTGTTCCCGTACCCTTCAAACCTCCGCCATCGGTGGCCACTATCTGCAGCGAGTAGTCGGGCGTCTTCTCCCGATCGAGACAGCATACCGCCGTCGTGATGATTCCCATGTCCGGGTTGATGTCGAAGATCGGCAAACCAGTATCCTCTTGGATCGCGTTCTTTTCAATCGAGTAAATGATCTTCGCGTTAGTGCCTTCGTTGATATCGTCATAGTCTTTGGCCTTTATTGTCATCACGTACATGCCGATGGGGCCATTTTCGGTCACGTTGCCGTACGAAATCCCGTTCGGGAACTGCGGTGCATTGTCGTTGACGTCTTTCAGGTTGATCTGCACCTCCGTAAAGCCCACCAAACCTTCGCCTCCTTCGTCCTGCGCAAAGACGGTAAACTTCCAAGACGCTCGTCCGTGTGATGGATCTCGGTTCAGAGGCTGAACATTTGGAGGAAATGGTGGGAAAGGAGAACAATAGGCAAGAGAGGAAGAAAAAAGTTTTTAGTTTTCACTAGCATAGATCTTATCGCTTGGGATGCATTTTTCAATTAAATAATTTTGAAATGAAATTTTGTTTGACTTAATGAAGCCTAACAAGACTCGGGACATTGCTCGTCCATTGCGTCGGTTTTGTTCGTTGCCGGCAAAGTAAAGTTTACAAAATTGGTTGATTTAATTAAAATACTGTATTTTCTTGAAGTTAAACTAGTATCCGGTAAACCGAGCTCGATAGAGTGTACTTTTAGTCCCACACGAATCATTTTGAGACCCAGCACATGGCACAAGCGGAAAGTTATTCAAAACTGTAGAGGAGACCAGAATCCAGTTTGGACATCGAAAAGTTTCTCCATCGGGCCAAGGCTTCATCGAACAGCAGAGGCACATTAAGTCTTGCAGACGTGTAAGTTTCTGTACCGGAAACTTAACCTGCTTTTAAAATGGCTTCATAGAGTTCCATCGCTCAAATAATTCTGAAACAAAACGGTCATCACATCCATTCGGCTTTGGATGGTAAATGGGTTTTGCCATGCACCGCTCTGGTCGAATCTTATCAACCATACGAACATAAAAGGTGTTCTCCATTTCATTTCTAAGTTGTCTGCAGTGTTATGTTGCAGGTTTTTTTTAATTCCTTTACATTGCTTACCGTCACGGTTAACTTCAGTGCTTTCGTTTTGTGTGTCGTCACTGGCGGACAATGGTGGTTAAATCTTGCGAATGCTTCCAAGTGCATAATTTTGACCTACCTTAAGCACAAATATTTCCCCAGTGGCCTTGTTGATGTCAAAGTAGCTATCGGAGGGATTTTCGATGTCAATACCAGCCCCAGTCAGAAAGTAGATGATGTTGTTTGGACGCTCCACGTCGGCATCCGAGGCGGTTACCTGTTCAGGGCGAGGTGAAAGACATGAGAGGCAATAAGTGGCAAGTGGATGTAAAAAAACATATAAAGGGGAAACACGAAAATTTGGAAAAGTAAACAAAAGGGAACTCTTGTTTCTACAAACAACCGATCGATCAAGGAAGAAAGATTGACTCAATGAAATTCAGAAATTTCAAGGCCGCAAGGCGTACGATAACCTTTCTCAGGTTTGCTCTGCGCCCTGTCAAGCTCAGTCAGCATCGTAGCAATCGTGAACGGGTAATATGAATGCTTTGTAACCGGATGATTGGCATGACCATTTTCTATTTCGGATCGGTGAGATTGGGCAGAAAACATCAACGTACACCTGGCGTGTTTGGGTTGGTCGGTTTTGCTTGGCACGGCCCCGGACAGCTAATCCAATTCCATCGTCTGTAAGATGGAAAATTAGTTTTTCATTTATTACTGCAAATTGTACTGCTCGATGATGTTGTATACTAAGTAGTAATTCGTCTAGTTAGAGATGAAATCGTTCAATATATTTGCCGCTAACACACCAGTCAAACGTGACGTTCAAGTCCAGCCCAAACTTGCAGGTGTATAGCAGGTCGAAACAGTTATGCCTTCATTAGCTCAATAATGTGGCTTCAGTCAGTCTGAGTAAGTTATTGTGATTGCAACGTAGCTTACTTGGTCGCTGGAGCTTGTGATTGACCCATTGGATAATCTGTTCCGTAAATTCCTCACACGTATAACATTCTATTCTAATCGTTAATTCCTCAAGTAATGCCTAAAGTAAGTTTCCCAATTTGCACACAGCACCGCTGCTTTAGGGTACCGTAGGCACCACTCTATTTCTATACAATTAGTTCAATAGAAAAGAAAGCAGACAAAATTCCTCTCCTTTGAACACGGCAGAAAGCGTTATTATCGTTCTATTTTATGTTCAATTATTTTCGCTCAATTCTCACAAGACAGGAAAAGTTCTATGTTGAGCTGTGCATTTAAAAAGTTCAGCTTTTGCTGTATGTGTGTCTTGCAATACACCTCGTTATAAACAAAAGAGCTGAGCATTAAGGTGGAAAATGGCATCGAGTAAATAAAACAGAGAATTTGTCTTCATCTGTAAGAAGCTGTTTGTCTATGTCCTAACCACAAGTGTATAGGATAGAAGAATGAGCAATAGAAAATAAACCAGCACCACTCAACCAGTTTGCCGGTGGTTATGTAAATTTTAATTAAATTTTATTCTAATTGAAAGCTGCACAGATTTTTATCCTCTATCTCTATGCAGCGACATTTTCCGTCTTCAATCTATTTGTATTTTTTTGACCTCCACGCCGGATATTCCTTTCCAAAAGTTTGTACGGATCTTTGCGCTTTTTTTTGTTGTCGCCGTCGGTACAGCTTTGGGTGAATTAGCTGAAGTGGCCAAATTTATGTTTACAGCTAGAGCATGTTCATGTTTATTCGATCCTATTTCTAGTGCAAACTTTGTGTATGTTTGTGTGTATCACTCATAGAGGTCACATTAAACGAGCTTTCGGGAAGGGTGAGTGCAAAATACCAACGCCAACCGGAAAGAATATGTTACGGGTGTGTATTTATATTTATTAAAAAGTTTTCTTCTCCGATTTCACGCTCATTCTACTCAAAGTTAGTAACATACACAAGCTTACGTATCCCCTGCGCGAAGGCAAATGGGGAAAACTCGCAATCAGAACCCAGTTGACGATGCGTAAATTTTCAGTGATAGCTCATAATTAAGCGGAAAGCATTTCACCCGACGAGCGGGCCTAATGTAGCTGAGCTACTGGATGTGCACAGCGCCTGTGGCATTAAATAGCGGTCTGGTTTTGCGAAATCGCTTCGCCAACAACTCGCTTTGATGCTTGTCTGGAGGGAAGATTTTATTGGAGCAAACTTCGTTCGAGCAGTTGGGGCGCTTTAAATGTGTGTTTGCTGTGAACCATCAATCATCACCAGCCACGCGAGAATGTGTGATGGATTTGGCTAGAGTAGCACGATGGAGTAGCGTTAGAATCTCCCCCCCTCCCCCCAAATCATCCACACATACACAACACACACAAAAGTAAATAGGGTGCAGGAAGTTAGTTAAACAACATACAGCTACAATCTCAGCACTGAAACACAGATGACGCCAGTGGCAGCCGATGTGTCTGGGAACATGACAGAGTGTGAACACAAGGCTAGAACATGCTATAGGAAAAGGCACTCGACGACGTACTCAGAGCAGGACGCTCGGAGCAGGATGCGCCTTGTATGCGTAGGAACGTCAGGCCAAGGTGTCTAGCGACAGTGGCATGGTACTGGTATGAAAATATCAACGGGCCTCTACCCACAAATAATGATCGCTTGAGACGTACGATAACGAAAATAGAAAAACAGAGAGCAAATGGAGGATTTAAGAAGCAAAAAGATAGAGAGCTAACACAGCAAAGCATTTTTCAGGGTAGAATTTTTGTAATGACATCTTTACCACGTCATAAGCTTGTTAAGATTTATCTTTCACCTCGTTAGTATGTGCTCCAGAGCGAAGGGGTCCCGTTGACGTGTAGTGAAGCAACCGATGGCAGTACGTGCTTTTCGATGACTGACTTTCACCATCATCAACTAGTGGTTGCAATGGGGACGTAGTTACGGACAACAGGACAAACCAGATATTGGATTGGGGGAATCGATCCCATCGTGGCTTTGGTTGAGCGCACGTTGACGTTGTTATGGTCGTTATCGTTTTCCCGTCACATTGCAAATGCTGCCAGAAAATATTGTCCATTGTGCGACAAGAAGGGTTGAAACGAGAGAAAACTGCACGGTGCTCGGTAAATAAGATTATGCTTTTACCTCACTCAAAGTTCTTTTACTTACGTGTACGGAAGCGAAACAGACTAAAGACGGCTCGGTTCGTATGCAAAAGGGGGAAAGTTGCTTGATTGTTTGTCATTTATCGGTACGGGCGGTAATTTATTTAATTATTTTTCGTGATATTGATTTTGTACGATGTTCGTAATGATTCTTTATAGTGCAAACATTGGTGACATAATTGAAAATAAAATTGAAAACATTTATTTCCAAATGAATGTTGTTGTTCAAAATGATAGGAAAATTAAAAAAAAAAAACATAAATGTTTCCATTCAATTTAAACTCTCAATTAATTCTATACCAAGCAAGCAACTAGGCTAACCCTGGGATACACTGGGAAATTGACGATTAATTTCTGAATGCTTTAAGCTGAAAAACTACCACATTAGCTATGACCACCGTCGTTCAATAGTAAAACATGTTTATTTCCAACAGCCTCCATCAGCATCACCACTTCCTTCAACGTCTCTACTAACTGACCAACAATGTTGTGATCCTTCAGCAAACTATCTCATAAATTAAATAAATGTTTTTCAAATATATGCTCTTCTAACGAGTGTGTGCGTCGTTGCACTGAGCTTGTGCATTGGCATAAAGCTTCATACGAGTCCAGATAAGCCGGCACATCCCTGTGTCCATCGGAAGCGTTTGCGTTTTGGCCCGGTGGATGTGTGAGGCTGATGTCATAAAGCATGCCTCGTTTTACGACCAAGTACCACCGACCAAGAGAAGCAGTGTAACGGTCAGAGCCATAATTGAACGTTCGAAAGCAATAAAATTGATACGTGTCTTCCATCGTACAGAGGTCATTTATTTCACTTCACCCCAGGAAATTGCTGCCAAAAGGCTGCTACCATCACACATGCACGTCCTTGCAGTAGAGAGTGTCTTTTCTAAGCCTTTATGAAGCTAATGTAAAATACAAATGATATTCTCAGTGCCCAATAGTCTTTGGGCGGATGAGGATGGATGAAACAACCTACCGATGATCACCGGACGTTATCCCCAGTGGGACAATATACAACGTACGCATCGTCGTTGTGCTTTTGGGGAAGACAAGCGCCCTGTTTCTCTTAAGAGGACACCTTTTCCATTGGTCACAGCGCAAGTGAAAAGATACTTACAAGCGGGCTGGAGATTTATCGGTATTTATAGTAGAAATTTGAAAAAAAAATTCGTGCACTCGTGAGGTCATCTTTAAAGTAATGGTTACCAAGGATGTTAGAAAGGTTTGGGCACGGTTCTTCACTATTTCTGTAAGCATAATTTCCTTGGTGTGAAAGTGAAGGTTACAGTATTTGGCAGCATGTAACATTGGTACGTATATGCAACCTAAGAAAGTCTCCAGCATCGTGCTAAAAAAACTCGACATTTGGTTTGCGGAAATTTAATAGAATACTACCCCCGATTGTGTGGTATTCTAACCTTGTTCCTTGAGAACAACCTTTGTTTGAGAAAGTCCTTCATTTATTCTTCTTCCAACCAACTGCGGTCAAATGTCCACAAAGGTAAGATGAAGCTGCCTTTAGCTGCTGGTACCGAGTCATCAGCAGAGTAGGCGCGTTACGCCTTTCTCTAATTTTGTAACACCTTTTTCTAAGCCGTTTCTTGTTAGTATCGGACAATCAAACAAAATGGAGAACCACGGGAAATTGACCGTATTAGGGCTAATAAAATATACGCTTTATTTTATAGTTTAGCCGCTTCCCCGGTTTTTCAGGACCTTTGTATGCTTCCTCTAGTTCAAAGCTGCCCGCTTTACGATCGATTCGACATCTTTGCAGTTCATGTGTTGCGATCCGCAAATGAGGGTGCCTAATGGAGATGACATGTGTGGCATAGGAGACATGCGTGAATACAGTTTTTAGCTTTGGCCACGTAACTGTACGGACGTGATTCCCCCAGGAATGTTGTCAGCTCTGACCGTGTTCTTTCCTATTTTATGGAACAATTTGTTTTCTTAGAATCGTTTGGTTCACTGCTTTCTTATCGTTTTATGTTTTCTGTTTGAGAAGTTTCAAAGACTATTATTGCCACCGTTCCATAGGCGGTTTGATAAATGAACTTGGGCTCGTTCACGGGCCGTTAAGAGGACACGTTTGTGAAGTCTACAATTCCGTCGAAGATGAAACCAAATGCTCCTTTCATGGATCGAACAGAACCAGGAAGAATGTGTGTGAGTTTGTGGGACAAGAGTAAATTTGTCGTAAAAGAGTAAAGATTTTTTGACGTTTTCACGCCATTCACTGCGGTTCTCCTTTGGCTCAAACACAAGAAAAACAATTTTTGAGTAAAATAATAGAACCAATGCCACCGCCAACACATGACCTAGGGCAAGGCGAACCGGATGACACTTGCTGGATGATAGCACCGAACCGGTGCACTGGCAAAATATTGTACGAGAAAGTTTGAAATCTAACTTTAACGATCCAAAAGAAATGTAAGGGAGGGCATGTATGTTTTATGGAATGTATAGTCACCCACCGTCGATTGCATGCTACGTTTCATAAGATAGTACGACCAACTTCACGACACCATTTGGTGCTTCAGCATGATCCAGACTTTCTAGTTGGGATGGGTAACAGTGAGTTAACATTAGTGAAGCTAAACAGTCTTCGTCATTTACCTTTTGCAAACATTTTCCATTACGTGTTTGTGTGCGGTAGGTGAAGGAAATGATAGGAAAGGAGTTGTGGAGGTGGGACGGGAGGGAACTGTTGGCATTGTTTCGAGTGTTTGATTGCATGGAGAGGGTTCCATTCCGTTGATTAATGATCGGTAGAATCGAACATCTCGTGCGGAGCGTAGATAGCAATGGAGAAAGTTTGATCAAAGTGAAATTAGTAACTACGACAAGCTTTTGTGAGCAGGAAAATGGAGTGTGTTCGAATCGGGTAGATAGGAAAATGGTACTTGGGTTGCTGAGAGAAGGACGAGTTTTCAGTTTAAGAGCCATAATTCGATAACTTTATGAACTAAGGGATGTCGAGTATTAAGAACGATTATAAACAAGAAATCCGAAATGCTTTAATGAGTCATAATTCCATAATTTAATTTTTTTTATTTTTTTTAGCAGTTTAAGGCATTTAAAAACTTTAAAGGTGTAATTTTTTACAACAATTTGTTTATTGTAATTGAACAATAACATTCCGATGATTACGATCAGGATATTAGTAGTTTAACGTAACAACATAGCACCATCACGGATTCTAATCGTATATAAACCAAGCAATCATGTTGGTTTTAACGTATTATTTTTATTATTGAAATATTAATTGATGTTATTCAAGGTATTAAACATTTTGCGTCTTCATTTATGGATGGATATTGATTTTTTATTAGTGTCTTCAATTTAACAAATTAGTCAGGCTATCTATTTGTTGACAAGTTCAGCCCGTCGTTGGTTTTTAGAGTATGATAATAGAGTAATAGAGTATGTAGACGGGAAAGTTCACTGGCAAGCCTTGGGGCCTGTCACCACTGATTTTCAACAACTTTCTATTTCGCCGGCATCTAGCACGGAAGCAGTGGATTTTGATCCAAACATTCATGTAGATAAAATAAGTTTTATCGCTATAATTCCTAACTGTACTCTATCCATCCATGGTTGTGTGTGGGCATGGAGGTTTTTGTAAATTGCAATAATTCTTAGAACACCATTCTTTTACCTTCTTCTTCTTTTTATATTGGCACAAAAACCGCTGTCGGTCAAGGCCTGCCTGTACCCACTAGTGAAGTGGGCTTGGCTTTCAGTGACTTTTTGTTACCGTAGCAGGATAGTTGATCCTACGTATGGGGGCACAGTCTATTCGGGGCTTGAACCCATGGCGAGCATGTTATGTTGTTAAGTCGTACTAGTTAAAGTTGTTTCACGGGTAAGTTTACTAGCAGGCCCTGGGGCCTGCCACTGAGCTGAACATGTTAAACAGTAATTTTGATTGCACTTGTGTGATCCGCATTGAAGTGTGATATTTACTTTAATATCGGTCGTGTTCATGTTATTAGACAAGTTAGTTAGACAAGACACCAGAATGAAATGTCTTCAACCATAATTTTCAGCCTTTAAAAGGTTATACTTGACAATAATACGGTTAAAGCAACATGAAGCAACATATTACGGTAAAAGCAGCAGCATTCGACTCTCTTCCGCACGTAATTCTTCTCGCTAAACTCGATAAGCTAGGATTTCCCTTCTCGCTCGCTCAGTGGCTTAAGACTTACCTAATTAATCGCACATACATCGTGAAAATTGATAAGCACATGTCCAAAGAAATAGTCAGCAGCTCGGGTGTGCCGCAAGGAAGCAATATTGGCCCGCTTCTCTTCATATTTCTCATCAACGATGTAACACTTGCTTTACCTCCCGACAGTATCAGTCTGTTTGCCGACGACGCAAAATTTTTTGCGCCTATTCACAACACAGGTGATTGTACATTCCTGCAAGACTGCATTGAAATCTTCTGTTCGTGGTGAAAGCGCAATGGACTTACTATCTGCATCGAGAAATGCTTCTGTATGTCTTTTAGTCGAATGCAGGAGCCCAGTGACTGGGACCTACTTCATGGACGGCACTGCAGTTAATCGACAGAATCATGCCAAAGACCTGGGCGTTCTGCTTGACTCTAGTTTGAACTTTAAACAGCATATCGATGACGTTGTAGCCAGAGGAAATCAATTACTTGGCGTGGTTATCCGGACAACTAATGAATTCCGCAACCCCATGTGCATCAAAGCTGTGTACAACTGTATCGTTCGTTCGGTTCTGGAATATTCGTGCGTAGTCTGGAGCCCAACTACCGCTTCTTCAATTGCTCGAATTGAGGCGATTCAACGTAAGCTCACGAGACATGCCCTACGCCTACTTCCCTGGCAGGATCGCAATAATCTTCCTCCGTATGCTGCGCGG
Organism: Anopheles arabiensis; assembly: GCF_016920715.1. Taxonomy (NCBI): domain Eukaryota; kingdom Metazoa; phylum Arthropoda; class Insecta; order Diptera; family Culicidae; genus Anopheles; species Anopheles arabiensis. The sequence goes on from NC_053518.1 coordinate 38,724,902, forward strand.
TGGCGTCTTCTAGGCCTTGAACCTCTTTCGGTTAGAAGACGCAATGCACAGTGTTCTTTCATCGCTGGATTGCTAAATGGCTCTATCGACTCATCGCCTTTGTTGCATCGAGTCGATATCTATGCACCATCCCGAACACTTAGGTCTAGAGATACACTATGAATCGCTCAACTCAGTTCCAACGCTGGTCGGTCTGACCCTATGTTCCACATGTCGGCTGTCTTCAACACTGTCTCGGATTGCTTCGACTTCGACATCTCAACTCAGTGCTTCAAGGAACGTCTCCGGCTTCTGCCGTGGCTATGTATTTTTTTTTTAATGTACTGTTACTTATCTTAATTAGACCATACGACCCGTTGAAGATTAAACAATAAATAATAATAATTATAATGACTACAGTTGTATACACTATTTTCTGCACAAACAATGTCATTCTGGGGAATGCGCGGCATTGCGGCAGTTTGCTGCCTTATAAATAAACAAACAAACAAATACAGCAAAAGCACAACAAGTCGAAACAATGGGCCAAACAGAAAAATGCTACGTACCACTCACAAAGAGATGCTGCCTGTTCAAGAAAAACCAAACAAATGATGCATCCTGTTGCATTGCACTACAGGCCGGATCGAGCGTACTGTTCACCCGTGGCAGTCTTCCTTTTTGCGTTTGCAGTGCAACTGCACTGGGCAAGATATGTTAATGTGTTACCAGAATGTGTGAAATTGTTGTACATGTTGATAGATATAAACATTGTATATTTTCCGTAAAGCACAACATTTCATTCGGACGAAGCATGTTGTTTGTTTGGCGTTTGCCGTTGTTTCTCTTTTGAAACATTCTCTAACCAAAAGCTTTGCCGCCAGATTTCTTTTAGCTGCCGCCTCAATGGCTAGCCTTATATGGAATTCTGTACACTCGGAAGCGTTGTAACTTAGTATTCTGTACTTCTTACGAATGCGTAGTTTTCTGAAACATCTGCCATACCAAACCAGCAAAATATAGGGACGGTTGTGCTGTTTGTTTTACTGTGTCACTTGCAGACGATAAGCACAGTCAAACAAGGTGGTACAGTTCAGAGCCGGTGAACATTTTTCATTGGTGGAGGAATACGTTACTCGTGGTGAGGTAAGTGCAGAACGCCAAGTGCAGTTGCGAGATATAAATTGCACATGTAGTTGGGATGGCAGCAGAATACAAAACATAACATTTTTACTGGGTAAACAACACTGCCTTTCTCGAGCTAGCTTCAAGCATGTAAGATGATGGAGGAATGTTTATAAAAAGAACAATATTTAAATGGTTCGCCGGTGTGCAGGGAAACTTTGAGGACAACGGCAATGAGCATGCAAGCGGTGATTTTGTATGTTTTTCTTCAGATGATTTAGCATGTTTTTCAGTGTAGCTGGTTGTATGATCAGACAGCGACAAGAGTGTCCCACAACGGAACATAATTCAATGTACAAATGTCATTCCTGTGTAGGTATGTTCAAGCTAAACGAAGCGTGAAATGCTGCGGAAGTGTAGCTCAAAGGAAAGCAGCACCTTTGAACAGCATGACACACATTAAACAATTATGAAGCACGATGGTCTACGATGGAACTAGCGATGGATCAATGTTATTGATATGAATAAAATTACATTTTTGCTGCGCAACAGTACCTGATTCCAGCGAAACAGAAATATTTTTGTAGACGAGATTTTGGTTTTGATTGATTTTGTACCTTGGCTTAACGAAACAATATCAATACTTTCGTTTATCACCTTGCCATCGAAGATTGATAATTGCTTACGATCAAAATTATTATAATAAAATCGTTAGAAGCCTTTCCTGTTACGATGTTATGGCTGCGTATTTATTGCCCTAATAGTAACTTTACTTTCGGTGTCCCATTAGCAAACCATCCGAAGCGCCTCGATAACAGTCATTGAAGCTGGTCATTTTCCATTAAAAGCCAATAGCGTCCGCGTGGTTCACCTTCACTGGAGTGACAATAACCATTACCGCCATCGGACAGGTAGGAGTTATCTTAACTATCTGCTCACATTGCAGTTAAGATGCGATAGCAGGATAGTACGATATTCCCTTTTTCCGGAATGTTTCTCCCTGCTCATGGGACATTCATTGGTCGTGGAGGATGGTTCACCCCCAGAGAAACCCCCAGGAAGGAGACAAAATAAAAACGAAACGAATCTTATCAAATTGCACTATTGCTTCGACCAACACCGCAGGCAGACGGAATAGGTTTCAGGCCCAGTTTGTGGTAGTGGTTGGTGGTTCCAATTTTACTGAAATGGTCAGTAAAACCTCGTTCCCCTGACCGAGGGACATGGGGTTCGGTTTCGTTTCGAACTTTCGTCCCTGGTTTGTTGGGCAAATGAAACGAATCAAAAGAGGTGTTGCGATGGTTGCGGCTCTCTACTACGACTTCCTGTGATGTTTCTTTCATTAGCCGTATCGGTAAATGAAAGATCCGGAAATTGTGTCGACGGTTTGTTTCGAACCCAGTCAGCGCCACCTCACAAATATGCGACAAAGCCAAGGCGCGCAGAAAACGTAGATGAAACTGGTTGAACGTTGATTCGAAAGGGTATTTTTCCGGATGTTTTCTTTTGGTAGTCGACGGCGTACAACAGCGAAGTTGAGTCTGTCCCAGGGGAGTGTGGATACAGGGAACGGGGGATGGTGGCTTAGTTGTCGTCCGATTTGCATCGTATTTTCAAAGACCGGAAAACGATGTTAAAATTTTCAGTCGACGTCTTTCAAAAGCTCCGTTACCGCTCTGTGGCCTTTGTTACAGATTAATATCAACGCCTGGATGGCGTGCAAGAGCGAACGTGACGTCGTCTGTCGCTTTGTGATAAAAGATAAAACATCAACCGAATAGGCCGTAGTTTTGTGACCATTGTCCACAGCGCGCTGGATGGAAGATGTGTTTCTCGGGTGACACAAACGAACCGTATCAGGATGGGAAGAGACGTACTGTCTAGCTATCTGGACATACTCGCCAACTAGGCCCAAACGTCTAGTGTACGTAAAACTTTTTTTTACCAAAGTATTACGGTGTGGTCTTAAGGAAGTGAACTTTACGCAGAACACTGTCCCTATCCCAATAACCAACCAACAGTAGTTGAACGGAAAGTTTTAGAGCTGATGCATCACGAATTCTGAGCGAACGGAGCATTATTTCGGTGGCGCTTGTTTGTTCTTTTCCGAGAACTAGGCTCGGTATTCATGATGGCTTTAGAACATTCCTTCCGTGCGGTTAGATTCATTGATAAACCATGTTCTCAAAGCTGGTGATAAGGGGCCTGAGAAGAAGCGTGTAGTTGAAATAAATTATTCATTGTTTGCCAAAGATCGATCCGAGAGGAAACCATTGTACGCCAAAAGTTGTGATGACACAGAGAGCAAAGCTTGTGTGAAATTAAAATGGTATACTAGTTAGACAGTTTATTCGACCAGGAGCTCCTGCAAGTCACATTAGGCATAATTGGTGTACATTCATCCATTTTTGTTTAAGTGCTGCACTGATTATTTTTTGTTGGACCGCTTTAACCAATTTGATTGTTTTATGTTGATTTAAAAAAAATAATGCTCCAATTACTGATATCAGGTATCAGGAATAAAACGAGACTTCCAACCTACTGTTCATATTCTAATGCTAATCAAGCCACCGATTCAGCTTTACAATATAACCTAACCTTACGGCAGCTTCTGAAACGAGTTGGTGATTGGGATGCTTGGTGCCTTGCATTACAATCCCACCAAAACCTCCATAAAGCAGCCTCCATAAAGCTTTATGGAGATATCTTTTTCAACATTTATTGCTTCAAACCGTTCGGGTGTAGCCATTTGCAAGTACTTTATCCTGGCACTATGTAGAAAGTCACAGATGACAACAAGTTAATTAAAGCTGCTAATGAATGGAATTGTTTTTTTTGACCACGGCAGCAATTGTGAACCGACCAACAGCAATGGTTAAATGAAGTGCAATTGGATCTACCTTACAATCGTTTCCTGAGTGTCGGGAATCGTATTAGTTTGGGTTCAACTGATTAATTATCGCAAACACTCTCTCCTTTGCGTCGGCAATTTGGCAATCGTAAAGATTGGAACGCTAATAATGATGATGATTACTATTGCATAAACGGACAAATATTGATGAGGAGGAATAGATTGACTCGGTGTTTGACTCGGGCATTACCCAGATACCCAGAAATCATACGGGGTTACAATCATACGGGGTTACAGCCCGGCAGATGTGCAAATTGCATTTGATTGTAATGGGAAATGAACGTCATTTGCAATGAAAGCTAAGCGCATTACTGGCAATTCTATTCTCGATCCTGTGCCCAAATCGATTCGCGTGTTGAGTTGGCTTAACAATCGCGTGGAATGGTTCTAATGTGCAAAATGATGTGTCTGTAAACGCACTCATTGCGACAGTTGCTGGGTGGTTTTAATTACACCGAATTGGCGATTGGTTGTTTTGGTGGATTGTTCACAAACGGGTTCATCAATTATATGCAACTCGACTGATGAATCATTTCATCATGTGCAGTTTTTTTTTATTACTTTCGTGTTATGTTTGGATTGTAGAGTAATTATCTCACACGGATATTAGAAGCTTCAAAACATGATGATTATTCATTTTATTCGCTATGCCTGTGGGGATATTTTTTCTATTTCATTTATTAAAATATAAAGGTGACACTTAGTGCGGCAGGCGCTTTTTGTCACTCAAAAAAGGTAAATCTTGTTCTTCGAGGCGGCGGACTTGATTAAAATCTTCATCAACGTATTTGCCACATCTATTTTACATAACCGGAGGACCGCAAAAGAACCGCCAGTGACAATTATTAATTATCACAATGCTTTTATCCAGCATTGCATGATATATATTTTTATGAAAGTTTATGGTGCCTCAAAGCTGCTCGTTTGCAGCTTATCACTCTTTTACCGCACTGCTATACGCGAAGCCCTCCCAACAGGTGGGTAATGGGTGATCGCTTTATCTAAATTAATTATGTGCAGAGCAGAGAGACAGAGAAGGAGAGTGAGAGATGTGAGGGTACGTGTAAAGTGTCGCACTGTGTTGGGCGTGGGTGGCGATTGGAATATCAAAATTATTGATAACGGATTGAAAAATCGTACTGAATTTACAATTAGCACCGCTGTCCCTTGAACTTCCTAGTTAACACACGATCCCGGTAGGGAATTACTCGGGTGTTTCGTGTTCGCCCTTTGCTTACTGACTGACTGACTAAAATATATATTGTCCGATTCGTTACACCGATATGCCATCCGGAGGGAGCAGCCTATTGGAGTGGGTAAGTTATTGCAAATCGACCACACCACTATACAGTTTTATTGACTTTCCAAAATTACAGCCCGCAGGCACAGCCCACAAACAAAAAAAACACACTTTGTTTAAATTGATCTGGTTTAGGTTGGGTTTTTTTCTCTAAATCATCTCTGGTTCTAACGAAGCAAAATTGAACTCATTTTGTTAGCAAACTCTCCAGAGTATAGCAACATACAGGGTTATCTGAACACAGGATGGTGCTGTGTGGTGCTATGAAGAAATGAGTATCGTGTTTGATTCGTTTTCAATTCACTGTCTCCTCCTTAACTATTGGCAGTCATACACCTATAAAGCTGTAAATTGCAAACTCGTTCTATCTGTCCCTTAGCAAACGGAAAAAGCGTTCGTGTACCTATTAGTCAAGCAATTTGGCATCAGCATCAGCGATTTATTCGACATGGATGGCAAAATCTGGGGATACGTACGTTTCCACGTGGTAATATTTTGCAGGCTCGGCTAAATCAGATCGTGTGACCCTCGTTAAAAATTTCTAAGAAGGACAAGTAAATGTTTCGATGGAATTGTATGGGCTACACACACGCACACTTTCTCTAAGCGATCCGGTGTGAAGAGAAATGACCGCAAAAAAGGCTTGGTGAAAAGTGAACCCAATTCTATCACCCCGATGAAGGGTACTTTAAAATTTGTTCAGGAGAAATCACCCGTATTGTCCGCCTTTGAGCAAAGGTGCTGGACCATTTCGAACACAGCCCATATTTACCCTCAAATTAAGAGTTTGTGTTGGGCGTCCTTGTTACCAGATACGGGATGATATTGAGAAAGATAATCACGAAACTAAATCCTACATTCGGTACGAATGGATCAACGATACCGGTCCCTGGATATCCCGGGCTTATCGTTGCAAGAACGCTAGCTCGCTCTTCTAGTCTCTCAAGCATAAGTCGCCTTCAGCCGAACTGTCTCGAACGCAAGGGTCAGATGGTCCCATCACTAGCATACACTTACCCGCAGCACACGCTTTGGCAAGCCTCGGTCGTCTTCCTCGGTGATTTGTGTGCGATAGGACGATTTCTCAAATACCGGCGGATTGTCGTTTACATCGTGTACGTCGATCAGAACGGTGGTGTAGTTCTCCTTAAAATTATCCAATGCCGTCAACCGTAGCTCATACTGATTGGGGAAACAGGGCCAAAGGGAAAAAAGACATGGATACGCATTATTGACCATGTACCGGAGGAAGGCGAAGAAATGGGTAGGATTGTAAGTGGGAGCACGCTTAATCCGAAGCATTAGCATCTCATGTGGTAGAGTAGCTACCTCTGTGGACTTACCTTTTTGATCTTCTCATAATCCAACGCCTTGGCTACGTACAGGGCGCCGGTTGTGTTTGTGGTGCACATTGTCTATGTTACCGCTCGAGATCTTGTATCGTACACCGGACGCTGTAATGAAAAGAGCAAGTGAAGGAAAAGAATGATTATTAGTCCGGATGTGTCGCTTTAAATAAGCTTTAATGTTTTCCATAAACAAGCGTGCTGAATCTGAGCGTTGGGGTGTTTCAAATCGTGTATGATAATTAGCTCCTCCCATCGCAATCACATAGTAGGTGCCGACATTCTTCAACCGATTCACCGATGCTGTGGTTGATTTGTGAGCTCCCTAGGCAAGGTTATAGAGCGTTACAAACGAGCGCTGTACGTGTTGAAATGCTTCATCGGTGTGCAAATTAAACCCCTTCACTTTCGTATACGTGTAGGCTGTTTAATTGCACTGGCGGGGCTGAAGCCTCTCCTCTAGTCTCTATCTTCTCGTTGGATTAGTTAGAAGGTTAATTTTAAAGTTGGTTTACGGACATCGCAGCAAACGGTGCACAGTTTCATTGTAGATTCCGAATTTATGCAAACCAGCTGGGTGGGAAGAAGCACATAATTATGCTAATTTCCAAAAACCACATCACGCTCCAATTGGTTCCAGTCAGGAGTAAGCCATTCATTGAAGCTGCGTTATAATATTGAAGTATGCGTTGTATTCCTATCACCACGCTAGGGAATGGATTGGGGGTGTGGGTCGATGCTGGTGCGTGTGGTGTGCGTTGCTGAAAGCATACAAACCGAACACTTCGAATCATGAAAATATTATTAGTATCATCCATTTTTATTTGAAATCGGCTAAGTTTCAAACATGTATTATTTTAAATATGGATTGTTCTTGAAGTTAGTAAAAATAATGCTCGCAGAAAAACTTGTATGTTTGCGTATGCTTCTTGTAGTGTTACCATCGTCTGGTTTGCTGCAAACATTTTTGATTCGAACTAATGACACGACCCAACGATGACAATCAATGAGCTCGAGCTACCACAATCAGCGGTTGTGTTGCATCGTTTCAAACTGCACAAAGCCGGACGGAACATCGGGTCACATTCATTTTTCATTTTCCATACTGAATATAGTACATCCCTGTTCAGCTTCCGGTTAACCCATGAAATTCCACCGCTTGAACGCCTGTGAGCTATGTGGTTGGATATATTAGATGTATTGACATACATTTTCATAAATTACTGCTCCCACGCCGCGCCTCTCGGGGTGAAGCAAAAGAAGAGAAGTGACATTACTGATCATTACCCTATCGATTGTCAAAATAAACAACAAAACAAACACATGGTGCTTGTGATAGACAGTCGTTGTACAGTTTTACGTTTGGCACTTAAGGAATTGTGGCATTTATTCAACAAAATTGCAGTTTTCGTGTGAATACTTTAATAAATTTTTAAACACTATTGATTAGTTCCCTTTTGATTAGTAAAGTACAAAATGGCACCAAAATTAGTGTGGTCAGCGGGGGTAAATTCGACAACACACTTGACAGTAGTTATTATTTGTAGTATGATAACATCATATTTATTGGGTAGTTAATTGGGTCAAGCTAAAAGACTCGGGATGTCAACACAAAAAAGTTGATACGTCAGCCAAACTCGAACACAGATCATGTATTAAGTATCACGTTTAGGCTGAACAAAAGAAAAATAGTCCAACGTGTACACGACCTAGAGCACCGCCTGTATCGGATCACAATGATCGATGTTCGACTTTTGGTATTCGAGTTAGCAGAAAAAAAAATAAAACTAAACACCATGTCCTCTTCAATGAGAAAAAGACGATTGCTGAAAGAGTTGCACTGTTAAATAGACCTTCACAGCTTCAACAATCCGGAACCTGGTCCAATGCTATCTGTAATGGGGAATACTTGGTATCTTAGTATCTTGCTGCAACAGAAAACAGCCTTTTTTATTTTTTATCAAAATGTTATCTAAGATAAGATAGTACATACATAGTACGATAGTACATAATGTTTATTAGTAAGTTTACAATGATATCAATATTGCAATCAGGAGAAAATCTTAAGGTGTCAGAACTACGTATTGCGGCACGTGATACAAATCATGCAAGTTGGCAATGCAATGTTTCGTACTCCCGTGCGGAGGTCTGGTTTTTGTGGTAGCCAAAGTGATGGGGAAGGGGATAAAAAATGACAACGTCTTCGATGTTCACAGTTAGCATCGTTGAAACCATGAGAGAAGGTTTTAGGGATTCATAGTTCTGAAGTGGTTTTAACAATTGGTGCCATTCCCCCGTCTGTAGAACACTTTGCTTTGGGTGTTCAACTACCTTCTCTGGTTACCTTTTTCTGCTTCACACTTAGCCATAAGATGTAACAATAGTTTAGTTTGAGAGCAGTGCGTACTAGTTTTACCTAGTGAGCGCTTTGAGTTGATTAGAACCGGTCGTGTAATACTAGATAACCTCCTGGTGGGAACCATGTAGTCGGGATCGGCGAGGCGCATACTGAAAGCACTGTGGTGTACACTACGGCGACACATTTTCCACCCAAACTTTACAAACTCGATGGTAAGCTCGCCGGTGTTTGCCATTACCTTCGTTGAGTTGTCGAATTAGACTACATTTATATTCCAGCCAGCGTCATGCTGGTGCGTGAAAGCGTCACTGTCGCAAAATTTTGAAAGGAGAGTGAAATTTGTAATATCTTTAACGTTTGTTGTAAGCAAAGTTCAAACTTTATTACAGCCTTTCTGGAGTTCTTGCGACTGAATGCCGCTCGTTGTGCCTGTCCCTATGTATATATGCGTTAAGCCAGGCGTTATGCGTGTATATATGCGTTAACTCACACCACCTAGCGTGCCTGTCGTAACGCTGCTAGATCGGGTTGGCTCATCCATGCTAATATTGCAGTTTGTTGCAGTCAAATAATTGACATTTCTCCCCCCCAGTGTAAATCTCGCATTTGTACTCCGTCTCAAACTGCTAGCCGCTGCACAAGCATTGCTCTTTTCCTACTACTATTTCCTATACTTTAAATGATGCGTTTTAATTCGGTGCAGAACTCTTCACGTCTAACACCGCTATTTTTGTTGCCGGTCTTCGTATCAAGCCTTGCGAAGTTTGTACGGTCGCTTGTCTAACTTGCCCATCCTCTGCGGCAATAACTTCTACTACGCGTCCCTTGGGCCAAGAGTTTCTGGGCATGTTCGAATCGACGATAATAACGATGTCACCTATAGCGATAGGTTTAACCATGTTTATCCACTTCCCTCTTCGCGTTATCGTAGGCGGGTAGTCCGATATCCATTTCTTCCAAAACATTTGGGCGAGTAGCTGGGAGGTCTTCCATGTCATTTTCAGTGTCGGGGGATCATCGCGAGATTCACCTATCGATAGTTCGGGGTCTATTGTTCCTAAAAGAAAGTGGTTGAGTGTTAGTGGCGGCTCTGATTCTCGGTCTAGGGGAACATGTGTGAGCGGTCGAAAATTAAGGATCATTTCAATCTCAGCAAAGATCGATAGAAGCACTTCGTCCGTAGGTAGACGTGAAAGCTTTATATCTCTTAACACCTTTTGCGTACGCTTGAGCTCCTGCATGATGCGCAGCATCTCCTCGCTGTCCTCGCTGAGCGTGTGGTCGTCGGCCGTGGGCCCACCGTCCCGCTCGCACTGCTCGATTCCATCCTCCTCGGTGCGTGGCTCACCCGCACCGGCCGACGGTGCTGCTGGATCACTTTGCTTTGCCGCTTGACAGGGTTCGGTTGTCTGTCGACTGGTGCTAACGCCCTCCTGCGAAGGAACGTTCGGTATGGCGTCTTTCGATGCATGGCTGGTCGAGCTGTTGATTACAATCACAGGCTGCCCGGGCAATTGCTGCTGCTGCTGACCTAGCAGCCGTTCCGTTTTCTTCGTTCGCCGGTCCGCCTCCACCTGCTGCCGCGCATCCTCGAGCGATCGGGTCGGCTCCTCTACTTCGGTTTCTAAGCTCTCTATATTGCTACACAGCTGTTTGACGTGCTTCTTCTCCGCCTGGTACTCGAGCGCCAGCTTGTGCTTGTCCCGCGCCAGGTCTTGAATGCTCACCTCCCGCTGCTCGTAGATCTTCATCCGCGAGTCGTTCACCTCGCGCAGGGTCGCATTCTGTTTCGTTAAGTACTCTATCTCCTGCACGTGATCCTCGATAATGTTCTGATGGTGCTTCAGCGTCGCCTCCAGGTCTTTGTTGGGATTAAAGACAGGAAAATTAGGCAAATACCAATCTCTCTTACCTTGTGCGGAGATTTCGCCTGGCTGAAGTCGTCGGATGTAGCCTTTGTCCTCGTAATCTTGCATTTTTTCGCAAATGGAGCCAGCAAGAATAGGATCTTTCCACATCTTGGTCCCGTCGGTGACCATGACCATGGCTTTTTCATCATTTTTCGACAGCAGATTAGCGGGTGTCTTCAGCATGCCTAGGGATTCGGGTGAGAAAAGGTATCTGTTCGCTGTGTCCAGAGCTGGTTCATTATTCATTTCATACATGCAGATGTGGTAATTATAATGATTTTGAGGAACAGAAAAGTTAGCGCACGAGCCAAAAACTACCCATCCTAGCTGGGTCTTTACGGCAGCTGGTTCGTGCGTTTTACCCTCCACGTATCGAAGTGGTTTCATCAGATGACAATTGTCGATTCCGATGATCAAGCGGGGAGTTGCATTGGTGTACGAAGTAAGAGGGAGGTTCTTTAGATGTTCATGCCTCTTTTTCAATTGTTCTCCAGATATGGATTGACGTGGTAGTGCGAGATGACGAATCGAGTGTACCTTCGTGAGCATGAACGCCTTTCCATCATTTCCACTTCCACTGATCTTCAACGCGAGCTGAACTGATTCCTTCTCGTTCTTCTCCGTCTCTCCAGTCCAGCGGATACACAACGGACGAGGATTTCCCTTCAACCCCAATTCCGCAACTAGCTCTTCATCCACAAAGGTTCCTGACGATCCGCTATCAAAAAATGCAACGGTTTCCACAGTGTTTCCATTACCGTGAATGACGATAGGGATGTACTGAAATAGTACACCATCATTCGCTGAGTTGTGCGCATTCAGCGACTCTGCCTGGGCTGTCAGTGGCGTAGTGTCTCTCAACGGTCTTTCGCGGTGTAGAAGATTATGGTGCGACAGTCCGCAACCATTTTTGCCACATAACCTTCGTTCAGGACAAATGGTATCGTGGCTACGCAAACATTTCCGGCACAGCCTGTATTCCTTTACAATGTCCCAACGCTGGTCTAAGTTCATCATCGCAAAGTCGGAACAATGCGCCAAACTAGTAAGCCAAACATGTCCCTTGGCAGACGGTGCAGTCGGCTCGTCTCTTGGGAATCGCACCTGTTGTGTTATCCTTCACTATCGTATGTAGCCTCGTGTAGGTGGTAGGATTACGCTTGCGATTTTCAGACGTCGTCACTTCGGTTCTGTGTTCATCAAATGAAGGAACAGAGTTGTAGCTAGCTGCTTCTAATTCGGTTTCCATCCAGCGGCTAAAATCTTCGATCGTTGGGACACCCAACCGCAAGCGATGATGTGACCAGTCGCGACGTAGAATTGGGGGAAGTTTTTCGACTATCTCTTGTAGTAGAGTCACGTTGTATGAGTATTCAAACAACCCTGACGATGTGATCATTGCCGCCATCTCCTGTACGGTGTTTCCAAAACTGATGAGGGTTTCGATTCGCTCTAACCTCGGTACCGGAAGCTGTCGAATCTTCCGGATGAGGCTCTGTACAATGATTTCTGGTCGCCCGAAGTGTCGCCGAAGCACATTCATAATCTGCGGAAGATTGTTAGCGGTTAATCTATGTCCCACCATTTCGCGAGCCTTACCATGTAGAGCCTTCGACAAACGCTCTATATTCTCCTCGTCAGTGTACCCATACATAATCGTTGTACGTTCCAAATTAGACACGAAAGTTGACCACTCCTCCGGTCTTCCAGAAAAAGGGGGAAGGTCCCTTAAATTGCCTTGACGGGCGTAGAGTTGGCTTTGATTCAAAGCTGGGATGGTTTGACCGTCCGAAAAGTCGTACCGGCCACTGAACACATTTCGTCTAGATGAGGTAGCGGTGAAACGGCTTGTACTGTGCATCGGTTCCGCTGGGTGATGGTACGGGGGGAGTGTGGTGGATGCAGCAGGGGTGGGCCCGTTGGGTGTCCCGAACGATCTGCCTAAACGCTCCGTCGCAGCCGTCCAACTCCAGTTTCTCGAAGTCACGTTCCACAGGATTTTCGGCCGTTTCTCCTAAGAAATCTACACGCCTGCTTTGCATAACTTGCAAACCAAGGCGCGTCTTTTCCAAATCGAGCTTCTGTTGCTCGATCGCGAGTTCCGCCATTTTAAGTTCGATTTCCCTCAACCCAGTTTCATTCGAGCGCGATGGCGTTGCCTCATGGGATGAGCCTAAATTGAACAATGGCGGTGGGTTTCGCCATAGTGGCGTCGGAACAGGATCTTCGGTTGCTGCCGGTCGAGACAAAATCACGTCACTCACCTTACCTCGTTCTAACGATGATGCTTCGCCTAGTGATAACAATCCTGATGAAGGCTCAATGTCGTTACCGTTGGGAGCCAGTTGCGATGAACCGTTCGCATGCGGTACACTTGACAAAGGGTATTGTCGTCCGATGACCACTGGTGACCTCGAACCGGCTTCGTCTCCTCTTGTCGATGGTGGCAGCATGCTTGTTCCAGCAATCGGCGGCGCTGCCGATCCAGGCCGCTGTTCCAGGTTTTGGGCCGCTGAATGCGGCGTTTCTCGATCACTCACGCTCGTGTTCATTTTCGCTTCCAATCACTGTTCACTTCGTCCCGTTAAAATGCTTTACAGGCGTATAGAGCTTACGCCACACTTACTACGGACGTTCCGACGGTCAATTCGCTACGAATCACTTTCTCGTTCGGTGCAGGGCGGCGTACCCCGTTAGGTTAGCACGTCGTTTCCTTGGATGCGTCTTTTGGTTTAAGGTTGAAGCGTTAGAAAACGAGGTGAATTATAAAGCACAGTAATCCATTTCGTTTGAAATGATTGGAATAAAGGTTTCGGCAATTGTTGTTTTAAATTTGTCTGTCACGTTTACTTATTCCCTAGAGATTTTTTGAGTAATGGCAAGTGTGCTTTTCGGCTGTGTAGAAATTCTTTAGCATCACAGGTAGCATCCCTCACGAAGAAATGGGGTCACCATTAGCTCAATCAGGTCGACACATGCGTCGAAGAAGTTTTTACATCACAATTGAATCGTAACAGTTTATATGCTTGGCCGTTCCTTATTCGAAGCATGCTTCACAGAGCTGGTATGTGATTCCGGGTTACCTAAAGGAACCTTTTCGCCATTTTTCTTACACATTCAATACATTTCAATTCAAGTGAATCCTCTTTTCTTCAGTATGCTTTACAATTTATAACAATGTGGCCTGATACCTAAGCAGATTTTCGGTGTTTCAGTGGTTCATTGTTATCCATCCGGTACCTAACGTGTTTAGAGCTAATAGATAAAATAAGCTTTCACGAAAAAGAATCAAAGAAGTTTAGCTACTAGTGATGTGTTGGTCTTTTGCGAGAAATCAATAAAATTCCGCGAAGGATCATTATTGTTCGAGCCAAACTTTCACATGCCAACGAAATGAATTTGTGGTTGCCATCCACAGCATGATGATTTTATCCCTCTCCAAGGACAATGCTTCACTGCTCGAATACAATGACGGGTGAATCTTTGATGCTTGAACTACGAGTTCGTTCGAGCGGACCTTTTCAGGGCAACAACTGGCATCGTTGTAACTGTTACCTCCGAACGAGCTTTTCAGTGACACAAAAATCTATTTCACCAACTCGGGGTCATGTTGTACCAAAGAACTTGAACGCAGTTGTGTAGCGAGGACAAGAGAAACCTTAATGTGTTTGCACAACATGCTTTGAAAGTATTGTAAAATCGTTACAGTAAGTTAAGTTTTGCTAACATCGTTGTCGTGGAAAATGTAATTGTTTTCAAAAATGTTTAAAAGTAGAAAAAATCAAACAAGTGACACGCTCACAAAAAAGCCATCTCTAGGACACCTCGTTGTTGTGGAAAATAAAGCACAAAATAACATGCTCATTGTCATGTCGAGCGTCCTTTTGCTGGGTGTGTTGGTACGACGGACTCCTTTTTATTCGCAATGTTTGTTAGTGCTCCCTTCAACTTAGGTGAAGTCGGTTTTGATGGAAGTCGGTTGCGGTTACGGTGAATCCTGTCCCGCGGCGAGGTGAAAACTTGTATCACCAAATCGATCGGATACATCAATGGCCTTTTTTTTTCAAGCGCCACGTGCGTTGTTTGCGCATGTTTTGCTCGTTTGGCCTTGGTATTTGTAACTCTTTAATAAGTTTATGCAGATCATGCTCTAGGAATGTTTACAAGCTGTAGTTTTCCCGTTATATGAAAATCAACAGGCACAAAAGACTGGTTTCAGGCATGATTAAAATATGTTTACCTACTGAAGTGCATGTCACTACTTACGATTATCCGATTTGTCTTTAAATAATTGGCAGGTAAAATATTATGATTTGTTCAAAAATTATTGGTTATTGATGTAATAGGTACTTTATCATGTGATTAAATTGTTTCAAGAAATAACAACAAAAATACTTGCATCATATATTTTTCAGAAATAAACATACTAAACAAAATATAGCTGTTATTCAACAAGATTATATACATTTATGCATATTAGAGCAACTGCAAACGAATGTTTGGTATCTCAAGCAACTTATTCGCGATTTTCAAGTGCTGGAAGTAGATTTGAATACAAAAAAGGATAATCGGTTTTAAAAGTTATTCTCAATTGCCAATTTTCGAAGTATCACATGGACTACAACATTATAATGTGTGTGATTGAACATATGCACGCATTTAACAACCGCATGCTTCTCAAAAAATGCGTTTGAACAATAAATAAATCTAATGAAATGGGTATGAATGAATTTGTTTGCATTGAGACATTTGAAGAGCTCAGAAACCCTGACAGGCAGCAAACATTTTTTGTATCATTTTGAAAATCCTAGCTGAGGTGGAGAGGGTTTGGAACCACAAAAGCTCTTACTATCTAGACGATTAGAGAAGATTGTACACCGCTTGTTACTGCCGATGATCTACCGTTCGCAACAGTGCATCAGAGTATTGCTTCTCCTAAAGCCCTTGGCGTTGGTCCGCTCTTGGCACCAGCATCGTGCAGTGAGCTTTTCCATCCAAGTTCGATGCGGTTGAAAAATACACCATCTACTTGATGCATGGAAATCGGTTCCAATCGTACTGGCTCTAGCTCACGCAAAATTCACATACACACAACACATACATAATCGCACAGTTTGGATCTGGTTTCCCTGTCCTGCCACTTCCCTGTCCTGCAACGATTTGGCCATCTCTCGATACTTGTGCAAGTACATTCCTATCCGGCACACGAATTTTCAATCGGGCGAATGGTTTGGACAGAAAATTTCCCTACAGGTAACGTTCGATGGTTTGCGACTGACATTGCAGCGTTGAGCAGAATGCACATGAGATCTGGTAAATCAATAACTGAAATCATTTCATCGTGGAATGAGATTTTTGTTCTCTCTCCTTCTGTATGTGCATATGAGACTTATATTATTAGATTTTGTTCTATAAAGTTATCGAGTCTTCTTAGGCTACTATAACAATATCAATTGATTACATTTCAACTTAAAATATCTAGACTGGTTGTAAAGGAACAATATATGACTGAAAAAGACGATATTGAAAAAAATGAAAATATTATTGCATGTGCTACCATCAAACAAGACTACGTATTTTTCATTTATTGAAACATAAACTGAAATTGACATCACTTTTGAGTGTACAATAATTATTGACCATTTCAATCAAAGAATCATTAGTTAAAAACTTGTTGTTCTGAAGTCCGAAGACTGAAGGGCTAAAAAGAGCCCTGGGTCTCAGTACGTTTGTACATACAACGTCACGAATAAAACAATGTTTTGTGGCTCTTCAAAATACAAACCATTTGAAGTTCAAAGTTCGAGAAGTAAGTGTTTTGGTGGGAAACGAGATGTTTTTTCACCACCGTAACATTCAACTGCTATTGTAGTAATTGGTTTATTTCTCGTCTTTCCCAATCAATCCGTATCGTTCATAAAAGCTTCATAGATGAGTATGGCGGAGATAACGTTTGAAAAAAGACGGGTAGCAGCAACCATTTCATCCTCTTCAGCGCAGTGAAACGTGTCCCTAGGATTATGGGATGAAAACGTGGTAAAAGTCTATGCAAAAAACATGTAACATTTGCAAACAAGGAAAGGTTGAAAAACAAACAACTTTTCATAAACCAGTTGAAGGGGTTTTTTATATATATATAGCAGTATCGTTTTTAGTGCAATACATTCTTTTACGATTTGTGGTATTATTCCGTGGTCTATACAGCTGGATTAAAAGCCCTTGCGATATTGTTGGCACTTTATGTTACTATGATGCAAGCAGAAAAAAGGAATGATCGTGCTTCTTTTCCAAGTCGTATTTAGCGGTATGCAAAATGAATCGTTTTGAGCATTTCAAACAAAGTAAATTAATGAAAAAAAACTCAATTACTCTGCACAATCGATCCATATTTCGATGAAGTACAATACTCATGCCGCTGGAAGTAATAAAATTAAGTGTAGGTTCGCGTTCAACTCGAAAAGCAAGTAAGTTATTATGTTTACAAGCAAAAAAAATTGAAACAATGTGAAGCCCTTTGTTTTACTAATACACTATTCTTTTTCTACTAATCCTAATACTAATAATCTTGTTCTACGATTTTTTATACATAAAATCGGATTTTAGCATTTATTTCTCGTTACACTGTTTCTAATTTTGAATAAAATTGTAATTGATATGTCATACTGATGCTATGGGAACATTCGAATCAGGCGGGAGGCGCTATTTATTCGAGCACACCGGAAACATCAGACAATTTATGACATGATTTTGAATGATCTGTACATAGTGTCCAATCCGTGCCGTATAGCACTAAAAATCGCAAATGGTAGTGAAAAGATGATTTTTCATTATTAAAAAGTTTTACAGATTTTTTTTTTCCATTGCGTTTAATTTGGTGAAACATTCTAGTTCTTTCTTTTGTGTTCTGGTAGCAGCCAGTATGTGTGGGTATGCTTAGTATGCTTAAGCAGCTTTTTTTTATTCTGTGTCAAATTAAAACTAAAAAATCAGCATTGCATGTCAGAATAACCTTTACATATGAAGAACCTTAAAAGAATAACCTGAATAACCTTTCTATGCAAATTTTCAAGCCTTTCCCTTGCGTTAGTCACATTGTGCTCGTTGCGAACATGTTACCATTAGTGCGAAGCGTGACAATGATGATGTCATTTAATTTAATTGTGGTTCCTCACTACCGGACTCAAATCTACATTTGCTGCGCATAGACAAACCATCCTAACTGTATGAGTGAAACGTTTCCTGGGGCATAGAATCAATATTAAACGAAACCAATTAAACCAAAATTAAGCTCATCGTTGGGGTCACTGAAGCAATGAGGCAAAACGAACGCAACATAATCCTGTGCGGGTCACATTTCCGTGCCAATGGTGGTTAAATGGCAGAAAGTTGTCGTGCCATTCTTAAACTCTTTCAGTTGCATAACTTTAGCGTGTTTAATGGACGGTATGTGCCATTTAATAAACGATGTAATGGATTCAAAAGATATGATGGTTATCCAGAAGCCCGCGACATGAAATGAGTGTTGTTGTTTGGGAGCATTTACTGTGGTATGTTGTTTTAATTAAAAGTCTCTTTAGGCCGTCCTTAAGGGCAGAGGAGGCGTGTTGAGCCCAAACTGAGATGGCAAAATGGCGTGGAGCCATCCGCCATTAAGGCCTGGATATCGGACTGGCAGACGAAGGCGCGAGACCATGAGCGGTTTCGGACACTCCTGAGGCAGGCCAAGACCGCAAAGCGGTTGCAGCGCCTGATAAGAAAGAAAGTAAGTTGTTTTAATAGTGTTTAAAAAATCTCCCCAAGTAGGTTGGCCATTCGTATTCGCTCCCTCCCGAACACTGTGATCCAACTTCCATTTGCGCACCCCCCGCACGCGGAATAACCATGGTCAGGGTCATCCTATGCTTCGCATGTCATCGGAATTCAACGATGCATTAGAATTTTTCGATTTCTGTTTGCCCACGTCAGCGTACAAGGAAAGATTGCGGTTTTGTGATGTGTAATGTATATGTCTGATGTATGTGTAAATTATTTTATAAACGATTAGACCAATAGGTCCGTCTGTTTTTAATAAATAAATAAATAAAAATAAATAATTAAAATAAATTGTGAAATGTAGGATAAGATAGGATAGGATTACTAATAAATTCAAAAATGCGATAGGGTCAATAATTGATGAATTGTGTGTATTGTGCATTCTTCAGCCATTCAGCATGTCTTTTGGGAAATATCAACTTTATAAATTCAATAAAAAAAAAACTTGGTTATTCGTACCACCGTTGGCAATACTCTTTGTGTTTCTTAAGTTTAATTGAAGAGATTGAAACGACGAATGGTTTCTATACTTCAGAAAATTGCTATTAGGCCGCATGGTATTCTATCCGATTAATTAAGTGAAGAGACCTTTATCACCTCACTTTGAAGGATTCCACTTGAGGAATCTGTTTGATGAGTTGACGACAGGGACTTGTTGACTGACAGCAAATAGAGGAGATAGCAAATCCCCTTCGACTCATCTTGACAATGATATACGCTTCATTCATCACCTTCCTCATCGGGTTGTGTAGAAGATTTCTGTAGTGTGTCATTAAAAATAAGCAAAACAATAAGTTACAGCCGTTGTATGTGTGTACCAGGCGTATTCTGCAAAGTTGGTTGATTTGAGGCATACTTCCATGTAAATTAATTATCGTAAAGATGAAGTGGGCCCCGGAAATGGACAAAGAACAGCTAGCAAGCCTAAACCAGGAAAGCTTTTAAACTAAGTCCATCTGTCTGACCAGTTGTAAGCCGTCATTGATCATCATCGCTCAGCCTGGTCGGGGGTCGGACACAGGAATGAATCGGTGTATCGGCAAACAGAATTGTGGTTCTACAGAAATAGTATGCATTCGTGCAATACATGGAAGGCTATCAATTTAGTCCAAAACCAGAATGTAGCAGCACCGAATTGAAAACATTGATATTGAATCCCCGAAAGCACACAAAGGTAGATTTTCCTGTGCATTAGACCAATAAATTTTCCTCTGACAAAGGTTGATTTACAATTGATTATACCCTGCAATTAAAAAGGAATAAAGAATTTGCGTTTTTCATTGCTCGTTATTATGGATAGGAAATTATTTGCAAATATTTGCGTAACCGCTTCGGTGGCAATGCTATTTTAGCCCGAGGTGAAAATATGTCAAAATAACTTTACCTTTCTTGGGAAGTCAGAGCCGAATAAGTGGAAAGGTCGCTGCACAACTTTTCGATCTTTTCAGCAGTGGGCTTGGCTTGTTTGTTTTCCAATTTTGCCTCTCTTTGGTCACCAGCATCCTTAGTCATGGCTATTTTGCACCCGACCATTGTGGTATAGAGGGGAGAAAAACACCCATGGGTAGACAGATGATAAAGCTGAGTTATCGATGAATCGTCGGACTATTACCCAACACCCAACCAAACGAATGTTACGTTGGATAAATTGAATGATTAATGAGCGAACATAGGTATCCGCAGGATGGACGAGTAATCCCATCGCCCTCTCTTTCAACAGTTGGTTCTCCTGAAAAAAGTACACAAATACCTTTCTCGTACAGTTTCCAATACCGCTGCAATCCAAATGACAGGTCTATAAAAGGGGAACAAATGACGGAAAGGATAAGAACTATCCCAAAGAGCAAAAGCTACACAACAAACCCTTCGTACCGTTGCGATATTAGAGCAAGAGGCAATTCATTCGAAAATATAAAATTCGATTTAATCATTATCAGCAGCAGCAGCGTGGACAGCGTTTCGATTCCTAAGAGATAGGTGGTCACCGAAATGGTTGGTGCGGTATCGTAAAAATTTAACTTTTACTGACTTTTAATAAGAGTAGCTTTAGAGGAACCACTTGAAACTTCCGTTTGATAAAAAGCCTATTAAAGCATCGTCCAGGGACCAGCTGATGAGTGTGTGTGCTTATAAAAGTACCATTTAACACCGACATAATCGTAAAAGAAAGACCCGTTAAACGTTGCTCACTGTGTGTAGTGAAACAAAATGAGGCAATGAAAATTTAATGTTTCTCTGGAATGTGTTTTAACGCTTGAGCGTGTTTGGCGTCTTCCGTTTTTCGCAATCAGCAGCGTTGGAAATCCAGAGGTTTTCTAAAACAGCGGCCGGAATCATGGAGAGCCGGTAGTACTATAATTGATTTGTACCTGCATGCTTTAAAGATTGGAGTGCGATGATGTCGAATAGGAAAAAATAAAAGAGCTATATATAAACAGCATATCGGAAATTGAAATTTCAATAACCATAAATTCTTGGAATATTATCTCGTTGGTAATGCTGACACTTGCAACAGATTGACCGACTAGAGAGGGTTTCAACCATATTCTTTAACGAGCAATTCTCGGAATAACACATAAAACATATGTTAGCCATAAGTATACAATTAGAGCAACAAATGAGAATAACGATCCTTAAAACAGCATATGCAGCATCTAGGAAAATAATCATGTATCCGGTAAAGGAAAATTCATTTTATAACACACTTAAGCATAGGAGCTGGTCTTTTAGCCGGTCTTTTGCTACAGTCGTCAACTCGTACAACTTAACAACATGCTTGTCATGGGTTCAAGACCCAAATGGACCGTGCTACCATATGTATACCTGCTAAAGAATAAGGAATAAGTAGGGAAATCAATAAGTCACTAAAAGCCAACCCCACAAGTGGTACAGGCAGGCCTTGACCGATAACGGTTGTTGGGCCAAAGAAGAAAAAAAACATAGTAGATTTAAAACATTCCCGACATGCGTCAATCTAAAATAAAATCTAGCGAGCAGAAACATAATAGACGCAACGTACTATCGTCCCACCATATGAGGGCGGTGCAATAAACAGCAACTTTAAAATTCAAAATGCAGTACATAAAAAAATAAATAAAATGCGTGTTGGGCGGGAGCAAACGCTAGGAACGAGTTTGTAAACGGTGTACGTCAAAAGGTGTTTGAAAAAGGACACCTGCGAATTAAAGAACAAGCCAAGCATATTGGTCCTTGCGTACAAAAAAAGACACGAGCAATGCAGGAAAGATGAGGAAAAACTATCCCGTAAAATCGCGTTCGCGCAGAAAATAAGCCAGAATATAAGAACATTTTGAATTATAATAAACACTTATTATTTAGATCTCAAAACGTACAGATCACGTGTGTCAGTGTCGATAACTCTTTCATCCTCAACTTTAAAAATGTGATACTGCTAGCGCGTTCGCAACATTCTCGTTCAGTGGTCTAACAGTTTCAGTGATTTTTGTTCATAAGAAGAAAAGAGATTTTTTCCATCATTTCGCAAATGCTTCGGGAAAAACCAGCTAGCATAAAAAACAGATAAATAGTAGGGTTTTCTTAAAATGTAAGCACTAAATTCTATGTTTACATAGTCCTTAAAATTGTTTGCTTTGACCAATGTGCAAAACCAATTCATCGTTTCACTTTTCTTCGCCAGTTGGTTTGATTTGAAAGCATCCGAAGTAAATAGTTATGCAATTATCTATAGCCGTGAGTGATCCACACAATTCTTCAAAAAAAATCATAATGATTTGTTTACTTTTCTGGTGTTGTTTTTTTTTGTTTACTTATAATATTCATGGAACGTTAATATCGTTTATTTATTTCTTTAGCTTACAGCATTACCCTATAAATAACAATAGATCTAGGTGCCCTTTTAGTGGAATCTTTTATTTAAAATCTCAAATTCATTCATGATAAATTGTAAATTGTATATTGGATTTTGTTCAAATGAGCTTTTTGTTTGAAATAAATTAAGAATGAGACACTTCACAAATTTTATCACATAATGAAGACATGAAAATTGATGCAATGGAAACCGATTATTGTTCCAAAATCAATTATTAAAGCTATCCTATCGCATGTCTCATCAACTGCAACCAATTGTGGGTTTATTTTTCGCGAAAACAAATATTATTTACAATCTTTATCACCTTAAACTTCTAAGAAATGTGTATATGACTAATGTTAAAATTGAGTTGTTAAGACTGATCTTGCTTTTCAGCTTCCAAGCTCCAAAAAGGTTACAGTGAATAAAATCATTGAAATAAATGTTCGTGTTACTACACGAAACGGAAAAATAATTTAATGACGAACACTTTTATGGTACTGGTAAGATGCTGCAAAAAAAAAAATTGTTTCTATATTCCGCTGGTTGTTTCTCTTTTTCCTCGCTTTTCCCCTATATTTTAAATCTATTTATATTTTCTCTCATTTTAATGATAAAGTTGACAGGACGTTTAAACCATGCTAAGCTGTTATAATGTAAAATGTACCAAGAGTATGAGCGCATAGTTCTGAATGAACACGGTACATTTTTGCACGCACATCCTTTATTGTTGCGATTTAACTCCTTCCCGTATTTCATCAGACTCGCGCACTCCTCTTGGTCACAAAATAAATTCTTAATTCCCTCTCTCACTCTCTCCTTCTCTTAATTCCCTCACTTTTCTCCCTTAACGTGGTCCGGCGAACAGCAACTCGCTTTGCATCGCACCTCTCCAACCACACAAGCCGCCCGTTTGCATCGCACGCTTGATCCGTCCAATCACACAAGCCGCTCGCTTGTATCGTACGGTGGGAATCTGGCCGCTGTCGCGGAATCCTGGCCGGTGTCGCTATGTTCAAACAACAATTACTGAAACCGCCAATCCAGACAATAGTCTCCTAAACAGGTGTCCCTCTGACAGCCTTCCGTTTGCTCCTCAGACCGCACACCTTGCTCCTTCCTCAGCCCGCCCTTCTCGCCCGTTCCTTAGACAGCACATCTCGCTCGTTTCATCGAAATGGAACAATTAGCAACGTGCACAAATAAATTTGTTAAAAAATATCCCACTCACCCTCAATTAAATAATAAAATAAGTTTAAATTGATGATAGAGTTACATGCACAGCTATGATATTACCTCTTCAATTCAGTATCATCACCGCCTAGTTCAGGTTGATTAAGTTTTTCATTGCGATCGACAATGCAAATGCTCGACATTTAATGCAATTTATAGTTTCAACCCGTATTTTGCTAGAATACAGTAATGTGTACCGTAGCTTTTACCGCGGCTGTATGGGTACCTGTTTTATGTATGGAGGAGCAATGCTGCTAATGCACTTATAAGGGTAAAATGCATTATTGGATACTCTCATATACTCATAGCCAAAACAAGTGAACTTCAGTGAACTGATTCAATGAAATAAAATTGAGTGAAAGCAAAGCATAAAAAGGGATTGATTTTATACATGAAAGATTGTAGGTGGCGAGGACATGAATGTCAAATGTAATAGCCATGCGATTGAACATACACACAAACACATACCAACCGAGTTGATTGGATGGTAGATTCTTATAATCTGAGCCAAATACTGCTGCCTGAATGCGTTGATAAATTGCGATCCTGTTCAATTCGCTGAATATGAAATAAAAATTTGATTGCATGCAGTACATAACTCCTACACTCCATGGACTCCTCATCGTCACTCTGGTTGAGATGACTTTTATTTTTAATCGATGTAATTAATGTTAGCGTGGAAATGAAATGGTATTGTTAGTGTCCATTGCCCGAATTAAACAGTTCAATGCTTGATTTGATAGGATTAATTGTTTGTTTTTCATTTGTGAAGTGCCACTGGCATCGTTAAGAGAGGAAACATATTTGAATAGAACTTTCGCTATAACGTTATAAACTTTTTTTTCATAAAACATATCAACCAAAATCACACTCTCTGCTATAGTTATATTTAAAAAAACTTCCGTATAGAGGGTTGTATACAATACTTTAATACTCCATATATCTTCGTCACTTGCACCATAAAACCCCAAAAAAGGAAAAAAGAGGAGCAAATACAATGTTTGATTTTTTTCCATAAATCTTCGTCAACTGCACCATAAAAGCAAAAAAAAAAAGAAAAAAGAGGAGAAAATAAACAAAAAAATGTAACAAAACATTAAATCATATGCAAAAAGCTACCGGCAATTGCATTTGCTCAAAACGATGCTCAACGAAGAACTATTACTGACATTGAGCGTGTTCCGAGTTGGACCGTTGCCTTGCGCGTCCCTTGATCCACTGGTTTGCGTTGGTTAAAGCTTTTTCTACATCCGTCATGTGCAGAATCGAATTTTCTTGCCCGTGAACCGAATAATATGGCATGATGAATTATTCATTCATTGATTTCAATCCCGGTATGGTGACGCTGAAACCTTTTTTTGTTCTTGTTTCCCGGAAGCTGTAGCGTATAGGTTACGGATAGTACATTGCAACCCTTTTGCATCTACAGCATTTTTGCAAGAACTCGTATACGTATAAGTGTGATGTCTGCTGAACCGGAACTCTTCTTGCATCAAGCACCCTAGATCTCTATGCTCAGCAGTAAAAGCTCTGGTCTGGAGTCGAAAAGTTTTGTGATAACAATAAATTTGGGAATAATATTCCACGCCAGTATGTGTTGTAAATGCGAGAATAGTGAGCGCGATAATACAGAGAAGTGAATAGTGTGTGTGTGTCTAATATAGCATGAAGAATGATAGCAAAGGCATGCAGTGACGCTCTACGAGCACACTCCGTCCGAGGCTACCTTTGCATATTTAAACCAAGAACATTCCTAGCTCTTCCAGCTTTCTATCTGTTTGAAAAATGATTTCGTTGCATTTTTTTTCATTACACATTACATTTGACCGAGAATATTCTGTTAGCCATAAATTTCATCTATTTATTACAATCATGTGCCGAATGAGAGTTTTGAGGATGTTAAGTTGTCAAAAAAAATATTTAAAAGATTTGTAAGATTAGCGGTTTTCTCAGATATAGGTTGCCTCGTGGTACAGTCGTCATCTCGTACGACTTAACAACATTGCAGTCATGGGATCAAGCATCGGATGGAACGTGCCATCATACGTAGGACTGCTATGGGGGGTAATCCATAAGTTACTGATAGCCAATCCCACAAGTGATACAGGCAGGCCTTGACCGACAGCGATAGCTGACTCAAAAAAAAAAGTTTGCATGTAGTGTTAATAAAGTAAGTGAAACTTTTGCGCCATTTTTAATACAAATGTTAGCATATTTTGTGGATTTATTTGCAAGCACACTTTTTTCAAACTGTGTTCGTGTTTCACAATTTTTCATTTTGTGTTTGGAGTAAATGAGAAAAACAATGTAGCTAAAAAAAATATAACTGATACAAACTTGCATTATGACCTGTTTCAGTATATAAACTTCTGTTTGAATAAAATGATTTTAGTTATCTTACTCATTGATATGAATGTTTAAATATTTCAGATTGAACGGATTAAATTTCTATCTAAAAAAGGATGCCTAGATGTTCTGTTACTATCATAAAAAAAAGTTATCCAAGCATCGTCAAAAAAACAAAAATGCTGTCCCCAGTTAACTGCATTATTGCAACACTTGATTACTTACTAAAATTTTCCTCTTTTGATTGTTTGACAATAATTTATTGGATTATTTACGCTTCAGCCAATTCTAAAGCTCATTTTTCATTTGCTTTAGAAAGCTACTATTGGATTGTCCTTGCATTAATAGGATCACAATTTGTTCAGTCGCGGAAGTTGTGTGTTATTTTTTAATGTGGTTCGATCAAAAGCGAAAACAGTTTCTAGCGCTATGAATCAAATCAAAACCAAACGATCCGTTGCTTGCGGATGTCTACTAATTTTTGAGTTGCCAGCCCCACAGTAGGCAAGGGTCGTTAAAAATATAATGGAAAATTACATCAACGGATCCATTTACAGCGAAAAGATTTGGCTCCTTAACTCTTGAGTCAACAGAAACTCTACTATTGTCGATTTTGTTTCTGGTTTCTTTGATTTATTATCATTTGATTAATAGTATTGTGAACGAGACACTCGAAAATTCGCTTTGCTCTGCATTCTATAGCAATTATGCCGAGTGCCAAGATGCTTGGATTGATGAGAAATGATTCGCGGGAGGATGATCAATGTGATTACTATTATTCATTTCTATCAATATAATTCTATCAACTTCTTGTTTGTTAAGAAAACTTAAAATTGATTGTATGAAGCATCATCCCTTCCGGCACGAAAATCCTCTTTTGCTATAGCAATTGGCAATCTAGCATCAATCTTCGAGCATAGATGTAAGAATTGTGGCAGGTAGTTTTGCCTGATGCACGCAAGTTCACTATCATAGAGGAGACAACTTCGTCAGTCGTTGATCAGATCGCAAAAAAGGAACATCTTTTCGGAATTGGTACACCTCCTCTACCCTCTCAGTCGTTGTCGGTCGTCGTTATGCGATTGTGTCGTCCCATCTCTTTTAGGATCTGCTGAAACTGTAAACGGAATTTCGTTGTTGAAGAAGGAAAAAAGGACACGTTGACCTGAGATTGATTGTATGATTTCTGTGCGCCAGGAAGCTGTTCTGATATCGCAAAAAAGGCAAAAACTTAATTGAAGTGTTTAAGTTGAACCTTCGGCCAATGGATACGGCTTGTACGATGGGATGCAGAATTGTGCAGCATTTAAGGAACGTCGTGAATTCATGAGGTTGTGTACTGAAGTCTGAAATTCAAGGACAAGCATTCTTTTGGTGAATACAGTTTAATACTTTAAGCGAATTTTGTTTGCCTGGATTTAAATTTGCATTTGAAAGATTTCATTTGATATATTCCTGAGTTCTAGAGTTTCCTGGGTATGTTTTAACCATTCCAGGCGTAGAAAAACGTAATTTGAGCCAAGTTGAGCCATTCCAGACAGAGCATTGTTCTAATGAACCATTAATAATACTGAGAGGACAACATGCATGACACGTCGGAAAATCGTTAACATCGCCTGATTGACGGATTGTGCGATAAGTTCTGGCATCGTATCATCTCAATCTCTTTGCCAAACCAACTTTTTGGCTGCCAATCGTTATGGTCACGAGCAGCCACTAGGCATGGCAAAACTCACCAACCCTTATTATCCCTTTTCAAGTTCACCGAAACACATACACTCGGACGCTAGCCGAGCGATTGTGGTTGATAATTAATTCCCGACGACAATATGTGTAGCTTAACTGATCACGCCCTCCCTGGGGATCGAAAGCTGGAATAAAGAAAGCTTTCACGAGGCGAAAGTGACTTAAAGTCAATTGCCGCAGCCTAATCGCTCGTTCTGGTCAGCTTGAAATCTGTTTCCGGTCACTATCGTTAATAATGATGCGCCCTCTAAACCTTTCACAGAACATGGCACAGCAGAGGAAACAAATGGAAATATGTTCGTGCGTGTCTGCCGTGCCGGGGAGTAATGTTGAATTTAGCGTTTGCAGGAATTGTAAACAGGAAATATGGCTCGTTGGTTTCTACGTTTCACTTACACGGTTGCTTTCAGCAGCAAATTTATTATTTATTCATCAGAAATCATTATTTATGGTATTGATGGTATGCTTGTTTTATTGCACACCGTGAGAGTTCTTTTTGGGGGCAAAAAATATCAAAGAATTGGGGAAGAGTTATTAAAACGAGTAAGGGGATAAAGAATAAGGCTGTAAAATACCCAAAACAGACAAAATGTAGCGTTAATCCATCGTTTTATTTGATTTTGCATCAACAGTGTTTGTATTTATGCTTTATATTTGAGTTTGAACAAAAATTGTCAGCTTCATAGTGAGCAATCAATTGTCACCATACACGTTTAGTCCATTCGTTTTCATCCAGTTGATTATTTTCGGCTTTTTACAATACTTGTGCTAATAAATCAGAGCACAGTTCCTTTTTTCTCTTTCTGAAGGCTGTAAGCATATCAGGAAATGGAAACCATAACCGCAAAAGTGTCTTGTGGTTGCAATTTTTAGTTTTCACTTTCCCTGTCCCTCTTTACTTTTTAATTTTTTTCTTCACTGTGTATTTGTATTTCTTGTCCTGCTTTTGTCTATCTGTCTTCAACATCAAATCTTCGCTGAGTAATATTATCCCATGCTTCATCGTCTTTTGTCTTTATTTCGATGTGGCAACAAAATTCGACACCGGAATCCGGAAAGCTCAAGCCGAAAAGCGATAAGCCTCATTCATCATACTGGATACTTTCAGTCATCCATCTGAAAAATTCATTTTTCTTTTCCCTCTACACCCGCTGCAATCATGCGTTGGGACAAATGATAGGTGCATTCAGTTTGCTACCCCAGCCCACCAAACGGTATCGTTAGCAGTTTTTGACAGTAAACAGCAATATTAAATGCGCTGTGATCAATAATAAATGATTGTTGTCTGTTTTGGGGAGCGAGCAGAAAAGATTAAATACATTGCTCGGTGACTTGGCTCAGTGTCACACGATATCGAACCATCGTTTCCTTTCATAAGGCCCCTGTCCAGTTTTTTTTCTTTGTCATGCTTTGAGACAATGAACACGATTTCGGTACATGTTGGAAGTAAGTTTAAGGTTACGTTCACGATTGAGAAGGCTACCATTCGCCGCGCGCGTTGTCAGAAACGACAGTCAAGGCAGCTACAGGGTGTTTGGTGTCATATCAATTATCGTTTGATATTGTCAGAGATTCACATATGCGAGATAATAAAATACCTTGCTCTACATATTGAAGAACGGCAGGGAATTAAGAAGATTTAAAAAGGAATTTTATGTGTACTTGATGTATTTGTACCAATCCAAAAAAGAATTGCATTTGGTCTATTCCAGTGGTCGGCAAACTTTACTACTGAAAGAGCCACATTCTACAATAATGTTCGTAGAATGTAATGTGAACAACCAAAATTTTAAACCAAGAGCAAAAATGTATGAATGTTCTATGAAATACATGAACTGTTAAGAGCCGCCATATCAATACCAAAGAGCCGCGCTTTCCCGATCGCTGGTCTATTGCAAAACGTTAACATTTGTGTTTTTTTATTTTTTAGAAGGGGTTTCAGCGAAAAGAATATCTCATTTGTAATTTACGGATGTTACTTGCTTGTATTTCCTCGTTTGTTTTCGGTTGTCAGCCCTTTTAACATAAAAATATCACATTGAATTGGTCATCCAAGCGTTTGAATATTCATGCTTATCACAATTCCATTGGCAACACAACTATCATCGAAAACTTATTTTGAAAACAAAACCCTGAAACAACCGATAGCCACCTGAAATGGACGGTTTCGTGGTCGTCCATTGTGGTTTGATAACGACATTACGCGCGTATGAATAGCGCGTCCGTCTGCTTTGTATCTTAACTCAACGAACGATCTATTTCCGTTGTGGCATTTTGATACCTAACCCTCTGACCAGGATAGCGACCGTTTCGTGGAATACGTTGAGTTTGTTTGGATAAAAATCGCTGCTAGTAGGAACGAAACAAAAAACACCCTGGAATCTTTTACCATGTTACGAATTTATGCTGGTACCGTGAAAACTATTAAGCAAAAAGTAGAAATCACACATAAGAGCTCGTGTATGCGCTTCAGGTCCCGCAGAAGCACAGCCGAGAGATTGCTCCGTTAATTGATTACGTCGTCATCAGGAAGGATTAGCAACGCAGGTTGTTAGTTTATGGAAAGGGCCGCGTTTCACGAACCAACTGTGCCACCGGTGCTGGTAACAACATCTATCACCGGTGCTGGTAACGTTCTTTGCGGTGGCTTGAGCAGTCGTCCAGAAGAATAAAGTAAAACGTCTATTTTCTGTGTCGTTATAGCTGCGGTGCATCCGGAGCAGTAAAACGCTCGTTCGTCCACTCTTTCAGAAAGTTGTCCGAAACAATCGTTGGCACTGGCACTGGCAAAACTGGTTAATGAAGGAAAACAAATTGGTTTAGTGCAACAGCGGGCTTTTTGGGAGTGATAGATAGCCTACCCGGAAACCGTGGTATTAATTCTCAATATAACGCGTGTATATCATTAGATCAGCTTTCCACATAGTAAGCATAGGTAAACCCAGGGCTGGTAGTTTTGAGGTTCTCGTTTCACCCCCCCTAGAAGTTGTTAAAATTATTGAGGCATTGTCTTGCACGTGTAAAGTTGATACTGGATGAGCCTTTCGCAGAAATGGTGATGTTTGATTGGTTAAAGCATATGGATATTCTTCCCTTTTAGAAAAGCAGCGGAATTGCTTGCTTAGTATGAATCATGAAAAATATGAATTAGTAAATTAGCTTACGGAACGATGTCAACTTACGTGGTAAACATGTTGAGTTCATTCGTTTTCCTCTTCTCGGTAGCTTATGTTTTATTTAGTATAAAAAAAAACTGCAAGTAGCTTTATCCACAGACTTTTTGATTCATTCATTTTATTTAACCGAAAACCGAACCGAAAACCCGAAAAACGTTGACCTTAGGAAGATTGTGCTCGTTTTTTTGTGACTTTGGAATCACCGCTGAGGCTGGAAAATTAAAATTCAATTGAAACACATTCTCTTTAAAAGGGTACTTGGATAGAATTTGAGCATTTTTTGCGTGTTCTCTTTTTTCATGTTTATGCGAATTTAAATGAAAGATAGCTTTCCAGACCAAAACATTAACAAAATAGTATTCCCGGAACGCTTTCTAGAAGAATGGTGCGCGATTTGTTGATTTGTTTCCGTAGCAGCAGATGAGCGACGTTTTGGTTGCTTTTCGCCAAAACTGACTGTCTGAAACTGTTTCCATGAAGTAGTTTGCATTTGAAATTCTTTCCCATGAAAATGGAAGCTCCAGTGAAAACAAATTGGAACCAGAAAAAGGCGCAGGTACTACGAAAGTTTAACAATATAAACATTAGTATGGAAATTAAAACTAACGAAAATTACGTAAACATGAGCGCACCGGTATAAAGGTTTTATTTTTCTACGTAATTTTCCATTCGCGGATTCATCCTTTCATGTACTTGTGTGAGATATTTTTCAATTTTTATGCACAATCGATAAAACGGTGGTGGTCATAAATGTAAGAAATAAGGAAACGAGCGGTGTAGGTGATTAAAGGAAATTCGTATATTCTTGCTTCTGTTCACGGTGACGCTCGCGGTAAGATTGTGGGGCTCATCGCCTGCTGTCATGCCCTCGCTACCTAACTGTCATTTTGACGTTTTCGGGGGGTAGCCCTCTCATCCTACACGGCCTTTCCTGACATTACTTCCGCCCCGGAAGTATCCACGTCTTAATACAACTTCCTGCTGTTAATGTTCTCTTAGGCCCTTCTGTCTCCTCATCTAACTTCTTTACTTCATATCGATCGTTATCTAAAATACGCGTGATTTCATACGGACCATAAAAGCGCGGTTTAAACTTTTGCCCTACTCCATACTGCGTCTTCGGTATAGCTACAAGATCTCCGATCTTAAACTGTCGTGAGGGTCTTCTACGCAGATTGTAGTACTTACAATTCTCCTCTTGCATTTTTTCAATATTACGCTTCGCTGTCCTGCGCAACTCATCTCTTCCTTCAGTGAAATCATTCTGTATCTCGCGTGATAGTAGTTTGTGTAGTACAGCATCCTCCTTTGTACGCATCTTGATACCGGTCATTAGCTCAAATGGTGTCATGTTGATTGTTCTCTGCCAGCTATTGTTCAAACATTTTTGAACTCGCGCTACGTGCTTAAACCATTCCTCCGGTTTCTCCACGGACAACTTCGTAAGCATTGGGATGATGATACGATGGACACGCTCAACTTGTCCATTTCCTCGTGGAACTCCTGTTGCTATCGTGTGATGTTCAATGCCTTCGTTTTCACAAAACCTGGTGAAATGTCCTGACGTGAAGGCAGAACCTCGATCACTAATGATTCGTCGTGGGTTGCCAAACGTACTCGTGATCACCTGAAGCTTCTTTACGACCTCTTCTGCAGTTGTTGATTTAGTCGTAAACAACCAGACAAACTTTGTGAAAGCGTCTATGACTGTAAGAATATATCCATATGACTTCTTCGTCGACGGCATCGGTCCTAAGTGGTCAACGTGTAACGTATCCAATGGTACGTCTCCTTTAGGTATCGGTTGTAGTTCACCTTCTGGTTTACCTCTTTTCTTTTCGCCGATGATACATGGAACACACGTATCAATGCAACTCTTAATCTTTTCGTCTAATCCAACAATAAAATAATCTGCGTTAATGCGTTCTTTTGTTTTGCGGACGCCAAAATGTCCTTGTTCATGAGCAGACCTTATGATGTCTATCTCCATTGATTTTGGAACGTAAAGTCGTCGTTTATCGCCATCGTTTTCGTAAATAACGCCATTGTTCAAAATAAATTTGTCAACCGTATCTCCTCGTTCCAATGTTGCTATAATAGCCTTAGCTCGGTCATCCTTATTCTGAGCCATTCGTATCTTCGATAAGATGGTTGTTGAAATGATCATCACATTAGCTCTTGACAATGCGTCAACGTGCGGCATCTTTTCTCCTGGTCGATGTTCCATTACGTAATCGAATTCAGAAAGAGCTAATACGTACTTGGCAACGTTCAAATTCTTCTTCTTAACTGAGTCCTTGAATGCCATGCAATCAGTCACGATCTTAAATGTACGTCCAAGCAAATAGCATCTGAACTTCCGTACTGACTCTACTACAGCTAATGCCTCCAACTCGAACGAATGATAATTCTTCTCAGCGCTACTTGTGAGTCGACTAAAGTAATAACACGGATGAAATTTACCATCGTCTTCTGCTCGTTGCATTAAAATGCCTGCTATCGCTGCTTTACTAGCATCTGTATGCAATTCTACATCTCCGTCAGCTCTAAAAATGCGTAGCACTGGATAAGCTGCAAGTATATCCTTTAAACATACGAAAGAATTCATCGCTTCGTCGTTCAATTAAGTAAAACGGTCTTTCTTCAATAATTCCGATAACGGTCGTGCGATACCAGCAAATGATGGGACAAACTTTCGAAAATAGCTTGCATTTTTTCCAGTTAAATGTCAATCCAGCCTTCGCTGCTACTTCAAATACACGTTTCATCGCATTCAGCCCACCTTCTTCAGTTTTAGACGGAATGATTATATCGTCTACGAACGCCAAAACTGTTCCATCTCGAATAAATTCTCGAAGCACATCGTTAATAAATCTACCAAAACCGCTTCCACTAATGCACAGTCCGAATGGTGCTCTTAAAAATTCATACTGACCACTATCCGCCACGAATGCCGTATATTTCCTGCTACTTTCATCAACTGGTACGTGAAAATAGGAATTCTTTAAGTCGAGAGTGGTGTAAACTCGAGCTTCAGCGAGCTGATCGACTTGCTCTTCAACATTTGGCATCGGAAATTTGTCACGCACGATCTTCTTATTCAATTCACGGTAGTCAACACAAACGCGGTACGAACCATCCTTCTTCGGCACAACGACAATAGGACTTGCATATTCACTTTGCGATGGTTGTATGATTCCTTCGTCAAGCCATTCATCGATTTGCTTTCTAACTACCTCTTTCTCCAACAGAGCCAATCGTCGAGGGTTCTCACAAACAACATTCAAATCTGATAAAGTAATCGTCAGCTGATTTCTATCAGTCATATTCTTTTGTGGCTTATAGTCTTCAATTAGCGTCATTACTTCTTCGCGATACTTGGTTGGAACCAATAATTCATTTTCATCAATGTATCCTGCAATACGCCGAATCCATTTCGTCTCTATACCAACTGTCTCGTCTGTTCGATATTTCTTTATCGTTACTCCTTCTGGAGTGATAGAATAGTCAACGAAACTAAGAAATTCCATTCCGATCAACATTGGTGAATCAATAGCTTCACATGGAACGACATAGAATTGAATATCAAAACTCTCTTCGTCGATTGTTGCAGATATCGTCGTTTTACCACGTACTGAGCTTACGCCGCCACCGTATCCTCGTACCTTCAAGTTCGATTCATGCATCTGAATGTGGTTACTTTTCAATTCTTCAAAAGTTCAAATCTCATTAGAGAAATATCGCTACCTGTATCCACAACTGCTTTGATTTTCTGTCCAAACAATTCCACTGATACGCTGAGTTTTTCATTAACAGCCGCTTTCACTACATTGATTCGTGCGTCATTATCTTTCTTGTTCGTCTTTTGTGTTTTGGGACACTCTTTGGAAAGATGTCCAAAATCGTTGCATCTAAAGCACTTCGGACCATCGCTTTTCTTCGGACACTCTGAAGCAACATGTGTGGTACCGCCGCAATTGAAACATTTACGTTTCACTTCACCTTTACACTTCCCTTCAAAGCGTTGCCTTTCTTTCTTAACGTCAGCATTGTCATCGTGTCGATTCTTCTTAGCTACCTTGGTATTCTTGGTTGCCTTCTCAAAAATGCTTAGTTTCTCTTTCAGCCTTTGTACCGTATTGGCTTCATATAATGTGGAGCGATAAAATTCGTCGTCAGTAACGCCATCCACAATATACTCACATAAACTAGGTTCATCTAACTCAATAGGCAAAGCAATGCGCTGCATTTCATACACGTAATCACGCATCGTCTCCGTTGGCTTCTTCTTCCGATTCGCTAATGCCCTATGCACGTCAGTTGCTCGAACAAAAGGAGCGAACTCTTTGATTAGCGCTTTCTTCACAACACTATAACTGCTAGCATCGCGTAAGGAAAACACAAAACGTCTCGCCGTACCTGTCAGTTTTTTTCTACACATAATCAGCATTTGCTCATTATTCCATCGTGCCGACCTAGAAATCATTTCAAGTTGTTTTAGCCATAATCGTACGTCCTCACCTTCATCAGCACCAAAAGTGTCGATGCTTTCTTCCATGTCGCGGAAAGAATAAACCATCGATGTTCCATGAAATTTCCGTTCCTTCCTTGCCGCTGGGGTCGAAGTTCTGATCGCCGTTTGGAACAATAATGCGTCATCATCATCGTCATCATCGTTGTCTTCATCGTCGTCATCATCGTTGTAATCATCGTTGCCGCCGTCGTCGTTGTCACCAACACCATCATCCTCGTATCGTTCGTCGTCGTCGTTGCGTGAACATTTTGCACGCGCGCCGCCATCTTCTCGATCGTCGTTGTCGTCGTTGTGTGTGTGTAAGTCGTCGTTCTCACTCACACCGTCGTCGTTTTGCAGCACGGCGTTCTGCTCTCTAGTGTTCACGGCTTCACGAATTTCACGATTCTGATGATCACCGTCGTTCTCGTCGTTTGTGGCCATCGTCGTATGGTTAATAATCCTTTTGGCCATCTCCTGCTTACCGCCGGACGTCGCCAAGCCAAGCTGCTGGCATCTGCGTGCGAGGCCGATCTTCGTAAGGTTTTCGCACAGCTCTTCGATTGTCGTCATTATTCACTCTTGGTTTTTCGTCGTTTCACTTTATCACCGTACTTAGCCCGTTCCCGGACGAGCCCCCATGTAAGAAATAAGGAAACGAGCGGTGTAGGTGATTAAAGGAAATTCGTATAATCTTGCTTCTGTTCACGGTGACGCTCGCGGTAAGATTGTGTCGCTCATCGCCTGCTGTCATGCCCTCGCTACCTAGCTGTCATTTTTTGACGTTTTCGGGGGGTAGCCCTCTCATCCTACATAAATGTGTTATCCATTGCGCTTTAGGATAAATAAATTCTTTCGCTTGACTAATGGTCTATTAATAATTAACAGTGTTTCATTTCATTTCATTTCATTTTTTTAATAATAAATTATTAATCATTATTATTGTTAATTATTAATTATTAATTAATAATTAACAGTGTTGAAAAAGTTTTGGTATCCTTCCTGTATTGTGGATTGGAGGGAGCTGAAAATTGAGCTTCAACTAAGCGCTAAATCTTTCACACAAACGATCTCCTATTCCATGGGCAAATAATCTTGTTCGGAAGTTTGTACAATGCCACCGTCCCCGGTACTCTATGCATTGCAAAGAGCGATGCTCGCTCCTGAACGACCGATAAAAGCTAAATTATCGCAAACATCATCAGACATTAGCTTGACGTCCAAGTGCCCTCGCAGGACCGATCATGGGAAGGCAATGAGCTTTCGGCGTTTGGCTGTAGTGACATGCGTTCTGTGTCATTGCACCACGTTCGATCCACAATGTGAAAGCAAAATTTGCTAGAAAGTAAATTTGTTTTCCAACGTTCAAAAGTATGATAGTGTGAAGGATGTGAAAAAGTACTGAACAACAGTTCGGTACCAAGATCCCGGCGCTCACCCGCGCCTCGTCTTGTGCTACTCGATTCGTTCGCAGCTCTCTCCCGGGAGTGCAATAAATAATCGTGAATGGGTTTTCGTTCCGTGCACACACACATACATTTAAAGCTTGCCTTAATACGCCAATTGTATACGATGAAATATGTTTCCCGTCAAACTTTCACATCAACCCACACCGTAAACCGGCACAGCGTGCAAGCATTTTTGGAGCGGAAAGCAGACGTAAGCTCTACCGGCTAGGGATTGGAGGCTGTTTTAAGATTGACGCCTCTCTCGCCTCGCGTATTCCACATCGAACCGACCGGTTCGATAAGACTTTGGAGGTGATAAAATCTTAACCCAGGGACAAAAAATATCACCCTGTATTGTAGAAGCGTTTCGGTTTTGGAGACCAATAAACAAGGATAGGAAAACAAATTAAAACAGAAACGATGCATTCGCACTCTCAGCAAATATATTTGTGGCGCTATTTTCACCAGACTAAGAAGCAGAAATACCAATGGCTACGAGAGGCGTAAACTCACACAGAAACAAGACGGAAAAGAAAGGGAAAAAAATCTCTAAAGGGAAGATGTTCCAGCATTAAGCGAGCATGGTAGGGAAGAGAGCTGTTCCAGAACATGTCCGTTTAGCGCTCAGCGAAATAGCATTGGAATTTTTATTACATCCGTTGATAAAGTTTTATCAGCAGCAGTGCCTACCGATACAGCAAGAGAGCGAGATAATGGGAAAAAGGAGAGAGGCGACTGGAATGCACTTACAGCTAATAGTTTCCCGCTTGGGGGGAAATAAATTGGTGTCGGGGACATGTGAGGGAAAAGCTTTTTTGGAAAATAAGCGAATGGATAAAGTAATATGAACAAGTGGGAAATAATTGATTTTGCTGGAAGATTCTCGAGCAGCGGCACATCTTGCAGAAAATATAGATCACATGAGATGGAATGCTGCGGTACATGAGTGGTGAAAAATTGGCTTTCTTGCGCGGGGCAGGAAACAGTAATAAGCTATTTTGAGCGCGTAAACCACAATCTAGGCAAGCGGGTGTCATGGGTTTATCTGTTGCTGATAACTCACCATAAATAATTAAATATAAAGCACATTTACCGGGATTTTACTTGGTCTTTTCGGCTTCTGATTCAACTTGAAAAATGTTTCCAAAGTAATTTTTATTCTCAAAATCCAATCTAAACTGTATGTGTGTGTATGGTTATAGTACGGTGTTTTAGAACAAGAAATTAAATCCTGGATGTTATACATACGTACAACAAAATACACACATATTAGTAGGCATACACTTTTCACCGGCAGCTTAAAGAGTAATCATATTTTGAGGCTTGCATGAACAGAATGTGTCAGTGATGTAACATTTTTGGAATTTAACATATGAAAGATAAGGACATGAAAATAATTATCAAGAGAAGAAGTTGAAATAGAAGTAAGAGTCCCTTAGGTACAAAAAAATCTTGATACTGGTGGCACGGGAGAGAATTTGTCCGAATATTTTTTTGTTGAAAAAGGTTAAAACTTATCATTTTTTACAAGTTCCGAGTAGTGATGGGCAAAATAGCTCCGGAGCCAGCTCAAACCAACTCCAGACAATTTCGGAGCTGGCTCCGGAGCTGGCTATGCTCCAACGGCTCCGGAGCCAGCTCCGCACTCACGACTCCGAAGCTTGCTCCGCACTAACGGCTCCGGAACCGGCTTCGAACCAATGCCTCGAGTTTACCAACGGAGCCGGGAGGCTTTGAACATATTTCCTAGTAGAATATGCCGCCTTAAAACGCGGCTATTCTATTTCACATGACATGCGACTTGTGTAATGTAATGCAAGTTTTAAAAGTTATGAACCAAATAGGAGCTATTTGTACGCGTTTCGGCTGCATCCACGGCTCGGTAGCAGACTCCGCACCCACGGCTCGGGGAGCAAACTGTGCACCCACAGCTCCGGAGTCGGTTTTAACATAGCGGACCAAAAATGAACTTTTTCAATGAGGTTTAATCTACAAAATTTATAAATGGCCGAGTAATTCATGTTAAATGAAATCAAAATTATCAAAACAAAAATGATAAGTTTTGAACATTGTTAAGAAATACGGGACAAAGAAATGCTACACAACGTCATGCCTGTCAATACTGCAATCGCATCGGGTGTTAACTTTAATACTTGCGAAAAGATATATTCGTTTTTTTACGCTATTGTAATGCTAATATGTTGAGCGTACATACGGTACATACTGTACATGAACTGAGGTGGAATAACACTTTG
Source organism: Anopheles arabiensis (assembly GCF_016920715.1). Taxonomy (NCBI): domain Eukaryota; kingdom Metazoa; phylum Arthropoda; class Insecta; order Diptera; family Culicidae; genus Anopheles; species Anopheles arabiensis. The sequence goes on from NC_053518.1 coordinate 38,764,190, forward strand.
TTCGAAGCGGACACTTGATCGTCCAGGCGATCATAGAAACCTTTAGGAGGTTTCCCTTACTGGAAACGTTGGAGTTTAGAGGCCTTACCTTGGGTAGGGGGACATAACTAAACTCTTTAAATGAGAAGTCGATAGATGTTGGATGGGCATAGTCCTATCCTGACAGTCCGAACGAATCTGACCTGCCACGGTTGGAATTGGTTTTATTTATACTCAATAAGTTTCGTACATTTGGTTTTGGAATGTGTTTTTGTCCAAATTAAAGGTTTTTGATATGAGGTGCAATTTATACATTGTATCGGAGTGAGGTGTCTGTCAATATGTGGCTATGCTGCATTTTTAGTGTTTTTACGAAGGTTCTGGAAAGTATAAACTGTTCTAGCTTAAGAACGAGTGCATCCGTCGATCATTGCCTACATTGCGCTTTTAGCAATAAATTACTATGCGTTCTCTGTTTGTCTACTTTGCTGTAGTAACGCTTGAAATGCTTATGTTGCGCGTTTCGGTTGTTTTCTATAAATGTGTCTCAATGGTTTTTTCTATGGAAGGTATGGTTTGGGTATGTTGCTATGGTGTGGATTGATTTGCTGATGTAATATAATGAATGTGTTGCAATAGTTTGATTTGGCTTTCCGAAGTGTGTTACAATGTGTCTATAGCTGATAGTGTGGTTTACAATAAGTTCTAATTAGCAGATATGCTACACTATCATACAATGCTGTCTCTTTTGAACCGTTAGTCCTGAGCTGATGGTTCGGAACCGGTCTGATGCTGATGATTCGACGACGGCTCCGGAGCGCTCCGTTGTAACGGAAACGGCTCCGGAGCCGTGGGTGTGGAGTCTACTCCGGAGCCGTGGGTGCTAAGTTGAGAAACTCCTGTAAATAGTTCCGATTTTTTCATTACCTATAAAATATTTATTACATATTATGCCACATGTTATGTGAAAAAGAATGCCACTTTTTAAGGCGACATGTTCTGCTAGAAAATATCTGTAAAACCACCCGGCTCCAGAGCCGTGGGTGCGGAGCCGGCTCCGGGAAAAAGTTGGAGCCGGCTCCGAAGCCGTTGGAGTGCTCCAAAACTCTCATCACTGGTTCCAAGACAACTATTCCATGAGACTTTGCGGCGTGTGTACGAGCTGTGTAAAAGGATGTACTAGGTGATAAATATTAAGCCTGGAAGCTGAAAAGTTAATCAGTTTTAATGTGTTGATTAACTGATCGATGTATAATATAGCTATCGAAATGTAATACGGCCTCCACTCGTGTTAATGTGGAACTTATTAGAAGCTCTAAGAACTTTCTTAACGCGTACAGTACTCATTTCATTTCATTTTTCGTGTTTGCCTCATCTTGCATCTAATGTTACTATTTGGTACAGTTTTACTAATTCGTTTATTATGTTGGCTGTTACTTCAAGGGACGGAATAAAATGCCTGAATGAATGGACTAAACTACTTCCCAACTTCACCTAACCACAAATATTCATGGAGTACAGTAAAATGTACAGCCTAATTGAGCAATTATGAAAAGCAACACCATAAGGAATTGAATCGTTTACGGTTTAAGTAAACCTCCCAGTAATAACCGCAACATGAAGTAAAGGTGGCAAATGTCTGCTGCTGTGTGTCTACTGTTCGCACCGAACGTCTTTGGTCTATTGTCGCCACCCTGTCTGACGCAAGGAGGTAGTAAAAGATTCACACTTCATTGCTTGTGTTACGCTACAATTTTCTGCTGCTACTGTTTAGCACGGAAAGCTCATAAGCGTGAGGCGTGAGCTTAAGCTTGGCTGGAGAAAGAACCATGGGGTGGATAGACGCTTAGTGCTGAAAGATTTGTTTCTACAAAAATCACGACACCCTGTGCCTAGGCGCTGGTCCGAGCAGTTGAAGCAGCAATGGCGGATAGAAGCGTTATTAATGCGCACCGCCTTCGTCTTGGTGTGGTTCTCTTCTGTTTTAGTGTCGCAGCAGGACGTACCATTGCTTTGCACGCCCATGCTCCGTTGCATTTTCTGCCCTATGTTGGTGATGAGCATAAATGCCAATGTAAATAAAATATATTATGCCATCTGAATCAGAATTAATCGACGAACAATTTGTGAGGCTCGTTCTCTTCCACACCCGAAACATAATGAAGCATGGTTATCGGTTCTGCTTCTCTTGAAATGGACGCGGAACATGTTTCTGTTCTACTCGCCTGTGGATTCGGTGCGCGGTTACATTGCCAGGTGGGGATATTTAATTAAATGATTATAATACGCCGTCATTATTACTTAATTAATGGCAACCGATTTTGCAACGGTTTGCAATACGGCACTGTGCTCTGCCATTAGTTGCCCACAAGCGTCTGATGGATGATGATGGCAAGGATTGAGGTTAAATACAAAGCTGCCTGAGGTTAAAACCTGTGCTGAAGCGTTAAACAAACGCCTCGCAGGGTCGATATGACGTAAGCAACAGCAGCATAAAGCATAAGCGTAAGAAGCGTTGAAAGTGGTTATAACGAATCACTTTAATTTATTGTTGTGTACAGACCGCTACCTCATCCTGTGAGCTCACCGTATGACAGCGGGGTTGTCAGCGGGTGACATCGGCAGTGAGGATCGCGGCAGTGAGGATTGCTTTGCTTGTATTGTGAGTTTTTCCGTTGTATCCGCGAATCCATGTAAACATTCTAAAGAGAAGTAAAATACAAGTATTTTGTTTATGGCGTATATGCATGTACGTTCCATTTGTGCGGAAACAACAGTTATAACACGTGTATATCAATTAAGCATGGTTATTATTACGTCAAATACTTAGGACTGACTATCCTACTATGGTAACAATAAGTCACTGAAAGAAAAGCTCACTTCAATAGTGGGTACTGGCAGGCCTTGACCGACAGCGGTTGTTGTGCCAAAGAAGAAGAAGAAGAAGATTCTTACGTCAAAATTTTTCGTATTTTTTTAAACAGTTGATTTTTTTAGACAGTCTTTGTTAGAGACTGAATTGATTTATTTTGAACTATTTCAAAAAATCATAGTTACGAGAAATTTATTGTTAATTGTTGCGTATGATATAACTGATAGAACATTCTCGCAATTTACCTAAGTCATTTAATTTTGTACTTGAGCGTCATTAGAAACTATAAAAAAATGTTTTTGGCTTCACTCCTAATTTTATCTTTCGGAATGAAGTTGTATTAAAATTATAATCTTTTTTTTCTTTGTCATCAATTGTAATTGCTTTTAAATCAATCAACAAATTAATATGGAAAGGTAAATATTTGATAACATTAAGCTATGGATTAAATTGCTTACTTGCATAATCTTTCCTTGTAATCCAATTCTTACGCTCAACCAATTTCAGCTCGAATGTTTCGTACCTGAAGCAAAGGGACGCTAATCTTGACCATAAAGAAACGATCACGCCATGCATATCGCACGACAGTTTCCATATCAAGAGTCACTCAAAAGTTTACCCTTAATTCCTGGTGTCCTTTCGTCCCCGGGTCTGTGTATCTGTGTATTTCCTTCACGTTTTATTTTTGTCACTCCACTCATTTCTGTTTTTTGAAGGAAATTCGATTTGCAGCAACGGAAAATCGTTATCAAAATAATTAAACTAAACCATCGTTTCTGTCATCGTCACCGAACGGGCTGAAAGATTTTTGGCGACGGCTGTTGATTTACAATTTCAACTTAGCCATTCTTGGCCGATCCGGTGGAGTTAGCCGGTTTAAAAAAAAAAGAAGGATGGAAACCCATCGAGCGTCAACGGCATGGAAACAGATACTTTCAGTTCAAGCCAGTTCGAAGCTAAAGCGTGCGATGGAACGGATTCGTCCACGGTGGGATGGGTTGAGCCGATTATTGAAAGATTCGATTTCCAACGGCCGATGGCAGTACATCTGCTGTTGCGTTTAAGTTGGGTTCGTTGTTGTCTTCAGTTGTTGTTTTAAAGGATGTACTTTGATATTTTGAACATCGACAACACTTGAACGAATTATGTAGGAGCTGGTCAATGCTGTTTCCTTTCGCAGATGCTGAATAGAAACTAATTAGCATTCCTTTTAGAAGCACTGACAACGAACCATGCTGAATCAACCGGTACTACTTAAATACGAGACAGTTTGACATATTGAATTTTGTGAAATTTCGCGCCAACATATGCCAATCGCAAACTTAATCTAAAAAGCACATAAATGCTTCATTGAAAGCAGTAGTACCCTTGCTAAATCAGTTGTAAGCTCAACCATGAATAGATGTGCTTGTGAGAGAGTGTTTTTATTCATTTTCACGTTCTCCCAGCATATGATTTTAATTATCTACGTACAAATTAATAGTTAATGAAGTAATTAACATTTTAAATCAGTTTTCTAATTACCATTGGGTGAACGACACTTTTCTTCCCTCAATCTCTCAAACTTGCCACGCATGTGTAACAGAATCTAAAACGAACTATGCCAACGAAGAACAATGGACGCGTTCATAAAAAATCGGTGGAGTGATCGGGACCAAACGAGCGATGTTAGAAATGCCCCAATGGTGTGTCACTGGCGTTTTAATTACTTTCTAAGTTTGTGTGAAGGTATGCTTGTCTTATTTGTCTATTATACGTGTTGGAATCTCGCGTTCCAACTACCTGTCATAAACGGGACGTTTTAAAACGAGCGACCAGTACACGAACAAGGCACGAAGCGTAACAGAAAAAAAAGCGTTAAAAAGGGCCGCAAGATAGGAACAAGCCCTTTTCTAAACCAATCGCGGAAAAACGGACAAATTTTTTGGCGCGTAATAAGAAAATAAATCGTTATTGGCAAGAGATTTCATCCGCTTTGGTTTTAGTTCCCAACATTCCAAAAAATTTGGTTCGATAAATCCAAATACATTTTGGTTCGATAAATCCAAAATAAACGATTTCGTGTACGGCATTCCTCGTTCGTCGTGTAGTTTCGCGAGTCGGAAAAATAAATCACGCGCGGTGTGTGTCGAAGTGCCTGTGACCAAAAAGTGCAATGGAGCAGCAGCAATTGCGTGGTATGCCAAGGGCAGAGCCGGCTACCGCAGGGACTGTCCAAGGGACAGAACGTGTCAACGTGTACACTAGCCCCCGCGGAGCATCGTCCACCCCAGGAGCATTGCGCGAGACTCTCTCCCCGTCGGAAGGTTCCACTGTGGAATATGTGTACGAGTGGGCAGCAAGTAAGGCGGAAAAATTGCAGCAGTACCAGCCAACCTCGTTCGAAGATGACGCCCGGAGGCGCGTTCCTCAAGAAGGAAGTAAGACCCCTCAACAAGGAGCGTCGAGTAAGACAGGTGAGGCAAGTGGTAACGGTCCGGCAAATCCAGATCGCGACGAGGAAGAGACGCTGTCAGCGTCTGAAAGTGCACGATGGGAAAGTGAGGAGCGGCACAGACGGCGTATTGTGCTTGAACGCGAGCTGCTAAAGCTCGATATTGCGGAAGCGCAAACTGGCGAGACCGCCATCGCGCATCCCCCGAACACTTTTGGACGAAAAGAGAAAGAGTTTCAAGAGTGGGTCCGCGACATGGAGAATTCCATGCGCCAGCCCGTTCGCGACAAGGATGGCCGTTCGCGGGGTCAACATCCTGTGGTTCAACACCCCGACGCGAGAATCACACGCACACTAAATCCTCACACGATACAATATGGCCACGGCATGTACACAACACAACAGGATGCAGGGTACGCGACACACATGCACCATGCAGGATACGCGACGCATCCGCGAGACGTTGCATCGTTTGGGTACGAGACACAACCGAACGTGACACAGTACGGGTACACTACACATCAAGCGTACGCGAACCGCCCGGAAAATTCACAGCACTTTGGGAATACGGAGCACTTGGGACACACAACACTGCACAACACACGGCCGCAGATACACGGCACTTTCTTGAGCCAGAGCCAGATCGCAGCACGCCAACCTGTACCTCGAGATTTGCCAACCTTCTCTGGGAATGTGGATGATTGGGCGGTATTTATCACCGCGTATGAACGCACTACCGCTGCTTGTGGCTATTCGGATGACGAGAACGTGACCCGGCTGCAACACGCGTTAAACGGGCCCGCGTTGGAGGCGGTTGGACACCTCTTATCTTTCCCGGACGGGTTGAACGAAGCGATCGAGACCCTCAAGTCTCGCTATGGAAGGCCCGACTTGATAGTTGAGTCCGTTATACGGAAAATAAGGTGTATGGCCGCTCCTAAGACAAACGATTTGCCCAGCTTGGTGGAGTTTGGGTTCGCTGTGAAACGTTTGCTCGGAGCAGTTAAGGTGTCGGGGCTGCGTGCCTATATGTACGACGTCACGTTGCTGAAGGAACTTGTGAAGAAGCTGCCACCGGTCATCTGTATCGATTGGGCGAGGACCACAAGAAGGATGCGTGAGGTAACGTTGATGGAGTTTGGACGGTGGACTGGTGAGCTGGCGAGCGATTTGTGCCGTGTCATTGATATGACGCCCGTCCTGGGGGGACACGATGCGGCACCTCGACATCCTGACCCGCTCCCAAAACGACAGCAGTTCCAACCCCAACCGTTCCAGAATCGTCGAAGTCCGCCTGATCGATTCCAGCCCTCTCGACCAATCCAGATGGAATCGAACGGCACGGGGCGAGCACATCCGGCCTACTGCAACGTGACAGTCCTGCAAGAGATGAACGTTAGTGACCGGACGCCAGAGATCGACATACCTGTGTCGATGCCAGCGTGCGTCGTCTGCGGTGAGAGCTGCGGATCACTGTCACAGTGCGAGAAGTTCCTGGGAACTACAGTAGCAGCAAGGAGAGCATTTGTGAACGAGCGAAGGATGTGCAGGAAATGCCTCGGTTACCACGCTGGCAAATGCCGTGCTCCACCGTGTGGAGTAGATGGATGCAGCGTTCAACATCACGAGCTGTTGCACGCGGAGGACACATCATCCGGTATCAGCCGCCACCAGGATCAACAAACTGAGCCAACAGGTAACAACCCGGGGTCTTTCGCTAACGTTCTAACCCATGCAGGAACAAATGATGGAGCGATCCTCAAATACGTGCCGGTGTCTCTTCATGGACCAGCTGGACGTGTAGATACATACGCCTTTCTTGATGATGGGTCTACATCGACACTCATGGATGAAGGACTGAGGGACGAACTTGGTCTAACTGGCACACCTCATCCGCTGAGTCTAAAATGGACGGGAGGAGTGACCAGAGAAGAGGATGATTCGGAGAGGCTGCAAATACGTCTGTGCGGCTACGACGAGTCACCGACGGATGAATTGACACACGTGCACACCGTGAAGCAACTCGCGCTACCAGCACAGTCAGTCGACGTGGTTCAACTGGCCACCAAGTACCCCCACCTGAGGGGACTACCTGTGAGGCCATATTCGCGGGCTGTGCCGCGCATACTCATCGGAGCAGATAACTGCCATTTGGGACAACCGTTGAAGACCGTGAAGGGCAAACACGGTGAACCGGTCGCTTGGAACACCAGCTTGGGTTGGGTCATTTACGGTCCTTGCGTTGGTCGAGACGATCAACATGCCACCTCCATGAAGACACCCACCTGCAGCAAGCAACGGACCACCATGCCGAAAGCTGGACAACAGTGGGACACCAAGCGACAAAGCGCTCGACCGAAGATCGATCTTTCCGTCGACCCGGGAACGCCTTGCAAGGCTGCGGTGACGCAGCGGTATGTATGTCTAAAAAGAAATAACATATTTAATCCCGTTGTAGACGACCGAGCTTATGGAAATGTAAAGGCACACTTAGCTGAAGAACGCCGCGGAAGAGTGGGCAACAATGCTTCGACCGATCGTCGGTTCTATCCGGTGACAAAATGGTCCGATCCTTCCGTGAAACACGAGAAACCGCAAGACGAGGCGCCCGTGGAGCGATCTAGTAAACCAGCTAATAAGTGTAGCTTCTATCCGTTGGGGGACCACCGCATAGCAACTGCGAGGAAACTGCCAAACACTCTGCTAGGAAGGGCTGTAAAACGATCCACCGTCTCGGCAATCGTGTGCACATTTGTCCGGTGCACAAGTTACAGGCTTGTAATAACTTACGCAATGATTTTAGGCACAGGGAAATAATTGTTCGGAAAACAGCACGGGATCAAAGCATACCACGAGGTAGTTTGCAATAAGGAGAACGAGACGTAAACAAATGCACGCGTTTTATGACAGGTCGAGCAAGGAAGTGAAGCCACAGCTAAAATGACGCGAGGTGATTAAAGGCAGATAAGCTGTGGTACACTTGGGGGGACAATGTTGGAATCTCGCGTTCCAACTACCTGTCATAAACGGGACGTTTTAAAACGAGCGACCAGTACACGAACAAGGCACGAAGCGTAACAGAAAAAAAAGCGTTAAAAAGGGCCGCAAGATAGGAACAAGCCCTTTTCTAAACCAATCGCGGAAAAACGGACAAATTTTTTGGCGCGTAATAAGAAAATAAATCGTTATTGGCAAGAGATTTCATCCGCTTTGGTTTTAGTTCCCAACAATACGCTTTCTGTTGAGAGAAAACTGTGTTACCAAGGAACTGTATGTGTTTGCACTAGCTTTAGTTTTCCTGATTAGCATATCAACGAACCATTCGTTGACAAAGGAACGTGTGCTTTTTAGGATAAGCGCGAATTTCAATTCTCAGGTGGTAGGTAAGCGGAAAAGAGCACGTAAAAGCTGATGAATAAGGAAACCGTGTCACTGAGAATCCTGCTATCCGTGATATGATGAGAATAGGAAGGAGAGTCAATCTGTGCCTGTGTGTGATAAAAAAGTGATATCGTTAGCACTTTACCATACGGGCGTCGTTAACATTGTGTGTATTTAAATTTGTAAGATAAATACATACTGCTCAGATGGCATTTTGGTCACGATAAAAGGACAATTATCTAACCATTCGGTAAATATTGAGTCCAAAGGTCGCCTATTAATACTTGATGCATTGTCCCTTGCTATTGGTTAGAAGGTAAGACTTACATTATTGTAGATGAAAACGAACGTTTTGTGTTATTTTTGGAGGTATACAATTCGCCTGCATACATAATATGATATGTGCTTTCCAAGTTTTCCATAAAAACAAATAACTGAACAACTCATTGAAGGCAAAGAAAGATTTGCGATGACATTCCGATAAACATTTGCTCGTTATTTCGAATTTATTCAAGAATTTATTTTTGTAAACTCTTGCAAGAGGTGCGTGTAGGTATGTTTATGTTTGTTACTCCTGCATATATGCCTTTAATTAAAATCGTACACACCTCTGCCACCTCGTGCCCAGTTTAAGCTGATTTGAACAAACGTGGAAGTGAAAGAAATACCGCTTGGGAATGGAAGCAAAACCAGGGTTGCGAACGGAAACAAACCCGACGGGCATTACTAATTCCATCGTCACATCGTCTCTTTCGTTTTGAGTGGAAGGTAAATCCTTGTCCGCTCCAGGGGCTATCATTCTTTTGCCTCCTTTCGGAGATGGGTTCGCATGGATCTGAGGGAGTTCATACAGGTTTCGTAATTATAAACATTTCGTAGTTCAAAAATGGACCCGCTCAGAAATATGGCAGACAGATGCTAACCCAAGTCATGCAACGTCTGCTTCCGAAGATGGTTATGAAGTTTTTGTCCGTTTCGTTTTATTCACCGTGATACGAGCAGACCCCAATGAACGACGCAACGTATCGCTTGAGACTATAACGTTTAGTTTACTAAACCGAGCTGAGATTTTGCCTAGGACAAGAATGTTATTTCCTTCGATTCGTTCATGGCATCATTCAAAGCGGTACCAGTTGGCATGAGTGCGCGTGTTTGGTGCTTGGCAAATTTGAATCCCCGAATCAAGCGGAGGCCATTCTTGACCATGAAAACCATAAGCGTGTTCGTGTGCTCGAAGCGGAAGTTGTAGCGAGGCAACCGGTTTCTTAATTCGGAACCGAGTTCCAGTGTACTACGTGGACAATTCTTGCGCAACCGGCACTGGTAGGAAGTAGGATTCTGCAACGAACTTCCAAAGATTACAAGTGGTACAAGAACTGGTACAACTACTCTAATGACAGCCAAATGCACAACTTTTGATGACAAGATGTTATAGCGTAAGTGGATGTGACGATTATACTACGGGAAGTATATGGAATTGATACTGCTAGGGTAGGTACGATGCTGAGCAGCCTGATCCATTTTGAATAGAACCCACGGTTTTTAGAACACCAAACCGAAACACCGGTTTATGATGTTCCGAGGTGTAATAAAGATCAAAATGAAATTTCTGGTACCCAACCCAGAAGCAACGCAAGAGATAGGGTAGGGTCGAAATATCTGGTATACGTCTATCCAAACGCCTTTGAGTTTTGCTTTGAACCTTTGCCCCAACCATTTCAAAACATCAAGACTCGACATTACTCTCGGAAATGATTTGTTTGATTTCTTAACGGTGGATGGGTTTGCAGTTAACGAGCAGAACACGATCGAGGATATTTGCGGCAGCACTCGATGTGTGTATGCCTGTACACACACAAACATGCTCTGAGGTGGTGTACTTGCAGATTCCTTAAATCAGCTGAAAATGCAATTCAAAGTACACGATTGCAAACAGGTTCACTGATCAAATGAAATATGACGGTGGCAGTAAAGATGAGGGAATGTAGCAAACTAATTATGATGTAAGGTTGCAGGATAGCTTTCACCAGTGCAGGAACACGACTCCGTCGAGGAAAGTTATTACATTCAGTTTAATTAAAATATGCGTCCATCTTCCATATGAGCGGAGATGTTTGTATACGTACCGTGAGCCTCATTCCTTTGGAAGCAAGCACCAACGCATTCAGTTTCCAGCAATCTAAAGCCGGTGACGCTACCCCTTGAACTACGTGGCTATATATGCACAAAACTAAAATTACAGCCAAAAGTACCATCAGTGGACTTTGCTTCAACGATGTCATCCTTTTTATTTAAGCTGATACTTAATTCTTTAGTTACCATTTTTTCCAAGCTTTGCTTTCTGGCGTGAGCATCTTCTCAGAATTGAAGTGTGCAAATAAGAAAATTGGATATTTACAGAGGGGAGCTTAAGAAAATGCTCTGCAGCTGTACTACAGCAACTTTTCGAGCTTCTTTCGCTCTGACATATTGCTACAGCCAATTTGGGCATAGATTGTGAGGATGTTTGCTTTACTTTCAACTCGAATGCTTGGAACAATCTGAAACATACCACTACAATACTGGTACATAATTAATACAACCTGTGTATTAATGTGCTGTGTACTGAGTGTGTGCTTCCTTGCGAACGGAATATGCTTTGTATATCCTTTTCCCTCTACACAAGATTGCTTACATTATCTCCCTTTGCTTTGAAAAGCGCTGCAGAACGGACTGTGCATTAACGACCAGAACTGCGTGTAAACGCGCGTAGCATCTTCGAGTCTGCCTGTTGCGTTGGGCGATGAAAATTTCTGGCATCTAGGAAGCTTGTAGTGTGTTAATATAATTCACATGTCAGGTTTTCCATCCCTGGTGCTTTGCTCTTATAAATACCGGCTTCTCCACGTACTGCCTTGCCTTGTTGGAAGTTAATTGGATGGGTTTAGCGTGAGCACTCCGGTTTCTGTACTGGGTGTTTTGAGCAAAACTGATCATACAGTGCTAGAGCGTGTGTGTGGATGTAGGTATTAGTGTTTGTGTTGGTATGGAAAACTAAAATATCAGGAGTAATTTTATTCCAATCCATTCTGAAAAAGCGTGCTTGACGAATAGCGCACTTGGTTTGTGAGGATGTATACCTGACTACCACTCGAGATGGGTGTAGAGATGATATTGATTTGCCGTCACGCGAAAACGAAAAAAGCCTTTTTTATCTTTTATGCTGATAAATTTAGTTATAACTGCGCGTCAAAATGTGACGAATAATTTTCGTGCAATTTTTTGGGAATGCAAACGAAGGTAAAGTAATCATAAATTTTCCCTCAGGATAATATGTGTTAAGCTCAGGTGAAAAGGCATTTTTTTTGTTTTTAGTTGTTTTCGTGTTGTTTCAACTCGTTTGTCATAAATGCATGTTTGGAACCACTCTTTTGTTTTATTTCTAGCATTTATTTATTCGTATTTTGTACTATTTAAAATTAAATTATTGTAACTGCCATATTTTCATACAATTATTCGATCTGCATTCTCTAAGGCAAAATTTTTATATTATTAGATTTATAAATTTGCTCAAGACACAACAGATACATTAATTTTGAGTAAAGATCTCCTACTTTGATCATTTTTCAAACAAGAAAAATTTCTTTTAGAGCAACTGTTGAAAATAAAATAGAGTAATTCAGAATCAATCAAAAGCATTGTAAACTTCACCAATCAGAGGATAGTTACATCAACTAGAGCAGGTCGCCGAAATAATTCATCGTTGATTACGTCAGATCCAAAAGGCTTCAAATAAATTGCATTTAGCGATGCAAAAGCCTTCAGCACAACCAAAGAAATAATTATTTCATTAGCATCAACAGCGGTTGGAAGATCAGCTGCTTTCATAACATCCTTCCCACCTCATGAAGTAAAATGATTCCACACTTCCTAGAAGCTATTACATCGCAAACAAATCAGCTAAGCGTGTTTGACGGTTGAAAAGACAAGATCGTTTAACAGGTTGTAAAGCTAAGATAAGACCTGGTTAATTATACGGTCATTAATTTGCGTCGTTCTATGCACGCACGCGAGCTCCAACACAAAGAAAATAGTTATAGGTCAAAACGCTTCACAAATTAAGATATTCACCCGTCACAAATCAAATACATCAAAACGGAGCCTTACTTGTCTCGGCCCGATTAGACAACATGTTTGGGTGGCCCATACAGGCAGGAATTCTCACCGGTCACACCCATTTCACGTTGCGTGAAATGAGAACTGTTACAGGATGTTGTTTATTACCAGTGAGCAGCTCGTGCTACGTTAATCCATTTTAGCCCATCCCTTTTCATAATTTACGCATGAATACCAATGCTCTGTACAACCACCACCAAAGAAACGAAGCGATGCTTGGCGTCCATTTTCGTTATTTCCTTTGCATTTATTCGAATCACTAGCAAATTGGTTAAATCAGCCAAGCTTAACCGAGAGCCGGCGGCACATTAAACCACTGGCTCTGGAATAGCGGCGAAGTGGATTGAAAAGCTACACTGATTGAAAAATCAGCTTGTTTGCTTCTGCGTGCACACCATGGTCATGGCCTTGAGCGACTTTCGTAAAGGAATTAATTTATAGAATTAATACTAATCTTAACGAGCACCCCACTCTTGCTGGTGAAAACGGCACCATTTCTTTAATATCGTGTCACCAGCTTGATTTCATTTATCGATTTACTCTTGTTTCGTGTTTGCGAAAGGAAGGTAAGCAGCAATACTACGGTTATTACCTGAAGGTTTTGATGATGGTGGAAACGCAATTGGACCGGTTTTGAAAGAAACTGTATTGCTAGCTGAGTGGCATTTGCGTTCGAGTTTTGCGTGGTGGTTGCACTTGCCTGCGATAGAGCTGGTGCCTCCTTGGTATCAAATCGAATCGTGTTTTATTGTTACCCGTTCTATTGCTTACTAGGGATAAAATACAAAAGGAAAAAAAGTCGGTGGAGCGTATTTCTCGTCATACTTGCGGGCGTGAGATAGTTTGTTAGCTCAGCGTAAGAAAGTTGCTCCGAAATTCAAATGAATTCGAAATAAATTGATTCAATCGCAAACGAAGAAAAGCTTTGTTTTATGTAGCAGTTGTGCCATTATCTCACAACAGCATTCATTGACGATTAGATTTCGCTAAATTTTTTTTCTAGCCTGCTTTATGTTTATAAGTTTTTCTGTTTATCAGAACTGAACAAAAAACCTTCTCGTTCGTTTGCATTTGTGGTCGGTGGAAAGTATTCACTGTGTAAGCATGTGGCCTACTTTTGAAATCGATTCGCTTGTTCAAAACTAGTTTATGCGTAGCGAAATGAAACGTTAAAGCTTAAGATACCAGCTTCTACGCTAGCAGAAACTGTTCTTTAAAGTAGCAAAAAAGAATTTCCTAGCAAACATTTCATCCAACTGATTCGCAGGATGTTTGCGTGCGAGATGTCTCAGCGTATGCCGTACCTCTTGGGTGGAGTGGAAAGTGCTTTCTTTTTTCTTCTGAGATAAATATTTGCATTTCTTTTTCTGCGGTAGTGTAAGGAATGCTTTTCCGAGGTTTCCGTTTTATGGCATTTTTCTTTCAGAAGTCAACGGATGATCTTTGCTCTTTCAGCATAATGTTTAAACACTGGATTAGTATTTCACTTTAAAATCTTCAAATTTCAAAGAAACGTCTGGCTACATACAAAGTTTATAATTTTCAGTTACTGCGTACCGTTTATGCGAATGATGTTCAATGCAGAAAGGAAAAGGTGATCTACACAAGGTATGTTTGTTGTTCACGGCTCGTCAAGAAACTTCAAGTGGTCAAATGGTAACGGTTGATGTTAGTGAGATAGATAATGTTTTATTCGATAAAGCTTTCAATTAGATAGCTTGTTTGGTTAGGCGCGAGATTGGAATGATAAACTTTGAGGGGTGTTAACGAGTGTCACGATGGTTGGTCCAATCCATTGTTCCTAAATTTGTTACAGTACCCGAGAGTGAAAAATAACCATCTAAACATGTAATTGTGCTTTTACAAACAGTTGGTTTGATGTCAATAATATTCAAATAATAAACTGTGTTTAAGATGAAATCGAAGTTTATATTCATCAAACATCGAAAATGTGCCCAGGCTCCGAAAAGTGAAAATCATTTTTCTTTTCTTACTAAAAATTAGCAAGTATAGAAAAAGGTATGTTACCTTCGCTCATACATTTACAAACAAACCCACCTACACATAACAGGTTGGCTGATAAGTCCCTGGTCTAACAAAGAAAAACACATTTTTTGTCAAAATTCGTTTTTATTATTCAACATAGTTCCCTTCAAGAGCGATACAACGATTATAACGACCTTCCAATTTTTTAATACCATTTTGGTAGTACTCCTTCGGTTTTGCCTCAAAATAGGCCTCAGTTTCAGCGACCACCTCTTCATTGCAGCCAAATTTTTCCCCTGCAAGCATCCTTTTGAGGTCTGAGAACAAGAAAAAGTCGCTGGGGGCCAGATCTGGAGAATACGGTGAGTGGGGAAGCAATTCGAAGCCCAGTTCATGAATTTTTGCCATCGTTCTCAATGACTTGTGGCACGGTGCGTTGTCTTGGTGGAACAACAAAATAACAAAAGTTGCTTGACAAAAGGCGCTCTGTCTCATAAACTCATTAACATACAGACGTCAAATTTTGACGCGACTTTTTTGAAGGTTGGAACTAAATAAAAAAATAATGCATTTAATACTAGCGGCGCCATCTATGTGTCAGACCGGGGACTTATCAGCCAACCTGTTATATCCACACAAACAGAGGAAAGTGACATGCGTCATGTTAAAACCGACGTACACGAATGCACTTATCCTAGTGGTTACTTATGAAAACGGTTTCAAGAGGAGAAAGGTACATACAAAGTGTATAAACATGACTTCTTGCTCTGGCCGGTCTTGTGTGGGTACGGGAAAACCAACGGCATTTGAGATAAAGTGAGGTATGCTTTTTACTGAGACTGAGGACTGAGGTATTTGTTCAAAGTTTCTTGTTTATATGCGCTTATCAGAGTCAATATAAAATGATATGAATTAATTGGCAAATATTTAGTAAAACATTGTTATGTGATTTTTTCCAAGATCGTGCCTCAATTTTAAAAAGATATAGAATAAAATACGATTGTTTTGAAAATGAGTCTTATGGTTGAAAGTGCCTAGGTTTGGGTTGAGGAACATTTCTAGATTTTTTTTATTTTTTTTTATCATAATAATAAACTGCTTTTTGTTTGTATTAGGACATTTTTTATCAGTCCAGTACGTTGTATTATAGTACTTACCCTCACCGTGCGTCTTTGCGCTGACGTTGAGAAAGTTGTGATTGATTTCCACATTGTCGTCGATGTCCACCTCATAGATAGCCTTCTCGAAATAGAGTGGGTATTCGTTTTTGTCCCCGACCCCTGTTTTGATGAATTTAGAAACTGAAAGAAAAGCAAAACACACACAATGTACTTTTTATTTGGTTGTTTAAAGTGGTGCACTTAAACTGTGAGCCTAAAATACAGGTACCGATGCATTCTCACAGAAAAGTGCTATAATAAGAGATTCTATCAGAAAATAGCAAACTAAACGGAAAAGGAAAGAATGTTTAAATTATGTTCCTGATGTAGAGTTCCATCCAGTATCTAAACAGTAGTCGCACAGGTCACTCATGCAACCGGTTATGGACCGGACGCTCCCGAGCATCAGTGACCATTAATTGAGAACAAGTTACGATAAATTTCGATTTTCCTGCTTCCATTACGGTCTTCAACCACGGTGATAACAATGCAAAGTTACACAACGTATAAAAAGTGGATAGACAAAGATGTCGCATCAGCCCCGGCAAAGAAGGGAAAATGCATCAGAAAAAAATGCTCAAAGTAGAAATGGAAAAAACCACATACATTGTTCACTAGTTACCAAAACCCTTTCCGACCTAGCCTACCCACCTCCCAACCAATCCAGTGGCTCTCTTCGGTTTTCGGAGGAAATGCTTTATAAGACCTCGATTTTAGATTTTCTCTTGTAGTGATTTGGAGAGGCAGAAAGCCAAAAGGATGTATGTTTGTCTGTATGCGTGTGAATGTGTTGGCGTCCTGAACAAATCTGGAATCCAAACATGGAACCGTGAGCGAATGGTGATTCGCGCGTTCCGACTGAGCTTGTGATTTGGTGCAATTGCAATCGCCGCACGGAAGCACCACGGTACCATGACACACAAGGTTGTGTTTGACCTCCCGCTGCCCTCCTCATGGACACTGTGTGCCGAGAAGTGCAGCCGCCAGCACCATTTGAAGCAATTTAAAATCCATTCTCTACTGGCATGATTTCTGACTTCGATTCGTACGTTCGTTCGTACGCTGGCCATGTACGCCACACGATACCATCAAGTGAAAAAATAGTACAAAGCAAAGCTCGACGGTAAGAAACCATCACCATTCGGGTTCAATTTGTAACATCTTGTTTTAGTTTTTCTTAAATTTTGATTTTGCGGATAATTAATGTACCATGTTTTTTTGCAACTTACTACAGTTTTAAAATTTAAGCTCAACATATCTTCTTCAACACCGTTTTTTGTTTGCTATCGGATTGTTATGCCAGAGCATCTTGAGGTCAGTTTTACGCAAAAAATACTACAAAAGTGATCGTGTGTAGAAGGATAAAACACATCTTGAGGAATTTCTTAATGTTTTGGTATTGATATATTGACATAATATATAGCTATGTTACACACATAGGGTGTAGTTCCAGCTAAACGGAAGCAAAGCAGACATCTACTTCCTCTCGCGAGAACCACACCACAAGATCATCATAGCACCCTCCCATGGTTCAGCACAGCGAAACATCGTAGAACACATTTTATGCTGAGCTAGCATAAAATGTGCCATGCCCGATGGAGCAGCGATCACCAGCATCTACCCGTAGACAACCGTCGTGGAGCATCCGCCCGAAGACAACCGTCGTGGATGTTTTACCCGAAGATGACATCGTGAAACATCGGCGCAATAGGCTTAGGCTCGAGCTAGTTAGAACTAAGGAGTTTAAGTCAGTTCAGAATTGTAACTCACCAGTGATAGACGCCTTAGGTTGATTAAGAAAAATAAATGTTTTTTTATAAGACTTAATATGTCCCTATATGTTTTGGTATACTTCAAACTGTTTTATAATCTGTTTTTTGTTATATTATTAAAATGAGAAGCCCACTTGATAGTGATTTTAACACTTTCTGTTTTAAAACGGATTGATTGATTTTTTAGAGTTTACAGACTTATAAAATCAAATATGAACTAAGGTAATAAATCTGGTTCACTAATACGTATTTTCATCATTCATAACATATCAATATAATTCTGCCCCGTGGTGCGGCCATCAGCTCGAACACCGTAAAATCATGCCAAGCATCTGGCAAATCTAATTATCTGGCAGTGTGTCTCAAAAATGTCGAAATAAGTCTCAAAAATCTTTATAGATCGGCTTGACCTCGTAGATTGCCAAAAAGAAGAAAAACAAGATGGATATTTTACATTTAATATATTAAAATTAAAACTATATTTTATTGTTTTTAAATCTTCTTAGCACATTTAAAAATATTCAAATTTCTGGTGGATATTATTTGGAAAATAAAAGTAAAAAAACAATTCAGAAAACCATGAGGATTTTTGCTACATCCACTTTTTTTATTCTTATTCTTTGGCACAACAACTGCTTTCGATCCAGGCGTGCCTGTACTCACTAGTGAAGTGAGCTTGGCTTTCAGTGACTTATGGATTACCATAGCAGGATAGTAAATTCTACGTATGGGGGCACGGTCTATTTGGAGCTTGAACTCATGACGGGCATGTTGTTAAGTCGTACGAGTTGATAAGTATACCACCAGACCGGCCCTTATGTATAACAAAAAAGGCATGAATTTCATAAGAATGTTGATATATCGGTCTTGAATGGAATTTGAAAGAGGAACATTTTGATTACAATATTATAATTAAAAGGAAAACATCAATCTGCCAAACATTTCCATTTCTTTTTCAACTTAAATTTCAACTCAAAATGCTTTCCAGAAACTAATGCTTTAACGAGTTTCTATTATCAAAAGAGGAAAAGGATTAGGATTTTATGCAGATGCTATCAAGCGAAATAAACCATTCTGTATGTTATTGATTCTTCGGTATCTCTTTTCTCGCTCTCACATATCGATCGATTGAACGGCGCAATGCCAACATCAAGGGCTATGTGGAGGATTGGTGAAATAGTTGCACCAATGCAAAGGTACGGTCTAAAATGCAATTTATTATTTCGTCAAATATGACTTCGTTTGCTGTGTGTCTGCTATTTTTCAATTCTTCTTTCAACTTGAACCCGAATGGCAGGTATGCACAAGTGCATCAACATTCGTGCTACATACCACCAACAAGCCAGGTGAAAATGGCAAAATTGAATAACTCGCTTTTTATCGCGGCAGCCAACGGCAAGCGAGGCGTTTGTATCGTGTGTCGTTTCTCTTATGCATGTGCGATGTGGAATGCTAGTTTTTTGCTAAAACCATACAAACGCTGACTGCATTATGGAGTCAATGTTGAAAGATTTGAATAAATAGCTCACTAAAGTGCAGTTAAAATAATTTAATGGCATGTTATATTCTTCAAAAGTTGCTTTGAGGCATGAACTTTGTACCTCAACGGAAAATAGTAATTTTTAGTTTATTTGTATTGAATGTTTCCTATATATTTGTTGTGCTATTTAAATAGTTTGATAGTTTTTATTCAATTTTTAATGAAGCTTTTTATCGAATAATTGTTAAATTTTGGTACAGAAATAATCTTTGTGAAATATCATTGCGTGTATAAATTATTATATGTTATATATATCCTTCTGCAAGCCATCTAACCGGAATCAATGCCAAGAGTGTAAAATAATTTCAATTGGCTTTTTCTTTTAGCTTAAGTTCCATCAAATAAATGGGTAAGAGCAAAAGGTGGCGATTGCATTTGCATAATTCCATGAACCATTCAACGACGTTGTGTAAGCAGGCACGAAACATTGAAGAACATTGTATTGCCAGTTGTTTGCATTGAACACAGGGTTATTAAATTTCCCACATTATCACTCCGCAAATAGAATCCATTTCCTTTTGCATCGATTTACTATGTTTGCTGTCCGCGATCAAACCGTTCGGGGGAATCAATACACCTATCACCCAGGCGCCTCCATGACACTAAAAATTAATGACAATCCATTGACAACGGTATTTGTCGCCATTGTATCGTTCATTGAGCACGAAATATGAGGGAAAAATATAAAACTGTCACAGGAACCATCTCCCATGTTTTCTGAGTTTCCAATCTAACCACTAATTGCAATGCCGGCCCCATCTATATCCTTTATTTCCTTCGCAATGTTCCAAGGATAGCTGTGCTAAATGCGTGATATGGCAGATAAAGTACCTCAATAGGCGGGTGGTCGCTGCACGTCAAATTAGATAAAAATAAAGCTTGGCCAGCAGGACGAATGATAGCGATTGTGTGCACCATGCTTGGCGACCACTCGAAACAATAACTTTTTATTAACGCGAAATAGAATCGTTTTAGACCATTCCTGGATGATGCTGCTATTGAACGGCGGGCAGTACACTTTCTGGTATGTTTTAAGTGATCTTGCTTGCCAGCATCCACTATCACTTTCTCTTTCTCTCTCTATCTCTATCTCTCTCTCACACACTTTTCTCTTTTTCTTTCTGTTTCTCTCTCTATCAATCCGTCTATTCAACGGTTCACCAATTATTGAAAATGGTTCCCTGGGTAGGCATAGACGATTGGCCGAAAATTCATCTCCTTCTCTTCATGCCACCAATGCAGAAACAAAACACGCCGATGGCGAGGCTAATTGATTTTGGGATGGAATAATATTTTGTTTTATGACCATCAAATAAAAACGAGCCCTCGTGGTTGTGTCTGTAACTTGTGATGTGATAGTCGGGTCTAGGAGTAAGACATCTGAAGAAGGACGGCAGAAGCTGGTGGTCACGCATTAACGCCTCAGCGGAAATAGTATGGTGGTGCCACGCATGAATCGATGAATCTACCACATATTTGTTTTTTTGTCTTTTGGAAGAGAAGCTTGAGAGAGCTGTTGGCGGGTGAGCTTTTATGTGTTATCAATAAACTTATTAACATCTTTATGATGGAACGATAAACATTCAGATAAAAGGCAGAATAAATGTTTGGGTTTTATGAATAAACTATTGGGGAATTAAAAAACTTAATAACTGATATAAATATCTGATATTGTTTTCTTTAATCTTCCAAGTTTTTTCAAATTTAGTTTTTTAAAGGACGAACTGTCCTTTACAAAATAGAAAAATGGAAGTTGTTTGGTACCGCATACGGTAGCATGTACTGGTGAGGAGAAGTGTAGAGGAACGAGAATTTTCGGCGTAAGTGTGAGCGTGTATTTGCACACGCTGCTTGAGCTGGGTGCGCGGCGCTCAGCGTTCAGTCGCGAATCGATACTGAATAAAGACACACGTGAACTGTACGATCAATATAAATTCCTCCGTGTACGGCAATTTGATCAATATAAAAATAATATCACAACGTAGTGCAAGTTTGCTAACGATCACGGGACAGAACAGAAGTTTTTTTGTATTAAGCTCTAATAGAAGCGTTCATTATCGTTCTCTCTATCTTGATATGATGGTTATAAATTTTAATAACATCTTATCTAGGAACTGAGTCCTAGACTCCGCATACCAGTCCGCCAATTGTTCACTAGTTTTCCATTTTTTCGTGATTTCAGCCACCGTCCAAGAGCCTCCAGCTTAAAAATAACAAAGCAATCGAGCACAATGCTCTCCTACACGACAGCTGGGATTAAGACATGATTCTTTATTTTTCTTAGCCGGAAACAACACACAGCTATAGCCAAAGATACATTTTCATTTTTGTTCGCTTAGCTCCAGAAAACAAAAAAAAATGCAACGTCGTGTCCAATGGAACAAATCGTTCAACAGAGGGAGAAAGAAAAGAAAAGTAAAATATTCTTAAGCTTTTTTCCACGCCTTAGCACTCCCTGGGATCCATGTTCGGGGGTTTCCGTGTTGGTCACGGTACACCGGGTGGTTGTTCAACCAGCGATGACATTTTTGTGCAATAAACAAACACTAAGTGGAATTAATTAAATAAAAAATTGCATCCATTTGTAGCAAGCGTGCACAGTTTCGTCCGGTGGAAACTTGGGATGGAGTTTTTGTGCTATCTTCAATCGATTTCCCGAAACTTGACCGTTGTGTTTTTTTTTTTCATTTTTTGTTGAACCAAGTTTCCCGATAGTGGTCCTCCATTTGTGTTATTGTAGAGTTTTCCGTCTTTATATTTCTTTATTAGCTACCGGAATGGTGGGATGGGTTTCTTTTACCTCGTCCAAGAGAAATGAGCATAGCCTTGAAGGACGAAAGAAGAGAAATGCGAGGCAGCCCCTGAGCCCTGGGGTTTGAAAGCATCCTTTACCATGTACGGGAAACAGTCAGCGAGAAAATATGTTGCCATTCTGGAAGTGTTTCCATCACTGGTCGTGAAATGGTACAAAGAAAATTGCGATGACGAAGCTACCAATTACCTTGGGTGTGAGTGCTTTTTGTGTTGATTCTTTGCCTTACAACCCTCTGCTCCATTTCAGTATAGAGCAAAGGAAGAATATATGTTCTCCTTCTGCTGGTGCAATTGGATTCAGATGCAATCATGTGCGAACGAAAAAAAAATGCTGGCGAATGCTTATATCTGGTTTGTGGAAAGATTGCTTTACCACAATCCTGGGTTTGATATTTTTGTGCTCAGACTCTCACACACACACACACACACACACACCCACAAATTCACTTTTTTACTGTAGTGTGACAAAGACAGACTGATGCTTCCCGGCATTTGTGCGGGCGGTTTTTGTTCACTGGCTCAGACGATTTTCTCCAAGTTTTGGTTGCTTTCATGTCACAGTTTTCAACCACACGGTCGGCATCAACGTTTGCATCCACATCGAGCCCTTTCGTTCACCGTAATGATGTCAGGCTAGGGTGAGAAGAAACATAAACGGGCAGCTCATCATTCCTCCTCGGAATGGGTAGTGATGAATGGGTGTACAGGATGAGAATCTAATTGATGATGGTGATTTATCTTTCGCTCGTAATTTCAATTTGGCTGTTGGTCTTTTTTTCTTTTCCGTTTTGCACAAATTGTTCTTGATTTGATGCAGTGTAGTGCCATCTCTTTTGACAGGCAGTTATTCGTTATTGGTGTTTGGGATTTGTCAGGTTGTGAGAGCTTTCTGGTTGATGGGTCATCACTTTCATTAGTAGATATAAAATTGTTTTACGCAAAAAATGGGTTAAGCGTTTTTACTATTTTTTAACTTCTACTTCTTACTTTCTGCTTACTTACTTACCTGTTTAAAAAGGTAAACTTTTTGGTTGTCAATTATTTTTAAATATCAATTAGTTGGTTTACAAACTTAACTTTGAAAAAAAAACTTTTGCATAACATAGTTCCTTTGGAAAATCCTTAAAGGTTTAATTTAAAACTAAAAAAGATAAAGATTCTTATTTCTTCTCGATCCAACGCCAATATAGACCAAAAGCTTGAGTGAATTCTTTCAGTCACATTAATTAAGCACAGGCACCATTTCAGTGGCATCGCACACTTTTAATTACCATTCGCTCGAGACATTTTATAACTAGTTGGTCCTCACGTAGACTACCACTCATCAACGCTGTTATGTTACGGCGATCGATTACGAACGAAGCCTCATTCGAGTGGTCTCGGGAACGATCTTACATACGGTTGCCCTGTACAACGAGTATTTGTCCCAGGTCAGATTACTGAAAACACCAAACTCAAGTGGAACAGATGGAAAGGAGGATTACTAATTAAAGCACCCGCATAATCTGGTTTCATTTTGATCGGTACAGAGGAATTCGTGAAAAAACGAGAATAGGGAAGACAATTATGTAGTTTGTCGAATGGCAAACAAAATCCAGCAGATCGTCAACCATGAAACGAAACAGCGAGTGAAAAGACACAGGCGACAGGCGGGCTTCGGGATGACGATCTGGTGTTAACTGCCCAGGGAGTAGGGATTTATTGAACGGCTATAGCAACAATACTGGGTCGTGGTTGTGGCTTCATTCTTCCTCATCTCCTTCGTCTACTTGCATCAGAACATTAAATGAGGGTCCATTGGTAGGCTACTTTCGAAATGCCATTAACGAAGCCGCTCCGAAGAATGTGGCTCGGCAATTTGCAACCGTGGATGGAGTTCCCTTGTGTGGCTTGGGTGACCGGATTTTTGAATACGACCCAGGGTCGAAATTTGCCCGAAAAGGTCGGCAAGGATCATTTGGGCTCTGATTTACCAGAGCGGTTACGGTCGTTTGTTATGCATGATGAAACCAATGTCGATGTGCGGTGTGGAAACTTTTTTTTGTTTGTGTGTGTGATATTTATCTTCTCCTTTTCTGTATCGACTTTAAAGCAATCAGTTTTATTTTGCTTTTGTTAGTGCTTGCCTGGGAGCCGAAACTGGATTATGTAAATAGATAAATTTCTGGGGCGGTGTTTACAGAGCCCAACATGTTTGACATAATAATAACGGTATGTGGTCCGGCCAAACCTGGGCAGGGACGGGATGCTAAGATATCCTGGAGGTGTGTGCCTTTGCTACACTAACGACCTTTGCATGTTATTTATTTTAGCGCCAAGCTCACCGACATGTTATTGAAAAAATCATCAGTAGCTCCAGCATGGTTGATGATATTTTACTTCAAGCAACCACACCCTTACTCTTAGCAGGTAAGGCATGAGTTACAAATCATAACATATCGTTTGGTTTGCCCACGGCAATGGGATTTAATAAATTACAGTTTATGGCGAAATGGGTTTAAATGGTTTTTAAATGCCGATCTTCTTGCAATAGAACGTTACACATGGTCTCTGATGAAGATAGAGCGTGTTACCTGTAATGCAGAGTTATGGCAATAATGAACACATTATACAATGCAAAATTTTAACCCTTCAGCTCTTCTGCGAAGGGTTTATCAATTCTCGGAGAAAAGATAATTACGAACAAAATATTTGTTGGATTTAACTTTGCCTTGATTATTTCAATGCATTAAATATCGCTCAAACTACCAAGAATTGCAACTATGGACAATTATACAGTAACTTTCCATTCCGGACGGTCTGTGGGCATGCTGTTGATTATTGTTAATGCCACGGGATTTTAAAAGCAAATGTGTCTGAAAATCGTTCCGCTTACCACATTTGCTTTTGACTATTGTTGAAGATTTTGAAGCAGCTATCTAAAATGTAGTATAACATTTAGGGAAATCTTTTACATTTTAGATTTGCACGGCTTATATCGTACTTTCAATCTTACAGAGAACAATAAAACACGTTGGGCTGAATATGCTGCGTGATCCTTTGAACAGCTCAAGAGTGACGATGAATCTAGGCCTCGGAAGTGAAGGTTTAGTGTGGTCGTTGTTTGACGCGAAACTCATTGCACACAATCTCAACGAGGAAAATCCAACCCTTTTGCGCGATACTGAGCATATACTCTGGGTGCGTTCGTGCGCGACTGTATGACATATATTTCAAGGCTTGAAACGGACCCGAGGCTAAAAAGAACAGTGTTATATTGCTTTCGAGCTTTTGCAATCACTTTTCGCCATCAAATGAAATAATTTTAATGCTTGTGTATTGGCTAAAGTATGCTCTAAGCAGTCGGCATCTGCTAGGCGTACCTTCGAGTTGGCACATGCAATGAGCAGTGCACTAAGCTTGTAGGGTGCTCGGAGTTTATTGATACGTGGCTTGTTGTGGAGCAATATTGGGTGTATGAACGGGGATTGGTGGCGAATTGCAATAAGCTATCCAGTTCCTTTTTCCTAAAAGCTTTCCATCCGATCGTGCATAAAATGAGCAGACTAGTCGGGCTAGGAATGATAGGTAGGGATAGGCGGATTGTATCCGGCTAGTATGAGAATTAATCGATCGATCGAGAGGACACCGCTCCCTTGATTGAAAATTGACGGAAGAAAATGGCAAGAGCGCTTGCATGACGTGAAGAAGCAATGGAAAAAGCGCAATTTCATCCTTCTGAATGTACACACGTGAACATACATACGGTGACTAACTCGGACGCAGGCACGCACACATCCCTTCTTACATTACACTTGCCTGGGGAAGAATTCCTCATTCATCGGACCACCATTCAACCCCATTTGGCAGAATCGTCAATCATTCTTATATCGGTACAAAAACCGGGCAGACGCTTTCTCACTCATCGATGGGGTTCTGTGGCAGTAGTCCGCGGTACTGTAATTGAATTATGTTCGCTATCGTTGTTGGTGCCAGTTGGTGCAGAATCTCACTCTCTGTACCGCGTGGGAAGTGGATGGGCGAAGGCACTGCTAGCTGCTCATGTCAAAACCATAAATCAAACAATCATTTCCAGCTCATTCGTTATCTAACACCGAACCGCATCGAAAGTCCGGTGTAGAAGACAGAGTTGAAAAAATCATTGCAGAGGGTGATTGTATATTGTCGATTGGCCGTTTGCCCGTTACTAATGGCCGCCGCTGCATGTCTAAGCTTCTCCGGACTGGCGAACGAATTATGGACGCCTGAACCTCCGGTGATCCATGGCATCAGCGAGCAATACCCAGATGACGATAATGTTGCAGCGCCTGCTCGCAACAAAACAATCATTTGACGTTCATGGGGCCAGGTGACTTTGGGATAGCTTGTACTGTGCTGCTTAGTGGAAAGTAGAACAAAACCAGAAGCTTTCAAGAGGCTTTCAGCTGCAGTCGGCGGTAAAGCAGTGCTACTTTAGTTCATGCTGCTTTTAAGAATGCTTACGTTGCAGCTACTTGCTAGCTTCCATATTGAAATAAATTAAGTAAATAATTTTAACGTACACTGCATTTAATCGAAACTTTTGGAACAAAATTATACTTAGAATTAGTTTTGATCCCTCATTTGATTTGTCGCTTTAACATTTCGTTAAATTTAACACTTTTTACCAGCAAGCATCATCTTCTTCCAGTACATCAATTCTTTATCAATTATGGTTCTTCAAATTCTTCTTTCTGCCAGACCAGACATCAACAAATTCCAACAGCATATCTGTCATGAAATTTCTGTTTTATTTTATCCTCTGTGCTTGAGCTCACTACGAACCCTTTTCCACTAAGCCGTTAACCGTATCCCACTCCATCCACCATAGATATATAGTTAGGCACGATAGAAATAGAGTTCAATCGAACACGATTGAACTAAAAGATGAAGCTTTTTGTGATGTGTTTGTGTGCGTTTGTGGATTTGCCCGGAGTGTGGCTCTTATCTGTTTGCTGATAGATTTATAAACCAATAATACTGGAATGCACGGTAACTGACAACACATAATGATGATTGATTATTTCGGATACCAATGCGCCGAGCAAAGTATGTCCTCGCCAGTCACCGTCGACCTCGTTATCTTGCAGCTTGACATTTTCCAAATCCAGTCAAAAGCGCTCCAGCAGACGCGTCGTTGCCCAGATATCATCAATCAATAAGGCGAGATAGAAGTCGGTTAGTGTGCGAAATTTTCGCTCCTCTACGAGTGATGCTTTTGCTGGACTATGCAGGTCAGTTGATCGAGTTTGTTTTTCCGTGGTGGAATGATGGAGAATATTAGAATGGTTGGTATTGAAAAGCTTTCCACGAGGGTTACATTAAACACGTGTGTAGTGGGGCTTTTAATTTTTTTTCCTCCATACCAATTCACATTCGTTTAAAGTTCTGTGCTCGTGATGAATACAAAAAATAAGACAATTTATCAGCAAATACCACATTTACAAAAGCTCTTTCATACAAAATTAATCATCCACTCAGTGAGTACGAACAGAGCGTGGCGCATGTGATTTCATGATCAAACTTTACACAAAACTCATGGCAGAGTGGAAGCTAAACTTGCACAAAATTCTAAACGTTCTGGTGAGACAGATAAAAACAAATAGTCACTTCTGGAAAATGTTACGCTTGTTTCATTTGATCTTTCTGTTAAACTTTTTTACAGAATTCAACAAAACACATACGTTCAGTGGATTTTTTCGAAATGATGCACGTTGTGAAGTACGCGCATACATATTTTCGCTAGCAAAAAATATTACATCAAGTGTCCTTACAGTGGAAAGAAAAAGACATTAAGATAAGTGTTAAATTTTTCGTTGAGAATCTACCCTACTGAAGCAAATACTTCGTTTGATATAAAAACTGGGTTCCAAAACGGCCCCAAATGAGTGCAGTATAAGATATTTGCAAAAAAAAAATACACTGGTGAGCGATTGGACCTTTACATTTTTCCGCATCCGCCATTTACGAAATTTTAAACGAGTCAGAAAATGTTCTTCCGAGCCGATAAGACAGTAACGAGAAGCCTAAAAAAGGGCTAGATGATAGCATTTAATGTCAAAAACAAGAGACATACTAACAACTAGAATTTGTGATGCACGCATTTATGGAATGTCCAAGCAAAGTGTGACTTTTCCAAAGATAGTCATTACAATTTCATGGTAAAGTTTATGTTGGGATGTAAACGTAGAACACTATCATAAATGGTTGGCAGCCAAGTATACCTTACAAAAATCCTTACGAAATTTGGTTTTTTGTTGAAATCACAGGCCACAGACAGGCAGAAAGGCAACGGATTGGAATGCTCATAATCTGGTAATTTTAAATTGGTCATTTTCCTTTCGTTTGCACAACATTTTCACCAGCTGGCCGGTCTACCGCTCTTCGCAGCAAAACGATACACTAACTAAAGCGAACGCATCACTCCCTAGACCGTACGCTTCTTTTCAGATAACTTTCACAGGGAAGCTGTAATCTGGGTGATAATCGGACAATCCTGAGAGTTGTGTTTCTTGCCCAAGAGCCTCACCAACGATACAGGCCGGCCTCAACGAGAAACGATTACGACGAATCTTCTCATTGAAGCCGTGTGCCCGAGTTGTGGGCTGCATAAATTTGCATAAAATCAATCGGCTACCGTCGTCTATTTCAGTGCCTTTTCTCAGATTGTTTGCGCTCATCTCCCATTTTTGCCAGATGGTGGAATGGAAAGACCCCAAAAAGGGCGATATGTTGCTTGGGAATATGGGAAAGAATGCATTTCAGAGGAAATATGGGGGATTTGAATTGAACACAAAAAGGGATATTCGAAATCGTAACGCAACATATCGTTGCTTAAGTGATGGTTGATACTCAATATGTAGAAACCAGTTGGTTCATTATGATGGAAATTTGTGTCCGAAATTTAAGATTTCGTAGTACGTGCAACATTTCTTCGGATAGGTCATGCAAGGTGGACAGCAATGTACATCTCATTTGTGTCCAGGAAACGATGTGGGAGAGGAAGAAGGATTGACCAAAACCATTGCATTGGAAAAGCAGACAAGGACTACAAAATGGCCAATACACATTGGTTGTTCGAGCAATTTTCCTTCGACCATGCGTTGTGAATTGATAAGAATTTCATTTCACATTTACATGTTCCATACGTCCCAGTGAGACCTGAGCGTGTAAAGAGTCGCATATCCAAACGGTTTACTGCTCGTAAAGTATCGTGTAGTCCGTACGGATGCAAATGAAATCCAATCTTTTCTACATTTTACATCGTCAATGGCTATTTGTGCTATAACAATCATTTTAAATGCATATGATCTGATCGAGAGAGCAATAAAGAAAAAGAGAAAAAGAGAGAGGAACCCTCTTCAAAGTGGTGAATGAAAATGGAAATCACGATCGCGAACACAAGGGTGAAACCGATTGTTCCTTCTCAACTAGCATTTCTCGATTTTGCAGTAGAAAATGTGGCATGAAAAACGAAACAGACTCTTCTCGCAAACTCATTCGCCAGCTGCTGGTGATAACTGCCACATGGAAATTGTGGACTCGTAACACGTTTTTTACGCTTTTGTGTTTTTCAGCAAGTGAGTTTTAACTGGAAAAGTTGCACAATGTCACAAAGGGGAAACGGGAACGGTCACGATGGTACAACAATAGGTTTTTTGATTTACTACTTTCTCTGTGATTAATGCATACAATAATGTAACTACTTGTTTTTTTCAAAATTTAGTCTCAGAAAATTTCCATGTCAATGGACACCAATGACAAATGCACTCGATATTTATTGATTTTTGAAGTTGTTATTAACACTAACAACTTATATTATATTTCCTAAGGTTTAACTGTTATTTTTACCACAGTGCAACTGCTACGCATTCCCTTATACATATGATTATTGCTGTATTCATGCGCATTGAAACTCAAACGAAGATTAAAAATTGGAAAAGTAAATAATTCCCTAAGTTACAGCCACCATGTATAAGATTGTTAGAAACTGTGCAAACATAGAGCCAAGACACAAAACATGTAACACGTGAGCAAACAATTTCACGCCGGGTGTCTCCTCCTGACTATGTTGATGTGTATATGTGTGGTATATAGTGTGACAAAGTGTGGTCAATATAGTTACCTTTTTAATGCTGTGCTGAATGGTTACTAAATAAACTAGCTTCCTGTTGAGATGGGTCATGTTTTTGTATACCAAGTTATTTTGTGTAAAGCTGTTATAAGCTCAAGCTTGTTTTTGTCGTCCGAACGGACAAAATAACCAAACCGACCAAAAAGATACAGAACCCGAAAGCTCATATCTCCTCACCTAAGAAAAAATCTTCAACGGTAGTCATACGATGGTGGTGGTGGATACAAAGTATGCGTACCTTACAGGATAAAATGTTACACACAAGCATGCAAAAAGCATACGTACTGTTCAGCAAAATTCAATCAGTGCTTGTTGTTCTTTGCGCAGCGCTAGAGCCTTTTAGGCCGGTGTATCTGCGCGGTACTTCAGAACACCGAAACCGTTGCGTACGGCACTCCTTGCTACTGATGAGCTAATGTTTGTAATGGCTCTTATGCCGTCCGTTACTCACTCCCTTTGGCGTTCGGTGGCATTCCGTCTCACGTCCCACATATTGTTCTCTCCTCCTTCTGATAGCTAAACGCACGGCTGATAAAGAACTTCAGTTCGATTCACTCACAAAGACACCGGTTCGCTCCAGGTGTTTTGGAACTTGCCTGAAGCTGCTGTTGGACGCAATGCTTTGACCGGCTTTTCAAGGTTGCTAACATCAACGGCAGATGTTTCGATCTCTTTATCAATATCAAACCCATCAATCGGTGTTTTCAAGCCTTCTGAAAATCCTGCTTGGCATGTCGCTCGTACGCGTACTGTGAGTTGCATGGTTTCATTTGAAAGAGGTTTATCCAGTTTCTGTTCAGCAGGCATTTCTGCGAATGAAACGGTGTGGCATCATTTTTGCAGCGAAACAAAACCCGCTTTTTAAGTGTTTTTTATAAAACCTGTCCCTGTTTTTGCTCGTATCATATAGACTTTCCGCACAGGCAAACCACTCGCTAGGCTGCCAAACCCTTATCATACAGCCGGGATCGGCGACAAGGATATAAATGTTGTGACAAAACAAGACGCAAAATGATGCTTGCTTTCTTTTCTATGTATCGCTGTGTGTGTATTTAGGGCATTTAGACATTCGATAAGCGTTTTCCCAATGGTATTGACAAGATAGGAAAATGGATTTTAGGTGACACTTTGTTGCGCGGACGTAGTTTTTTAGATAAATTATTTATTAATATGAAATGGTCTTTTTCGGAAGAAATCCCCCTGGAACACACCTAAAGGCATACCATTTTACTGTTGGCACCCGGTTCGCTATTTTTATACCGAAACTAGTTGCTGGAAAATGTATAAACTTCGTCTGCTTCCTAGGCGTATGTGGCGTAGGCGTATTTCCATTCCACGGTGCTAACCACTTTTACCCCTACGACGGTGCATTGGTCGGTTGTTTCCCAATGAATTTTCACCTCATCTAAATGTTAATGACTAAACAACTGCTCTTCCATTTGTACGTTTGTGGGAGCAAAAACGCACCATCGTTCGCAGCAATTGACAGACATGAAGTCGGTGGCATGGCGGGTTTTTGTAGAATGTTTTCCCCATCGACAAAAAGACGGGCATGCATTAAAAACAGCACCTGGCTCTAAGACACAAAAAGAGGAAAAATGATACAAACAATATAAATAAATTATAGCAAAAGCAGGTCAAGTATTGATCGGTGTTCCGGAATGCGTGTTTTCACAATTTCCATGTTTCTGTCACGCATTCTCCATCCCTGGTAATGTTCCGGTGAGCGAATTCCAAATGCAAAACCCACAAAATCATCCTTTACTTACTCACTCTTTCACTCACTCGTATAATCAAATCAAACACAAACTCACCGACGTTGCTGTGTCCCAGATTCGATGGTTTTGTTGCTTTCCATTTTTTACTCTGGCTTTATATTTGCGATTAAGCGCACCACATTACCTGACTGTGCCAAATAAATTGATCATAGCATAGAAAACTAGGGATTCGTTTGACACGTACCGCACCATCAAGGTAGGGTCACGATTTGCTGCTTTTGGTTTTGCGCTCTTTCAACTCTGCGCTTTACCAACTAAACCTACCGTGAAGCTAACAAATTGTATGTTTTTGTACGAATGTCGGGTTGTGCCTGCGTGGAATAATATTCAAAACTGCCATAAAACCTCAAACACACATAGCAGGAAAGGAAGAGAGGAGTCCCAAACAGTGCCTGATGACATCGGCAGCGAGTATTTGAATCTGGCACCACACATTGGGTTCTCGATTGTTTAGTTTTAAATGCTGGTCTTTAAGATTAACTAATTTTATTCAAAATTTAATGTGAGAACGATTTTCAGTACCTTAATCGGCGTTAAGTCAAGAAAAAGCTTGGGTTTTATTCCTTATCTTACCAATAAAGGTACATTTCCCCACATACACACAGATGTGTGAAAGACTATCCCGACAACCTTAACGGCCAGTGGATGGGCTACCGCTACTTCTCATTACCGTATGTGGTTCACACTGTGTTGTGAAGTAAATTTAATTAATGCATCATAAATTTGCACACTGTTACGTGCACATTCCGTCACCTCGGTCTACATGGTCGGAATTTACACCCTATAAAACGTTGGTTGCGGAAAGTTGAGGCAGTTAAATGCACACGG
Source organism: Anopheles arabiensis (assembly GCF_016920715.1). NCBI lineage: Eukaryota > Metazoa > Arthropoda > Insecta > Diptera > Culicidae > Anopheles > Anopheles arabiensis. Next base: position 38,797,041 of record NC_053518.1, read on the forward strand.
ACGCGATGAAAACTGTCCCAGCCACAATATGTGCAGCTTTGCGGTTGGGTCTTGTTTAAAGTTGACCGATCCGCGGAAATAAATGTTCTCGTTCATCTGCACACCAGCCAAATTTACTCGCGGGCGGCGGTTTTAATCTCTCCGACATGGCTCCGAGCACGGTGGACATAACACGGTGTGACCTGTTTCGAATAGCTGGAGGCATGAGATCGTGACGTCGAGTGCGCTAGCGAAAATCAGCTTCCGTTTGCAAGCGGTGTTCTCATCAGGATTGTCCTAAATTTCATCCTAGTTACGGGATACGGCTCGAGAAAGGAGTCCTTTCCGTTTTCGGTCGATGTTGATGTTGTGGGATACGTTTATTGTTTGCTTGGATTATGACTCTGGAACACGTAAGCATCCTTGCCCTGGACAAGCCATTCGCCGGAGAAATTCTTTTAAACGTGCCTTTCCTGCCAACATGATTTCCGGATTCCAGGTGCCCTCGGAAAATAATATTTTTTGGCCGGCTTGTGACCGCAATACAATAAGCTCAACAGGACACACCACTGTAGTTGAAAGGGGGAATGGCCGTTCCTCAAGGCGAGGACAGACACGACTGATTGCTTTTCGGGTATTTTTGTTTTTTTTTTTTGTGTTTGTCACAAAGTCCATTTTTTGCCATTTTGTGTGCTTGTTTTCTATATGCTTATCTTCTTACCGATAAGCAGATTAATTTTTGTCATTTATATTAAACGGATAACAAACAAAAAAACGCCCAAGACAGGATAGTTTCATAAGCGTAGGGCGGAAACCTAAACCAGTGCTGGACTCAACATTTTTAGGGTGCTCGGGTGACCTAAGCGGTGAAGTGCTATGCTTGTGTGTGCTCAGAAGCTACTTCTCACAACAGCAACCTTTATTATTGGGCCTCGCCTTGGGGAAGTTACCTTTATGTCATTTTTCCTCAATATTTTCTTCCCGCTTTGAGATCGTTTAATTTCATCCCCAGGGAAATGGATACACTCATTCATCCATCCACACACCTTCACAAACGTGCTTTAGTAGCAAGATTGAGTGGGAGTCGTTTTTTGTTGGTTGTGGGAGCAATTTATCACCGTGTCACCAATGAGAGAACACCCTGAAGCTGATTGGAAATGCACGTAATCTGCGTTAGGTGACTGATGGTTGGGAACCGATCCGTCGTGCCGGACATGTTGAAGAGATTTTTTTTATTTAAATTCTACAACACTTCATTGGGTAGACTTGGTGAAGGTGGTGGTGGAAGAGTTTGGGTTTGTATAATTTTTCGCACAAGACTGAAAGTCAAACTGTGAATCTGAAAGCGGTCATAAATCTTAGGCTAATCTGTTCCAAAACCACTTTGCACTTGTTGAATGGGCCAGTCTGGGTGCGTGCTTTGCATAATTCATCGACCCGAACAGGGATGTGTATTGAAATTTATAAGGTGCCATCTTCGGTGTCATCTGGCCAACACAAACAGGTCACGCGTAACGGTAACCACAGGTATCGAATTCCTTAGAACGAGAGTAACTGCTGGTGGAGCCAGATTAAGAAGGATGTATCTATGTTTGTATTGTTACTCATTTTTCTTGATCTTTGCTACATCATCAGAACTTTTGATAGCAATATGAAACTTTTAGAGTAATAAATGTAATGTAGTAATAAAACACGATGGCAATGAAGTACAAAATCTTGAATTACCTGCATCTTCACTCTTAAGCTAAAAGTAACAAGAAAAAATAGTATATGTATGTGAAATGGGGAAGAATAAGGGGAATGTGCGCGAGCGACGGAAGGTGCGCGAAAAGGAAAAGAAGAAAGAGAGCGTGCGAGAACGAACTAAGAAGGAGAACGCGGTTACGGCGGGTAACGCGGAGCGAGAGGGAAGATGGGCAGAAACTATAAAAGCGGTGCGCGCTTTGGGGACGGGGAGTTAGTTTGGGAACGATAAGGGAACGGATACATGTGAACTACGAAACGAATGAAAATAAATCGTGTAGAACTCAATTTTCCGGTCTTCTTATTTACTCCCCATTTCAGCTAACTTCACATGTATTTAACATTCCATTTCATTCCAAAAATCATTAAAATAGCACCAAAATTGAAAATCGAAAATCAATATTTCCGACTATATCAAAAAGTTTGGCACTTGTCATAAACTTTGAATTTTACTTCTTTTTTTACTCTGTATTTTTACTTTGAGGGCCATGGAATGTGTGCACGCCGTCTTCAGGCTATGCTAATAAACTCTTTTCCTAACGATTTCAATTTTAACTTTCGCTCGTTCCTGCGTTATACGCAGGAGTATTACGGCGTGGAGCTAGGTGTGGGTCTCTTTTTTTATTGAAAAGGTGACCTGTAATTGAATTCGTCCACCTTCCATTGAGTTTTTCGATTATAGGGTGCGTTTTGTAGAAATGCTGTTTAAAAACGTTATTTCAACTTTTGCACCGGTTCTTAATTTTCATTCTATTTTTCACGCATCAACGGCAATCGTTTCTCAGTAGTGTAAGAAATTTTGTAACTTCCATGAGGCCATGATAAGAAAACATCATGTTTAGCATTTCGAAAATTTCGGGGGAATACATTGTCATAAGAGAAAATAAAAACTGAATTTTTGTTCTGCAGCTTATCAGTCTTTTTGTAAGTTGGTGTGTGTGTTATTTCAAAAATTGCATTTTAGTTCTTTGGTGTGTTTTTAAGCAACAAAATGAAATTCAATTACCGTTTGCACGGAGTCGTGCGAAACGGGACCACAATTTAGTTGTGATAACAACAGTCCCGAAAGAAACGTCGTGCGACTCGTTTCAAAAGTCTATTCAAGTGGAAATTCCTCCTGAATTCTTTCACGAGGAGATATTTGGCAGAAATGAAGAGTAAAACACAAAATTCATAAACATTATTTAACTCAACAAGCAGTAAACGAATTTGATGCCTCATTGGCAAACTCAATATTTTTTCGATACCAACCAATGTCATACCGTGACCAACTTTTCAAGTCTGAAGAGAGTAACTGAACTCTCTGTTTGGCTGTATGAGAGTTCACACAACGCATGAAGATGCTACAAAAATGCTTAATGCAGTCGATTTAAGAAGTTGCACGGATTCAGGCGCTGATTTCAATGAAAATAAATTGGACGTGTCTGGATGCAGATGAGAAATATGGCATCGATATGCAAACTTTTGAGTGGAAAGCTTCGTTGAACAAACAACACAAGCAAAAAAAAAGTATCGTAATGTTTGCAGTTAAAGATAAATTTGATCGACATTTACGCAAAAACATTAGCTGCCTTTTTTAAACGAGAAAAGTGTGATCTTTAGTTTATTTCCTTCCTTTCGATTCCATCCATTCCGGGAAGACAAAATCACGCTGTACTCGCATTTTTTTTGCACAAGACTCATCCACTTCCCGTTTGCTAAATATATGCTGTGCACGTCTCTTCCTTGGCTTCTATGACGGGAAGAGAGCGACGAGGTTGAGTGGCCGCGGGCTCGACCTTTAGAAAGCTGTCCCAGATTGCAAACGTTTTCCTATTCCTTTTGGTTCGTTTCGTTTGCCTCCCTTCTTTGCCGACGCCTTTAAGCACGAACCTTCATTGGTGGAGCCGTTGGCACTGTAGATGACCTTGAATCCTATGCCACATCGCATACACGCTCCCAGTGCTTACCCGGTCGCGAAAATTAGGAAGCTTGGTATGAGAGAGTGTGAGAAAAAAAAGTGCTTTCCGGGCAAATATTCGATACGAACACAAAATATGAATCTACCACACCCGTATAGCCCACTTTGCCACCGTTAGTGCACCGATCGAAACCCATTTCCCGAAAGACGATTAAGTCATGAAGCTGATTTCAAGTGGTAAGAGGGGAAGCGAAAAATTCACCTTTTGGTATGCCGTGGTTTTCCCCCTGAGCAGAAGAGACAACGAAGGAAGAGTGAACAATTTATGGTCTGTTTCATACAGTGGTTGCAACTTAATAACCGCAATGAAATGAATTGCTCGGTACAGCGAGGTCGTTTTTGAAAAAAGAACTGAAGATTCGTCCTCATTGGGATGGTAATGAAAACGTTATTGTTTGGCAGGCACCAGAGCTTTAATGATTTTTTAATTTATTCTTCTTATTTTTCTTTTGCTCAACAACCGTTGTCTGTCAAGGCCTGCCTGTAGTACCCTTCTTCTGCCCTTGCTGTTTCTCCCAGTTTCTGTTTATCACACACTCAGCTTCCACGAATAAAGAGCGACGGTTGTCAGTCAGAAATATCCATTTAACAGCTATTAAATCTCTACCCGGGTACACACACTGGCGACAAAAAAGCTACGGCTGTTGGGCGTTAATAAACAATTGTCGATGGCTGTTAAAATTGGTAAAACTCTTATTAAATACAACACAAAGCAAGTAGTTTGTATTGTGTGCGAGCGGCAGGCAACGGACAAACTGTGAGAAATTGCAGCTGTTTTCCGGCATTGAAACTATATGAAGTCTATAGAATGTTTTTCCTGTTCACCTACTAGAGAAAATGTCCATGTGTGTGAAATTCTTTTAATCTGAATATTCATTAATACCAATATTTGAATTGGAAAATATTCCTCCCCATCTGCGTTACGAATTCATTGCTTCCGAGCTCTGAAAATAGTAGAATGCGATCCTTCCACTTTCCGAGGCAACTTCTTGAACAAATTGATTCAAAAAATTCTAAAATCCCAAACGGTTAGTCGCTTGCACTACCCGCTGTGTATGTTTTTGTGTGGATTCATCTGAGTCTACGGCAAAAAGGTCTAGCAAATCCGTTTCCATACCTCAAAAGCAAGTGTAGTGTGAATGTAATATGGCTAAGACCTTAGTATGGGTTCTTAAAGAAGGTAAGTATTAAAACATGCCTGTGCATTTGAGCTGAAAAACAAAAGGCAACAAAAAGCATTAATATTTTAAGCTTTAATAAAAACCAAAGTTACGACAAGAGCTAAAAAAAAATTCATCTTAATTAGTTTTCCACATCTTGCAATGTGCAAAATATCTTGCATGATCTAAAACTTGCACCTTGTCCGACATCATCACCATTGTCAAGACAGACTGAGCGCGCGAGTAAGAGAGAGAGTAAGAGAGAAGAAAAGATAGAGCGCAAAACCATAGAAAGAAAAACCCTTTCGGATGTATTTGATCGTATAAATTGGGTTCTGATAAATGGAATTGTCTCGTTTCGGAAATAAAACGCCGGCAAACATCTTGTACACCACAGTGCGACTTGCGCTGGGAAGGAGACAGCAAGGAGACGCTACGCGTGCCTGCACGTGCGTGACTGTACTACCAACAAGCGTCGGAAGAACAAGCGTCGTCACAGATACCACACATCACCCCTTTTGTCGAACGGCACTGAAGGATGAAACTAAAAACAAAACACCAGTACGCCCGTTTTGTCCGTTGCATTCCTTTTGATTGAATGCGAACACAAAAGGCTATGACGACGGGCATGTTTCCTCCTACCTCCTTCCTGGGTGTGTGTTTGTTAAGGTTGAGCTTTTCTGGTAGTCCTTTAGAAACCCCTTTAAAAGCAGCTATCTCCACCACTTTTACGCCCTTCTAAGGGCTTGTGTGAGTTAAGCTCAAACGACAATCAGAAGAGGACGCCCCGTGACGCCCTCTAGAGATGATTTTTGACATTGCCATGGTGGTGCTCTCGCCTGGCGCCTGGTTCAGCGCCTGGTTTCAGGGTGGCCTATTTGTCTACTCTCAGGCAGCGAATGAACCTTTCGTTTGAAAATGGATTTGTTAATATAAGTGCCTCCATCTTTGACCGAGGACATATTTTTTTCCAAGTGCCAAGGTAATTGTAACCAAACCCTGAACAAACTGGCAACAGCAAGCAGTATGAGTAAAATCTAAGGCAACAAAACCAACCTCATTTCCCTCGCTTACTGGACACCGACAATAAAACATTTCCTGCTCTCCGTACACATCTTTTCGGTGCAAAAGCACATCCAAGGCACAACATTGTTCTCTCTTTTGTCGACATTTTGTGTGTGTGTTTTTTCACATACCCTTTCGACCCGGCTCGTTTGACGGTGTTATATCTGAGTTCTGGATTCTAATTTTCACCCGAAACAACAAAAAGGCTTCTCATCTTCTGCTCATCTTGGGGCGTTTCGTGTGTTGTCCCATTATCTTGCCATCTTCTCGCATCCATTGTCTGACGGTACAAAAAGGCAACAACATCAAGCGAATGGATTTTGACACAAGAATGCGTTGCTGATGTTTTTTTCGTACTTCTTCTGTTTGTTCGGTCATTACCTTTTTGGTAGATTTCGAAGCCTCTTCGTTTGGAAGAGACCCGGAGGGGAATACTAACGGGGTTCTCCGCCCGGTCGCATGCGTCCACAAACATCAGCAACGGTCGAGTTTTTGTTTGATGTGTAATGGGACTTTTGTTCGTACAACACACTGGATACGACGCATTGACTATTGGAAGCGGCGCACATTAGTACTTGGTTTCGACCGCCGCACTGCTAGCCTAATGCTAAAGATATTAGTAATACGGCCGATTGTCCGTACGAAGGATTCTGTTTCTCAGCTGGTCAGGCCGGGTTCGAAACAAGCTCAATGGAAAGTAACCAAAGAAGCTTATTGCAGCAATTTTTAGTAATATTGAGAGGAAAAACACACCTCCATTTCACTGCAAACAATAATCGACTGGTAGAATTCATTAGTTGAGCAAGCTTTTCCGGCAAAGAAGCATTTGTTTTAAGAAGAGTATCGCTAAATCGTTTTACGGTTTGCCATGTACCCAGGCTGTACGATATAGAGAGAATAAAAAAAGCCAAACCAACACACCTGGCAGTTACATGATTCCTGGAATTGATGTTGTGAAGATTGCTTTGCTAGGGTTATTTTGTATCCGATCCGAGATGTTGAGCAATTTACAATAACAGTTCATGCAATGCTTCGATGTCTTACTAATAAACGTTAACCCGCAGACCAACCCATCATTACCTTCCATTTTGCCTTTCCACCCACGAGATACGTTTTTGTGAACATGAAAAAGCGAAATTTCACGAAGACCGATGGATTTATTAGTACTAATTACACGAAGTGTAGTTGTGTTCTTTTGGCTTTATATGAAACTGAACCCATATTGTGTGCTGAAATGCAACATATCCACAAGAAGCTGCAAAATTTTCGTTTATCTAGGCTTATCCATAGACAGGAAGTTTTGAGCTAGCTAGCGATCTTCTTTCGTCATACAGCAACTTGGCTATCAACCACCATCATAGGCCATCACGACAAGCTGGATTCGCCAAATACTGACGGAAGTGCTACTTGAGCCGAAGGTAGTCTTGGAAATTCCATCAGTGAATTGGCGGCTATTTTGGCGCAATATTCATCGTTCCTGTTTATCGTCCCTTCAACGAAGCACGCTCTTCTTGCTGGTAAACGGCAAGATCAGCCATGGAGAGCTGCTGCATCGAATGAACTGCGTCCCATCTCCGTCATGTTCGTTTTGTCCTGCAATAGATACCCTGGAACACAAATTCGCTGGCTGCAGAAGAGTTGCTGATGCTTGGCACATTCTGCACCAGCGAATTAGCGTTGTAATTTCAGGGTGTCCGTCTTCGTCAACGTTATTGTTCGGTTTGTTGCGTTTGCCTGTACTAAATGGCATTAGTGCAGATAAACGCAGCCATATCCTAAGTTTGTTTGCGAACTATGTCATCCACATTATTGGAAACAATGATGCTGTGATTGACATAGAATTTCTGCGTTGTTCTTTGTAAATACTAATGTTAAATAGAACCTAAGCACGATTTTAATAAAATATTTTATAAAAAAATCTCATTTCTCGCTGATGCAGGCTTCTTCCCTGCTTCTGAGTCCCTAGAACCTCCTTACCATATCATATCTCGCTATCAGCAATTGAATTTCGTAACTAGCCGGCACGATAACAGGAACGATCTATGAGTGTGAGTCAATAAATATGCAAATGATATTCAGAATGCGTTGATTGGCATATTCCGCGAAATCAAATACTTTGCTCCCATAACTCTTGTTCTCCGCGGCCATTAGTGGCAACACACACATGCTCGCACTAAAACATCGATTGAGTGATGAAAAAGAAACAATAAAACTCCCGTGGTTCCTTTTTCACGTTTAAAAGGATGCTGAAGCCCTCCCGAAACTCGTGGCAGGTTTTGACTCTGCTCTTCTCATCACCACCTTTGCCTCAGTCATCCCGACAGTATTTTGGAATTGAATAATTAATACCGTAATTGCCATTTTGGCGATTATCGTGTGGCGATCGTTTTTCGGTCGGGCCGATGATTTGAATTTTAAACTTGCTGCATTTGAATTACACGTAGGATATTGGCGCTTGTTGTATGGGTGTGAATTTCCCTCTCTCTCTTCTTGCCCCGTTTACGCATGTGGTTTGGCGAAATTTTAGGATTTCAATGATAGCTGTCAGTGTCAGGTAACGTAAAACCTCAAAGTTTTAGGCCCAACCTGCTGTGTAACGTCGTGCTTCGTGAGGTCTGGTAGTGATAATGACACATTGAGACAGCGCCTTCGAGTCAGCCGAACCATGTGATGGGATAAAATATTCACCACAAAATAATAATGATAATAAGAGAGCAGGTAAATTTGCTGTAATATGGGCACTACAGCTTCGGTTAATTGGAGCGCTTTTCAATGCTTTGTGCAGTCAAGGGGTTTCCTCACCCTTTGTGTGAAGGGCGTAAGTGTGTGAGGAGGATTTCTGGTTGAAACATTGAAAACAACCCATTGTCGTTATCATTCTACAGGCTGAGCTGAGGTGGTGCACAACGCTAGTTATGTGCTGCCAAGTCATGTGCAAACAGTATTTCACCCACAATGGACAGCAGGTCCTTTGCTGGCGATATACACTGGGCGCTACAAATTGTTTGGCATTACCATGGTCCAACACTGAAGCTGTACGACCGCAGATGGCTAAATAAGACATCTCGTACAGGGGACAAGAAGCAATTCGATACCCGGCATTCCGGCCACAAAATATCTGGCCTGACCTCTTCGTAGGTGCTTGGGGATCGATGGCGTCGCCTTCTAGCAAAAGTTATTGTGATTTTCACGGAGAAGACTTGCGAACCCTACGAAACAATAGTTACGTTCAATGTCTTTGCTTGTTCGCTCTTCCGTTTCTGAACTATTCATATTCTAATCATATTCTGATATTCCAGCCCTACCATGCCTCTCTGGGTTATATATGTACACTGAACGCAATACACCGCAAGGGAAGAGCACATTATCATAAACATAATAACCAATCTTCCGCAAACAAGCTACCCATTTTTCGTTCCACCAAAACACCCAGCATCCTATACCATGCTTCTCCGAGGGGCAGTGTCCAAATGTTAACCGGACAGCAATGAATATGCAAGAATAAATTACCGATTTACCTCCGAAAACCATTTCAAACGAACCGGTTTTGAGCAAGTTCTGATCGAAATGCTGCGCATCCGGACCTCGTGTTGAGGAAGATACAAAAAAGAAGCAAGAGGCACGTTGTTTGTGTGTGAGAGAAGTATTGTTCAATTCCCACGGCACGTACACACCCAGGAAGACCATGTAGAAAGCATTAAGTTTTATTTTTGTTTGGCGCCTGTGTGTACGTGTGTGCGCACACAGAAATGAAAAGCACCTCGAATTTCGGGAGTAAAATTTTAATTAGTGCCCCGATCCGCCGTTTGCTTCTGCTTCAATTTTAAACCACTCTCTCACAATGGTACCTCTCTGTTCGAGTTTCATGCGGGTCAAACACGAGTGACGTGACACCTTCAATAACTTTTGACGAAACTTTTCTGTTATCAATCTCATCGTGGTTTCAATACGAAAGAATATCAAACTATGATTGTAATTTTGAAAATTCGGCCGAAGCCGTAAAAATGTAAATTTGAATAAAATATGAATATTTTAAAACCCGTTTTAAAACTTCCACAAGAAAAACCCACTGGTTGGCGACATTGCGATTGTCCTCGCCTGTGATCTAAATATCAGTAATTTGTTTAAAACCAAAAGATGGATCGAACTCAATAAAACGAAAGATGCTGATTGTTTTAAGCGTATGTTTCAAACCATATTCATTTCTAAACAATAATTGGACGGTATCGTGATATGGTTCTCAAATTACACGATTTATCACATTAATCATTATTAACCTCGAAACTCTACAATAAAATAAAGTCAACATGAATGAACTTGGAAGAATAAATGGGTTTAAATTGTAAAATGATGGGCTAACATGCGGCTTTATCATTGACTTTAAAGTTAAACATAAGCTTAAATCATTTAAATAACCAAGTTTCTGTCGTTTGTATTGTAAGTGAAAGTTTAAAGCATAAAGTATTATTTAAAAAAAACACATTGTGAAATGATGTATTTCTTTATTTATTAACTTTTTTTACCATGCGTTTGTGCCCAAGTGCGTTTTTGTCCCGTTTGGTAGTTAATAAAACATCTTTTAGCCATCAATTGCCTTTTCGTTCGTTTTACGGAAGATTGAAGTACAAAAGATGACAGTCATCTCAAGAACAAATGGTTGACAAATGATGACAAATTATTCATTAAATAAGAAATTCAAAAAGCTACTAGTCCTATCCGCTCTGAATGTCATTGGTAAGATGGAATAAATTTAGCTGAACACATACCATTTATTCACAATCAACAATGAAGCTTGCAGCACGATGATCTATTGCAACAATTATTGAGGCTCATTTTTAACCATCTCACTAACCCACAAACAAAAAGACTCACATTGTGAATCTTGCCAATAGGCTCAATACACAGCAGCTTCTGTTCCTGATACTGCGTACGAGTTCTTAAGCTCGATAAAACTACACTCCCTGTTTGTGCGGTGCCTCCTTTTATGTTGAAACTTATCCATTCGGGTTGTAGCATTTTCCTGCAGCATCCATCCGCACAATTCCACCCAACGGTACAACAACCCACCCATTCATCATGCGAAAAAAGTTATGCTTTTTATTTCACCTCGGTATTTCTTTTCCGCCTGCGTGTCCCTTTTCGGAAACCATTTGTCCAACCCGACCGGACCAGTTTTCCCTGGAAGCAGACAAAAATAAATCGGTACTACCAGTAGATGCTTGGTGCGTTGGGAAGGGAACTTAAGCGGAAGCTCGCAATATCTTCATTTTTTTACTCACGCCCTTTTGCCTCTTGTTATTTGAAATAAAAAAGTAAAAAAAGAAATGAAGAAATCAGGCAGCCTTCTCATAATAAAGAATCTAGATGGAATTCTGTCATTTTCGTTTCGTTTAATTTTGTTCTCGTCTTCCGAGTCTAGTTCTAGTGTATAGAAACAGCAGCAGTAATAGTAGCGGCAGGACTTTTCAGTTATTGATATTTAAGCTTGGGCCTGGTGTCGGTGCTGGTACCGAAGAAGCATAAAACCAACAATGGGTGAGAAAACGAAGCCGTGAAACAAACGGAAGGAAGCTGCTATAGAGCATAGTTTGTCTCGGCCAAACTTCTGTTTCCCTTAGTCAGGGATGGCAGATTCCTCAGTTAAGGGCACATAATCTTTCTGTAGATAGATACATTTGCTGATCCGTTTTTTTGTTTTAAATTATATGCTTTTTATGTTTTTTAAATTACATGTTTATACCAATTATTTAAAAAGTGTAACTGATCTGAACAGCGAATACGTGTGGGGAGAGTAGAAACACCATCCAACAACGACTGGTTTGGTTACAAAACGAGTTTATTGCTGATCGATAAAATATTTATAATCCCCCAGAGAAGGACCCGCGTTGCAGTTGTTGCTTAAAAAGCAGTTCCGGCCCTCTCTGGTGAGTAATTAACTTGTGCGCCACTTGAAGAAACTATCTTGAGACAGTGAAATTTGGTTGCTCGACCGCAATAAGTGAGACCATTGTGCTATAAAATTTTATTTTCGACGCAAAAGCCGGGGTAGCAAAGTCCACCAACTCATTCTCTCTCTCTCTCTCTCTCTCTCTCTCTCTCTCTCTCTCTCTCTCTCTATCTCTCTCTCTCTCTCTCTCCTCTCTATCACTCTCCTTCTCTCTCTATCTCTATCGTTCTCTCTTTTTTATGGGAACTTTTTGGTTCGGAAAACGTGTTAAAAGACGAATGGATTCAATTACACTTTCCGTAATACTGCCGTAAAGGATACTTTTCACGTGAAGCGCTGGCGTTTTTGCAGCTTTTTAACAATTAGCTGACCGTAGAGCATGAGGTTGTCAGGGTGACAGCAGAATGATAAAAATGGTTATACTCGCGATCAAATAGCGAGGTTGAAGTTAATTAAAAATGCTTCGAAACTATGAACAGGTCGCTTTTGTTGCGTTGAATAACTCGGAGCTGTGTGTGACGCATTGCGTTACACTGCAGGGGTGCTTTTGCTACAGTAAAATGAAGTGTCACCAATACACTCTGCCGTTTTGAAAGTACCAGCGGAAGTCAGTAAAATCCTTCAGAGACGGGCGACTCCACAAATCCCCCCTGTCGTTTTATTATCGCTTCCCAGTTGAGTTGATCCTCGAATTGGCATGGGTCATGATGCAGATAGAAGAATCCGTTTTCCGCACCATGCATGATGCAGACAGAAGCATCCGTTTTCCGCATCATCAACTCTTGTTTTGACGCTATTGTTTTGCTATATTTTCTCCACCAGTCTATCCTTTCCTGCTCATTGTCAAACCTGACTATACTCTCCAGTGTGTACAAAAAGATTCAGTAAGTGTGTCACACTCAGGTGTAAACCCATCTTCCCGGGGATCGTCTTTTCAGCAGTACAAGAGAATGTAATAATCAAACGCACCCGGGTCCTTCGCGTACCTCAGCCGAGCATGGAGGCGCCATAGGTTGCGCAAAAGAGGTAGCAATTTATGATAGGATTACGTCCCCGATAAGATAATGTCTGTAAGTCCTGGATAATTTTTATAAATCGTCTTGGATCTATTGTAGACTGGCATGGTGAAGGGTGTACTCTCCGAATGGTTCGGTTTCTAGGCCTATAGCCTTTTTGCTGTGGCATCCCGTAGCCCCAAAACCCGGTCGATGGAGCCTGATTGCGGTCAAACATAAATCACGTTAATAGTGGGTTTTGGGATGTTTGAACTGCATTAAATAATGTTAGCCGAAGCATCGAAATGGGCTTGTTTAGGGCGCATTACCATCCAAAAAGTACACGAACGCCCTCACTTCATCACTCAGTACGGGTACGGGTCGCTGTTTAACGTTGAAGTGATGGTAGTCCTGGTGAAAGGGAATGTTTTGACTTACTCTCCCGGTACTAACTCTTTTGACTGATGAAAAGACGAAAGTAAGGCAATGCGCATTGCCAATAATGAGGATGAGAGTACCGAGTTATAATAACGAGTTCAGCTGGCACATTAGGGATAAGGAGGCTTTTGTTTTGTTCCAGCAAATTCAAACAGAAAGTCGTGCGAAAAGTAGAAAAACTATTCCCATTCGGTACAAACGGCGTGCGCGTTTGCACTTCCTGGTAACGAACAGTATGTTATGGTCTCCATTGGGTGAAGCAATGTCACAACCACCACTGGACAAAGCGCCGTGACAGCGATTAGCAAAGTTTACGAGTAGTGTAGCCAAATGTGAGCAAAAGTTAGCTGCAAGGCATTTCGTACCGGGTTTGATAGTCCATGGGCCAGTAATTCATAAATTAACACCGAGTCCAGTGCAAGTTGGTAGTTGTTGGTAGAACTCAAGTGTAGAATTAGGATTCTAACACATCCTACACACTCCATTTTTCGCATCCTCGACTTCTAGTAGTCTATAAACGGTTGATGGTAGCCAACGAAGCTCATGGTAAACATCTATTTTGACTAGTGCTTACCCGCTGAGATTACCCGCTTATTTTTTCACATCCGACGGTCGCGATTGCGCTTCCTAGACTCCATTCGTCGAAACATATAATGAATGGCATACTTTCGCCGCAAATATACGTTGAACTTTTGTCATGCGTAGGTGGCCACGGCAATAGAAGCCTTCTCATACAGGGAAAAAAGATAAAGAGCAAAAGAGCGTAGTGGAGAAAGAGCGAATGGAAAATGTTTTCTCAGTCTCGTATCTGTGCAAGCGAGTGATTTCAATCGTTCACAAGTTGACAGGTGTTCGGTATTGCATGTTAATGAAATGTGCGCCTTACGCATCGGTGCACACTCATGAAGTATTTAGCATATGTGCCTCTCATGCAAAGGATCTGTGACCTTTGAACACCAAGAAGATGCATGAGAGGTGGCAGAAGCAGCTCCTTGCTTCCACAAACCAGCAATCACAATCTGAAATCTCGCCGCAAGCACAAACTCCACGTGTACCAAAAACGATAGTCATCATGAAGCATTCGTTCTCGGAAGATGGTTAAATTGTTAAGCCAAAGGTAAGCATCAAAGGTGTACTTTTACATCGTGGCTGATTATAAGTTGACATGGCAGGGCTGTGCACTCATTTATCGAGCCAACGGAAAACCGCATAAACGGAAGCCTCCTGAAGCGAAGGCGCGCGCGCTCGCACACACTTCTTCGGTAATGTCAATGAATGGTATCAAAATGGTGAGCGTGTAGCGCGGTAGGATGTAATTTTGATGCACACTCTTGTCCTCAAACACGGCTGCAAGAGGGCCCATGTTCGAGAGAAATTCATTTCATCGTACCCAAACAAGGGCTCAGGTTTCTCATTTTACCGCGTTGCGAACACATTTGTCACGAGGACGTGATCCGCACGGTCATGCATATATGTTCATGACGGTGTCGTTTCTTGGCCTACCAAACGGTCTTCTGGCGTGTTCTTTGCAGTTATACCGGAGGTTGAAGGAAAAAAACGACACTTCTTCACATTACATTCTCCCAACACGGTACAGTTTCCCAGTTGCCGGTACAAACGGAGTATTCTGAGATCCCCATGCTCTAGGTTAGGGCAAAGGCATACGATAACGACATGTTATAAATTTGATGTTCGTTTATTTTTTATTTTTCATTTTGATTTCATTTTTAAAGCAAACTCGGTCGAAAAAAGTCCTTGATCATACTCAATTCACGCCTGCGAGTCATACTGTAAATATGCCGCTAAAGAACAGAACAGTGCTTCAGGCAGATGCACGCGTTCGTGCGAAGGATTGGCAATTTTGTCGCTATTTATCCAGCCGTGCAGGGTTCGTTGACCTCCTAGTCCCATCCCTGCTCCGAAGAAAAACAGCATTTTTTAATCAGCATTTGCGGCATCGGCAGCGTTCCTTATTGCGATAAAAGTGATGCCGGAAACTTCGACCCACGATCGATATTGTTCTTTACTCTGTATTGCTTGTTTTCTTAGACGCTCAGGGTTTGTTTCCTCCGTTAAAACAAGGATCGTCAAGAGTGTCTGCGTTACCCGGCGCTCTAGCACCAATCGAACACGACATCGAACATGAAAAATGTATGGGATTTGACATGTTTGTCTTGTTTGTTTGTTTGTGTCTGACAGTGCACCTCCATATGATTATATGGGTTTGTTCGTGTCGGATGTCGTGTTCGATTGCTGCTAGAGCGCCGCCTTAGGTGTGGTGTTTTCGTAATAAGAAAAGCACAAACAATCACACACACGGAGCGTACAATGAGCATCCAACCGTAGAGCGCTGGAGGGTCTTCACAAATAAACGGATTTTGGTAAAAGATTTTTTAAGGCCCCCCTATGGCAATCGAAGCAGCCCTGACAAGAAAAACGAGATAGTGTGCGGTTGATCGGTCATGCAATCTGTCAAATATTCAAAAATAAAGTTTGTTTACATTTTGAACCGAACGATAGCTCTCACGATGTACAACGGCGAATGATTAAAAAAAGGCTACATCAGTGATGAAAATGTTGTATGTAATGTGTAAAATAAACAGCCGAAAAATTATAAATGGTGGTAGAATCGACTTCGCACGCCTGAAAGCCGTTTAGGGTAAGTAAAGCATAGCTAATATTTGTAATATTAAATCAATTAAAGCGGTGTTTTCTATGCAGCTGTTGTGCAACCGTGTTGAGCCGGCGAACGTTCGAAAGCGGGAAGAAAGAATGCCGGCAATCAAACTAAACGATGTTCGATCATGGAAAACAAGGTAAGTTATAATGAACGTAATCCGCACGGTATCAAAAACTCCTCGCGTTTATTTTTTTAACCACTGGTTTTTTTCTATAGTTAAAAAGCATACAAAGCCCGCTCGCCGTTGGACGCTTGGACAATTCCTTTTACAAGCATTCGGTGACCAGTTTGCGAAACGTCTTGCCGCACGCCTGGTACAGGCCCTTCTTGTCCGCCCCGGCATCGATCGTGGACTGATCGTTCGGCAGCGTCAGCATCATCACCTTCATCTGCGGGTAGTTGTGGTACGGCGCAGTTCCGGTCGCTATCTCGATCGGGGTAACGCCGAACGACTAGAAGCCGTATCCGTGGTCCCGCTCCATCTCCTCCGGCGCCATCCAACACGACGCCAGCCGATAAACGTGTGGTACACCTTCTGCCGCGACATGTCTCCATCGGTGGCGGGCCACGCGCTCATCCGCTATATTTAAGGAGCCGTCGTCGCCGGGCAGTATGATGGCCACCTTGATGTCCACGTAATGGGCAATGCGAAATGTGCACTCAATTGGCAAGCGCACAGCAAGATCCTGCAAACGTTACCGACAGTCTTTGTCGCCGTGAAAATGCTTCTAATGCACGGGTGAGTTGCATTATAACTACAAGCATACGTTTTTTTCCTTTCTTTAGTTTCAGCTAATGCCAGACGAACGATCGAATGACTGTTGCTTCGGAAGGGAGGTCGCATTACAGATACCGACTTGGACATGATCCAGTCGGTCGGTTGCAGTTGCTCCATGGTGCTTCGGATAAGGCAACAACGGAGAAGCGCTCCGGACGCTCCGGAGAAGCAGATCGAGATCGGCGAAGCGGTGTAGTGTTGTGATATAGTGATTGTGTGTACATTTAAGGTGTAAAGGGTGATTAATGCTAGTAACGTTGTGTAATGTTATGCAGAACAAAATGCAGCATAAATGGCGATGAGCCAGCATTGTTTAAAGGTGCCGGATGTTATACGTTAGAGCCGTTCTTTGTGGTGTGATGTGTTAATATATTAAACCAGTATTAGGATTAGGATATAATTAGGATTTAAACCAGTGCCGTTGAATAAAATAGTGTACAACAGGTTAGAAAACATTCGGTGTGTTTTGTTTTGTTTTTTTAAAGCTCTTTTGATTACCTATTACGGAAGCAAATATGTTTCACTAATGTGCAAAAGGTAAGGAATTAGTGATCGCGTTGGTAGGTAATTGCTCGTTTACTGTGTTTCTCCATTTGTATTTATTGTTTCTCGCCCGCTGTGTTTGCTTCCCCATTCCTCATAATGGTGCGTACGTTTCGTTAACAATGTGCATTAGATGGTGATGTTACATGATAAGTAAATGTTGAGCGTGTTGGCGGGTTTAAATAAAATATTTTACTTGTCCTGCTCCGTTGGTTGTCTGGTTGTCTGGCTGGCTGGCTGGCCTTCTGGTTGGATGGCAGAATGGCTCACTGGCTGGTTAGTGCAGACTATGATCGGATGCGCATTTCCCTACGCCGCAGTGCCGGGTGCATCATACGTCGGTGTTGGGTTGCTGTTACTGGGCCGAGCGGATGCGCGTGCACACGTGGGAATAAACGACACGCAACCGTGGTGATATCACAGAAACTATATATTTTGTTCTATTTCATCATAAACAATTCTTGCCATTAATTTCTCTTTTTAGGTATTTTATATTGCATCGGTACGATTATCGTGTTCAAAGGCTTTTTCGAGAAATGCCAATACATAAATCGGTTAGTCCGTTTATATCGGTTTCTCAAACCCCTGCAAGCAAGTGTCAATCATTTCAGTCTTAAACTTTTGACGAACGTAAGTATAAAAAAAAACACCTTAATGGATTGATATGTTCAATTCCTACTCATGGCCTACTCATTTTCATTTGGTTGTAAAAATACTGCCTATACATTGTTTCATTTTGGTTTTCTCCCTCTCCATCTATCTCTTGATAGGAATGCCTGGTCGCTAGCTGCAGCTTTCCATCGATGTAGGAACACGATCTTCGAGATTTTACTTCACCTGATCTAGCCATCGAACTCGCTGTGCTTCCTTGCTTCTAGTACCGAACTGAGAGCCGCTCGAACACCTAGCTGCTGGGGCACGAGGCTGCCTTCTTCACAACATGCTCCAGCCATGGCAAACAGCCATGTCCGGTGCGCCATACGGCTTCAGTAAGCTCGTGGATGATCATTCGCATCCACACCCCATGCTCGAATTCACCGCCAAAGATGATCCGAAGGATGCGTTGGCCGTCGTGTTTCGCCACTGTCCTTTGCATGCTGTAAAGAAACATACCTATTCATCGTCGGCCAATGGTGCAGCACGAGCGCAACGTGATACATCGTGACATCATCCGGAAAACTTGCAGCTGGGGCGTGATCTGAAGATGACGGTGGTGATCTGAAGATAGCTGATTTTGGTTGGTCAGCTGCACACAAAAACTGTCGATCTATGGAATTTGGGCATGCTGGCGTAAGGCCCCGTTTTTGGCGACCACGTATGAAGAATCGTACCGTAAAATTATGAAGCTGCAGTTTAAGATGCCGCCAGATGTAACGAAGCCGGCGGCCCATCTGATCTCGCGACTGTTCGTTAAGGATCTGGCCAGCCGTATGCCGCTGAAACATGTTGCGTCCATCCCTGGATTCTGCTGCACGTGCACAAAAAGTAAATAGGAATTGCTGCTACCATGTACCATATATCGTTATGTTCTCACTAAGTATGTTTATAAGATACCTGTACCTTTTAGTTTTTAAACCCTATCTCTTATAAGAAGTAGTGGTATTTGAATTGAATATGAACAAGGCAAGTGTAATGATAAGTAATGATAATTGTTATTTGTGTGTTCACTCAAATGTTATTATACTTTCTTCATGTTCAACATCTGTTATTATTTCAATTATTAACAATAAAATATGGCAAAATATTTTTTAAGCTATAGATCGTCTTTGTATTGTCTTTGTAATGAGTGCAATTGATGGGTTTTGCATTATGATGATCAAGACCGTGACCAGCCACTCGGGGTGCCTTTGGTGCCTCAGTTCTGTATGAAGGAGAGCGTAGAAGGGTATGACTATATTCTTTTCGGCGCTGCCATGTACCTTTCGGTGCAACGATAAGATAGAGTTAATGTTTTTTTGCACCACTGAAGCACACACCAACCAGTGATTGACTATCCGGTTAGGTGATACGAATAAGTCTTGTAAGCATTTATACATAACGTCAGCATGACCACGTTTGTCGGCTGTAGCGGAAATAAAGCATAACAATTATTTATTTGTTACGATATAAATAGGAAGAAAGTGCAACGCTGTGCGGTCCCGTGATACAGTCATCAATTCGTACGACCTAATAACATGCCTGTCATGGGTTCAAAACTCATACGGTCCGTCCCCCCGTAGCAAGGATCAACTATCCGGCTGCGTGGTACCAAATCAGTTTCGAAAGCCTGTACAGGTCAACATGTTCGCGTCGTTAAGCCAAAAAGAAAAGTGCTGCGTTGTCGTGATGGATACGGTAAAAGTGCTTCCGTCTTAACAGAAGGTGTTCTATCATCTACCAAAATTGTTGTGTGAGAAATGGAACTAGCTTGCAAAAAGGTTTGGTCAGTCTGATTCATGAAAAAAAAAAATCAAAATAGTTAGGTGTTTGATTTTCTCTTTTTCCGTTTTTGACATAACTGTTGTCACTAATGATATGCCGGTACCACTAATTGATTTATCAATGTAATTAAGCTATTGATTACCCACATCAGGATAGTCAGTCCTATGTATGAGGGGGGCGGTCCATACGGGACTTGAGCCCATGACGAGCATGTTGTTTGGATAACTAGTTTAGTGCATAACAATCAACTTATTTTCCTTCATTGAAGAACAGAGAAGCTGTTGTGGTCCGATCGAACTTAGTCATTCTGTCCATCTGGGTGTGCCACTCAGCGATAGCAGTCGACGGCTTCCGTATGATGTGTGCGTGGAAGGATGTGCGTGAGTTACAGGTCGCTGTGTTCCTTTAGTCAAATAATTATTGTTTAAAATACGGTCGAGTAAAATACGTATGTTTGTCAATGATAATAAAAGGTCAAGGCTAAGTATGTAGAGAAAAAAAAAAAATAAATAAAAATAAAACATAGTCCCCCGATCCTGTTAGTATACGATCGTCAACAATTGACGTCGCATTCCAGCTAGCACCACGAGGAGGTAGGATTCGGAGTTCCAAGATAGCGGTTGCATAATAATACATCCGCCTCCTGGCATTAACTAGCCAGCTGGAAAGAGCTCGATGAATTTAAAGTGTTTAAAAATACGAAGAACAATATGTTAATACTTACTCAAACTCCTGAACTGATTGGATGGCACGCAAGATGGTAATGAAATTGTTGGGCTGGGCTCGCTTAAGCTGGTACTCGCGTATATATTCTATTAATGCTCCCCGGTTTGTGCCTTTAGATCTTAAAAAAGGGCTTGACCCAGCGCCATAAATTCTCGATGGTCTGTGTGTGTACTAATGGATCGCTTGGGTCGACAAAATTTTCGGAATGGTTTATCATCTCGTGCTCATACCCTTTTCCGTCTAATCCGATGTAGGCACGCCAACCATCCGTCACAATTGTCGTTCCGGGGGCCACATTGTTCATTATAATGCCCTGCAAGTTGCCAGCGTCGCGTTTCTGAACCAGCTCCAGAAAAATCTCTTTTGTCTCCCGACAAATACCACCGACCAGCCAAACCTGGTTGTTGTCCGCGATCCGTCCTCTGTGGTACTTCCGTTTGGTAATGACGGACTCGTCGATCTCCACAGTGAGCCCTTCGCCTCCGATCTGTTGTCGGTGGGTTTCCACATATTCAGCGCTTATTTCACGGAGTATTTTGAACCATTTTAGAATGGCTGTCTTACCTACAATGAGATAAAAATAAAACAGAACAAAAATTAATCAAAACCGACTGATTGAAAAATACTAAAAATAAATTACCGGCTGCACATTCAGCTTCCGCAACGATCCGCGTCGTATTTCGAGACCACTCGAAGGTTATCTCCATCAACTGGGATAGAGACAGCCTCGAATTTTTGAAAATACTATCCGTGCGGACAGTACATTCCCAGCCGGTGCAGCTCGATGTAGGCTTGCAAATCCATTTGCAAGCATTGGAGCACCTTGGTTACCTTCAGCTTCATTTGTCTCTTGCACTTGCTGCATTGTTGCGTTGGCGGCAAGAGTTCCGCTTCCTGCAAAGACGAACCAACCCTTCCTCATCCGCGGTTAGCTTCTTCAGGTCACTGGAATTTTTGACTGCTGCAAATATATCCATGGTTAATGGTTTGTCCTGAAAATAAAACTTTCAAAAGAGAATCTTTAATCTGTACACCACTTTGTTGATCAAAACATTCAACTACATACGGAGCAATATTTTCCCGCGCGATCTACACTTCCACACATAACCGATTTTACTCATTCGTTAGTACAATACATTTAAACACACTCAACCGATATCGACGATTGATTGTGTGGTTTGTGAAGTAGTGATGTCCTGCTCGACCCGCACCAACCGGATTGGAGACATCCGGAAACAACTCGGAGTCGTTCGAAACGACCCGTAAGATTCAAGGAGGTTCAGTAGGTGCAACGATTCCGGAAATCCGGTAGGTGCAAGAAAGCAGTCTCGATTCCGACACGTTGGTGCATTTCGGGTCGGGTCAAGGTAGGTTCAATACTCGACCAGAAAGCGCTGCACCAACGGGTCGAAGTCGCTTGTCACCTACTCATCATTCGGGTCGACCCGAACTCGTTACACCCGTGGGTCGGAATCGATTACAGCGCATAATAATGCAGCGCTGCGCATAAGGTGCAGCGCTTTCTGGTCGAGTATTGAACCTACCTTGACCCGACCCGAAATGCACCAACGTGTCGGAATCGAGACTGCTTTCTTGCACCTACCGGATTTCCGGAATCGTTGCACCTACTGAACCTCCTTGAATCTTACGGGTCGTTTCGAACGACTCCGAGTTGTTTCCGGATGTCTCCAATCCGGTTGGTGCGGGTCGAGCAGGACATCACTACTTCACAAACCACACAATCAATCGTCGATATCGGTTGAGTGTGTTTAAATGTATTGTACTAACGAATGAGTAAAATCGGTTATGTGTGGAAGTGTAGATCGCGCGGGAAAATATTGCTCCGTATGTAGTTGAATGTTTTGATCAACAAAGTGGTGTACAGATTAAAGATTCTCTCTTTTGAAAGTTTTATTTTCAGGACAAACCATTAACCATGGATATATTTGCAGCAGTCAAAAATTCCAGTGACCTGAAGAAGCTAACCGCGGATGAGGAAGGGTTGGTTCGTCTTTGCAGGAAGCGGAACTCTTGCCGCCAACGCAACAATGCAGCAAGTGCAAGAGACAAATGAAGCTGAAGGTAACCAAGCTCAATGCTTGCAAATGGATTTGCAAGCCTACATCGAGCTGCACCGGCTGGGAATGTACTGTCCGCACGGATAGTATTTTCAAAAATTCGAGGCTGTCTCTATCCCAGTTGATGGAGATAACCTTCGAGTGGTCTCGAAATACGACGCGGATCGTTGCGGAAGCTGAATGTGCAGCCGGTAATTTATTTTAGTATTTTTCAATCAGTCGGTTTTGATTAATTTTTGTTCTGTTTTATTTTTATCTCATTGTAGGTAAGACAGCCATTCTAAAATGGTTCAAAATACTCCGTGAAATAAGCGCTGAATATGTGGAAACCCACCGACAACAGATCGGAGGCGAAGGGCTCACTGTGGAGATCGACGAGTCCGTCATTACCAAACGGAAGTACCACAGAGGACGGATCGCGGACAACAACCAGGTTTGGCTGGTCGGTGGTATTTGTCGGGAGACAAAAGAGATTTTTCTGGAGCTGGTTCAGAAACGCGACGCTGGCAACTTGCAGGGCATTATAATGAACAATGTGGCCCCCGGAACGACAATTGTGACGGATGGTTGGCGTGCCTACATCGGATTAGACGGAAAAGGGTATGAGCACGAGATGATAAACCATTCCGAAAATTTTGTCGACCCAAGCGATCCATTAGTACACACACAGACCATCGAGAATTTATGGCGCTGGGTCAAGCCCTTTTTAAGATCTAAAGGCACAAACCGGGGAGCATTAATAGAATATATACGCGAGTACCAGCTTAAGCGAGCCCAGCCCAACAATTTCATTACCATCTTGCGTGCCATCCAATCAGTTCAGGAGTTTGAGTAAGTATTAACATATTGTTCTTCGTATTTTTAAACACTTTAAATTCATCGAGCTCTTTCCAGCTGGCTAGTTAATGCCAGGAGGCGGATGTATTATTATGCAACCGCTATCTTGGAACTCCGAATCCTACCTCCTCGTGGTGCTAGCTGGAATGCGACGTCAATTGTTGACGATCGTATACTAACAGGATCGGGGGACTATGTTTTATTTTTATTTATTTTTTTTTTTTCTCTACATACTTAGCCTTGACCTTTTATTATCATTGACAAACATACGTATTTTACTCGACCGTATTTTAAACAATAATTATTTGACTAAAGGAACACAGCGACCTGTAACTCACGCACATCCTTCCACGCACACATCATACGGAAGCCGTCGACTGCTATCGCTGAGTGGCACACCCAGATGGACAGAATGGCTAAGTTCGATCGGACCACAACAGCTTCTCTGTTCTTCAATGAAGGAAAATAAGTTGATTGTTATGCACTAAACTAGTTATCCAAACAACATGCTCGTCATGGGCTCAAGTCCCGTATGGACCGCCCCCCTCACACATAGGATTGACTATCCTGATGTGGGTAATCAATAGCTTAATTACATTGATAAATCAATTAGTGGTACCGGCATATCATTAGTGACAACAGTTATGTCCAAAACGGAAAAGAGAAAATCAAACACCTAACTATTTTGATTTTTTTTTTCATGAATCAGACTGACCAAACCTTTTGCAAGCTATTTCCATTTCTCACACAACAATTTTGGTAGATGATAGAACACCTTCTGTTAAGACGGAAGCACTTTTACCGTATCCATCACGACAACGCAGCACTTTTCTTTCTTTTTGGCTTAACGACGCGAACATGTTGACCTGTACAGGCTTTCGAAACTGATTTGGTACCACGCAGCCGGATAGTTGATCCTTGCTACGGGGGGACGGACCGTATGAGTTTTGAACCCATGACAGGCATGTTATTAGGTCGTACGAATTGATGACTGTATCACGGGACCGCACAGCGTTGCACTTTCTTCCTATTTATATCGTAACAAATAAATAATTGTTATGCTTTATTTCCGCTACAGCCGACAAACGTGGTCATGCTGACGTTATGTATGAATGCTTACATGACTTATTCGTATCACCTTACCGGATAGTCAATCACTGGTTGGTGTGTGCTTCAGTGGTGCAAAAAACATTAACTCTATCTTATCGTTGCATCGAAAGGTGCATGCCAGCGCCGAAATGAATATAGCCATTCCTTCTACGCTCTTTTTTATATAGAACTGAGGCACCAAAGGTACCACGAGAGGCTGGTCACGATGTTGTTCATCACA
This sequence comes from Anopheles arabiensis, assembly GCF_016920715.1. Classification (NCBI taxonomy): domain Eukaryota; kingdom Metazoa; phylum Arthropoda; class Insecta; order Diptera; family Culicidae; genus Anopheles; species Anopheles arabiensis. The sequence continues at coordinate 38,821,721 of NC_053518.1, forward strand.
ATGCAAATTCATCAATTGCACTCATTCAATACAAAGACGATCTCTACCTTAAGAAATATTTTGCCATATTTTATTGTTAATAATTGAAATAATAACAGATGTTGAACATGAAGAAAGTATAATAACATTTGAGTGAACACACAAATAACAATTATCATTACTTATCATTACACTTGCCTTGTTCATATTCAATTCAAATACCACTACTTCTTATAAGAGATAGGGTTTAAAAACTAAAAGGTACAGGTATCTTATAAACATACTTAGTGAGAACATAACGATATATGGTACATGGTAGCAGCAATTCCTATTTACTTTTTGTGCACGTGCAGCAGAATCCAGGGATGGACGCAACATGTTTCAGCGGCATACGGCTGGCCAGATCCTTAACGAACAGTCGCGAGATCAGATGGGCCGCCGGCTTCGTTACATCTGGCGGCATCTTAAACTGCAGCTTCATAATTTTACGGTACGATTCTTCATACGTGGTCGCCAAAACGGGGCCTTACGCCAGCATGCCCAAATTCCATAGATCGACAGTTTTTGTGTGCAGCTGACCAACCAAAATCAGCTATCTTCAGATCACCACCGTCATCTTCAGATCACGCCCCAGCTGCAAGTTTTCCGGATGATGTCACGATGTATCACGTTGCGCTCGTGCTGCACCATTGGCCGACGATGAATAGGTATGTTTCTTTACAGCATGCAAAGGACAGTGGCGAAACACGACGGCCAACGCATCCTTCGGATCATCTTTGGCGGTGAATTCGAGCATGGGGTGTGGATGCGAATGATCATCCACGAGCTTACTGAAGCCGTATGGCGCACCGGACATGGCTGTTTGCCATGGCTGGAGCATGTTGTGAAGAAGGCAGCCTCGTGCCCCAGCAGCTAGGTGTTCGAGCGGCTCTCAGTTCGGTACTAGAAGCAAGGAAGCACAGCGAGTTCGATGGCTAGATCAGGTGAAGTAAAATCTCGAAGATCGTGTTCCTACATCGATGGAAAGCTGCAGCTAGCGACCAGGCATTCCTATCAAGAGATAGATGGAGAGGAGAAAACCAAAATGAAACAATGTATAGGCAGTATTTTTACAACCAAATGAAAATGAGTAGGCCATGAGTAGGAATTGAACATATCAATCCATTAAGGTGTTTTTTTTTTATACTTACGTTCGTCAAAAGTTTAAGACTGAAATGATTGACACTTGCTTGCAGGGGTTTGAGAAACCGATATAAACGGACTAACCGATTTATGTATTGGCATTTCTCGAAAAAGCCTTTGAACACGATAATCGTACCGATGCAATATAAAATACCTAAAAAGAGAAATTAATGGCAAGAATTTTTTATGATGAAATAGAACAAAATATATAGTTTCTGTGATATCACCACGGTTGCGTGTCGTTTATTCCCACGTGTGCACGCGCATCCGCTCGGCCCAGTAACAGCAACCCAACACCGACGTATGATGCACCCGGCACTGCGGCGTAGGAAATGCGCATCCGATCATAGTCTGCACTAACCAGCCAGTGAGCCATTCTGCCATCCAACCAGCCAGCCAGCCAGCCAGCCAGACAACCAGACAACCAACGGAGCAGGACAAGTAAAATATTTTATTTAAACCCGCCAACACGCTCAACATTTGCTTATCATGTAACATCACCATCTAATGCACATTGTTAACGAAACGTACGCACCATTATGAGGAATGGGAAGCAAACACAGCGGGCGAGAAACAATAAATACAAATGGAGAAACACAGTAAACGAGCAATTACCTACCAACGCGATCACTAATTCCTTACCTTTTGCACATTAGTGAAACATATTTGCTTCCGTAATAGGTAATCAAAAGAGCTTTAAAAAAACAAAACAAAACACACCGAATGTTTTCTAACCTGTTGTACACTATTTTATTCAACGGCACTGGTTTAAATCCTAATTATATAATCCTAATACTGGTTTAATATATTAACACATCACACCACAAAGAACGGCTCTAACGTATAACATCCGGCACCTTTAAACAATGCTGGCTCATCGCCATTTATGCTGCATTTTGTTCTGCATAACATTACACAACGTTACTAGCATTAATCACCCTTTACACCTTAAATGTACACACAATCACTATATCACAACACTACACCGCTTCGCCGATCTCGATCTGCTTCTCCGGAGCGTCCGGAGCGCTTCTCCGTTGTTGCCTTATCCGAAGCACCATGGAGCAACTGCAACCGACCGACTGGATCATGTCCAAGTCGGTATCTGTAATGCGACCTCCCTTCCGAAGCAACAGTCATTCGATCGTTCGTCTGGCATTAGCTGAAACTAAAGAAAGGAAAAAAAACGTATGCTTGTAGTTATAATGCAACTCACCCGTGCATTAGAAGCATTTTCACGGCGACAAAGACTGTCGGTAACGTTTGCAGGATCTTGCTGTGCGCTTGCCAATTGAGTGCACATTTCGCATTGCCCATTACGTGGACATCAAGGTGGCCATCATACTGCCCGGCGACGACGGCTCCTTAAATATAGCGGATGAGCGCGTGGCCCGCCACCGATGGAGACATGTCGCGGCAGAAGGTGTACCACACGTTTATCGGCTGGCGTCGTGTTGGATGGCGCCGGAGGAGATGGAGCGGGACCACGGATACGGCTTCTAGTCGTTCGGCGTTACCCCGATCGAGATAGCGACCGGAACTGCGCCGTACCACAACTACCCGCAGATGAAGGTGATGATGCTGACGCTGCCGAACGATCAGTCCACGATCGATGCCGGGGCGGACAAGAAGGGCCTGTACCAGGCGTGCGGCAAGACGTTTCGCAAACTGGTCACCGAATGCTTGTAAAAGGAATTGTCCAAGCGTCCAACGGCGAGCGGGCTTTGTATGCTTTTAACTATAGAAAAAACCAGTGGTTAAAAAAATAAACGCGAGGAGTTTTTGATACCGTGCGGATTACGTTCATTATAACTTACCTTGTTTTCCATGATCGAACATCGTTTAGTTTGATTGCCGGCATTCTTTCTTCCCGCTTTCGAACGTTCGCCGGCTCAACACGGTTGCACAACAGCTGCATAGAAAACACCGCTTTAATTGATTTAATATTACAAATATTAGCTATGCTTTACTTACCCTAAACGGCTTTCAGGCGTGCGAAGTCGATTCTACCACCATTTATAATTTTTCGGCTGTTTATTTTACACATTACATACAACCTTTTTATCACTGCTGTAGCCTTTTTTTAATCATTCGCCGTTGTACATCGTGAGAGCTATCGTTCGGTTCAAAATGTAAACAAACTTTATTTTTTGAATATTTGACAGATTGCATGACCGATCAACCGCACACTATCTCGTTTTTCTTGTCAGGGCTGCTTCGATTGCCATAGGGGGGCCTTAAAAAATCTTTTACCGACACCTCCTCTATATTCCACCTCGATAATCATATGGAGGTGCACTGTCGAACACAAACAAACAAACAAGACAAACGTCGAGTCGAACATGTCAGTTGATTCTGTCTGTGATGTTCGATACCCACCTGTGCTGTGAGTACCTTGGCTGTCAAACGCTTCGCAGCTAGAGTAGATAGAATTCAATTCGGGACATTTTTAAGTTTGTTTACGTAGTTTGTCTCTTTTTCTTCTTAAAATTGCGTGCAAAATATTTAAAATAGCTATCTGTAGAAACCGAAAATTGTATGTGAATACACCTCAAAAACATCAACACCTTGGTCGCGGTCATACGTCAACATTTAAGTATCGTAGGCGTAAACGTCAGAATAAAACGGCATTCGTGCTCGAGAATCAGAACGGCGCACACCTTCCGATTCTTCTTAATTTCCGTTCCGAAAATTCCGTAATTATACATATCAATAATTATTGTTAAACTTTTCAATCAATTATAACATCAAATATAAAGGATTGAAACGCATTAAACTATTGTGTGTACATAATCCATGTATATGCACTGTATGTGTTTTGGCATGGACGTTTGTTTACATTTTTCAATATTAAATTTGAATGATTTCTATGTTATTGTAGATGTGAATAACTAGTTAATTATGAGTTGAATCTTCCCCCTGTAGGTGGATATTCATTTAAACTATGAAAATGCTTCATTTTCGAGACGAAAAGAAAGGCGTATTGCTGTGCATCATGACAGGTCTATAAGACATCGAACAGCTGACAGAGCACCTATCGAACAGAGTCGTGTTTGTTTGTCTCGTTCGATTGGTCCCAGATCGCCACCTTACACGACTGGTAATGAAAAGCGCTGTAGAATATTTATTTCAATAATTATCAAACAAAAATCTTCTTCTTCTTTTGGCTCAACAACCGTTGTCAGTCAAGGCCTGCCGTACCCAGTAGTGGGGTTGACTTTCAGTGACTTATGGATTACCGGCCATAGCAGGATAGTCAGTCCTACGTATGACGGCACGGTCCATCTGGGGCTTGAACCCATGACGGGCATGTTGTTAAGTCGTATTAGTTGATGACTGTACCACGAGACCGGCAAACAAAAGATAGTTCGATTAAATTTAAAAAAAAAATCAAAGAGCTTTATTTCAAATTAAAACATTAGGTTTTTGATTTAAGTTTTGAATTATCAGCACAACAACGATCTACTCTATACATGCTAGCAAATGGTAAAGTGTCACATGGAGAGCTCTTGTTTCGGATGGGAAGAAGGGCTTCCAATCAATGTTCGTTTTGTCCTCAAATGGAAAGTCTGGAACACAAATATGCTTGCTGTAGTAGAGTAGCGGCGGCTTGGGCACTGCTGCAGCAAGAAATTGTTTCAATAGTTCCAGGAGGTCCCTACCTGTTCAATAGTCTGCGATTTCCAGAACTAGCAGGAGTTAGTCTTGGAATACGTATATGAATTCTTAGGTTGTTTGCTGACTACATTTTCCACATCGTTGATAACAACGATGATGAGATAGATTTAGTAAATGTAAACTGTACTTTGTAAATGTAAAGCTATATTAGAGTTTTTTTTGTAAATATCTACCCTAGTAAATAGAAATTATTCTGTACACGCATATAAATACTTTTGTATAAAAAAATAGTATAAGAAAAAATTAAAAACACACTTTCATATCACCCACATTTTTTGGTTGAGTTTTAAAGATCATGTTTTCGTTAAGATATTTGTTGTTAGAAATTCAATTTACAAAGGTTAACTTGATCAAGATTTTTGATCTATTCAACTAATGTTTATTGTCCTGTATTGTTGCTGTATTTATTGTTAATTGTTAATATGGCCGTATTGCTGACCTGTTCGATTTAACTTTAAAATAATTGTTCTATAAATTAGTTGGTTTGTTCTGCTTAAGCTAAATAACATTGTCCTATAGAACAACTGCTTAATTATTCCTGGCTTTGAGCGATAAACTCAATAACCTGACAAATAAACTCAGTGCAACAAGACATTCTAGATGAACAATCCAGTTCAAAGGAATGGAGATTTGAAGTGATTTAATGCTATTATCTTCTTCTTCTTTGGCTCAACAACCGATGTCGGTCAAGGCATGCCTCTAATGCTATTATATTCTACCATATTTTCGGAAAAATCTCGATGCTGGTTTCGTCTTGAATGTCACTAGCGTTTTGTTTTATCTCACTTTGCCTTTCTTTTTCTATTTCTCTCTTATTGAATTTCAACGACTAGTACAATTAAGTCGCAGAGTCCGGTCATTGAACTACATCCACTTGAACGTCCAATACGGCAGCCATCTCGAGACGGTTCCGTTTCGAGTCATCCCCCACTTACACTGTTCACCTCACCTCAAAGCAAGCAATAGAAACTTTTCAACCATTGCACGTCATCATCGGCATAGTAGTGAAGGACCACCAACTGGCGATCTTGGGCATTCTTCAATCGATCCAAAAGTTAGCGGGACAGTCTGTGTTAACGAGTATGTGTGAGTCACTGACGACCGTTTACCGCACATGAGTGACTCGGCGCCAGTGTCCTGTGAGAAATGTGAAGGATTCAATTTACAATGATTTTATTTTCGATCGAAAATAGCGGCACCGCCTTTGCCGGGAGCGCGCACATGCCATCACCAGCCTGATCCATTTTGTTCACGGTCTGGATGGACCGCTTTACCATCCGTCAACGGTAAGGGAAAACAACAAGAAAAGTGGAAAGCTGCTGCCGTTGTTCATCGGGCATTGCCGTCAACCAATACTGGACAACTGCGGGAAGGGATTTCGAGGGCTCATTTGTGTCATTATACATGAACTGGGAATTGGTGGACGCGAAAAAAAATGTCTGCCGGAGATTGGAACCTGCGGTACAAGAGCGTATGACCGTTCAGAGGATGGAACGACGTCCGGTGCAATGGGTCGTTCGAGAAAGATAAGTGATTTTACAATTTGTAGATGGTGTGCTTTTGCTTATACGAGTCGTTTGTTGTACTGCGTGCTCTTCCTCGGGGTGTGGCATACACCGTGAAACAGAAATCTTTTTCGAAACATTAGCACATCGTAAGAAGATGCATCAACTGTTGTTTAAAATTAATGTTCACAGTAGGTTGCGTAGCCATCCTTACCTCCTGGCACCTGTGGTATGCAATTACCATGCCATTGTTTGCTCATTGCGCTGCTTGGTTGGTGGTTTTTTGTTTCTGTGGGAAGGTAAAGTATCGGAACAGAAAATAGGTTGCCGCTGCTTGTGAATTTGACTGCTCACAGACATGCAACAAGTCGTATGTTCATGATTGTTTTCACCCATACCACGATAAAACCACTCGAGGTAGTTTCGTGTCCAGTCCCTGGCTAGTGCGGACAGCTGTGCGCTTCGAGTACCGCTAATGGCACAACGGTTTGCTCTAAGTCACTGCGCCGTTCCGTTGTATACGGGGTGTAAACTTAACCGAGTGAAAACTACCGCTCTCCGAAACCCCGAAAACTGCCAGCAGCAAACGGTACAACAAAACGCAAATATTTATGCTCACTTGCTGGTTTGAACGGCTGCTGGTGCCGTAACATGATCTAATACTCGATGGTATATGGTAGGACAACGAAACAGAGACTGTGGTTTGGTAAAACCAACCAATGCGCGTACATACTGTGCTACTGAAGAACCCAGTGTTGGTACGTTACGCAGACACAACATAGAGCATTTTTGTATGTGTGTGTGTGTGTGCAGCGAAAGTGGCGATGGGATTTGAATATGGCCATCCAAGCAATCTTTATTGCACTTCGGGTTGCAACCCCATGCAAACCACAACTAGTGCAGCCACTGGAGAACAGCTCACCGAAACCATAACTGTTAACATGATTATGAAAAAACACCAAACATTGGGGCCAAGTTTAAACAGTATACGTCCGTGGTTTTGCAGGGAGTCCAGGGGCTGTGCATTGCTGAAAACAATAACTGCAGCAGGTGTGCCTCCCGTAGGTCGAGCATGGTTTTTGTACGTATCATGAGCGACATGGTGCTCCGTTTTAGTCGGAAACCGACTAGAAAGAGTTCAAACGCCGTTGGCTTACAAATCCCAGCAAGTATCCTTCAGTGGAAGAATGCAGAAAAAAACAAGTACGCAGTGAAATAAATATTTCATGTGATACATCCCACGACTTGGCATGATCTGGTCAGAAACTTTCTGTGCGAACGGTGCTAAGCTCGTACCACAAGCTAACTAGTACACTTAGTGTTCGAACCCGCATGCAACCTTCGGTCAGAGGAGCATCGGAATGGATAAAAGTGATATCGTCCCTATTTTGATGCCTGGTTTAGTGCAGAAGGTAGTGCGTGCGAACAATACGCTTACATACCGTGTTGCGTTTACAAAGCGAATGGTGCGAAAGAACCTGTGTACCACGATGGAATGTTTAATACAGCAGGGGCATCCCTGGCCTTCTTCTTCTATTTGGGTTAACGTCCTACGCGGACATGCCGGTCTATATAGGCATTTGAGACATTCACACGAGACATAAATTCAGTCCCATGCAGCCCCATAGTCAGTCCTTGCCACGGAGAAACGGTCAATTCTAGGCTTGAACCTTTGATGGGCATGTGAATTCATATGGACTCGTATGAGTTGGGCGTCCTGCTGTGATAATGTTTGAATGACCGTAACGATGAAATGTTTACAAAAGTGTACATCTGTGAATACAATTGATGAGGTGCAAGCTTGAAGCTTGTTTTAACAAAAAGGTTAGATGCTTTATATTTGCTAACTTGCTCAATCTGAAAGGTTGATTTGAATATTGGGCCAATTTATGCATTTAATACTTGTTCTATCAAATATGGTCTTTGGTTACACTCTCCGTCGTTACAGCTGCTACCGTTACTGGACAGGTAGATTTTTTGTGGCTTACTGTTGAAGCCATCATTCAGATCCACTGTCTTTTATCGTAACATCACCAGCTTAAGCATAAACCCCTAAGCCTCAACACCCTCGATAATAAAATGTGTCCCCTTAGCTTTCCACCAATAGCTCAAACTAAGCTTAATCTATTCCGCATTTGAATGTTGGTAAGCGTTAAAATTATCAACCATCGTGTTGCTCAGCTAGAAGAAGAGCCAATTGGCGATGGAACCCAAAATAGGGAGTGTCGTAAGTCTTGATTTTGAGACACCAAATTTCACACCCCACCGAGTACTGGCGCACTGCATCAGCACACCCGGTACTGTATGATCGTACTGTATGATGACCAGCTTTTGCTTGTATGTTGACTTCCATTCCAGGAACGATATCTCTGTCCCTCATTGTAGAAGAAATAAAACCAAAACTGGATGGAAGCAGAAACTCTTGCATGACACTAATTTCGTTACGAAGAGGGCTTTGAAATATCGGCTAATTCTTGACATCCCGGTCGACATGCCACAACCCAGTACACTTGACCTTTGGATTGAAATGAAGTCTCGCATTTGTGATTGCTTTCGCCTTAATTCGCCTTTTTGAAGAACAATTAAGAATCACGTGAATCAAATTGTATTGCGAAATACGATGCAATCACCTACATCCAAACATAAGCACCTACTGATAAGCCCGCCTGATCCTGCTTCTGCAACATTGCCGCAATTGTCGTTGTAGAGGAGGATGTCATTTCTTTTTGAAATTGTATCTTTTGCCAGCATCTGCGCCATTGCTTACCTGAATTGGAAAACAGACAAAAAGACACAATTCATCAAATCCAAATCTCGCAATGATCAACGCTCGACCTGTCCCTCGCTACTACTCTCCCAGGCTTCTCGTCCCAAAACAGCTTGAACCACGCAATCAGTCACTCGCACGTGGGCACTTGATTAGAATTGCCAAATCGATAATGAACGGAAACTACACCAGCCGTCCTGATTTTCCTCGCACCAGAATCAAAAATCGTTTCCGCCGCAACTGAAAACACTTTGAAAATTTGGACAAGTTTTCGAGCCCCACATAGCTCCAGGAGCCTGCTTTGACACTCTACCGGATATCAAGAATGAGGATAGAGCAGCGTTTTAGTAGGAGTTTTCATTCATCCGAAGGGAAAAACCTTGATTTTTACCCCAAGAATCGAATTAGTTTCGTTGCCGCACGGGACTAAAGCGCACGACCAGAAATGCTGATTGCAACGTCCATTGCCCAGTCCTGATAGTCATCGCCGGTTTTTTTATTTCCTCAGCCATTGAGGAAAAGAGAACGTAGCTGATAAAAGCATCAAATAAAAATCAAACAAAACAAAAAGAAAACAAACACCAAAATGGTTGGGTTTCAGAATTAAAAGCTAGAACAACTTGATTAAAAGATTGCTTTCCTAATGAGTTTGGTCCCAGCAAGAAGGGTCAAACGGTCTTGTTAAATGGTTCATAGTTTAAGAGAAATACTGTGTAATTGTGTGAGTGTGTGAGAAATCAAAACTGCCAACGTATCTGGTCCAATTGTTAAGAGCTCTGGTGAAGAATGAAAAGCCATAATTACGCTATACCGCACATAAGAAAAATATATATTATAGTATACTCTTTCGCTTTGTCTTTTGTAGGTGTGGTTATTCTGAAGGTTTTTTTGAAACTCCATTCAACGATTTTTCATAAAGCTGGCAACTTTGGGAAACACATTTTTTATTATTTGAATTATATTTTCTTATGGCCTTCGACCGATCAAGTCTACTGAATAAAAAAAAGCTTATGTCATTCAAATGCTTCTAATCGGTTGAATAATGAGCAGAGACATGATTGTCGTCTGCGGCTCCAAAAATGCCAATTACCAGGCGATTGTCATTAATCCATCCAAATCGAGCCCAGAATCTGGATATCTGTGGTTAGATGCGAAAGATTATAATTCCCAGTAGCTTTAAAAAGCCTCATAACAGCTTGTTACATCTCAGCCTCTAGAACGAATACATCTCCCATCGGTCCTAGTGGTTGCTGTAATAAAGCAGGCGTTAAACGATCACTCAATTTCATCTTTCACCACGTGTGAGCTTTGAAAACGTTGGGCTGAGACGCTGCTTTAGACGGCTTAACTGCGATGAGCACGCACGTGAGCACACACAATCACACACTCGCAAACACATATCGTACACACACCACAATTATAAATGCCACCATTCCTGAAGTCATTGGATCATCCACATGACGCCCACGGAACTGTCCATGTCCGAATAAAAATCCGATACCATAGATTATACCACGAACGTACCCGAAAGGTATGCATGCTTCACTTAACAGGATCTAATGGCAAAAGAGACTCATAGACATTTCCTCACGACTACACATGTCCTCTAGATGCGTTTTCTATGCGTCTTGTTCGGTATCACAGCGGCATACGGCAGGTAAGCAGCACAAATATTGATACGCATACTTGTTTATCGAACACAACTATTCGGTTCGGCTCGGTAAACGTAGGGTGGACATCAAAACGCAAAGGCACTGACTTTTTCATGATTTTGTATGACTTCGGCTGTTTTGGACCACACGTGTAGATGCGCGCATTAGGCTACACGAGAATGATGAGAATTTTTTCGATGCGCTCACGGAATAGCGGCGGAAATTTCATTGACGTTGTCTTCACATGACATCACGGTTAATGCCAGATTACAAAAAGCCCATACACACACCAACACACACACACACACATATACGCTTAGATCAGTACCTTTCGCCAGTAGGAACAATACATTGTTTAGCACCACCTCAACGCACATCACTTATGCTTTAAGTCGCAAATCCGACATAATGCCATCAGACAACATGCGGTTAGGAGATTCAATTTCGCGGAAGCTGATTACCGCCAGACCGGCTCGCACTGGGTGAATGTGTATAACATCCCGGTGCAGCGGCACGGTACATGACATTTCCCAGATGTCGTAAACAATATTTTATTGTTTCACGAAACGATCACACCATCACGCCATTGAAGAGGACGATAAGACAAAAGACTTTCAACGCAAAAGTCCTGTCAGCATGTCTTTTAAAGTGTATGAATGAGGGATATCGTTGACATACACGATCTCACGTGAACCCGTGCGCGGAATTTAATGACATATCTAAAGCCAATTCGATGAGAATAAATAATGTTATGAGATATACACAACCCTCGTGAGAAGGCTTTTTGTTTCAACTAGTATGATGGTTTAACATTATGTAGCAAGCGTTGTAGCGTATGTAGCAAGCGTATGTTGTGATGTATGGCGAGACTTTCAGCGTTTCTCCTGATTTATGCTTAGACATCCGTCCAACTTCTTCAAACAGGCGGCAATGAAGGATGTTATGATAAAGAGATACCATGAGAGCAGTGCGATAAGAAACTCGCCACTGCTCGTGACATCTCGTGTTTCAGTTGAGCACAGGATATGATGCAGATATAGGCCAAGACACGATTCCAAATAATGTTACCTTTGTTTCATCCAACCAACTTCTCCCACGGACTTTAATTTCTTCAAAACGATTCACATTTGCGGTTTCTAAAGGTTTACTTTCTATCACCGGATAAGTGTCCGTGTAATGATGAAGTGACATCACGAAATACCATTGACATCAAGGTTGTATTGTGCCCGGTTGAAGGATGTACTTCTACCGTATTCTACTGGCTGGCTGACAAACACGAGCATGTATCGCGCAGTCGAAAAACCTAGTCTCGCCCTAGGCACAATGTAACTAATCGACAAGTGGACACCATCGACAAACGTGTCTTCTGGTAATCGTGGCAGCTGTTTCCCGGTACCTTGTGAAGTTCCTTCACCATAGACTTGATTCTACGTTCTTTTCTTGTTCAATCCTTCTTAAGTCATAAGTACTGGAACAAGAGGCATGTCTCCATGAAATAAGTCATTCAAGTAAAACATTGATCTGTGCCCGGCTGGGATTTGTCACTACCTAGAACGCACCACCATCAGCCACTAGCAGCCATATCAGGCTCAGAAAAAATGATAGATTCATCTATCTCAACACCCAGACATACAAAAAATAGATAGGCCGAATGTCCCTTAGGGTTGTTGCCGCCAAGTTGTTAAAGTGAGTGCGACCTGTCCGGTACATGTTTACCGTTAGCGGAAGCGATGACAAATTGCTACAGGCGTGCGAAAACGATAGAATCCCGCTGCTTGTAAGAACTTACTATTAAGAACATAAAAACAAAAAGAACCAAAACCGCGGTGGAAGTGCAGGTGGATACTATTTGATAAGGACTTCCGATGACAAACACGGAGCTGGTTTCAATGAGCGAAGATGAGCTATACATCATACTGTGCGTTGAAAGGTGGTTGGGCCGCGTGACGACTCAGACGAGACTAAAGCGCTTGTCATCAAATCGATATTTGATGAGAGTCGGCTTGTTTGCGGCACGAAACGTCAATACGGATGTTTACACTCAAGCCGCACTCAAATGTAAAGTGTTTTGTGTGTGTATATGTGAGTGTGTATGATTTGAAATTTAACTGTAAGCGAGTGCTTCTGGTGGGTTGTGTTAAATCACCTTTGGCACTCACTACGAGGCTCATTACATCAAGAAGCATTAATTAAGTAGCTCTTTAAAAAAAAACTAAACAATAGTGCATTAGTATGTATTGTTCAACGAGCCATTAAGTTTGCTGAATAAAGGGTTACTTCAATTGATTGTGGTAAAACGTTATTTTATTCAATAATTCGTTTTTCATAAGTCGCTTGTAGAAAGTTTTGCATATGTTTTTCTCCTTCTCTATTGCTGCCCTGCTCACAAAAAAGCACGTTTTAGCAATATGGCCCGGTCGTATCAACGTAGGATGTGCATAAAGCAATAAGTTTGTTCGGTGGGGACGCTTGGTATCTCACATAAATTTACAACAAATAGTTTAGTTAGAAAAAAATACCTTTGTAGAGACCGTGAACGGTTTGCGAGATTTAGAGATAGGGAACGGTTCTAGAACTTTCCTGAGGAACAAGGATGAGAACATTTCTTCTCTTTCACGCAAGGGTCAAGGAGGATATAAAAAGCCACGATCGGCCGGAGCAGATCAGAAGGTTCTGGCTCGGCTTACTGTGTGCATCGTCGCGGAATTGAAAGTGAAATAAAGGCTCACAGTTGTGTTACACTTTACCTTATTTTGGCGTTTTTAAAAACCTGGGAATATTCAATAGTTTGACAAACCGGATTCCCATTTTATTGAAATCGCTTACTTTTGGCTATGAAAATGTAATGCTCGTCACATCATCGTGTATTGCGAGCATATTTCGCACTTTGTATTAATGCAATGCCCGTTGTATTAAGCGTAATGCTCTTGAGATGATCCTAGTAACGATGTTAAGGAAATCCTATATGCTACAATGTTATAGACGGTAATATATTTGAATTGCCATCATACGTGTATAAAAACCTCCCGATTCAATTGTAGATAATTTTTTCACAGGAGTCGTTAATGAATGCTGAAATACGTTTTTTTCTAAAAATAATTTGCAATATTGAATTCAAACAACTCTTTTCAATATTGATTTTATTTTTCAAATATTGTACTAAAAAGCAGGGAGTGATTTTTGTTAATCAATAAACTTCTATGTAAAAAATGGAGAAAAAAATTGAAACAATATTGAGATTGAGATAAAGGCGTTGCAATTATGTTTGAACGTCATTCCAAAGCATGTGCACATTCTTTATCTTCCTTCCGGAAGCCACGATGCTACTTTGCCTGGATATATTTTAGTCACGCTCGAAAGCACTTCCCCATACCAGGTGTAGCGAGGGTACTTCATGTCCTATCTACGTGTTCCGGTCGGGCGGGACATTGTGTTGCCCCATGGCTTGTGCTTGATTATGACGCAGGCGCTCCATGACAGGCGATGATTTATATTCGTCATGCGATACAATAGCGTCCTCATCGCTTAGCCATCGTCCGTTTTGGGTCTGATTTAAGTGTGGAAGCTTCAAGGATGTTTGCAGCTCGCACTATGCAAACGAAATCTGTTATTGACGGTCAGTTTGCAGATACTGTAAATCACAAGCGACAGTTTCTGATCCATTTAATCCTTCCGCACGTCCGAACCTACGCTTGTCGCTATGCGAGGGAAATCTCGACACACAGCTTCTTAAATGCCATCTATTTCCGTGATACGCTTGCTGACTGTATGGAGCAATCTACCCAAATAGCAATTGGGCGACTATGTGCCTCCCTCTAATGGATAGTCATTTGGAATGCAACGGGATGAATTATTTCCACCGAGCCATGTTTGGGATCGTCTGCACACACATATACTGTCAAAAAAAAGAGACCAACATTAACCCTACCCTTTCCCGGGTTTTCACCGACTTATGCACGCAATTACTTCCAAAGCGTTTCGGTTGAATGGCCGATAACACGCAGGGCGTTGCAGCGTGCTCACAAAAGCTTGCCGTTCGTTACGATCCTTACAACGGCAGCTAATGTGAAAAACCTGCCACCCCCTCCCCTTCTCTATCCTCACTTCAACACATCCAGACGTGACGAACGCAGCTAAAGAAAAGAAACGATCGGGGGATAAATAGCTTTTCTTTCTTGCTGATGCACTATCATGCATGTTTGCCTGTCTGTCACGGATTGGCTAACAGCTCCCCTGTTTTTTGTAACGAGACAAGAACGTGTGCTTAAACTGGGCCGGGCTTTTTCTTTTTTCTCGCTCCTTTTCTTCACATATATCGTTCAACTTTGCACGTGCAATCAACGAAAGCTACGTTAAATTCTGACAATCATCGTCGTCGACAGCCAAAGCCACCGAGGGATCACTAAAACGACGGCGCATGGTTCAGCTTCATTCCTGTGAAAAATGGTTTAAAAAAAATAAATCTGTTTGCCACATCGTCCCGTTGCTGGCATAGCAATAGTGACTATAGGTGAAGTTTTTATTTCCGTTGGTGAGGCTAGCTTCAATTGCTTTCCGAAAGTCGAAGAAAGGCCTTTCCAGCTCAGCCAACTGTCTCTCGGAACGAAAATGTGTAACAACAAAAGAATGCAGGGCCATTCGCCAACACACGCAGAGAAATGTGTGCAGCAGGATAGTGAAAAGCAGCGTAGATGGCTATGAAAATTAACGACGTGTTGAATATTCGTGATATCGGTGGAGATGGTAAGCGAACGCAAGGATGGTCCACTTTTTGCTGCCATTCCAGGCACTAGTTTTGATTGATTGCTCCAGTTGCTGGGTTGCATATCTTCTTCTTCTTTGGCTTAACAACCGTTGTCGGTCAAGGCCTGCCTTTACCTCTTGTGGGTTTGGCTTTCAGTGACTAATTGATTCCCCCCCATAGCAGTACAGTCAATCCTACGTATGGCGGCACGGTCTATTTAGGGATTGAACCCATGACGGGCATGTTGTTAAGTCATACGAGTTGACGACTGTACTACGAGACCGGCCTGGGTTGCATATAATGTATGGTAAATGAAGTTTTACTCAATTCGTGCCAGAAAGAATGTAAACATGTTATGCATTATAAAAAAAAGTTGAATCGGCACTTCACGTCCTGCTTCCCAAGTGTGGCATGTATCAGCCATTGCCGTGCCGGCTTCAAAATCAATAAATATCGCATACTATTGATAATGACGTTCATTATGGTGGAATAAAGCGGTATACGCAAGTACACTACTGGACAAAAGGCGGAACAAAAGCAAACCGAGAGGAATCAAAAGGCACAAAGACGCCAATCTGTGACTGTGACTGTGATAAGTAGGGGAAAGCGGGGCAAAATGGGCATGTTAAGCAGTTTACTGAATATTCCTTTGAATATTCCACAAAACACAATTTTTCTTTCATAAATGTATGCCTCAACCATTTATCGATCGATTAAAATTGCCACATAGAATGAAAACAACTTAAAAACATGAAAATAATGTAAAATAAAAGTTGATGTTTTACGAGAAGCTATTTTGACACGCGGGGTACAATGAGCATAGCCCTGGGGCAAAATGGTTATATGTAAACAAACTGTGAAACGTCAAAACACTGCACAATGGGCATTTGCCGGGATGAAATTCAAAAATCAACTTTGTAATAGCGCAATTCCAAATAATAGGTTTTAATACTAAGGGTTAAACTAAGAAAAATACCAAATATGAGCTCTTTATCTGTTCTGGTTATCTAGAAAACACCTCTCAAAGTCGAGATTTGTTAAAAAAACGCAGAAAAATCTTCACTTTTTGGAAAACTTTAAACCTTTGTAACTTTTTCAAATATGAACCGATTTTGATAAATTTAGTCATTTTAAAAAGTATATTTAGTCAGCTTTATATATACATTAAAGATTTTGAGTTAAGTTAATTTTATGCAAAAATAAACGATAATAACTAAAGAAACTTCCTAAAAATTTTCATAATTTTAATTTTTGACTTGATGCCATTATAAAAGTGGCGCAGAGTGGCGTTGTCTCATATATGTCACATCATAGTGTAATATATATACTATCAATCTGTGAAGAAATATTCTGCGAAAGTTTGCGAACGCGAATTTTATTGAAGTTTTTTACATCAACTTTTTCTAAAAACAGACACATGCGTAACTAGGCGGCTCCATAGGTGCCTAGTGTAGCGTATTTCGTGTATTCTACAAAAATATATTCTACGTGCTTTTGATCAACTTTCATTTCAATTACGAAGCTCTGTATCTTAGTTTCAGCTCATGTACTTATCTTATATGTAAATTTCTATTCTAACCTAACTTTATCATTAAACATAATGAAGCAAATCAGAACCAAATTCCTTTTGGTCCTACTGCAGATTATAGAAGGATATAAGGAAAGTAATTCTTAAATTATACGCATAACAGGAAAACGTTATGAATGCAGTAGCATCTATTGGCATTTTGGGAGAAGAAACTCCCAAAACTCATGACAAACTAAATATAAGGATAGAGGGGAGATGCTACAAAGAATATTTTGCAAGAAAAAAATGCATCCAGAAGGACATTATGTATAATGAGCTGTATTCCTCTGATTCGTTAACCAGTTCAATATCAGTAGCTACACGCACTAAAACAAAGACAGGGTTTAACTTTACAAATGAAGTAAATACTTAGTCTGTTGCTATCGTGCAATTTTGATTTTTTCAGATAGTTGTAAAACCAAGAAGGATTTTTAGTTTTATTACCCCTTCTGAAGGCAGTACAGCACTTGGAAAGGTATTGGATGAATATTCAAAGACAAACAATATGTGCTGCTTTTCATTACGAATTTGGGATGTACTTTATTTCAATGCACCTGCTCTATCTAATTATTTAAATGCCTTTATTCTTGTCTTTAGAAAAGTGAACTAGACGTCAGGAGCTTGTAATAGCATCCACCTAAGTTGTGTATGTATATTTTTAATATTTGTACTACATGTGAGTAAAAGTGACGAGAATTAGCTACAATTGTCCAACACAAAGCAGAAAAAATTATCTTATTCAAAATTATTATGTTTTGTTTAGATATTATTATTATTATTATTATTTATTTAATCTTCATTATGGAACATTACAGTATATTTTAAAATGGTTTATACTATTAGCAACAAATAATACAAGAAAAAAACACACAAAATTAATAAAACTAAGCAAAAATCCCTTAAAACACTATTTTATGTAGCGCCACCTGGTGGTATGGATGCGAACTACAAATAAAATGTTATTTACTATCATAATACTTGACTACAAACGATAAAAACTAACAATTTCTGCAAAAATAATTTTATCCCGCAATTTGTTCTAAACTGCCCATTGTGCACTGGGGCAATTTGGGCCACAACAACTGCGCTTAGGTAATGGTCTATGCTTTTGCGCACGTTTCGTGAAATGTATTTTTCGTTCTATCTTTTGATTTGCTGGTCAGAAAAGCCCTTAAAATTCTTCCAAAAATATGTTATCAAGATTAAAACAGTTTTTAAACGTTTAAATATACAAAATCGAATCTTATGAAGCTGTGTCTGTTATCATTTTGAGGCGACAAATACAACACCATACCCTCACCAAGCGCCGTATGTCAAAAGCATCTGGCCATTTTGCCCCAAGCGTAACTGTCCATTTTGCCCCACGTGAAGCATTTTTGTATTTTTTGTTATATTTAAAAAATACGCATTCAATCGCCTTGCTTTCTTCAGACAAATTGTAAAGAAATATCATATCTTTAAAAATATATCATGAAAAACGTCAACGCATCCCTGTGACACTAGTTTAAGCTTAATTTCGAAGTGGCAAAAATTACATCAATATGCTGCTAAACCTTATTTTGCATTTTTCTTAGTTATTTGTTATGTAAGGGTTATGAAAACTACATGGTGTTTATAGAACACTCTAATGAACACATTTTGAGCATTGGAAAGTATCTTTGTAGTCAAAAAATGCTTAAATAGAGGGTGCCCATTTTGCCCCACATGCCCATTTTGCCCCGCTTTCCCCTAATGACTGTCTTAGAGCAATACAATAGTTCGAATTGTTTGTCTTATGGAAGGTGGTTCATGGGTTACGTTTGCCTCTTCTCAGGTTAATTTGCGTATGGAGGGATTTTTAAAATTTGAAGTGCAAGAAACAAATCGTTTTTTCTACTTTTTTTGAAAGCAATTATGTTTTACATACACATATATCTCTTCCGGATCAGTAAATATAACGATCAATATCATAAATATCTTGATCTCCGAGTAGAAAGCACAGCACTGTGGAATGTTTAAGAAGATTCCTGAGAATGAAGTCAGAAAACTCTTGTTAAGCTTCCCTTAATCGTCCAACCGTTAAGACCGTCTCATAAAGCACATCGTTAGAATGTTTAAACCCGACTCAAGCCTGACTGCTACGGGTGATTAGGAAGCCGCAGCAAACTCCTTGCAAATCTGATTTGGCTGCTGATGTGCTGTATAGCCTCCGTACTCTAGGGCAGCCCAACACGATGAAATGTGAGGAATTAATTTCATTAGAATATTTTTCCGGCTAACATATGATACGGTTTATCTCCTAGCCAGCAGGAAGATGAAAGTTTTTCCCGTTCTGAGATGAAAAAGGAAGATCAAACGAAAAACTGTAGTTCAACTCGGATCTTAGACAAATTTTTGCTAGTCTAGTAGAGTAGAGACTGTGTGATAAGGGCAGAAAGAGGAAAAGGAGCGTGAACATACTGAGTCATTTGGAAAAGGTAACATTCCAATATGGAACGCATTCCGTACTGAGAGCCACCCGGAAGTACTAAACATGCTCATGCCACATGAATAATTAATGTTGTGTAGGATCTTGAGCCGGTTTTGTTTTGGCCTGAGGAAAGTGTCACACAAAATCATGGCTGGTATGACGTGATACCGGGAGAAGAAGCAACCCATCATAATTGAATCTAGAATTAGTTTATTCATATAAGTAAGTAAGTAAGGATAAGTAAGTAAGTAACCATTAAATACTTCATAAGTTAGTAGACGCATCTCAGTACAAGTAAACTTTGAGCCCATGAGAGCTATGCGGTCAATCAAACTTTAATCCGATTTGTTCCATACTTTATAACTTGCTGGCGCAAAACAGTTAAAATGGTAAAACAGGTAAACGTTGTGTTTTCCGATGGCTTTATTTGCTAATGGATAGAGCAACTTTTTTCCGAGAAAACTACTTTTCCACTCCCATATTCCCTTAATACTTAGAAAGAAATGAAACAGTACAGACATAATCCACTGCAGAGTTTGTGTTGGCACGATTTCTACTTCGTGCAGATGAGCAGCCGTAATGTTAACACTTTAAGCGCCGTGTCATATTAATTCGCATGACGGTTTTGCTCACCGTTCGGCATTGCATCTACCGCTCAGTGATTCTCTTGAGAACGACTGAGGTAGGAAAGAGAGAACGACAACGACATGTATTACGCCGCTTATAGCAATGAAACAAAAAAGTGATGACAGTCGCACGAAAACTTATCGCTCTCATTGCTCTCTTGCCATGCGCTACTTGTTCACTCAAAAACTGTGACGTCCGGCTGGCGGTCAAAGTGTTAATCAAAACAATGAGCTGTCAAGGACGGCTCAAATAACTTACGAGGTATTGAACCAGATGGCGCTGTGAAACAAATAAGAAACAAAAAGATATCTCCAAAGACGAAACAGCTAGCCTATCAAAAATAGGACCTATTACGACAAAGTTCGGCAGCGGCAAAATAGGGTCAAAAGGCGGTCAAAACTGATAAGCTGTTCGAGAATAGGCGCCATCGAGAGAGTTAGCGGTAGTAGCAAAAGTCAATCGACCAAAGACAGACTAAATTTCAAACTGTGCAATTAACATTAAATACACATAAAGTCAGTTCTAAGAAAGTTTATCCAGCTACTCAACAAATTATTACCAGGCGTAACAGCAGTCTGAATACGCCCGGGGAAGCTTGTATATTTCATGTAACTTAAACATTAATAAAAAAAACTATGTTATTTTACTTGGTAACAGTTATGTATGTAACACCAAAACAATTCCTTGGTAACTCTAAGGTTCCAAAACAATGAAACCCTAGAAAATACTGAATACACCGGAAATTTGACGAAAACCAATAACTAGTTTACAATATCGAACGGGCTATGAAAACGCTGTAATATTGCGCTTTTTACTAGCGCTCCAGGCCAGTGATCGTCGGTCGGTTCCGCGTGCCACCGTAGGAGTGTGAACCACGTAAATGGCAGTTACTTTTTTAACCTCGTACCTCGTCATCAGATGAACCAACTGTGATAAAATATTTTGATGAAAGGAATCGTTACAAACAGGCAAAAAACATTATTAACTTGGTACAAACAACCCATCCCGATCAGCGTAAAGGCTGTGATTTGCGGTGTGTTTGTGCTGCCAAAAACAACAAAGACTAAAGATTCCTCAGGCTTAAAGGCACATAAAAGCCACCACAAACCACTCAACAAATGCCCATAGCCCTGCACCGGTAACAGGCCCGTTTTGTAATATATCCAGCGATCTCCACAGCCTATCCAATCATCTTTAAGCGCCTGCTGTAGGCCTGCAAGCTTGGTGTCTGCTCCTGCCAAAACTCTCTCTCTCTCTCTCTCTCAATTTCATTAGGAACATTTTACGCTAATTGTATTTGCACCAAGAGTGTAGCTGTGAGGAAGGTTAAAATCAACACCAGCAAACGTGTTTAGCCCGTCCTAGTAATCTTTCACTACGTATACTAATGGTCGCTACCATTAGTATACCTTTTCTCGTGCATTGTGCAAAAAGACAACAAAAGCCAAGAATCAAGAAAACCCAATTATTTGCATACAAAATCATTTTAATATTTTTGCGTATGAGTTTTACGTGTGTCGGTAGTCCTTGCCGACTTTTATGCGATCGTGCGAACGAAACCTTACCGTGAAGAAAAAAATCAAAATTTGCCAACCAACGAACGTAACACCATGAACCGCTCCGTTTTTGATAGTTTTGTTTTTTGTTTTTATCCATCCATGAAGATTAATGTGCATGCTGTGGGTTGAAAAGAACTGTACTAAGATATTAGATTTTTCTATTCACTTGCCACAGTTTTGAAGCCAAACGGGAGATGTCATTGGAGAATTCCGCAGCTCAAATTTTTCGGGTGACCTTTGCACCCCTAAAACACCGATCCGCACTTGCTTGCTTGACGAGGGTATCGGATGGACAAGGTTTTCCCACTACCCTACCAGGAACAAAGATACTCCAATACAGGTGATAGGGGTTTGTGGTAGTGGAGCCCACGGTATGCTTAATGGTTTCCTGACAGCGTACACAACGAGGGTTGGTTTTCTCTGTACTGGCTTTGTGAGGACGAAAGGTGGAGTTTGTATCCAGAGATTTGTGATAAAATATGACGCGTACACAAATGCAAAAAATTAGCAACACCCCTGACAATCAATCACACAGAAAATTGAGGTCGAAGGAAAAATGCATAAATGTGGCGAAGCTCCCGGTATGAATACATGTGATATGATAAGCATGTTTTTTTTATTTCACTTGCGTTTTATTTATGTTTTGCAATGGAGAAAAAATATCATCATGTCAAAAGCCGTCAATCGATCGGTTAGCAGCCGCCTGTGCTCGATCCATTACTCAGAACGCCTTGAGCGACCAGGCGTCTCCATTGTAACGGTGAAGCTTTCACCATGAGTTGGCAACATCGCTCGCATGTTAATGCTTATCGGCTTTGAATCAAAAACAAAGAGCAGCTTCTTGGTTGATAATGGAGAATGGCAGAATGGGTAATGTCACTGATTGACTTCAGCTGATTCAACGCTTGTGCTTGAGTTTGGAGTTGTGAATGAGAGGCTGAGCCTCATAGGGATTCAGTTTATGAAGCTTATTTATGTGTTTATATCACAATAGTAAAATTAATCCTTGGAAACATACAAGGAACATACATAAATACATCTTTAAGGAAGTTTCTTTTGTTCTATAATATTCACTTAACACGATTGGTCCAGCAAGTTGGCGCAAGTAAGTTAATCGAATTCTTTGTTCCACTCACTCGAGGAACAAGATGACAAGTACTAAGCTTAAACCCGAATCATTCTGTCCTCATCTTTCATCTTAATAACTTAATTCACAACCCATTGAAACCATTGACCGATGAAATAGTGATTATTCACGCTTTTTGTCCCGGGAACGTTACGGTCTGCTAAGTCTGCAAGTAGCTTTATCAAGATGAGCTCATTTCAGCCACAAAGCGGGAAACGTTCTTGGTTCCTCCCGGCCCATTGATTTTCTTCTGCTCTTATGGCACCCAAAAACGAGTTGCTTCGGTTGCGGTTCATTCAACATTAACACTTATGACCCAAAGCTGGTTCTGTTTTTGCTCGCTCGTTACACCTAACCTCGTGATAACAACACGCAGCAGCAGCAGCAACAACGCACTACACAATCCTTTTGTACACGAGCGGCGGAAGAAGTTTGGTTGTGGGAATATTTTTATTCATTTGCCATTCTTTCTCACCGTCTTGCATTGGCTGCCAGAATGAGTGACTGTTGTTGGATGATTAATTATCTTTCCAAAGGCTGTGAAAATTTCCCGGTCAAATCACAGGAACTGAACCGTACATAGCGGGTGTGTGTTTTTGTGGGTTTTCTTAGGCTGCTGACAAATAGGGCTGAAACGACGACAACCAAATTTTCGGTAATCCTGTAGCTACTGGTGCTTTGCGATAACAATGATTGCTGTCCACCTCCAATCAACCCACCATTTGACCAGGATGTGACCCTCGTAACGTGTCATCTGTGCCCAAACACAACTGCGTTGTTATGCGGTGGTAGTGGATTTTATTTCCAGCTGTTTTCTGTTGGAATATTTAATCAAATTTGTATGCTGTAAGCAGTTGCCGCACAAGTTAAAGTACGCAATGGAAAAATACACTGAAAATGTTACGATCTAAGCAACCCAATCCATCATCAAACACCACCGAAAACCCATACGAAGCGATGAAGGAACAAAAACGTTGAACATATCCACTTTCCTAGAAGCAATCTTTCAGTTGTCGTCTGTGATGGCTCGAAGAAGGAAGATGGAACAGATGGAAGCTTACAACCTTTTACCCTGTCCAGACGATGTGCCGCAAGAGAATCGTGAAAACTTCCTCGCCTTCATGTACGCCTTGGATTGGCGAGAGCTGGCAAGAGCTGCCGTTTCAATCATGCTACGCAAATGGACGCGTGGCGGCGATGGTGGTCCATCGCAGGAGGAGGCTGGTAAGTTTTACGGGCTTGCGTTATTATAGGGAGATCGTAGCTGTAAGCGGCAACCGAATGTTTACGTTTTTCTCCAAAACAATGTACAATCTCTTTAGTACCTCGAAGCAATTCCCGGTAAATGCAGCCATTACCTCCGAGCGATTAAATTGAACTGCCATATGTGTATGTGAGTAAGTGTGCCGTAAGCATAGGGACAATCGAAGATTCATGTGACGGTGGATTTACAAATTCGTTCAAAAAATAGTCATACAGACGGAACGGAGCAACGACAAAAGAACATGCCCATCCTTCGATCTAAGGGGTCTTATACAGTTGTCTTCTTGTTGTGAATGTTACAAGAAAAAAGATGCAAAACCCGATTAACTGAAAATGGAAATGCAAGAGCGCTGTCGTCGAATGGTAAATGGCAGCGATACTTGGAATGGACTGAGATTATCAAGATAACTGAACAGTGAGATGGACCGCCGGAACACATATGCTTGCTTTTATTGCCCCCGTCATTTCCAAGTCCTTTAAACTTGTTCGGAGAATCTTCTCATTCAATCAGAACATCGTTTTATGGTTCGTTACAGCAACGCAAAAAAGCTGACGGTTGCGGTTGAAGCCGAGAACTGTCTAATGCGATTAAATCATACAATCGATAAAGTATGAGACTATTTAAAAACGAATATTCACTGCGTTCCATAATTTCTACCTTAGTTTTTAGTTTTTCATTAAAAGCAATAAAAATTTAAAGGAAAAAGTGGAAAAATAAATAAACGATTTCAAATGAGTTTGAGCAAACGATTATCGGAAAAAATCCATTTCCATTGACGAGATTTGAGACATGAACCAGATGTTTTTCAAGACCAAATAGGAATGATGGTTCTGGTTCTGTAATGATATGGAGTACATTCAACAATCATGGAAAAGGTCAGTTAGTGATTGTTGCTACTTTGATGGGCAGTGATGGACAAGGAAAAAAGATTAATTTTGGTTTCGATAAAGTCTACAGGTATGAATCTTTTCATATCATGAGATACGTTGAGTGCAGACAAGTTGGTCATACAAGCACAACGTGTGATAATGAAAAACGGTGTTTCAATTGTAGCGGTAATCACAATAGATCAGATTGTAGGTCGTCATCTGAAAGATGCATTACCTCAAAATAGGCAAAGGGAGTTAAAACTGAATACTGCTCATTCAGCCTTCAGTAAAGAATGTCCAACGTTTAAATGGTCGAAATCAAGAAAACATTAGTTGAGTAAGTAGCAATTGCAGAATAAACCAAGTAACAACATACAGATGTTGTGCATGAATGTAGCTGGATCATTGTCTAGTCACATAATGTTGAATCAAACTGTAAAAAAACCATTAAAGCTTGGATAGTGCTTGTAACTGAAACACAATTTGTAGAATCTTAAGCATTTGAACAGTTTGGAATTCCTGGGGTGTGACTTCAATGATCGAGAAGTTGATCATATACACAATTTAAATTAATGGTGCTTGAGATGGTCATTTTATCAATTTCAGCGACAATGAGTAAACATTTATTCATATTTAGTCTAAAGTACCAATCACCAATTTCAAGTGTCATGCACATATCTAAAATCATTCCTCCAGGATATGAACTAAAGCAAATTAAAAGCATGGAGCAAACAAGAAAAAGATTCAACATTCAGTCAAATGATAATCAAACACTCCAAAGTATCTGTTTGCAATTGGAAAGGGCATATGAATTTGATAATAAAAATGGAAAAGTCATACTAGATACTAGTGCCATGGAGGACATCTTATTCAGGTCGCTAGAGATTTGAGACTTAGCCTGTCTCGTGGTACAGTCGTCAACACGTACGAGTTAACAACATGCCCGTCATGGGTTCAATCCCCAAATAGACCGTGCCGCCATATGTAGGACTGACTATCCTGCTATGAGGGGGAATCAATTAGTCACTCAAAGGCACAGGTACAGGCAGGCCTTGACCGACAACGGTTGTTGAGCCAAAGAAGAAGAACAAGAGATTTGGACATTTTTATTTGCAGATAAATGTAAAAAAATGAATGGATAAATGATATCATGGTTTCTCGGTCAGCAACATAAAATAACTTTTATATTTTCACAATTTTAAATGAAAACTCGCATTATTTAAGTGAGATCATTTGTGAATAGGAAATCTAAATTATCATTCACAAATCAAAAACATTTAAGACTATAGGCAAATCGATATTTTCTCTCCACTTGTGCGCCCTGTCCTTACCTAAATAAGTGCTGTTCGTCAGAACCCAAAATATTTGCAGCGGATCCACGATAAGACCGATTAGTTGCAGTAACACTAATCACATCCACAACTCGTAGTCACTGCACATGTTTTGTTTGGCGCACTACTGCTATTTATTTCTTGCGCTTGCGTGGCACTCTCACTCAAGCAGCTTTTACAAACATAAATTTTTCCACTATTATTATTTACTTTTATATAATGTGCCACCGTGAAAAACACACTACCTACTACTTCCGTTAACTCTCTGGTACAACTTTTCCGCAGCAGCGTGGAATACTTGGTAATGAATAACACGCAGGAGAAGTTATCAAATGCACGTTCAAACGGAATCTGAAAAAATTGAAAAGAAATCAACATTATTCCACACCAGCACAGCCAGATGTGCACTCTAAAGCAACCGCTCATTAGTTTTGAAAACACTTTGCACCAGAAACCACATACTTTTTGCTCTTTTCTTTTTCACCTCCAGAGCAAAACTTTAACCTGAGCCGTAAATGAATGTGTGAAAAGAACAGAGCCCATTATCGAAGTGCGTCCCATTACCCTGTTGGAAGGCAAACAACGACTTTTATTTCTTCTACACATACATACACAATCGCTCCAAGTGAATGCGGGTATGCAGTATGAACCGAAAGCTTATTCATAGCGGGTAAAAATTACCATGCGAATCATCCTCATCACACAAACACTGAGGCACTTAATGCTCTTTCCCCAATTTTTGCATAGAAATACAGTTATAATTGAATCATTTTCTCCGATTTTTCTCTTTTCCATCAATATGGTAGCATTATGAGCACAACACCACTACACAAACACCCTTAGATCACCTTTGTGCGTCTACTGTTTCTACATACATTTATCACCATGGCTTCCATTCAACAAACACACCAACCATACACACACTAACGTAAACGTTGATGCACTGCGGTGGTATTATTTGGTGAATTTTGCGGGTTCCTGATAATCCACTTTCTGAAGGCTGGCACTTTCTCCGCACGTACTCTGTGTATATGTTTTTCACGCCGCACAAAACCCAAATGCTGGCCGTTTTTTGGGAGCGCCAGAATGTTGCAGTCGTTTAGACTGTTTATCTTGGGAACGCATCCAGTGGTTGAGGCACTTTTCTTAAGGGGTCATTTGTTTCCGTAACACACATTAACGGTAAAGCACTACCGGGTTGGGAGGTTTGTAATAAACATTTACAATATCACGGGTAACAGTTGACATTGCAGACATAGTAATCCAAAAACACAACGAAAAAAAAACCTTCGTGGTTGGTGAAAACGTAGCACACATACTCAATGATTTACATAAAAATATAAATAAAGTGAAGATTTCCCACTTTCTCACTTTTTCTGGCCTTTTTACTCTGTAGAAAATCGATCATCACTGAGCGTTGCCAGCTCACCTTGACGTTGGTGATTATTTTTTGCTGCGTTAATCCAACGCACCATTCGTTCCCGGCAGAAAGACGAACTTGTTGTGAAGTGTTGTGCTCCACTTGTGCCACGCAACGCAGGCTCGGAGAAAGGTTTGTGCTGTAGTCGCGAGGATGGTGTTTCGGTGTCTTTATTGTGTATGTGTGTATAAGAAGGCTTTCCTTTTCAATCTACACATCAGCCTCCCTGAAGGCATGAAGTGAAACACTTCCACGAAACGCTGAAACCTTTTTTTGCTTTTGCTTTCTCCATTGTACACGTTAGAGTTTTTTATCCTTAAAACATGGAGCGTGGGTGCATACTTCTTTGGCTTTTGTTTGATACACACACGCATTGAAACACACTCTTATAAACGCATTTAGTGGCCACTGCTGTTTTCTTTCCCTTGGTGTAATGATTCTACTAACTTGCATCAGCATGTTATAGTGCAGTGTTTAAAACCGTGTGATATAATCTGATAAGAAATGATAGCTGTTAGCAATAAATGACACCGGTCTGTACCACCGTAATTCACCGGTATCAGATACCAATCTATTCAAAAACCACTAAAATAGATAGCTTTTTATGAAATAACAAAACTAAATCTCACTGTTTTTAGGAAAGAAGCTTTGAAGCATCCACACTCTCGCGGAATAGAGATAGATTTTGTTTACGATTTAAATAACATCGTAAAATCAATCCCCTTTAAACAACGTATAGCCTAAAACCAGTCCTGACTGCGGTCAAAGACAAACTAACGGGTAGTAACGACCACCAGGCCAAAACCCGATTCACAAAGTTGATTTCATTCCAATGTTTTGGTAGATTCAACGCAACGTTCAATCGTGTGAATGAACAAAGTCGGATATGGCAGCCGAACAAAAGCTCCGAACTGGAATGGTGGGAAAGTGTTTCGTGCTTCACTCGCAAGTGTTCATTTTCACTTCGGCTATTGTTTCCCCATTTTCGATGGCGCAGGCGCATGTTGAATTTCCCCTATTGAATGTTATGGTAGATGCACCCAATGGTCTACGTCTACGCTTTTTTGTGTCAAAGAATACCCCTTTTTTCCTGCCACGTGGCGAATGGGTTTCGTGTTGCGATAGGGCGAGCTTTTCCGTTTTCGATTAAGCATCGTCATGCCGTAGCGTGGTGACCGTTCATCCCAGGACAGCAACATTTACCATCAGGAAGAGCAATCTGATGACCGACAAAAACCACAACAACAACAATCCGATGCTTGTCCATTCATTGGCGCAAAAAGAACGAAATAGGAGGATTTAAAGCGCTACAAAAAAAAAAAAACTGATGTAATTTGCAGACGAACGATTAACCACATAATACAAATCTCGACAAAATCAAGGAAATATACAGGAACCGCATTGTGTTGTGTTTATAAGTAAAGAGTTTGAAAAAGCCTAGTTTCAGCATTTAATGAGCCTTCCAGCAATGTATTTTATTGCTAGTTCAATCATAATCAAACAATTAGTTCACTTTCATTAAAAAAAACAACAAAAATATTTACAAATGTATGTAAAGATTTCAATTTCATTTTAGTATTGAAAAAACCGGAAGAAGATTTCATGGTCTTATATGTAATGGAAATTATGAAAAGTAATATAGATTCACAAACTCTTCTTTCAAATATGGGCTTTTCTGTCCCTGTACCTGACCTCTGAATCTCTGGTTAAGAACAGTAGAACACAACTGTAGGACTGCATTTAGAAGTCGAGTTATATTAAGCGTCATGATTAGATAATTCAACTGCTGTATTTAATTATGATTTAAAAGTGTTTAAAGAACAATTCTCAAGAAACTTACAACAAGCAAATGAAGTTATAATTTGCTTCAATCAATGAAGTTATAACTAACTTCTGTCTTATAATAATTCTTCAGGATTATAACAGTAAATATTAATAAATGTGTAATGTTGATTTTGTTTTTATATTTACAATTAATACATTTTGTTGCAAATTTTAATGACTTTTCGTTTGGTAAGAATGTCTTCTTTGGTTTTATTTATGGAACTCATAATTTCAATTGGTTACTTCCTAAAAACGGCTTTTTATTTCATTTTGCAACATATTTTGTTACATCCATTGTCTTTTCAGGCTTAGCTGAAATGTTAAAAACACACACTTTTGTAAAATATTTTTCCTAACAGAATATCTCGGCTACAGGTGCTGGACCGCAAAGAAAGACAACTGACACCCAACGAAAAAATGTGTAAACGAATTCAGGCAAACAAACAAAGCATCTCAATATTCCCTAAAGGTAGTTGTAGTGCTTGTGATTCCTAATGCTGGTCCCTACTTCCCGTGAACCTTTGCTGTCCTGACTGCAACCATCAGCTTGTTTTCGGCCCATTAGCCAACGAAGCTGTACAGATCTGCTCTTGTTGCCACATAGATGATGCGACGGCAGTCCGTATTGTCAGGCAGCTTAAATCTGAAAATTGCCACACTGATGCTTCACATGATCTGGTTCGGACAAAGTTAGAAATAATCTTGACGTAGAAGTAATTTGATGTACCACAAATGTAAAAAATAATGACAGAAACATGTTTTGAATGTAGCTTGAAAGAATCGCCTAATTTAGTTTTGAAACATGTTTTAAGTTTCATTCAATGTGTTTGCTTAACTTTGCTTAACTTGCGAATTCCTCATTAAATTATTATTTTAGTACCAATTGTTCACAACAATTGAATGTGCCACTTGAAATCGTCCGAAATATCCAAAAAACATAGAAGCCATGATTGCACTACATGAGATACCATGAGCATCAACCCTTATGGTTATGATTCAATCTGCTGGCATAGAAATGGATTCATTAATCCAAGAATCATTCTACAGTTGTTAAGTTACATCCCATTGGTCTTTAAATTGTCGACAATCGGTTCGATTAGCCAGCACTGTCGCTTAAGAAATGTTTATTTACTGCCTTCTGTTTTACGTAGCAACGTAAGAGATGCCATAGTGAAGAGTGCCGGTATAAAATATTGTTAAATTTGGGCAGCCATAAGGATTTTTTATACGACACCTTTGACATTGAACGAGGGAAGCTTTTGTGTGCCGTGAAAAATCATCATGAACAAGGGAGCAGAGTTTTTAATGATGCTCAAAAACCGTTTCTATGTTAGATTTTGAGGAACGTGCAAATTGGATAAATGATTTCGATTGACAGATGAAGTTCATCGTCGTACTATTAAAAGGAAGCTGCATGGCAATAAAAAAGGTACACTGATTGATTCCAAGTCCTGCACAAACTGTGTTTAACAGTACTGTTTGCAATACCCAAACGTCGGTATGTTCTTTGTACGGGACGAACCATAAGTTGAAATAATTGAGAAGTTTTTCGATTTGTTTTAATGTCCACTGGGCATTTGGAAATGATTTTCAACCAGAGCAAATCATTCGGTGATTTAAGTGGAGGATGGTATGCATAAAATGTGTTTTTTATCGTTCACTTGACAATCCAGAAAAATTCGTTTATTGGTCAGAGGATCTCGCATGCCCATCTGTTATGTAAATATATCCAGAAATGGATAACTGGAAAGTGTTTTCTTTGAAAGTAAATGAATAATTAAATTCTGAACGGAGCCCAACTAAAAATCAGTGTGTATGAATGACATTGTACATATTCTCTCAAACAACATTTGAATTGGCTTCTTGAAGTATTTGATAACCACCCTAAGCTTATGCTTTAAGTTGGGCTATTTTTGGCTACTATTACAAAAACTTTTACTCAGTGGAAAATTGAAAATGCTAACCGTTTTATGAAGGAAAAAAAAAACAATTTGCAAAACAGTAGCACAACTGTCAGCTCAGTGCAGCTGCTGGCCCCCCATACTTGTATCATCGGACGCTAGTATCCAGAAAAAAATCAACCATAATGGATGCTCGGGCAAGTAAACGAATGACCGTAATAAGCAAAGCAAAATTGAACCTAATTTAAATCAGGAAAAGTAATTTTCGACCCTCAAAAACCATTGCGGCTGGTGGCGGTTTTCGAACAAAGTTTGTGGAGCCTTGAGAAAAATGCTAATGAGTGAAGAACGTTCAGCTTTAACCAAAAGACGAATGGCTGTTGGTTGGAAACAATTTAATAAGAAAATATCAACCTGCTAGGCGCCCACATATTTTAAAATTATCTTTTGTGAATTTTGGTTAAATCGTAGTTGGTAGTATTATTGTGAAAGCAATAAACTTATCTTAGAAGTGAGTTGATGTGAGAAGATGAAAACTTATCACATTTTGTGTAATATTTTGGAAACTGACTTCGTCGTATTCAGAACAAAGAGTGTTGCGTGGTATGATTTTTAATACACATAAAGTTTGACACGGTCTGCTGAATTCTAGTGATTTTTTTCAGTGAAAAATTAAGCGATCGCATACAATTAATGGGAAACTTCCAGCATTGAAATTCCATCATAGAGAAAGACCACAATACAAATGAAAATTGGTCAACATAATCAAAATGCTGTATACTTTCAGCAACAGATGTCTAATTTTCTGCTCACAATCGTTAATTGCATACCTTAACAGCATGACAAAAAGATTTATGAACCCTTAGCACCCAACTCTTGTTACAAAACACAACCTACAAATAAACAACCGACACTTTGAGACATCGTTGAGTAATTTGCACATTCTTCTGGGACTACCGGGGAACATTTTCAACTGAATTGTGTGGTAAAGCGGAAGTGAGGTGGCAAGAATTGTTTGCGAAATCAATTAGACCTTTCTCCTTTTAGTTTCATCACGGGGTCCGCGTTGTTGGTGCTGGGTGGGAACTGATACTGATTCTCAATTTTTCAATCAGCAAAGCTACCAGCACAAGGCTGGACGGTCGACGAGAGCTGTAGGTTGTTGTTGTTCTGACCCAACCCATGTTTTGAAAGAATGTCTGTCTCAGTGGCATGATTGCGATTTTTATAGTTTTGTTTTACTACCACGGGTGAAAACAGGTGGCCAAGTGATAGCGGAAAAGAGCTGCTTGCTCCTCCTGCTTGCTTGTTTTGTTGCTAATAGATTTTAGCACCGTCATATTGTACACCCCTCATACAGGAATTAGGTTTCAGTCCCTTCCTGCAAGCAACATTGAACAAGACAGTGTTATTTGTTATCTTTATTAGCCATTTGCGCAAGGATCGAACATGAAGCGACTGTTTGAGAAGAGGATAGAGCCATTTTCCTACCCGGTCACTCTCTCCAGCAACGCTGAGAGGCATGGCTGTTTCGATTTGATCATATTCCCAGCAGTCCGCTGTCTAAAATGTCAAATGCCATTAAACTTAATAAGCCAAACGGACTGCTAATTATGTAATTCGAGTAATCCTGAGTGCAAGTGGTGTTTTCCACGACTTTTCTACATCCAATTTTCCACTTGCAGCATTCAACGGGATAAATGCGAATTTCGCGTGCTTGCAGGACAGAGCCGGGCTGTTTCAAAATGCCACTTCATGAAACCGACGCCAGCAACGGCAGAGCTAATCGAAGGATATGAGACAAGGCACAGGCTGTTTATGTCGGGTAAGAATTAACTGCGGGAAACGATGGTTGGCAATTTCCTTAACGTCCAGTACTTGAAATCGCCAATTCGAAGACTAGTTCAGCCCGATACGGCTGATATCGTAGCCTGTCAGTTGTTTGGATCGGTTACCGTTGGTTCCCAGTTGTGTTGGCTGGATCATTCAAAATATTACTGAGAAGATCATTCAATTTACATCAGTAAAGCAGTTATAACAAAAGAAGATGAGTTATCTAGTTCAAATGAAATTTGAGTAAAATGTTTCGTATTAAATGTTTTTGTTTTGGTTTTAAATTTTTCCTCACAACGTTTTGTTTGATTATATGTATCCTAATGAAATAAATAACTTTGATTTGTATAAATGTATGCTTTTCAGGTTTAATTTTTGTAGGGGATCAAATATAACAATTATCAATCACCTCAGAAACCTAATCAACACGTAACCGCTGAATACAAACAAATATCCGAACAATAAAATTAACCGTGTGCTAGAACAATATCTAGCACCTATCACGAAACCTTGTAAAAAAATGTTATCAACTTGTATAATAAATATACAAAGGTTGCTAAACGAATTGAACTTAGAATGAAAGATCAAGTTTGAGTTTGTTTTCTAAGCGCCAAGCAATTTTTTTAAATGTTTTTAATCGGTTTAGCCATTGCCTCAAATCGTACTGGTAGACTATAGACTTACTATGGTTTGAGTGAATTATTCAGCTAAAACGGGGGGAAAAATTACATGGGCAAACTATCTTCAACTGAGCTTGCTGAGAAATTTGTTGATTTCATTACTAAGTCACTACAGTAGTCTTGTTTGATTTAATAATATGCCCATTATGGGTTAAAGCCTCGATTGGACCGTGTCTCCATGTGTAGGACTGACTTTCCGAAGAAGCGAATGTGAGTCAAAAGGCCCAAAGTGACTATAAAAAAACTGACTATCCTGCTGTGGGTAATCAATAAGTCACTAAAAGCTGTGGCCACTAGTAGGTGCAGGCAAACCTTGATCGACAACGGTTGTTGTGCCAAAGCAGTAGAAGAAGAATTCCTGGTTATCATATGTGATAGCCATTACAGTAAAGGAGTTAAGTAGAACTATAACGTGAGATATAACTTATTGATTTTGCTCATTTATCTTCCTAAGAAAGAAAAGAACGAACACTATTAGAATAATTGCTTTTATTTGATAATTTGACTAGTTTTGCAATCTGACATTCTAACTAACGTGAGCTTAATCATTGCATAAACCATCAGCATACCATACCATGTCGACGAGCAGCCAGAGATAGAATGGGCATTTGAAATTTAAAATTTCCGACACTCGGTACTCGCAATTGCTCATCTCTTTATCAAGCTTTTATTATTCATTTGTTACTGCATGTAGTAGAACAGTGGATGAAAAATAGCGCCAAACGGACGCACGCTGATCTGCTCTCCTTTTTCTTTTGTGGTTATTGCTTGCGCCTCAATATCGCCGTTGCAGTTAAAGTGCGACCGTGACTCGTTTGTTGCCGGTCAGCAAACAAAACGACCGCTGCACCGTCAGTGGTTTTGCGTCCAAAAACATCGCTTCACTAACCAATACTATCCCTTCAAAGCATTGACAGTAGACAAGCAGGTAAAAGCCGCCTGTACCGAAGCAGTCAGGTCAATGTTTGAGGAGCAAACGAAAGCAAACATCAATCTTGAAATGAATTACGGTCGCTCCACCGCCGAATGACGGTGATGGTGATGAATGGCAAAGTCGCGCTATGACGAAAACACGACACTTTTGACAAAAACTGACTGCAAAGTCTGCGACCAATTCCATCACGGACTCATGTGTTCAGAGCAAAGGGGAATGTGTGGGACCCACCATGTGAAGGGCAATACTGAAGCGCATATAGGGTTCCGCGTAAACATTCCTACGGTGATTGGCATAACAGGAGCAGTTCGGGCCAGCAAACACTTCCGCTGTCCACCGGATGTCCTCAGTGGACCTCTAATCAAAATTTAAACTGGGCTTGTCTGTGGCCTAGTTCGGTAAGCTATTTTTGGTTTCATGGTTCGAAAACTCAGCGCACTTTTCGCCCATTCATAGACCGGTGTATGTTGAGTCCGGGAAAACCACGAACAAGCTCAATCAAACCAATAGTGGGAATAGGGATGAGAACATGAAACGGGACGAGAAAAGGGAAATCGCATGACCATATTTCGGAAATCCTAACCAGTTTCGCAGAATCCAGTAATTCAATCTAAATTCATATATATTTGTTTGCAAAAAATCATCCATGCCCCGGAACGATTTGTTCATACATATTGGAATATTTCATTTCATTCATTCGCTGCACCTGGAATTCAATGCACAGCGAGTCAAACCAGCTACAATCGGGAGAAAGCTTGACTGAGCGCCCAGGAACAATTCCATTGTTGCTTCACTGTCCATCGCAGGGAAACAGCTTGCACCTGCATGCAATGAGTGCTCCGTTCCGCTGGCGGGTAGAGTCTGCAATCCAGCCAACTGTTTGTGACGGAAACATCAACTTTGGAATGAAATGCATTTCATCCATGGGCAACGTGTGTAAGAGCAAAATGAGAAAATAAAATATCCTTACTGAATCTGTGCTAGTGCAATGTAAAACAAACGCATACTTTTTGTTTGGCACTAGCGTGACAGCTAGGCATCGTTAACCTGTGCGAGGTCAGGGTTGCAGAGATTGGAAAATACCATGGCTTTGATGGATGTGTGGCGAACCTAACGGGCTACATTTAGTCCATATATACGATTGGTTCGTATCTAATACCGAACATTTATGTTCCATCGAGCATTGCCTTAGTAACTGTTTGCTTAACATTCAAATGATTATTTTTCACCTACCTTCCTTCGTTCATAAGTACAACACTAAATGGTTAAGTGGGATAGGTTTAATAATATTTCTAAGAGAAAAAAAAACAAACTTTATAATTGCAACTGCAGTAAAAACTGGGATTTTGTTCTATAACAATGGAACTATAGCACTTAACATAAAATTCTATGATGTTTGTGTGGTTTTCTATTCCTTCAACATACCCCCTACCATCTTCCCGATCAGCTTTACCAATCTTGTTGAGTGAAAAATAGTCACTCACTACAGCAAAATCCTTTATCGTCTCAAACGATAGGAAGGTTTTCCAACGGAAAACGCAATTGAGTGATTCATAAGAACTTACCAGCATCTACCGGCATTGTAGTGCAGGGATTAACCCATGGTTGAAGAACACGACGGTTTATCAAGCGTCATCGCGCCATTATAATGCTTACCTGTGCACGAGCGCAAGAAAATTAATATGTCGTTGGGTCGGTAAGTTGCGTACGTGTGAATATGAAAATTGCATCAAGCAGTTGAATCGTCGCCAAAGGGTCCATGTATGTACACTTAGGATTTGCACTTTGCAATGAATATGGAGATAAAACTAACGTTTCTCACGAGTGTTGGAGGGATTTAGAAGGAATTGGACTAGGTTCGAAAACGTTTGTTTTATTTTCCTTGCTACTGTACTTAGGTAATGACGCTCAGCGAGATAATCGAGAAAAAATAGATTTAGCTCTTCTTCTGATCTCGTTTGCCATGGAGAAAATCTACGATCGAAATTGACACAAGATATCGACAGATTTTTATATATTCATGTGGCGCAGACCTTCACAAATGGTATGGATGTATGGAAATCAACTCGTGCTTAGAATAGATTATACTTGTGTACCATTGCTGATGTGGGTTCATTTTCCACTAATTGCAGTCTAATTGGTATGTCTTTGCTAATACTACTTGTACATTCCGATAAATATTAATTTATATTTGCGGATGTCGATCGATTTGGCATAAAGTCATGCTGTGCAACTGCTATGCAGTTTTTTAAATGTCTTATTGACGCATTGTGTACAATTATTTGATTTCAATTGGCACATGTGGAAAGACAGGTGACTCCTCTGTGGCTATTGCTCTTACTTGCCAATAGCCTTTCTTGAATAAAGGGATTAGCTAAGATGTTTTCCATAAGCTGGGAACAGTGTGTTGTTCAAACGATAGACAGCAAAGATGTACAAAGATGTAAGCGTGGGACGAGATTATTAGAACGATTTAGTATCACATATGAAATACTATCATTGTCTTTTCTATGAGGTATTTCAGTTGCATTAGCTCATTGATTTCATAGTTATTTGAACAAATAAAAAAATACAAAGAGATGCAGAAAAGCATGAAATCGTAGTATCAATGATTTATCGCATAAATCGGTTAATATTATTGCATCTAGAATATTGTTCCTCATCATAAGACATGTAATGTTGAAGTAACAATAGTTTCTGGTCAACCTGCCACATTTTGAAATTTTATTTAGTAATGCTAACAGGTCATAATGCCATATCATGTCATGATTGTTCTGTGATATTTTTTTTGTGTACATTTAAAACATTGGGAGTTTTTCATTACATATCATAAAAACAAACAATATTAAATGATGAAACAATGTGTATTATTTATAAGTTATTTATTGAGCTGATGTTCGTTGACTGATGATTCCAAGAAACTTATGATATAACAAAAGATTCCACCCACTTTGATAAAACACACATTTGGCAGCAAACCACTTTGCCACCCTGTCGATGGCCCCTTCAATTCACTTCATTCAGAATGACAATGGCACCACTTTTATGGCTCGCTGAAAGGAACGTTAGCCATTCATTGTGAGTGGAGCTGGTGCAGGCATTGCAACGGTATTGATGAATCAAAATTATATGATAAAGACACCCTCAGTCCAAATTGAACCATTTTGTCAGTCAACACTACCGTTCACCTGCGATGTTTT
This sequence comes from Anopheles arabiensis, assembly GCF_016920715.1. Classification (NCBI taxonomy): domain Eukaryota; kingdom Metazoa; phylum Arthropoda; class Insecta; order Diptera; family Culicidae; genus Anopheles; species Anopheles arabiensis. The sequence goes on from NC_053518.1 coordinate 38,859,812, forward strand.
CCTCGAAATAATGTTCCATGTACAACCATTTTTCAGTTTTCGTTTGTGTGAATTTACCATTTCGATAATATCATCGACAACATTACACTGCTTATTTTTTACGAATCAGTGCAGAAATGGACCATTTCCTATCGTTTTAATCTATAGTTCACAATTTGTGATGATTGAAATTTATTGCAATACCGCAGGAAAGCGCATATCACAAAATGATACGTAAGGTTTTGGTGTTTCTGCTTAGCAGCCTTACATAATGGTCATGACTGTTTCTCTTCGTATTTTATGTCTCTTTTCATAGCCATTCAATCTCATTTAAGAAGAAATACACTCTCGTCGATCAGCAAACATCGTTACAAGTACAGCATGAATTAATCAACAACTCGCAACGAAAACCATTGATAACCAAACAAACATTTACACCCAAACTCACATGTCCGATTGGAAATAACAATTTGAACAGCGACCGCAATAAAACAGCAACAAAAAAACGAAACAACACGGAAAAAACGCGTTTCAAGAAATGGCAAGCGAAAGATAATGTATTCAAATTATAAGCAAATATTTTCACTCCACTTTCCACACAAAAAGGCCGATTTGTCCGGTCTCACCGCCGGAACGGTACGATATAAAAACGAATCATTCCACCGACCGAAGCAATTTTACTGCTTCAAATGATCCCCATGCCCCAGGTTGCTCCGAAAGTGCCAGATAATTTATGGCGGACTCATCCTACTCGTGGCCCCGTACCGATGGACGGTGAGCAAATGGCACTTAAAACCACGAGCAAGAAACAGGTACAACAAATATTAAAATAACAAACAACCCTCGTCTTGGTGCACCCATCTAACGGAGAGCAGCGGGCGTCAGAAATTGGAGTAATTGGCATGAAAACGGATAAATCTTTTGCTGCAACGATAAAAAAAGAAGGCCTTTGGATGGTGCCGAAACCAATGCAAAAGCTTGCTTGAAATAAATTTTGCTGTCGGTCAAGAAACAATTTCGGTGGAACGTTCACGTTCCCATTTTGGCGTGGCGTCGATGTTTTATGACCTTGCCCGCAATAAAAATGGCATGTTTTCCGAAAGGAACGGCATAATAGGAAATGCGGTGTGAGGAATGCTGATTCCTTTTCGTCCCAGCGCTCAACTAATGCCGGTCATTGGCAGCGGTGTAGCCCTTCCGGCAAAGGTGTATGGCGCTTTGCGTGTGCTCGTGTCATTCGCAGGGTTTTATATGGGAGCATTATTGTCCAACCGTCGATTTAAACCCTCGGTTCGGCAGTAGGCAGTTTTGGTTTAGGTTTGCTGATGAGCAATTCAACGATATTTTACGATATTAACGATATTTTTTTGAGGATGAAGCATCGTTTATATACTTTAATTTTCATTTGATAGTTTACCGTATTAATGTCATGGTTGAGATTTGTAAAAAAATGTTAGCAAGTTCAAGTATTTTTAAAAGCATGCTATATGGATAGGCAGCCACATGATCTCAAATTTGATCTAAGAGGAACGATAGTTGCAGTTGTCTAGATACAAAGGTTGCTTTGTTTCATGTTATGAGTATCCTGCTTAGTTATCCTGCAATCACTACGATCGCTCCTGGATTTGATCGTGTTTGGGAAAATGGCGGGAGCTTGTCTTTCTATTTTCTTGCCAAAAATCATTTCCATACTAAGTTTATTGATAAATACTGACTCTAAACCATCCACTACATTTGATGAAAGACTTTTTTATGACATTTACTTTTAAGACAAGATTGTAATTTTGATGTATTTGGCATTTTAAAATTATTATCAATAATGATGAAAAACATCTTACAAGGATCACATGCCTTGTGATTTGAATAATAGAATCATATTGTATCCTTTATTGAATTGTATTTGACTGTAGTTACTAATCAAATATAAAGGAGTTAATTACCTCCTACATAAACTGCTATCCCATGCATCATAGTCGGGTTGTCGTACGCTGGGAGTGGGATAGATTTACATCAACACTCTTCCCAAACGAAACGTCAATTGCCGACAAACATGAAGCATGAGGCAGATCTTGGAAAAGATATCCGAATACTAACTACGCATGTTAATCTCTTCAAAGGTTTGACACAAATTGTAGTCAGAGTAGGACACAACAGGACTTATGTGGCCTTCTCATAGATTATCATAGATTATACTACTTATCAATGCTTTTTTCAATTTAAACGTATAACTTATGTTTAATGGTTAAACGTGTAAAAAAATAATTAATAATGATTTATTCAATTTATTCAATCAAATTTATTTAATATAACCATTTATTCAAAATCAGTTTTCACAGAACAGCCTCGGCGATTGCGGCCTCATCGGCACTAACTTAAATAGCACAGGTAAACGCCCGACCGACAATAATTGCACGCATAAAGAAGGTCGAACAGGCTATCGATGATGATATTGACGACACATGGCTTGCAAATTGAATGGAAAGCACAAATGTATATGTTGGAACCTTACAACAGCATGATAGAAGGGTTCCAACGACCTGTCGACATTAGCGTTAGGTATTGTTTAGGAGAAAAAGAGATAGGAAAAAAGGGAGAAAAGGTTATGTGACAAACGATAAAACGGTATCGAAAGAACCGGTGGAATGAACAGATTAATTTTTTGGCAACAGCTAAAGTATAAGGCCGCAAATACACGACGCGCGTTTCCGCGGGCGCGTTCAAACGAGTATAACAGTTCCGCAGAGATATCCAGCATGAGCATCTCTGCGTTTTCGCGGTAGCGCGTTCGAATGACATTTCATTTCTTTGGCTGTTGTGTATTTGCGGCCTAACAAAAAAACCTTTAACGTGTTCGGCACTTAATTATTTTCCGCTTCGTTTTCTAACAGTATACCTTCTACTGATGCCAGAATGTTATTGTTGATTGATTACTGATGTTAAAACTATTTACTCGTGCATAAAATTGAGCTCCAAGAAAATTCCCACAAGCATAAAGACGTTTTCGAGTACAATTGATCGAGCAAAAACTATTCGCATTATTCGATTTCTGACTGTGCATCTCCCAACGGTACATATGAGTTTATGCATGCATAAAATTGTGCTTTTACACATCTGCTTCTGTTGCATCTAATGCATTGGGACATCATAAACGGGCATGATTATCATCATCATCATCATCGTCAACATCTGCGCTTGGCTCAAGGTGCAGGTTTTGTTTTCACAGGAATACAATAATTTCCCCATGAATCGCTCCATTAGGCAGATATGATAAAAGAGAGGAGGAGAGAGGTAGACGGGGGAAAGCGATTGTCTCGTTTAGTGTCGTCTCGTTAAACTGCGCTTCCTGAAGCGCCGCTACACAATTTACCGACTTTCTTCTTATCCCGGTTCCTCTCCCGCTCCTCAGAGTTTAGCGGCATTGTCGACGCATTAGCAACATTGAACAGGTAGCAATTCACCGGCGCCAAGCTGCGTGTGAGTGTAAATGTGCACGCAAGCCACAACCGTCGCGTTGAGCAAAAGACCACAAAACCTTATCAAACGGGGACTGCAGCTAATTTTTGCACCGAGTAGCAAATTGAATTTTATAACGCGTTAGACACTTCCATTTTATGGAAGGGGGTTGTGTTACTGCACACAACCACACACAAGCAAGGAGTTCTGTTAAGAACGCTGACGCTAAGAATGTTGACGCCAATCGGCCGATGTCTCTCCAATGCGTGAAGTACCAGCTATCCTAGAGGACCGAAATAATTATTGAGGCTAAAACAGTTTAATTCGTAGCGATGTCGGTGAGCTCGCTTTTTGGTTTTGATACACTTCATATCACCTCTGCTTCCCTGCCAAGTTTATTCGAATTTAATCCATCAATTATTTCAAATTTCTTTTACGTCACTGGCATGTGCGGATTGATTTTGGTCGATTGTTTGTCTTCACGATCAACCGGTTACTGCGTTTTCATCAAGACGAAGTGAGCTGCTTGCTAGTCCGGGTTATCATACAGGCAGCTCGTCGGAAATTATAGAGAAGGTGAGCCGCAAATGGAGAATTTGTCTCGTGGATAAGTAATGAAACGCATAGTAGAGTAAGTAAAGGGCGTGTTGTTTAAAATGTATTTTTTTCTCTTTTTTTCTCATTTGTGAATGGTTTGATCTAGTAAACTGAGCTATACAGAGGTTTGACCGACTAAAATGAAAAAAGTAAGAAAATATTAAATTATCAAAGAAAAATGTATTTAGTGTCCGTAATTCGAAGTAATTCGGTATACTATGTACGTATTAGCAAACATTTGATATTGCATATTCATGAAAATATCGATTAACATCGACAACAAACTACACCACCAACAAAAATAAAAACAATGCAATATAAATTAGGTGTAACATGACAAAGTGACACTACATAATTTTATCAACAGAAGTTATAAAAAAGAGGGAAAGCTTAAAGCAATTATCTTTATTGTGAATACGTCTATGTCTAAATGATTTTCATGAGAAAGATGTTGAAACATCGAGAGTTCAGCGAATTAACCAATGGAATACGTAGCAACATCCTTAACAGTGCCATTTTGTCCCGTTTCCCTCTAACACTTACCGCCGTTCTATACTTCCAAAGCATATGACCGTGGTCGTGTGTGGTACGTGGTAGTAATAATTAAATTATGGGCCACTGGGTTCTAGGCTGCACTTCAGTTTGCTAATGTTGATCGCTACCGGTTAACGTTCGTCATTTTGCTTCGTTTTAAATGTGGTTTTTATCGGTAAACGGTTTCGTGCTTACATTGTGCTCGATGAGCACAGTACCGAGCACCAGCACCAAGTAACATTGCTGAACATTGAGAAGTGCTAATAGATCTTGAAACATCGAACGTCCCGACCTGATGCCACCAATCTATTCTGCACGACCATGCCGACATGGTCTAACGAGTGGGATCGGAACCATTGGCACATGTACAGCACTTGAATCAATGCCCAAGGGCAGTGAGAAATTGACTTTCAATCTAACACCGAAGCAACTGGGTGTGCGCCATGCGACAGAGCGTGCGGGTTGCACTAGGCGATCCATTCCCACAGTCGACAACCTTCTCTTACCGAACGCCAGCACTAGAGAGGAATGTTCGCGAAAGAGTTGCCTCCGACGTAACTCAGTTTACAGCAATTATTCGGAGATGGATACGCAGCTCGCCCTCGAGCAGCATTCGGAACCACTTCCGGGAAGTCCAGCAGGCACACCGGCCAGCTCGCTGAGGATGATGCTGATGGACTGCTGAGGATGATGCTGTACGGCCGGAGGATGTCGATGAATCTCGGAGCTCGTTAAGCTCGCGGGTATCGGTCAATAGTCAGCTGCTCCAAAGGGTATTATATAAATTTGACAAGCTATCGCAAGTACATGGAAAGCGTGGATCGCGGATGCGAAAGAACTCCGTTGGAGCCAAAACCTCTATAAACTATTCTAACAACAACAAAGCGTGGATTGTGTTCGTCGTTTACTCGTGAAGCTCGCCTGTTTACTCGCTCACCTGGACGTGCTTAACTTCAACTGTTTTTTTTCCTTCTTGCTTCACTGCAATTCAATAAACAACCATGGTTGGTGCGGGTATTACTAAACCGATTGCACAATCTATGACCACTTCCCGGACGACGCTCTGCCTGTCCTGTTCCTGTGCGGGCTGTGCCAGAAGCTGCTATGCGAACCACGCGTGCTATACTGTCTAGGATGCCGCGACGGTCACGCACAGTTCTGGTAGCGCGTCAATGAAAATTCCAGCTTCGATTGGGACCGTAAGTTGTGAGCATCATTGGTCAGTGAGTATATGTGTGTGTTTGGTTGTTGTACAAAGCATATCAGTTTGCCGGCTGGTGTACGATCTCGATAATCAAAGATTTATTGAGGCCACATGTGGGGCACCTTTTGTTTGCTTTGTATGGCTTCGGTCGCTCACTTGTCTGGTCGTTGAGCATAGTTCAACGTAGTTGTGTGGGTTTTTTGTTGTGCTGTTTGCGGCAACTAAACAAACGAAATCCTGAGCATTATTCCTTGAATTAAAGGATCTTTAGCTCTGTTTAATTAGTTACCTTAAAGTGTGCTGAAACCTCGACTCTTTCGAAAATGCGCCGAAGTAGTTTACGCTGTATATTTCAAAACATTACAACTATAAGCATTGCTTGATTTTTATTATAAATTTGCACTTTAGCATCAACAATAGAAGTTTCAGTTTCAATCTTATTTTTCTTCTTCTTCTTCTTCTTCTTTGGCTCAACAACCGTTGTCGGTCAAGGCCTGCCTGTACCACTTGTGGGGTTGGCTTTCAGTGACTTATGGATTACCGACCATAGCAGGATAGTCTGTCCTACGTATGGCTGCACGGTCCATTTGGGACTTTAACCCATTACGGGCATGTTGTTAAGTCTAACGTGTTGACAACTGTACCACAAGACCGACTATTCACGCGCCTGCTTCTTTTTCGGTTATTTCAAATCAGTTTGATTTAAAGTTCATTTATTTAATTGCTATTGTCTGCATCATTTCTTATGAGGCAGAAAGTCAGTTTAAGCTTTCGAGCAATAATGATAAACATTGAACTGATCTACAGCTGGTTATGTATGTATGTATGTATGATCTTAATGCTTTATTTTAACTTTGGGGTAAATAATAAATAAGCAAATAAAGGGTAAAACGAAAGTTCTTCATTTTTTATTTTACCTTATAAATAAATGTAAGAAATAAGGAAACGAGCGGTGTAGGTGATTAAAGGAAATTCGTGTATTCAACTTGCTTCTGTTCACAGTGACGCTCGCGGTATGATTGTGGCGCTCATCGCCATTTTACAAAACAGCCACTATTGATATGAAATAGAAATCAATACAAAAAAGGATAGAATTGTATTTTTTTCACTATCAGCCTCTGTTTCTCAACCATCAGTGCAAGCAAGCGATCAGGATACAGATAAAAGTAAAGCGATAAATCATAATGTTTCTGCCATGTTGGGCAGAAAGTCAGACAAGGTAAAGTATACTCATCATGGCCATTGAATGGCAGCTATCCCTTTTCTTTAACTGCTTGCTGTTGCAGATGTAATAAATCAATAACACTTTTAAAGGAATTAAGTATCAGAAGTAATCACTCCCTTCACTTTAAGCTACACCAAAACTGTAGTGAACCAAGTAAAAGAGAACGGAAAATATATCGTCTTGTGCTTGATTGAGTAACGATAGCCTTTTCATGCTGGGCAGAGGATCAACACGAAATATGGAAAACAACTGCTTGTATGAGATTGAATGATCCCTTTCAAACCCATCCATACAAAATGAAATGATCACAATTTGCGCTACATTTAATGCGGCGTCGTGTCGTTGTCGTCAGGCAAAGATGACACACATTTCTGGTGATCATATTTTAAAGAAAAGCGCACCAAGCAGGTGTCATCGTTACCAGGCGCATCCTTCAAAAGTATACATATACGTATAACACCAAGGCAATGAATGGATCTGTGTGTGCTGCACGTCCTTCAATTTTGTCTCATCCACTGCAGTCAAACGCCTTCTCCATTTTTGGGTCGGTTTTCTTTACCTTTTTTAACAGCTCAGAGACAAAATTAAGGCTAGGGTAATATATGGTGACAAAGAAAAATGCTATCCCACCTGTAACCATCCAACGGAGCTACCAGCGGGACCGAACGGTATTGGCTAGCTGCCGCAGCACTTTGTGGTGGTGAATGAAATCGAGAACATCATTTCGCAGCATTCGTCGTCGGCGGGCTCTTCTCGGCACGGTTCGCCCACAAACTGTTCACCATCATCAATCGCCTTTGCAATGCGCGATCTATGTTCTGACGAAGTTACGGTAAGTCACACATGACACGGAAGGACGAGAAGCGGGTAGAGTTAGCGAGTAATATTTCTGTGTGGGAAAATAAATATCATTTTTAGACCACGACAGTGAAAGTTTGAGCGACTAAAGGGGTAGAATATGGTAACTAAACAGGCGACGGAAATTTATCATTCAAAGCAGAATATTGATTGCAGCAAAATAGCTATATTCAGCGATCGGGAACTTTTGGGGTTGTTGATCATCGTCGATTATTCTGTTAAAATGATGGAGATGGTTGGAAAGCAAATTAATTCGGTATTTGATTAGCGTGTTCTACGTACGAAGTCAAATGTCAATGTCAAACCTACCAGGCATTCAAATTATTTGAAATAAATAAAAATTTAGATGTTTGAGAACTGTTTGTTCGATTTTAGTATGTCTACTTTCACGTTCAAGGATAAATTGCGTCTACGTCACATTTAATGTTAGCTTATAACTAGAGGTTTATTTATGTGAGAATCAGTTTAACACCAAAAGAAGAAGATGGGTGGCTTTCGTTCAGTTCACTTTATTAATCTCCAATTCGCACGTTCTTCACCTTCGACATTTCGCGCTTAAATTGCCTCCTTCGCTCAATCGGCGCTCGCCACGATATCGCTATCTCTTTTCCCTACTTCACATTTATATGCTCCTTAATTTAATTATAAGGTTGCCGATCAGACACGATGGTCCGTCGGTTATGTATATGAAAACAAATAAATAAATAAATAAATTTGATTAAATATCCTTTTGAAATAAACATGATTATTTAGTAGACATGATTTTTGCAGAAAATTGGAGTATTACTTTTTCCAACTGTCTTAAAATTGTAGCAAAAAGCAATTTTTGTAATATTTTTGGTAATTTTTCGATCTTTGTTAAATGCATCTTTTCCGCGTGTTAAATCATTTTCTTACTTGAACAATAACAATAGCAATAAATAAGCTAAGTTAAGTTGAGAATTTTGTTCTTAGTTGTTTTATTTACAACAAACATTTTTACTAATATTCGTTATTTGTATTCACTGCGAACGTTTCAAAAACCCCAAATGGCTTCTTTGTTATGATATATATCGGGTTTTCCAAGTCAGTTTCGAATGTATACATAATTATTCACAGCCTCCAAGATGTCTTTCATTAGCTTTCAAATGGGGTATTTGTTTCATAATGAAATTTCAGTTTTTACATGTGGTTTTAAATACATCACAAAAAAACTGTCAACCTTAGTCCAGCTTGAGACTGTTGAAAATCATGCTGAATAAATTGAAATTATGATGGAAATGAAATATCAGATTGATGTGGATTAGCATCTTGCAAGCAGTGAATAACAACGTTGTTGCTACGGATGTAGCTATCTATTTATTTTGAGTAGCTTGATAGACGTTTTTAGAACTGGTTTTGTGTGTTTTATATTTATTGCGCAGTATAAAAATTCGTCTGTCCTTTCTGGCTAAACTTTTGCTACTGCAGCGATTTGCGATGGCGCCCTGTTCCTCGATGAGCTGTGCTACTTAACCCCATTTGACCTGCTCCCGAATTGGCCCTGATTTCGGAGATCTGGTTGTTGCACAATCTATTTTTTTTTTTTTTATTAAAACAATACAATAGAAGGTTCTTATCTACTAATTATCCTATCAAAGCTTTAAGTTCATGTTTATCCGATACCTCAAATATCTGTTTGTTTTCTATAAGTTCTATATAATTTACGAATAGACTCATAGCCTTCGCACGTTTTGTTGAATTCAATTTTTTAATTCCGGTCTTAACATTTCAACAAATGTAGGGAGCCTTATATTATAAAATACTACTATTTCTGAAAACATCCTCCAGTATTGTTCAATTTTTTTGCATGTTTTAAATTTGTGTTCATAATTGTCTTTGTTTCCACAAAAAGTACAATGTGGGTCAGTTATTTCTTTATATCTAATCGTGTTATCTCTCTTTGTGAATGTTGAACGCCATCTGCTGGGTATTTTGGGGATTTGATCGAGTTGTCAGCATAATGTTTGTAAATACGTCCGATCACACGCGGTCGATATTGTGCCAACCCTCTACCCCCACCGTTCCAAACTGATTTGTCTGTGACATAAATCAAGCTGTAGCAGCGTTTACTAATGTAATCACTTCCGCCTTCCCTTCCTGCTGTCCTCTCCTATCCTGTCTATCGATCCTGTCTTCGTTTCTTTTCCGTACCATAAACACCTTCCTACTCCTTCGTGAATAATTGTATACTATAGTCAGTAAGCACTATTGCTGTAACAGAACGTGGCCGAGCAATTAATAAAATAAAAATTAATAAATAAATAAATTTGATCTGATCTGTTTGATCTAAAGTTGATTTGCAAAAGCCTGTAATGAGCATGCTAAGTTTATTTTATCGGCGCAGAATATTGCAATCGCGTTTCTTATGCTTAGTTTTTGTTCGACATGTCAACTCCTAGATCCGAGTAAAAGCAATAGTCCTTATGAACAACATTGTCTTTCATAATCAGCAAATTTTATACGTTTATGGAATGGATTCAACAGAAGCGTTTAATTAAAACTCCTCTAATAATAACTAGCCACTTGAGTTCCAAATGAATCTGAATGTGATGGTAACTCTTTGTTAATAACTGATAAACTTTCATTCTGATAAACTTCTTCTATTTGTTTTTCGTCCAACCGATTCAAAAAAGCTTTGATCAGCAAAAAGTTAGATTATTTAAATAAACAGTTTTGCTTTTAATTAAACAATCAAACATCAATCTGGCCAAAGTTCACCACCATTTGAATAAATTATATATGCCAAAATAATAACACTCATTAACAAGTTGACGTTTTTCTGTTTAATTTTTTTTTTCGAAAAATGTACCACTTTGGTTTTGTTTCATTTTCTACACCACTAATGTTTCATCATCATTTCAATGTCAATCCAATTTGATTGAAACAGGGTCAGCGATCAGCGAAACCAATCTCAACCACAACACTGTCCCCTCTGTACCGCGCCTGCTTGTGCTTCACGTGTCGCTGTATTTCCAGTCACGATGTTTGTCACCGTTTTTTGTGTGGCCAACTTCAGTTTTGGTCGCTAGCCGTCAGTTTGCATGTTATGAAACGTTATGGAATTAAGTATCTCGCTTCTACAGCACTCATCCGACCAAATCCCATATGAAAATACTCGCATTCTAACACAACGCCACCGAGCGCAACAGTGTTTTTACGCGCCTTGCTCGAGTTGAAAACTAATTCGATTTCTCCAATTTCATGTTCACGCCACAAACACTGGTTGGTACCCGTTAACTCCTCTCCCCTGAATCATCCTTTTGGGCGGATGAAATTCAAAAACATGTACATTTCTGTTTCACTGTATGGCATTTATTTTCAGCAACCGGCAACCGTATCCTGTCAAAGGTGTGCATTGAAGCTGTGCAAAGTTTGCGGGAAAGCACACCGGCGGCAACCAGAGCTTATGAAAGCGCCGACCCGGTGCTACGCTCGATTAAATGTCCGATACGTCCGGAAAATCAAATAAAACTATTCTACACCACTTGCCACCAGGTGATCTGCCGTTAGTGTAGCACGCTGCTGCACCAGGACTATTGCTGAATGATTGTGGGCTACGTTCTCTGGAGGGCTATGTGCTGCAGTCGGTGGGTAGGATGAACGACTTGACTGTACGAATCAAAAGCCGCTGTGAGAAAAAGATGGAGATCATCATGGCCCAGAAGTTGGATCTTGGTAAATGCTGAAGAAACAGAAAAAGAGACAGGGATTTTAGAAGTAAATTGCAAATTTGAATATAGCGCAAGGGATCATTGGGAGAAAACCGGTTACACCAGATTTCCAACGACGTGTTTCACTGCTGTTTTGATACACCAACCCGTGTGGTGATGGGGAGTAACGTATAAAGCAATTTTAATTTAACAATCCATTTTATGGACCTGTTTAGTGGAATTTTCCCGCCTTTAAATGTTTGTTGTAAGGAAAAAGTTGGGAAAGAACTTTTAAATGTGCCTTTTTTCTAAAAAGATAATCCTGTGGTTTACTTCAAATTGTGAACACATTACGCGATAGTCGTTTTTATCAGCATGATAAGGATACAATGGTGGTAATGACAGCAAACGTTAATTTATGTTAGCTTAACTTGTATGTGGAATGAGATTAAACTATAATTACAACTTCTCTTGATGCTGTTGATGAGCTTAATGATAATGGGAGTTTACATTTTTGAATAATTGTTGCAACCATTTGAAACCCATATTTACGACGGATCTTACCATGGAACTTTGTATGGATAGTTGGTGTTGGTTCCAGCTCAAATATGAATAAAACATATAGTGTTTTCTTGTTTTTATTAGTAAAAATGTTTAACATGTCTTTCCTGAAATAATAACTGAGACTATAATTGCGATGAAGTTCTTAAACTATAACGAAATAAAGTTGTAAACGGCATTCAATTTCTTTTAATAGGATAAATATATTGATCTAAATTGGACACAATTTTATGTTGATAAACATTATATCGACATTTCACTCGCTGGTATCTTAATGGTGTAAAACTCTTATCATCATAACACTTCTGGGACAGACAGTTTGATCGAAACTGTAGAATTAATCAACATGATTCAGGATGAAATTGGGTGTGTTATAATGCACTTTTATACAGGTTCACAAGCTTTTCACTGTGCAAATATTGTGCATGCATTTGAATGAACAAAACCACGCCTTCGTATCTTAATTTTCTACTCTGTGGGCCAAAAAATGTTCAGTTATTTGCAGACAATCATTGAGAAGTGGAATTAAAATCTTGCACTGGATAACTTAAACACTGTTCTAGTTTGTGACAAAACATTTGCCGAAGGTTTTTTAGGGAATTGAAACTCCAAGCAAAAAGGGAAATTGGGAGCTGATTGTTTCAGATTGTTTTTTTTCCCGGTAGATTGACGTTCCCGAAACTTGAGAGCATCGACCAACGTCCAGCAGTTTGGCATAGTTATCACCCAGAAAGCGGGCCCACAGCAGAGTGGCATCGAGCATTCGGCCGGCGATATGGCTACCCTGAACGCACACAAGCTGACGCTGGTCTTGCGGAACTTAAAAGGTCGTCGACTAGGCCACTGTGGCGTTACGGTACAGCAAGATCTACGTTTTCGGGACGACAATCACTTGGTACCGATTACCGTCGCCGACAATAGGGACGGTACGTGTGGGCTGTTTGTATCGTCGTGTCCCGATGTAATGCATCTGATGCTTTTCGTTGACGGAAAGTTGCTGGAGGTATGTATGATTCGGTTATGCTCATAATGGGCGGAGATACGTACAATTGATGTGACTTTCTTTGCTGTTCAGGAATGACCGGTTGTGCCGCGAATCCACAAGCTTCGAACACACAAGCAGCGGCACTGGTTGTGTTGCGGAAAAAAGCTACGAACACAACTCGGGAATGCTCACCAATGCTTATCTCGTTCAGCACCATACCGCTTCATGCACGCCAGTAGAGTAGCGGCGCTTATTCTTTATGGACGTGCCCGGCGGTTTGTAAACATTCATCAATTGTTGCTTGTACATAATGCGACACTGGCTCGATGCATTCATTTGCAACACAGTTGATGCAATAAATTGTAGGTTGAAAGCACGATATGCGGCAATTTAATTTCACAAAAAGTGCATGCCGCGATGTATAAATGTAAATGTACGGTACGGTAAATGTACCAATAGTGGTGCAATATGTGAGGGTACAGATGTGCTTCAATAGGTTTAGAATGTCAGGAAGGTAAATTCATGAATAATTTTAACACTTAGCAAATGGAATATGCTTTATCTTCGCAATCGCAATCATTTTTACCATCAAACACAACAAATTTACGAAAAAATACATATTTTACTGACTGCTGCGTTGTATCTTTAATGGTGATATGGTTCCTATAATCGCCGTAAAGTGTTTCAATAGTGGTGGTATACAAAGATAGCTAAAAACTGTAACTGTGTATATTATACATGGAATTTAGTTTTGAAGCTGTTTTCATATGTATAGCAAGGATTACTGTCATAATATTGATTTCATACATTTGATCGTTTGATTTGATCTAAAAGTACTGAATGACTAAAGTACTGAATAACATCTGTCGTCAACCCACACCTGAAAGAGTGTGCTTGATTCGAAGTCGATTTTTTACTCAGCCAGGAATGCGAATTTTGGCTTTTTTGTAAATTACATACAGGAAACACATTTATGTTCCTCATTTTAGTGAAAACAATACGACATGTTGAAAATGTTCCAGAAAAATATAAAATTTCCAATTTTTTCTTTTTGTATAACTATAACCACTAAAGGAACATGGCTGTATTGTGTACCTATAATGGCACTTGTGTAAAAAAAACGCTTAAAACTGTAAAAATGTTTTTAAAAAGGCTATGATTTTCAATTAATCGATGACAAATCATGAAAGGTATGCTAAAAAAATAATATTCGCGTTGCTATGTGGTCATTTACAGGCCTTACACAAATATGAGTTTTGTTACGAAATCGTTAGGTTTTGAAAAAATGTTGACACATTTAACAAAATAATGAAATTTTCTGTCACTATCACTAACAGAATGGTCCCTTTTTACGTTCAAACTCCTTTTTAAAAGTCCCGAGAATATTTCACACTAACATAAACAACTTAATTTCGTTTTAATTATCCTATGAAGTGCTTTTTAGTGCAATACCACCACTGCTACCTGGTGCCATCACCGATTTAGGTACGTAAACTTTTTTTTTTTTAACGAGAAATGAGCTTGTTCCATCCCCCTCCCCGACTTACCCAACTCTGCCAGTACGCTGTGGTACGTATTACTTCATGCGGAGTCGTGCGTGCGGTGCACCCTGGTTGACGCTCTGCTGCGGCGATCTGGTCTACTGATTATGCTTTTTACGCTGCTTTCCGTGGTGCGACGCAGTCCCTGTGATCCTATCGCCCAGTTGCTGTTGATAAATGATTGACTGCATAGATTTTTAGGAGTTTTGTTTTATTCGAGTCATTGATTATCCGCTGCAAACGAGTCTGACCTGAAGTGCGCTAAATAATGAATTTAAATAACTGAACAGGCACTTCTATAGCTGTCATATATAAATAGCAGAGTAAACAGACCATTTTAAAATTTGCTTCTGGAAAATGAGTAAATTCAAATTGAAAATTTTTATTGACTGGATTTAGGAAATTTATGAATGATTGGATTTGGTTGATTGAAACCAAACAGTATTTTTAAGTTTCGTATGATATTTTTAAAACATTTTTGTTTGTTAAACTTGTTCCTTTTTTCAGTTATTTGCCATTCAATGGAAAAACGAGAACAGTTATGCTCATAATGAATATGCCGTCCAGAGCAAAAAGTGTTTTTCTCTTACTATCTTAACACTATAAGTAAACAGTTCAATTTTGCAAAATTTCAACATTGAGAACATTGGAACATTTCAACAAAGACAATGAAAAATCAGATAATTGTTTGGTTGCTTGATGTACGTTCGTCAAATTGATCTGATATTGTTGTCAAATCTGTAAAGGTATTCAATGCAAAGCATTATGTCTAGCATTACCTGCATAGACTTTTATGTAATAATGTAATGTAATGTAATGCTTGGCATTATCGCTAATGCAAAAGATTTTATTTCATCATCCAAAGAAACCGATAAAAAATCATTGGAACGACCAATTGATCACACATTTTATCCTCCTGCTTCTTCACCGATGGTAGCTGGTGAAATCGCAGCAGTGAAAAAAAAAATCTTTCTTAAACTCATTTTTAATATCCTCGCACGATGTATTACAAAATAAAATAAAACCCTTTTACTTTTTTATTTTTTGTTGCTTTGCCTTTTTTCATTTGCTTTGAAATGCTGTTCCCATGGTTGTTGTTTTTGCCTGACTTATTTTAAGCGCTCCTTCACGTTGTTTTAATGAACCATAAATTACACATGGTGCGTAAAAGCGCAGGTATAAGAGCGAGACAGACAAATTTACAGTGTCCATAGAAAGGTTGAAATTTATGCTGCCTATGCTGGGGTGAATTGTAACCTGAATAATTCCAGCTTGTAGGACAAGGGTCTTTTTTAGCACCTGATCTGTGGCTCAATTAGAAAATACAATTCGTCGAGATAGGACTGCAAAAATATGCTGTTTACCGGACGTACGAAAATAATCGAGATTGAACTTTTAAATAGTTTCCACGCTCATACCAGACCTTACACTCAGATGTGAAACATTTCATGAATTGGTGTTGTGATTATGATATTGGCTCCCATGTACTCGTAGATTCTATCAATATCCCGGCTTCTCAAGGGCATTCAGCATAAGAGCTTTCTATGCAGTTGATATATGTGCGTCTGGATTTGGGCACGAAGATTGGCTTACGGCAACACTACATCTGCTGCTAACGGGTCGGAAGATGATTTCTGCAGATGCACTGCGTACTGCAGTTTATTCGGCTACAATTTTCAATTGCAGCTGCGTCTGAACAGCCGTCTCACGAGTGGGAACGCTCCCCCTGGACCTGGAATGCATATTGAAAGAGAAAAAAGGGCAGAAGGCGTAGGTTAGGCTTGGATAATGATCAATCTCTTATTCAATGGTGGAACGTATTATGCTTCATGGGTGCATCAATTATTGACGACGGAAATTCCAGACAAATCACAGCCATCGTTGGCATTGTGATAACCATGCCAAAGGAAAAGAGTAAGAAACGGCCCATGAGATGATCATCGTTAATACCGTGTTCGCTACATACAACAGTTGAGTCACAGCTACTGTACGATGCCAATGGCACTAATAGATCAAGACTTTGCTGAGTATGTTATGTTCAAATCACCGATGATTGACCAGTGACAGATTGCCGTTGAGAAGGCGATAAATTATACAATAGATCTCGACATCAAAAGCCAAGACAATTAAGGATTTCCCACGATTTATTGGTTGGTTCCCATCAATTTTTGGTGGGTTCCCATATTTTTTTGGTACGTTCCCACGATTTTTTGGCCGCTTACGATTCAAAAAATCGGTGGAACGCACAAAAAAAAACATGGGAACTGACCAATAAATGAGAAACCCTGTAAAGCCATTTCATCGCATGAGCAGGTGATAAATAAATACTTCACGTAAGGCGTTGTATTGGGTTGGATTATGTAAATGAACGGTAGCAATGCTGGAAATGAGTGCTGCCATTTGCATTTTTTGTTGAAATACCGTTGTTTTGTTAGTTATAATTGTGTTCAATATTAATGCCGCTAATGTAAAGAGCAGAGCTTTTTTGTCATTAATGATGCAACAAGAGCTTTGTTCAATAGAAATCTAATTTGGAAACTTGCAAAAGAAGGGCCGGACGGGCAACTCTTCGGTTGTGGGGTACTCTAGGCAGTTTAGGAAGCTTGTATATTACTAGCGATACTACTTTTACATTAATGTTAGTATTGTTTTATTAAAACATGTTTGTGAGCAAATTGTTTTAAAGATAAGAGCTGCTATTGTGTACTTACTCAAATGAGTTTTATTCTGTTATGAAAAAATGATTTTAAAGAAAAAATTAAATTGAACTTCTTTCTTTGCAAATAACACACCTCAATATACTATCATAAAATTTTCAGTACTTTGCTTTTCCATTAAAAAGATTTCTTCAATTCTTTTATTAAATTAGGCCTGTTTTATCATAAAAGAATATTTGAACACTCAATGAACTAAAAGAAATCCAGAAGTTAATATCTTTCCTAAGGTTGTTCAAATTATTCAAGTTAAACTTCCATTTATGTGGCCCTTTCCGTTTAAAATTCGTAGGCTGAAATTTCAGCCTGTGAGCTGTTTGCATTGTATAGCAGTTTTCGAGCAACTATCTAATTGAGTATAATATACAGGTGGGCTTATCCCAAGGTGTATGAATTTAGAAGGCTGATTTTTATCGCTTCTGCTTCTGAATGAAGATTTTAAGAGTGTTTTGAGTATTCGTCAAGCCTCCAGAAAGCTCGTTGGAGCAAAAGTTTTCACTCGTTCTGTCAAAAAGTGATGTTCAAATTTGGTTATAAAAATGCTATGAGACCACCTGGACTACATACACTTTGATTCCAGATTCCACCACCTGATCTCTTTAATGCATCTTGGGATAAATGTAAACAACACAACTCAAACTCCATACAAAAAACTAACTAGAATTGTGAAGGCCCCCTATATTAACGCTACTTTTAAGGACTATAATATATTTCAGTTAGATTGCATCATCCAATAGGTTTGCCGTGCAAACTAAAGATCGCTTTAGTCCTTGCGTGAAAGTGAACGTGAAATGTTGGTTATTTTGCAATATTTCATGAAATATATATACCAATTCGGATTATCGTACATCAAATAAAGGATATTCAATTCTCCAGCTATTTACTTCGTAGATCATGTTGAAATAATCAAGCAAATACATTTCCTTGTGATTCCCCGCTGACAATTATTTTTTCACCGCGAACAAAGCGGAGAATCACAAAGATATCCGTTTAATTTATTAAATCAATAATTTTTTTACAAACTAGATAATTGAGTTATTGAATTTCCTTTCTTTTGGTGTATGATAAGCCACATTATGATTAAACTTTATTGAAATATTGCAAAATAACCAAAATTTCACGTACGATTTCACTGGGGCTCTAAAGCGGGTTTAACACGGGCTTAAGCTGTAGCACGCTTTGCATGATGTTTCAACGGTAGGCTTGTAGAACAAACAAAATGGTGCTCGCTGCACGCGCCTGACACATTTTTAGCAAATGCGAATCATTTGGTACGCTCTTCGTCGAATTTGAAATTTCGTCTTCAATCACTTTTACGCGCCTCGCACACGCGTAGCCAAAAGCGAATAGCAACCTTGTGCATGAGTGAGCTGCGATCATCAGAAAATGTGGTGCGATTGGTTAGGAAAGCAGCACCGTAATGTTCGCGGGCTCCCGGGGATAATGTTGTGCCACCACCTGCAACACTATCAGGCAGCCTCCCAGAGTGCTCTCCGATATGATTGGTGAGATTGTGATGAAAAGCATGATAATGAAAATTTATTGATTTTTAAAGATAAATATTTCACCCCGATGCCTAATGAATGCATGAACCAGAGGTCGGTTGGTTCGGTTTCGAAGGAATGGTAATACGCGGGCCAAGCTATCAAATATGCTGCGCACCAAAGCGCTGAATTTGGCTGCTTCTATCGTGCTATAATGCCACGAATCGTACGATGAACGGTAATGTGGTCGCGATGGTTAGAAATACGTCGTATCCGGTAGTATACGATGCCGGTAGGGGTTGGCTAATGAGTAAACCACGTTCGTGGGGTTCCAATGTGAAATAGGGGCAAAACTCGGTCAATGGCAGATGGTGCTATGATATGCATCTCGCTAAAAAGCACACCACAACACCGGATGAGTTTTATCATAAATAGAAACATTATCATTTTATAGCGGCAAATATTGCTCACGGGAACCGAGACAGGAGCAGTGTATTGTAGCTCTCAACTTTTACCAGCAAATCTCAGTCTCATTTAACGTGTATGCTAGAGTGTGTAGCTTGTATGGATGCTACCCTTATACGGAACAGTTGAATTCTTGCAGCTATTTATTTTATTTTATTTTATTTTTTGTTTTATTAATTGCTCGGCCACGTTGGGTTACAGCAATAGTGCTTACTGACTATAGTATACAATTATTCACGAAGGAGTTGGAAGGAGTTTATGGTACGGAAAAGGAGCGAAGACGGGATCGGTAGACAGGATAGGATATGTTGAAATCGAACAGATCAGAAGTACTATTAAAAGACGACATAGCTCTTACAAAAGGCTCATTGCGAGCAAAACGTGTACGACATATAGGTAACTGGAGACGAAAACGATAACGTAAGGTGCGACAAGGTGCATACAAATGTAAGCGCGACAGAAGAGAAGGAGTATCAATCGTATTGAGCAATATGCCAGCGACGAAAGAAGCCTGAGCGACCGAGAGGCGGTGCTCCAACTTGGCAAGGCCTAATAGAGTGCATCTATCGTCATACGAAGGAAGCGGAATAGAGTGATGACCCAGCGACCTACGAAATACGATCCTTGTAAAACGTCTCTGGATCCTCTCAATCCTTTGGAGCAGAGATAGTTGAACAGGAGACCAGATGACACAGGCATATTCCAGTACGGAACGGACCCAACAACAATAAAGGGACTTAAGACAAAAAGGATCACGAATTTCAGTGGACATGCGACAAATATAACCAAGACTTTTGTTGGCCTTGTTGATGACATAGTCCGTGTGCTCCTTGAAAGAAAGACTCGGGTCAAAGAAGACGCCAAGATCCTTAGACAAGGACGCACGGGGAATAGGGGCATCACAGACACTATAAGCATGAGTTATACTTGTAAAGGATCGGAAGAAAGACAAGACAGAACATTTTTCAGGACACAGGACTAAACCGTTAGAAGCACACCATGTAGAGAATTTACAGAGCCAGGATTGAAGGACTAGACAATCAGCTGTAGAAGATACAGGAAGAAAAATTTTAACGTCATCCGTATATAGCAAGAAGCCGTTAGGAGGAAGGATCGAAGTACAGTCATTGAGGAAGAGAATGAACAGTAAGGGACTAAGGACACTACCTTGAGGGACACCCGAAGAACTAAGAAAACATTCAGAGAAAGAGCCACAGATTTTAACTGCATATGAACGATTCTCAAGATAGGAGTTGAACCACGGCAATATAGAGCCACCGAAACCTAGTTTTCGAAGCTTAGCAACAAGTAATGATAGAGGTATACTGTCAAATGCCGCTTTGAAATCGGTATAGATAGTGTCTACTTGCTTACCACTAGACAGATAGTAATATAGAGAAGACAAAAAACACATTAGGTTGGTGGACACTGAGCGATTGGGCATAAAGCCGTGTTGTTCCGTAGAAATATATTTTTTTACACAAGGCATTACAGATAAATGGACAATTGACTCGAGGATTTTAGAACACGCACAAATAATAGAGATGCCTCTGTAGTTTGATGCTAGTGTGCGGTCACCTTTCTTATAAATGGGAACAAGCCAAGCTAGTTTCCATTGACTAGGAAAAAATCCCTACACTAAGCGAGCGAGAAAAAAAGACGAGTGAGAATAGGAGTGAGGGTATTGCCACATTTTTTCAAAACACAGGCAGGGATGCCATCGGGGCCTGGTGAAAACGAAGTTTTAAGTTTGGATAAAGCGGATTTTACTAGGCTTTCACTTACAACGACTGAATTACATGATATCACATCAGAGGGCGTGTAAGACAAGCCTACGTCCAAAGGAACCTTAAAAGTACTAGGATCGACAAATACACTAGAGAAATGTTTGGCAAACAGGTTACATATATCAGGATTGGACGTAGCAGAGGACAGATCAAGAAACAGGGTGGATGGAAGGCTAGCAGAGCCTCGCCGAGAGTTCGCAAAACGAAAGAATGACCCAGGATCAATAGTGAAGCGCATTTGAAGACGCCTAACGTAGCGACGATACAGATGGCGATTAAGAAGACGATAAGCCTTAGCCGCATATTTATATACACAAAGATTGTGTAAAGTATTATTTAAACGGTAGGCGCGTTGAGCGCGGTTTTTGTCCGATTTTAATAGACGCAAAGCTCTGTTCGACCACTTAGGATTAGGAGCGGGTTTAAGGTGAGGACAGCAGGAAGGGAAGGCGGAAGTGATTACATTAGTAAACGCTGCTACAGCTTGATTTATGTCACAGTCAGCATCAATAAAGGACCAATCGGTATCGGCTAATATACGATGAAGCTTTTGGTAGTCCATTTTCCTAAAATTGAACATACGAGCCGTAGGTATTCGTTGGGAGGATGCAGGGCGAGAGTGCGTAAGGAGCACGCTTGTCTCAAGAGCAGGATGATGATTGTCTAGCGCGACGAGTGGAACAGGTGAAGCTATGACGGGGGAGCAGCACTCCAAAAAGGCAGCATTGGCAAATAGAAGATCTAATTGTCTTCCGCAAATTTTTTATGCCGGATAATTGCAGCAAACCGTTTACCGACATTCCATCAAGTAGAGAAACATTTTCACGAGATACACCAGTAGGAATGAACTGATTAACGCACGATGCCGACGGTTGCCAGGAGAGTGATGGTGAATTAAAATCACCAAGTAACATCATAAGATCATTTGATTTAAGTTTGCCAGCAACGAAACTAACACTCTCATGTAAAACGTCAAGGACTACTTCGGAAGAACGCAAATCGGGTGGGATGTAAACGGCGCCAATATAGATTGCAAGGTTTTGAAGCTTAACAATTGTCCAAACAGACTCCAGCGAGTCGAACGGCAGTGATAAAGTTGACGTGTTCAGCACGGAAGAGCAGGCAATGAGTACACCACCACCACGGCAACGGTTACTGTTGAGAGAATTTCGGTCGCAGCGATAGATGACATACGCATCCTCCGAGATAAGAGAGGACGGAATTGAGCCATCGAGCCATGTTTCAGTTAACACCAACACATCCATATCAAGCTCAGATAGAGAGAGGCGTAACTCGTCTAGTTTTGTGCGCAATCCTCTTACGTTTTGATAGTAGATGTTTAGTCGATCGATCGAAGGAATGAGAGAGCGGAATGCGCCGGGAGTGCTCTCGCTGCAAGTTATTAACGGCGGAAGAGAGTCAGACGGATTGTGTGTATTAGATGCAGGGTTAGCTTCCATCAATTCGGGTAGAGTCGGTAGTTCATGAAAATCTTCAGCCGGATCAGCCGGTTTACGCTTGCTGAAAGTACTGCGTATAAGGCAATCTCATAGGACCATGATCGGGCGAAATAGTGAAATCAGCGTTTCGCAGTTGTATCGTGTGGTTGATAGAAGGTGGCGATGAATGATGATCCGATTCACGGGTAACAGGCGCAGAAGGTGCATGGGATGCTGCAGTAGTGGGTCGCCAAACATTGACGGAGCGGGGATTAAGGTCGATGAACTCCTTAAAAGAGATCCCGCGAGGCCAGGTTGAAGCAGCCAAAGCAATAGCCCGGTGCGAATCCGGTACACCAATTTTAAAAGATACGTAGGAGAGCGTAGAAAGATCCCGGTCGCGTCGTACAAGGCTGTATACCAAGATGTCGTCTGTCCCTATGTTGGAACAGGTCGTAATATTGTTATAGGACAACCCTGTACCCGATGACAGCATAGCGCGTGTAGCGGTATTGGTAGGCGACGAGTCGGGAGAGCGATCCATCAATCGACGTTTGGAAGGATTCTCACCAACAGCTTGATGGGTGAGCTTAGAGGCCGCAACTGAATTCGTGGTCGTTGAGTGCGTAGCAGGAATCGCGGAATGGTGAGCACTCGATGTAGTAGTATGCGTGGCAAGATGAGAGTTGAGCTTGTTCATTAGTGAGTTGAAGGAAGTGAGAAACTCACGGTGCATGAGATCAAGCCCCTTGATGCCATGCTTAACTTCATCAAGCGTTGTGAGTAGTGGAGCCTGTGAGTAGTTGCGTTCCATTGAGTGAGAAGCAGTAAGTGAGTCGATGAAATCTTTCACGGAACGAATTGACGATGCTGATTCCTGTTTCATCAAAGCTATCTCGTTTCTAAAACAATCCAGTGAAGAGGAAAGTTCAAGTCGCAAGCCAGCTGATGTCGCCTGCACAGAACGTGAGGTATCGCGGAAATCGGACTGCAACGATTCCAACAGGTAGGCAGCATCACGAGAAAGGCCGTGCGAGAAGCGTAAAGTGTCAACGGCCCGCAAACGCTGAGCACAATCCGCGCAAGCCCAAAATAAATTTTGTGACTTTTTAAAATCACGCAGGAGCGGGGTTGAAAGTCCAATGCACTTATCGTGGTAATAGTGTTCACACAGACCGAAGTACGGAATTGGATCGTTGCTAATAGCACCTTCACATTTCTTACAGATCACAGACGCCATCGCAAAATAGCGCAAAGTTCGACTGAACAGTGAGTGGTCACAACAACCGCAGGCGGATCGCAATGTTTATTTGTTGAAACGTACAAATTCACAGGTGCCGCACAAATTTGTGATACGTGAACGCGCGAGTGCGAATTAACCGAACTAAAACAGTTCAAGCACTTAAACACCAAGAAAATCGCGGTAAAAAAATCAACTTGGAAATAGCAGAGTGAGAAAGCACAACCAGCCGCTATGAGTGACAAGTGAATATAATGAGGAATCGTAAATGAAAGCAGATATGCCTGGAAGTATTGTACCATTAATTCTGGTTGGATAGTAAGCCAGAACGAGAGGCCTTAAACAAGGATTTTTCAATTTTCTAACTTTGCACCAGATATTGTATATACATGAGTGTGTGTGTGCGTTCATGTAGGCATGGTTGTCTGAAACAAAACAAGAGATAAATAATTTCCATGGATTGGACGAAGTAAAGAGAGATCAACATAAGAGAAGCAGAGGGCGAGAGAGAGAGAGAGACGGATACTTGGATATGGTACAAGTTATGTTAATATATTATGTGCATGTTTCATACTTCACCTAATACTCACTGGCCGGATGTTTATGTTGCCGGATCAGTTTAAGCGATGAATGCAGCGTAAACTAGCACGAAGTGCACTTTCAACGCTTCTCCTTGCTACTGTTCCATTCACGAACGCATCTTTTGAACGCGTACAACCGTTAGTACAATTAGCCGGTTTTGGTGCGGGTTTGGTTGAGCCGGCCACAGTTTGATATCCCAGCGCAGCATTCCTCTCGGTAGTCTGCTCTTCTCTTTATCCTTCTCGTAGTGCACTGCATGGTGGTATTCGATTTTACCGGATATCGTTGTTTTCCAATGTACAGAATAGCTACTGGGTGTATGCTAGCGTGTGCTAGTAATTTTCAGCGTGAGAACATCCAAGGGTGCGACCAAGCGTGCTTTCGCGCATATTTTGAGGTGATTGTTGGTTTATTAATGGTATTTGTTTCTGTGAAGTGTATGCTTGTTCTGAGAAATCGATAATAGCTACGTGTTGTTTGTATACCTTTGTTGTTGATATGTTGTGTTCTGTGTTTTGTGAACATCAATGAGAAGACCAAGGTGCGAACAATCGATAATTGCACGAACAGTGGCAATAGTGGTAGATGTGTTTTGAACGATACTGTCAATTTCCATTAAAACACGTTTAAGTATTTAACGTTACATGCACGCACACACTCAATACCGTGAAATGAGAAAAGAGAGTAGAATTAGATAAACTTTTAATGCTTTTTTGTTCCTATGACGAAGAGACGAACAAGTATAGCCCAAATAAGTTGTAGAGGGTCAAGGAATATATTTTGCAGTACAGCATTTATTTCACTTTCATCTGTTCCTGGAACTCAGCTCACGGAAAAATCTTTCAAAAGAGGGAAGTTGAAATAGAGTGGGTCTATGATCTTATTTCCTCTGCAGCAGGCAAAGAGACTGGAGTTTGCTGTTCTTCTGTACGTATTTCAATTCGAAGGGTTGTTGTTGTTGGTTCGCCCTATCACCGTTGTATTGATCTCTTTGTTCGGCGGTGCAGTAAGCTGGAGATCTATTTAGCTTGAAATATGCAATCAGCTTTGCTTGTAATCGGGAAATATTATGATAAAATATTCTAAACTATCCATAATACGTTGAAATAAAAGAATGAAATTGTTTCTTATTTCTGTTATAGGGAATCCAATTAAAACTATTTTGAAAGGACATGTAGTTTTTAGCAAGAAGGAAGCAAAAGATGGAAATACATTACTAACTATTCAAGGACAAACTTTTCTTTGTAAAAAGTTAAGCATTACACATTCAAGCTGGCCACTTCTATCATCTTTTTTCTCTGCACATTTTTTAAGTGCTGCTCGCTTGTAACATTAGTCATTGCATTTTATTTGATTGTTGATTGGATACGGTAACAGCTTTTGCTGTTTGACGAGACAATCTCAAGATCATCAAGAAAGTTTACGGCTCAATTGCATGAGATGCAGTGATAAAGCAGGGTAGTTTCATGACTTGTGGCAACATTACGATTGAAACAGTATAGTGCAATTAATCCGCTGCCACTTGCATTAAACAATGCAAACGAGCAAGAGCGAAAAGTGAGATGTTGAAAGGTGCTCAGGAAATAGAAAAGTAAACAAGCTGAGCAAATTATACAGAGTCAATTTTGACGATGAGGTACGATAGAGGTGTGTAGTTTGGTGTGGGAATGTGCAAATCAAGAGAATAATTTATATTCCTAGCCGCTTTACGGCCGTTGGGCCTGAATAGATCGATTCTAGTTTCATTAGTGTCAATTGGAGATAACGGCGAGTTTCCCATAACAGACAGGGTAAGCAATCAGTTTTGACTTTGTGTGTGGCGAGAAATGGAACGATACCAGGACAAAAAGGCTAATGCTCATGCAAATTGAATACGTACCGTTTTTGATGCTTTTCATTTAAAAGTTTCTTTTGATTTTTTTACCATAGTTTCAGAGCATTCTTTGTTTCAACGGTTTTGCTATGGATGGCGATAGTAAGCAATGCAATGAGGAACGGAGCATTTGCTCGAGGGTATTTCATTTTCCCATGCCGGAACGGTATTACTAATGATGATTGGAGGGTAGAAATGTGCGGGAAGAGCGATCGGAATTTATTAAGTTTATTCAAATCAAAAATTACGCAGTGGAATGAGGGATAGGCTACGGGAACGGGCAACACCATACCCGAGGGTTGATTATGCAATGTTTGCCGTTCAATCAGATAATCATCGAATGAGCCAGAGAATATCAATTTCGAGTGTAATTTGGAGTGTAATTATAAACCATCCTATGGTCATAGGTTTGCTTGTGATTTGTGACAATGATTCGATCTGTAACCAATGCTGTGCTCACAAGGATAATGGACGATTGGAGGATGCGTCATATTGATGGAAGACAGTTTTTCAAAACGCGATGCATCCGAAATTCAACTTCGAATTATGTGAGCTAACTACCAAAATGTCAGCTTGGGTTTTTAAGCACAAATATCATTACGGACACTTAAAAAAAGACATTGGGTAGAGTGATAAATTTTCTGTGCAAAACAGTGTACCAGTATGCAACATTGCACTTTAAAAAACTTTACCTTGGGAGGCTTTCGATCCAAGTTCCTCTCTTTCTTATTCTTATATTTGTTTCTCTCTTTATTTGTCTCTCGCTCTTTCTACTTCTTTCTTGCTCTCTGTCTCCCTGTCTCTATTTTTTTCTCTCTCTGTTGTTGTTAAATTTATGCCCTAAAATAATGAATGAATCAAAAATGGGGCAATGAATCAAAAACCAAAAATATCAAATCACTAAAAACTAAAGCTTTCTCTATCCTCTTAATTTTTCAAGTTAGCCAATGGCATTTACAGTATCCACGGTTAGATAGTTTAGATTTTCTTGATTAAATGCAAGCCTTCATCCAGGGTTTTGCCTTGGAAGATCACCTTTACAAAATCAATCCATTTGCCATGTAAGACGTATCTTACACATAGTTTTAGTCAAATTGTTTAGAACTATAGAAGATATAATTGAATTATAGTATGATGGAGGTGAAGTACTATGCGTCTCCGTATCAATTAAAAATGCTTGTCAAGCCACCACCAACCTCCTTTATAATAAATTTAAAAGTTTACTGATCCTCTATTTTTAGATTAACGTTACTGTTACAAAAAACGAGATATAATTGGTTTTGAAAAATTTGATGGAATAGATCTTTCGCATCAGATTGGTCTAGAAATTTTCGATGGGACGCGGCAAGGGGATGATTGATCGTTTCGCTAACATGGGTGTAACATCAAAATTATGCCACTTCATCATCTCAAATATTCGTTCGAAGACTTGATTGTCTTCCGCAGCAAAACAAATAAAAGTGATTTCACCTTTCTGATATGTACGTTCATGTATATGGACCATTCATGCTCTTATTGTTGCGTAATAGAGCCAAGATCTGAATCAGTTACTATTATTGAAAATGCAACTATCATTTCGTCAATGCGGGTGAAGCGTATTTTTTACTTTAAAACACCTGTATCAACCGTCTTTTGCTGACCACTTAGCTTTGAATTCGACGGTCAGTGATTCTATTTAGAACGGATGAGAGAGGAACGAAAAAAAAACGAGAACGACATTTGCTAGGCCACTTATTGCAGTGAAATAAAAGAGTATTGACAGTAAGCCGAGAAATTGTTGCACTCATTGCCATCTTGCCTTGCGCTCCGTGCTCATTCGAAAACTGTGACGTCAGCCTGGCGGTCAAAGAGTTTAGAGAGGCGCGATCTGAAGAAGAAATTGGTGTTTAGAAAAGGTGAAAGATTGAAAACAGGTGACTGCCATTTTCAAGATTTTTTCTTTGGAAATACACCTTCCAAAAAATACAGTACACTAGCGGAGGCCGTATCCTACCATATTGCACTCAATTATAGTGTGAAGGAGGTGAAGTACCATGCGTCTCCATGGCACCCGTTTGGGCTAGGCTTATCGACTCATTATTGGATTTGTCCATGATATCGAGATTAAAAAAAAAAATCAGTTTATTGGTGAGCTAAACACTTGCTGCTGACATGAAACTCTTGATTAACTTCCCACATTTTTCACAAAGTATAAACTGATTTGAACATGCGTTTATTACAAGAAAATGGTAGTAATGTATTGTGTTTTTGATCTCATCCTGTGCCTAGAATAAGCTACGTACCGATTACAAACAGTCACAATAAACAATGCTTGAAGAATTTAAACACATTTTGAATGTCAATCCAGTTAGATAGGTAGAATATAGTAGAATAGTTTCAATTAATGATAGTGCCAATTTCATTTGCCATTGCAATTAAATTCATTTTTTAAACTGTTTTTGGAAAAAAACCAAGAACAAAGCTTTTTTCAATTTTGTAGATGGCAAGTCTTTTGGCACAGCTGCATTATCCTTAAAAACTTAAGCCTAACTAAGCTGAAAGAATTTCTCTGAAAGAAGGATGATTTAACATGCTAAAGCTAGCTAAAGAGATTAATTTGGTATACCAGATCTGATTCATGTTTTTACCTTTAAAAACTAATATAGCTGAGGTAAAAAAAACAAAGACATAAGCAGAAGCACGAATATAAAAATACAAATTTATACCGCATCAATTGAGCAGTTGGTTTGATTCATAAGTGACAGTGAAACACAACAAAGTGAAACGGAAATAAATATATCCAAAATGTAATAGTTTGCATTACTACGTATTATCAAAGATTTGTTCAAACACAAAAATATTACCATGGGCTCCGTGGGGTATGATTGCTATTGACGCTTCTCTTATCGTACTTACGTACTTACAAACACACTTTAATTCACACATACACAGTGTTTGATACCTTGGGAAAAGTTCGAAGGCATCTAAAGAAACCACAACAATGCGTTTTGTGATACTTATGTTTATCAACTTATGTTTGCTAATTCTTTTTTAATCCCATGCTGAAAATGGGCTTTTCTAGCTACACTTTTGGAACTAACAGAGAAAAGAACAAAGGTAAAAGGCAAACAAAGAGCGAGAGAAAGAAAGAGAGAGAGAGAGAGAGGGAGAGAGAAGGAGAGAGAGAGAAAGAGAGAGACAGAGAGAGAGATAGATAGATAGAGAGAGAGAGAGAGAGAGAGAGAGAGAGAGAGAATGAAAGAGAGCGAGAGCAAATGGTACCGAGAAAAGGGATCTAGATAAGAATGTCGCATACTTTTAGTTTTTTCCTGCTCGGGCCACAATTCTCTAGGCAGCCATTCTCATTAAAGTGTTGGTGTCATTGTCTGCTTGCGTTTGTGCATGTATATATTAACTGATATTAGAACGAGTGTATATTGCTGTACTGTCACAAAGCAGACTGAGAGGCTTCCCGTGAAGTTAATTCCATATCTGTTCTCTGTCATTTTAATTCTCGTTGGCATTTGCTTTTTTTACCTTCTGGTAGGTTGTTGTATAAATGGCAAAGTGAAGGAATGTAGCTGAAATATTGAAACCTTTTCTTGGGAAAAGCGGTAGCTTGCTCGGGCTTTCGTGATTCCGAAGAAAAAGCACATTCAACCACGGGGATTTCATTCACACTTATTCTATTCTTTGCCATTTTTTATGCTAAAGAATCCGGTGCATGACAGTGACAGCAATCGTTGAGCACAAAACCAAATATATATGAACTGCGAATCTGTGCCCGCAAGCGTCGCACAAGTTTCACATTACGATTATTTTTCGTAGGGTAGGTATTATTCTTAAAGGACAATCCCTTCGCTTTGGGAAAGTATTGTTGCTTGTGCCTATTGTGCTGAAAGATCTAGCACAGTGCGCACCGTGAGGAAAGCAATTGTTCAATGGTATGGTTTTGTGCCTAAAATAACAAAAATATGCAGCGGAATAATACAAACTCCAGTCCTTGCTTTTGGATAGTGGCGCACGTTGACGGTGTGCGGAGACGCATAATGTACCTTCACAAACAGTTTCTTCCAAAGGGAAAATGAAGCTTCAATAGAACTACATCTCATGCACAGGTTTGCGAAGACCTCCATCATGTTGCTGCTTTTGCTATTTCTACTACTTTTTTCAGTGAAAAGGAGCAGAACCAATGTCTGGGAGCGGAATCAGCAATGCAATGTGAACTGCATCCTATTTTTCTATGCTGGGGACAGTTTTGTGCTGCATACAGTGCTGGAAAAAATATGAAAATATATTTACGTTATGCTGCAGATGTTGATGTGTCGAAGGACAAGTCACTTGGTTCCATTTACTATCCAGAAGGTACACAACAGCTTCCAGTGCGATAGGAAAGGCGTCGTGTCATCCTTACCTTGAAATTTACACTCATCAAACGCGTTGTTCAGCGTTCATGTCTAGCCTGCCTGAACAACCAACGACTCTCCCATTAACGACACCATCACCCCGGAGGCGAAACGACAGGTTGAGTATGATGAAGTTATTGCGCTTCCGTTTATCCTCAGCAATTTCGCAGTTCTGGCATGCCGTAAGGGTAGGTCAGAACAGTGGAAGAATAATTTAGCATGCCACTCGTGAATCATTCCCAAGCACGAAAGTAATGTACAACATCACAATACTAACACATTCTCATAACCTATTTCTAACGGGGACAATATCCAGCGGATGCTCGGAAGATTGAATTGTGAGTTACTGAAAATCAACCCACAAGCCCGAGCAATGTCAATCAATGGAAGGGCAAAAGGGCATTTCACTTGCAGGGGGATATGCTCTCAAGCTTCCAGTGCCACCGTTTCCCATGTGGCCATGAAACTCATATGTGGTTTTGATTTCTGGCACCCGTTTTCCCAACCAAAATGGAACTGATCATCTTCCCGTTGAAACCTATAAACCATTTTCCTGGAGTGCGTTCTACGTCTTGGGGCTTGAGTTTGCAAGCGGATTGGAGCTTTCACCCAGTAATCATCACGTACCGTATGCTATCACGAACAACAGGACTAGCTCTACTTACGAGCTGCTTAGAATGCAGCCTCCGCTCCAACCATGCTGCCCACGCAGGCCTCCCCTTTCTTCTTTGCAATCGGATGGGGTTAACTCAGCCTTTCAATTTACCTGGCGACTGAAGGAAGATGGTTCGGGTGAGCCTTGCGGGTTGGGCAGGAGAATCTCACTCTGTCCGTCATCAACAGCTAAGAGCTTCACTTCACTGTTTGGGTGGAGCAAACCCGCAGGCAGACGGAGGCATGAGTGGCAGAAAACTCTTCACGTTTTACGGCTGGTGTGACTCACAATGCTCAGTGTCACGATTCCGTTTGCTCGTCAAACGTGTCTCGTGTATCTGCTGTCCGGGCTGTTGTGCAGGAGCCGGAGGAGCTGTGGCCACCCAGAATGTCAGATGATGCCATCTATATGGTAAAATATACAAATCGAGCATGTGCTGTCTGGTCGGTCGGGTTTTTGCAGTTGGCTAAGCATCACAGCCCGGGGTGAAACAATTCCTCTGCAGGAAGGACTGGTATGGAAGGATTGGAACGCTGCTGCTGCTTCTGCTTCTGAACGAGAGAGAGTATAGCTGGGTA
The DNA here is from genome assembly GCF_016920715.1 of Anopheles arabiensis. Classification (NCBI taxonomy): domain Eukaryota; kingdom Metazoa; phylum Arthropoda; class Insecta; order Diptera; family Culicidae; genus Anopheles; species Anopheles arabiensis. Next base: position 38,891,622 of record NC_053518.1, read on the forward strand.
GGAGCTATCGCAACCCATTATTTTCTTTCGAGCTGCATTTGGGAGATAGGTAGTGAAGATGATAAATATTAGACCAGAGGGGTGCCGGCACAATTGCAAACACTAACAAAGTGGCATCAGGCACGCACAGAAACAGCAGCTGCAATAGAAAGTCATGCCACATTCGGCTTGGGTTGAAAAGTGTTCTGTTTAGAAAGTGCTCAGTGGCTGAATATCCCGTTTGCAAATCGACTGTTTTTTTTTTCTATTTGATGAAAACGACTGAAAACAATCCCTTTGCGAAGAGCAGTAAAAAGCAACATGCTCCAATATATCCATTCTTATCCAAGATCGTACCATTTTTTGGGGTCTTTTATATTGCAATTGTGCAACAATGATCGTGTTTGGTGTAAATAGCTGAGGTTACATCACTTCCATAAGGCAGTTGGTTCATATCTGGGTTTTATGGCTTCTAGCGAGAAGAGCAGTAAGAAAAAATATAAGTAGAAAATTTATAAGTTGATGAAATAATTTGTGGTAAAATTACTCGGCGAACGATACCCAGATGGTAGTTTGGTTGGTGTACGAGCTTGAAATATAATTCAAGGCTCCACCATAATGTGCTGTGAATGTTTGACACCCGTAGCGTTAGAGCACCCCTGACCATGCAAAAGTCACACAGGGCAAAAATGTGGAAACCAAAAGAAACGCAACGAACCGGAGTAGAATGTTGTAAGGAGAGAAGCAATCCAACCAGCGAGGAGAAACGAACAGTAGCGAAACCTAGATAGTTGTTAAGCTTAAATTTCAAATAATAAATAATGATAATAATTATTATTATAAATATAAAAAATAATAATTATCATAGTAATCATCATCATCATCATCATCATCATCATCATCATCATCATCATCATCATCATCATCATAATTATCATCATCATCATCATCATAATTATCATCATCATCATCATCATCTTCAGCATCATCATCATAATTATAATTATAATTGTAATTATAATAATAACTACTACAATAATAACAATGAAAATAATAATAATTATCAACATAAAAGTTTAAGAAAAATAATATTTATTAAATTAATAATTATAAAAATTGTATAGCAGTGTTCAAGCAATTAGCTAAGTGGCTATAATATACAAATGGGCTCATCCTAAGGTGTATGTATTTAGAAGGCTCTTTTTATCGCTTCTGCCTGTAAATGAAGATCTTAAGAATGTTTTGTGTATTCGTCGTTCTGTCAAAAATTGATATTCAAATTTGGTTATAAAAAACATGCTATGAGACCATCTGGACAACATATACTTTGATTCTAGTTTTCATCACTAGATCTCTTGGGATCTGTAATGCACCTTGGGATGAATGAAAACACTACCTTGTTTGGCCATGTATTTGAGCATGTAATCGAATCGTATTTTAGCTGTAAGGCTAAAATAATCTAGACTGAAAATCGTTGGTTAGTTTTGTAAGTGGATTTGTATGGAGTGTGTAGGTTTCTTCAGCCTACTCCGTCTCGTGTACTGTATTTTTAGAAAGGGGAGCAGTACTCCCGAGCGAAAGCCTTGAAAAAGGCTGGCACCCCGATGCAAACTTCCGCCTATCTAACAACGGATATAGTCAGAGGAGTCTTGCCACTCTTAATGAGAATCGAATTTCCCAAGAAGAGCAAAGCTCACAAAAACTGGAGAAAGAACTAAGTATTAACACTGGAATTCTAACTCGATTTATTGATGATTTCTGGGGGTTCTTATCAGGAGCCGACGTGCTCCGCTAGCGATACATACATTTTCCAGTTTAATTCCTGTTAAGTTGGCAATATTCCTGGATTCTGGACTGGAACTGGTTTAACTGGGATTTCTGTCTAATGGGCAAATACATGTAATGCGTATTGCCTATGCATAGGCGTTGTTAATTCATTGCCTAACTTGCGGGTGTGTTCTGCCTATCTCAAAATCCAACAGAGTGTTTACATGATTTCAGCCTCCAACTGTCAAACTCCATGTGTAAAATCTTACTAGGATCGTGAAGGGTCGTTTATAGATCCGTTTGAGTTCTGGTGCTACTGTCCCGAAGCAAGTCGGCACAAAACCATCGGCAAATATGAGAATTGCCAATAAATTCACTATAATGAGCAAATATGTATGCCAACTGGGTGGTTATGTCAGTTGTGGTAATGGACTCCATTGTTGCATCAATCTTTCAAGCGACTGGGAGGAAATGCATACCAAAAAGAATATATGCCTCTGTATAACTGTTTCAGCATTAGCTTAAACTTATTTTGAGTAAACCAGTTCGAGTTTTCCTGAATTGTGAATGCAGCTGGTAAGCGAGGGTACTATTGTATTTACTTATATCGTACCGTATAGAATGGCAAAAGAAAGAGTATTAGTTTTTGCAACGTTTTAGAAGATACCGCTGTTGGATTTAGAGATAGGCAGAACACACCCGCAAGTTAGGAAATGAATTAACAACGCCTATGCATAGGCAACACGCAGTACATGTATTTTCCCATTAGACAGAATTCCCAATTAAACCATTTCAATCAGCATCTAGTTAGAATAGTGCTAACGCAACAAGAATTTAGCAAGAAAGTGTATGTATCGCTAACGGAGCACGTAGGCTCCTGATAAGAACACCCCAGAAATTATCAATAAATCTAGTTAGAATTCCAGTGTAATTAACCAGATCTTCCTCCAAAGATTTAAGAGCGTTGCTCTTCTTGGGAAATTCGATTCTCATTAAGAGTGGCAAGACCACTCTGGCAATATCCGATGTTAGATAGGCGGAAGTTTGCATCGGGGTGCCAGCCTTTTTCAAAGCTTTTGCTCGGGAGTACTGCTCCCCTTTCTTAATACAATCCACGAGACGGAGTAGGCCGTAGAAACCTACAACAGCTATGCGTCAAATTTTAATATCTTCAATATACGTTTTTCTATTATCACAGTCAGAATTGAATATTCTGATTGTTTTGATGTAACGTGATATAGATGATCTAATGCAGTACTCTCCAACCTTTACAGGTTCGCAGTCCCCTTGGCTTTAAAAAAAAAAAATTGGTGGGTCCAACATCGATTGAGGCCATGCATTTTGTAGACTTAGTTCAATGTTTTTTTAATCAAAAACATGTTATTATCTTATTCTTTACATGCCTGTTGAATACTTAATCTTTATTGTGGGATAAAATGCACGATATGTAGAGAAATAAGCTACTTTTTCAAAAATAATTTCTTTCGTGGGCCACATCTGTTAACGCCACGAACCACAGGTTAGAGACCTCTGATCTAATGCATGGCAGTAGCAAATTATATACAAATTCGCTATCGCTATTATATATCGCTCGAACGAGTACAAATTTGTTCTGACTTGTGCTTGTTGGTAGGTATTCGCCTAAAAGTCCCAGCTTTTAGCTCGCTTTAATCACTAAGTGAAAAGTTTCAGACATTTCTATTGATAGTTTTAATTTTTGTGTCGGGCATCCGTACGCCTTGGTTGAAGTTTTGATTTTTTTTATTTCCAATCAAGCGTGCGCTTTGCCAACAGTAAACCTTATCCATATCGTTCCCATTGTCCGATGTGGGGTTCATGCAAGAGTCACGCTAGAACCATTCATTTCAAAAACATTCAAAAAATCGTCAGCTTGTCGAGGACTAATTGAAAAACTGTTGATGAATTAATTAAACTTTATCAACAGAGTTTGGTTAAATATTCTAACAGGGCAGAAATTTAAATTCGCTTTGCGCTGTCATAACGCTAAACCACTTTCAAGAAGTTGCCATACTGTGATGATGCTTTGCTGTAGGATGATGCAAATGCAGCAAGCTTTACAGCAAACTCAGATTGCATAAATCAAATATACCACTAATGGTTTTGCAAAGCGTATTTAAACCAAGACAACTCTGTTTTTAATATACCGTCATAGAGTGGGTGTCGAGTGCCAACACTTGGTGAATACAGTTGCAGTTAAAGCGACGAATAGATCGGTTATGAGCTGTCCCTTACTAGAATCGACGGTCACAAGAATAGGAAACCTGGTCAGACCAAAACCATCTTAACCAAAAGCCGCACTGCATATTGCCTCTGGTAGTGTTCGGGAGTCCAGGTTTTTAATAAAATATTGAAGCAAAACGATAGTGTCGGTTTGATAAACGTCGGAACAAAGGACTTTTTTGCCGCCTCCTCCCGTTGCCGCCGTCACAGTTTGACAACTCTCTGGTGCTGTTGTTACTAGGGGAACGGCTCCAGTGAAAGGAAGAATTGTGTCGCCAATGCCATTTTACTGCCATTCTGTTCCACTCATTCTTCCTTAAGCAAGACTCTCGGGCCTGTGGGAGGCCGAAACATAGCGGAGATGTGAATGATGGAAAGGGTAGAATGTTCAACCATTCGTGTCCTGCGGTGTTTCTGGGATTCTAGGCGTCATGATGGGCAAAAAGAATAACAATTGTGATAACCTATTTTGCTAGGGCTGGATTTTACCGCGGTGAAGGAAGAGATTATACAGTGACGTATTTGTCTGGTCTGGTTGTGTATAGAGGTTGCATTCGCTGAAAGTGCAGTGCAAACATCCTACCAGTTATGTTGTATATCGAAGTATGTTAAAGCAATAGTGCGAGTGAGTGTAAAGGAGATTTACAGCGAACGCGTATGCAGAGTAAACTATAAAACACAGTACTTGGTGTATTTGAACGAACAGTCTCTAGAAATTCTATTCCTCCCATAAACAGCAACAATTATGTGCTTGCAAAGATAATTGAAAATTTCAAATCAATTATTAAAATATGACGAAAACTGTATCCTTCTTCAAACGTGCAAACGACACGTTGCACAGCGCACACGATAACACATCACCATTTGGGAGTGGATCATGGAACTGCACTGAGCGGTAGCATAAGAGAGTATGGATGTTGAAATACGCTCGGTATGGCCTTCAGTTGCTTTGTCGTTTACACGCTTGCTGACTGGATGCAGCGAAATTTTTCAAGTTGCCAATAAAGTTCCAAAAAACTTTCTCAAATTCATTAGAAAATTTATCATTAAAATTTATAGTGTTTTATCATCAAATCTGCATTCCTGCAACAATGTGGGTGTTGAGGCAAGTTTATTTTGATTGGTTTGCTGAACAGATGTTGTTGAGTTCAATCTGGAATCTAGTGTAATTATTACATTAGAAGCCCTGGCAGAACACTTTGCCTTGAAGAAACAAGAGAGTGTTTTTGAAGTGAAGTTGTTCATTTGTAGCATATGATATGCTTTGTGAATAATTACTTACTGTGAGCAATGCGAGCTGAAATGTATAAAGTGAAACGTAATAAAATGTCCATCTTTCTGAACATTGTTCAATTGTCGTCGTCAACTTGTACGAATTATTAAAATATTTTTCATAGCTTAAAGCTTTATTGGAAACATCTCCTGTAGCAAGAACGGACTATTAAGCTGCGTGGTACCAAGTCCCAAAGACCAAACTGATGGTTGCAACATCAGCGGTCTTACCAATCAATAAATAGAAACTACGTAGTAGTGGCGTATATATAGGTGAACGCACTTTTAAAGTCGTCCCACAATTCACCTTTCTTGAATTAAAGGTCAGCAACGACAATAGCATGATAGCTGAGCAGCGCGAAAAGATGCAGGTTGCCAACCGGTATTTGTACAGCCTGAAAAATCAGTTCACCTCAAAGAACCTGTCGCGACGGACGAAGCTGGAAATATGGCTTAGATCATTTAGAAATTGAGCACTTTGCATTGCGTGTATCTTTTATACCATTAATCCTATTGAAAAACTTTGTTGGAATAAATCATAGGTTTTTGTAAAATATATTTAAAAGAAATGTGAAAAAAACTTTCTTTGTTGTTTTTAAAAAAAATCCCGAACTTTTCTGTTATTTCTGCCTATCAACCGACGCACAACTACATCACTCACTGATCTGGCCAGTAAATTCCATCTATTGTACAATTGTATGATGTCCTTAGTTATTGCTCCCTTTTATTCTAATTATTATTTCATAATTACCCAATATTGCTCTATTGGGGGAAACTGGGGGCAATTTTGTTTTATTCAGTTTTTTCTTATAAGAATATCACATCATATTTGTTGTACCATTGTAGCTCATCCTTGCTATAATCGCAAGTTGCTAAATCAAGTTTCTTAAGGTACCCTCTCTTTGACAAATTTAAATTCATGTTCTTATTCGTCACAAACTTGGTGGTCTTTTTGCCACAAGAGTAGATTTCTTGCCAAATCATTTTTTGCGAATTTGTCGACAAAAACAAATTTAAACCTATTGGGGACGCTGCCGCGAGTATGAGCCTTATAAAATAATATTAGGTGGTTTAAGTTGTCAACAAAACGCTGTTAAAAGAATCCATTTTTGTTCACTACTATAATTGAAATAAAGAGCCCCATTTCTTAATGAACCAAGCTTTATATGGTACTTATATAGTGTCGATACTCACTTACGTCTCTGAGACATGGACACTGTCCAAATCTGACGTAACCCTCTTATCTGCGTTCGAGAGGAAGATGCTCAGAAGGATACTTGGCACCGTATGTGTAGAAGGACAGGCTAACGGACTGGCAGACTTCGCGAGACTGTGAGCGGTTTCGGAAACTCCTGAGGTTGGCCAAGACCAGAAAGCGGTTGTAGCGCCGGATAAGTAAGTAAGCAAGTTACCAAATAAAATTCGAAAGCCTATTTAGGTAGGTATGACCAGGCAGATCGTTACGCCAAATAGAAAGATACCATATGTAAGGTAGCTTAATCACAATGTTTGAAAGCCCACATTCACTTGCTGGGACTTATCGCTTTATCGAAGGATATTTTGGAGAAGCGAAAATGATTCGAAAGATTTTGCAGGCAATTTGAGTTTGGTTGAAGTATTTCAAAATGTTATCAATTTTACTAATTTAAGCACATCTTTCTATGTAAAGTTCCAGTTTTGGTTAAAAAATCGTAGTTGTCAATTGGAATGTAAATCCTTATGATCCTTGCTCATGTTTGGAAATGTTAGAAAAAAGCCACATGAAATAAAACTTCTGTTTCGTCGCGAATAATTTTCGGATAAAGTTTCCTTTTCTTTCTTTGGTTTTTGCTGCTAATAATTACCGAAGCCGTTGTAAGAAATTGCTGGTGATGAAGAGAGAGAGAAAAAGCCTTTTCGCTCTCTATTTATTAATTGAAGATCGATAGAGATGTGTACATGAACGGGCACGGATGTGATCCGATCCGCAGTTCAAATCTGCACGATTCGCGCAGCTGCTCGAACATCCTCCCCACCTTGACGAATGTCAACAAAAGTTGTTTCCTACATTACACGGGGTTTTCGCTATCAGTGCTGAGCGGTAAAACGCATATTTTCGTGATCGGTCGCGTAATTATTCCCTTAGCTGTCTTGAGCGTAACGACGCGTACTATCTTGTCTTCACCGGGATGGATTTCAACGATACGCGCGAGAGGCCAACGAGTGGTGGGTAACGATTCGTCCATGAGGATCACTAACCTGCCGGGAAGTATGTTGCTGTTGTTGCTGCCACCACTTGCATAACTTTTTTGCATTTCTTGTAGATACTCAGTGGCCCAATGCTTCCAAAAACGCTGAACTAAAAGCTGCCACTTCTGAAGATCATCTAGCGTGCAGGATTTCAGCTGGGTGTAGTCCGGTTCAGGCACGGCGAACATCGATGTGCCAATAAGGAAGTGTGCCGGTGTGAGTGCAGCTAGCTCGTTGGGATCGTCGGACAAAGGCAACAGCGGACGGGAATTCATCGCTGCCTCGATTTGGTGGAGCACAGTGCAGTAGCCTTCGTACGACAGCCGCGTATTGCCCAGGTGACGATAGAGGTGTCGCTTCGCCGTCTTTACTGCTGCTTCCCATAATCCGCCGAAGTGTGGAGCCTTTGGTGGGTTGAAATGACAAGTGATTCCCCGGTCAGCGCATCTGGTAGCCACGGTGTTGCGGTGTTGTTCGTCGTTGAACAGCTCAAAAAGCTCCTTCAGTTCACGTTCTGCGCCTTCGAAGTTTTTCCCATTATCAGAATGGATGTGGGCTGGCAATCCGCGTCGTGATGTGAATCGGCGTAGCGTTGCTAAGAATCCCGCCGTTGTGAGGTCTCCTACGAGTTCCAAATGCACAGCTTTCGTAGCGAAACACACGAAAACGCACAGATAGCTCTTAGTAGCTGCTGCCTTCCGGTGCGCTGGCTTCAAATAGAATGGACCGGCGTAGTCCACTCCGGTTACAGAAAACGGTCGGCTCGGTGTGATGCGGGATGGTGGAAGCTGGCCAACCGGCTGCCGTGCGAGTGCGGGATCTTGCCGAACACAGCGGAAGCAGTTCCTTGCAATGCTTTTTACCAAGCGACGTCCATCCAGTGGCCAATACAGCTCTCTAATGCGGGATAGCAATAGCCTTCCACTAGCATGTTTCATCTCTTCATGATAATCTTCCGCAAGTAGACGAGTGAATTTGTGGTTCTTCGGTAGAACAGCTGGATGCTTGGACTGATACGGTAGTTGCGACAAGTTCAATCGTCCTCCCACCCGTATTACTTCTTCTGTATCCAGGAATGGGGTAAGTTTTCGTAAAGGTGATTGTTTCATCAATGCTTCTCCCTTTTTAAGCTGCTTGATTTCCGCGGAAAATGCATCTTGCTGGGCTAGTCTGCAAAGCACAGTTTTTGCAGCATCCACGTACTTGGGCGTGATCGTCTTGGATGCGTTGGTGTGCGGTATCGGTCGCTGGGATCGCGCCTTCTGCTTGGTGTTGCGCACAAACCGAATGCAGTATGCAATGATGCGTACCATTCTGGTGAAGGATGAAGAAATGCCAAACCATGGATGAGTTGGTGTACAAACTAAAGCGGCACTCACCTGGCGTGTTTCTAGGTCCGCCTCATCGCTTGGTTCTGGATCTGAGCTGGGCCAATGGGACGAAGGTTGCACAAGCCAATCTGGACCGCTATTCCAAAGCTGATTCTGCGTGAAGTGTGCTGCCGACATGCCTCGGGAAACCAAGTCAGCAGGATTGGATGTGCCAGGAACGTGCCTCCATTGCCTTGGATGAGAGTAGTGTTGCACCTCAGCTACTCGATTTGCCACGAACGTCTTCCAGGAGTTGGAATCCATTTTAGCGTCACTGTTGAGTCGGACCAGAAAAACGATTCGGCGCACACGATCTGCATTGCCTCGTTGACGCGATGATGCAGATGGGCGCCCAGGACAGCTGCGCTTAGTTCAAGCCTCGGCAACGTGACGCGCTTCAGTGGTGCCACTCGAGACTTCGAAGCTAATAGGCTGATGCGGACTTCTCCCGCCGCGTTTTCACAACGAGCGTAGACACATGCTCCGTAGGCGGCCTCCGAAGCATCGGTAAATGTGTGGAATTCTACTGTTGCATCTGGTAAGAGAGCGTAACGGTTAGTCCTGTACTCGGATAACATTTTCCAGTCGCTCTGAATCGCCTTCCATTTTTTACAGATGTGATTAGGAACAGGTTCATCCCAGCCGGATTTGAGTAGCCATAGCTCCTGCATCAGCATCTTAGCACGCACGATCACCGGTGCTATCAATCCGAGCGGATCGTACATTTTGGCAATGCTCGACAAAATAGATCGCTTGGTCGACGTGGCTTCATCAGCCTCAGTGTTGGATTCAAAACACAGCTCATCCGATTCAGGCTTCCACGAGATGCCGAGTGCTTTGACCGTCTCGTTGGGTATAAAATGCAGCGATGAGTGTGTGCCGATATACTCGGTGCTTAAGCCGGAGAGCACGCTCAGATTGTTTGAGGTCCACTTGCGCAACTCAAACCCACCTTTGGCAAGTAGCGCTGATAACTCCTTACGCAGCTGAACAGCTTCGCGAACGTTATTGGCACCACCAATGAAGTCGTCCACGTAAAAGTTTCGTTTCAGGGCTGTAGGTGCAAGCGCATACTCAGTCCCTTCATCATCTGCTAGTTGTATAAGTGTGCGTGTAGCCAGAAACGAGGAAGGTGCTAGTCCGTATGTAACGGTGTTGAGCTCATATACTTGGATCGGAGCTTGCGGCGAAAATCGAAAAAATATGCGCACCAATCGACGATCATCAGAATGCAGCAATATTTGTCGGTACATTTTAGCTATATCTCCCACAAGTGCTATTTGGTAGGTACGGAATCGCAACACAATATCAAGCAGCTCGTCCTGCACGATTGGACCAACACATAGAATGTCATTCAAGGAATAACCGGTGCTTGTCTTTGCAGATCCGTCGAACACGACCCTTACTTTCGTGGTGGTACTGGAGGCTTTAAATACGGGATGGTGCGGTAGGTAGTACGCCCGTTCATCCCCACTATCTTTGTTCATGAGCGACATGTGCCCCAGCTCCAAATACTCCTTCATGAAGGCATGATAGTCTTCCTTGAGCTGTGGGTTGCGTTCTAGCCTCCTCTCCAGCAGCTCGAAGCGTCTCAAAGCGGTAGTTTTAGACAGGCCAAGCTTTTCCGTGAAGTCGGTCTGTTTGGGCAATCGTACAATATATCGACCCGACTCGTCGCGCTGAGTGGTTTCTTTATACAATGTTTCGCATCGCCGCTCATCAGGTGAGTACGAATCATTGACGCTTAACTCTTCCAGCTTCCAAAAGCGTTCGAGAGACTCCTCCAGGGATGCCATGCAGACGATTGTGGACGCGGCGGTGCAATCGGTCGGAGATGCAGGATTCTGAGGAAAGGTAGGACCAATCATGACCCACCCAAACACGCTGTTCAGCATAGTTGGAAGGTTCGGAGCAAGCTCGTGCGATTTTGCGTTCGTAAAGAAGGAAGCGTAATGACGGGCACCAAGGATGAGATCAATCGGGGCTGATTTATCGAACTGCGGGTCAGCCAAAACAAATTCCGAAGGAATGTTCCAGCCGCGAGTGAAAACATCATGCGCCGGCAGATCAGCGATCACCTTGTCTACTATCAGAAAATCGACATCCAAGTCAAAGTGTTATAGACGTGAAGCAATTTGAGCTCGAACCGACCTCCTCACCGTTCTGGTAGATAGTCCTGCTCCTTTGAGGGTTATGTTAACCGTGCTACTTTTCAAAGCCAACCTCTGAGCAAAGCGATTGCTCATCAAATTGGGCTGTGATGCGCTGTCTAAGAGTGCACGCACAGGATGCAGGATGCCGTGTGCATCGGTTACATTTAGAAGTGCAGTTTGTAATAATATTTGTGAAGGTGATTGTTTTATTGCAGCTGCGTAGCTGCGTTGTATGCTAGCCGTGTGATCATCAGTGGCGTGTGTTGTGTGTGAAGGTTCATCTTGCGCAGCTAGCATTGGAAACGTAGTGGAAGATGTTTCATTTGACAGTTGTCAACACAGCGTGTCTACTGCTATCGCTCCGCATTTATCCGCTATTTTATTGGTGTAATCTGGTTTTGCCCTAATCAACACCGGTTTTAGTGTGTCCATAAGTGTAGTCTCGTGACCCTGCCATCGTGTTCCTGACGAAAACCACCGTGTTCGCGATATATTTGGCTTTTATTTGTGGCTGCTTCGACGTTCATCTGCAGCGGCATCTAAAATGGAGGATGTGTGTTATGCATGTTCTGAAGCATTGGGCCCGGTTGAAGGGTCAATTACGTGCCTATATTGTGAGGGTACATACCATCTGGTGTGCACTAAGGTGCCTATATCGGTCATCGATGAAGTGAAACGGATGGCTTCCCTGCACTGGAGTTGCATTGGGTGTACTAACGCCATCGGGAATCCGCGTAGCAAGGCGGTCAAGGGCATGGGTATGCAGGTTGGGTTTCAGGCAGCCCTCACAGCTGCTGTTGATGCCATGAAGGCTAGCTTGGTCCCACCGGTAATACAGGAGATTCGGGATGGCTTTGCCGGAATCGCCACGGCCCATTCGGCATCCTTGCAGCAAAGCAATCAATTGCTCCCAGATGCACTACCAAACGGAAAAAGACGAAGATTATTTCGTGATGCAGTTGCATCCTCAGATGCCGTGTTTGTTGACAGTGCAGCAATATCAAACGTCACAAATACAAACAACACTCACCGAATCGATCGTCCTTCACTACCACCAATAATCACAGGTACTAATACAACCTCCGCTTCAATACCAACCGTTTCACAGACACCAAGAACCGATTATTTATGGCTGCATCTTTCAAGGTTGGCTGCGTCCGTCACCATAGAGCAAGTTGTCTCTTTGGTGTGTTTGCAGTTGGACACTGCAGACGTAATTGCTTTTAGTCTGCTAAAAGCAGGAACGGTTCCTAGCCCATTGAGTGCTGTATCGTTCAAGGTCAGAATCCCTGCTGCCCTTCGTAGTAAGGCACTTAACGCAGCCTCCTGGCCGGTCGGGCTCGGTGTGCGTGAGTTCATTTCACTCCCGCCGCGATCTCTACATTCACGAACACAACACACGAACACTTACACACCGATACCGCAACAACCCCGTACTCAGCAGACACCGGCACCACAACAGCCTCGCACTCAACACTCACCGGCACCACAGCAGCCTTGTACCCAACACAATAATCCCCACAATAATCCATACTCACCTGCACATATCCATGAACCCGCACGAACACAAACCGAACAATCACCAACCGATATGAACTGCACTCTCCCTTCACCCACTCTTCCGTCCACGTCACGTTCAAAAACACTTCAAACTACACTGGTTCAATTTTTTCCGAAGTAACCGCACTACAGCAGCGCACCCATATTTTGCGCATACGGCTCGAGCAAATCCTTCGACAACAAACACAATACACTCACCTTCTACGATAAGCTCGCTCAATTGCAACACCACAGCGCCTACTAACACTACGCAACAAGCACCCACTGATCGAGCGGCTTGTATCACTGTGTACTATCAGAATGTGCGTGGCCTGCGTTCTAAAGCCGATGAGTTCCGTTTGTCGGTTCTTGAGACGGAATACGATGTATTGGTACTCACTGAAACTTGGCTTGATCCCTGTATTCCCACCGCTCTCCTTCTAGGAGATGAGTATCGTGTTTACCGATGCGACCGGGATGCCAATAACAGCTCTCACTCTCGTGGGGGTGGTGTTTTAATTGCATGCAACGTTTCTCTTCTCTCTTATGTGCTTCCTACGTTGCCGCCACTGTTAGAACTCACTTGCGTATGTATTCAGTTATGCGACCACCGTTTGTTTATTGCCGCTGCCTACCTGCCTCCTAACCAAAGCATGAATGAGGAGAAAATAAGTGCATTGATCGACTTCGTTGCTAATATCAGCACTACTCTTGGTCCGAGAGACAGGTTCATGCTTATTGGTGATTTCAACCAGTCTACGCTATCCTGGACATCGGCGTCAGAGGAAAATGGAGCTGCTTTTGATTTCTATGAGCCTCATGCACGCTCCGCGCGCAGTGTCCAGTTCGTTGATGGTTTGCATCAGAGTGGACTATACCAGCTTAACTTCAATACTAACTCATCGGGGCGAATACTTGACCTAACTTACGCAAATTGGCCAGCTGCATCTACATGTTCTTCAATACGTGTCTGTGAATATCCCCTTACTACTATCGACGAACACCACCCTCCGCTTGACTTTGATTTGGACAACGTAGCCCCAGTTACGATCGCTACAGCCATTGATGCTGATAAAAGGCTGAATTATGCTCGTGTTGACCTTCCAAAATTGGAGCGATTGATTTTATCTTTTGACAATTCTTTTAACTGTTCGGACTATTCAACCATTGACGATGCCACAGAGGCTTTTTGTGAGTTCATGAGATCTGCTATACGTGAATGCACTCCTGTTAAAATTCCTCGTCGTGGACCACCATGGGCTGATCGCACACTAAATGCATTAAAAAAAGAAAAAAAGAAAAGCCTATTCTGATCAACGAGCAGAACGAAACAGCACGTCACGTCTTTATTACAACAGAGTTCATTCTCTCTATCGCCGATATAATAGATCCTGTCACCGAAGTTATTTGAAACAAACTGCACGTCCCCTCTGCAAGTACCCTAGGCGCTTTTGGAGTTATATGGACAAAAACGAAAATCTGTTGGGCTACCAAGCATTATACGTTATGACGGTGACAGTGCCTGTTCCCTGCCAGAAATGTGTAAACTGTTTGCATTGCGCTTCAAGGACAACTTTGCTTCTCAAACTACTGGCCCAGAAGATGTGGCCGATGCTCTCTCTAACACACCTGTTGGTGCACTGCTCCCTATGCTACCAGTCATTACTGTCGATACGATCACCTCTGCCATCAAACGTGTCAAATCCTCATATACCCCTGGCCCAGATGGTATACCGGCCGTTATCCTAAAGTGGTGTGCTTCTGCGCTTGCTCCCTCGCTGATGAAGATTTTTAAGGAGTCCCTGAGATGTGGAACCTTTCCTGCCACTTGGAAATCTTCCTGGATGACACCCATCTACAAGAAGGGCTGTAAGAATGATGCTGTAAACTATCGTGGCATAACCTCACTCAGCGTGTGTGCAAAGGTGTTCGAAATGCTAATCTACGAGCCATTGTTGGCCTCAGCCTGCAACTATATTAGTGTGAATCAACATGGTTTTGTACCCAGGCGATCTACAACGACTAATCTACTAGAATTTGTTAGCAAATGCCATAAATCTATCGATAACGGTTTACAACTAGATGCTATTTATACGGATATCAAGGCAGCATTCGACAGTGTATCGCACTCCATCTTGCTAGCGAAACTCGACTTACTTGGTCTCCCAAACCCTATGATAATGTGGCTTAGATCGTACCTTACAGATCGTCAATATTCTGTGAAGTTAGGCCCGTACATGTCAAGTCCAGTGCATGCATCTTCTGGAGTCCCGCAGGGCAGCAACCTGGGTCCTTTGCTGTTCCTTCTTTTCATCAACGACGCGACATTGATCCTTCCGGCTGATAATCATCTACTGTACGCAGATGACGCGAAAATTTTTCGTGTTATTCGTGAACCAGAAGACCACGCCCGACTGCAAACTTCCTTGCATGAGTTCCAGTGTTGGTGCAACCGTAATGCGTTATCCCTATGCACACATAAATGTGAAGTCATCACTTTCAGTCGTTCTCGCTGCCCATCATTGTATGAATATGCGCTTGATGGACAGTCCTTGGTGCGAAAACTATGTGTTAAGGATCTAGGTGTTTTGCTCGATACAAAACTATCATTTAAGGATCAGCTGGATCACGTAGTAGCCACCAGCAATAGAATGCTAGGACTAGTTATCAATATGACTCGCGAGCTTAATGATATACCTTGCACCAAGGCTCTCTATTGTTCACTTATCCGGTCGTTAATGGAATATGTAAATATCGTATGGTGGCCAACTGCAGCGCGTCCGTTAGCTCGATTGGAATCAATCCAGCGCAAAATTTCACGATTTGCACTTCGCTCATGGAACCAAAGGCTCGATTACCGGACTAGGTGTTTACTACTCGGGCTACCCACCCTAAGTGAGCGTATACGAAAAGCCAGGTTGTCGTTCATCACGGGACTTCTCGACGGCCGTATTGACTCTCCGTCACTACTGGCTGCCATCAACCTGTACGTTCCGGCCAGGCCGCTCCGGACTCGGGCAATGTTGGCCCTCGACGACCGTAGAACGCAATTTGGCTCCTCTGACCCGTTCCTACTCATGTGCCGTGCTTTCAACGCAGTCAGCGACGCTTTTGAGCCGAGGATTTCGCCAACTGAGTTTAATGATCGTGTTTCTGTGTTAAACTTGGTTCCATAGTGCACATTTTTATGTTCTATGTTATTGTAATCCATTGTAAAGAACTCATTGTAAAACATTGCAAAAATGGTTCGAGAGGGCATTATTGTCCTTCGATAGACAAATAAACATAAACATAAACATAAACATGTGCTGGTAGTGCTTTCAGTGTGAATCATTGTGTGATGCGCCAAGTTGCAATGACGACACTTGTACTGTGACGAGCAATCGCGGGCACGGTGATTGTCTCGCAGACAATTCAAACACAAGCGGGCATCAAGTACCTTACGGTACCGCTGGGCCGGATTCATGGCATTAAATCGCTGGCATTTTGTGATGGTGTGCGGCATATTGCACAACGGGCATTTATTAACATCGCGGTCAGTGGTAGCAAAACTAGCAGTGCGCGGAAAAATGGTGCGTCTTGGTGGTATTGGTGCTTCTATAGGTGATGGCTCGGGTTTGTTTACTAATAGCGTCTCGAGTACGCGCATACGGCGGTGCAAAAGGCAATCAACGAATCGTAGCTCGGATTGTCATTGGTCGAAGCAAATTCTTCCCAATCGCGTAATGTGTTAGAGGGCAATTTTGTGCAAAGTAAATGCTCTAATATGCTACTCCAGCCGTCAGTTTTCTCTCCCAAGTGATTAAAAGTTTTTTGTGACGCTCGAACTCGTCCACTAACTAGTGCAGGGTTGTCGCACTTTCCCTCTTCGCTGGTGTGATGCCGAACATCGCTTGTAAGTGGCGTTTTTTCAGTAGATATTCATTCGAATATCGCTCAGCGAGTGTTTTCCAAGCTAATTCATAGCTGGAGGCGCTTATTGTAATGGCCTCGATCACTTGCGCTGCTTCACCTTTTAGGGCTGCGCGTAGATAATGGAATTTTTGTATTGGCGGCAAATCAACATTATCGTGAATCAAACACTCAAAGGTATCCCTAAAGGTCAGCCATTGCATATAATCGCCGTCAAACTCCGGCAGAGCGATGGTGGGCAGTTTTATGCCTTGTAGCGGGTTCCTACCGGCTCCTTGCTGCGACACTTCGCTGCGCGGAATTTCTCTATATTTCGCTTTCAATGCCGATTGAACGCGAATCAAGCGCCGTTCAAAATCCTCCCTAAGGGCGGCATTGTGTGTCATCTTTTCAGCAGTGGTTGCACTGTCCTCCAGCTGCTGTTGAAGGCTTTCCAAATCCTTGCATATTTGGTCAAATTTGGCCATACGAGTTTCCACCTCGATAGAATCCCTATCGGGCTGGTAGTTTTGAAGAAACTCTTCGTAACGGGCCAAAATGGAAATCAAAATCGTTCGTCTCGACGACAAAATAAGCGGTTGAGCTGGCATCTTACTAAAACTGCGATTATCGTGTGCGCGAGTGTAGTGTAAAGTGCAGTGTAACGGTCGGGCAGTGAAAGGCAAGGTGTTTAACACTTTATCGAAAAAATTGCGAATATTCAGGATATCGGCACAATCCTGGTCACGGCACCAATGTTTCGTCGCGAATAATTTTCGGATAAAGTTTCCTTTTCTTTCTTTGGTTTTTGCTGCTAATAATTACCGAAGCCGTTGTAAGAAATTGCTGGTGATGAAGAGAGAGAAAAAGCCTTTTCGCTCTCTATTTATTAATTGAAGATCGATAGAGATGTGTACATGAACGGGCACGGATGTGATCCGATCCGCAGTTCAAATCTGCACGATTCGCGCAGCTGCTCGAACAGCTTCTATTCCCGTATTGTAAATCAATTTTTGGTTCAGCATTTTGTTCCGCTCAACCTTTTTAAGGTCAGCAATATGAAAATATTGCCAAAAATCCTGTAATAACGTTCATCATTAAATTTCTAAATTGTACCATTCAGTTATATCCAATAAATCTCGATAACTCTGTAGCATATCTGCTATACAGCACTTATTATAATACACACTATCAGCTATAGACACATCGTAACACATTTCGGAAAGCCAAACCACACCATTGTAACACATTCATTATAACACATTCAGCAAATCAGATCATACCATAGCATCGCAACCGGAAGAGTTCAGGCCGTCCATTCAAACAAATAACAGACGTGACACACTTATCAAAAACAACCGAAACGGGCAACATAAGCAATTCAAGCGTTACTGCAGCAAAGTGGAGAAACAGAGAACGCATAGCAACTTATTGCTAAAAGCGCAGTGTAGGCAAAGATCGACGAACGCACCCGTTCTTTAGCTAGAACAGTTTATACTTTCCAGAACCTTCGTAAAAACATAGACACCTCACTCCAATATAATGTATAAATTGCACCTCATATCAATAACCTTTAATTAGGACAAAAACACATTCCAAAACCAAATGTACGAAACTTATTGAGTATAAATAAAACCAAATCCGACCGTGGCAAGTCAGATTCGTTCGGACTGCCAAGATAGGACGTTACGCTTCCTAATACTTCGTCTTCCAACTTATTTCAAGAGTTTAGTCATGTCCCCCTACCCAAGGTAAGGCTTCTGAACTCCAACGTTTCCAGTAAGGGAAACCTCCTAAAGGTTTCTATGATCGCCTGGACGATCAAGTGTTGAAAAGTCCGCTTCGAACAAAAGTGTTATTCCACCTCGGCTCATGTCAGTAAAAACTGACCTACCGCGACGGTACTTGAGGTACAGCTGTACGCTCATCATATGGCGACCGTAGCTATCGCCTAACCCATTACAACTCGTCTTTTTTCAGATATTATTCCAAAAAATTTAATGCAAAAAATGGCTTAAGATCTGCATTACGAAAGGGCTCTTTAATTTAAATAAAAAAATTTCGAGCGCTATAATTAAGCAATTAGCCATTCCTGAACAGTTCTCAGTTTAAACAGACTACTTGTTTTTTTTTTTCGTTGCTGTTTTTCCAAGCCCTATCATCATGTAATTAGTTGCAGTTGTGGTCAGCTACCCGCGGCCAGCCGAACTAGACAACCCGGATAATCCACACGTGCATAATTTAGCAGCTCTTGGTAGCGAGCTTTGTGCCGAGGTTTGTGCCGAGCTTTGTGCCATAATTCATTTCAAACAAGCAGCTAAACGGCACTCAAGACACAGTGCACAAATACGTTGCAATAGGCCACGTAGGACACCAGCTCCAAGCAGGGGAAGCAAAGGGGTGTTTTAAAACTTTTGCAAAACTTTTATTTAATAAACTTTGACTCCATGAATATGTCAAGCATGTTTCGCTGGATGCAAGCACAACGCATCACCCGCCAATAAACCGATGTATCATTTAGTGCCGGGTGTAGCCTAAAATCGACTACCAAAATGATCTGTAATTTCCAGGCGTGGTGTGAAGAGCGAAGTTTTGCATTGTTTTCGTTTGGTGGTGTTTCAAATTTTCTTCAGCAATAGCGAGTGCATCTGGACTGGAACTTCGAAATGATGTTGGCGCAGAAATTGGTTACCCAATTTTCATTGCTTCTCGTTGACTTGGCAGTTTAGTGCACGCGAAAAGAAAAACACCTCATACCTCAACCCACCAAAAAGCCTATTTTATCGTGGAAGGGAGAGCATGATGACCGTTATTAAAAGACTGCTGAGCATGCTCGAAATGGTGGCCGGTAATGCCAACGCCTTCAAGGAGTTAAAAGTCAATTTTTCGTCTGTTTGTCGTTGGGCTATGATTTGCACAGGCCGCGTAATCAGATACAACGTGAATTGAAAAAGTAAACCATCGGTAGCTTGTGGCAAAAGCTAAAAAGAATGCATCCAACACATAAAAAAGAAAAGAAAAACACACACCAAAATTCCTTCCACAAAATCGTCGGGCAACGAGGTGTAATTGGTATTCCTACCGTAATTGCTCTACGTTATGAATGCTTTTTTTACCTCGGGCTATGAACCATGAAAAGAGGAATCTGCCCTCGCAAAAGGACGTCATTTGCTAGAAGGCAAGAAGTAACATAGGGTAGAAGCATAGGTATCCTTGAAGCACCAACATTTCTACTTCGCTCCGTGTGTAAAGAGTCTTCCAATGCTTGCTAAACGACGTACGCCCTTGGTAGTCATAGCAGACTTGAGCAATTCATAATTTATTTATAACCTTCACTAAATTAGTCTCCCACGGACAGCAGATTCTGGTAACGCCACGCCCGTCTCTTCCAACCGGATGCTCACCTAGTGTGTGTTCTTTTCTGCTTCTGCTTTTGCTGCACTGTTTATTTTTCTCACTACCTCTCGCCGAGGCAGAAGTAAGATGCAATGGTGAATGGGACGCAAACTGTTACCTGTCGTTCACGAGTCACCAAACTATGCATCTACACAATTTAGCGAGGGAACTTGGGCCATGATCCAAAGAATTTAAACAGAGGTGTTTTCGAATCATTACTCTAGGCTGGAACACAGTCAAGTAGTTGAAATTAAATTATTTTCCACTTTGGTTTATTGACGTATTTTTTTTATTTGTGCATAAATGAGAACATCTCAACAACCTTTTGCCCCACAATGCCTTCATCCGTGGTCGTTCACTCTCACAAGGATTGAAATACTTCATCAAGAGCGTGCCCTACGATCGATGTTCCAACAGGAAGCTTCAAGCTATGCTCAGCCCCTAGTATCAAAGCAACGTAGCGGTCTCTTCTGGAAAACACTATATTCCATCCTCGTGGGATATAAATTGTACGCTTCAAGTACATGAAACAAAAAAATTCTACGCCTTCAATTACCCCCACTCTGATCAATTTACTAGCACATTTCTTTTGCTATATCTGCTTTTACCTAACGTTACCCAGCAACTTTCTGTTAAAGTCATGGGGTGATCAGATAAAAGCACTTTCTTTCGCAGATTAAACACTGTATAAGGCAGTGAGAACTATAGCCATTTAGGTTGGGAAATGAAATCGAAATCAGCATTTCAGATCAATTGTAACATGAACGTTCAGTTCCACAATGGATGAATGCTTTCATTCAGTTCCACAAAATAAGGGTTAGTTTGAGGTTCATCCAGGGTAAATGTATACGTGCGTTGGGTTTCCAATCGAGACTCATAAATTACGTTCACCATGAACAAAATAAGAATCAATGGATTGGAGTTAATTTGAATCACAGCTGAGAAATAAAAAATGAATGGTCCGCGCTCTGTTTACGCCTAGAGCGACAATAAATTTCGAATGTGACTTGAACATTTACTGCATAGTATATCCCGCTCGGCATATTTTGTGAAACGCAAGGCAACTGCTCATCTACATTGAACAATTCCTTATATATAGTAAAAGACAGAATAAGCACTAAAATACTAAGGCAATTGAGCGATCTTCAACCGACTGTCAACTGTTTTAGTTTTTAGTTGTATTTTAGACTTTTTTTTCTAAAGTTCAACCTATCCTAAAAAGAGGGAGTAATTGACATGTACGGGTAAAGATCGTAACATAGCTTCTATGAAGACAAAATATGATATATCATGCGATTTTTTAGAGAACAGTCTAAAAAGAAAATTCGGCAGATGTACCAAACACGTCCAGAAATTATGCATTTCTTGACAAACTTTCTGAATATTTTGAATTTCTGATATTTTGAAAATCAGAACATTGCATAAACAGCAATTTTAAGAATTAATCCTTTTAAAAATTTTCTTGATATTGCTCTAAGTCGAGATGGTTAAAACTTAAAAAATTAACTTTAAACGACTGTTAAAATGTGTTCATTTATTCGTGATGCCGGCTATTATCAGCTATAGATTAATTGTAGCCATGGTAGGTCAAATTCGTTCGGACAGTCAGGATAGGACGTTAGTGCCTGTTTCCTGCCAGAAATGTGTAAATTGTTTGCCTTGCGCTTCAAGGACAACTTTGCTTCTCAAACTACTGGTCCAGAAGATGTGGCCGATGCTCTCTCTAACACACCTGTTGGTGCACTTTCCTTATGCTACCAGTCATCACTGTCGATACGATCACCTCTGCCATCAAACGTGTCAAATCCTCATATACCCCTGGCCCAGATGGTATACCGGCCGTTATCCTAAAGTGGTGTGCTTCTGCGCTTGCTCCCTCGCTGATGAAGATTGTTAAGGAGTCCCTGAGATGTGGAACCATTCCTGCCACTTGGAAATCTTCCTGGATGACACCCATCTACAAGAAGGGCTGTAAGAATGATGCTGTAAACTATCGTGGCATAACCTCACTCAGCGTGTGTGCAAAGGTGTTCGAAATGCTAATCTACGAGCCATTGTTGGCCTCGGCCTGCAACTATATTAGTGTGAATCAACATGGTTTTGTACCCAGGCGATCTACAACGACTAATCTACTAGAATTTGTTAGCAAATGCCATAAATCTATCGATAACGGTTTACAACTAGATGCTATTTATACGGATATCAAGGCAGCATTCGACAGTGTATCGCACTCCATCTTGCTAGCGAAACTCGACTTACTTGGTCTCCCAAACCCTATGATAATGTGGCTTAGATTGTACCTTACAGATCGTCAATATTCTGTGAAGTTAAGCCCGTACATGTAAAGTCCAGAGCATGTATCTTCTGGAGTCCCGCAGGGCAGCAACCTGGATCCTTTGCTGTTCCTTCTTTTCATCAACGACGCGACATTGATCCTTCCAGCTGATAATCATCTACTGTACGCAGATGACGCGAAAATTTTACGTGTTATTCGTGAACCAGAAGACCACGCCCGACTGCAAACTTCCTTGCATGAGTTCCAGTGTTGGTGCAACCGTAATGCTTTATCCCTATGCACACATAAATGTGAAGTCATCACTTTCAGTCGTTTTCGCTGCCCATCATTGTATGAATATGCGCTTGATGGACAGTCCTTGGTGCGAAAAACTATGTGTTAAGGATCTAGGCGTTTTGCTCGATACAAAACTATCATTTAAGGATCAGCTGGATCACGTAGTAGCCACCAGCAATAGAATGCTAGGACTAATCATCAATATGAATCGCGAGCTTAATGATATACCTTGCACCAAGGCGCTCTATTGCTCACTTATCCGGTCGTTGAAGGAATATGCAAATATCGTATGGTGGCCAACTGCAGCGCGTCCGTTAGCTCGATTGGAATCAATTAGGCATGGGACAATTGTGCGAGACCTATGCCGCACACTCAGTTCATTATAGTGTGCGGTTGATCGCCGCACGCAAAAAAGTGAACGGGTAGGTCTTCCGCACGCATACAGAACTAACTGAACTAACTGTTGTCACACACAACGACACAAGAAGATCGATCGCACTTTGCGCGAGAAAGAATGCACATATTGCTAGCGTGGTCAGATTGATCAATCGCACACAGCCGCACAAAAAGAACTCCTGCCGCACACTGACCCCATACTGAGTGAGAAAGAACACTCACAGCCGATGGGTCATTCGCACACAGCCGCACGCGTGTTCAGTTGGGTCAGTCGCACACATACCGCACGCGTGTTCAGTAGGGTCAGTCGCACACTACCGCACAAAAAGAACTCTTGTCGCACACTGTCGCACGCGCGTTCAGTTAGTTCAGTCGCTCACTGCTGCACGCGTATTCAGTAGGGTCAGTCGCACACTACCGCACAAAAAGAACTCTTGTCGCACACTGTCGCACGCGCGTTCAGTTAGTTCAGTCGCACAAAAAGAACTCTTGCCGCACACTACCGCACGCGCGTTCAGTTAGTTCAGTCGCACAAAAAGAACTCGTTAAGCGCACAGCAACATAAAAGAGAAAGCTTGTAGATTTTACTCGTTTAGATCAGCTTTCGTTACAAATCAACTTAAGTATATACAGTTTGTTCTCGAGCTACGTTTTCTAAGTTCTTGTGTGCAATTAGCATAATTGGCTCAAAGGATTCTCAAATGCAAGATAAATTACTGTTTTACCAAAAATTTGAGAGCCTCTTAAAAACCAGAAATTTTCAAATTGTCTGCATGAATTGTGATACATAAATTGTTTAATGTAAAAACCTAGTTACCTAGTTATGCATGAACCGCGTATCTCGGACTGACTGTATTTATAATTAAAAATGCAGCCTTAAAAGCAATAACTTTCTGTTCTTGCATTAAAATCTCGATAAAATTAAACATGATATTTAAAAAAAGGTACTTAGCTCCAATTGAGCGACTGACCTACCGCACGCGTTCAGTTCATCATACTGAACGAACTACATCGCACGCGTTCACTGAAAAGAATCAAATTGCCCAAGCCTAGAATCAATCCAGCGCAAAATTTCACGATTTGCACTTCGCTCATGGAACCAAAGGCTCGATTACCGGACTAGGTGTTTACTACTCGGGCTACCCACCCTAAGTGAGCGTATACGAAAAGCCAGGTTGTCGTTCATCACGGGACTTCTCGACGGCCGTATTGACTCTCCGTCACTACTGGCTGCCATCAACCTGTACGTTCCGGCCAGGCCGCTCCGGACTCGGGCAATGTTGGCCCTCGACGACCGTAGAACGCAATTTGGCTCCTCTGACCCGTTCCTACTCATGTGCCGTGCTTTCAACGCAGTCAGCGACGCTTTTGAGCCGAGGATTTCGCCAACTGAGTTTAATGATCGTGTTTCTGTGTTAAACTTGGTTCCATAGTGCACATTTTTATGTTCTATGTTATTGTAATCCATTGTAAAGAACTCATTGTAAAACATTGCTAAAATGGTTCGAGAGGGCATTATTGTCCATCGATAGACAAATAAACACATATTAAACACATATTAAACACATATGTTACCCTTCCTATAAACCTCGTCTACGACTTATTATTTCATGAGCATGGAAATGTTCCCCTACCTATAGTAAGGCTGCTAACCTCCATCGTTTCTAGTAAGGGAAACCTGTTCCGGGTTTCTATGATCGCCTGAACGATCAACTGCCGGGTTCAATCAGTCTGCTTCGAACAGTTCGTTCCACCTCGGCTCATGACAGTACAAACTGCCCTGGAATCTTAAATTCCTTGCAAATATTTTATGTTGTGTAAGCTTACAACGATATCACGGTGATTAAGGCTGTCGCTACTGTAACCTATTATCATTCGTTGGGCATAAGGGTAAAAGGGCTGTTTTGTTTATCCCTCGGCTGTCTCAGCACCAACTCGCGATATTACAGGGTTTTCGAGGATTATATAGACAAACAAACGGTTTTCGAAAAAATATGCTTTTTTCAACTAATTTATGTAGTAAACAGCTTGGAGAATGATTATTAGCTACTTTTAGGACTTTTAAGAATGAAAAATTGAACCCTGCGGCACAGTGTGTAAACAAAACAAATGACAGCTCTACAGAATCGCTGAACATGTCTACGCCTACTTCCGAACAATTCTATATTTCGCTGAAAGAGTCTATTATATGCCTGAACGAATCTACAACTCGCTGAACATGTCTATATAATCTTCGAAAACCCTGTATGTTGTTTTATTTAGCGTACTTAAGAGAGGACTTTCGTTTTACATTTTCTACACCTTTCTGACTCTCGTCGCGTTTGACAACTAGCATTTCAATGTAGGGGGTGTCTCTTTACATCCAAGCGTACACCCTTCGTCCTAAGGCTGATGGCAAAGTTTTGCCTCTATGATGCTTAAATCCCAGCTATTACTTTGTACTGCAAAGTACACCAAAGACGAAGAGGCATTCTCCCTTTGAGAGCATACTTACTGTTGAGTGCTTTACAAAGACGACCCTAAAGTCGATCTCGCGCTTCTTAAATATGAATACAATACGCATAAAGGTACAACCGTCCTGTTAACTTCGATATTGCGACAACTTGGAGTTTTGGCAGGAGCAAACTTACTCTTGAACCGCTCTTGAACCGCATCTGTGAGCAGGAAAACTTGTACATAAAATCGGCGTCTTGAATTTCGGAGTTTGCTATGAACAAGTAAAAAACATTAGCCAAATCAGACTGAGAGAGACGGAGAGAGAGAATATGTTATAGTCGGTGTGTTTTTAGAACGACGACATACTTTAGAAAACTTACTATTTTGTTACATTTTAAGCTTTGACAGGGAATCGTTTTTCGTTTATAAACACCGGTAGTGATACAGGTTTATTGAACATCTGTAAAGTGTTCCTAGCTGGTATATTAAAACGGCGATAGCAAGAAGTCCAAGGACACAATAAGCGTCGATGGAATCTATGCAAAATTTCATCACCTAAGTTATTTTGGAATCAAAAACAGCACATTACTACTGCGTACACGTAGTTCGAGTGCACACTTGTAATTAGTCTGCAAAAGTATACTCCTCAGCGAAACAGCAGTTGAGCGTACTGTAAAAGCTCTTCATTTATGGAATGAAGTGAATTTATGGAGCAATAGAAACAGAGCGATCTTAAAACGATTGTAGCATATCTGCTAAACATAACTTATTATAATTCACACTATCAGGTATAGACACATTGTAACACACCTCAGAAAGCCAAACCACACTATTGCAACACATTCATTACAACACACTCAGCAAATCAGATCATACCATAACAAAGCAACCGGAAGAATTCAGGCCCCACCGTTCATATAAAAACAATTGTGACACACTTCTTGAAAACTCTCGAAAGACGCATATTAAGCAAATCAGGCGTTACTGCAGGCAAACTAAGTGAACCGAGAACGCATATTAACTTATTGTTAAAAGCGCAGTGTAGGCAAAGATCGACGAACGCACTCGTTATTTGGCTAGAACAGTTGAAACTTTCCAGAACCTTTGTAAAAACACTAAAAGCGCAACATAGACACAAATTGATAGACATCTCACTCCAATACAATGTATGAAGTGTACTTCATATCAATAACCTTTAATTAGGACATAAACACAGTCCAAAACCAAATGTACGAAACCCATTGAGTATAAATAAAACCAATTCCGAACATGGCAAATCAGATTCGTTCGGACTGTCAGGATAGGACTATGCCCATCCAACATCTATCGACTTCTCATTTAAAGAGTTTAGTTATGTCCCCCTACCCAAGGTAAGGCCTTCAAACTCCAATGTTTCCAATGTTCCAGTAAGGAAAACCTCCTAAAGATTTCTATGATCGCCTTGACGATCAAGTGTCGAAAAGTACGATTGAACAAAGTATTATTCTACTTCGATATATGTCAACGAAACTGACATACCGCAATGGTATGCGTTGATCAGTTGTACCGTATGTACGCTCATCAGATTACATGGCGACCGCATCTAAAACCGAACATACTACATGGCGACCGTAGCTACCTTCCTAACCTATTACATGGCCACCGTAACTATCTCCAAACTTACTACATGGCCTATTACGCCTATTAACCTTCTACATAAGACATTCTTGATTTTGAATTAGCTTAAAGCTAAAACGTTGTTTCTGTTAAGAATAGTTCATCACATATTTGCTGCCAACGAATTAATCAGAAAGGGCATAACATCATTTTCATTGTTTTTTTATTATTTAACTGAAATTGTGCCGAATTGAAAGCTCAGTTTCATTAAAATAACTATGTTTGATATTCTTTCTAGGACTACAAAAGTTTTGGCCTTCTTCTATGAACCACCATCGTGCAACCCTTGTGATGGTCGCTGGTATGGGAACATACTCTCTTGCTTAGACAATGAAACAGGAAGAACAAGTTTAAGGTGAATAAAATAAAATTGAAAAAATAAAATCACTACAAAAAATGGAACATACCTATCTTAAAAGCTCTTCCTAAAAGTGTCCAACAATAATAGCGCCTGGTACGAGCCAATCGAGTGCAATGGCGAGTTGGGTTTGTATGTGTGTGTTTTTTTTTTCGTCCGCTCCTTGCTGCTGTTACCTATTGAATGGGAAAAGATTTTGTGGCAGTTGTTTTGTATGCACTATGGTTGCAAGATCTGCCACAGAGACCATTCTGTTTTGAAAAGGGCAAGGGGAGCTTAGTGAAGAGGATTGCAAATCTGGGGCGTAAAAGTTACAACCAGAATTTTTGCTTTTCACGGGCAAAGTTAGACGGCGCCGCTAAAGAGAAAACGAAATGTGAGCAATTCCTCGTGGTCGTTTTGTTCGTTGCTCATTTGCACTGTTATTGAGGGACGGGAAAAGGCAAAAACTAACAAATGGGTAAACGTGCACTGTTAGCAAACATGGACCTCAACCAGCCGCCCTGCCTTCATCGGTAGAAAGTTTGGTGACAAATGTTGTCAAATAAAACCAACAATCAGCCGGTGCGAACGAAATTAGCGTGCGACTTTTGAAAAAGTTAAATTAGCTCACCGTTCATTAAATGCGATTGCGTATTGTTTTGATAATTGAAGTTTGCGACAATGGTTTGGCCGCCATACGGTAGAAAAACTATTTTACCGTGTGGTGCATACCAGTAGAACGCACGTAGAGACACAGACGCTACCGTAGCACAAATTCATTTTATAAAAAGGAGAGCACAGGCACTGACTTAAGTTTCTTCGTAACAGGGACATATTTTCTTGAAGTTTGCAGTTTCAGTGCACATTCTTACATACCTACATACAAACACACATACACAAAAAACACCTGTCTTGCGATGTGCTTCATTGTACAGGTAGTACATTCCATTTGCAGCCGGGACAGAGCATACAGTGTAGCAGTCCTTTTTATGCTATTCACATTTTCGGTAAAGGAAATTAAATGCATTGGTGCACAGCATAAACTATTACACCACTTCTTCACACATGCTGAGCAGCCGTACGAACCCGTGCGATAAATTGCTATGGTTGACTAAAAAGTGTGTGATGCATTCAAATTATGTGAAAAGTCCTTTAATTCACACGAAACTAAAAACACAATAGTAAAAAGGGTTGCAATGAGTTAAACGATTATTGTTAAATTATTTCATTAAAAAAATATACTTACTTACTTATCAGGGGCTAAAACCGCGTTGCGGTCTTGCCAGTGCGTTATTCCAGCCTTAATGGCGGACGCCTCCACGCCATCTTGCCACCTCCATTTGGGCCTACCACGCCTGCTCTGTCCTTGTGGACGGCCTAAAAAGACTTTACGGGCTGGGTCGTCCGTTTCCATGCGTACAACATGGCCAGCCCACCGGAGCCTGGCGAGCTTAAAACGCTGTACGACAGTGAGGTCGCCGTACATCTCGTATAGCTCGTCATTATATCGGCTCCTCCATTGTCCTTCCACACATACGGGGCCAAGTATCCTTCTGAGCATCTTCCTCTCGAATGCAGATAAGAGGGTTTCGCCAGATTCGGACAGTGTCCATGTCTCAGAGGCGTATGTGAGTGCCGGTACTATGAAGATACTATATAATCCCGGCTTCGTCCGTCGCGACAGGTTCTTGGAGGTGAACTGATTTTGCAGGCTGTAGAATGACCGGTTGGCAGCCAGCATCCTTGCGCGCTGTTGTCGTTGCTGACATTTGACCCCAGATAAGTGAATTGTGGGACGACTTCAAAAGTGCGTTCACCTATCTGCATTGCGTAGGGTCGGTATCGTTGGTTTCGTTTCGATGATTCCTTTGGATTTCCGTATTCTGGCATAACATGAGACTGAATAACTTAAAATAATAGAAACAGAGTTAATAGAAACTTAAAAATATAGAAACAAATTACTCAAAGCATATTGTTTTCTTTGTTTTTCAGTTTTCTGACAATTCCAAATATCAAAATACATGATTAATTTTTTTTTTACAATACCATAATGAATTAGATTATGGGTTTTGTTTAGGATTTGATAAGTTAAATCGTGCAATTGATATACACTATTGTGACATGTTTAAACATATTATAATGTAACTTTATTCTAAAGATTTGTAAACTTACTGTAGAGACTTATTTTTAATTTACTGATCTTAGCTTTTAATTTACTGCTTGGAAAGCGTGTGTAATTATCTAAAATCTGAACGACATTCTTCCTTAAGATGGTTAGCATATTAAACAGTAATGCTATAGAACCTCTCTGTCATACCAACGTGAATAATTCACCTGTTTTCAAAATTATTTGCGCATTAACGCTGCGGTGAATATTATGTGAGGATGCAAGCACTCGGAAGTAAAATCTGTTATGCCTGCTGAGTTTTATTTTAAATTTTCATCAAAACGGGACAAAAGTTTCATGAATCGTGTTCAATGTTCCCTTTCGCGTATACTGCTGTTTTAGTTGCAGCTTCATAAATAAGTAGTGCATTAATAAAATGCCTCCCCTTCCCAGCCGGCATCATCACGATTCAGTGAAAAATTGTGCAAATGCTTGCCAGACAACAAATGAAACATGTGACAAAATCAGACATTGAGCTCATACATTATACTGAGCTAGCTCTAAGCTATACCAGTTGGTTCGTTGGAGGATTTTAAAACGATAATCCCTACTAATCCATTGGATGAGTCGGGCACGTGATTTATTTGTAAAAAAAAAACAGTTACTTTTATTACTCATCTGCTAGGTGCTAACGCGGTGCATGATAATGCTTGATATTTGAAAGCGCAAAACATAAAAGTAGAATAACGAAAACATATAAATAAAGATTTTTATCGTTTCCAACTAAATACATATCGATGTAAGTGAGTGTGTAATTGAAAGTGAGAAAATGGTACTCCACGAATCGTCGGTACATGGTTCCTGTGGCTGTACAGGAGGCACCTTGCCAAAATGATGAAAGGGCTGTAAGATGACTGTATTTAAGCTGCTCTTTTGTTAGAGGACCCGTGAAAATGGAACACTGTCGGGAGATTAGTATTCCATGCACGTTTCACGGTATGGATAGCGGAAACATGTCTAAGCTGCGATGGCATGGCAATGGCCTTCTCTAGACCCAGTGAAATGATGTGTTGAGCAAATGGGGAATCACGCCCTTCAGCCTGCAATTGTTCACTTTATTTCACTTTAATTTCGACTGTTGGTGGTAAACGCTATGAGTAAGTCGGGTAAATTTGAGCTAAGATAATCGTTTACTATTGTGAAAATACTTTTGACTAACAATATAACTGCTTATCTTGACCGAGAAAAATAAAATGTTATAAGTACCTGATACACCTAAGAATGGTCCAGTTTAATTTTACGGCTGGGATAGTTCTGTGTTATTTCTTATGTCGATCGGAACAGATAACTTGTGTGGAAAAAGCTTGTGAAAATAAATATAACTATTAGAAGAACGAATGCTTCCGTTTTGATTTGTTGGAGATATTTTTGTATCGTTTGTTTTGCTTATTTGTCGCTAAAGGTTTCCTGGAAGTCGTCAAAATCACTTTCAAAGCTAGTTTAGATCGTTTATAAAGGTGAAAGATAAAAAGGATTATCCGAAATGCAGAAAAGAAAAGTTAAATTTTGCGTCGGTAATGTGGTATTCGTCAAATCAAACGATATTACATACCCACAGTGGGTTCAAGTCCCGTTACTAAGCACTTAATACGTAAGAACTATGAACTTAGCACTTAGGAGCACGTAGGATTGCACACTTTTTACAATTTATAGTACGTAATCATATAAATTACTGTTAGTCACGTCCGATAGAAGCCAACATGGCAGACCAATATTGTTAACCCCGCCGGTGTTATGGCGGGAGATCCGGTGATACAGTCGTCAACTTGTACTATTTAACAACAGCACCCTTCATGGGTTCATGCCCCAAAAGGACCCTGCCTTTATTCCTAGAACTAACTATCCTGCTATGTGCCATCAATAATTCACTTAAACCAAAAACTGGGTTTAACTGTAAAAAATAATTGAAGCTTACTCACTATTCCACAAATTTTAAAAATAGATTAACCAATCGATTTCCAAATTGTAAACTTTATGAATTGCGATTTTCCTCTACTAGATGCAAACGTTTATGCATTTGCACTTTACTGTTGGTTTATTTTGTGGGTTTAACAAAAAAAGCATTTGAGGGAAAATCAACTAACAAACATATAACATATGGTATACCATGTCCAGTCATTGAAAGAAACTGTTTTGAATGCTCATTTGGTCTTTTAACTATAATTTTTACTTAAAAAACGCCTAATGGCTTCCATTCCCTTATGGCGAACTTGCAATTGCCTCATATTCTGGTATCCATTTTTACTTCTTACATGCGCTGGTAAAACATATACAGCAAAGCAACAAATAATAGCGACAACTATCACGTAGTCCAGTCGACTGTAGGGATTCAGATGGGTTCGGAATCAAGCTAATCGAAATCGATCTAAATTTCAGCTTATCTAGAGCTAGACTTATCTAGAGCTACGATAGATGTAATTAGAGTTAAGTTAGGAAGTAAGGAAGAATTAACTGTCTCTTTGATCTACAAACCACCGAGTAGTCCGGTTGACTGTGTGAAGCTCCCATACGACCATTACAAATTATGCTCTGAATGGCGAAACTAATAATGGGGTAATAATGATTCGTGATTTTGGTGTTTTTCTAGATTATGCTCTAACTTTTCATCTGCACAATGAGGATATTATAAATTGTACAACTAGAATTTTAGGAATTATATTTTGGATAACATGGGATTTTAATGATAATACTGCTTGAACCTCATTTATGTTAGTGTAGCTTGATGTATTTAAAAAATGTGTTTTTATGGTGTCCTCACGAGAAAGATTTAATGGTTAGGATATAATCCTTACAACGGAAGCTCATCTCATTATGCTTTCCGGGTGTTTCGCTGATCACAGAAAAATCCCCAGGCTCTGTTTGCAGCAGGAGTTCTCAATAGAACGATAGACGCACCGCGTATTCTAGAGCAAATTGACACTGACGTACCAGATCACCAACCCGGCACCGTGTATTTGTCTCGCTCGATCGAGGTAACACGCATTAAAGGGAAAATAGTCCTAAATAGTCCATGTTTGAGAATATTCAACTTCACCGCTGATTTGTAAGACTTTGACATAGCTCAGGCCGTCTATTTCATTTAAGGACCACGTAAAACATGTCAATCAAATTTTATGAATATACATGCACGCGTAAAATTAAATTGTTGCACCCGTTTAAACCGGTTAGTTTCGATTGCGAAAACAAATCTAGAAACCCTCAGTAAACGTTTCTTATAGCCAACGAAGAACGAACACTTTCTGGTAAAGTTTAGCCGGTCGAGGATTTACCACTAACGAAGGATGATTGGTTAAATGGGAACACCATTGCGTAACCATCCAAGCGGACATGGCTGGGAAAGTTGAATCAGTCGAACTAACAAACAAAACGGTACCATGCTAGCGACCCCCACTTCTTGATATCCCTTTCCTTTGTTGTTCTGAAGATTGTTTGAAAATACTCTTAACCAAGTGTCCGGTAATCTCCGGCTTCGGGCATGAACAAAAACTTGTCGTTCCCGTTGTAGATATTGGTCGGCGGTGAGTTGTCTGCAGTGCTTCACCGGAGAGCGGTATTTTCGCAAGGAAAATTTATGCTAAATTGTTGTTTATAGTTTTCTTGGCTAGTCCTGCTATAGCTCCCTGAAGGTAAAAGATTACAACGATGAACCACATAATATTGTAGACATAGTAATACGAATGATGCACAATTTCTTGTGACGCATCGTTCTTTGATGCTTGCGGGCTTAAATTTACTTCGTTCAGGATAAAAATCAAACACCACAAAATGAATGCTTCCTGTTCATTGAGTGAATTTTAAAGTTAAAATGGTTGCAAGGAAGAGCCATTTTGAGAGGCATTTATAATCCATTGGTGTTTGCTAAATGTTGCGTCAAACCGTAAGAGGTCAAATTCAAGTTTAACATTTATTAAAACTACAAAAAATAATTCAGTTACTAATGAAGGAGCATCTTAATGGTTTGGAAAAGTACTGTAAGCATCGTTTGATGAACTCTTATATCCATTTGGAATTTTACCTGTTTTCAACGTACTCAATAATTTGACTCGTTTATTTTTTGTTCATGTATACAGGTAAATTTTAAATCATTTTTGAATTTCACATTAATACCATATTACCTGCTACCTGTTATTCGTCGTAACAATTTTTTCTTTCATTCTTAGAAATATTTAAAAAAATGCACATGTGGGCAGATTTGTTTGTATCGATTTTTTATTAAACTATTATTTTATAGAAATTACGTTCTACTCCCATGTTTTTGTTTTTTTGTCTTTCTGAGTTTTTGTTTTTTAATCTTTTTGTCTGTCCCTGTACCACTTGTACCACAATATGTATAAAAAACTTCTAATCAAAACATGGCTCACAAACCAATTCTTAGTTTAGAGTGCGTCTTTTTCCTTCCAATAAAAAATCACGCAGTGTTTTAAATGACTTGTTCAGTTGGTAAGTTTTGGTTGTCTTCTGTAACTTTTATTTTCTCTGTATATCATTTTATGGTTCTTCTATAGTTCGTTTATGGCCTGTTGTAAAATTTAGCTTTCTTTTGGACTCTGTTTTATCCACACGCCACCAAATTGTTCTTATGTACTACCGTGCTTTAGAATTTACTCGTTTGTTCATTTTTTTATCCATTATTCAAGCGATGATCGATCGAAAATGCACCTCTTATCGTTTGTCTAATTACCATTGGAGTATGTTAGTGTAGTTGGCTTTTTGATTTATTTTTGTGTTCGTTTTTGGTGGGAGAGGGGGGAGGGGGAATAAAATTACCGTTTATTTTTGGTATGTTACGTTAGAATTCCTGTCATCTCGTTTACATACACACACACATACACAATTAGACGAATTAACTGTATTTGCGCTTCGATCAAGCATCGTCAAATTGTTTGGGATGGTTCCCTTTTTTATCAACGCTACGAGTCGTTTACGTTTCATTATTTCTCTTACTACAACCTCGTTCGCCGTTCAAAAAAATTGAAACCATTGCTGGATGAATGATGCATAACAACTTGAAAATCAACAATTCGTTAATCTTTCGATAGTCAAAGTTGCCACACCCCAAAAACAATATGCAAGAAGCTGTATAAACCTACTACTCGTTCTAACCAACATACCACCTCAAATGTATTGTAAATCAATAAAGTAAACACGACTGATCCTTGAAGCGTACTGCGGCGGTACCTTGTGTGTCCAATAATCTTATAAAATATGTAAATGCATGCTCAAACAGAACATAGATGAAAGAAATCGATATCGATAGGAAGTCATTTTATTGGCGTACCAAACATTATCAACCATCTTTTCAGTGTGCTATTTGTTCAACGAAACTTCACTGCAAAGTCTGGATACATTTTCGCCTTGGAGACTCTTAGGATTGCTGAGTGAAAGGAAAATGCTACAAATTGCACTTCACTAACGTTCACTCATTGCAACGATTGAAGTTGTGTCGTGCAGCACGTTCGAACAATTCTCAAATTTGTTCTTTTGATCAACTTTTAAAATTCCCTGCTCCTCCTTCCGCCCCTTGTTCATCAGTATCATCCTTATCGTGCAGTTGATTTACTGGATCATCGTTTAAAGTGTTAGAAATACTCATCGTAATTGATTGAAAACACAAATTACTCATTACCCTGCACAAGTGAGTGGCTTCATTTATCTTACAGTAAAATGGAGCTATTTCCATTGATCCTTCCGAGAAAAGATGGGTGTAATTAAGCTGTTGTGCAAAACACAATGAATTTCCTAGTTGTAAGGTTTCTCAATAAACAGAGGAGAATATTTTAAAGGACGTTTCATTCGAAAACCAAACCATCGACTTCAAATCGACCAATATGTGGCATTTTAGAATTAAGCATTATGTGGCTTTATTCATTCTTAAAGCAAGTTTGAAAAATATAAAGAAACAAAATCGACCCATGTCCTATCGAAGTTTGACCGAA
The DNA here is from genome assembly GCF_016920715.1 of Anopheles arabiensis. NCBI lineage: Eukaryota > Metazoa > Arthropoda > Insecta > Diptera > Culicidae > Anopheles > Anopheles arabiensis. The sequence continues at coordinate 38,926,962 of NC_053518.1, forward strand.
CTACGCTTTCTTGTTATAAGCTTGTGCGGGTGGACTTGTAGTCTTTGCTTTCATTCGTGCATAAAAGTTTTTATTCCGGTCAAACAAGTAGGTTGTCTGGTAGTTTGGGAGGCTGGTGAGCACGTGTTTGCTTTGTAATCTTTGTTATCTGCTTTGTACCGGTCTCCGGCTTTTGTTTCTTTCGTCACAATTTTTGATTGAGTTTTTCAAGTTTTGTTCGTAAATTTTGTCCAATTGCCGTCCACTTGCAGGTTAGGTTGTTGTGCGCTTGTTGGTTCGTTTGATTATTTGTTTCTGTTTTGATTTTCTTGGGATTTTGTTTTGTGATTTTTCCTATTTGGAGTTTTCCTATTAGTGACAAGTTCATCATACGGATGAAAAATAATGAAGAGTACGAAATTTTACCTTGTCAAGGTTTCTTGAGACCAATAGAGAATTCTATTGAGCAGAGTATTCCTCTCTCACTCACCGGAAACAACGTTAACGATTTTATGGATGGGCTACTTCTACCAGTTACTGCATGGGTTTCCTTTCACAGGATCATCGTCCATCTATAACGTTGGCGATGCTTTTACCAACATGGCAATATCGTTTCACTCGCTCCGTGAGGCTTTCGAAGGAACACGTGTACATTATTAGTGTACTCATGTACATTAGTTATTTTCATAAAAATGAAAATTTGTTTAATATTTTGACCACATTAGCTAATAACCCCGTTCTTGTGTCATTTTCTGCCCTGGGACATTGCTTTTTGCTCGTTTTTTCCATTCTGTCCAGTGTTTTTACAGTGTCTCCCATCCCACTAAACTGTTACATGTCTGTACGCAACGTGTAGGTTGTAGATTTGATTTTACATCCATTATTTACAGTATACTGGCCTATCATAACCGAAATTGTTACAGTGATGCGCTTTTCCTTACGCAATCATAGCGAGCATATGATGCTCTCGTTTTCTGAGCTATCCAACTCTGTGTGTTGCACCGTTTGGCTGTTTGTAGCTTCACGGTACCATTTATTGGAAGTAAATAGAATCGATTTAAATTGCATCTGCTCCAATATACTTCCATTTTCGCAACTTCTTCACTTCTTGCGAACTGATGCACTGCTGAAAAACAGTGTTTTAGTCCCGTTTTGGCTCGAACGACTGTGGCCACATCGTAATCGGGGATTTCTATGAGTTTATGGATTTTAGTGACCTTTTTACAAAGAATATCTTCCGGTTAGCTCACACACCGGCGATAAAACCCCTAAATTGTATGTCTTATACGACGAATTTGTTTTTTTTATGTTCTTGGGATGGTTGAAGGTTTTTAAACCAATGATTTATCTACAAGTCCGTGCGCATCGTTCAGCTTCGTCTGACGGTATGTCATGATAAACTAAACGAATGTGCACAAACGTTGATCTCGGCAACAAAAGACCTACAACACCTGCAACAGCTTCAGTTACCCTTAACTAACATCTTCATCTTTGATCTGCAGTTTGCTTGGTTCGTAAATATTGAATAATTTATCGAAACGGGGACCACATGTGGTTAAAAAGCTAAACTCATGGGCTTCATCGTCCGTACCTGTGGTGGAACGGTGGGAACAGGGTGGACAGTTTAGGTGTTTATCGTCGTGTGCTGTTCGGGGCAGGTTTGGTAGATTATTATAGGTTTGGGAGATTTTTTTGATTTACCTGACTGTAAGGAACTTAGCGAGCCAGAGGTACTCCCACAACCTTCGTAGGCGTAGTTACGCAGATCGTCGAATGGCCCGGAGGCTGAGTCGATGTCGACGCGTCGCTTCCGGTCTTCCAGGAACACGTCCACCTTGCCGACGACCTGGTCGGAAACGACGGCAATATCTGGACCTGTTGGTTTGTTCGTTAAATGGATAGAACATAATAAAACATTGTTAGCAAAGCGTTGTTGGCCCACGGATATAAATGAGCTTCCCATTAGATTACAAACAAAGAACTGACGCACACAAACATCACGTAACACTGAATCAGCAAATAAAGATCGGGCGATGCTGGAGAGGGCTGGAGCTTGGCGCATAACTACCAAAATGGCACATGCAAACAAAACACGCTACTTACGTACTGGCGGTGCCTTATGTTGAACGAGCTCTGGCAGCGGACCAATCGGGATCTTGAGTGTCTTCATGTCAACCGCTGTCATGTCGTTCTCGCCACCACCTTCGTCGCAGTAGTTGATGATGTTTTCGCGGATGTCGTCCTTGGTGGCCGGCTTCTTGTTGAAGTTAGCCGAACGACGCCGGGAGCAGGAAAAATAAACAAACAGCAAAACTGTTGCGTGTGGAAAGGACGAAACAAAAACAAAACTTGTCTTTAGACAAGATCTGCAAAATAATGTTTAAAGCACATCGAGACACGATTCCACTTACTAATGATCAGTAATAGGCAGGCTATAACGGCGGCCAAGGCACTGGTGCTGATTTTAATCGCTTGTCGTTCCTTCAGAAACTCACAACTCGCGCCCCAGTACGAGTCTGGACAGATGCACTTGTACTTCAGGCGCGGCTCCTGGTTGATGCATGTGCCTCCATTCAGACAAGGATAGTCCAGACACGCGTTCCGATCGATGCAGGTTTTGCCTTCCGGTGAGATAGTCATACCAACACCACAACTGTAACAAAAAAGGTTGAATCCAAACACAAGCTGTTAGCTGCTGACCAAAAAAGACAATGCTCTCTCACAGTGGACATCGAGGTACTTACGCGCACTCTTACTTGTTCCACAGGTCGACACACTCGAACGGATCTGGACAGTACGCGTTCTGGCAAGGATTGTTGGACGAACAGTAGCGGTCGATGTTCTTCGCCATCGTGGCCTGACCCCACTGGGTACCGTTGGTGGCTGGCGGAAGTGGCAAGCTTTTACCGTCCAATCTATTGGCAGGGCATGAACAGGAAGAGAACATCATAAAACAACACACAGAAACGCTTTGCCACCATACCCGCTAGACTTACCTTATATCGTCGATGCAACTCTTCTGATAGTCCGATTTGACATCGTACGTCTTGTAGCCAGTGAACTCTGGCTTGCCACCCGCATACACACCCTCCTGTTTGTCCACCGAAAGCCACTGATGTCCTTCGAACGAGAAGCTCTGGTTGAAGTTGGCACCCTCACCCCCGTCCAACTCCAGGATGGCCGCTGAGCCATACCTTTGCACCTTCACCACGTGCCACTGTCCGTCGTCCACCTCGACCGCAGTCAACGCTACCTCCTGCTCCTCCACTTGGCCCGTGTTTAAGCTGTACCGGAAGTACACCTTGGCGTCCTTCAGCTCAATAATGCCGTACTCGCGCATATGCTGATCGCTGATGCGGAACAGCTCGCCATACGTTTCGCGCGTGCGGAACCGCAGCTGAATCTGTGTCGTGAACTTATCCGGCTCGAAGCTGAGCGCGTACTTAACGTAACTGTGCGTCTTGAACGTGATTGGAGTGGTCGGCAAGCTGCAGTACGTGCCCGTCCAACCGGGATTGCATTCACACTTGGCCTCGACATAGCTACCGACACACTTGCCGTGCTCGAGACACCGGGCGACCTGTGGATTCAGATCACACACCTCCCGCGTGTACAAACAACCGGGCGCACTACCCTTAGACAGTCCCGGGTGGGACAGGTCGTACAGAATTCCGTTGTGCTTAAACTCGCGAATGCACCCTTCGAAACCGACCCCCACCGGCATGTACTGCCAGCGACTGTACGTGTAGTCAAACTTGTCCCTAAACACTCCGCCTATCTGGAGCGGCGTGTTGAGATTCAGATATTCGTTGAACTGCGGCACCTTGCCCAGCGCCTGGCAGGTGTGGTCGACAAACTCGACCAGGTTGCCGTCTTCGGCTTCGGTGATTTCTGCCGTCTTGCAGAAATCGACCACCATCTTCACCTGCTCAGTGTCCCAGAACAGATCAATCCGGTGCCATTCGCCATCGTTGAGCGGATGTTTGGTCGCGATGCGTAACTCTAGCGTACCCGAGCCGTAGTCAATGAGGAATCGAGGATAACCCTGCTCCAGCTCGAGTGCAATAAAGTCGGACAGCTGCTTGGACGTGTCGTCTTCCTTCGGTGGTGTGATAGGTCCGTTGTAGAAAATTAAACCATCCGGCTTCGTTGTGATGATCTCGACGCTAATATGCGACTTTTCGCACATGTCGAGCGGTGGGTACCAGGCCCAGCCACTGCCACGGAAGCTACGTACGACCTGCTGACAGCGGGGCCCCGTGTAGCCTGGTGGACACGAGCACTTGATACCCGACTTGGAATCGGTGCAGCGACCACCGTTCAGACAGGGATGGGATTTGCAGGTCTGCTGCTGCTTGTACTCTCGCGAGCTGCATACACACTCCGCCGTGGAGTTGATCTGAACCCCAACCAGGGCGGTTTTGTTCGCATTCACTAGGCAGGGGTTCGTCTGGACCTCGATGATGCTGGTGCACGACCCGGCACAGTCCGCATTCTCCAGACACTCGTCCACGTTTACCATAGTGATGTTGATGCCCACTTCCTGCTCGATGTCCTCCTTGTGCAGCAGTATCACGCCGTTCAGCTGCACCGCCTTGTAGAAGTACGCGCCATGCACGGCGAACCGCACATCGATTAGCGGCACCGACCGATCCTTCATCTGCACACTGAACACGTCCACATTCTTCACGTCCACGTTCAACAGCTCCGCCAGCTTGTCCCGGAACCGCTCCAGCTTGCTGCGGAAGATGTTCTGGGTGCGATAGTTCCAGATGCGTATAAAGTCCTCATCCGTAATGCCGGTCAGCCGGATCGAGCCGGAGTTGACGATCGCCTCGTAGGAGATGTGCTTCACCACCACCGACATGTTGGCGTACGATTCCTGCGCGTGCTTGCGGTCGTAGATCTTGAAGCGCAGCCTGTAGCGTCCCTCGCGAGCACCGCGCCGCATCGTCACCATGCCGGATGTGTCGTGCAGCTTGAAGCGTGGATTCTCGGCCTCATCCCAATAGAACAGCTTGTCTGAGGTGTCCCAATCGTCGAGATCGTTAACGAACACACGCCCGATTGGTGTGTCTGGCGCCTGGCCTTGGTAGTTGTACACGATCACCTCCTTGGAGCCGGGCTGCATGATGTTATCGTTCAGATCACCGATCGTGATCGTCAGCGTGCTGGTGCCGGTTAGCGGTGGCGTGCCCGAGTCCTTGATAACGATCGGAATGGTGTACTGCTTGCGGTATTCGCGATCGAATGAGCCGAGCGATGAAATGATCGCCATACCGTCACCCTTGTTACTCTGCTCCACCTTGAATGACGTCCGAATCACATCGTCTGCGTCCGGGTCCATGCGGAACTGGAACGGTGCCCCATTGCCCTCTAGTCGGTCATCTTTATCGACGGCGGAGATTTCGATAATCTTCGAAGGCGGTGAGTTTTCGAGCAGAATGGGCCGATAATCTTCCGCGAATACCGGCGCATTATCGTTGATGTCCTTCACCAGCACAGTCAAGATGGCGGAGGCCGTGCGCGGCGGTACACCGTCATCGGTGGCCAGAATTTCAAGTGAGTGTTTCGCCATCGCTTCCCGATCCAGTTCACGGTGGATCGTCACTGTACCTTCCTGGTCGATGGCAAACTGGCGCTTCCGGTCTGTAGCACGGTTAATGCTGTAGGTAATTTTGCTCTTACCGCCCTTGTCAATGTCTTCCGCCTTGAAGGTACCCAAGTTTTTCCCCACGTCCGCATTTTCGTACACAACCGCCTCGATGTGCGGTTTCTTGAAGCGAGGCGTATTATCGTTAATATCCTTCAACTTAACAATCACCCACGAATGGTCAACGTGGTATTTGTCGCTCTCGTCAATCTCATCGTTATCGATCACCTGTATCCGAAAGCGGAAGCCATTTATCTGCATCGGATCCTCGTAGTCTAGCGGCTGGACCACCTTCAAACTTCCCGTACCGTCCGCGTTCTTTACCATCGCAAACTTATCCGTCCCGTAACCGCTGCTTTCAATGATTTTATACTGGAAATTGTTTATCTCATCATCGTCATTCACCGTCACGGTCAGTATCGGTGCCTCGGGCAGCACGCTTCCATCGGTTTCCTCCACCTCGACGAACCACTCGTCCTTGGTGAACCGAGGCGGCATATCATTCAGATCCTTCACCTTGATGGAAGCTGTCCCCGTACCTTTCAAACCTCCGCCATCGGTGGCCACTATCTGCAGCGAGTAGTCGGGCGTCTTCTCCCGATCGAGACAGCATACCGCTGTCGTGATGAGTCCCGTGTCCGGGTTGATGTCGAAGATCGGCAAACCAGTATCCTCTTGGATCGCGTTCTTCTCGATCGAGTAAATGATCTTCGCGTTAGTGCCTTCGTCGATATCGTCATAGTCTTTGGCCTTTATTGTCATCACGTACATGCCGATGGGGCCATTTTCCGTCACGTTTCCATACGCAATCCCGTTCGGGAACTGGGGCGCATTGTCGTTGACGTCGTTCAGGTTGATCTGCACCTCCGTAAAGCCCACCAAACCCTCGCCCCCTTCGTCCTGCGCAAAGACGGTAAACTTCCAAGACGCTCGTCCGTGTGGTGGATCTCGGTTAAGGGGCTGAACATTTGGTGGAAATGGTGGGGAAGGAGAACAATAGGCAAGAGAGGAAAAACAACTTATTTGTTTTCATCATCACGGATGTCAAACACTAGAATGTATTATTTTATTAAATAATTTCGAAATGAAATTTTTTTTGACTTAATAAAGACTAAACAAAACTCGGGACATTGCTGGTCCATTGCGTCGGTTTTGTTCGTTGCGGCAAGAGAAAGTTTACAAAATTGCTTAATTTAACAAAATACAGTATTTATTTGAGGTTTGTTTACTTGTGCCCGGTATATCGAGTCCGAAGGATTGTACCTTTGGTCCCACATGAAACATTTCCAGACCCGGCACATGGCACAAGCGGGAAGTTATTCAAAACTGTAGAGGAGACCGGAATCCAGTTTCACCATCGAAAAGTTTCTCCGTGGCTCCAAGGCTTCATTGCACTGCAGAGGCACATTAAGTCTAGCAGACGTTTATGTTTCTATACCGGAAATTACCGGTGGTAGAAAACTGTTGCAAAAATGTTCGACGCTCGAAAAATTCCAATACAAAACAGTCATCTTACCTCTGTTCAGGTTTCAGATGGCAAACGGGTTGTCCCGTGAACGTTTGCCCCGCTTCGGTCGAATCTTATGAACGTTGCGAACCCAAAAGACTTCTCCCCGTTTATTTCAATGTTGCCACTTTTTTCTATTCTCACTTTTTTTTTATTTCTTTCAAAGTTAACTGCACTGATTTTGTTATGTTAGCCAATACAACGTGGTGGTGCTTCCAACATAGGCTTCTGAGTCTACAATTTTGACCTACCTTAAGTACAAATATTTCCCCCGTGGCCTTGTTGATGTCAAAGTTGCTGTCGGAGGAATTTTCGATGTCAATACCGGGCCCGGTCAGGAAGTAGATGATGTTGTTCGGCCGCTCCACGTCAGCATCCGAGGCGGTAACCTGTTCCAGGCGAGGAAAAATACATCAAAAGAGAGGTAATAAGTGGCCAGTGGATGGACAATAAAACCGAAAAGAACACCAAAACTTGACCAACACCTGAATTTCTACGAACTTACGAAATTGCTCAACAAAGGAAGATTGACTCAATGAAATTCAGAAAATGTAAAGCCGACAGGCGTACGATAGCCTTTCTCGATAGGTTTGCTGTGTGCCCTGCCAAGCTCAGTCAGTACCGTAGTAAACGTGAACGAGAAATATGAATGCTTCGTGATCGAATGATTGGCATGACCAAATTTTACCGATTGATTTGCTCGTCCATATCGTTGAGATCAGACAAAAACATGACGTCTGTCAGTTGGAAAATTAATTTTCATTTATTACTGCAAATTGCACTGCTCGATGTTGTTGTATATTAAGGAGTAATTCGTTTGGTTGGAGGTGAAATCGTTCAATATATTTTCCACTAACACACCAGTCCAACGTGACGTTCGAGTCCAGCTCGAACCTGGAAGGTGTATAGTAGCTCGAGGCAGCTATGACTTCATAAGTCCATGAATGTTGTTTCAAAATGGTTGATTCAGTTGTTGCGATTACAACAAGTCCGACTTGGTCGCTGGAGTTTGTTATTGATTTCTGTTTGTTTTATTGCCTTTAATACAAACAAGACGAAGAGAGACATAGATAAAGGAAGGTAATGCTGTGTTGATTAATCGTTTCCGAACGGCCTGTACAATTGGTACAGACTAGGCAATTCTCATAGGCTTGGCTCATACGCAGGGTATTAAAATCGATTCTAAGCGTTAACTCATCTCTCATAATATATTCAAACAAAAAGTGAATGGTGAATAATATCATCGTAAAGGTAGGATTGATCTTCTACCTTTTGCAACGATCGTAATTATTCTCCACGTGTTCGACACAAGAAATTCTTGATATAACGGCACGTACGAAACGTACCATCCGCTAACAAATTTGATCTGGCTCGTCAGGAGCGTTGAACCGGCCTAGATTAAGGGTTTACCCCGTTACCTGCGATGCACCGAGACACTGTTCTTGCAAAGGTGGAGTAAAACAAACCTCATGTTTACTGATGCAATTACACCATTCCACTGACGGGGACACAAGAGAATGCACAGAAGATAGTAACTAATCGGTTGGATGCATCGCGGTAAGAAGAGGCCTACCGAGCACTTAAAAGCTAAGTTCCATTGCATCGTCTGAGCAGCGCGTTGTGAATTTCATCATCGCGTTAGCGCATCGGCACTGCAAAGAACTTTTCCATTGGACCACTCTCAAAAAGTTCCCCGCTGCTTTAGCGCACCGTAAGCACTGTACAATCGGTTCAATAGCAACGAGGGCAACATAATTTTCCCCCTCCGAACACGACAAGAAGCGTGCTAATCGTTATTTTATATGTTCATCCTGTTTCTTGTTTGATTCCTGTTCGTCCCATTCTCATAAGACAGAGAAGGTTCAATGTGGTGCCGCTATATCCCGTTTTTGCTGTATGTTTGTGTTGCAGCAACGAGAAGGCCGAGCATTAAAGTGGCATACAATAGCGGAGAAAATTGGCGTCGAGTAAATAGAATAGAGTTTTTGTCTCCATTAGCAAAGAGCTGTACGCCTGTGTCCTCATGGCAAGAACAAAGGAAACAAGAAAAAGTAACCGAAAAGCAGCCAGCACGACACAACCAGTTCACCGGTGGTTATGTAAATTTTAATGAAATTTCATTCTCCTCGATAGCTGCATAACTTTTTGTCTTCTCCTTGTTTCGGTTTCCACGTGGCGAAATTTTCCTTTGCCAATTTACTTGTATTTTTCTTGGCCTGTGGGCCAGATTTTCCATTCCAAAAGTTTGTACAGTTCTCAGCGTTTTGCCCTGTGTTGTTGCGTTGTCGCCGTCGGTGCAGCTTAAAGTGGACGAGCCGAAATGGGCCTAATTCATGCAAACAGCTTCATCACGTTCATGTTCACTCGATCCTTTTTCTGGTGCACACATTGTCAAGGACACGAGTGTGGAGGACACCTTAAACGGACAAGGCGTGCGAGTAAGTGCAAAATACCGACGCCAACCGGAATGTGTTACTAGTATGTATTTATATTCATTAAAAAGTTTACTTTTAGGATTTCACGCTCATTTTAGCCAGTATTAAAAGCGAACTGGCTTGGCGTTTCCCCTAAGGAAAGACAGATGGAGTAAACTTACAATCCCAGTTGGCCCAGAAGCTAGTTGGCGAAGCGTTAATTTTCGGTGATAGCCCATTATTAAATGAAAAGCATTTCACAGGAGTTACCCGACGCGGCGACCGGATGTAGCTGGCTGACCAGATGTGAAAAGCGCCTGCAACATAAAATAGCGTTCTGGTTTTGCGAAATCGCTTGTCAACAACTGGCTTTGCAACTTAACGGAGGAAATGCGAGCGAAGGTGTCCCGTTGACGTTTAATGAAGCAACCGATGGCAGTACGTGCCATTCGATTACTGACTTTTAAGGACATCAAAAACTGGAGCAACGGGGACGTTGTTGTGGACAACAGGATAAACTAGACAGCGGGTTGGCGGATGCGGTTCCATAGTGGCTTTGATTGAGCGCATGTTGTCGTCATTATGATCGTGATCGTTTTCCCTGAGCGAAAAGGCTGCACACAATTAATGTCACGTTGTAGAGGAATCACGTGTGGCCACCAGAGACACGGCACGATACTCGGTAACAAATATTATGCTTTTGCCTGACTGAAACTTCCTTTACTTCTGTGCAGGGAAGGGACAAAGAATTTTTCGAATCGAATTCGAAGAATTGGTAAGTATGCAAAAATAAAATAGTTTCTTTTTGTTTGACGTTCAGTATCGGTTCAGGAGGCCACTATCTCATGTTGCCTCCGTTGAAGTGGAAATAATAATTACGACAATAATTTCGAAACAAAAGGTGTAATTTTATTAAAAAGTCAAATCAATAATCAAACTTTCGTTTCAGTACCAACTCTGCACCAAGCCAACACTGACGAAGATTCGAAAACACGAAAGTGGAGACTAATTTCTGAACATAAACAAAGTAAATGTGGTTTGCTATAATCTGAAAAAGCTACCCCCATTGGCTTTGAGCGATGCGAACTACCAAAAGCATGTTTATTTCCATCAGCCTCCTCATCAGTACCACTGTTTCTTTCACCGTCGCCACAAGGTCACCAGTAGCTTTGTAACCGTTCAGCAAACTATCTCATAAATTAAATACATGATTTTCAAGGCTCTTTCAACGGGTGAATGCGTCGCCGCACTGAGCTTGTGCAATGGCATACAGCTTCATACGAGCCCTGATAAACCGGCACATCCTGTGTCCATCGGAAGCGTTTGCGTTTGGCCCGGTGGATGTGTGAGGCTGGTGTAATAAAGCTTGCCTCGTTTTACGACCAAGTACCATCGATCAAGAGCAGCAATGTAACGGTCAGAGCCATAATTGAACGTTCGAAACCAATAAAATTGATAAGTGTCTTCCATCGTACGGAGGTCATTTATTTCACTTAACCCCAGGAAAAACCTATCATCGCACATACACGTCCTTTCTGCAGGGAGTATCTTTTCTGAGTCTTTATGAAGCTAATGAAAAATACAAATTATCTTCTCAGTGTTTAATGGTCTTTGGACGGATGGGGATAGTTGAAACTATCTATCGATGAGTACCGGGCTCTATCCGCAGTGGGACACTATGCCACGTACGCACCGTCGTTGTACTTTTGAGGAAGACAAGTGCTGTGTTTCTGCTAACAGGACACATTTCCCTCTATTAGGTACTAGGCCACGTACGCGTTTGGTGAGCTTTTGGGCAAGAAAAGTGCTCTGTTTCTGTTAAGAGGACAATTTTTACTTTGATCACAGTGCACGTCGTGGGGAGAGATGCTTACGAGCGGGCTAGGAGATAAAGAAAGACGAGATATATCGTTATTTAGTGTAACATCATTTTGTTTCGATATCTCGTGAGGCACCCTTTAGAGTAATGGTTACCAAGGATGTATGGAAAGTTTGTTAACGGTTTTTCACTATTTCTGTAAGCGCTAGCAATGCTGGTTGTTTAATGTGAAAGTGAAAGTTACAGTATTAGGCAGCATGTAACATGGGTACGTATATGCAACCTAAGAAAGTCTCCAGCATCGTGTTAAAAAAATTGAATAGAATACTTCCCCCGATTGTGTGGTAATCTAACCTCTGCAGGTGTACCTTGGGAACTACCTTTGTTTGCGAAAGTCCTTCATTCATTCATCTTCCAGCCAACTGCGGTCAAATGTCAACCGAGGCAAGATGAAGCTACCTTTCGCTGCTGGTACAGAGTCATCAGCAGAGTAGTCGCGTTACGCCTTTCTGTAGTTTTGTAACACCTTTTTCTAAGTCGTTTCTTGTGAGCATGGGACAATCAAACCAAATGGAGAACCACTGGATACAGATCGTATTAGGGCAAATAAAAGTTACACTTTTTTATAGTTTAGCCGCTACCCCGGTTCTTCAGGACCGTTGTATGCTTCCTCTACTTCAAAGCTGCCAGCTTTACTATCGATTCGACATGTTTGCAGTTCATGTGTTGCGATCCGCAAATGAGGGGGCCATGTGTGGACATGTGTGGCTTAGCCTTTGGTGCAACATTTTACGTAACTGTACGGACATGATTTCCCCAGCAATGTCGGTGGCGGTAGTCGTGTTCTTTCTCATTTTTTGGAACAATTTGTTTTCTTGGATTTGTTTTTTTACTTTTTTCCGTTTTGGCGTTTCAAAAATGGTTATTGCCACTGTTCCATAGGCGGTTTGATCGTGTCTTGAGTCTATAAAATGACACGTTTGGGAAGTCTATAATTCCGTTGAAGGTGAAACCATATATTTCTTTCTCGGAGTTAGCAGAACCACGGTGAAAGTGTGTTTGTGTGTCTGTGTGGGACGTGAGTAAATTTGTCGTAAAAGAGTGGAATTGTTTTTTTAATGTTTCACGGCATCCGTGCACGTCCCATGTGCGGTAATTCTAACCTGCCCTAAGCAATATGGTATGACAAAAACACTTCGCCTTTCTCTCAAATACAAGACACAACGGTTTTTGGGTAAAAAAATGAAACCAATAGCAGTGTGTTACGTGCAGCACATGACCTAGGACAAAGCGAACCGGATAGCTTTAGCTCGATGACAGTACCGAACCAGTACACTGGCTAAATATTGTACGAGAATGTTACGAATCTATCTTTAACAACCCAAAAGTCGTGTAAGGGAGTGCATGTATGTTTTACGCAATGTATGATGCCCAAACGTCGATTGCATGTTATGTTTCGTAAGATAGAGTACGACCACCTTTACGACACCATTCGGTTCTTGGGCACAATCTCGACTTTCCAGTTGGGATGGATAGCAGTGAGTTCACATAAGTGAAGCTTAACAGTCTTCGTCACTTGACTGTTGCAAACATTTTCTATTAGGTTGTTGCATGCCATAGGTGGATGAAATCATGGGAAAAGGATTATAAAGGTGGGAATGGCAGGTAAGAGAAATTTTGGCAATGTTTCGGGTGTTTGATTGCATGGAGAGGATGCTCCATTCCGTTGATTAATGATCGGGGGAATCGAAAAGCTCGTGGAACGCGCAGATAGCAAGGTTACAAGTTTGATCAAAGCAAAATTATCAACTAAATTGAGCTCTATAGTGCTCGAGAATGGAGTATGTTCGGGTCGGGTAGTTAGGAAGATGGTATTTGAGTTGTTGTGAGGAGGAAAAGTCTTCAGTTTAAGAGCCATAACTTGAAAACTTTGTAATTATTTTGTTAGTGTTAGTCGATATAACAACCTCCATCTTATGTATTATAATTACATTTTGCAAATTTTCCTTATTTGTGTAATTGTGCTTGTGTAGCTTTTAAAGAAATATAAAACTTTTGTGATATACGTATTATTCAGCTTTTTCATATAATTTCTTTTAGAGACATTTCATAATTATGATTTCTATTTGTAAATGTTATGTAAGTTAAAAATTGTGTACGACATTGTATTTGTCAGACAATTTTTTTGCGTTTGAATGATCTGCATAAAATATGATATTTTCTTAAGTATCGGCCTTGTTTATGGACAACGTTCGTGCTTATTTCATTTTTTGTGCATTGTTTTGTAGTGCGGTATCGACAAGAGCGTCTGACTTAAAATGACTGTATTTGACAATTGTACGGCAAAAGCACCATGGCTTCAGTTTTGTACAACATTTTCTACACAAAAAAGTGCTGCAGTGCATGCACCAGGTTGCTGCCTTGTAAATAAACAAACAAAAAAATACAGCAAAAGCACAACAAGACCAAACAATGAGCCAGGCAGAAAAATTCTACGCACCACTCACAAAGAGATGCTGCCTGCTCAAGAAAATACAAACAAATGAAGAATCCTGTAGCATTGCACACTACAGGCTAGATCGAGCGGGCATACTGTCACGTGGCATGCTTTTATTTTGCGTTTGCAGTGCAACTGGGCAAGATATGTTACTATGTTACCAGAACGTGAGCAATTGTTGTACCTGTTGGTAGATGGAAACATCGTTCATTTTCCGTACAGCAAAACATTTCACTCCGACAAAACATATTGTTTGTTTGGCGTTTGCCGTTTGTTTCTTTATTGAAACATTCTCTAACCGAATGCATTGCCGATTGATTTCTTTTAGCTGCTGTCCCACTGGCTAGCCTTATGTGGAATTGTATACACTTGTAAACGTTGCAACTTTGTATGCTGTATTTCTCATAGAGTTCATGGAGTACATATAGTTCAGGGCTGGTGAATATTTTTCATTGGTCGTGAAGTGATGTTTCACATGGTGAGGCAGGTGCAGTTAAAAGACATAAATTGCACATAATGTTGGGGTTGAAGCAGCAGAAAAAAAGTATAAACTGCACTGCCTTTTTCGAACTATCCAGCATGTAAGGTGAGGGAAAAATGTTTACAAAAAGAACAATATGTAAATGGTTCGCAGTTGTGGAGTCAATCAAAATTTTGAAAACAACGGCGGTGAGCATGCAGGCGGTGATTTTGTATATGTTTTTTTTTTTTTCAGATGATTTAGCATGTTGTTCGGTGCAGATGGTTGTATATTCAGACGACAGCGACAAGAGTGTCCCACAGCGGAACATAATTCAATGCACAAATGCCATTCCCGTACATGTATGTCCAAGCTAAACGGAGCGTGAAATGCTGCGGAAGTGTGGCTCAAGGGTAAGCACAGCATGACGCACATTAAACAATAATGGAGCAGACTATAATGGAAATAGCAATAGATAATGTTATTAACATGAATCAAATTACATTTTTGCTGCGCAACAGTACCTGATTTCAGCGAAATCATACTTTTGTAGGCAAGCTTTTGGTTTTGATTGATTTTGTACCCTTACTTAACGAAACAATCTCAGTACTGATGTTTATCACCTTGCCATCAAAGATTGATAATTTCTTACGATCAAAATCATTGGAATCAAATCGTTAGCAGCCCTTCCTGCCATGATGTTACTACATCAAAGCATTTTGATGTTGTTGTGGCTTTGTATGTATTGTCCTAATGATAATTCTACTTTCCGTGTTCCATTAGCAAACCATCCGAAGCGCCTCGATAACGGTCATTGAAGCTGGTCATTTTCCATTTAAAGCCAATAGCGCCGGCACGGTTCACCTGTACTGGGGTGACAATAACCATTACCGTCATCGGACAGGTATGAGTTAACTATCTGCTCACATTGCAGTTAAGATGCGATAGCAGGATAGTACAATGTTCCCTTTTTCCGGAATGTTTCTCCCTGCTCATGGGACATTCATAGGTCGTGGAGGATGGTTCACCCCCAGAGAAACCCCCAGGAAGGAGACAAAATAAAAACGTAACGAATCTTATCAAATTGCAGTTTTGCTTCGACCAACACCACAGGTAGGCGAAATAGGTTTCGGGCCCGGTTTGTGGTGGTGGTTGGTGATTCCAATTTTACTGATATGGGGGCCCTTTCCGTTTTAAGTTCGTAGGCTGACATTTCAGCCTGTCAGCTGTTTGCATTGTATAGCAATTTTCGAAGAGCTATATAAATGAGTATAATATACAGGTGGGGTTATCCCAACGTGTATCAATATAGAAGACTGAATGAAGATTTTAAGAGTGTTTTGAGTATTCTTCAAGCCTCTAGCAAGCTTGTTTGAACAAAAGTCCTGTCAAAAAGTGATATTCAAATATGGTTATAAAAAACATGCTATGAGACCACCTGGACTGCATACACTTTGATTCTGGATTCTATCACCAGCTCTCTTTAAAGCGGCTTGGGATGGATGTAAAGACCAACTTGTTTTTCCATTTTTCAAGCAGGTTTCGAATTTAATTCTAGCTATGAGGCAAGAATAACCTAGACTGAAAATTGCAGGCTAGTTTTTTGTGTGGTTTTGTATGGAGTGTTGACATGACTCACTACCTCCCTATGAAACGCGATTGCAGTTATTCAATCTTCACTCTTTAAGCTTCCGCCGCCAAGTGTCTCAGGCATGTTTTATTGGTGGCTTATTACTTTCTGATACTGATGCTCCTGATTTACTCTCGTCCATCTCGTTGTATGTTCCTCTCGTTCCCTTCGTCCTCGTGATCCTCTGTCAATTGAAACACGTCATACTCTTTATACTTTCAATGATCCTATTCTATCCTGTTTCAGGTTGTTTAACCACTTTTACTATCTCTTTGATTTCGACTCCTCTCTCAACTCTTTCCGTAACCGTATTTTTTCTTCTAATTCTCTTTAATTATTCTTCTAAGTTTCATTATGTTTTGATAGTCTCTACGCTCTACCTATGTTTTTTTTTTCTTTAATTTTTTTGCTAGGTCTAGACTAGTTTAGTTAGGCTTAGTTTTTCAGGAATTATTTTGTTTATTTGTTAGGGTTTATTTAGTTTTAAGTCTGCTTTATTTAGCCTTGATGGCGGATATTGGATAGATAAATTAAATGAAATGAAATGAAATGAAATGAAATGATTTCAGCCTCCAACTGTCAAAGTCCATACAAAAATCTGACTAGAATCGTGAAGGGGCCCATGGTCAGTAAAACCTCGTTCCTCTGACCAAGCGACATGGAGTTCGGTTTTGTATCGAACTTCCGTCCCTGGTTTGTTGGGCAATTGAAACGAACCAAAACAGGTGGTGTGAAAGTTTCGGCTCTCTACTGCGACTGCCTTCATTAGCCATATCGGTAAATGAAAGAGCCGGAAATTGTGTCACCGGTTTGATTCGATCCGAGTCAGCGCATCCTCGCCAAAACGCAACAGAGGCAAGGCTCGTGAAAAACAGGCTGGACGTTGATTCGAAAGGGTATTTTTCCGGATGTTTCCTTTCGGTAGGTGACGGTGAGGTTGAGCTTGCATCGGGGAAGTGAACTTGCAGGGAACGGAAGATGGTGGCTTAGTTGTCATTCCAGTTTTCAACGAACGGAAAACGATGTTAAAAATTGTATTCGACGCCCTTCAAATGCTTCGTAACCGTTCCGTGGCCTTTGTTACAAATTCATATCAACACCCCGATGGCGTGCAAATGCGAACGTGACGGAGTCTGTCGCTTTGTGATAAAAGATAAAACATCAACCGAACAGGCCGTAGTTTTGTGACCATTGTCCACAGCGCGCTGGATGCAAGATGTCTTTCTCGGGTGACACAAACGGACCATATCGGGTTGGGGAGAGACGCATTGTCTAGCTGGCTGGACATCCCCAACAGGTGTAGGTAAAACTTTCGTTACCAAAGTATTACGGTGTGGTCTTAAGGAGGTGAACTTTACGCAGAACTATGTCCCTATCCCAATACCCAGCAAACAGCAGTCAACCGAAAAGTTTGAACGCTGATACAGCACGAAAGGTGTAGGCTTTCAGTGGCGCTTGTTAGTTCTTTTCCGAGAGACAGGCTCGGTATTCATGATGGCAAGCTTTAGAACATTCCATCCGTGCGGTAAGATTCATTGGTCAATCGTGTCCACGTGGTTCGTCCCAAGGGCCTTGGTAGGAAGCGTAAAGCTAAAATACATTATTGCTTGTTTGCCAAAGATCGATCCGAGAGGAAGCCAGTCCACATCGTGAATTGTGATGGCAGGGAGAGCAATGTTTAAGAGAATTTAAAATTGTATACTAGTTAGGTAGACCAAATGACTCAGGACTCATGCGAGTCACAATAAGTGGAAATAGTTTCCCGTCAGCAAATTTTTGTCAAAGTTTTGAACTGAAAATGAAATAGTTTATGATTGCTTTGACCGATTCGAACACTTTAAGTGAATTTTAAAAATGTATGCTCCAATCCCATAAAACAACCGCCATCACAGTTAGAGAGAGATTGACTGTCAAACTGAGTGGATGTGCCTTCCTCGTGCTCCTGATTTTATACGCTGTTTTGCCGTGTTATTTCTGAAATCTCAACATTTGCAACAGTGGTGCTGCTGAGTTGTTCGTACTGGCTAGTGCGTGCCTTCGATTAATATAAAGCTGCTTCTGTTTATTCAACATTTTTGCCGAGAAAGTGTTTGGCTTCGTTTCTGCTCCTGCCACTCATCAGATTGTGCTGAGTCATCGTTATGCAGTGCTCAACCTGCAATGCACCCACCGATAGTGCTAATTCGGTGTCCTGTGCCGGTGTTTGTGGTTCCAAGCATCACACCTATTGCACGGGGCTGTCCCGTGATGCTACTCGTGAGCTTGGGCGTAATAATCAATTGTTGTGGTTGTGCAAAACATGTCACGAGTTTCGCATTGGCACAAATTCACTTCTCACAAGTGAGATAGCAGCCCTACTCGAATTGGTGAAAGCAGATATTCTCACCACAATTGACTCATCTCTCTCTTCTCTTAGATCGGCTATCAAGAGCGATTTGCTTCCTGAGATCCTCGCTCTCGTTGATAAGCGAGCGCTAACACCCATATTAGCTAAGTCGTCTGTTAGCAACGCATCGCGATCGCACACATCCACTAATGTATCGTCGCTCAATGCCACAAATACATCCAGAACGACTAAAACAGCTTCCGCTCGCCGTACATTTACTAACTCAACGGAGCTCACTGATGATATCCAAGCTGCGAACGTTACCAACACTGTGGATGATTCTGACAACTGTAACCACTACAATCATCGTACTAAGCCGACTAGTGATGTTAGTGCTGGAAACTATCGAACAAATACACAAGCATCTTCTGATCCTGTTTTGAACCAAAACACCACCAACACGGGCATAGCCGAGAAAGTATGGTTATACTTCACGAACATCAAATCGCATGTCTCGGCTGATGATATGCGTGTGTGGCTTAAAGCTGTGCTACCAACGGACGATATTAATGTTTACCGTCTCACGAAAAAGGGTGTGAACCTGGACTCGATGTCCTTCATATCGTTCAAAGTGAGTGTTCCTAAATCTCTTAAGGAGCTTGCGCTGCAGTCTACTATTTGGCCAGTTTCACTTACTGTTCGGGAGTTTGTTGCTCGTGGCCTACCAAAGCAACGTGTACATGAAAGGGCTCGATTTGACCCTTCTGAGCTTATTTCGCATCGTACAAATAGTGAAAATTGCTCTTCAGCTGTGCCAAAAACTACCGCTCATCCGGATCATTTTTTGGAACATCGATCGCCACCCCCACAGCGCGTGATTCTATCACCATCCCAGATGACCGAGATCCTAGAGGCTATTCAACTGGAGTTTCCTCCCACACCGCCTCAGTTATCACCGGGGTGGGGCTTCAATCACAATCCAATCTCAGCAACACGAACCGCTCACCACAGATCAGCCCGTTTGCCAAACGGATAGCTCACAATTAATAGACCCATTTGTGATATATTACCAAAATGTTCGAGGCCTTCGCACCAAATACAATGAATTGCGCCTTTCTGCGAATGAATCAGGGTTGGAAATGCTTGCCCTTACTGAAACCTGGTTAAATGATTCGATTCCATCCAACATGGTCCTTGATAGTGATGCCTACAACATATACCGCTGTGATCGAAGCAGGTTAAACAACGAACGTTCGCGTGGGGGTGGTGTGCTACTTGCATGTTCCGTTCGATATCCTTCTGTGGCACTTAACATTAATCAACCCACGCTTGAAGCTTTATGTATACGTGTTTCTTTTTCTAAGTTTCGTCTTTATGTGGGGATTGTTTATGTGCCACCGTATTTGAGCAGCGACCGCAACTATTTGGAATCCCTTTCTGCTTTCATCAGCGATGCATACATGCATATGAAACCGAATGATCATCTTATCCTTCTGGGTGACTTCAATCAACCTGCGTTAGAGTGGTAGCTTTCTACCGCAGTAAGGCCAGATTCATCTTCAGCTATTAGACATTATGTGCCACATATTTCTTCGAATACATCCAGTTCCTGCTTTTTGGATATGTTAAACCTGCATGAACTCTATCAGCTGAACGGGGTGCATAACCATTTAAATCATTATTTGGACCTGGTGCTCTCCAACTCTGCTGCAGCTGCTTGTTGTTCTGTGTATCCTGCTTCGTCACTGCTCCTGCCCCAGGATGCCCATCATCCTGCTCTAGAAATTGCGTTTCCGTCTTCTTTATTTAGGGCTAGTAGGGTTAGGAATGAATTGCCTTCTGCTCCTAATTCATTGAGAGTTTGTTATAATTTTCGGCTCACAGACTATCGTAAACTTAATTCAATTCTATCTCGTTCCGACTGGTCTTTTTTTTTTATCAATGTACATCGGTCAACGAGGCTGTCCAATCGTTTAATGCTTTGTTAACCTCTGCACTCCTTTCATGTACACCTATTTTTCGTTCCCCTCCTAATCCTCCCTGGTCCAATCGTACTCTTCGCAACCTGAAAAAGGATAGAATGAAATATCTTAGGAGGTATCGTCTGAACCGATCTGCTTTCAACTTTCGTTTATTTAAGTACGCTGCCTCTGCGCATCGACTATACAACAGGGCTCGTTTTGAGGCCTATTCGAGTAGACTGCAATCGCGTTTCCATTCTGATCCAGCATCCTTCTGGCAATTTGTTAGAATTCGAAGAGGGTGCAATACATTACCTAATGAAATGGTACTTGATTCTCGAACTGCCTCTACGCCTGTTGAGATCTGTGAGCTATTCTCTGCACATTTTTCCCAAATGTTTGAGCCACCGGTTAGTGACCCTAACCTTATTGAGGGTGGGCTACTCTACACGCCAGAGAACTTAATTAATCTCTCCGATATTTCGGTTAGCTCTGAAACAGTTGTACAGGTGTTATTTGGGTTGAAACGTTCTTTTACTCCTGGTCCAGATGGCATTCCTGCCTCAGTTTTAATAAACTGTAAGGACGTGCTTGCTCCATACCTTGCTAAAATTTTCAACCTTTCACTTTCTCTCGGGGTCTTTCCTGCTCTTTGGAAATCCTGTTGGCTTTTTCCGGTACACAAAAAGGGATGTCGTAGCATTGTCTCTAATTATCGTGGGATAACTCAAACATGTGCCACAGCCAAAACTTTTGAGCTATGTATCTTTCCAACCATACTTCATAGTTGTAGTTCCGTTATTAGCCCTAAACAGCATGGGTTTATGCCTGGTAGGTCTACTTCTACTAATCTCATGTCTTTTGTTACCAATATTTTCAGATCTTTTGAGGCATGTACCCAACTTGATGCAATATACACTGACTTTCATGCTGCATTTGATAGTTTGCCCCACTCTTTACTATTAGCTAAACTATCTAAACTTGGTTTTGGTGATGGCATTATTAGCTGGCTGTCCTCATACTTAAGTAATCGATCTTGCAGGGTTAAAACCGGGTCGTACTTATCTGAGGAGTTTTTTGTACGTCTGGTGTCCCTCAGGGTTGTGTGCTAAGTCCACTTCTGTTTTCTTTGTTCATCAATGATGTCTGTAATGTTTTACCTCCTGATGGTCATCTCCTTTATGCGGATGATCTCAAAATCTTTTACCTGTGTCCTCTTCTTCTGATTGTATGAGTCTTCAGCATTACCTCAATGCATTTGCTCATTGGTGTTCATCCAACTTTACTTCGCCTGTGTCCCGAAAAATGTTCTGTTATTTCTTTCTCTCACTCTCTTTCTCCTATTTTATTTAACTATACTCTCTCTAGCGCTTCCCTCTCTCGTGTTATGTCCATCCGTGACCTTGGTATTATACTTGACTGTCGTCTTAACTTTAAACTGCAGCTTGATGAGGTGCTACTAAAAGCAAATCGAACCCTTGGGTTTATCTTACGTTTTACCTCTATTTTTAGAGATCAAAGCATCCTAAGAATCCTTTATTGTGCTTTGGTAAGGCCTATTCTTGAATATGCTAGTATCATCTGGAATCCTCCCACTATTGATGGCTGTTCGAGAATTGAAAGCATTCAGCGCCTCTTTACCAGGATTGCCTTTCGTCGTTTGTTCGGTGCTGCCTCACTACCTCCCTATGAAACGCGATTGCAGTTATTCAATCTTCACTCCTTAAGCTTCCGCCGCCAAGTGTTTCAGGCTTGTTTTATTGGTGGCTTATTACTTTCTGATACTGATGCTCCTGATTTACTCTCGTCCATCTCGCTGTATGTTCCCTCTCGTTCTCTTCGTCCACGTGATCCTCTGTCAATTGAAACACGTCATACTCTTTATACTTTCAATGACCCTCTTCTGTCCTGTTTCAGGTTGTTTAACCACTTTTACTATCTCTTTGATTTCGACTCCTCTCTTAACTCTTTCCGTAACCGTATTTTTTCTTCTAATTCCCTTTAATTACTCTCCTTAGTTTTCTATTACTCTCTTTTTTTTTGTTTTTGTTAAGTTTATGATAGTCTCTACGCTCTTCTCTTGTTTTTTTTTCTTTTCTTTTTTGCTAGGTCAAGACTAGGTTAGTTAGGCTTAGTTTTTCATGAATTATTTTGTTCATTTGTTAGTATTAAATTAGTTTTAAGTCTATTATATTTAGCCTTGATGGCGGATATTGTATGAAATAAATGAAATGAAATGAAATGAAATGAAACAACCGCCATCACATGTTTTCTTGAATGAAGTAGAGGTAAGCAGAGGTGCTGAACTTTCAATTCGAATTCCTACGTGAATCAAGCTACCGAGTCAGCTTTACACAACTTACTATAATTGCTGTGGATTAGTTAATAGTCGTCCCACCGAGCTCTTCATCGGACGCCAGCTACTGAAATTGAGGAACGAGCATTATTTATGACGTATACATTGATCAAAATGGCTACAAAACTACTTCAAACTAGTGTTGGCCGTTCCGGTCCGAACCTAGTAAAAAAGTTCCGTTCTTTATGCAGGCCGTTCCGTTCCGATTCTTTATACAAAATCGTTCCGTTCCGTTCATTCCGTTCTTTCCGTTCATTCCGTTCCGTTCCGTTCATTCCGTTCATTCCGTTCATTCCGTTCCGTTCATTTCGTTCTTTCCGTTCATTCCGTTCTTTCCGTTTATTCCGTTCCGTTCAATTCGTTCTTTCCGTTCGCTCCGTTCCGTTCCGGTCTTTGCCGCTTCAATATTGTTAGCAAGGTGCTATCGTTCGTCCGTTTCGTTCTTTGAAGAAAACCGGCTTTGTCCGGCTGTTGCTTGCTGCATGCAAGATAACTGTTCACTCTTTCTCGCACACAGTATGTGGTTGCTTGTGCACACTCCCATGCTCACAGGAATATTCATCGCACTTCGTCGCGTATCGTTTATAAAAATCGGTGATAAGCGAAACCAAAAATGGAATTGCATTTGGTATTATGGTGCAATTTGTAACATCTATTATTTTTTTGTTATAATTTTGCTTGTCTTAACTAAACAAATAACTATTATAAAATATAAATTTGTACTCATATGGCAGAACGGGTTGGAAAAGATGTATTATAATATGCGAGTATGAACAACGAAAAAAAAATGTATATATTTTTTATGCCACGATATCCACTTGATCTTGGCACTCGGCATGATTCCAATATTTGGCCATTCGATTCGAAGCATTCTGTTCCATTCGACAACCGTTTGAGTGCCGTGATCTTGTAAACAATTTGTGTGGAAAACAATTTGTTTTGAATCGTAAGTGAAATTGAAATAATTAGTCAATCTCGTGATACAATCGTCAACTCGTAGCACTCAATAACATCGGCATGGGTAAAAGCCTTGAATGGATCGTGCCCCCATACGCTGGGATGATTATCCTGCTATGGGCATTAAATAAGTTACTGATAGCCAAGCGTATTAGTGGTACAGGAAGGCTTTGACCGAAAATGGTCGTCGCATCTAAAAAGTTTAAAAAACGCTAGATAATTGTGGTGATCAGCGCCATCTGCACATCAGATGCCGCAATCTCAACGTCGCTGTCATATTCACCACCTTAAGTGGACATCACCTTGTGGTATAGAGTAAGTTGAGTTGACAGATATTAGACCAGTTTAGTGCAGGACGAACGAGGAAGCAGCGATCGGATGCGCCGATCGCTCGTTCACTTCTCTCGCAACCATCCGCCGATTCGGATCGATTAATACGTTGTTAATTAGTTGTGAATAATAAAGATAAGCTCCGACTAAAAGCTTACATTGGTGACCCCGACGTGATCCCGAATCCGGCTACGCAAAATTGATTGCTGTAACGATATATTCCGAAGTGACCGCACCGTCCACGCGAAACTATTCCCGCGAGTGAACTTAAAGGTTCACGAGTGAACAAGAACCACGCGAGTGAAAAAGTGCCGAGAGAAAGTGACAAAGAGAGCCGATCGCCGTCGCAGACACAGCTACACAGTCTCACCCGGACCGATCGTCATCGTTTTTTTCTACCGCACGGGCACGCAGCACCGTTACATCTCAAACGCCGAAATACACACGAACATCGTTTGGGCAGCTGTACGGCTCCACTACAACGAAGATCAGCGTTTGTGCTTGTAACTACGAGGCAGAGCTCTAATCGTGCCCCATCGCCCTTTACGGCCACGAGGAACGAATCCAGCCGTGCGCCGTCGTTTTATTCACGCTCACACGACAAACGTCCAGCCGTGTGCCGTTTCACGGGCACGAGATACCGGAACAAGCTTTCAACTTTCCGGCGTTCACAAAGGCCGTCAGTTGAGACACACGCCATCGCTCCTGTTACCACGAGGCTCAGCCAACGCCATCGCTACTGTTACCACGAGGCCCAGCCAACGCCATTGCTATTTCGACCACGAGGTTCAGCCTGACGCCATCGCTATTGCTGCTACGAGGATACGGTCCAGCCAACGTCATCACTTTTGTGGCCACGAAATCATAGCCAGCCTTCCACCATCGCTATTGAAGCCGGACGGGCTAAGAAGAACTAGATTGTTAGCAGCCGGACGAGTGATTTCCAGCAACATCATCGGATTACGGTGAACTAACCGCACAGGAGTGTTCTACTGGTGAGCGCGTTCCATATTATTATTATTATAATTATTTTTTTTGGTTAAAAAGTTTTAAATTGATTTCTGCTACGTAACACATACATCCATATATAAAAACTACATAACATTTGCATACAGATATATTACATATATTACACTTACATACACTATATACTATATATTATATAATACACTTATATATATATATTACACAATATTGGCACGCGTGAAAGAGAGGAAGAGAAAGGCATACGTCTCATTTTGTTCTATTAAAAAAAGTGAATCTATCGTTTTTTTTTAAAGAAGTTTGTGATTTTTTCTTCATACATACGTATTCATATTTTCATATTATTAAATTTAGGATTCTTGTGCTTAAAAGTGTATCGAGTTTTCGAATAGTGAATTTTTTTATTACGCTAGTTTTTTTTTAAATAATTTTTCATTATTATTCTCATACGTATTTTTGTCATCAATTATTATTATAACTATTATTATAGGCGAAATCTAATCAATATTTTTCCTCATCGTTGCGAAGTGAACATAGTTAGTTAGAACAGGGAAACTTTTTACTAAAGTGTAAACCACATAGTGATGTCGCTTAAGGCCGGGGAGGAAGAGCGCGTTGGAGAGCGCGTTGAAAAACCGTTGACACCATCGAGCCAACCACTTGCCGTAGAACGCGTTTCCACAAAATTGCCAAATTTTTGGGAGGAAGTGCCAGAGGTTTGGTTTGCCCAAGCCGAAGCGGAATTAGAGATATCGAATATCACGCGAGAGCGAACTCAATATTCTTATTTAGTAGCTGCGCTCTCGAAGTAAGTATTGGCAAAAGTTCTGGATATCGTTAAAAATCCAGACCGAGAGAAACCGTATTCGCACCTTAAAGAAACCATTTTAAGACGGTTGACTTGTAGCGAAGAAGCACGGTTGTCTAATTTATTATACCATGTTGAGATGGGGGATAAATGTCCATCTGAATTTTACCGTCACATGCTACAAATTGCTGGTGACTCGACTGACCTTTCACTCACACTTGTACAAAAACTATGGAAATCAAGACTTCCAAAGTCAATCGAAGTTGCATTAGTGGCAGTAGACAGCAAAGACCACGCGGAACTAGTGAGAATAGCAGACAGATTGTGGGAGTGTACACAGTCTGGCGCAATATCAGAAGTAACCAGCGGACTAAACAGTTCACGCGGGTCGGTTACCGAAGAACTTCGTCGCGAAATTAGTGAGATTCGTGATTTAATTAAAAATTTGGGAAAAGATTCACACCAACCTCGACAATCACGATGGCGAAACCGAAGTGCTTCGAGAAACAGGAATAATCCTCGTCAAAAGACTCCATTGCGCCAAAGGAAACCATTTTGTTGGTACCATTATCGCTTTGGTAATGAAGCAAACAAGTGTGTTGAACTATGCAATTTTTCTTCATCGCGGGGGGCTTCCACAAATGATCAATAAAACTAAGAGGCTCACGGGAAGTGGCGGACATCCCACGAGCAGTCAACAGCTCCTTTACTCGATTATTTGTCAAGGATGAAAAAACTTCACTTACATTTTTAGTGGACACAGGAGCAGACGTATCCGTCATTCCTCTTAGTTTGGCTGGAAAACCTCACAAACCTACGGATTTATTACTTCAGGCAGCCAATGGTAGCTCTATAGTAACCTACGGTACGAAGTTAATCCAAGTATGTTTAGGTTTTAAGAGAATTTTTAGCCACGTTTTTATTAAAGCCTCAGTGAACCGCCCCATAATAGGCGCAGATTTTTTATTTAAAACAGGAATTTTGGTCGATATAAAGGGACGCAAGCTAATCGATCCTCTTACCCGTTTCACAACCAAAGGAGCTCTTGCAAATGTAGACACCCCTTCACCTAAACATTACCAAGTCGATGCAGGAGAGTTTGGAAAAATTTTACATCAGTTTCCCACATTAGTGGATTATAGGATTATAGGAAACCTGTAAGACATAATGTGTTTCATTATATAGAAACAAAGGTCCATTACCTTTTGCTGAACCTCGTCGCCTAGATCAAAAAAAACCATAAAATTGCTCAGGCAGAGTTTCAGCAAATGGTTGATATGGGTATTTGCCGGCCGTCATCCTCACCAGCGTCATCGTCTTTGCACATGGTACCAAAGGGAGATCAGGATTGGAGGCCATGTGGCGACTATCGTCGTCTTAATGCGGTCACGACACCTGACCGATATCCCGTTCCTCACATACAGGATTTTACCATGAATCTCTATGGTTGCACGATATTTTCAAAACTCGACATTGGGCGAGCCTACCATATGATTCCGATAGCCGAGGAAGACATACATAAAACCGCCATCACAACACCTTTCGGTTTGTATGAATTTCTTCGAATGCCATTTGGTTTAAGAAATGCTAGCCAAACATTTCAAAGATTTATGAACAGTCTGTTCAACGATTTTGATTTTGTTTTTGTTTATATCGAAGATATACTAATCGCTAGTCCGTCGAAGGAAACGCATATGCAACATTTAAAAAAGGTTTTCAATCGTTTAGCTGAATTTGATATTAAAATAAAACCATCCAAATGCGAGTTGGGAGTATCTTCTATAGATTTCCTAAGTCATACCATTTCATCAGAAGGGATTAAACCCTGCAAAACAAAGATTGATGCAATACAAACATTTCCAACCCCAACGTCAGTTAAACAATTACAACGTTTTGTGGGAATGTCTAATTATTATCATCGGTTTTTGTCCAAGGTTTCTGGCATCCTCGCACCATTACACAAATTGGTAGCACAGAATACCAACAAAAAGACAAAAACTTTTAGTTGGACTGAGGAATGCGACAAAGCTTTTCAACAGGTCAAGGTCGATCTGGCGAACGCTACGATATTGTCGCATCCTAGGACAAACGCCAGTTTCTCGTTAACCACGGATGCATCTAATTTTGCGGTGGGTGCAGTTCTTCAGCAACACCATGAAGGATTTGATGAACCTTTAGCATTTTTTTCCAAGGTTATGTCCCCAACCGAACAAAAATACTCTACGTTTGATAGAGAGCTACTCGCAATCGTTCTGAGTATTAAACATTTTTGATATTTTTTGGAAGGGAGATCGTTTACTATTTATACTGATCACAAACCTCTGACAACAGCGCTAATATCGAAAACTGAAAAATCTCCACGACAAAATCGACATCTCGATTTTATTTCACAATTTACTAGCGATATCCGCTACATCAAAGGTGATAGTAACGTCGTCGCAGATGCTCTATCACGCGTGGGGGAAACAAATTCTATTGACGACTTAAATTACAAATCATTTGCCGAACATCAAAGTTCAGATGAGCAAATAATTAATTTAACCAACAACCAGGCAAAATGTAATTCCTCGTACAAAATCAACAAGTTAAAGCTGGGGGATACAGAACTATTTTTCGAATCGTCCACAGGTAAAAACAGGTTGTATGTACCAACTCCATTACGGAAGAAAACATTTGAGGGCGTGCACAATGCCTCTCATCCTGGAATAAAGGCATCACGAAAATTAATGACCGACAGATATTTTTGGCCATCAATAAATAAAGATGTTGCAAACTGGACTCGTTCATGCATTGGTTGCCAGAAATCAAAGATTACACGGCACACAAAGTCTCCTTTCGAAAATTGCACAATACCCCAAGGGAGAATCGATCATATACATATGGATCTTGTAGGACCTCTTCCACCATCTGAAAACAAAACATACTTACTAACAATCGTAGATCGGTTTACGAGATGGCCAGAGTGTTATCCTCTATCGGACATCACAGCAACTACGATTGCCAAAGTTTTCGTAGAAGAATACGTTTCCCGTTTTGGCTGTCCATTAAGGATAACTACCGACAGGGGTAGACAATTCACATCACGATTGTTTGATGAGTTAACCAAATTATTAGGTACACACCACATCACAACAACAGCTTACCATCCGCAGGCCAATGGCATGGTAGAAAGGTTTCATCGCCATTTAAAGGAAGCTTTAAAAGTATGCCATGATTCACCGAAGTGGACTCTACGAATTCCATTGATACTGTTAGGCATTCGATTGTCATACAAGGAAGAATTAAAAGGTTCTCCCGCGGAGATGGTTTATGGACAAAATCTTAGATTGCCGTCCGAAGTTTTTTACCATCTACCGGTGTAACCATTTGTGATACACCAGAATTCATCGCTAACCTAAAAAAAGCATTTCGGTCCGTGGAACCAACTAGTCCGAAACACAACAGCACCACAAACTATTATAAACCAAAGACCCTCGAAACATGCAAGAGAGTTTTTGTCAGAATAGACAAAGTAAGAACTGGTCTTCAGGCTCCCTATGAAGGACCATACCTGGTTATACGAAGATGTCGAAAATTTTATGTACTCAAAATCAAAGATAAAAATGAGTCAATTTCCATCGACCGTCTCAAACCCGCTTTCGAGTCTGAAGAAGCAATCAAACCACCTGAGATTTCCTCTCAACCGAAACGGCGCAAACACGTCGGATTTCAAACATAGATTGCCAGTCCGCTTACGCGTTTGACGGCAATAACTTAAGCGTGACTACGTCACTGGTGGGGGGTCATGTGGTGATCAGCGCCATCTGCACATCAGATGCCGCAATCTCAACGTCGCTGTCATATTCACCACCTTAAGTGGACATCACCTTGTGGTATAGAGTAAGTTGAGTTGACAGATATTAGACCAGTTTAGTGCAGGACGAACGAGGAAGCAGCGATCGGATGCGCCGATCGCTCGTTCACTTCTCTCGCAACCATCCGCCGATTCGGATCGATTAATACGTTGTTAATTAGTTGTGAATAATAAAGATAAGCTCCGACTAAAAGCTTACAATAATAAATGCATGTTTTATATTAGCACAGCTGGTACAGCTTACTGGGCATAGGTTGAAACAACCCATCTAGATTTGGTGTGAGATATGATTTCAGATTGAAGAAACGCCTTTTCATATCCTGGATAATAAGTAACAACCCCCCCCCCCCCCCCCCCCCCAAGGAGGACAGTTTGGCTTCTAAGCTTTGGGTCGGTTCTTTTGCACCCCAGGTTCACGTTCCGTTCTTTTTGAAAAATGAACTAGTTCCGTTCCGTTCCTTTTTTTTAACGAAATTCCCAACACTACTTCAAACACATTAATCCCAGTCCAGCATTCCCTTTTTGATCAAAAACCGGGCCCAACGACATGAACTGAACGCGGGCCAATACCAATTTCCTAAGGTTTTACTGGCACCGACAAAACGAAAATCTCTTGCGCGCTGAATTTGCGTTTTAGAATGGTGTACAGGATTTTTCCACACACAATCTCTCTCCATAGTAATCCTGACCTCGACTAGATAGGGAGATTTTTACCGTCCAATGAATTATCATCTTCTGCTGCCCTAAACGAAGAATGTGTACCCCGAATTCTTCACAATCGGTGAACAGCCCGGTCACCAAAACTGCATGTAGAATGGAAAAAAGATTTGTTCAGCTTTGCAGCTTTGGGGAAGGAAAGATAAGTGTGAAATAACAACAATAGCAAAAACATACCCTAATCCTTACGGAAACAAATGAAACGAGCTGATGATTGGGGTGCTTGGTGCCTCGCTTTCAGCGCAAAATACCACAAAAAACAGCTTTATGGGTATGTCGTTTTTCAACATTTGTTGTTTTGTACCGTTCGAGTGCTTCCATTTGCAAGCACTTGATCCAGTCACTATGTAATAAACTACACTATGCAAGTAAATTAAAGCTCCAATTGCATGGAAGTGTTTATTTCCCAGGGAAGCAATTGGGAACCGACCAACAACAATGGTTGGAGGAAGCGCATTGAGTGCAGCAATTGGACAGATAGTCAATAATTTCCTGAGTGCCGAAAATCGTATTAGTTTCGATTCAACTGATTAATTATTGCAAACACTCGCTCCCTTGCGACGTTACGTAGGCAACCGTAAAGATAGGAACGCCAATGATGATGATGATGACTATTGCATAAACGCACAAATATTGATGAGGAGGAATAGATTGACTCGGTGTTTGACTCGGGCATTACCCAGATACCCACAAATCATACGGGGTTACAACCCGACGGATGTGCAAATTGCATTTGGTTGTAATGGGAAATGAATGTCATTTGCTAAGCGCATTACTAGCAATTCTATTCGCAATCCCATGCCCAATCGATTCGCGTGTTGAATGGATTTTACAATCGCGTAGAATGACACTAATGTGCAAAATGATGCGTGTGTAAACGTACTCATTGCTTCAGTTTCTGGGTGATTTTAATTTCAGTGAATTGGCTATTGGTTGTTTAGGTAGGTTGTTTACAAACGGGTTCATCAATTACACGCACTTTAAGCTCGCCTCACAAATTATATGAACGTTAGAGGCTTTTTTGCTATCATGTTTTGTGTATATTGGAAAGTTTGTATCCCACACGGTAATTAGAAGCTTCAGCGCATGATGATTTTTCATTGTATTCGCTTTGCCTGTGGAAATTTATATCCTATTTCATTCATTAACATATAAAGGTGTCGCTTAGGTTAGCTGCAGGCTCATTTTTGTCACTCGAGAAAGGCAAAACTTGTTCTTCTAGATGGCGGACATAACACAATCCGCATCAACTCATTAGCCACATCCATATTTCATAAGTGAACGCCCGCAAAGTGTTTTGCCCCGATGAAAGATAATTAACATTAATTAATTTAAAAACTT
The DNA here is from genome assembly GCF_016920715.1 of Anopheles arabiensis. NCBI lineage: Eukaryota > Metazoa > Arthropoda > Insecta > Diptera > Culicidae > Anopheles > Anopheles arabiensis. Next base: position 38,958,554 of record NC_053518.1, read on the forward strand.
TTATGTCGCACGATGTACCAAAGTCACAACGCTTTGAATCCTCCCGAAACAACTACAAAGAGAAAGTATTAGATTTCGCAAGCAAAACTCTCCTTAGAGCCAGAAGTGTGAGGCAGTTTTTAAAGATTCAAGCATGTCCGACAAAGTTGAAAACAGCCAATCGAGAAAGCATGCAAGAGGCTTTACTTTTAGTTATGTGTGTGCCGTCGTCCATCCGGTAATACGAAGTGCTACCACCATATGTTGTGTTCCTACGGATTAGGCTCTCTGCTTATTTTGAGTAACTTTGTACAAACTTTCTTAGATTTGGCTTTGTGTGCGTATAATATTCATTGCATAATTTAAAAAATACTCTGCCTTCAGTCGCTTGACTTTTGCTACTGATTTTCTCGATTGCGCCTATTCTCGATCAGCTGATCAGTCTTGACCTCACTTGACCCTGTTTCGCGAGCGCTGTCGAATTTTGCCCTGATTAGCCCTATTTTTGATAAGCTAGCTGTTTAGCCTTTGGGGACATGTTGTTGTCCTTATCTCTTTTAAATCGCCATCTGGTGCTTTCCCTCGTATGTTATTTGAGCTATCCTTGATAGCTCGTTGTTTTGATAAACATTACGGATGCTGATTTAAGATTGATTTCGTGCTAACATGTTTAATGGAATTATTTCACAATAGCATTGTTAAACTACTTACAATGATTGTGGGAGCTGGAGACAACGAGATTGGGAACAATACAGCATGTTCGGCGCAAAGCAGCATGTGTGAGGGGATTTGAAATGTGTATGTGTGTTTTGTGGTTTTTTTAATTTTGTCTCATTTGGTTTTGATAAGCGTCCTTTTGCTCCCAGTGCGTCATGTGGGGCTAGCATTTCCAACTGAAAAGCCATTTTTAGCGATTCAATGATTTTTACCCGGGAAGCATTATAATATCTCAGTGATTTGGAAAATTGGCCGGCAGGTGGCTATTTTTTCTTCTTTTCTATAATCCTTTCTTTCTCTCTCACTCCCTTTCTCATACTCTCATAAAAATGTCATACTGATTGTATTGTATATTTTTATTGCGGTAACTGGAACTCTTCGTACCAGCCATGGTCTTCGCTGTCCCTCCTTGTACATTGCTCTAGGCTCTGCCGTTGACCGAATTCCGTTTACCACGGCCACATAATCTTGCTCAGGATTCATCCCTCAAGGGCTCGAGTCATTAATATTAATTTTTATTGTTTTATGCATACGTTACATTTTTACGTTACGTTTTTTTTTCAGGATATCTCTGTTTCCGTTCGATCTGGCCGAAGCGTTTCCGGGAGTGCGTAAGCTTTTGCTACCATGCTATTCCAATGAACCGATTTCTTCGTCGCCTGTCGGTTGAGTATTTCTGCTTGCGGTGGTGCCTCGGGGCAGTTCTTTTGCAGCATATCTCTCGTTCTCTCCGTAATGGGTAATGGGTGGTCACTTTTGGCTGAATTATTAATTGGCAAGCGAGAGAGATAGAGACAGAGTGGTAGTTGGAGGTATATGTAAAGTGTCGCACTGTGTTGGGGCCTGAATCGATGTCGATTGGAATGTTAAAACCATTGATAACGGGTCGAAAAATCGTACTGAATTCATAATTAGAGCCACTCTCGCCTACGAACCACCAAGTCAGCACACCTCCCTGGTATGGAATGATTTCCTGTGTCGGGTTTGCCCTTTTCTAATAGCTTCTAGCTAATTGTCTAAAATATAGGCTGTCTGATTCGTTACACCGATATGCCATGCAGAGGGGGCAGCTTATTGGAGCAGGTAAGTTATTGCAATTCGACCACACCACTACCTAGTTCTAATGACTTTCAAAAATTACAGCCCGCAGGCACAGCCCATAAACACACTTTAAAACACTTTGATTCGGTCAGGTTCAAATTGCGTTTTATATCTCTTTATCATTTTGAGTACTCTCTTATGCAAAATTTAACTCATTTTGTTGGCAAACACTCCAGAGCATAGCAACATCTAGGGCGGTCTCAACAGAGGATGGTGCCCATTGACTGTCCCTCTCTAGCTATTGACACTTATGCAGCTGTAAATTGCAAACTCGTTCGATCTGATATTTGGGAATCTACTTGGGGCTGTCCCTTAGCACACAGAAAAAGCGTGAGTGTGCCCATTAGCCAAACAATTGGATGCACCATCATTGGAATTATTCGACATCGATGGTTCGAAGCAACATACGTTTCCAAGTGATTATATTTTGCAGGCTCAGCTTAGTCAGATACTGTGACTCTCGTTAAAATTTTCCAAGAAGGACAAGCAAATGTTCCGATGATATTGTGTGGGATACACACACACGCACACTTTCTCAAAGCAAAGCTTCCAAAGCAAAGGATGTGTGAAGGGAAATGAACGCCACAAAGGCTCGGTGTAAAATGGACCCAATTCGGTCACCCCGACCCCGAACGGCTAGTTTGAAATTTGTTCAGGAGAAAGACGCAAACCCGTATTGTCCGCATTTGACCAAAGTTGCTGGACCATTTCGAACGCCTTGGTAAAGTGGTGAAAAGGCAGGAACAGCCCATATTTACCCTCAAATCAAAAGTTTGTGTTAGGCGTTCTTGTTATCCGATACGGGATGATATTGAGAAAGATAAGCACGAAACCATATCCTTCATTCGGTACGAATGGATAAACGATACTGGTCCCTGGATATTCCGACGAGGGTGTATTTTCCTTCACTTACCCGCAGCACACGCTTCGGCAGTCCTCGATCGTCCTCCTCGGTGATTTGTGTGCGATATGACGATTTATCAAATACCGGCGGATTGTCATTTACATCGCATACGTTGATCAGAACGGTGGTGTAGTTCTCCTTAAAATTATCCAATGCCGTCAACCGTAGCTCATACTGTTTGGGGTTGCATGGTCAGAGGAAAGGACAACATGGAGTTGCTTTATTGAACGTGCACCGGCGGATGACGAAGAAATGTGTCAAATTATAGGTGGCACGCATTTGCACCAGATGAACCACAGAAGGTATTTCTTTGGTCTTACCTTTTTTATTTTCTCATAATCCAACGCCTTGGCTACGTACAGGGCACCAGTTGTGTTGTGTATGGCAAACACATTGCCTATGTTACCGCTCGAGATCTTGTATCGTACATCGGACGCTGTAATGAAAAGGGAAAGAGAAGGTTAAAGGATGATTATTAGTTCGAGAGTGTCGCTTTAAATGAGCTTTATTATTTCCCTCAAACACACAAGGGGAAGCTGTACGAGTCATGTTGGTGCTCTGAGGTGTTTCTAATTGTGTATGATAATTAGCTCCTCCCATCAGAAACACATGGCACATGCTGGATGCCAGCATTCCTGCATAGTCGACTACGTGTAGAGTCAGCGTTTAATTGCACTGGTGAGCTAAAAAGCCTCTCCTTTAGCATCCTATGCTGTTTGTTAGGCTAGTTAGAAGGTTAATTTTAAAGTTGGATTTCGACCAACGCACTAAACGGTGCACAATATAATTTGATATTCCGAATTTATCCGGGCCAGCTGGATAGGCAGACATATGCTAATTTCTAAAAACCAAACCACGCTTCGATTAGTTCAAGTCCTGAGCCCATACAGGACCATACAGTGAAATTGCGTTATAATGTTTAAGTAGACACATTAGCCCTTTCACCACGTTAGGAAATGGATTGAATGTGCGTGCTGGTGCGTGTTGTGTGCGTTGCCGAACGGATACAAACCGTACACTTCCGCACTTCGAATCATGAACATATTTTTGGTTTCTTCTATTTATATTTAAAACAAGTTTAGCTTCAAAAATGCATTATTTAAAATATGGATTGTTCTTGCCTTGAGCAAAAAGTATGTGCCCAGAAACGCCTATGTGTGTGCATATGCTCCTTGTAGTGTTTCCATCATCTGTCTTGTAGCATACATGTTTTATTCGACCTTGTGCTGCGACCCAATGGCAATGATCAACGTGCTCTCGCTACCACAATCGGCGGCTTGGTTGCATCGTTCCAAACTGTAGGAGGCAACTGTTTTTCATGCAAAATATTGTACATCCCAGTTGAGCTTCGTGTTGGTTCACCATAAAGTGTTGCCGGCGTAGGATTTCGTACTGTGTGATTGGATTTATTATGTTTATTAACATAAATTTACATAAATTACTGCCACAACGCCTCGCCCATGTCTGGAAGTGAAGCATGGCCTTAGAGGGAAATGTACATACATCGCGGTACGTGGTACAACTCACGCAAGCTTGCAATGCAATGTTTTGTGTTCCAGTTTTGTGCAGGCCCGGTGTTCGTGGTAATGTGGTAAAGAAGAGGCTGAAAAATGGAATCATTGGACAGATGCAGAGACGCCACTGTGCAGTGTTAGAATCAGCAAAACCATTGGGGGACAGTTTTTGGGATGAGATTCGTAGTTCTGAAGTGATTGTAACAATTGCCACCAAGCAGTCTCCGTAGAACACTCTGTTTAGGGTGTTAAACTTCCTCCTCTTGTTGCCTTTGAACAATAGTTTAGTTTGAAAGCGGAGTGTAGTAGTTTTACATAGTGAACGTTTTGAGTTGATTAGAACCAGTCGTGTAAAATTGAAACCCCCTGGAGGAAAACATGCAGCCGGGGCTGACGGGGCGCACACTGAAAGCACTGTGGTGTACACCGTGGGGACAAATCTCCCTTCCCAAACTTTACAAATTCGATGGTATACTCGCTGGGGACGCTGGCTGCCATCACCTCCGTTGAGTTGTCGAATTAGATTACATTTATATTCCAGTCAGCGTCATGGTGGCGAGTGAAAGCGTAACTTTGATTGAATTTCATCACTCTGTGCCACTTTCTTTGCGCTGCACAATAGCTGCCCTTTGGAGGTGACTGGTGTAGTGGAGGTCCATGTCGCGCACAATGAACGTAATTTTCGATGGTATGGTATTAGAAAATTGTGTAAGAAGTCACGGTAGAGGAATGTCATAGCTCCCGCATGATGTTCATTATAAGTTATTTGTTTCGTCAGGTTCGAAGGAAGATTCTTATGAAAATTCAATGATTAAAACAATAAGTTCATTGTTTTGCAGACCAGATCGCAGATAGATGAAGCTTGATTAGATAAGGTTAGAGAACGGAGTTTAAGGTTAAAGCATGAGCAAACATGGTGGAATGCAATGCACATTAATGACTTTTGTTGCAGTTGTTTAAAGAAATGCTTGAAATATCTCTTTTATGTCTCTTAATGCTTTTTACATGTAAACAATCAATCAAAATGATTATTATGTACTTCCGCAACACATTGGACGTTGCTACAAGACATTCGGGAAATTTAACTTTTATTAAATTTATTAAATGCAAAGCATTGGCTACATCCCACAATTCATTTCTCTTTTTGAAGATGATTTGTGTGCTACATTTTTCACTCCCCTTTGCCACTAACCTTTCCGTAAAATTCGTAGAAAACGCTTTGGTAATTGTTCTTTTTATTTGTCTGCCATTTTCCCCAATTCCTTGGAGACATTTTGAATGATGTTAAAAGTGTTTCTTGACTGTGAAGAAATTCTTTAGCCACAGGTAGCATCAAAATAATAAATGGGGTCACCATGACGAAATTTTTTCAACACAATTGAACCGTAACAATTAATACGTTTGACCGTCCCTCATGCGGGCTTAGCTTCACAAAACTGGTAACTGTTTCCGGGATTCGTAAAGGAATCTTGATGTCATTGATGTCAGAGTGCGTTACCGTCCAAGCTAAATAATGTCAATGTGACCGTTATAAGCTGATTATCGGTGCTTCAGTGGTTCATTGTTGTCCATCCTGTATCTAACGTGTATGGAGCTTACAGATAAAATAAGCTTTCAAAAAAAAAGAATAAAATTGTATAGCTACTAGTGATGTGTTGATCTGTTATTATAACATTCTGTAACATTCCGCAAAGGATCATTATTGTTCATGCCAACCTGCCACATGCCAACGAAATGAATTTGAGGCTGCTATCCACAGCTCGGTGATTTAATCCCACTCGATGGTTAATGCTTCACCGCTCAATCACAAGGACGAATGAACCTTTGATGATTGAACTACTAGTTCGTCCTAGCAGCGCGGTGCATCAACAACTGGCATCATTTTAACTGTCAGCTCGAATCATCCGGTGATGGAGCTTGTAAAAAACTGAAAGGCGTTTTACAATAACTTTTGGCCTGATCAAGAAATAGAGCAAAGCTGATAGAACCTACGCGCAGGCTTTTACACTGAAAACGACAAGGAATAAATAAGTGATCTCACCGAACCTTTCAGTTTGAGTACCAAATAGCAAGTGTTAATTCATTTCTACAATTAGAGTTTTTATACTATGGGCTAAACTTTCTAACGTGGGAAGAATAATTTCCCACATTTTCACGGATTTGTCCATATTGATAAAATTCTTCCTTTTGACGCGCCTTCGCTATCTCCCAAGGAGGTGTCTCGAATCTTCTGTTTAATGTCAAGTGCTATAGATGGAAATGCTATCCTTTTTTTAATTGCCATTCGTATTGGTTGCATTGATTGCGGGCGTAGGGATTTTTCTTTGGGCAGAACTGTACCTAAATCTTGAATCTTCTGTTGCATGTTTAAACAGTATCCCTGAATTGTCGAGTGGATAAGGTTTCTGCTTATTAAATTTTTTACCCGGGCCTGTATTTAAGGTTTGCATTTTAATTATCGTGAGAAACATGGATGCGAGATTTTCCTACGTTTCTCAGAGTTGGTCCTTGATTGAAGATAGTTATGCATGCACGCAGTAACCATAGTTTAAACAACTTTCCTACTATTTTCCTAATTGCTAGAACGTGCATTTCAAGAAGAACCAGATGGCCTTACTGGATGCGTGGCATATTCCTAGACGTATGGTGTTTATCGCGCCGATGCCAATATGTTTCTCAGGGCTAACAGTTGAAAATGGTCACACGCATTTTGAGCGGTTTGCACATTTTAAATTTGAAAATACTGTCCGTTAAGTTTGAAAAATATGATCGTCGTGAGAATCGCTTGCAAAGAGGAATTTAACTAAATAAAATGCATAAAGTAAAGGAGTCGCGTTTGCAACAGAGCTTTTAAGTGACACGAAATTCCAATTCACACATTTGCAGTAGAATTGCCTCAAAGAACGTGTTTACAGTTAAACTGTGAGGATAACAGAATCCTTAATGCATTTCCAAAACAATGTTTGACAGCAGTTTTATATAACTGATACAATTAGTTGAACTTTGCCAAAATCTTTGCCGTGTAAAAGTATAAAAAAAATCAAACCATTGACACGCTCACAAAATACCATCTTGCTACCTCAACAGATCTCCTGGACACCCCGTTGTTGTGGACGAAATTAAGCTGAAAATTATATGCCCACTGTCATGTCGAGCGTAATTTTATTTGATGCCTTGGTACGATGGAATAGAACCAGACTCTTCACAACGTTTGTTAGTGCTTCTTTCAACTTTGTTGAAGTTTTGTATTGTCAGTTTGACATAATGGATGACGGTTGCGGTAACGATGAATCCTTTCCCGCGGCGAGGCTGAAGCTTGTATCACCAAATCGACTGCTGGACACAACGTTCGCCTTTTTTTATTTATTCATATTTTATGTTTTTGTTATGCATGTTTTGTTTGCAAGGCCATTGTAATTGTAATTATAATTCTTGGAGAAGCTTATATAGGTCCACTTCTAGGAAGGTGCACAGGCTGTGGCTTTTCCAGTTATTTTCAAACAAAAATATAAAAATTTCATATTTCAGGCAAAATAAAAACATGTTAACCCAGTTAAGTGCATGACTTCACTGTTGGTTATTCGATTTATAGCAGGTTATTTACAGGTAAAAAATTAAGTGCTGGCAATAAATTATGAAAACAAGGAAGGTTTACCGGCTTGAATAGTTTTGTACAGTTACCAATTTTTTATTGAACATATCGATGCCTTAAACAACTGTATAATTCTGTAAAAAAAAGAGTGATTAGCTACCGAACAATATATTCATCTAATGAAATGCGTATGAATGAATTTGTTATTTGAAGGACTTATAAAACCCCAAAGGCAGCAAACATTTACTGTCTCATTTTGAAATCTCTGCCTGAGATGAAGATGGTTTGATGCACAAGTGTGTGTGTGTGTGTGTTTACGTATAATCCGTTTTTCATCTTCTCTAGTTTCAACAACGTCCATGTGATTTCTCTATTTTCAATTATCGGGTGTCTCCTGCTGCCGGTGCACGGCTTCGCTTGACAGCCACGAAGAAACCTCAAAAGCTCTTATAATTGAGATGATTAGAGAAGATTGTGTGGTTTGTTATTGCCGATTGTTTGATGTTCGCAACAGTACATTAGAGTAGTACGTACGCTTCATTTAAAGCCCTTTACGTTGGATCACACTAGGCAGCGGCACTGTGGCGAGGTTTTCCATCCAGCTTCGATGAGGTTTAAGAAAGCCGATGTCTCATCTACTTGATGCATGAAAATTGGTTCCAATCACAGGTGCACACGCGTGTATCTTGCGTGTACATACATAGACAAATAAGGCTTGGCTCTGGTACTCCTTTCCTGCTACTTTCCTTCGAATCACTCGCAGCAAGAACAACGATATACCGTTGTGGGGCATCGGTCGAACAAGCTGTTCCACAGGAAATGTTCGACGGTATGCGATTCGCACTGCAGCGAATGCACGTGAAATCTGGCAAGTCACTTACTGAAATCACTTGACCAACGAGCTGTTACGTTCAAGTGGAATGCGTCGTTTTGTTCTCTCCCATTCTGTGTGAGTATTAGACTTGCATGACTTGCGAGTGAGCGTGATAGTGTTTTTTTTTTTTTTACTTTATTCCAGTCCATCTTATCGACATCGAAGTTGAGCCCAGATCTCACCTCCATGGGGAGCGATTTCTTGCATATTTATCTTGTTCCATTATCCACGTCCTTACTTTTCACGTGTAATGCTTTTTGATTTTGTTGTTGCTTTGCAAAACGCAAACCAATCATTCAACGGGTTAGTACTTTGATGGGAAAGAAGCGGTTTCTTACTAATGGTACGTTACCATTTGTTCTTGTAGTGAGTCTTATTGCCCTCTTTCTCGTCCTCCCCTATCTCGGCCGTATTGTTCATCAAAGCTTCATGGAAGAGTATGACAGTCCAGTCCAGATAAAACGGGTAGCTACTAATATTTAATCCTCTTCGGCAAAGTAAAACGTGTCCCTAGGAAAATGACATGAACAGTGATCAAAATCCATGCCAAGAAATATGCAAAATTTTCAAATAGAAAAAAATGGTACAGCAAGCTTGCAAATGAATAAAGATTTTCATCAACTAATTGGAGAGAGTTTTTCTATTCGATTTGAAATATAATTTATTTATTTATTTAACAAAGTTATCTAGCTATGCTGGCCTCCATAACTTAATACGAGATTCCTAACTAATATAAACACTGAACTCATGAGCAAATAAATAAAAGCTGACCACAAAAATAAATTGATAAAATAATAAGAATTTCACTCGTCAGTAAAGGCTTCGCAAAGTTTGTTTTAGTACATTTATGCTTACTCTAGGATCGACAATGCTGTTAACAGAGCTATACGAGTTAATCATTCTCAAAAGTGGATCATTAGAACCAAATACCGTAGACATAAAATTAGTTTTAAATAAGGGACGTTGCCTTAGATTCCTACTAGGTGCCTGAAAATTAATTTGTTCTAGAATAAACGGGGCGTCAATGTAACCGCTGATAAGCTTATGTATACAAGTACACTGTACCGTCATTCGTCTATGTTGTAGTGAGACTAGTCCGAATACCTGACACTTAGCACGATACGAAGGGTACACAGATTCTCGAGACCATGGTAAACGGTAGTAAAGAGCGCGCTGTATCCTTTTGAGTGAAATCAAATATTTTGTGATTTATTCGTTGTTGTATCCCGTGCTTTATTCAGCTGAACATATAGCACTTGCGATATTGTTGGCATATGAGATTTTGTTTTGCACTTTTTTTCTAAACATTGTTCAACAGGAGAAATTTAAACATCGGGCTTATTTTCTAATGTGTAACAGGTACGATAAGTGAATTGATGTGAGAATTTAAGGCAAAGTAAAATAATTATATCATACAAAAACGATATATTTTTTATGAAGCACAACACTTATGCAACTAGTACTTATTAGCATTGACGCTTGAAGTTACGATCTTAAAGGAAACACCGATCTGTTTTGGCTTAATAGAGGAATGTTTTGGCATGTTTGCCACCATAAATCGCTCAAATAAGTACTAAGCCGTATTGCTTATCTCCACATCTTCGCATTGCATAAAATAAAATAAAATGCTAACAACCGGAAATAAAAGACAGAATTTATGACTTTATTTTAAATGATTTGTACAGCATGTCCAATTCATGATGTTACATCGCTTGCAAAAGCACAACAATTGGCGTGCACAAGCATCACGACAAATAGATCGATATGTACCAGTCAACAGCTCGGGAGCCAGAAGATGCTTTGGCACTGCAAATTTGCGCCCTTGAAATTGCAATCAGTGCCAAAACTCGCACTGCTCCTTTCTATGGTACAACCAAAACGGACACAAAGCCACTTTTGTCATTAACAGTTGCTTTTCTGGTTCCCATTGTCCCATCGATGGGCAGGCTTCGAAATAAGTCGTTGGGAATGTAGAACAGCATGGCAAGCAAAATGGCAAATGGTGGTGAAGAGATGATTTTTCATTGTTGAAAAGTTTCACAGATTTTATTTTTTTCATTGCCGATACATTGGCATAACATTCCAGTTTTGCCTTTTGCATTCTGGGTGCAGCGGGTAAGTGTGATTGTTCGTGGAATTTGAGTCTTTTTTTATTTCTAACTTCCCGTGTTGGTTTTGTGTAGGGCCAAACGAATGAATGTAAACTGATTTTAAGCTATTTGGTTGCTGGCTCTCCCCTGAGTAGAAGTTGTCTATGTGCATCGTTGCGGGCGTTGCGCTGGTGTTGGATGGTAAGAGATCTTGCAGTGCTCACAGCGTTTTTGTGCCATCAGTACAATGGCTGTAATCTAGGATGTGGAAGTAAAATGGCTGACGAGAGGATTTTTTGCAACAAGTGCAAGTTTGCATAGGCATTTTGTGTTTCCACAATTTGCGAAAGAAAGAGTTTTACATAGAGAAATGGATGAAGTTGAAGTAGAGAACTCATAATACATTCGTATGAATTTTAAACAAATCAGTTAAAAATAAATGCTTTCTTTTTTATTTATGAATATTAAACAAATCGGTAAAATCATCAATGATTTGTTTTTTTTTTATTTGAAAACTTCTTTGTTTGTTTAAATTCTTTGCTACAAATTGTCAAATTAAAGCTTAACAATCAGCATTACGTGTCTTTTCCTTTTTGAACCTTCCATCATGTTATGTTTTTTTCTTTCTTGGCATTACCTTTCTTTCTTGGCATTACCTTACAGGACAACCTTTCACAAATTTCCAAGCCCTTCCCTTTGGCTAGTCACATTTTGCTCGTTGTGAACGTGTTAGCATTAGTGCGAAGCGTGACAATGATGGTGTCATTTATTTTAATTGTCATACCTCGCTTCTGGATTCAAATCTACATTCGCTGTGCATGGGCGATATCATCGTCCTCACTGCCAGTGTGAAATGTGTACTACGAGGATAGGGTCAATATTAAACGAGACCACAATTAAGCTCATTTTTGGGAAATTTAAAGCAATGAAACGAAACGAAAGCAACATCATCCTGTGTGGGACACATTTTTGCGCCAATGGTCGGGCTAATGTTAAACTCTTTCAGTAGCAAAACTTTGCCGTACATAATGTGTTTAATGGACAGTATGTTCTATTTAATAAACGATTTCATGGATTAAAAGGCTGTGATGACTATCCAGAAGCCTGTGACCTGGAACTAGAGTTGTAGTAAAGAAGTATGTACGGTGGTGTGTTGTTTTAAAAGTGTTTAAAAAAGCTCCTCAAGGAGATTGGACATGTGTAAGATGTGGACTGTTTACAAAGGATATAATGTGATAGGATTGCTAAGAAATTCAATTATCATTGTTTGTATTGTGCATGTTTCCACTATTTAGCGTTCCTTTTGGGAAAATCCACCTTTAAAAATCAAATGAAAAAATGGATGAATTGTACCTTTTCGTACTTCCTTTGTCAATACTCGTTGTGTTTCATTATTGAATAGATCGAAACGATGAATGGGTTCTTTTCTTTTGCTGTTTAATGCGCTGACGACAGGGACCTATTGATCGACCAGTGAAGTCATGAAATACACTACATCACCACCCTCATCGGGTGCGTAGACGATTTCTTCAGTGTGGCTTGACAGATCAGCTAAGCAATAAATAATAGCTGTTGAAAATGGGTACCAGATGGATTCTGCAAAGATGGTAGGTCTGAGGCATACTTCCGTGTAAATTAATTATCGTACAGCTGGACCGGAAATGGATGAAGAAAAGCTAACAAGTCTTAGCCGGGAAAGCTTTTATGCTTTGTCCATCTTTCTGACCAGTTGTAAGTTTTCATTGATCATCATCGCTCAGCCCGGTTGGGGGTCGGACACAGGAATGAATCGGTGTACCGACAAACAGGATTGTGGTTCTTTAGAAGCAGTATGCATTCGAGCACTACATGTAAGGATATAAATTTAGTCCAATACCAGAATGTAGCAGCACCGAATTGGAAACATTTATATTGATTCACCGAAAGCACACAAACGTAGATTTTTCTATGCATTAGACCAATAAATTTTCCTCTGACAAAGGATAATTTGCAATTGATTTCACCCTCTCTGCATCTTTGCTACCACTCAGTCTACCCAACGGAGTCATGAATTCTCCATCACTGTCAATGGAAATTCGTGAAGGCTCCGGGATTAAAAAAAAACTTGAATTATTTAAAGCCCGGACCCATCCGCCGTTGCAACGTGAACGATGCAACCTAAAATAAGCTTGATGTTGAAGGTATATAAAGGGAAAGCGATAATATTTTTTCCTTTTTCTTTGTTCATTATTATCGATAGGGAAACATTTGCAAATATTTGCGAAACCGCTTCGGTATGCGTCAAACCCTTAAAACAGTAATCGATGTTGTTTTGGCCCGAAGTGAAAACATGTCAAAATAGCTTTACCTTTCTTGGGAAAGTAGAGCCGAGTAAGTGGAAAGATCGCCGCACAACATTTAGATCTTTACAGTAGTTCGCTTGATTGGTTGGTTTTGATATTTTGATATTCCGTTATTACCCCTATTTGGTCACCACCATCCTTAGCCATGGCCATGTTTACATCCAGCCGTTTTGGCATAGAAGGACAGGTTAATAAAACACCCGAGGGTAGACAGGTCAGATGATATAGGTAAGTTATCGATAAGTCGTCCGACTACTATACAACACCTGCCTCAAGGAATGCTAAGTTTGATAAATAAAATGATTTATGAGCGAACATAAGCTAAGATAGACCAGGGGCCCCATCACCCTCTCTTTCAACAGTAAGCCTTCCTCGAAAAAGTGCCCAAATATCTTTCTCGTACAGTTTCCAACCATACTACAATCGAATTGACAGGACTGAAAATGGTGGAAAAATAAAGGAATTTATAAGATGCAAAATCCCTTGAAGATAAAGTTTCACATCAATCCTTTTCTTCCGTTACGTTGGGGGATAATAGGCAAAACATTCAAAAATAAATAAAATTGATTTTATCATCATCATGAACGGCGACAGGTTGAGGATTTCGAACTTTTAGTGACTGGTGGTCACTGCAATGGTTGGTGCGGTATCGTAAAAATTAAACTTGAACTGCTTTTTAACAAAAAAAACTTTAAAAGAACCACTGTTTGTTTGTTTAATAAAAAAAACCCTACTGGCACTTTGCCCAGAGAGCAAGTGTTCAGCATTATCGTTAAAGAATGTCCGTTCAAACGTTATGCACTGTTTTTAAGTGAAAAAGATGTGACGATGAAAAATGTATTTTTCTCTGCAATGTGCTTTAACGCTTCAACATGTTTCGCCTTCGGCAGCGTTGAAAATGATGAAGTTTCCTAAAAAAAGCTAGACGGTAGTGTCTTAAACCTTGGAGAGACAGTTGTGTTATAATTGATTTGCACCTGTGCGTATTAACAATTGGAGAGAGAAGCCGTCAAGCAGGAAGGAGCTTTATTGAAACAGCACGACGGAAATTAAAATTTCAATGAATATAAATTATGAGAAAAATTATCTCGTTAAAAAAGTTGCCACCAGCACCAGTTGGGCTGACAAGTTATCCTATAATTTGTTTGTTAAATATGCTGGCTTCATAATTTCAAGCTTGTTCTGCTTTTAAAATGTATCAAAAGAAACAACATGTATTAAATTTTGGTAATATCCTGAAAAATTTAAACGATGGAGTTTAAAGATTGTGGGAATGATATTCCAAATCCTAAGCAAATACCCTTTATTTTCAAAATGTTGTGAAAAAATGGTATAAAATGCAAAAAAAAAAACTTTTTGGCGCTGTTTTCATGTATTGCAATGATTTTTTTTATGTTTCTGCACTGATTATAAGAAAAAAAGATAAATTTCCATCATTCACAAAAGGCTTCGGGCAATTCAGGGTTAGGATAGGAGCACAATATTCTTTGTTTAGATTGACCTTACATTTTTTTTTTGTTGATTGAATTTTTACTTTACTTTTTTTCATCAGTTTGTTTGCATTGAAAGCAACTGAAATAAATATTCCCATAATTACTTTCAGCCGTGTGTGTTTTACAATTTACTATAAAAAATCTATATTGATTTTCTAAGTCTCCTGTTCTTTTATTAGTTTACCCAGCATCCATAGCGAGTTAACGAAGGTTTGAAGAATTCACGGAAAGTTATTTGCGTGGAATTTATTATAAATTTGTTTATGAATAATATAAATTTGTGTCTTGGCTAATGTTAAAACTAGATTTTTGTGCGACAATCAATTATTAAAGCACAACCATTGCATGTCGCATCAATTGCAACCAGTTTAAAGCTTATTTTGTACACAAAACAAAATAAATAAATAAACTTTATCACTTTCAATCTTTTAAAAATGTGTTAAGGAAAAAATGCATTGTTAGGACTGACTTAGCTTTTCAGATTTTCAGCTCATAACACGATTACAATGAATAAAAAATAAATGAACTTGCGGACAGTCCAGACTTAAACAATCACCCAAACCTTCGAATCGAATTACGTACTAAAATGGATAAATAAATTTACACGAAACTATTTCACTCACCATCAAAACAAGAAGTATGGGCGTTGCCTGTCCCGTATTAATTAATTGTTATTAAATTTTAACTCCTTGAAAGTACACCGAGATTCCATACATCAACCAATAATAAAGTAAAATGCGCAGCAATGATATTACCTTTTCATTTGAGTTTCTTCACCGTTCAGTTCAGGTTGATTGAGTTTGTCACTGCGATCGACATCGTAAATGTTCGACATTTAATGCAATTTTTAGTTTTAACCCGCAACGTGCTCAATTTCAGTAATGTTTATCATAGTTTTTTCCACGTTTGTGTGGAAACTCTTTTTATGCACGGATGAGCGATGTTGCTAATGCATTTGGTAGGGTCAACTGCATATGCTTGATGCTCTCATATACTCATAGCCAAAACAAGCGAACAAAAAAGAACTGATTTAATCAAATTAAATTGAATGAAAGCAAAGCATATAAAGAGGATTACTATTAAAAATGGTGGTGGGATGGAGCCAAATGTAAAATATTATAGCCATGCGATTGAACATACACACACAAACCTACGGATCTGATTGGATGGTAGATTCTTTTAATCTGAGCCGAGTACTGCTGCCTGAATAGGTTGATAAACTGCAATACGTTGGGTATGAAATTACAAATTTGATTGACTGCAGCACATCATCCCGGAGTCCCAAGGACAACCCACCGCCACTCTGATTGAGATGACTTTGATTTTCAATCGTGTTAATTTATGGAAGAGTGGAACGCGAAAAGGTCAGTTATTGTCCATTTCCTTGATTAAACAGTCGAATGCTTAATTTGATAGGATTTCTATTTATATTTTTTATTCGTTATGTCCCACTGTCGTGTATAGAACAGTAAACATAGATGGACAGAATAAACGAACTTTTAATTATATACACGCTATAAATGTCCCCGTCAATGAGGGGTCCCGGAATTTTTAGCAAAGAGAGCCCCGTGGGTGATGGACGTTGGGGCCCCGCGCTAGACGAACCTCTTCTCCCACCCCACCCCACCCCCCACCGGCGACAGCAACAAAATTTAAGTTGTAATGTTACATAATCAAAGACGGATGCCGAGTACCCCCCGGTAATCATGTACAAAAAAGGCCTCAACAATTCTTACTGCTTAGGGCCCCCGACACTGTAAACCCGCTACTGTTTATAGACATAAACTCATGTGAATGCAAAAATTCGTGGTGATAAAAATCGTGCCGGAACTTCCTTCTGAAGCCATCCACCCACTGGACGTGTCGGATTTCTGCCTTCCATCTTCCGAAAATAAATAATTATATTTCTGAGCATTTAAACATCACATTCTCTGATTTTAATATACAAGAGATTCCCTCTGGATGGTTGTATACATTGCTTGATTTATTTCATTAATTTTCGTAAGCTGAACCTTGAGGGAGTCGTACCTAAATCATATGAGAAATGCTACCAACTAGCGTGTATCATTAACTCATTGCAACCCTTTGCATCTAGAGCATTTTTGCAAGAGTATAATTCGTACATATATACGATAGAGAACTTATGTTCGAGCATGGAATTTGAAGAAGAATGATGAACCACGAGTTTGCTGAGTTGTACGACGAACCGAGCATCCTGACGGTGGCGAAGGCTGTCAGGATACGATGGCTGGGGCATGTTATGAGGATTCCGGACTCATGCCCCACCAAGAAGGGGTTCGACAGCGATCTCCAGATCGGCATAAGGCACAGGGGAGCACAGCGATACAATCGGGAGTCTACATTGATGGGAGGATATTCTGATATCTGACATTGATTTGACCAAGGATATTCTGTTAGCCATAGATTTATCCACTTCTGATAACCATTTGTTGAAAGGGAGTTTTGAAAATGTCGATTTGTCAAAAAAAAAAGTCAAACGATTTGTGCGATTACCGGTTTAGTCAGACATGGTTTGTCCGTTGCTTACGCTTCAAGTTGGTAAAATTCTTGCACCATTTGGAAAACAAATGTGTACATTTTTGATGGGTTTGTTTGCAAGTAAACTTATCAAAATATGATTGTTTTTTTTTTTTCTTCATATTTCACAATGTGCCATTTAGTGTTTGGAGTGGATGAGAAAAACAATCTAGCTAACGAATGATTATGATACAAAGTTGCTTTTTTCTGTATTTGCAGAGATCTTGGCTTCAAAAGTCTGTTGGAATCAAATAATGTAAATAATCTTGCACACTAATGTAATACATTTGATTGAAAAGATTGAATGTTGATTTTTGATTTAACGATCGTTTTAATGTTACGTAACTAATATAAAAACAAATAACTAACAGCCGTGTGAACAACCCCTGCCTTCGCCAACTTATTGCACAATTTTAAGAACATAATGCGGTCTTATCGTCAATTTCCCTCCTTTAGTAATGCTTGACTCAAATTAATTGGATTATTTACGCTGCAAACAATTTTAAGTTCATGTTTGATTTGCTTTAGAAAGCTGCAAATATATTATTCCTCCATAAACTTGATCACAGGATGTACAGTCGCGGAAGTTATATGCTATTTTCCAATAAGGTTCAACAGAAAGCAGAAACTGTTTCTAGCAATATGAAGCAAATCAAAACCAAGCACGCCGTTGCTTGCTGGTGATTGCTAATTTTTTAACAGTCGGTCCCAAACTCGAAAAGGATCGTTATGCTCCTAACGTTCCTAATTGAACGAATGAAAAATAACATCAACGGATCGATTTAATCTGAAATGATTTGGTCCACTGACTGTTGAGTCATTAGCAACACCACTTTAACTATTGTCGATTTCGTTTCCGGCTTCTATAGGTTATTGCCATTTGATTAAATAGTATAATGTGCGAGACTCTCGAAAGTTGCCTTTGCTCTGCATTTTTTATCAGTGGTGGTTCTTACGATTCATTTCATGGAATAAATTCCGTCCCGTGGGTGCAGCGGGTGCGCTAGATCGGAGTCGGAATCAAATCCAACCCGCAGGTCCAATGAGTTTAGGTCGACCCGAATGCTCAGGTAGGTTCGGATCGACCCGCCCATCACCATTTTATATAAATAATGGCGTTTGCCAAGATGCTCGGAACGATGAGAAATGAATCTATGGGAGAAACATTGTGCTTATTCTCATTTATTTCTATCAAAATCTTTTATCCAATCATACCAGATAGATTGATGTCATCGTAACTAGCTAAAGTGACATTTAATATCACCATCATGGAAAGTACCGTAGACTTTCAATTGGGTGATAAATTGATTGATACTGTTTGACATGGTTTTGTAACAAATATAAAACGGCATTTATATCTATGTAGAGCATGAAAATATATAATTGATTTTAAGAAGCATCATAACTTCTCGCACGAAATTCCTCTTTTATTATTTGAACTATTACTTTGATCCGGTGTAAGTGAGCACCTCAAATATTTTTTCTAGAAATTTACCAAGTTTTTTCTTTTCTTTTTTAGCTTGAATAAATATTTTTTAAATGTAAAATTGCATCTTCAACATGCCTTTGGACGTGATTCCATGAAGGCACTAGCTCATACATAAAACATGGACCCATTTTGGTTTATATACGCACACAGCACACAATGTGCATTCACTTTGTAGGCAAGCTACCCGTGTTTTGATTTTTGATTTTCGTTACCATTTCGACTTGCGAGAAAAGCAACGGTGCTTGAACTGTTTGAGTCAAGTTTGCTTGGAAAAAGGGTGGTACTTTTTTGTTTCGGTACATGTTTGCATATGTTTGATATACTGCATGGTTGGAATCAGCGTATGGATGGTCAAAAATGACCCGTTTGCCAGTGCTGCAGCCGTTTTTACGATGGCGTTCGATGGTCGAAAACGTATACAAATATACAAATGTAGCTTGGTATTAAATGCGCTACACGTCTTGTAGCAGAACATGGCCTAGCAAACGTTAAAAATGAGAAATTATTACGAGCGTGTCTTTCGTGCCGGGGAGTATTGTCGCGTTATGCGTTTGCAGAAAAATTTAAACAGGAAAAATGGCTCGTTGGTTTCAGCATTTCACCTACACGGTAGCTATCAGCTGAAAGTTTATGTATAAGAAATCATTATTTATGGTATGCGGCAATAATTCTTTCAGATAGTAGGCTTCTTTTATTACACACAATGGGAGGTATCGTTTTGGGAGTTTAATATATTAAAGAAACGGAGCAGTGTTATGAAGGCACGTCTAGGCACGTTTTCATCCAGTTGATTATTTTTAGCTTTTTTTTTCAATAAACTTGGTAATAAATCAGAGCACAATTTCATTTTTATGTTTTCGTGTGCTCACTATCAGAAGGCTGTAAGCATATCAGAAAATGAAACCATAGCTATAAAAGTGTCGTTATGGATGCTATATTTTGTCTTCCCTTTATCTCTCCCTCTTTTTTTTATTTCTGCTGTCTGTACCTAGTATCCTGTTTAAGTCACTTTCTCTCTTTCACAACAAATCTACACTGAGTAATATTTCCCCATTCTTTATCGTCTTTTGTCGTGGTTTCGATACGGCAACAAAGTTAGGAATCTGAACCCGAAAAGCTCAAGCTGGAAAGCGATAAGCCTCTTTCATCAAACTGCATATTCCCAGCCAATCATCTGAAAAATTCATTTTTATTTCCCCTTAATACCTGTTGCAATTTTGTGTTGGGACAAACGATCGGTCTGTTCGGTATACGGAACTCTAGCCATTCAAACAGTCTTGTTAGCAGTCGTTGACAGTAAACAGCAATACATGATTGTTGTCGGTTTTTTGGCGTGTGGTGTCATTTCAATTTTCATTTTATATTTTTAGTGAATCACAAAGCCGGAGAGAGACTAAGATCTCTTTATTTCCTAATTGAACAGATCGGGAGGGAATAAACGAATACAGATGAAGGAAAATTTAACAAGAAATGTAATATAAATCACAATTGTGCTGTATCTTAGATCAATCCAAAAATAAACTGCATTTAGTAAAGTACAATACGTTACCATTTGTGCTTTCCGCCTTCGGTAAATTCAAACCTGTAACCGTGAGGCCATACGAGGTGAAATATACAGGGAAATGAAATATTTGAAAGGCAAAATTTTTGACAGGTAAAGCTAAAGGGTTGGTGGAGATACAACACCCGCTTTCGAAAATCTCTTAAAAAGAGTATCTTCTTATGCGGAACATTTACAAATGGGAAGAAATGTTGAACTATTGACTGAAAATTAAGGAAATACCTGATATTGAAGTTTTTTCATGGATTTAGTTGTGATTTTGTACACGTTATTTGTTTACACGGCACATCAGCTGGTTGCTGTGATGCCTTATCTGACAGACATTGCACCTGTCAAATAGTTCATTTCGCCGTATATTTCACTTCGTCTGGCGTAGGGGGTAAGAGTTTTCAACGAAAACAATACCTGATTTGAAATTTAAGGGTTTTACTTGATAGTATTTCCAAGTGCAAGTATTTTCGAATTTCGAAATTTAAAAGGCCTACCAAGCATTTAGATTAAAAATTATTTTTTGACCAATAAACTGCGGATACATTAAAAAAACATTTAGATTATCATGCTTTAGACTTTTCCAGTGCCACCCCAACCATCATCAAAAACTAATTTCGAAAGTCAGACCAAGATTAACCAATAGCCACCTAAAACAGACCGTTTTGTGGTCGCCCAATGTGGTATGATAACGATAAAACCCGCGCACAAATAACACGTGCGCCTGCTTCGTATCACAACTCAGCGATCCAATCAATTTCGTTGCGTTGTGTTCGTTCCTAAAATTTTACCAGGATAGTGACCTTTTCGTCGAATACCCACATCTTGTTCGGAATTAAATCGTTGCTAGATATGTATATACCGTAAAATGTGCAAGAAAAAGTAGAAATCATACGGAAGAGCTGGTGTTTGCACCTCAGCTATCATTTCCCACAGAAGCACAGCCCAGAGATTGCTCCGTTAATTGATAACGTCGTCATCAGGAAGGATTAGCAGCGCGGGTTGCTAATTTATGGAAAGAGGAAGCCACGTTTCACGCACCAACTGTATGCTACATCTACCACCGGTGCTGGTAACGTTCCTTGCGATGGCCTGTACAGTCATCCAGCAGAATAAAGCGAATCATCCATTTTCTGTGCTTCGTCTAGCTGCTTAACTTGACAGCGGAGCGTTATAACGCCATTCAGCCAGGAAGTTGTCGGAAACAACCGTTGGTTTTCCATGCAGGATTACTGGTTAATGAAGGAAAACGAATTGTGTCGGTGCAAAAGCGGGACTTTTTGGGGCTGATAGTGAAGGAATGCTTGTCCGGAAACGGTGGTATTAAGGCTCAATTAGTTGCTAGTTTATCATTGGATCAGCGTTCCACGTAGCACACTGGCTGGTAAATCCTGCGCTGTTATTTTGTTCGTGTAAAGCTGTTGCCGGATAAGCCCTACACAGAAATGGTTATGTTTGATTGGTTAAAGCAAAGGGATATTCTGTACTTTGTGTAAAGTAGCAAGTTGCTTGCTTAGAGTTGGGTGGAATTGATGTGCAAAACTCATAAGCCAATCAGCTTTCGGTTAAATGTCACCCTACGTGGGAAACATGCCGGACATATTCGTAATTACAAAAACAAAAACCTCGTTGCGGATGCAGCAAAAGGTACAATGAAACCAATGTTTTTATTCATTACTAAAAAAAACTGCAAGTGTGGGTTTGCTTCATTCCCAAGGCACATTGAGCACCGGCCAAAATGTCAATCAGCAAGCGACGTTAAAATATTCTTGTCAAAATAAATGAATAATTTAAAGCAACCGTCCCACAATTTTCCTAGTGCCTTTAAGACTAGAAAGAAAAAAAACCTCCCGTTAAACCTACCCGGCCCTAGATAGAAGAAGTTAGCTTCTTCTGAAGGGACAAGTGATTTTTAATGGTTCTTTGAAATGTAAGATCCTCCTAGACCGTTCTTCGCTACTTTTTGTTACGCTTCACCCACAGACTTTGTGATTCTGATGGGTCATGTTCAAAAGGGCGAAGGAGTCGATCTGGTAAGTAAAGCAGCTTGTAATGGAAAATGTCTCAGAACCTATACCAAAACCGTTCTTCGCTATCGAGTATACCGTTTCACGGCCTATTATGTCACGCCCACGGTCTCTGAAACCGCTGAACGGGAGTGGTCATATTTAGTAGTGCTTAAAAATGTTTGCTTCTAAACGGCTGTCACAATCTGGCCACGAGTAGATTGTGTTTGGTTTTTATTTTTTCGGGTGACTTGGAGATCACCACTGTTGACTGAAAAATTGAAAGTCAATTGAAATACGTGCACTTGGTGGGGGTATTTGATCTGAATTTTACCTTTTTTGGCTTTTCTCTTTTTTCACGTTGCTGCGTATTGAAAGCAGTTTCATTGCCTTTGTTTTTAACGAAAGATACCTTTTTCTGACAAAAACAATTACGAAATAGAATTCCCGGTACGCTTCCTAGAAAAATGGTGAGCAATTTGTGGATTTGTTGCCATAGCAGCAGAAGAGCGATGTTTTCGTTGCTTTTCGCTTTTGCCAAAAACGACTGTCTGAAACTGTTTCCATGAAGTAGTTAGCATTTGAAATTCTTTTTTATGAAAATTGAAGCTGTGATGAAAGCAAACTAGAACAAGAAAAAAGACACAGGTACGGCGAAAGTTGAACAAAGGAAACATTATTATGGAAATTGAAACTCACGAGAATTTCATAAAACCAGGCGTACCAAAATATAATTTTCAACTTTGCCTTCCTTACTTTCTTTTCTCCATTCAGCATACTCTCATGCACTTATGTGGGAAATATTTCAATTTTCAATAAAATTTAGTAAACTCAATAATGTTTATTGGTCGGGGGTCGAGCAAAAACTTACACCACAAAAATTGTTGCTCCATCGATAAACTGTAGCGCTCATAAATGTTTAATCCTTCGCGCATTGGGATGGGGAAATTCTTTCGCATGACTTATGGTGCATTAATAATAAATAGCGTTGAACAAGTTTTGATATCCTTCCTGTATTTCTCTTTCAGGAATAAGCTCCGGCTGAACATGGAGCCGCAACTAAGCGCTAAATCCTTTCCAAAAAAATTTCTCCTATTTCGTGTGCAGTTAATCTTGTTCACTTCGCTTCCTCGCCCTGACGAGCGGTGGTAGCAATTCCGATGACTATACTTTGCTACCGTCCATGGTGCCCAACGTCTGCCAAAGTGAGCGATGAGTTAACTCCCGTTGAATAACTTTGCTCGTGAACGACTGATAAAAGCTAAATTATCGCAAACATCATCATTCATTAGCTCAAGGCCCAAGTGCCCTCGCAGGACCAATCATGGGAAGGCAATGATCCTTTGGCGTTTGGCTGTAGTGACATGCGTTCTGCGCCATTGCACTTCGTGTTATCCACAAAGCAGAACGGAAATTTGCTGGAAAGTACATTTGTTCTCCAACGTTCGAAAGTACGATAGTGTGAAGGATGTAACAATGTGCAAAATATATACACTACTTACGATGGTCGCTCGACTGCGCCTCGTTTTGTGTCACACGCGTCTTTCCCTGCTCTCTCCTACGAGTGCAATAAATAATCGTGAATGTTTTTTGGCGTTCGACACACACTCATTTAAAGCTCGCTTGATGGCGCCAATAGTGTGCGATTAAATATGTTTCCCGTCAAACTTTTGCATCGTCTCACACCGTAAACTGGCACAGGCTGTACGCGTGCAAGCATTTTGAGGGGGGGGGGGGGGGGTTAGAATAACTCGTAGGCGGTGCAACTTTCACTTTGCTAATGTTTATTTATTTGTCCATTTCAGATCATGTGTTTACATGCTATAATTAATTCTATAATTAATCTTACCTTTATCCAGTTTCCTTTGTTTTATTTTTCGGCTGTTTTTTGTTTAAAAGTATTTGTTAGACACAAGAATTATTTATACTTAAATATTTCACAAAAGATAATTTTTATGAATTTTTAGTGAATTGCTGCTAATGATATAACTTTTTGAAGATTCTTTCAATTTAGCTTATAACTTTATTTTTATATTTTTGTGTAGCAAATTGTATGACATATTAGGTCCGATTATTAAACACAAATTGTAAAGACAAGTTGTCAAAATCGGAAGATTTGTATTATGACATCCGTTTGTGTTGTGTGTTGGAAAAATAAAATTTGACGAAAAACAAACTCACAAGCATACTGCCAAGATATGTATTATGAAACACAAACGGAAATCCAAAATTGTCAAACTGCTTTCCGTCAGCTTTTTGTCACGGAAAGGCGCCAATCACAGATTGTTTGACCACAACTGTTTTGTGGGTTTACAGGGGTTACAAGTACTTTTATTATCACCAATTAAGATAACAGGATGGTGTGTGTGCGTCGAACCGATCGCTTCGGTGTCGAGCAAAAGAGATAGCTTCGTTACCACATTGCCACTACTTATAAAGCCTAACTGAGTGCCTCTCGCGAGCACTCCCTAGCTTCGGGTTTGCTATAAACTAAAGCATGCGTTACACTACGCTAACCTTAACATGCAGATCCCATAACAACAACAATAGAGTTGTTGCTGTTGCTTTCACGACAAAATATAAGTATTTTATTTCAGAAATAATCACATTTTATCATTTTAAACAAACATATGTGTACTGCCATATTCAACTGGCGATATGCTGGAGATACTGGTAACGTGCTGCTGTTTTGGGTTAAAAAGCTGTTGTTATTTCCTTCCTCTGTTGTTATTCGATGGTAGTCGAAACTTGAAGGGCTCACGCACCCGGTTTGCGTTCAACAGCATTGGATTCCAGCAACTTCTTCAGTGAGTGACTGCTTCAACAACCAACAGCATAAGCACATGTAATTATCACATCTAATACTGCATACACTTTAAGGAATAACAAAGGCTCGGAGGGCTTGATCTCCGCCAGAATGTCAAGGAAAATTTCCGTTGACACACAAAAATGTTTCTTAAATCTGAAATTAGCTACCACCAAATGAAACATGTATAACACAGTTTGCACAAATGATCCGCATGATTAACTCGCGCTTGGTTAGAAAGCTGTAACGGGTCGAAAACACTTCAAAGCAGTCGGCGCTGTTTTGCCAGATCTACCGTTGTTTCTTCTTCACTGCTGCTATCGTCACTTACAAAGTGGGAGAAAATCATTTCGATGTTTTAAACAAGCTTTTGTTAGCTTGATAAACGATCGTGTCTCAAATAAACTTGTTTACATTTTTTAATTTTGATTTTGAACATTTTGACACATCGACAAAGGCTTTGACACAGCTTTAACGAAAGAAAAAAATTAACGAAACTTGTCTGTCACTAGAACTGTTTCAAAATCCATAACTATTTTCCGTTTGTCTTGACGCGGTTGTTTTGTGTCATTTCCGTTTGTGGTTAATAATCGGGCCTATTGTTAAAATAATTCGCTTTTACTACTTTGAATATATTAAATTGCAAACCAAAACTCAACGTTCTAAAAATATCTTCGTTTTCATTTACTTTAATTGATTGTGCATGAGCCAACAAGTAGAATTGAAAGATAATTATTTCATAAAGTTAAATTGTGTATCAAATTGCTTCATCCTGAATCTTTCCTTGAAATCCAATTCCTACGCACAACCAATTTCAGCGCGAACGTCTATGCCTGAAATAAAAGGACGCCAATCATGTCCTTAAAGAAACGATGAACCCATGCATTTCACACGAAAGCTTCCTTTTTAAGAATCACTTGAAACTGTACCCCAACTGCTGGTTTCTTTTCAACCCCAGGTTTGGGTATCGTCTATTTTCCATGCCTTTTTTTGCTGTTACTCCACGCATTTCTGGATTTCGAAGGAAATTAGATTCGCAGCAATGGAAAATCGTTATCAAAATAATTGAATTAAAACATCGTTCCCGGCATCAACACCGTTCACCGGGCCGTGAGATTTTTGACGACAACTGTTGATTTATAATTTCAATTTAGCCATTCCTGGGCGACCCAGTGGAGGCTGTCAGGAAGATGGACATTGGATGAGGGTGTCAGTCAACGAAACGGACACAGATGCTTTTATTTCACGCCAGTTGGAAGCTAATGCGAGTGATGGAACGGTTTCTTCCGCAGTGGGTTAGGTTGAATCGATAATTGAAAGATTCCATTTTCAAACGCCAGCGGCATTCCATTTGGTATTGCGTCTGTTGTTGTGTTCAGTCGTTTTAATCTTAAACTTTTGTAATAATATCAAACTCTGCATTTTAAGGATGCTTTGAAAATCGATGAACTTTGAACGATTAATCTAGCAGCGGATATCTGCTGTTCCCTTCCAAAGTGACTGCATTCAAACGAATTAGCATTTCTTTTAAAAGCACTAGCAGCGAAACGTTCTGGTATAAAGGCCGGGCTACATTGATCGTACTCTCTGGTGTAATTTTTATTTTCACTAGCGCACCTGGCTGCGGCTGACCGAAGCATTTTTCCAAACAATTTGGAGCCGCTCAAGAAAATATGTAACTTTTCCATGTTTTTAACCTAATTTGGACAAGAAAAGTTTTGTAAAAGGTAGATGCACATGTCTTATAAGCATTGCATCCATTTTCATGGCAAAAACGATGGAAAAACAACTTAAATTTGAGATCCGGCACGACCATTCCCTCGACGACCAAAAAAAGCTTCCACCAGCCGCCGCCAGATGCGCTAGTGAAAATCAAAATTACGCCAGAGAGTACGATCAATGTAGCCCGGCCTTAAGATAAATCAGTTTTCTAATTACCATTCAGTGAACTGTGCTCTTATTCTCTCACCTCTCGCGAATGTACAACAGAAACTGGAATTATGCTAACGAAGGACTATGGAAGCGTTCATTAAAACTCGGTGGAGCGATCATGGCTAAACGAACGATGGTAGAAAGGCTCCTATGGTGAATCACTGGCGTTTTCATGACTGGCTTTGTTTGTGTAAGTGTGTGCTTGTCTTTTTTTAATCAATTTCCGCTTTCTGTTAAGTGAAAACTGTGTTTCAGCTACTGCCACCGAGAAAGTGGATGTGTTTGCGTTCGTTTTAGTTTTCCTGAAAAGCATATCAACGAACCATTCGTTGACAAAGGAGTGTGTGCTTCTTAGCTTATCCTCAACACGTATCAATTTCCAGATGTTAGGTAAGAAGAAAAAAGTACATGAAAGCTGATGAATAAGGAAAGTGTGTCTTTGATAATCTTGTTTCCAGCGTTATGATGGGAATACAGGGTTTCCCACGATTTATTGGTTGGTTCCCATCAATTTTTGGTGGGTTCCCATGTTTGTTTGGTGCGTTCCCACGGTTTTTGGTCGTTTCCCAGAATTTTTTGGTGCAATTGTATTGATATCCAATCGGAAAATACCAATAAATTATGGGAATGATCCAAAAATCTATGGGATACGACCAAAAAATCGTGGGAACGCACCAAAAAATCATGGGAACTGACCAATAAATCGTGGGAAACCCTGTAAGTGGGAGATTCAATCTGTGCTTTTAAGTGATAAAAACAAACGTTATCGCAAGCACTTAACCCTTACAGCGTCGTTTACATTATGTGTTATTAAATTATGCTGCCTATAGTGCCTTGTTTCAGTGATTTTGAACGAAATCCGCTTAGCATCTTGTCTTGCAACAGTACATCCACGTACGTACCTGTCACTCAGTAACGAAATCCGTTTTTTGGAAGGTAAGTAATATAATATAATGTTTTTTTTTTAATAAATTTTCTATGTTTGCGTGTTGATAGGTCGCAACAGTGTCAACATTTGTTTGTGTTTGGTTTAGGGTCAAAGACAAATATGTCAAAAGCCTTGTAAATTCTCCAGAATAGTGAGTCGTTTATGGTATCAGAAAACCGGTCAACAGTCTGAATAGGTTACGGCTTCAATGCCTAAAGGACATTCCAGAGACCATTTGGTAAATATTGTGACAAAATGTGGCCTAAGCAAATATGACACTTTATCCCTTGCTATTGGCTAGAACAGCGGTTTTCAACCGATGGGTAATTCCCCCCAAGGGGGAAATTTTGAATTTTATGGAAGGAATTTTTTGATAAAAATTCGCTAAATATCATTTGTTACCATGCTCCCTTTCGCTCAAGAATTTTTGAGGGGAATGAAATCCTACATGCACCCTACATGGGAGAAAAAGCTGCAAAAGGTCCTCTGGGCTAGAAGGTTTGACTAACGTGTTTTGTTGATGAATGTTTTGCATTGTAATCGATGGTAGAACGTTTAACAGCGTACATATGTGCTACACAGATTTGCAATGACACGCCAATACATATTTGCTCGTGATTTCGTACCACTGGTTACGACATCAACAATTTTCGGTTGCCTCCCATTCCAAGAATTAATATTTTTGAACCCTTGTACGAGGTGTGTTTATTTGTGTGTTTTTTTTACCCTATCCTGCTGCTATCCACCGTTTGCTTTTAATTAATACTATGCAAACCTCAGCCATCAGTACGTCTCAGGAAACAAAAAAAGCTCAGCCCGGTAGCGAGATAGTATCATATGTTCCTCTTCTACCAGCAACCAGTTTAAAATGCTTTTTGCAAACGTGGCACCGGTAGTGAAAGTATCGCCGCTTGGGCCCGGCGATAACACTAACACTAATCCCATCGACACATCAGTTGTTTCGTTTCGATTGGGAGGTCAAACCTTGTGCAGGGACTTCAGGGACCAACATCCTTCTCCGGCCTTTCTGCGATGGCTTCCCATGACTCTGTCAGAGTATATAAAGCTTTCGTCCCACTCAGACATATGGCAGAATTACGCTGATCCAAATACGCTGCAAAGTCATCCATCGTCTGCTTTCAGAGGTGGTTTGAATGTCTTTGCCCGTTTTCTTCACCGAAAGACGGGCTGACCCAAAAATATGCCGTTCAGTACCATTAGTGACTATAACGTTTAATCTACTCAGCTGAGCTGAGATTTTGCCAAAGACAAGCAAGTCATTTCCCTTGATTCCGACATGTCATCGTCCGGACCGGCACTAGTTGGTAAGAGTGCGCGTGTTTGGTGCTTGGCTAATTTGAATCCTCGATTTGAGCCCATGCTTGACCATAAAAGCCACCAGGATGTTCATTTGCTCGAAGCGGAAGTTACGGCGAAGCAGCCGGTTGATTGTAACCGAAACAGGAAGTGGTACAAGTGGTACAAGAGTTGGTAAGACGACTGCAATGACTTCAGAATTGCACAACTTTTGATGGCAATATTTTGTAGCGTAAACGGAGGTGACGCGTGTGCGAGGGAATGTACATGAGACTGGTTACTGCTAGGGTTGGTGATATGCTAAGCAGGCTTCCTTTTTATGATAATGACTCATGGTTGTTCTCCCAAAACATCGATATAACGCTTTGGTGATGTTCCGAAGTATGCAGTTTTTAGTCCCGGCGTAATGAAAATTGAAATGAAATTTTTAGTACCCAATCAAGGGTGGGAAAGTAGCAACGTATGAGCAGCGGATTGGAATTTGTTAAGTATGTATCTCTAGAAAGTACCTTTGTACCTTTGTAGTATGTACATATTTTGGAAGATTCTAAATATCTGGTACTCACTCGTCTATCCAAATGCCTTTCCGTTTTGCTTTGAACCGTTGTCCCAACCATTCCAAAAACATCAATACTCGACATTACGGTTCTTAACGGTTAATGGATTTGTAGCTTACGAGCAGAGTACGAATGAGGATATTTGCGCAGTACTTGATCTGTGTATACACTGAGATGGTGTACATATAGCACAACACAATTCACATAAAATCGTTTCAGGCAGGTTGGCTGATCAAATGAAATATAACGGTGGCAGTAAAGACGACGGAATGTAGCAAACTAATTATGAGATAAAGTTGCAGGAGAGCATTCATCAGTGCAAGACACGAATTCCAGGAAGGTTATGTACGATGAGAGGGCTATCCCCAAAAAGTCAAATGACAGCTAGATAACGAGGGCATGATAGCAGGCGATGAGCGCCACAATTTTACCGCGAGCGTGACCGTGAACAGAAACAAAGCTGAACTGAATACACAGATTTCAGATAATACCTACATCGCTCGTTTCCTTATTTTTACAGTTATTACATTCAATTTAACTAAAATATGCGTCCATCTTACGAATGCAAGGAGAAGTTTGCTGTACGTACCGTGAGGTTTATTCTCCCGGAATCAAGCACCAACGTACTAGGTTTCCAGCAATTCAAAAATCTAACAGAAACTGGTAACGCTACCCCTTACAAGACGCGGCACAGTATGTACTACAGCTAAAACTACAGCCAAGTTTACCATCATCGGACTTTGGCGTTGTATCGATGTAATCCTTTTTACTAAACCTGATACTTTATACTTTAGTTGTTACTTTTCCCCAGCTTCACTTCCTAATGTAAGCTTCTTCACGGAATTGAAGAGTGCTTTGAAAAGGTGAATATTTGCAGAGAGGAGCTTAAGAAAATGCTCTGCAGCTGTACTGCAGCAACATTTCGATATTACATCGCTCAGGGATGTTGCTAGAACCAAATTAGGTGAGGATTGTGAGGGGAGGGGGGGGATGTATTTTTCGTTTAGCTCGAATGCCTGGAACAATTTAAATCATGCCTCTGTTGGACTGTATTGAGAACGCGACTATTTAAATTTATATTGCATTTAAAATCAAGGAAAGGAGTACCTTTAGGCACATGACAATGTAGGGATATATTCGAAATATGCACCAGAACATTTCAGTGTTAGGTACAGATCTGCTCTAAACAAAACCCCTATACCCGTAATCGATGCGACCAATTCTTCCTTAGCAATACAAAGAAAGAAGGCAGAGAAAGGCAATAAAAAGAAGATTGTATTTCCATTAAACAGAACACTTGAAACACCTCTTACAGTGAGAGTGTAGGCGCGTCAAAAGGTAAAGTGTTAACGCTAGGGATAAATGCGTGAAAAGGTGGGAAACTATTACTCCTACGTTAGAACGTTAAGCCATAAGCATATATACTCTAATTGTAGATACGAGTGTTTATGCCATTTAGACCTCAAAACGATCACGTGTGACAGCGACGGAAACTTGTTCTTCCTCATTTTTTAAAACGTAGAACTGCCAGCGCGTTGACATAGGTCTCGTTTAGTCGTCTGATCGAGATTAAAAGGTCCTGTAAACATCTCGAAGTTTTACAGACTGCTACATAGTTAATAAACCCAGCTGTGTGTGCTTCACTTCGAACCAAATATGCTTTGTACGTTCTTTCGCTCCCCAAGAATGTTTACATTAGCTTCCGTCCTATGCAAAGCGCTGCAGAATGGACGGTGTATTAACGACCAAAGCGGTGTGTATACGCGCGTAGAATATTTGAGCCGGCTTGTTGCGTTCGACTGTAAAAACTTTTGGTAACACAGGAATGTGTTGTGTGTTGAAATGATTCCAATGTCAAATTTTTAAAATTTTCTGGTGTCACAGCTAAATTTAAAAATTTTTAAATCGCCACAACAATCTCTTCAACATGACATGACATGGCTGATGACAGCTCAGTGCATCTTTTTGTAGAAGCTCATAAGCGGTTCAATTGACGTGTCATCAATTCTTGAAATTATTCCCTTTATGACTCTAAGCTAAAACTTATGTCTGAGAGCATTATTTAGTACCGTATTTAGGCAACCAGAAATTATTTCCAAAGATCCATTAAACTTAATGATAAATACTTACACTTCTTTAATGAACATGACAATCAGAAGTTTTATGCTATGTATTTTTTTTCTTTATAGATTACTTTTTTTATATTAATACTAGTTAAGGCCCGGTAAAACCTACCGGGTACACGCGAGTTGCGAGGTGCTCACAAACTCGGATTAGCCTGTAAACTCTGGAAGTATGAGATGTAGCAATACAACTCATGTGCTTACAGTGAACAGACGATTTATACATCAATTTACCTTTTGTTTTGGAACCACAATCCTTTGCTTTTACGACTCAATGATTTGTATTTTAAAGAATGTGATGTTGTACTTACTTCGAATTATTTGTCATAAGGATTCGTTTTCTGCTTTTAGAGATTAGTAATATATCCTTATTACATTTTGAAAATCATATACTATATAGTATGTTTTTATTGCAATATTCATAGACTGCTCAAAAAAAAAATTAGAAGTAAGACCTCTAGTTCGACAATGATTTCATTACAGTCAGTCGAACTATGTGCGTCTAACAGTTGAATTACGATGAAGCGTCAACAACTTCCTTGTAGACGATGTTTTTGTGGATACTCCTTGGTCATCTTGTTTTTCAGGATTGCCAATCAGTATGCTCATATTTTCCCTAGACGTGACGCGCGATAATGCAACGTATAGTTGACCATGAGCAAACACATTCTTTGGTAGATACAAACTCACATGATTGAACGATTGTCCTTGTGACTTGTTTATCGTCATCGCGAAGCAAGTTTGGATAGGAAATTGCCTTCGACGGATCTGGAATAGTGCGCCTTTGTCGTTACTATCGCAATAGATTCTTGGAAGCAGCACGTCGTCACCACGACGCTTGCCTGTAAGAATACGGGCATGAATGCAATTCGCCTTCATTTCGATGATCTGCAACCGTGTGCCATTGCACAATCCCATCGCGGTATTGAGGTTGCGCAGCAGCAAAACTGGGACGTATCTCTTTAATCGCAGACGGTGTACAGGTATGCCGCTCAAGTTAATTGAGTTAAGGTACTCTGGCGGCAGTTGAAGATGTTCCTGCTCCTCTGGATTCACAAGTGAGTCAACTGAACGGTACTCCATGAGCCTCTCGGGTAGTCGGTCCAATACAACATTATTAATGGTAGTAACATCAGCGTTCAACGGCGATAGTATGGATCGATCCGAGAAGAATTTTGGGTCCCGGTAGAAGCGATGGAGTTCTGGATACACTTTGGTGATCAGTGAGCGCAAATCATCTTCTAGTTTGTTGGTGCGGGGCAAAATCATGTCAATTGGTAGCTTTGCCAGTGATTGATCCAATCCGGAAAATGTAGCATGACGCCCCTCACCAATTTGAAGCAAAAAGTCAGCAAAGTTTTGCAAATCGCTGGCATGACTTGCGTCGGGTGCCGATCTCACTCGCATGTTGATAGTCAGCCGCTGCTTGATAAAGTGCTGCCAAAGTACGCTATGCTTGATGCACTGATTGATTATCTGCGTCTCCGTCCCCTTATGTACAATCGGAAGAATCTGACGAAAATCACCTGAGAGCAGCATAACTTTACCTCCGAAAGGCCGCCGAACACCGATGATATCTTGAAGTGTGCGATCGACTGCTTCAAGCGCGTACCGACTGGCCATGGAAGCTTCATCCCATACGATAAGCGAAGTCTCGCGTATTAACTCGGCTAGTTTAGACTGTACGGGTATAGCACATGTAGAACGATCGTCCAGATCGAGTGGTAGCTTAAAGGTCGAATGCACGGTTTTACCACCGCTAAGCAGCAAGGCGGCAATCCCGCTCGACGCTGTCGCTAGTGCGATTTTACCTTGACGTCGCGTATATGCAAGAATCGTCTCGAGTAGGTAAGATTTTCCGGTACCTCCCGGGCCGTCAAGGAAAAATAGTCTTTCATCCTCATTGTGTGTGGGGTCCAAAGCATTTTTTAGTTGGTCAAATACCCTACGTTGGTCTTCATTCAGCAGATCCACGGCAGCAAGTGTATTATCGAGAACGCTCGCAGAGTAGTTTCGTTCAGCGGCGGTCAATGAGTTCGTACCGTCATTGATTAGGTACTCTTGAACGTGAGCATAGTCGGCGAGCTGTGGCATATTCGGATAGCACGTCAGATCCTTTGGCGGTGTAGCACGTCGAAGGAAGTGATCAATTTCGCTGAGGGTACGAAAATGCTCGATGTCACGCAGTAGTCGGTTATGGTCATCCGCTTCATCCGCCGTGTACCGGTCTCGATTTTCGCGACGAAAGTCTTCTGTGAAATGCTCAGCAAAAGTGTCCCATAGAAGTCGTGGATTCTGTGGTTGTCCACACGTTAGTATTGTGACGAAGCCATACCTTAGCGGTCGAGGCATTTGAAACGATGCAGCTTCTCTAAGAGTCCTATCCCACACAGTGTCGTCCTGCAACAGACCCTCCATGACCGCGGCTTGTTGGTAGAGTGGAGCACACTGTTCCACGGACAGTGCGTAAATCCAAAAAAGACTTGGGTCCTTTGCGGTAGCATAAAAGCAGCCGTAAGCAATATCGCTCCATATCCGTCATGGGAACATATACCATTCGGCCGATGATCATTTTTTCGTTACGACTTCGTCTAATCCACTGATTGCCTGTGCCGTGCCACTGCTGTCGCTGAGCTGCTGTAGGTTTGGTAAAGCGATAATGCGTTGGAATTTCGTGATATAGGAGATTCTTAGCAAAATCGTCATGCGTTGCAAGCTCGAAAAAGCAAGTCAGCATGGTATTTTTACCCCGTTCCAACACCGTTTCAAGCGATTCCTCTGGCCTGTAAAGGACACTTTGCTGATTCATCAGATGGATCGGTAGGGTGACTACGACATGTGATTTCGCCTGCACTTCGAAACACATTATTCTCCAGCATGCTTCGGAAGCCGAAATGTAACGCGCGTCCTCATACATTTTGATTTCATTCACCGATTGTCCTAGTAATATCGCTGCTCGATCATGTCCCTTGAAAAGGTATTTATAAAGATACTTGACTCCTGTAATAGATGTACATATCTCTACGTTAATATGACAATCATATTTGTGGGATAGCCACGGGTTGTAGGGAACAACATGTCGGTTGTCTAGCTGTACCCCTTTCACCGTTACGGTGCGTCCGTTGTTCCGACGACGGTATTCTGGGTATCCGTTATCGCTGGCATGCGTCTGGTCGCAGAAGGGTTTCGGGTAACGTTTCGAACAAACCCCGTCCTTCATACACGGAGATTGCCGATTGTGACTTCCACACGGGCCGTGCATCATGCACTGAGTTACGGTGTGGTAAAGTTGTTCGTTGGTCGGGTCCGGGATTTCGGCAGAAACGAATTTATCATAATCATCCGGCGTCTGAGGCTTGTCGTCGTCCCCGAGAATAAGTAATAGATGCGCATGTGGCAATCCACGCTTCTGAAATTCTATAACGTACACATTTGCGACCTCCACGCCAAGTGCACCTTTGTGTAGATCGTCCAGTATTGCGTTTTTCTTTTCATGAAAAACTCGAGCCGTGAGATCGGGGCGATCGGACGCATGTTGACCTGGTAGGAGATTTTCCGTGATCTCAGGCCACTTGGGATTGCACGTGATGGTTATGAAAAGATCTGGTTTTCCAAGAGCTCGAACGATGGCCATCGCATCCTGGTACTGTGCTCGCATGTACCTGTCGCTGCCGACAAAGGATGGAGCCAAAATCAAACGTGTTCCCGTGGTAGCAAGTGTAGGGGGATTGTTGTTGTTATTATCTGCACTGGAAAGCAGCTGTTCACTGGCAAGAACGTCCCAGACGCCCTGGTACAGCTCTGCTCGAAGCTGTTGTTGATGAGTACGTTGGAACAAAAGACGTTGGGATTCTACTTTGCAGTACAAATCAACACAGTATTGCTGGAAAAGCCTTCCTGCGCGATGGAACAGGGTGTTATCTGTCGGTCGCCAGCATAACCTATATGCAGCATACTCTCGTGGAGTTATTTGCCTGTTTGATGCTTCGGGTTCCGTAGCCCGTTCGCCACGATTTCCTGCTGTTCGTCGACGCATCTTAGGAAGTCCAATCGTCCAGCCTACTTCAGCGTATGGATGTAATAGAGGGAATTGCATGGCATCTCTTGCTGGATGTTGTTCAAATATTTTAATCAACCGCCCAGTATTGCGGGTCTGCACCATTAGGTCCCGAACTGGTGCAGTTTGTCCCTCGATCAAAAGTCCTCCTACCTCTGCCACCGACGGCCGGTTGTACCGACGTTGATCAATACCTTCGATCCGAGAGTGCAGACGGATTTGAATGTTTTGGCATGAACCTGCTGACATTCGCTCGTACGCGTGCTTAAATAACCCCGCCAAAGAGTTGTGTTCTGTGACTACACGTTGTAGGATCGACATGATGGACCGATCCAAACCCGAACAGAAGGACATCCTTGTCTCCAGCATTGCATCACTGGAGTCATAAGAGTATAACTGAGCAAATGAAGGCGCACGTCCAGGAAGATTTGTCAGGGAACCAATGCGGTGACATAGTGCTTCCTGTATACGGTAATTATATACCCCACCAGTAGCAACAGTCTCGTCTTGTCGTACGGGATCATTAGCTCTGGCCGAGGCGCCCATCGACGTGAAAGCAAACGCGTTGTTGTACTTACGGATGTCCTTAATAAAGGTGGTATTGTTAAATAATTGAATCAACTCTGATGGAGGTTGGTCGAACGGTGACAGTATCACCTGGCCACTGCACAATGGGCATTTGCCGGGATGAAATTCAAAAATCAACTTTGTAAAAGCGCAATTCCAAATAATAGGTTTTAATACTAAGGGTTAAACTAAGAAAAATACCAAATATGAGCTCTTTATCTTTTCTGGTTCTCTAGTCAAAGTCGAGACTTGTTAAAAAAACGCAGAAATTTTTTCACTTTTTGGAAAACTTTGAACCTTTGTAACTTTTTCAAATATAAACCGATTTTGATAAAATTAGACATTTTAAAAAGGATATTTAGCCAGCTTTGTATTTATATTAAAGATTTTGAGTTAAATTAATTTTTTGCAAAAATATACGATAATAACTGAAAAAACTTCCCGAAAATTTCCATCATTTTAATTTTTGACTTGATGCCATTATGGAAGTGGCGTAGAGTGGCGTTGTCTCATATATGTCACATAATAGTGTAATATATAGTTATGTTACACACATAGGGTGTAGTTCCAGCTAAACGGAAGCAAAGCAGACATCTACTTCTCTCGCGAGAACCACACCACAAGATCATCATAGCACCCTCCCATGGTTCGGCACAGCGAAACATCGCAGAACACATTTTATGCTGAGCTAGCATAAAATGTGCCATGCCCGATGGAGCAGCGATCACCAGCATCTACCCGTAGACAACCGTCGTGGAGCATCCGCCCGAACACAACCGTCGTGGAGCATCCGCCCGAAGACAACCGTCGTAGAACATCCGCCCGAAGATGACATCGTGAAACATCGGCGCAATAGGCTTAGGCTCGAGCTAGTTAGGACTAGGGAGTTTAAGGCAGTTCAGAATTGTAACTCACCAGCGATAGACGCATTAGGTTGATTAAGAAAAATAAATGTTTTTTTTATAAGACTTAATATGTCCCTCGCATAACTGGCGCAGCCGTCCGGAGTGTTAAATGCTTAAAGTGTAACAAGTGGAAAGGCGGAACCTAATAAATTTCGTCAAAGCGATCCCGCAAAAGCATCCAGAGCACCAAAGGAAATAATTTCCGCCGAGGAGTAGAGGATCCCCCGCGCTTCAAGTATCCAGTAACTGGCAAAGTTAGCACGAACCCGCGACACGACAGCAATAACGTAAGTATTTTGTTTATTTCTGTGCACGAATTCATACTACCAGATAGGTGAAGCTTTCGTGGGAGAACTACAAGATAGGGCCCACGGAAATAGTGTAAAGTGAAGTGACAATTACTTACAACGAAATCGCGAGTGTACAAGTTTAAAAAGTTAATGTGTATGCGCACTACCAGATAGACGTGATATATTGACTCGTTAAAGTTTGTGACATTCACGTCCTTGCAAGGCACTACCAGATAGACCGTGCAAGTAGAAAGTATACATACTATTAGATAGGTGTTACTTTTACACAATTTTCGCACTACAAGATAGACGAAATTTGCGACATCGTAGGGAGTACTACCAGATAGGGCCCGCGATACCAGATAAAACAAAACAAGTTAATGCCGAAGTTACCCAAAACACAAAACGCTCTAAGGAAAGCAAGGGAACTGTTCAGTAAAAAACTTGGCAACACCGATTCGGATACGGAAAACTCTAGTTCGGAACACTCCGAAGAGTATTCACATATTCCACTTAAATCGGATATTCCATTAGTCAATTCGTTGAACTTAAACGAAATGGAAATGGAATCATTGCAAAATGAAATTCTTGCTCTGCGACAAGTTGTGCAGGATTTGCAAGCTAATCAATCGAGACAAACGACAGGAGAACTAAGATTGGACTCATACGAATCTCTATGCAAAATCCCTGACCCGATAAAATCATTACCGAAATTCGACGGTAATAGAAAACAATTAGCATCATGGCTAAACACAGCCGAAAGCACCTTACAGATTTTTCATGGCATCGTGTCAGAACAACAAATGTCAATATTTGTTACAGCCGTAATAAATAAAATAGAAGGAAGAGCAAAAGATATAATTTGTCTTGCTGGAAACCCTAATACTTTTCTAGGAATAAAAGAGATTCTCTTAAACGCCTTAGGAGATCGACAAGAGATTACCTATTATAAAAGTCAACTTTGGCAAACTAAAATGACTGATAATATGAGCATTCACAAATATTACAATAAAATCAATGAGATCATGCAAAGTATAAAAACCCAAGCTAAACAGAACGAGAAATATCGAAAAAATTGGGACGCTATAAATGATTTTATTGAAGAGGATGGTTTAGCAGCATTTTTAGCTGGACTAAAACAACCTTATTTCGGTTATGCGCAAGCAGCTACTCCCAAGGATTTGGAAGCAGCATACGCTTTCGTATGCAAATTTAAATGTTCGGAAAATGTCGCGAATCGTATCGATTCGACACAACCATCTCAATCCAAAAATCAGATTCAAAAACCCAAAAATC
Organism: Anopheles arabiensis; assembly: GCF_016920715.1. Taxonomy (NCBI): domain Eukaryota; kingdom Metazoa; phylum Arthropoda; class Insecta; order Diptera; family Culicidae; genus Anopheles; species Anopheles arabiensis. The sequence continues at coordinate 38,997,520 of NC_053518.1, forward strand.
AAGAATATAAAACGAGAGATAGATATTCACCAAATCATGGCAACGAAAAATATGAGAGCAAAAAAGAAAAATTTCCACAACCCATGGAAGTGGAATCAACTAAAAGTAAGTTGACCCTCAACCGGAAGCAACTTCATAACAATGAAGTGTGCTCCAACGAAGTACCGTCTGATTCGGAATCAGATGAAGAAGAAAATATCGACATAAATTTTTGTTGGGGAAAAATAAACCCAGAAAAAACGTAGACTACCTTCCTTACCTAACAAGTCAAAACAGTGTGACCCAACAAACCATAAAAATATTAATAGACACTGGAGCGAACAAAAATGTCATTCGCCCAGGAATAGTAAGAAATTGCAAAAGTACTGAAAATATAACGATAAAAAATATTTCAGGAAAGCATACCATTGAAAAGAAAGGCAAAGCAAATCTTATTGGCTATAACCTTCCTTGCCAAACCTATTATGAACTAAACTTCCATCACTTTTTCGACGGAATCTTAGGATCCGAATATTTGGCTAGAAACAATGCCATTATTAATTACAAAAAAGAACAACTAGAAATTGAAAATATTGAAATACCATTTAAAAAATATTATCCGGCAAAAAAACTATACTCACATAACATCGAAGTAAAAACAAATACAGACGGAGATTGGCTAGTCCCAACCTTCCAAAAATTTGATAATGACACCGTTATTGAACCAGGTCTTTACAATGCCAGTGATAACAAAACTATAGTTAAAATCCTGAGCAGTAAAAAGAAAATAAAATCCTATGACAAAGAACTTAATATCAACGTTAATAATTTTGAAACTATAACTCCTATCCCAGTAGAAAATAACGATGCTATCAATGAAAAAACTCTAGATAAAATTATTCGCACAAGCCACCTTTCAAATTTCGAAAAAGAAAAATTATATCAAATCATTCTCGAAAACAAAAATGTTTTACTACGGGAAAACGAAAAGCTGACCTGCACTACAGCTGTAAAACATAAAATTATCACTAATGATAATATGCCGACCTACACAAAAACTTACAGATATCCTCATCACTTTAAAAAAGATGTAGAGGAACAGATTCAAGAAATGCTAAAAACAGGTGTTATACAGCCCTCATCAAGTCCATATTCGTCACCAATTTGGGTTGTACCGAAAAAACAGACGCTTCTTGTAAAAAGAAAATTAGAGTCGTCATAGATTATCGTAAACTTAATGAAAAAACCATCGATGATAAATTTCCTATTCCACAAATCGAAGACATTTTAGATAGTCTAGGAAAATCACAATATTTCACAACACTAGATTTGAAATCTGGATTTCATCAAATCGAAATGGATCCAAAACACAGTGCAAAAACCGCTTTTTCTACAGACAAAGGTCATTTTGAATTTACATGCCTTTTGAATTGCCATTCCAAAAGCAATGAATAACATACTTCAAGAATTTATAGGAAAATTTTGTTATGTCTATTTAGATGACATAATAATCACTGCAATAAAACATCATTTGCAAAATATTTCAATTATATTGAAACGATTATCTGAATTTAATTTGAAAATTCAGCTTGATAAATGTGAATTCTTAAAAAAAGAAACAGAATTCCTAGGACATGTAATAACAGCAGAAGGGATAAAACCAGACCCAACTAAAATAGAAAAAATAAAAAACTGGAAACTCCCAACCAACCAGAAAGAAATTAAACAATTCCTTGGACTGATAGGATATTACAGACGTTTTATTAAAGACTTTTCGAAACTTGCCAAACCTTTGACACAATACCTAAAAAAAAGAAGAAACAGTAAATGTTAAAGATACAAATTACACACAAGCATTCGAGAAACTTAAAAACATCTTGACATCGGACCAAATACTTTCATACCCTAACTTCAACCTACCATTTATCCTAACGACGGATGCAAGCAACTATGCATTAGGAGCAGTACTATCACAAGTACAAGACAAAATAGAACGACGAATTGCATTCGCAAGCAGATCATTAAATAAAACAGAAAATAATTATTCTACAACAGAAAAAGAAGCCTTGGCAATAATTTGGGCAGTAAATAAATACTATCCATATCTCTATGGTCAAAAATTCACATTGATAACGGATCACAAACCGTTGACATTTATTAAAACTTCCACCAGAAATTCTAAAATTCTTAGATGGAGATTGGAACTAGAAAACTTTGACTACGATATACAATACAAAGAAGGAAAAGCAAACGTTGCTGCTGACGCTTTGAGTCGAAAAGATGAAACTAATACCATTTCCTGTCTTTCAGAAACAAAAAACAAGGCACCACTTGAAGAACGGAAGAACCATCTCACAATGGATATGAATGCTAACGAAACAAATTCCATTTCAGATTCTCAACATAATAACCCACCAACATCCGAAAGTGATTCAGATACAGTTCATTCAGCTGAAACTTCTGACAACTATTTCATTCACTTTTCAGAAAGACCCATTAATAATTATCGTAACCAAATAATATTTAAAATTTCTCATATCGATTCAACAATTACAGAAAGTCCCTTTCCTAATTTTCGAAGAATAGTTATCTGTAAACCTCAATTTGATGAATCAGATATTAAAGAAAAACTGATAGCTTTTCACAACAATAAACAATCTGCAATAATGGCACCGGAAGAGATAATTCCATTGGTACAGTCTGTATACCGTAAATTTTTTTAATCAAAAGGACATTTTGTTCTCACTCAGAAAATTGTACAAGATGTAACCAATGAAAACAGACAAGACGCTATTGTTTCCAAAGAACATGATAAAGCTCATAGAGGAATAACTGAAGTTGAAAATCAATTAAAAAGAGCTTATTTTTTCCCCAAAATGATATCCAAAATCAAAAAAGTATGCAATTTATGTAGAATCTGTAATATACATAAATATGAAAGGAAACCATACAATATAAAATTATCCCCTAGACCAGTAACTGAAACACCGTTTCAACGCGTTCACATGGATATTTTTCAAATCGATAATAAAAACTTCCTTTCACTAGTGGATTCATTTTCAAAACATGCTCAACTTATAAAAATCGAAACGAAAAATCTAACCGATGTTAAAAATGCATTAGCACAATATTTTTCAACATACGTGTTGTATTTCACTCGTATATTTGTACTTCTGTATCTTTTCCGTTTGTACGCTTCTCCCGACGCTGCTCCAGTGGCGCACTTTTTTCCCGTTCCCCCTGTTGACAGCCGCTGTCAGCCAACCGCTACCAGGTTGGTCCATTTGGTGATGTTGACATTTCGATGGTTATGACAATACGAAATCCCTACACAAATAGTAACAGATCATGAGACGACCTTCAGATCTATACAACTTCAAAACTATTTAGCTAACCTGAATGTTGAATTAGTTTGTGCCTCTTGCTCAGAATCAAATGGTCAAGTAGAAAAAACTCATTCCACAATCATCGAGGTATTTAACACAAATAAACACAAGTTTCCCAATTTAAATACCGAAGAAAAAATACTGTTAGCAGTATCTTTATATAATAGCTCGGTACATTCGTCAACAAAATTTACCCCAAATGAAATTGTTTTTAACCAAACAAACAGGCGAAATGAAAATATTCAGGAGTTATTCAAGAAAGTAAAAGAAAACTTAGAAAATGCTAAACTAATCCAAATCAAGCGAAATGAACAAAAAGAAGAACCCCCAGACCTTGAAGAAAACAATGAAGTTTATGTTAAACCAAACATTAGGAAAAAGTTAGACCCCAGGGCAAATCCAACAAAAGTTTTACAAAATAACACAAGAACGTTTAAAAATTTTAAGAATATCAAAAGAAACAAAAACAAAATTAAACGAATAAAATCTTTATCTTTTTAGATGCAAAAACTAATATTGATGACCATCCTAATAACTTACGTTCGTGGTGCATCTCTCCAAATCAGGAATCTCAATCAGGATCCCGTACTACTCATAGAGAAGCAAGAATGTAAAATTCAAATCGGTATAATGAAAATCATACATCCAATCAATATGACAAATATCGAACACAATGTAATTAAATTTGAAGAGATAGCAAGAAAAGTCAATAAGAAACTCCCTATATCAAACTTAATAATAGAAAGGAGTAAGGAAATCAAAGATAGATTTAACCAGCTAGCGCCTTCAAGAAACCGTCACAAGCGTTGGGATATGCTAGGATCAGCATGGAAATGGCTTGCGGGTACACCAGACGCCGAAGACCTTCGAATCATCAACAAAACACTAAACGACCTGATCAGTGAAAACAATGCACAAATCAACATTAACAATGTTATTAATAACAAAATTGCCGAAATGACTGTAACGATCAACTTGCTGATAGAAAAACACTCAACTAAAGAAAAGCTATTGTTACAAGAAATAGATGCAATTACTTTACTAGTATACATGGATGCAACTAACCGCATTTTAGAAGACATAGAAGATGCAATCCTACGAACACGTATACAACTAACGAATAGTAAACTGCTATCCATTAACGAGATACTTGCTATCAAAACGATAATCAACAACCAAGGTATTCAAACGCAATTTCCAGAAGAAGCCTTGAAATACGCAATACCAAAAATTGCTATAAAAGAAAAGATGTTGTTTTACATATTGGAAATTCCCAAAGTCGAAAATAATTGTAAAATATTCCAAATCGTACCGCTCACCTTAAACGATTCAACTATAGTTAACATACCACAATACATCATTATGAGCAAACAAGGAATATTTTTAACAAACAAACCATTCGACTTGGTGCAGCTAGGCGAATACACAAAACCGTTCAAAGACACCTGCCTCATGCCAATATTAGATGGCAAAGAAAGCAACTGCCAAGCTATTGAAGACGACAAAACAATGGTCACTCTCGTTACGAACAATAAAATCTTGCTGAATAACGTAAAAAATTCGCAAGTAAAATCGAACTGTGGACCGCACGATCGAATACTTAACGGGAACTTCATTCTTACATTCAATAATTGCACAATATCAATTGATAACCACACCTTCACGTCAGAAGAAACAACAACAAGTGCAAGAGAAGTACTAGGAGCTTTCCCCAACCTTACAGTAAATTGGAATATCATAGAAACAACAAACATTACAAAAATCCAAAATGAAATGATTTCCAACAGAAAACATCTCGAACACATCGCATTAAAGCAGTATTCTCATGTGAAAATTACTTTCACAATATTTGGAAGCATAACTATTACAATAGCAATACTGACGATCATTGTATTCGTGTACATAAAAACAAGAAAATACACGAATATCACCATTGAATCAGCAATCATCAGAAGATCGCGCAAAGTCAAGAAGACACCACCCAGCGAGAACTTCGAGGACGAACTTCAATCTACCCCCGGAGGAGTTATGTTACACACATAGGGTGTAGTTCCAGCTAAACGGAAGCAAAGCAGACATCTACTTCCTCTCGCGAGAACCACACCACAAGATCATCATAGCACCCTCCCATGGTTCGGCACAGCGAAACATCGCAGAACACATTTTATGCTGAGCTAGCATAAAATGTGCCATGCCCGATGGAGCAGCGATCACCAGCATCTACCCGTAGACAACCGTCGTGGAGCATCCGCCCGAACACAACCGTCGTGGAGCATCCGCCCGAAGACAACCGTCGTAGAACATCCGCCCGAAGGTGACATCGTGAAACATCGGCGCAATAGGCTTAGGCTCGAGCTAGTTAGGACTAGGGAGTTTAAGTCAGTTCAGAATTGTAACTCACCAGCGATAGACGCATTAGGTTGATTAAGAAAAATAAATGTTTTTTTATAAGACCTAATATGTCCCTCGCATAACTATATATACTATCAATCTGTGGAGAAATATTCTGCGAAAGTTTGCGAACGCGAATTTTATTGAAGTTTTTTCACATCAACTTTTTCTAAAAACAGACACATGCGTAACTAGGCGGCTCCATAGGTGCCTAGTGTAGCGTATTTTGTGTATTCTACAAAAATATATTCTACGTGCTTTTGATCACCTTCAATTTCCATTACGAAGCTGTGTATTTTAGTTTCAGCTCATGTGCTTATCTAATATGTAAATTTCTATTCTAACCTAACTTTATTATAAAATATAATGAAGCAAATCAGAACCAAATACCTTTTGGTCCTGCTCCAGATTATAGACGGATGTAAGGAAAATAATTCTAAAATTATACGCATAACAGCAAAAAATTATGAATACACCAGCATCTATTGCCGTTTTTGGAGAAGAAACTCCCAAAAGTCATGACAAACTAAGTATAAGGATAGAGGGTAATATGCTACAAAGAATATTTTGCAAGAAAGAAAATGCATCCAGAAGGACATTTTGTATAATGAGCTGTATTACTCTCATTCGTTAACCAGTTCAATATCAGTAGCTACACACGCTTAAAAAAAACAGGGTTTAAGTTTACAAATGAAGTAAATACTTTGTTGGTAGCTATCGTTGATTCTGATATTTTTAGATAGTTGTAAAACCAAGAACATCAGATTTTTATTTTTAAACCCCTTCCGAAGGCAGTTCAGGACTGGGAAAAGTATTGGATGTATATTGTGTGATCCCAATGCCCAGGAAAATGTGTAATTCCTATTTTTGTTAAATAACAGATTTAAAATTTTAACCTTCAAAGACAAACAATATGTGCAGCTTTTCATTACGAATTTGGGAACTACTTTATTTCAATGTATCTCCTCTATCTAATTATTGAAATGACTTTATTTTTGTCTTTAGAAATGTGAACTAGACGTTAGGAGCTTGTAATAGCATCCACCTAGGTTGTGTATGTCCATTTTTAATATTTGTACTACCTGTGAGTAAAAGTGATGAGAATTAGCTACCATTGTCCTATACAAAGCAGAAAATATTATCTTATTCAAAATTATTATGTTTTGTTCATATATTCTGGAACATCACAGTATATTTTAAAATGGTTTATACTATTAGAAACAACAAATACAAGAAAAAAACACACAAAATTAAAAAAAACAAAGCAAAAATCTCTTAAAACACTATTTTATGTAGCGCCACCTGGTGGTATGGATGCAAACTACATATAAAATGTTATTTACTATCATGACACTTTACTACAAACGATAAAAACTAACAATTTCTGCAAAAATAATTTTATCCCGAAATTTGTTCTAAACTGCCCATTGTGCACTGTTGCAGCATACCGTAGGTGCTTCACCAGGCCACTTAGGCGCACTACAATATGCACAGCTCCGTTGTGAACCCAGCCGATGGCGTTCTGGGTGGTTGTAGTGCTCATGGTAACCCAATCCAACACGCAGTGTGCTGCTACCATGTCGCGCAATGAGCCGACGCTGCCATGCTGCTTCGGTCTCCCGACGTAGTCGCAAGTCATCCGGATTAAAATGCAGCATAGAAGGCTGCTGCGGCAACGATGGCGCAGCTGATGGTTCAGGAAGCAAAGTCTCCGGTTGTGCAACTGTTTGCAATTGTAGATTACGACGATGAAAAGCTTCCAGCTTACGTGCAAGTCGTCGTTTTTTCGCAGCAGGTGTTTCGTTTGGAGGGGTGGCAAACTCACCATCCAACGATACGTCCAAGTCAGAGTCGACATTGATTGCGTTCTGTCCTTGTTGTAGAGCAGCAGTAGATGTGGTTATGGAGCCCGTCCTCGGCTCTGAAACATCCTCCAAGGTAGATTCCCGTACTCGTTTGCGATGCCGGTAAAGCGCACTGTTAATTCGTGCAAAGCGCTTCCTGCGCTCACCCGTCGTTTCGAATTGGGGAGCGGGATATCTCGCCCGAATTTCTGCTTCAATCGCTTCTTCCTGCCTAGCGCGTGATGTACCTCCGACTCCGTTCATGATGAGAGCAATTTTTGTTTTTAACTGTTTTACCAAAAACATTGAAAAGATCAAACATGGACACACATTACACACACACATAATCAACACATAATAGATAACTCTAAAAAAACACCAAAGGCACTAAGAATCTTACTTGCAACGGCCGCTTCTCTTGCACAGCACTAATTGTTCCACTTGTTCCACAGCAATGCAATGCAATGAAATCTATTCCGAACCTCGGAGAGATCTACAGCTAATCAAACGTTATGTAATGTGTTCAAGAAGCTAACTGTTAACATACAGCATCCTTTGATCCCAGTCAAAGGTACAATACCAAGGTGGCTAGATAGAGTACAGTTGGGTTGTTAGGTTGAATTTGGTAGCCATGATGGATGGAGTTTTCTACAAAATTTTCAAATTTTGTGATATGTGATATTTTTATTTAAAAATAATACAATTCATGTACCATATTTTATTAATTTATAGATAATAGATAGGATTATCAAAAAATATTCCACCATAAAGATGCTTCACATTTCTCACAATCGGCAAGCCGAAAATCTAAGTAACCTTTTTCATTACTCGTTCATGTTCACACACACTGGTTGAGGGATAAAGAAGAGAGAGATAGGAAGAATAGAAATACGTGGTGGATGATATCTTCACACGCAACGCAACTTAGCAACGCGCGTTGCTAAGCGAGCTCTGCTCTCAGCACTCTCTCTCTCCTCGCTGAACGTTTGCTTTCACGTCATTGTGGCGATTTTCGATTGTATATATAGTGAGAATCAAAATAAATAAATAGATTAATACATATAAAATTAAATAAACTTTCGCAAACACAAGCGGGATCGAATTAATCATTGATTGCGTCAGATCCAAAGAGCTTCAAATAGATTAGAGTTAAATGTTAAATAAGTGCTTAGCACAATAGAAGAAATAATTATTTCATTAGCATCAAAAACGGTTGGAAGATCAGCTGCTTTCATAATATCCTTCCCATCTCATGGAGTAATATGATTCTACACTTCCTAGAAGCTATAACATCACAAACAAATCATCTTAGCGTGTTTGACGGTTGAAGGGATAAGTACGTTTAACTGATTGTAAAGCTAAGCTAAGACCTGGCTAATTATACGATCATGAATTTGCGTCGTTTTACGCACGCACGCGAGCTCCGACACAAGGAAAACGGTTCTAGGTAAAAACGCTTAACAAATCAAAATATTCACCCGTCACAAACCCTGCACATCAAGAGAGGACCTAATTTATCTCAACGCTAATTGACAACTTGTTTGGTTGCCTCAAACAAAAAAGAATTCATACTGGTCGCACCCATTTCACGGTACCGTGGAATGAGCACTGATACAGGATTTTGTCTATTACCAGCGAGCAGCTTGTGCTACGTTATTCCTTTTTAGTACTTTGCTTTTCCCAATTTACACACGAGTACAAATGCTCTTTACAACCACCACCGGAAAAAAACGAAGCGATGCTTGGCGTCCATTTTCGGTTGTTCCTTTGCTCATATGTTCGAATCACCAACGCTATATTTATTAAGCCAGCCAAGCTTAACTGAAAGCCGACGGCACATTAAATCACCGGCTGTGGAATAGCAGCGAAGTGGATTGAAAAGCTACACTGATTGAAAAATCAGCTAGTTTTCAACCTCGTGCACACCATGGTCATGGCCTTGACTGACTTTCGTAAAGGGATACGTTTATTGAATTAATGCTAACCTTCCACCAATTGTACTCCTTGCTAGTGGAAATGGCAGCATTTCTTAAAATGCGTGTTACCTGCTTGATTCCATTTATCGATTTACGCTTATTTCGGGATTGCAATAGGAAGCCAGGCAGCAACGCTACGGTTACAGCCAGAAAGTTTGGGTGATTGAGAAAACACGGTCGGACCGGCATCGGAAGAAATTGTATTGCTGACTTGGTGGTGTTTCTGACGTTGGTAGTGCTTCCTGTTTAGAAGTTTTCTTACATACCATCACTGAAATGAACCTTCCCGTTCGTTTGCATTTGTTGTCGATCGAAATTTATGATTGTTTAAGTATATGGCTTACTTTTGATATCGCTTGGCTTATTCAAAATTAGTTCAAACGTGGCGAAACCGAAACATTAAAGCTTGAGATACCAGCTCTTACGCTAGCAAAAACTAAACTTTAAAATAGCAAAAACAAATTCCTCAGCAAACATTCCACGCAATTGAATCGCAGCATGTTTGCGTGCGAAATGTCTCAACGCGTTCCCTGCTTCTTGTATGGAGTGGAGAGTGCTGCTTGTTACTTCAGTGATAAATATATTCTTGTCCGGCGAAAGTGCAATGAATGCTTTTTCGAGAACAGTTTTCGTCTTGTAGCATTTTTCTTTCAGAAGTGAACTGATAACCTTCGCTCTTCCAGCATAATGTTTACACACTGGATGCATATTTCACTTTAAAATCTTCAATCTTTAATACAACGACTTTGATTACGAAGAGGGTATACGATTTTCAGCTATTGCGTACAGCTATTGCAGAAAATGTTCAATATAGAAAGGATAAGGTGAACCACCCAAGGTCTGTTTGCTGTTCACAATTCAACAAGAAACTTCAAGTGGTAACAGTTAATGTTAATGAGACACAAAATGTTTTATTGGACAAAGCTTTCAATGTGATTGTTTGTAGAATTACGCATGTGCCTGTGACGTGGAGGTACATTGATCAACTTTTAGGAGTGAAATCGGGTATTTCGATGGTTTCTGCTTTACATGTGATCGTGCTTCAAATGGACAGTTGGTTTGTCGTTAATCACATTAAAATGATCATCTGTGTTTCAGATTAAACTTGAGGGGAATTTGTATGTTTTTTCTTAAAGCTTATTTTTCATACAAAGCACACAACTACACAACAGCAAAAAAAAACAACAAACAAACACGATGAACAAAAACTTCCTGCTTCAAATGGTTTTGTTGCCTCATTCGAGTACGCTTTTATTTCCAAAGAAACAACACCCACCGAAGAGTTTTTAATCTTTGAGTATTGAGAATGCGCGCCAAGGCTACAAAAAATAAGGTTCGCTTTGGTGGGAGATAAAAGTAAACATACTAAAAATTTGTTTTCTTATTTGAAAGTAGCCGGTACGGATAACGGTATGGTACCTTCGCACTCATATAAAAAAACAACCCCACATACACACCCACACATATATCCAGACAAACAGAGGAAAGCGTCATGCGTCATGTAAAGACGGACGAACTCGAATGCATTACAGCTGTAGGCTACTCAGCAAAACGGTGTCGGGAGGAGTAAGGTACACAATAAATGGAAGTAAACATGACTTCTTGCTCAGACGCACTCCCACGGGTACAGGAAAACCAACGACCTTTGGGATAACATAAGGTATGCTTTTTTACTGGGGACTCTTCGTCCTTGCTCAAGATTTCATGCTTTGACGTTCTTATCAGAGTCTACAGAAAATTATCTGAATTAAGTGGCAAATATTTGATAACACATTTTTTAAGTTTTTTTTTTGCTGACTCTCTTCAAGATAACGGCTTTTTTTGAAAATGAGTCTAATTGTTTAATGTTTTTTACTTTGTGAATTGAGGAAAAATCTTAATAATTATTGTTTTTAATCACTCAATATCAACTTTTTCTCTTGAATATTTTTTCAAAGAAATTTTTTGATTGTTCAGTATGCTGTATACATACCTTCACCGTGCGTTTTTGTGCTGACGTTGAGAAAGTTGTGATTGATTTCCACATTTTCGTCGATGTCCACCTCATAGATGACCTTCTCGAAAAAGAGTGGGTAGTCGTTCTTGTCGGCAACCCCTGTTTTGATGAATTTAGTAACTGAAAGGAAAACAAAACACAAACACAATGATTTCGTCAGTTGATTGTTCAAAGCTTTTTTTATTATATTAAACTATAGTTATTTCAATTGTTTGCCACAAGGGCTGTACAACAAATACTTACACCTAAACCTTATCTATCTAAACCATAAAACTTAAAGCTATGAACTCAAACTGTTCGCTAAAAATATATTTACGGCTGCATGTGAACAGACATGGCGAACAAAATGAAAAATGGAAAAATATTTAAATTTTGCTCTAAATGTCATGTTCCATCCAGTATCTAAACAGTTACCGTATATGTCTCTCGCGCAACCGGTTCTGGACCGGACGCTCCTGAACATCAGTGACCACCAATGGAGAACCGGTTACGATAAATTTCGATTTTCCTGCTTCCATTACGGTCTCCAACCACGGTAATTGCAATGCAAAATTACACAACGTGTAACAAGTGGATAGACAAAGAAGTCGCACAAAAACCGTTTCTTAACCGGAAAACTGCAACAGAAAGAATTGCACAAAGTTGGAATGGGAAAAAACACAAACATTGTTCGCTTGTTACCAAAACCCTCACCGACCCATCCTACCCACTTTCTCATCGTTTTTCGAGGGAAATGGATGCATTATGTGTCCTCAATTTAAAATTTTCTTTTTTTGATTATTTGGAGAGGCAGAAAGCCAACACGATGTGTGTTTGTCTGTATGCGTGTAAGTGTGTTGGCACCCTGAACAAATCCGAAATTTAAACATTGATATCCATCAAACTGCGAGCGAATCGTTGTTCTCGCGTTCCAGCTGAGCTTGTGATTCGGTGCAATTGCAATCACCGCACGGAAGCATCACGGTACCATGACACACAAGGTTGTGTTTGACCTCCCGCTGCCCTCCTCATGGACATTGTGTGCCGAGAAGTGCAGCCGCCAGCACCATTTGAAGCAATTTAAAATCCATTTTCTACTAGCATGATTTCTGACTTCGATTCGTACGTTCGTTCGTACACTGACCATGTACGCCATGCGATGCCTCGAGACACGATACCATCAAGAGGAAAAATAGTTCGAAGCAAAGCTCGACGGTGAGAAACCGTCATCATCCGGGTTTAATTTGGAACATCTTGTTTTAGGTTTTTTCAATTTAGTTTTTTGCTGTTAAATACATTTTTGTCCTTGTGTGCATCTTACCGTAGTTTTTAATTTAAGGTATAAATATTTCCTCCAACGATGCTTGTTTTCGCTTACATTTGGATTCAGATTTTTGCCACTGAATTGTTATGTTCTTAGTTTTATGCAAAAAATATTATCAAAACGATGGTGTGAAGAAAGATAAAACACATCTTGATGAATTAATTAATGTTTTGGTATCAATATTAAATTTTTCCACTTCAAATTTTACATAGTATGTTGTTTGTAATATTTTCATATTAAAAGTATGTAATTTCATTATTCATTTTGTCAAAAATAGCCCACTTTATAGACATTTTTACACATATTGTTGTATGATGGATCGATTGCAAGTATCAAGTAGCTTTTAGAAACAGCTTTCAAAAAAAGTTGGAACCATAAGAAAAAATTATATTTAAATGAATAATGAAATAAAACAAAATAGGATGTTGTTTTAAAAAAACTGCTTTCGATTTGCTTTTGTTTTTACCATATATCACGTCATTTGAGTGATTCAGAATTGCAAAATATTTACCGAAAGGGGGTTAGGCTTTTTGGTATATGAATGTTGGTAGCCATTTGACATAAAATAAACATACCAATCGCAAATGATCAATTAACGTATCAGCAAAAAATAAAAATAATACAAAATAACGGACCATTTACTCAAAAACAAACAAAAAAAATGCAATAAAATTTTCATTTCTGGCAAAAGAACATCCTAGTCTGTTTTTTTAGCGTTTGCAACACAATTTGATCAAACGAAGAGATTAACAGGTTTTTAAACCGCGTCTCTCCTTTATGGCATATGCAAAACCCAACCAAACACATGATGACCGGAAACAGGTGTATACATCTCAGTTGTCAAAGTCGATTTTCGAAATTTTGGAATCGGGAAATCGAGAAAAGGACAACGTTCGCTGCGTAACGCGATTGCGCAATGACCATCGCGGAAAAAAGGGCGTAAATACGCCGTGCGCAGGATAAAGCGAAATTGTACATTGGTGAAAACGGTCTATATACATTAATAGGTTTTTTAACCAATTGCTCGCAAGTCTTGATTTTTATATCAGGGATTCTCTTGTTCTTTTTGAGGGTTTACATACTTACATAATTAAACAGTCATTAGGGTGTTAAATATGTTTCAATAAATTAATTTTTTCATCATTCATAAACTATGTATGTAGGATGAGAGGGCTACCCCCCGAAAACGTCAAAAAATGACAGCTAGGTAGCGAGGGCATGACAGCAGGCGATGAGCGACAATCTTACCGCGAGCGTCGCTGTGAACAGAAGCAAGTTGAATACACGAATTTCCTTTAATCACCTACACCGCTCGTTTCCTTATTTCTTACATGTATATTATTCAACACCGTGGTGCAGTTATTAGGTCACACGACTTAACAACATGCCCATCATGAGTTCAAACCTCGTAACGAGAACGAGGAATTATCTGGCTGTGTGTTACTTAATATTCCTCAAACTATGTATAGGCCAGTAAGATGTCGTAAGTCATCACGCTAACAAGAAGAAGAATAAAATGAAAATTAATTAATTTTAATTATTAAAAAAAAAAAATTTTAGAAAATTTAATTTTTATACGAAATGAATTTAAATTAAATACATATTTTATTGTTTTGATATTATCTAAGAATAATAAAAAAATATTCCGATTACTATTTGACATTGTTTGGATAAAAATAAAAATAAGAATACTACTGTAAAGACCAAGATTTTTCCACTTCCATTGTTTTACATATATTACAAAAAATCAACATAAATTTCAATATAATGTTGATACTAATGACTGGAATGGTTTTTTAAAGAGCAACTGTTGGCAACTAAAACCAAGGCGGATTAAATTTCTTGCCAAAAACGATTTATTGTACTATTACGGGCCAAAAAATTTGTCCGTTTTTCCGCGATTGGTTTAGAAAAAGGCTCGTTCCTATCTTGCGGCCCTTTTTAACGCTTTTTTCCTGTTACGCTTCGTGCCTTGTTCGTGTACTGGTCGCTCGTTTTAAAACGTCCCGTTTATGACAGGTAGTTGGAACGCGAGATTCCAACAGCAACACTGATATAACATAATTGTGATATAAAAAGGAAAACATTATTTTGATAAACATTAACATTTCTTCTCCAACCTAAAACCCTCCAGATGTGCTTTCCTGAATTTAATGCTATAACAAGATTCCATAACTGACAGGCATTAGAGTTTCATGCAGATGCCAACAACACGAGTGCAAAACTAAATACACCGTTCTGTGTGTTATTCCTTCCCCTGTTTCTTTTTCTCCCAGTCACATATTCAGCGATTGAACGGCGCAATGCCAACATCGTGGATTTGTGAAATAGTTGCACCAATGTGAACGTACGCTCTAAAATGAAATTTATGATTTAGTAAAATATGACTTTCTTTGCTGTGTGTGTGTGCTATTTTTCAATCCTTCCTTCAACTCGAATCTGAATGTGCATCGAGGGGAATGCTATATTCCACAACTGTTGGCTTCCTGCAAGCCAAGTGAAACTGGCAAAATTGAATTCCTCGCTTTTTATCGTCAAAAACATGCGAGTCGTTTGAATTGTGTGACGTTTTGCTGATGCATGTGACGTGGAATGATAGCTTTTGAATAAATTGTTCACTAAAGTGCATTCGAAACAAATTTAGTGGCATGTTTTCTGTTTTGAGAGTTGAGAGTTTGAAACATGAACTTGGTAGCTCAATAAAGACAGTATAAAGACAGTATGGATAGACAGTAACCTATAGTTTATGATGCAGCGAATGTTTCTGGTTTAATTGTTGGTTTGTTTAACTAGCTTGATTAATTTAAATTATTCCTAAGAAATTTAATAAACCTTTCAACTGTAATGCTATGTTTTTTTTTCATCAGGTACGTAATATTGAAGAAAATTGTATTGCAAGTTGTTTACATTGAACGCAGGGTTATAACATTTTATATCGCTAAGATCTTCCACCGTATCCAGCATTCGTTTTCTTATGCATGTTGGCAGTCAGCGATCAAAACATTCGGTGGAATCAGTACACCATCACCCGTATGTACGGATAAAGTACCAGGCGCCTCCATGACACTATAAATTCACGCCTCATGGCCACCCAAAACAAAGACTTTTCACTCACGTGACATAAAATCGTCTTTGGCAACCTCCCCTGTTTGTTGCCGCTATTGAACGTCGTGCAGTACAATTAATCGCGTTTTTTATGTGTGTTCACTTGCCGGCATCCGCTATCACTCTCTATCTCTTTAATTTTCTTTCTCTCAGCCGACCCATTAGCACGTAGCACGTAGCGCATGGCAAGAGAGCGATGAGAGCGACAATTTCTCGTGCGATTGTTATCACTATTTGTTTTATTGCGATAAGCGGCATAGCACATGTCGTTCTCATTCTCTCTTTCCTACCTCATTCGTTATCAAGAGAAATGCTGAGCGTCAGATACAAAGGTGAGCGGTGAACAAAGCCGTCATGCGATTTCGTATGACGCGGCGGTTAAAGTGTTAAAGCTATTGTTATTGTGACTGCCGGATGTACAATCGTCAACTCGTACGACTTGTTATAAAGTGCTCGTCATGGGTCCAAGCCCCGAATGTACCGTGCCCCCATACGTAGGACTGAATATCCTACTATGGAAACAATAAATTACTGAAAGCCAAGCTCACTCTACTTCTGAGTACAGACAACCCTTGACCGAACAACGGTTGTTGTGACAAAGAAGTAGAAGAAGAAGTAGGGTTTTGTGACTATTGTGGTAAGCATCTCTTCTAAAACTACAAAAAATGTATTTTTTTTATACTTGATTTTTAAATATCACTTAAAATGTGTACAGACTAGTGGTGGGGGCTCGGAATCGGACCTTCTCGATTCGGATTCCGTGTTCGGAATCAAATCCGGAGCCGATTCCGATGCTGGAATCGATTCCGATTCCGGAGTTGATTCCGGAGCCGACTCCGGAGTTGATTCCGGAGCCGATTCCGGAGTTGGTTCCGGAGCCGATTCCGGAGTTGGTTCCAGAGCCGATTCCGGAGTTGGTTCCAGTCGACCATCGGAATCGGCTCCGGATTCAGAATCAGAATCGCTATTTGCTACGGTGACGGAATCAGGCTTGACTCCAGAAATGGAATAGTTTGAATTGAAATAAGATGTGTGGGAAGCGAAATAGGTCCGCAAATTTCCATGCGAATAGATCATTTACAAGTAAATTTTGATTCTTTGTCGCTATCAACACATAGCATATTTGGACCCAAACGCCTATTCCTATGAAGATGCCGAAACCGACTCCGTTTCGAAGCTAATTCTGATTTCGGAGTCAATTCCGATGTCGGAACCGATTTTCATTCCGGAGCCAATGCCGAAACCGATTCCGATTCCGGAGTCAATTCCGATTCCGGAGCCGATTCCGGCACCAATTTTGGAGCCGATTCCGGAACCAATTCCGGAGCCGATTCCGGTGTTGGTTCCGGTGCCGATTCTGAAATTGGTTCCGGAATCGATTCCAGAAACTGATTCCGGACCTACCATCCGGAATCGATTCCACAAAATTTCGGAGCTAGCTGGAATCGATTCCGACGAAATCTCCATTTTTCCCATCGCTAGTACAGACTATCAATACCTTTCAATAAATTTACTGCACAATATAGTTCCTTTTGACTATTCGATTGAAATTCCATCAACAAGATCAATTAACGAAAGTCAAATTTGTTTTGAATCATGTTCTTATTACTTTTGATAATGATAAATGAAAAATGATAATGATATTATAAAAAAAGTATCCGTAGGAAATTTTGTACCGACAAATTAAATTAAATCCCAGACTAGGCCATCAGCTTGAGTCAATCATATTAATTAAGTACACACACACCTCTTCACTTCACTTAATCACCATTCACTTGGGACACTTCATAACTGATCCGTCCACACGTGGACTGCTACTCATCTACGCTGTTGTGTTACGGAGATCAGTTATGTACGCTGCCCGATTTGGAAGGTTCCCAGCACGATCTTACATACGGTTGCCCTGCATAATGAGTATTTGTCCCTGGTCAGATTACCGGAAAACACCATACCTGTGTCGAGACGATGGAAAGGAGGATTACTAATTACAGCACCCGCATAATCTGGTTTAACTTTGTTCGAGAAGCAGGAATTCGTGGGACAAACGAGAAGAGCGAAGGCAAACAGGATCCAGCAGATCGTTACCGAGGAAAAGAGACTGCGAGTGAGAAGACACCGGCAAAGGCGGGCTTCGGGATAACGTGCTCGTGTGAACTTCCGTTTCCCGGGGAGTAGGGATTTATTGGACGGCTATAGCAACAATACTGGTTCGTGGTTGTGGCTTCATTCTTCCTCATCTCCTTCGTCCACTCTCATCAGAACATTGATAGCGGGGCGGTTGATAGGCCGCTTTTGAAATGCCATTGACGTACACACTCCGAAGAATGTGGAAGGTGTCGCAAAGAGTAGCGGGGGTGACTAGGTTTTTGGATACGACCCCGGGTCGGAATTTGCCCGAAAAGGTCGGCAAGGATCATTTGGGCTCTGATTTACCAGAACGCGTACGGTTGTTGGTTATGTATAATGAAACCATATATTTATCTTCTTATTTTCTGTATTTACTTGAAAGCAATTTCTTTTGTTTGGCAACTGTTGGAGCTTGGCTGGGCACCGAAGCTGGATTATGTAAATAGATAAATTTCTGGGGCGGTGTTTTCAGAGCATAACATGTTTGGCAAATTAATAATGGTATGTGGTCTAACGAAACCTGGCCAGGGACGGGATGCTGAGCTCTCCTTGAGGTGTGTGTCTTTACTGCACTAACGACCTTTGCAAGTTATTCATTTTATCGCCGAGCTCAAGGACATTTTATTGAAAAAATTGTATGTAGCTCCAGTATGGCTGCTAATATGTTCCTTCAACAAACCACACACTCACTTTTACAGGTAAAAAAGGCATATCATACGTATCGTGTGGTGTACAGAGGGAGATAGGCTTTTATAAGATATATTTGATTGCATTTTTTTAAATGCTCATATAGCTGTTCCATTAACCTTCTTGGTAAAACTTGCTTTTCAATGAATATAGAGGTTATTGCCTGTAATGCAGAGTTATGGCAATAATGAACACATTGTACAATAAAAAATTTGAACCCTTCAGCTCTTCCACGAAGGGTGTACCTGGTCATGGGGACATTACTTTGTCTTGAATATTTCAATACATTAAAAATTGCTCAAGCTACCTAGAATCGTAACAATGGACCTACCACAGTAACTACCTTACAGTAAGTTAGGCTCGCGGGACGGACTGTGACAGCAATTGATTTACGACGGTGAAAAGTTATAACCGTCACTGCCAGATGCCTCGAAATTTAAAAAGGTAAGTTCTAAGAATCATTTTAATTACTTTAAATTAATTAAAGCAGCTTTCTACAATGGAGAAAAAGATTGTAGGACGTTTTGCCCTTTTATGATTTACTCGGATTTTTTCTCACTATAAATCGTAAAGATAAAAGAATTTCATACGAGGCTGAAAATACATTGTGACTCTTTGAGCAGTTACAGTGTGACGATGAATCTTTGCTACGCAAGTGAAGGTTTGCTGTGCTTGTTGTTTGCACCAGAAATTATTGCACAAAATCTCAAAGGCGAAAATCCAACCCGTTTGTGCAATACTGAGCTTATTCTCTATGAGAGGTTGTGCGCGACTGTATGACATAGATTGCAGTGCTTGAAACAGACCCGATGCTTAAACGGAGAGCTATTATATTGCAATTGATTTTGCTGTTTGGATACACTTCTAACCATCATTTGAAATAACCTTCATACTTGGGTACATCCTCGCCCTAACTCACACATATGTACATTCGATTGGCTACAGTACGCCTTGAACAGTCGAAATATTTAAGACGAACCATGCAAAGGACAGCGCACTAGGCTCGTAGTGTGCTCGGATTTTATTGATTCGTGGTTTGTTAGGAAGCAATATTGAGCGTATTAACAGGCGGGTTGCGAATTGCAATAAAGTACCCGGTTTCATTTTCCTCAAAACTTTCTATCCAATCAAGCATAAAATTAGAAACCAGTCTGGCTAGAAAGGATAGGCACGGATAGACGGATTGTATCCGGTATGAGTATGGTATGGTATGAGAAGCCATCGATCGATCGAGTAAACCCCGCTGCCTGGTAAAGGATCTGAAGGAAGATAACAGCAAAAGCGCTTGTGAGGAAGCAAAGGAAAAAAGCGCAATTTAATCCTTGCGAATGTACACACGCGAACATACACATACGCTGACTAACACGGACGTAGACACACATCCTTGTATTCCGCTTGCCGAAGGAAGTATTCGTCATTCTTCGGACCACCATTCAACCCCGTTTGGTAGAATCGTCAATCATCCTCTTGTGTGTGTGAGAACCTAGCAGACGCCTTCTCGCTCATCGATGGGGCTCAGTGGCAGTAATCCACGGTACTGTAATTGAATTATGTTCGCTATCGCTGTTGGTGCTGAGAACCGCACTCTCTGCACCGAGTGGGAAGTGGATGGGAGGAGGCACTGCTAGCTGCCCATATCAAAATCATAAATCAAACAATCATTTCCAGCTCATTTGTTATCTCGCACCGGACCGCATTGGAGAGCAGGGTTGACAAATCATTGCAGAGGGTGATATCAAAATGTCGGTTGACCGCTTGTCCGTGACTTATGGCCGCCGCCGCATATCCGAGCTTCACCTGACTGGCGAATGAATTATGTAGCGATTAGACCTCCGGCCTATAGGTAGTCAGCCTGGGGTAGTCAGTCCTATGTATGGTGACACGGTCAAGCATTTGGGGCTTGAACCCATTACAGGCATGTTGTAAAGTCGCAGGACTATACCACGAAACCGGCTTGAGAATAAGATTACCGTGCTTATAAAACTTCCCGTAAAGTAGGACGCGAAGCCTGGACCATCCGAGCGGAGGATGCAAACACTCTGGGCGTATTTGAGCGACGCATCCTCCGGACCATCTTTGGCGGTGTGTTCGATCATGGAGCGTGGAGGAGAAGGATGAACCACGAGTTGTACGGCGAACCGAGCAACCTGACGGTGGCGAAGGCTGGCAGGATACGATGGCTGGGGCATGTCATGAGGATCCCGGACTCACGCTCCACCAAGAAGGTGTTCGACAGGGATCCTCAGATTGGCATAAGACGCAAGGGAGAACAGCAAACTCGATGGTTGGATCAGGTGAAGCGAGACCTGTCGGAGATCGTGTGTTTACATGGATGGGAGGCTGCAGCCAGGGACCGAGCATTCTGGCGAATGATTCGGATCCAATGATAGATAAGAAAATCTAGACAAATTTTTTTGTCAAGTGTAAAGCTTTGTTACAAAGACATTTACAAAGACCTTTTTATAAACTTTTGATTTTCGACTCAGAAAATGGTGTATTGAACCAACAGAGCGGGACGCAAACAGCAGACGAAATTCGAGTTGCACAAAATTCAAGCAGTCCTTTTGTGACAATTTAAAACAAATCATCACTTCTGCAGATTTTAATGTTTGTTTCATTTGATGTTCGTATTACGCTGTTCTTTACCAGATTCACGAGACAGTACAAACCATTTTCCCATAGTTGACAGGCACACTTTAACCCTTTGACAGTTGCATTTTTAGACAATGCACAACCCCATTATGAAATAATGGCAAAAGTTTAAAAAAAATAGTTGTAAAAGAAAATAGTTGTATCCCATTCTGCAAAACATTGCTGATGTACTTATGTGTATTTATCATTGTTTTTTCTCCATCTCCTTCCCCTACGTAACGAGTGAATCGAAACAGAGAACAAAAGCACAGCCCGAGTCTCAATCGGGCAAATCAATCAATGGGTTCAAACAAATGACATCCGTCCAGTTGATCTGTACGAAGGAATGTGCGTTTTGAAGTACGTACATACACATTTTCGCTGGAAGCTAGCATTACAACTAATGTTCTTAAAGTTTAGGAGGAAATGGGTAAAATGTTGTGTTCAGTGTTTCGTTAAACATTATCCACTCTTAAGAAAGTTTAATGCAAAAACTGGGTTGCAAATGGTTCCTCAATAAAGAATGTAAGTGAAATGAGTGAACTACAGGTAACAGATAAATCAATGCAAGTGACCTGATCGCTGATACCTTAAAAGTTGCATTTTAATCCTAAAGTTGTGAAGAGTTCTATTTCTCTCCATTTATTAACATTGATGGATGATGAAATAAAAACAATAAAGCTAGATGAAAGCATTTATTACTAGCAATAACGAATGTGTTGGAAGCTGGATCAAGTGATGCAAACATTGATTTAATATCTGGGACAAGAGTAATATTTTTAGTGAAAATCTTTTCACTTGCACTAAAACGCGTATGTTGAGATGTAAACGTACAACAATACAAGGATGAAAATTTTCACGATTTTGAAATTGAAGAAAGCAAATCTTTAGTTACAAATGAACAAAGTTCAGATACTTTCAGTATCAGTATCAGTTTTTCAGTTATCTGTCAAATGATTACTTAGAATTGTACAACTTACAAACGCACCGTGGCTTTGGGTGGGAAATGAAATAATAAATGATTGTTCTTAATATAATTGGTGTAATTCCTTGTAATAATCCTAATTCATCATCATCATCATCATCATCATCATCATCATTACTATACCTCAGCATTATAGTCTTTGAAGTATTTAACGGAATCATTGGTCCATTCGTTATCGGCTTCTAGGAAAAAACTGGAATTCAGCTACCACGCTGAACGTATGCAGTAAGTTTCATTAGTGTTTTTATGATAAAAACAGTTGCATTTTTAAATGCTACATGCCACTTGATGTACATTTCATTTGATGAAAACAGGATGACCATGGTCTATAATTATTGGCAACATATTTTAACACGGATATCTAAAGGAATAAGATCCTTTACTAAGCCTTTTGTATTGTCGTGTTATAAAAGCATTTAAATTGGATAACTTGGTTGTAACAAAATGATTTTATTGTTATTCATGGAGCGTTGTTTTCACAAAAAAAACTTAATCTGAAACGAGAACTTGTGACGTGGCAAATGATTCCGTCGAATATTATAGCAAACATAAACATAAAAATATGCAGTGTAGTCCAGGATGTCAGACTATTTCAAAGTAGGCGATACACAGTTTCCACTAAATTCCATTTCGACGTGTGAAGGATTAGGCATGGCTGGCAGCCAACGCCGACGCTTCTCGTCAAAGCAGTGTGTCCGAGCTGTGGGATGCATAAATTTGCATAAAATCGATGAACTACCGTTGTTTAATTTAGTGCTTTTTCTGAGGTTGTTTGCGAACATCTCCCATTTTTCTGCCAGATGGTGGAATGGGAGCCAGTCTAAGTCCCCAAAAAGAGTAATATGGGTAATTGTATTTGGGAAAGCAATCGTTCCGGTAGGAAGATAGGGGATTGGAATCGAACACAGAAAAGGGATAAAGGAACGGTAAGGTTTTCTTCATATTTCTAATCGGCAATTACTATTTCTGCAATAAAAATCATTATAATATATAGAAAGAAAGAACCCTCTGAAATCTGGCAAATGGAAATGGAAATCACTTCCGCGAGCTTAAGAGCTAAATCGATTGCTCCGATGTATTTCTTCGCATTTTGAAAAGATTACCTCCCAATAAGCTTTTCTCGATTTAGCATTGGTAAAAGTGGTTTGAAAAGCGATGGGTTAGATTTCACGCTAACTCATTCACCAGCTGCTGGAAAACTGCCGTAATGCCGTGCTGATCGTAACTGAAATTTGATTATATATGCTCCATATTAGCCAAGCAGGAAAGGTAGAATTCAAAAGAAATATTAGAATTTTAAACGAATTTAGATTTGACATATGCGGGTATGCAGGAGCTTGGTTGGAAATCAGCAACGATAGCAACCTTAATGGTGATTGGATTTAAATATAATTATAGAAATATAGTTAATTGGAGGTATTTTACCACTGACTTGAAGAAACTGAAAGATGATTTATTATTTTGTTTAACAATGGTTTTTCGTACCTCAAAATAGATATTTTGATTCTAAGGAAGAGTGCCAAAAAAAAAAAATTAGTAATTTGATAAACTGCATTATTTGTATTTTCTTTGTAAAATAATGTTATCGTACTTGTTTTCACACAATTAAAGTCCTGAATATCATTTCTATCGTTTACGACATGTAATGTACTGGACATTTGTAGACATTTTGAAAATGTTTTAATGCATTACTTTAAAATTATATTTCAAACTATCGTGGAGTTCAAACTATCGTGTTTTTCACGAAGAAAATTCTATGAAGTTCATTTTTTATACCTTTTTCTGCATTCATGTGAATAACACTCAGAGCTTTGACCTACGAGCAAAAAAAGGGAAGTTAAAAAAAACTGGTGAAGTAAACCATTACTCCTCTTATGACCACCATATATACACAAGCTAGAAACAGTGTACACAACAAAACCAGCTACCAAAAATGTTGCACAATTTCACGCCGGGCATCTGACAAAACAGCAGAATATGTAATTGCGCTTATACCAACTAAATACGAAGCATGACATCACAAAGTTTACGCTTGATTTGTATCGGAGAGCGTAAACCTTCCGTCAAAAGATTATATGGCTAAATGGATGATCTCCAGTTTACACCAAAGTTCACACTTCATGTGACGTTGTTATTACTACTCGCAACTCCTTGTTCAAATGGATTCCACGGAAGCCGGATCTTAATGCCGTGGCAACAGCACAAATGCGCTACCATTACCTTTTTATATTGTGCGGTATGGTTACTAAATAAACCAGCTCCTTGCTGAGATGGGGCAAGTTTTTGTGTTATTTTTCTGTGTAAATCTGCCTCAAGCTCTGTTTCTGTCGTCCAAAAGGACATACAAAGCAAACAAGTCAAACACCAAAAAAAGACAGAAGCCGAAAGCCCATATTATCTCAACCTTAGACATTATCAGCAACGGTAGTCATACGGTGGTCAGTTCCATTGACTCACAAACACACCGGTAAGCTCCTGGTGCTTTGGATCATGCCTGTGGCTGCTATTAGACGCAATGTTTCGACCGGCTTTGCAGCGTTGCCAATATCAACGGCAGATGTTTCGATCTCTTTATCAAACCTAGTGACCGGTATCTTTGAGCCTCCTGCAAATCCTGTTTGGCATGCCGCTCGCACCCGTACTGTAAGTAACATGGCTTCATTTGTAAAAGGTACACCCACTGTTCCACCAGGCATTCCTGCGATGGTATGTGGCTGCATCATTTTCACAGCGAAACAAAAAACGCCTATGTTATACACACGTTCTGCCCACTCTGCGCAACTGGCTGCCAAACCCTTATCATACAGCCGGGATCTGCGAAAAGGATATGAAAGTTGTGACATAACAAGGCACAAAATGGTGAAATTTTTTTTCTCTGTATACCTCTGTGTGCGTATTTTGAGTATTAATACATTTGAGCAAGGTTGTGGGTGAAGCGTTTTTCAAATGGTATTGATAAGATAAGAAAATAGATTTGAGGTAAGGCCTGGTTCCGAAAACGCAACTTTTAAGGAAAATTATTCCTTGTCATGATATTGTTTACTTCGGTTGGAGCCTCCTGGAGGAACACCCAAAGGCATACGAGTTTGCTGTTGTCATCCGGTTCGTTATTTTATGCCGAAATCAGTTGCTGAGAAATGTTTAAGCTTTTTTCAGCTTCCTAGGTGTGTGTGCTGTTGTTGTTTTACCCAGAATATCAGTGAGTAGATATCTAAGCTACTTTATTTCCTAATTGTGTTTACAGGACAATACGTAAGCTGCTTTGTTTCCTTTCCTCGGCGTTAGCTTCAATTAACCCTATAGCTCTACAGTGTGTTGGTCGGTTGTTTTCCAATAAATGTTTACCTCATCTAAATGTTAATGAGCTGACATCTGCTGCTTTAGTTGTATGTTTGTGAGTGCTCCTAAGCCGTCATCATTCGTATCAACTGACACGCCTGACGGCGGTGACATTCCGATTTTTTTTTAAATGTTCGTCCCACCAATAAAACGCGTTCATAAGAAATAGTCCAGCACAAAGGCACAAAAAATAGGAAAAATTATAAAAAACAACATAAATAAATTAAAGCATAAGCAGGTTAAGTATTCATCGGTGTTCCAGAACGCGTGTTTTCACAAATTCCGTGTTTCTATCACGCATTCCCCATTCCTGGTAATCTTCTGGTGAGTGAATTCCAAATGCAAAAACCACCCAATCCTTCTTCACTCTCTCACTCACTCGTGTAATCAAATCAAACTAAAAATTAAACAACGTTGCTGTGTTCCGGATTCAAATGTTTTTTGTTCCTCATTTGCTACTATGGCTTTATATTTGTATTTGTCATTCTGCGTACCACATTACCTGATTGTGCTAAAAGTGACTCTAATATAAAAGTCTAAAAGTGAATATCTTTTTGACACCTACCGAATCTCCGATGCTGAGCGACGGTGCGCTGCATTTGCTTGTGCGCTCTTTCAATTGCGTCCGAAACAAATCTTCCGTGAAGCTTATAAATTATATGTTTTTATACGAGTTGGGGCCAAACTATGCCGGTGTAGAATGATTATCAAAACTCAAACACACAAAACCTCACACATAGCAGAAAGAGGAGAGATGAATCCTACACAGCGACATAGGTACATAGGTACTAAAATAAACATTCCTGAAGGGTAGCATCGGAATTTGACGCTGCGTGTATGGAATTCTATGGTCAAATGGTCACTTTTGTTTAGTTATAAGTACAAGCCATTTAGAGTAACGAAATTAATTTAAAATTTAATTCCATTGCACTAAAAGGTGGCCTGTAATTGAATTTGTAGCCCCTTGAGTTTCTCGATTAATCTGGTGAGCATTTTAAAAATGTTTTGCAAACAATTAATATTAACTTTTGCACCTGTGTCCAAAATTTACGCATCAATAAAATCAGCATTGGATAGTTAGTAACGCAAGAACTTTTGTAACTTTCATCCGACGATACTAACAAAACACCATGTTGGACTTTTCAAATATTTAGGAATAATAAATTGAAATTAAAGCAAGAAAAAGGCTGGTTGGAACTGTCTTTTTTGTGAGTTGATGTGTGCAATTCACTTACCATTTGCATAGGATCATGTGAAACTGATTTCTTTGTGATAACAGGAGCCCTTATAGTAACGCCGTGCGTCTCGTTTCAAAAGTAAATTCAACTTCCACTTCTCTAAAATTCTTTCACGAGTAGGTTTTAACAGCTAAAAAGTAAAAACATAACAATTGAGTTACATCATTGAACGGAACTGACAGCAAACAAATTTGATGCCTCATTGGCAAGTTATTCGATGCCATACCGTGACAAACAGCTGAAAAGTCTGAAGAGTGTATCTGAAGAGAACAGCTAAACCACCTACTCTATGAACTTGAACCTTCTACCACCAAACTTTCTGTTCTGCTTTGTAGACAAACAACAAAGAAGATGTAAAATAAATGCTTAATGAAGTAGATTTAACAAGTAGCATGGATTCAGACGCAGGTTTCAATGAAAAGAAATCGGGCATGTCTGGTACAGAAGAGAAAATAACATTGGTGTGCAAACTTTTGAGTGTTAAGCTTTGTTGAACTAGCTACACAGAGGATGCATATAATGTACCTTAACGTTTGCAGTTACAGATGGATTCGATTCATATTTATCGGCAACGTTAGCTGTTTCTTTTAAACGAGAAAAATATAATCTTTATTGTTTTTTTTTTCCCGTCGATTCCACTAGTGTTGGTCGTTCCTGTTCGAGCCTAGTAATAATTTTAAAATTCTTTTTGTTGACCGTTTTGTCCCGACACTTGTTAGAAAATCCGTTACGTTACGTTCTGTTCATTCCGTTCATTTCGTTCTGTTCCGTTCCGTTCATTCCGTTGGTTTCGTTGCGTTGTGTTCCGTTCTGTTCCATTTAATCCGTTCCGTTTTTGCCGCTTCAGTATTGTTCAGGTGCTATCGTTCGCGCGTTCCTTTCTTTAAAATACCGATTTGATCCGGTTGTTGTGTAATGTGTTCGGAAGATAGCTACGATCGCCATGCAATGCGATGATCGTACAACTGTACCTCGAGTACCGTCGCGGTAGTTCAGTGTTTCGCTGACATGTATCGATGAAGAATCATAATTTGTTCCAAGCGGACTTGTCAACACTTGATCGTCCAGGCGATCATAGAAACCCAAAAGGGGTTTCCCTTACTGGAACGTTTCGGTTGGTTCTGATAAGTGTGTCATAATTGTTTTTATATGAACGGTGTGGCCTGAGCTCTTCCGGGTGTGTTTGGTATCATCTGATTTACTGAATGTGTTATAATGAATGTGTGAATGAATGAATGGTGTGGCTTGGCTTTCCAAAGTGTGTTACAATGTGTCTATGGCTGATAGTGTGTATTACAATATGTTCTGTATAGCAGATATGCTACAGTTGCTTGCTGCATGAAAGATAACAGTTCAATCTTTCTCGCACACAGTCTGTATTGCCTGCTCTCTATCACATGCTCACACGAATATGTATCGCACTTCATCGCGTAAATGGCGGTAAGCGAATAAAATTTTTTTTTATAATTGGGCATTTTTGCACAACTTTTAAACTTTGTGAAATAAATTTTTCTTGATTTAATTAGACAAATGGTAGCTATAAAATTTAAGGTTATAGAAGTATTGCTGAAAGGATTTAATCAAATGTAAATAGTATAAAATAAGAATAGAAAATAGGAATACAAAAATGTATCTAGTTTCTGTGCCAAGCTATGTCAACGAACGTTGTGTGTGGAAAACATGTTTCAAATGATAATTAAAATTTAAATATTTAGTCAGTCTCGTGATACAGTCGTCTACTCGTGCTACTCAACAGCATGTTCGTCATGGGCTCAAGTCCCGAATGAATCATACCTCCAAATGTCAGACTCATTTTCCTGCAAAAGGTAATCAATAAGTAACTGATAGCCAAGCTTATTAGTAGAACCAAACAGGCTATGACCGACAACGTAAACCATGATAGTAATAAAGGTATGGTTGATACGGCGGACGTTTAATAAAATTCGCAAAAAAATGAAATATCTGGTCCGCTGAGACATGGTGCACTTACTGCACTAGGTTTTACCATCTAAATTTGGTGCCAGAGTGGTTTCAGATTAAAGAAATATCTTTTTATATCCTTTGTTCTCTAAACGACATGGTACTGGTTGGACACGATGTCGATTGAGTAATTTAAAAACGATGTAACGAAAACAGTACTACTTCAAGCACAACCAAACCCCCCTTCCCCCCACAGTTTTCAGTTTGTCGTCTAAGCTTTGTTTCATTTTTTTTATTATTATTATTATTATTATTATTATTATTATTATTATTATTATTATTATTATTATTATTATTATTTATTCCGAATGTTATCCAGCTGGCATAAGCTTACATAACATACTTATTTCTATAGTTAATGCACAAAAACGAACAGTGAAGAACAGTGCTAACAAAAACGCATAAAAAAACATAACAAGTTTAACTGTCAATCAACCAAATAAAACAATAAAACATAAACTGTGGAAGCGTCATATTAAGCTATGTAAAAAGCTTTTGTGCACCCAAAGTTCACGTTCTGTTACCTTTCAAACCAGAACTACTTCCGTTCCGTTTCTTTGTTTGAACGGATCTCCCAACACTGGATTCCACACATTCCGGATAGAAAAATCACGCTGGAACCACAATTTTATTGCACAAGACTCAACAACTTCCTTGGTACAAGAGAGGAAGCTTGGTACAAGACAGTACGAGAAAAAATGTGCCTGATGAACAAAAATTCGATACGGACAACAAATATAAACTCTCCCAATACGATTGACGTCCACTTTGCCACCGGGCTGGAAACACTACGTTAGTGCGAACGTTAGTGCTACGAAAAACGATTAAGTCATGAGGCCGATTTCGAGTGGGGTTCGAGGGAATACTTCAACGATTAGTAATAAGAAAAGGATAAAAATTACCTCTTGGTTTGCCGTTCTAGAAACTATAGCCCTTCCCCCTGAACAAAAGAGGCAACGAGAGAAGAAGGAACAATTTATGATTCTTGTTATTCAGTAGCTACATCTTAATAACTGCGCAATGGAATGAATTCCTTGGAACAGCGAGGCAGTGTATTGGTTGTTTTGGTACAAAGTTTCAGCAAGTAATTATTTATATTTCACGCATGACGAAACTCAACCCTTATTTAAAGCATCGTGAAGAATGACAAAGTGTCAAAGTGCAACTCCAATGTTCCATCCAGCAATGTTTCGAAGTTTTAAGAGCAGAAAGCTTATATGACCGTGTTGATGGTTGAGTTTCGAAAGCACATTTTAATATGAATGATCGGTGGAAAAATGAGTTCATAAATAATGTTGTCAAAAATGGCCCAAGCCTCCAAACGCAACTGTAAAGACCTAATGATTATTTTCCCAACATTTGACAATTTGTTTCTGCATGAAAAGATATGTAAAAAAATTAATGAAATGACAAATATTTCAATTAATTTTCTTTGTAGAGCAGATGCAAACGTTTGGACGCATAAATCACCAGCATAGTAATTTACCACCACGCATAAAATATTTCAATTTAACCTCGAAGAATTTCTACAAACCAACAGCTCATCAGCGTGATGAAGGTTTACGTACTTTAAATAGACTGATAATTACAGCTTCATTCTCGTATAAACATCCATACTGATATGCACAGGAGTAAAGGTTGAAAAATGAACTATGGAATTTACCACAATACATTGCTAAAGACAACGTTATTTTTTGAGACACGCCAGGGCTTAAGTGTGTTAGTAATAAATTAATGAAATGTGTTTATTTTCAAGCACCGTTTCCAAAAATTCTGTATGCTTTTTGAAATGAAAAAAAACTTTGTATGAGCAATAAGGGTTTGCCATGCGATAAAACTATTTTATTGATTTGTTACATGTGACACTTAGTAAAATTAAACTTTTTTGACTGCTAACCTTCCCGAGCATATGTAAAATGGTATTCAAACAAAATAATTTTTATGAGTTTTTGTTTCACTTGATAACGTTATATGCCATTAAAAACGTTGAATATTTGATTGTACTTTGTTTAATTTATTAAAAGCCATATGCAAGGCTTCTATGAAATTCAAATGAACAAAGAAAACACATACGTGTACAGTGCAACATAAACGAACGTACATAAACAAACGCTCGAGAAAGCGCGACTTCCGGTGTAAATCAAATAATACGAATCCCCAGCATGGGACTCATTGGGAGAACATAAAAAACACCGCAGTGTGAAGCATATGCTGCAGCGTCCTGCTGCTTTCGACGGCAAAAAGTTGCCCGGGCTTTGTGAGATATAGGCAAACAATGGGCATACACATTTTTCATTGATAGAGTGTCGATATTTGAGCGTTTCGTGTCGTTTTAGAACATTGAGAAGAACTTTTTTTTTTTTTAAAGAGGCTATCAAAGTGACGCAAACAGTAAAATCGGTAAAACGATGTGAAAACGAACAAAAATCAATACTGTCATTGAAAATTACTAGCGGCGCGGGACGCAACACCATAAATCAACATCCTGCCAAGTTGCGCGATGTTGCTTTTGCTTCTTTCTTTTACCGATTGTATGCACCTTGTTTCTTTATTCCCCCCCCCCCTCTCTATCTCTGTCTCTCTCTATCTATCTCCAATCCAATCCAATCAAACCAGTCGGTTGCCAGTGAATAAAATCGATCCTATTGAACAGCAATCTAATCCCCATCCACGCGCACTCACTGGTTAAAAAAAAATTTACCCAATATACAGCTGTTGGGCGTTGATAAACGCTTGTTGATGGATGTTAAAATTGGCCATACTCATAAAAAATACAACACAAAGTAGTTTGAATTATGTGCGAGCTGTTTGCGGCTGACAAACCGTGGTAAATTGAATCAGTTTTCCGGTATTGAAGCCATAAGTGGTCGTTTGAAACCTTTTCCTGTACACACGCTAAAGGAAATGACCATGTGCGTATGTGCGTGGGTGTATTATGTTGTTTGGATCTGAATATTTATTCATACGGATATTATTATTGAGCTTGAATATTTTCCTCTCCATCTGCGTCACCAGTTAATTCCTTCAGAGCTCAGAAAACATGTGAATGCAATCCTACCGCTTCTTGAGATAACTTCTTGAACAAATTGATTCAACATATTCCAGAATCCCAAACGCTTTGCTAGTTGATTATCATAGTCATAATACAAAGAGGTGAAAGAAACGGTAAATTGGAAATTGGAGCGATTTGTGTCTCAAAAGGACTTGTTCGTCTTTTGATTCATGCTTTGCAGTGCTTACGACATATGGTAGGAATACTGGTATGTTTCGAATGCTTGACGGATGGAATGACTATCAGTTTTCAGTCAAATTCAGTATAAAAAAGATAAAATCTGGAATGAGGAGATCCTAAGGCAGGAGGCATTAAAAGCAGACACAGCACATCTCCTTTCGGAGGTAATCTCTACATAATTCTCATTTCGTCCGGATATTCAAGCAGGTTTTCAGCAAGCAGTGCTTCTGTAGATGGAAATAGATACGATTTGTGTGGTGATAGTACATCAGGAGATTTCCATTAGGGCAAATCGTTCCGATGAAAATACTTTTGAATGCAAGCATTGCTGATTGTGTACTTGTATGGATTAAGCTGAGTCTAAGGCGCAAAGAGCACACAAACCTATTGCTATACCTCGAATGAAGATGAGACTTTATCCGAAAATTGCCTTCACCTTGAGATTTTAGTTTTCTTAGATAAAGAAATAATTTTAACAAGCATATGCATTTTAACAGAAAAACTCTAGTGCTTAAGCTTCGAGAAGAAATTCACGTACAATAACTTTTCTTTCTTACATTTTTAACTTTATTCTGGTCTGTTTACTTTTTGAAATCAACCATATAAAAAAACATTATATTTTAAATAAAAAAAAGTTGTCCCATGCAGCAATCAAATTCAAAAATATTCTGATAATCAGATCCTCAGCAAGGTTTGCAATGTCATTTTATCAACATCATCAGAAGCGTTTTTCATCTTAGATGTTGTATCATCATCAAATTAATTATTCTATTTCACATGACTTGTGATGTTTGATAAGTTACACATGTTTTTGAAATTACAAACAAAATCGGTAATGTTTGCAAGAATTTCGGCTTCAATATATTCATGGATAATTTTTTGATGTATTTTAGATGTATTTATAAAACTACAACCAACGATCAACTCTGATGAAAAAAAGGCTGACTGCATAAACTCCAATTTGTTTGAAACGAATTGGGTTTGTATGGAGCTGGATTGGTATTACACTTGTTTAAAGCGTTACAGTTGCTTCTTGTGCCATCTGCTTCAAATCGCATGTCTTCTCTTGCATGCTCTCGCATGCTACTGTCATTAAATGCCTGCCAGTACAATCGAGTGGCACGCATACGGTGGTCGTTGCAGTGCATGGAATGACGGACTATTCGGCTGCATAGTGCACATAAAAAGCAGCGAGATATTTTTAGACCGACATACCCGTAAAAATTGTTAAGTCACGAAGAAGAATCCTTGTATATCACTCATTTGTTGTTAGAAAAAAATCTAAGATTTTATTTTGCATTATAAAACAAAAGTTAAACTCCTCTTCTCCCTAATGTAACAAAACGCAACGTTTGACAAACCCTCTCATCTCCCCTATCAGCGTTACATAGGTGATGGATGACGCCTAAAGGTACAAAACAACCTCTATTGGCATGACCTTGTACCTTGTGGTATACCTTGCAAAAATTTCCTTCATCAGCAATTGTTTCCCAATGTCTAGGTTCAAAGGATTCCTCATCGATTACATAACTCTATACCATATCCATTTTACCAACGGCTTCAGAAAGTGCCTGCGATTAGTCTTATCTCTTCTTTAATTTACATTCCTGCTCACAGCATCACAGACGATGGATTTAGCAGGCTTTTCAGTAGCTGAACACCGATCATGCGACCCACTCGATCGTTGCACAGTTATGTCACGCGTGTAACGGGCTCCTTTATTCACCTTTTCAAATGGTGTACAAAACAAACGGATTCACACAAAAGTTTTAGTGCAAATGCGAGA
This sequence comes from Anopheles arabiensis, assembly GCF_016920715.1. NCBI lineage: Eukaryota > Metazoa > Arthropoda > Insecta > Diptera > Culicidae > Anopheles > Anopheles arabiensis. The sequence goes on from NC_053518.1 coordinate 39,031,505, forward strand.
CAGAGAGATAGAGAGGAGGGAGGGAGAAAGATAGAAAGAGAGCGAATAAAAGAGGAAACATACAAATAACCTATTCAGTTGTGTATGATCGTATAATATTAGTTCTGATAAATGGAATTAAAACGCACGGAACCGGATCCGAACTGAAATCCGGCTTTCCGGCTCATATCGTGCTAGTGCGTGCCTGCATGTGCATAACCAGCGGAAGAGCAAGAGTCGTCACTGAGAAAAAAAATTCAACCATTTTGTCGAACGTCACTAAAGGACGAAAATAAAATAATAAAACAAATCAGACAGCAACAGTTCACCCGTGAGGCCCGTTGCGTTCCTTTTGATTGAATACGAACAAAAACATGACGACGACCTTGTTTTTTCCTACCTTCTTCCTGGGTGTATGAGCGGGTTGGGCTTTTCATGGCCTCTCTCGGGTTTGTGTGAGTCAAGATCAAAAGACAATCAGAAGAAGACACCCCGTGACGCCCTCGAGAGAGATGATAATCGACATTTCCATGGTGCTGTCTCCGCATGGCGCCTGATTTCAGTGTACGGAAAAGGCTACGACGTGGGTGGCCGATTTGTCCACCATCAGGCAGCGTATATACCTTTCTTTTGAAACAGTATTTGTAAATGTGCCTCCATTTTTGGGTGTCCTTACTGTTCTTATCCAAGTATAAAGGTAATTGTAACCAAATCCTGAGTAAGAGCAAAATCTGATTTTGTCAAATGAGGAATGGGACTTTTGTTGGGCGTAGCGCATTGGATACGACGCATCAACTAATGGATGTGGTGCACAATAATTCTTGGTTCCGATTGTCGCACTGCTAGCCTAAAGTTTGAGAAATGAGTGCCTCAGCCTATTGTCCGTACGAAGGTTTCTGTTTCCCGTCGCAAAGCCGTTTATGGTATGCCCTAATTGGCGAGGCTGGGTTCGAAGCAGGCTCAATGAAGAGTAGCCAGAGCAGCTTATTGCAACAATTCTACAAAAAATTGAGAGGAAAAACAAATTAAGACATATCCTGTGTAGCGTTTTGCTGCAAAGGAAAATGTAATGCTAGCATTCTTTAGTTTATGAAGCTGGTCCGGCAATGAAGCTCTTGTTTAGAGAGGAAGATCTTTGAATCGTTTTATGATGGCTGTATGATAAAGAGGGTATAAAAAAGACAAGCCAACATACCTGGCAGATAATTATTCCTGAAATTGATGGTCTGAAGATTGTTTTGCTAGCGTTCTTTTGCATATGACAAGAAACGTTGATCAATTTACACTGATAGTACACGCAGTGCTTCGATATCTTCCGAGTCGACGTTAGCCAGCAGAACAACTCATAGTAACCTTTCCCTTAAGCTTTTCCCCCATGCGATACCTTTCTGTGACGATGCAAAAGAAAGGTTCAGGAGGATAAACAGTATTATTTGCACTGATAACACGGGGTGTAGTTGTTGTCTTTTGGCTTTATGTGAAACCAAATCCATTTTGGGTGCTGAACCAGTACGATGGTCGTTGGCTGTCTGTTGTATATTCGTTTATTAAAAGAGAGAATGTTTTAAACAGCGCTAGGTCAACGAAAGTCATGGACTTTTCAATGTCGAGAACATGCATGAGAAATAGTACCTTCAAACTAATCACTTGATAATCTTTACGCTCCCAACTGAGTCGATATCGATTTCATCGCAGTTGTAGACTTCTGGGTACAAATCTTCCCTCCCTCCGAGTTCCTGGGTCCTCGTTACCCTTCTCATTTCCCGCTATTAGTATTTAAAAAAAGCACCTCGTCGGCATGATTACAGGAACGTTACACGAGTTTGATTCTATCAATATGCAAATGATTTTCAAAACGCGTTGATTGGCATACTCTTCTCTCATACGTTAACCTCAAAATGCCGTGTTCCCCGTGGCCATTGGTGGCAACACAATCGCACAAACATGCCCGCACTGAAGCATCGATTGCGTTATGAAAAAGAAACAATATACATGGTGTGGTTCATTGTTCATGTTTGAACGGATACTGAAGCTCTATTAGTGATGGGCAAAACGGCTCCGAAGCCGGAGCCGGCTCCGACCGGCTCCAGACAATTTCGGAGCCGGCTCCGGAGCCGGCTCCGCACCCACGGCTCCGGAGCCGGCTCCGGAGCCGGCTTCGCTCCGACGGCTCCGACGGCTCCGGAGCCGGCTCCGCTCCGACGGCTCCGGAGCCGGATCCGCTCCGACGGCTCCGGAGCTGGCTCCGCACCAACGGCTCCGGAGCCGGCTCCGCACCAACGGCTCCGGAGTCGGCTCCGCACCAACGGCTCCGAAGTCGGCTCCGCTCCAACGGCTCCGGAGCCGGTTTTAACACAAAGGACCAAAATAACTTTTTCAATGAAGTTTCAATCGAGAAAATCCGTAAATAGCGGAGTAAGTCATGTATAAAATAATTTATCAAAAAAAAACATCGATGACTTTTGAATATTATTAACACACGCTACACAACGTCATGCATGTCAATACTACAATCACATCGTGTATTGGTTTCCACACGTGCGAGAAGATATATTCGTATTTTTTATTACGCTATCATACAATGATGTCTCTATTGAACCGTTAATTCGGAGCCGTTGGTCTGGAGCCGTTGATTTGTCGCCGGCTCCGGAACGGTGGGCCTGAAGCCGGCTCCGCAGCCATTGGAACGGAGCCGTGAGTGCAGAGCCGTTAGTCTGGAGCCGACTACGGAGCCGTTGGTCCGGAGCCGACTTCGGAGCCGTTGGTCCGGAGCCGACTACGGAGCCGTTGGTACGGAGCCGGCTCCGGAGCCGTTGGTACGGAGCCGGCTCCGGAGCCGTCGGAGCGGAGCCGGCTCCGGAGCCGTCGGAGCGGAAACGGCTTCGGAGCCGTCGGAACGGAGCCGGCTCCGGAGCCGTCGGAGCGGAGCCTGCTCCGGGAAAAAGTCGGAGCCGGCTCCGGAGCCGTTGGTGCGCTCCAAAACGCCCATCACTACTAGCTATACACCTGGCTGATTTGGGGAATGATCCCTTGCTACCACCTTTGCGTTAAACCAATCCGATCTCATTACGGTGTTGTATAATTAATGCTGTATGTTTTGCTTTGATGATTCGAATTTTACACCTGCTACATTTGAATTACACTCTTGTTGTATGAGCGTACGGAGTCTGAACTTTTCTCTACGCATGCCCCGATTAAGAATGTGGTTTAGTGAAATTTCAAAATTTCAATGACAGCTGTCAGTTGAATCCAGCGTCAGATAACGCAAAACCCCAAAGTTTTAAGCCCAATTTACTGCGTAACGTCCGTAACGATTACTGCGTAATCTATTGAGACAGCGCCTCCAAGTCAGCCAAAGCATCGAATAATAACCACCAAATAATAATGATATAGCCGGTCTCGTAGTACAGTCGTCAACTCGTACGACCTAACAACATGCCCGTCATGGGTTCAATCCCCAAATAGACCGCGCCGCCATACGTAGGACAGACTATCCTGCTATGGGGGGAATCAATTAGTCACTGAAAGCCAAGCCCACAAGTGGGTACATGCAGGCCTTGACCGACATCGGTTGTTGAGCCAAAGAAGAAGAAGAATAATAATAATGATAATAAGAGATTAGGTAAATTTGTACTATGTACCTCACCACTTCAGATTACCGGAGTGCTTTACAATGCCTTTCATGGTCAATGGGTTTCTATAGCCCGATCGTGTGTATGTGTGCGAGTGTATGAGGAGGATTTCTGGTTTATACATTGTTGTTGCAGGATGATGCTGAGATGCTGTGTGGTGAACATCGTCGTCAGAGCTGTCAAGTCAGGTGCGAAGAGTACTTTACCCACAATGGACAGCAGGTCCTTGGCTGGTGAGATACGATTCAACACTGTAGCCCACGCACCCAGAAAGCCTGCAGTTTTCATCGGAAAGGGCACAGATGCCAAGCTAAGACTTTTTGTACAAGGGGAAAGAAGCAATTCAATAACTGGCTATCTGGCTACAAAATGTCTATCCCGACCTTTTCGGGACTGCGTGAGCAACAACGTCTTCATCTGCTATCAAACGGTCTTGTAATATCGGAAGACGTTTTTCTGTCAATTTCCTGTGACAGGCAGAGTATGCTTGGTGACGCAATCAAACAATAGTTTAATTTGAAGGCTTTGCTTGTTCATTTATCCGTTCCCAAACTATGTCTAGAAACGTATTTTGGGAATCCTACCCTCAACGTGCCGTTCTGGATAACATTCAGCTTCGATAAATACGCAGGAAGCAATACGCCGCAAAGGGAAGAGCACATTATCATAAACAAAATAACCAATCTTCCGCAAACGAGCGTCCCATTCTACGTCTCACTATAGCACCCTGCAAGAGGGTTTTCCTTCCCCAAGAAGCCAAAATATGTCCAAAAGTTCAATCGGATAGCAATGCATGGGCAGGAATACATTACCGATTTACCCATGACAAACATTTTGAATGAACCGGTTTCCAGCAAATTCTGAGAGAAATGTTGCACATACGGATAGCGTGTTGAGAAAAGCATGAGAAAAAATAAACTGTAGTGCTAGATGCGCTCTGTTTGTGTGCGTTTTGTTCAATTCCCACGGCACGTACACACACCGTTCTCTAATGAACACGATGTAGGGAAGATCTCGTGAAAAGCATTCAATTTTGGTTTTTTATGTTGCACGGGTATGTGTGCTCTTTCGCAGACATGAAATGCGCCACGATTTTCATGAGAATAATATTAATTAGTGTCCCGACCCGGCATTTCGTTTCGTGTCGATTTCAAACTCACCCGCAAATCCCCACTGCTCCAGTGCGAAGATCCCACCGGCGCACGAGTGGGAGTCAGGCACGAGTGACGTGAGAGCTTTAAATTAGGTTAAACGCAAAACATTGCGCACTCGGTGGTTAGAGAATGATGTGAGTAGCAAACGTCAATCTGTTTGTTTTATTGCGAGCGTATTTTGCGTTCGTCTTTTTCATTTGTAAGAGTGGGGTGTCGGCGTGAATATCGGTTACCGTTTCAGTGGCAGTTATGGTACTTTCTAAATGTAGATAAGCAATAAATTAACTAAGCGATGCTGCAATAAATCATTAGATATACATAAAAAGAATCAATTATTTGGAGGCTGATAGAAATGGTACGAATGTGACATCTGTATAACAAACCATTTTCAAACTGCAGGATTATTGAAAATACTTTTTTCGCAGTAATTTGGAATAAGTAGGTATTTCGTAAAGCAAGCCGGTATCATGGTCGTCAACTCGCACGACTTAACAACATGCTCGTCATGGGTTTAAGCCCCAACTAGACCGTGCCGCCATATGTAGGACTGACTATTCTGTTATAGGGGGTAATCCATAAGACACTGAAAGCCAACCCCACAAGTGGTACAGGCAGGCCTTGATCGACAACGGTTGTTGAGCCAAAAGAAGAAGAAGAAGAAGAAGGTGTTTCGTATTAGTAAATCAAATGATTAAATTTTCAAAAGAGTAATCAAATAAAAAAGATACATATAAAATACTTTAAAGTAATAATAAATTGAATTTAACGTCTTGGCCAATCTTATGTTTCCCTTAGTCAGCGACGGCAGATTCCTCAGTGCAGTAATAAACGCAGTTTACACAAGAACATCTTGTTTTGAAGGAGACAAATAATAATGTCAAAAGTTGTCCACTGACTTTGAGTTGTTGACTGTGTTGAGTACAGATTCTTTCTGCAGATAATTTAATTTACAGGTCCGGTTTTTGTTTTGTTTTATTCTACAAAGGGAAAAGGGAAATAAGTAGAACATAACATAGATGTGAGTACAGTGGAAACACCATCCAGCAAATACTGGTTCAGTCACAAAGCGAGTTTATTCCTATTCGATAAAATATTCAAAAGCCCCTCGGAGAAGGACCTGCGTTAGAGTAGATACTTAAAAAGCAGTTTCAGCCCTTCCGGATGCGTATTTTATTTGTGTGTCACTTGAAGGAACAATTTTGATACATTGATTTCGTTGAATTTGGCCACTCATTATAAAATACCTGGGCCACCTCCGATCGCGCATAGTGTGGCTATTTTTCGGAGAAATTTTAGTTCCGACCCAAAAGCCGGAAGGAAGTACTCTTATCAACTTCATCCAGCTCTTCTATGGCCGTACGCCAAAGAGGTAGTGAATTTCACTTCAGTCGGATCCCAATGTCCATCCACTCTCCCTTTTTCGGTTTTTTTCACACACACGCTATTTCTCTTTCTCACACACTCTCACACATTTGTCACATACTCTCTCTCTCTGGATGCCTTTTGGTTCAGGAAACGTGTTAAAAGAATGTAATCAATTACGCTTTCGTAGACAGCCAGGAAGGATTTTTTTTCTCCAATTTCGATTACAACTGGTTCCTCTCAAGCGAAGACAAAACGGGACGCATTGTAATGGGTTTGGATAATGTTACGATCGCCATGTAATGTGTTCGGACGATAGCTACGGTCGCCATGTAATGCGATGATCGTACAACTGTACTTCGAGTACCGTCGCGGTAGGTCAGTTTTTACTGACATGAGCCGAGGTGGATTAAAACTTCGTTCGAGCGGACACTTGATCGTCCAGGCGAAATTAGAAATCTTTAGGAGGTTACCCTTACTGGAAACGTTGGAGTTTAGAGGCCTTACCTTGGGTAGGGGGACATAACTTCTCTTCTTCTTCTTTGGCTCAACAACCGTTGTCGGTCAAGGCCTGCCTGCCTGCCTGTACCCACTTGTGGGCTTGGCTTTCAGTGACTTATTGATTCTCCCCCATAGCAGGATAGTCAGTCCTACGTATGGCGGCGCGGTCTATTTGGGGATTGAACCCATGACGGGCATGTTGTTAGGTCGTACGAGTTGACGACTGTACTACGAGACCGGCTTAGGGGGACATAACTAAACTCTTTAAATGAGAAGTCGATAGATGTAGGATGGGCATAGTCCTATCCTGACAGTCCAAACAAATCTGACTTGCCATGATCGGAGTTGGTTTTATTTATACTCAAATGAAGTTAAAGCTTTCTCACATTTGGTTCCGGGTTGTATGTTGGAAAGTTATTGTTTTCACTCAGCTAGTGACGTTTGTCTTTTGTTGACAAGAACGATAGTTCTTGTCACTAAGTTCCTGTTTTGGGTTTAATGCATATACTGTTCCTGCTTTGGGTTACATACTGTTCCTGCTTATGTTGTGCGTTTCGGTTGTTTTTGATAAGTGTGTCACATCTGTTATTTGTTTGAATGGACGGCCTGAACTCTTCTGGTTGTGGTGCTATGGTATGATCTGATTTACTGAATGTGTTATAATGAATGTGTTACAATGGTGTGGTTTGGCTTTCCAAAGTGTGTTACAATGTGTCTATAGCTGATAGTGTGTATTATAATAAGTTGTGTGTAGTATTTATGCAACAGCATATTTTAATTGAATTTTTTGCATATCACGTAAAGCACTGACTTTTTGCCACTTTTTGACAATGAGCTGGCCTTAATGAATGACAAAAACGATAACACTCTCGATCATACTGCGAGGTGAAAGTTTTTTTAAAAATACTTGCAGCTTTACACAGGCCGCTTTTGTAGCGTTAAACAACCCGGCGCTGTTTATGACGCATTGCGTTACACTGCGGGTGTTGCTTTTGGTACAGTAAACTGGAGTGCCACCAGTACGCTTTGTTATTATGAAACTTATATTAACATTTGTGAAAAACTTCTATTTCATGGTTAATTAAGTAAAGAAGACCACTGCACTTTTTTGGAACAAACAAATCAAGTCAAAGCACGATTTGAACAAAAAAGCTAACTTTGTGCGCTTTGCGCACCCTGACGATTCCATTCAAAGAATCTAAAGGAGATATAAATGAATTTATCAATTTCGAATTAGTTCTGTCCCATCGCTCGAACCATCGGAAAAACTATATTTTAATGAAAATGTATTCCCCCATTTGTCTTCCCCAATCGAGGGTGATCCGTAAATCATCAACAAAACACAACTCAAACAGCTCCTCATCGAAGTAGACGCGCGACGTGCTTGCTCGTTGGTTTGATTAATAAATTCATATCCTCTCCAGAATGTCTTGGTGATGAGAGGATACTTTGATCAATGTCTAGAAGTGAGGGAAAGCTAAACCAGCGGAAGCCTATAACATCCTATCGAGACGGGCGTACCGATAAGTCTCGCTGTCATCCTATTTTGGAGCGCAGGATCCGCAAGTTTCGTTGATCCTGGAAGCGACATGTTTCATAATGCAGACAGAGACATCCGTTTTCCGCACCATCAACTCCTATTTTGATGCTATTGCCGTGCTCTTTTTGCTTTCGATTGATTTTGCCCATCGAGTCTATGCTTTCCTGCACATTACTAAACATGACTAAACAATACAGTGTGTAGAAAAGAACTTAGTAAAAATTTAATCCCATTTCCGCTTCAGCACTACAATGAAATGCAACATTCAAACGCACCTGGGCTTCTCACCAACCTCAACCAAGCACCGGTAGCCGTAGGTGCCGTAGGTAACGTAAAAGAGGTCGGAGTTTATGATAGGATTACATCCCCAACAAGATCATGTCTGTAAGCACCTGGATAATTTTTATAAATAGTCTTTGATCCATTTCAGACAGGTGTGGGATAAGTTGTTCTCTCCGAACGGTTCGGTTTCCAGGCCTATAGCCTTTTGACATTTGCGTCCCGTTGCCCCCAAAACCCGGATCGATGGAACCTGATGACAGTCGAACATGAATCACTTTAATGGTAGTTTGTGGGATGATTTAACAGCTGAAAATAATATTAGCAAAAGCATCCGAAACGGCTTGTTAAGGGCGTACTATCATCCAAAAAGTACACGGATGCCCTCATCTAATCACTCATTACTGGTAGAGATTGTTGTTTATCGTTGAAGTGATGGTAGTCCTGATGAAAGTGAATGTTTTGACTCTCCCTGTTCATCTTGGTTGTGGTAAACGAAAGCAAAGCAATGCGCATTGCCGATACCGACGATGAGAGTATTGGTTTATACTTACGAGATCAGCGGGAACATTAGGAATTAGAAGCACCTTTTTGTTTTTCGTTCCAGCTAAGGCGCACAGAAAGTCGTAAGAAAACAAGGAAAACTTTTCCCATTCGATACAAACGGCGTGCGCGTTTGCACTTCCCGGGCACGTTTCGTGCAGTGTGTTATCGTCTCCTTTCGGGTGAAGCAATGTCACAACCATCACTGGACAATGCGCCGTGACAGCGATTACCAAATTTTGCGAGTAGTGTAGCCAATTGTGAACAAAAGTTAGCAGAACGTAAATTCGTACAGGTTTTGGTAGTCCACGGGGCAGTTAGCCATAATTCGACACCGAGTCCAGTGCGAGTTGGTAGTTGTTGGTAGAAATCAAGCGTGAATTTATTATTCTAACACATCCTACACACTCCATTTCGTGCATCCCAGACTTCTCGCAGTCACAATGTGGCTGATGGTGGCCAACGAAGCTCATAGTAAACATTAATCTTGTCTAGAGCTAATCCGCTGAGAGATGGAAACATTTGTCATTTATTTGATGCGTATTTTTGCCACGTCCGACGGTCGCAATTGCGCCTCACGTGTTCCATTTGTCGAAACTTACAATTAATGGCTTACTTTCACCGCAAATATACGTTGGACTTTTGTCATGTGTAGGTGGCGACGGTAATAGAAGCCTTCTCATACCGGGAAAAAATATAAATAGCAAAAGAGAGTAGTGGAGAAAGAGCGAATGGAAAAAGTTTTCCCAGTCTCGTATCTGAGCAAGCGAGTGATTTGAACCGTTTACAAGTTAGCAGGTGTTCGGTATTACATGTTAATGAAATGTGCGCCTTACGCATCGGTGCACACTCATGAGGTATTTAGCATATGTGCCTCTCGTGCAAAGGATTTGTGACCTTTGCGGGCCAAGAAGATGCATGAGAGGTGGCAGAAGCAGCTCCTTGCTTCCACAAACCAGCAATCACAATCCGAAAGCTCGCCGCACGCACAAACTCCACGTGTACCAAGAACGATAGTCATCATGAAGCATTCGTTCTCGGAAGATGGTTAAATTGTCAAGCCAATGGTAAGCATCAAAGGTGTACATTTTACATCTTGGCTGATTATAAGTTGACATGGCAGGGCTGTGCACTCATTTATCGAGCCAACGAAAAACCGCATAAACAGAAAGGCTCCTGAAGCGAAGGCGTGCGCGTTCGCACATGAAGGTGAGCGTGAAAAGCGGTTGGATGCAATTTTGATGCTAACACACTCTTGTCCTCAAATACGGCTGCAAGAGAAGCCGTGTTCGAGAGAAATTCATTTCATCGTACCCAAACAAGGGCTCAGGTTTCTCATTTTACCGCGTTGCGAACACATTTGTCACGAGGACGCGATCCGCACGGTCATGCATAAAAATGATAAAGTCGTTTCTTGGCCTACCAAACGGCCTCTTGGGGCGTATTCGTTTGTTTTATTCATAGTTCATTTTGAACTCAAACCCATTCGATAAAAGTGCTTGATCATAGTCACTTCATGTTTGCGACTCACACTGTAAATATGCTAGGATGTCCCGGAGTGTCTGCGTTTAGTGTGGTATTTTCGCAATAAGAAAGGCACGAACAATCAAACGTGCGAAGCGTACAAAAAGCATCCAATCATAGGAGCTAGAGGGGCTTCACAAACAAACGGATTTTGTGTTGCACGGTTCATAGGACAAGGCGTTGAACCGAGCCCAATACAGTGGTTCGTGATACACGTGAAGCTACATTAAAATTCATGACTTTTTTTTTCATATACCCGGACGAGCGTGTTTTGCTTCATTGGAAGAAAATCAATTAACACTTTCAGAGAAAGCACTCGATCCACTAGGCGCTCATTGTTGGTGTTGGAGAGACGATTTTCTTGTGAATTTGTTTTTCCAAAAGATAGATTTACTTTTATGCTGCGATTCACCAGCGACCGCTAACCGCACCAGAAAGACCCTGCCCCAGTGTCTTGTGAGGATGGTAATGAATTCAATTGCTCCCCAAAAAAAATGCCAGAGGCCAACGGTTCTACAAATATTTATGCTAACTTGTTGGTTTCGAACGGATGCTGTTGGCGCAACAAGATCCAATACCCAATGTTGTATGGTAGGACAGAACGGTACAGAAACTGTACGTATACACTGTGCTACCGAAGAGCCCTTCAAAGTGGTGGTATGTTACCAAGACACAACATAGAGCATTTGTGGGTGTGTGTGTGAGTGCAATGAAAGTGGCGATGGGATTTGATATGGCCTTCCAAGCAATCATTCTTTCCCCTCGGGTAGCAAACCACAGCTAGTGCAGCCACTGGAGAACGGTTCACCGAAACCATAACTGTTGACATGATTATGCAACAACACCAAACATTGAGCCCGGGGTTGTTCTCATAGAGCCGTAGTTACCGTTGCCGTGCGTTGTGTTACAGTGAGTGCAGAAATGGTCCATCGTTGCAAACACCAATTGCAGTCTCGTAGGTCGCGTATGGTTTTAGTACGTACAATCAGCAACTTGATGTCCCGGCTTAGTAACGGAAAAATCTCTGACCTCGATGGTTAACAACTTCCAACAAGTGTCCACCGGTGGAAGAAAAAAGTAAAAAACGGGTACGTAGTGAAATAAATATTTCATTAGATACATCCCACGGCTGGGCATGATCTGGTTGGAAGAGCTTTCAGAGTGAATGTTACAAGCTCGCACCACATGTTAACTTACATTCTTAGCGTTGGGTACCACAGCCAATCTTTGGTCACAATAGCACAGGATCGGCTAAAAGTGACATCGTCACGATGTTGAAGCACGGTCTAGAGTGGAAGGTAATGCAAGCAATGCTCTTACATACCGTGTAGCATTTCCAAAGCAGATAGTGCGGAGAACCATGCGTGCAACGATAGAATACAACGGTGGCATCCGGCTGGTACTGTTTTGATGTCTGTAACGATGACATGGTTACAGAAGTGTACATTGGTGTAAGCAATTGGCGAGGTTCAAATTTGGAATTTGGTGTTAAAAAGGCCATATCGTGGCTCTGAAATGGAGCAGGTGATTTAAATATTGTGCCAATTTATGCATTTAAAACTTGTTCATTCATATCTTTGTGCTGTCACACTCTCCGTCGCTAAAGATGCTATCGTTGCTAGACAAGTAATTTTTTTTTTTGTGGTTTACTTTTGATGCCGTTCCTCACCTTGAGTGTCGCTTTATCGTAGAGAGTCCAGTCGAAGCCTAAGCTTTTTGTTCCTGATTCCCCTACACCTTCGTCTCGAAAACGTTTCCATCTTGCAGGATGGAGATGCAAAGCACACCAAATTTTCTCCAGCAGCACAATCTAGGCTTTATATATCCCCAATTGAGTGAAAAAATGTGCTTTCGATATCAACTATCGTGTCGCTCGGTTTAATGAACTCCTGACCGTTATGTATGATGACCAACTTTAGCTTCATTTCAGTGAAGACATTTATTTCGTTACGTAATCTGTTTTTACATTTCGCCTCAATCTGAACGTACCGATCAACATGCCACAACCCAATACGGACAACCTATGGAAACAAATGAAGTCTTCCATTTGTAGGTGTTTTCTCCTTAGTCTCTTTAAAGAACGATTTAGAATAATGTGAATCAAATGGTAATGCGAAAACGCGTTCAAATCGAATGCAATTATATACGTCCAAAAATTTCATTAACGCTTTCACCTGACACACGCGTCTTTTCCAGCTCTCTTCGACATGGCAACGATTGTTGCTGGAGAAGAGAATGTCATTTCCTTCTGAAGTTGCAACTCTTGCCAGCATCTGTACCATCGCTTACCTGAAACAGAAAATAGACAAAAAGACACAATTCATCAAATTCCAATCTCGTAATGATCAACGCTCGATCTGTCCCTCGCTACTGCTGCCCCTGGCTCCACGTCCTTGAGCAATCAGACAGTAGCATGTGAACACATGCTTCGTATTTCCAAATCGATAATGAACGGAAACTACACCGGACGCCCTGATATTCGTCACACCAGCGACTAGAATTCCACCGAAATTCAAAAAACATTGACAACAATGAGGTCCTCGAGCTTCATTTTGCTTCCGTAGCATGCTTCGACACTCTGTCGAGTGTCTGAGTTGAGTAAAGAGCAGAGTTGTAATTGTAGTTTTCATTTTTCTCAAGGGAAAACTTTGATTTTCGTCCCGAGAATCGAACTAATTCTGTTGCCGCACAGGGCGAAAGTGCAGGATTGAAAATTCTAATTGTAACGGCTAGTGCCGATAGTCGAAGACGTTTTTTCTAGTTTCTCGGCCGTTGGTGAACAGCAAACAAAGGTTTTTTAAGAAAAGCATTGGAGAAGAAAATCCAAACCAAAAAAAAACAAACCCGAAGTTGTTGGTCGTATTCATCTAATGCCGGAGCAACTCGATTGAAAGATTACTTTCGTTTGGTGTCAACCCCCAAAAATCGGTCACCAAGTAGGGTGTTGTGTTGCGTGCGTCACAGACATAGATAAAGATTGTGCACTTGCGTGAGTGAGATTTTGTGATCAAAAACTGCTAACGAATCTGGTCCAGATTATTTGAAGCTCTGGCGAGGAATGAAAAGCCATAGTTATGCTGTAGTGTACATAAGACAAATGCCTCTGTAAGAAAACTCCCACGCTCTGTGTGCCATGTGCGTGTGAATGTTCTAAAAGATATTTTTTTTCATTCAAAGTTTTTTTCTCAGGCCTGGTAGCTTTGTGCGAATAGAACTTTTTAATTTGATTTCTATCTTTCTCTGTGCCACGCAACCAAACAAGTGGCTGTGGAAGATTCTTCAAACGATGAATAAATTGGACAGAAAAAGGAAGGCTTCGATGCCAAACCGTAGCAACGGGAGGACGGAAGCCGTGGTTAGTTTGCCGGTTTGTTTAATGCTTAAAAGCTTTTGCCATTAGAGGGCTTCTAATCGGTTGAAGAGTGAGAAGAGAAATGGATGTTGAGTGCAGCTCGACAAACGCCAACCATTTGCCAGCCGATTATCACTAATCCATCCGTAACGAGTCCAGATTCTGGTTATCTGTGGTTAGTTGGGAAAGATTACCATCCCTAGTACTTTAAGTAACCCCCACATTACAGCTCGTTAGCTCTCAGCCTCTGGAATTGATGCAATTCTCACTCGTCCTAGAGGATGTTGTGATAAATTTCAGATTGATGTGTATGAGCGAGGTGGCTGGTGGATTTAAAAAGAGAATCAATGATCCTTTCCGGCCAACGAATTTCTTGCTTTACAATTTGCTCGGTATGGCAGATTTCCCGATTCGCTCTCGGTTTGGGATTTGAAGGGGCTACTGGCCACTGGTGAAGTGAAAAGAGAACGCAACTCTACATGACTGAAGTAGCTCGACCTTTTACGAAAGTTTTCTTGTTGCTGAAGATTATGTTCTCCTTTTCTTTGCGCTCCAGCTGTCAATGCTGTTGGCACACAATCACTTGCCATGGCTTTAAAGTGCGATCTATTCCTCCACAACCGCACAACTACGTGTGACACAACGATTACGCTGACGTTCAAGTTACTTTCCGGTGAGCTTTTCTTGAAAAGGCGGAATGCTGGGATTTAACTGTTTATATTTAGGCTGCGGGACAAGGGAAAGGGCGAAAGCGTTGGTCTGACACGCTGATGTTGACAGGTTGATTGCGAGAACGTGTAGAAGAAATACTAGTCGCTCATTCGGGAATCTAATCTAAACTAAATCTAAACTCACACACACACACACATACATATTTCAAAACAAAGATGGCATGTATCAAACTTCCTGGGAAAGAATGGAAGTGTAGAAGACGTAAGGATATAACTTCCAAGGTTCTCACAAATCACACCATCATGCCATCAAGCATCACTTCCGTCATGTAAGCTTTGCCACAATTTCGTAAAGTAATTATACAAGACGGGAACGATGAGGCTCTCTCGGAGCTCTCACGGGATAACGCAAAGGTTTACCTTGGCTTTGCGGAACGTCTTCACACAACTTCACGGCCAAGGCCAGATTACAAAGAACCTACAAACACACACAAATACGCCCGGATCAACAGCTTTCGTCGGGAGCTATAAGCCATTGTTCTAGCACCACCTCTACGCTCATCTCGTATGTCCTAGGCCATAAATCCGACACAATGGCATCAGACAACATGCGGTTAGGAGATTCAATTTCGAGAAAGCTGATTTACGTAAGACTCGCTCAAACTAGGTGAATGTGTACACCATCCAGATGCACCGGTGTGGTATATGCCATTTCCCGGATGTCGTAAACAATATTTTATTGCTTCACGAAACAATCACATCAACAGGAAAGGCGCACACAACGTTCAACGTAAAAATTATCGTGTCAGCATGGCTTTTAAAGTGAGATGAATGAGATCTTTCGCTACTCATGTGTGGTATCGTTGACTTTTGCGATCTCCTGCAAGCACGTTGGCGGAAAATGATGAGGTATTCAGAGTCAATACGATGAAGATATAAAATATGGCATGCACACGACCTCCAAGGAGGCTTTTTAGTTCAAGTCGAATGGTTTAACATTATGCGGTTCGGATTGTGGTGCGATACATGGCGCAGAATTCAGCGTGTGGCATGCTTTAAACGCTTGGATGTTTGTGATGTTTCTTCAAGTAGGCGGTATTGCATGATGTTATGATAAACGGATACCATGAGAGCACTGAGATAGGGAACTAGTCACTGCTCGTGACAACTAACGTCTCAATTGAGCAGAGGATATGTAACAGAAGTAGGCCAAGGCATGATTCCTAAAAAAATTACCCATGTTTCATCCTTTGAACTTCTCCCACTGACTTGAATATCTGCAAATGGGTTTACATCTGCGGTTTGTAAGGGCTTACCGTCTATCACCGGATGAAAGTCAATGTAATGATCACTGACATCACGAATTCCCATTTATTTCAAGGTTGTTTTGTGCTAGGTTGAAGGATGTACTCCTAACCTGTTCTACAGGGTGACTTCAAGTAATGGCGTCAGCCGTTTCCCGGCATCTTCTGGTGTTGCTCCACCCTTTAATTGAATAAAAGCCAGCAGTCTTAACACATTATCACGATTTGCGTGTTTTTTATTAGAACTATTTCAACGGTGGAAGGCACTGCTGGAAATCTTGATAAATCTATCGAGATGATACATTTAACCTGCCTTGTAGAACGAGTACTTCGAAGCATGTATGCATAAAAAGACACTCATGTAAAACCAACAATGATTTTTGCCCAGCTGAGAAATGTCACTACCCAGAACACACCACCACCAGCTACTAACAACTGGCTCAAGCTTGGAAAAAATGATAGCTTCATCGATCTCAACACCCGGATATACATAAACAGTAACGTAGAATGGCCCTTGGGGGTGCTGTCTTCAAGTTGTCAAGTTGTTTGCGGCCTACTAGGTTCATGTTTGCCGTTAGCGAAAGCGATGACAAATCACTACTGCCGTGCAGAAGCGTTCGATTCCTGCTGCCAGTAAGATCTTACAATAAGGAACAAGCCAACAAAAAGAACCACACAAACCCATACACACACTGACGCAATAAAAACGCAGTGAAGGTGGATACTATTTGATAAGGACGATGACAAACACGTTGCTAGTTTCAATGAGCGAAGATGAGCGAGACATCACACCGTTTGCTGGAAGGTGGTTGGGCCGCGTGACGATTGAGACGAGATTGAAGCACATGTCATCAATTTGATATTTGACGGCAGCCGAATTGTTTGCGGCACGAACAGTCTACACGGGTGTTTACACTCAAGCCGCACTCAAAAGCAGTGTGTTATATGT
The DNA here is from genome assembly GCF_016920715.1 of Anopheles arabiensis. Classification (NCBI taxonomy): domain Eukaryota; kingdom Metazoa; phylum Arthropoda; class Insecta; order Diptera; family Culicidae; genus Anopheles; species Anopheles arabiensis. The sequence continues at coordinate 39,048,295 of NC_053518.1, forward strand.
TTGTGTAAGAGTGATTGTGCATGCATTCAAATTAAACTGTCAGTAGGTACTTCTGATGGGAAGTGTTATGTCACCTTTTGCCAGTCACTACGAATCGCTAGGCTCATGACATCAAGAAGCATTTATTAAGAAGCACTATTTCAAGTACCACCAGTAGTGCATGAGAATTTTTCATTTAATTTCATTTTTCAAGATATGACCATTTGTTTTGCTGAAATTAGGGGTTTTGTTGATTGTTTGTGATATATCGACGTAATTTGTGAGAATATTAATTTGATCGATGAGGACGCCTGACATCTAACATGTAATAAAATCGTACAATATGTTTAGAATAAAATGATTGATAAAAAATTTGCAATATTGCAATGGTTAAATTCAAATATTTGCAATTTTTTTCAAAATTCAAACAAAAAAATCAAATCGTATCGAGCTAATCAGCTCAGTTAGATAAAATAGTAACAACATATTTCAAACCAATAAACTGAAAATATCTACATCTTGATACGCTTTAACTGGTTTTCAATGTTAAAATTGACTAGCACAACAAAAATTTTTGTTCAAAACATAATAAAAAGCTGATGATGATTAATAACAAAATATCATGGTACAAACAACTTTAATTTTATTTATTTTATCTTTTGATATAAAGGGCAAAGCCGTTTGCTTACAAACACATTATTTAAATATGCTGAATGCAATTCAAGTTTCGACAAAAATAAAAGAATCTGATTCTTGCTGCTGCTTTAATTACTATCTGTTCCAATGAGCGTGAATTTCGGAAGAGTTAGTCATAATTTGCGTTTAAACTGCAAGGCAAATTGACAGCTCAACAGTGTATGAGGTTTGTTGAAAATGAGTGCACTGATAAAAATTTTTTGTTTTATTATTATTGTTATTAGTGTAACTATATAAATATTTTTATTATTGTCAAGTGTTATTATATAAAAAAATATTTTTAATTCAATAATCTTATCCATAAAATTATTTGAAAGTAAATGTCGCACCTGTTTTTGTTCAAAAGAAGTATTTCAATTATTAGAAAATGCTACAAAATCAAAACTGTGTCCAAGCGTTAACAATGAGTTCGCAAAAGAGAAAGATGATCAAACCGTAACTCAAAAATAAAAACACGAACAATTAAAACACCGAACGTGATAAGACGTAGCATTTACGTCATTGCAAAACATGAGCACGTTGTTCATTTTCCACCCGGCAGGTTGAAGGCTTCTTTGCATGCGAATATTTTTGTCACTCTCGAAAACACTCTACCATACTGGTTGTATTGACGGTACTTCATGTTCTATCTCCGTGCTCTTGTCGGGAAGGACCTTTTGTTGCCCCGACGCTTGTGCTTGGTTATGACACAGGCGCTCGATGGCAAGCGATGATTTATATTCGTCACGCGATGCGATGACGTCCCCAGTCCTCGGTCATGTTTGCTTTCGGTTCGCTTCGTGTAGAAGCTTCAAGGAAGCTGCTTGCACAATGTTAACCAAATCTTTTATTCACGGTCACTTTGCAGATATAAATTTTCGACAAGCTACAGTTTCCGATCCATAAGTTTCATCCTTCCGCACGTCTATGGATTACGTAAATTACTCCTTAATCTAGAAATGGTAATGGGAGGAAAATCTTGGCACAAAGCTAGTTAAAAGCTATCCTTTTCCATGACACGCTTGCAGTCTTTTGTACGAAGCAATCTACCAGAACGGTAAAGAGGCCTATAAATGTGCCTTATGCTTATGGATAGCCATTTTGAATGCAACGGGATGAATTATTTCTACCGGTCCTTGTTCGGGATCTTCCAAACACATAGTACAAAAAAATTTAAAAAAAACATAAGAATCTAACAGTAACCTTTCCTTTTCAAAGTCTTTTCTGGCTTATGCACGCAATTACTTCCAAAGCTATCCCATTGAACGGCCAACAGCTCGCAGGGCGTTGCGACGTGCTCACAAAAGCTTTCAGTTCGTAACGAGTTTTACAAAGGCAGCTAATCTGGAGAAATTCCGACCTCCTTCCTTATGCCTAACAACTTGCACTCCTCATCTACAAGTTGTTAGCCGAACGAAAGAAAAGAAATCATCGGTGGATAAATGGCTTCACTTTCTTGCTGATGCACTATGCACTGTCTGTCGCGGGTCGGCTAACAGCTTCTATGTTTTTTTTTTTTTTTTGTAACGACACAAGAACGTGTACTTCCACTGGGCCGGGCTTTCCTATTTTCTCGTTTTCTTTCTTTGCATATATCGTTCAACTTTGCACGTAAATTCAACGAAAGTTGCACAAAAAGCTGAAATCATCGTTAGTCGGTAGTCGGAGCAAACGAGGGAACACTAATACGCAGACGCATGGCTTAAGCCGATTGAAACATTGCTGAAGGTATCCTGCTTTACGCCGGATAGTCATGTTGCTCGCATAGCGATAGTCACTATAGCCGAAGCTTTTCTTTTCAAATACGTGGTGGTTGGAATGCATTCGAAAAGCCGAGTAAAGGCCTTTTCAGCTCGGCCGAATATCTCAGTGAACGAGAATGTCTAAACAACAAAAGAGTATGTTAGCAAAAGAGTAGCTATGAAAATTAACGACGTGTAAAAAATTCGTGATATCGGCGGACATGGCACGCGCATGGATGGTAAACGTTTTGCTGCCACGTTTTGCATCCGAGTTGATTGATTGCGCCAGTTAACGGGATGTATTTAATGCATAGTAAATGAAGTTTTAACCAACTTGAGTTGATGATGGTTTACCAGATGGATTGGAAAACTATTTGTCATTAAAAAAAAAAAAAAAATTATCCGTACTGCACGTCCTACTTCCGAAGTGTGGCATGTATCAGACATTGCCGCGTCGCCTACATATCCAATAAAATTGTCATTCCATGGATAATGATATTCATTATGGTGGAAAGAGGCTGCATATGCAAGCATACTACCAAAGATCAGCGAGGCAAAATGAAGCCGACGGAAACCACCGGGCACAACAAGGCCATTATGCGACTCAAGCGATTAAACCCATTCTTCGTTTTTCTTTACAGTGTACTGTGATGCGTGTTGATAAGAATTCACACGGTTCGCTAAGAACTGCCGAAGAGCAAAATGATCATTTGAATGTTTTATCTTAGGTCATTTAATCGTTTTTGTTTTGAAAAGAGATGATACTCGTTTGCTTCTTGATACTTCCAATTGCGTGAGGAAGAATTTCTGGAACTTCAAGAAGAATGAATAATTCGTTTTTTAACGATAAAGATATACATCTCTTCCGGTTCATTGAATATGACTATCAATATCATAAATATATTGTTCTCCAAGTAGAGAGCACTCTTGTAGAATGCGGAAGAAGCTCTGCGGAATGGTGATTGCAAACTCAAGGAAATAGTAAAACTCTCAAATTATGCTTTCTTTATTTGTTCCACTGTCACTATCATTTCATAAATCACCACTTTAGGATGTATAAACTTAAGTTAAGCCTAATTGCACCGGGTAAATATAAGGCCAAAGCAAAACTGCTGCAAGTCTCGTCTTCCTGCTCGTGCTCTCTGTACGCAACGAAAATCCATCACGATGTAATGTGAGACATTTATTACATCAGAAGAACTTTCCGCGAAACATATGATATGATAGGTGAAAGTGTTTCCTGTTCTCTATCGGGAAGATTTTACAACAAGACGCTCGCAAACAGTAAGATAAATCGAGAAATTGCGCTTCGACTCGGGTATCAGACAAATGTTTTTCTCTTCTTTTAGTCTAGAGAGTGTGTGTTAAAGGTAGACAGACAAAAAAGAGTGTGAGTACACCGAGACATACGGGTAAGGTAACCTTCTAATCCGTTTTGCATTTCTACACGATTTTCCTCATCTTCCTGGGAGCCACAAAGAGGTACTACACATACCCATGCCGCATGAATAACTAATGTCGTGTAGGATCCCAAGGTGCATTTTAAACAAGACTACAATAAAACTCACTTAAGACTGAAATGGCCCAGCTACAGAACTCTGTTAAGACTACTAGTTAAACCTTTTCTAGACCTATAAAATGTGGGGCGCAATCAAACCATCAGATTTCCTGCTTATTGCTATGGATATGATCTTGAGACGGCAATGCAGTAATTATTATGAAGTCATAATAATGGTTGATATTAATATTTTTACTGATTCTGAAATTGCTCGCGTATGAGCAGAAATCAAAGACAAGAAAATGACATTACTGAAATACATTTAAACAATTTGCTATACATCAAAGTGCCTCATTAACATGCATCTAATTTTTTTTAAATACAGATTAATTCAAAACGCCTTCAAATGGTACCAAAAGCCTTTTCAAAGCTGTGCCATAACAAGCTTAACGTGAAATTGTTTTGAAAATTCCCATGTATATTAATAAGTTGTTTATGACCATATTAACATACCTGACACATATTGGTCACACAAATCAACAATCATATCAATTAACAAGGCTTCCATTGGCTTAAGTTCAGAAGGACTTTTCTGATCATAAGTTCAGTCAATTTGTAGTGCTATCTGTGTGGCTAACATAGTTTTCAACATCACATTACTTCAGGAAGCGCTTGTGCAGACTAACAAATTTTAATTTTAATAGAGGTGGTGTTCGAGATAAGCGGAACCTGGTATACGCATATTTACACAATCGCGGTTTTCAGATTTGGTACAATCTCACTCGAAGCGAAAGGAAAAGAAACTTAAATAGATAATGGCTGATAACCACTTCTCCAAGTTTTGCTTTAATAGCGTATCTCAGGTACAGCCTGTATAGTTTGTTCCATATTCCCTTCATCCTTCACTTAAGATGCATTTTATAAGATGAGTTAATATTGATGCCTCAGTCTCAAATAAAAAGTCTCGACACGTGCTTAAGAATACAACTAGAGGATGATTAGAGTAAGCTATCTTATAAGTCTTATAGGCGTCTTCAGAACGTTTTAAAAGTTTAACAACTTTATAAACTCTTAAACATCATCAAAAGACATGTTCAAACTATATTGCTATAATTTAAGTTTGAACAGACAGTCTTATAATCGTCTTCAGAACGTTTTAAAAGTTTTATAATTTTATAGACTGTTACGCATCTTCAAAAGAAATGTTTAAACTATGTGGCTTAGTACACTCATAGTAAATCATTCTACAGAATTGTTTAACTGTAAAAAGCAAAGGAACAGTTTCTTAAAATATTACGCCGGCTCACAGCATCATTGTTTCACAAAAACCATCCCTAGCATACCATAATTCCGGGATAACCATTTCCCATCATAATTGAATCTAGAATTCATTTATTCATATCCTACTTCGTTTTGCTTATAGCATCTTTTAGCACAAAAGAAGATTTTAATATTAAATCATTTTTTATGCCATAAAAGAACACAAATCCAATGCGATGCATTTATCCAACACTAGCTCGGTAACGTAAAATGGCGTGTATCTATGTTTTCTTCTCGGTCCATTAAATGCTGATAATGAATTACTTAATGATTGTGAGCACCATCAAACTGTAAGTCCTTGAGTGTTGTACGATTTGTCAAACTATAATCCGATTTACTACATACTTTATGAGTCGCTAACATAAAACAGTAGGAACGGTTTAAGCAGTAGCGTTTATCCGTTGTGCTAATTTGCTAATGGAGACAGCTATTTATATTACAAAAAAAAAAAAACAAAGATTTCTATGTTAAGCAACCTGCACAGGGTTTGTTCAAAACAGTGTTCGTAAAAACAACAGGGTTCCTTTTGCTGAAGTGGAGGTATAGTTTTGTTTCTTCCTTCAACCACAAACTTGTACTTGTACAGCACCACGTGGAGGATATCTCGATCACGTGAGGCTTTATTTCCTGCTTTGCGGTGAAAGGTGTGGCACAAGCTAAACGAGACGTAAACACCCTCGTCTATCACCAAAGAGCTCATTTACGAGTTAGGGAAGAAGGCAGCAATAGTGTTGCACTTTTTACTAGCCCTCGAGGCAGGTCACCATCGGTCAATTTCCCCAGACACTGGGGAGGTGTGTAGCGTGTACTTGTTAGCCATTTCTTCAACCCGTACCTTGCCGCGAATGTTTCAAACCAGATAAAATACTGGAAACAAGCAAAACAAGAAACAAACACTCTAACTTTGGCATAAACAACCACCTAGCCTGAGATCCTGAGAATTTCGGTTAGTTGTGCCAAAACCTACGAAGACCAAAGCTCCCACTGAAGGCACATAAAACATACTACACATCATTCAACAGGTACCCAAAGCCGAGCCCTAGTTGCCGGCATGTTGTGTAATATAATCCAGCGATCGCCACAGCCCACCCAAGCTTCTTTGGCGCGCCTGATGTTCGCCCGCATACTCGGCGCTTACCACAGCCAACGCTATCACGCTCAATTTCATTAGGAAAGTTTTACGCTACATCTCTTTGCACCAAAAATGTAGCTGTGGGGAAGGTTGCAATCAACACCGGCAAATAGGCCTAGTCCGTCCTTGTGATCCGGCTACGTATGCCGGTAGGCCGATGCCACCATTGCTTTTCTCGTGCAACGCGAGAAAAGACAAGAAAAGCAATCAAGAAAAACCAATTATTCGCAAATTAAATTATTTTAATCTGTTTGCTTATTGACGGAATGTTTATGAGTTTTTATGTCTCCTTGTGAATGAAACCGTACCAATTCCGTGGTTCATTTTGTACGCTATCACGATGTGAGCATAGTTTACGAAAGTTTACGAAACATCAAGCACAACAGCCATGAATATTGGTATATAATTGTGCTGAGATATTCCAGTTAGAACTCACTTTCGGCAGCTTCGAAGTCATTCGAGAGAAGCAATTGGAGATTTCCGCAGCTTGAACAACTCAGGATGATAGATGTTCCAAGTCAAAGCTTTGCGGGTTGAGATAATTGTTTTAATTACAACCTATTCCTTTATTTAACCAAGCTCATTTCTAGCGATGGTAATTTTTTGGTGATCTTTTTACTACACTTTGTCTCGAAAGTTTCCCTTTCCTTACGACTTCGATGGTGTAATACGATGCTCAAGAGCAGTTATGAACATTGCTTTGCCTTTGGTTCACACCTTCTCAAAGATTAAGAAGAAAGAAAGCGTTGCTCAAGACAAAAAAAAATGTAAAACTCTCTCTCCCTGCGATGTATACGATGTTTTCACTTAGTTGAGGTGAAAAATTTACGCCATGACCTTGCGAAACTTTTGTGCCCCTAAAACACCGATCCGCACTTGCTTGCTTGACGATGGCATCGGATGGGCAGAGTTATCCCACTACCCTACCAGGAACCAAATAACCCCAATACACATTAAGGGTATTTGTAGAAACGGAACATACGGTAAGCCTAATGGTTTCCTGACAGCGTGCACGACGAGGGCTGATTTTTTCTGTACTGGCTACGTGAAGTTGAATTTTGGAATGTGGACTCAAAGTATTGTGGTAAAATATGACACGTACTCAAGTGCAAAAATAAGCAGCTCCCCTGGCAATCAACCACACAGAAAATTGAGGTCGAAGCAAACGCAAAAATGTAGCGCAACCTCCGCTTCCTCTTTGAATGAATTCATATGCTACATATGATTAACATTTTTTATATTTTTCTTTTTTAACATTCATTTTTGTTAAGGAAAAAAGAGTATGATGTAAGCAACCGCCAATTGCCCGGATAGTTGCTACTTTCGATCGACCCGTTACTCAGAACGCCTTGAGCGACCAGGCGTCTCCATCGTGGCTGTGATGCTTTCACCATGAGTTGGCAACTTCGCTCGCATGTTAATGCTTATTGGCTTTGTATCGAAAACAGGGGGCAACTTCCCGGTGAATAACGATGGATGGGAGAATGGGTGATTTCGCTTGTTTACTTCAGCTGATACAATGCTTATACTTGACAAGCATATTTGTGTGTTTATTTCAGAAAATTTCATCAAGCTATTAAGACTTATTAACACTTTAAGCGCCGCTTTCATATAAATTCGCATGGTGGTTCTGCCCATCGTTCAGCTTTATCTCTGGCGCTCATTAATTCTCTTGACATACTCACCTGAAAAACTGTGACGCCAGGCCAGCGGTCAAAGTGTTTAAGAACGATAACTTAACATGTATCTTGAAGTACTTTACTTTCGGTTTATAAAATAAATTTAACACGAAAGGACCCGGCGTTTGTAAATTAATCAAATCCATTGTTTTACTCTTCTGGGTAACAACAAGATGACAAATAGTAAACTTTAGCCTGAATCATTCAGTCCTCATCTTTCGTTTTAAACACTTCTTTTCAAAACCTTCCATGTCCATATGTCCATTGAAACAAGTGATTTTTCACGCTTTTCGCCCGGAAGCATTACGGTTTATTATTGTAAATGCGTTTAACAAGATAAAAGAATTCACACCACTAAGTGGAAAACATTCCTGGTTCTAACCAAATCCGTTGATTTTCTTCTGCTTTTATGGCACTTAAAACATAGTTGCCTTGGTTGCGATACATTCAACATTAACTCTGCAAACCGGAAGCTGGTTCTGTGTTTCATCGCTGGTTCCACTTCATCCTCGTGATACCAACACGCAGCAGCGACAACAACACGCTGCAACCCATTATAAACATGCGGATGCAGAAGTCTGGTTGTGGCATTTTTTTATCAATTTGCCATTCTTTCCCCTTTTCAGGCTTTTGCTGCGTGCGTGAGTGACCGTTATAAGATGATTAATTATTCTTTCGGGGCTATAAATATATCCGGTAAAATCTCGGGAACTGTACCGTACGGTGTTAAGATGTGTATACATTTGGTTTCTCTTTTACCACGATAATTGGGACCGAAACGGTGACAAACAAAGTCTCGATAAGCCTTTAGCTACTGGTGCTGGTAATCTGCGTTAATAATGTTTTCTATCCGGGTAAAATTGATCCGTCTTGTGACGAGGATGTGGCTCGCTCCAGGATGTGTTACGCGTCATCTATGTTCAGACGCATTACCTTCCTACTTGATGAAAGTGGAATTTATTTCCAGCTCCTCTTTTGCATGAACAACTCAAAACAAAAAAGAAAAAAAAACACTACTAACAACAACGAATTATATCATTCCTTGCTGCAGGATTTAGCGATGAGCTTGCAGTGTCTGGTATCGAGCGTAAAGTTGATGAAGTGAGTAGTTCTATGGCAACTTCACGTTTTGACACGATATGGTTGCATTTTAATTTTTTTTATTAGTCTTTGTCTTGCACAGCAGTACTACCCGTTCGATCAATTATTGCGAATGGAAATGTAATGCCTCGAAATCGATAACCTTTACGGTTTTTCACACTTTTTTACAGGTTTTATGTTTGAACCTTCCAAAATTTTGAAATGTTTTGTTGAAATTCTCTTCTCCGTCTGGTTTGATAGCGGTTGCGCACACACGTCATGAATAAACCATGAAACGTCACAAATGTGTCACAGCATACTGGGAAAAGAGCTCCAAACATTTATTTCCTCACTTGCACACAAAAGTACGCACTGGAAAAAACCACTCGAAGAAAGTGTTACAATTCAAGCGATCCATGTCCGCATCGGAAACCACCGACAACCCCTACGAAGTATTGAAGCAACAAAAAAGTCGAAAACATCCACTTTCCAAGAAGAAAACTTTCGACTGTCGTCTGATTGTGCGAGGAAGATGGAATCGATGGAAGATTCTAACCCTTTACCGTCCTGTCCAGACGATGTGTCGCAAAAGAATCGTGAAAACTTCCTTGCCCTTATGCACGCCACCAATTGGCATGGGTTGGATGAGGCTGCGAATGGATGCGTGCCGGCGATGGTGGTCCATCGCAGAAAGAGGCATGTGAGCTTTCATCGGGCTAACGGGCTTTCATTTTTCTGGGGAGTTCGTTGCTGTAAGCGACAACTGAATGGTTTTTTCTTCAAAACAATGTACAATCCCTTTTGTACCTCCCTATCACTACAGCAATAAGCCCCGAGCGATTAAATTGATCTTGCATATGGGTGTGCCATGAGCATTGAGACAATCAAGTGACGGATGGTGGATTTACAAATTCGTACGAAAAACAATCATCCAGATCGAACAGAGCACACACACAAAAAACAACGCATTTGTTCACCATTGAACTGTACAATTCTCATCTTGTAGTGAAGATTACAAAAAAAGATTCATACCATAAGCCCGTCGTCGAATGGCGAATGGTAGTAATACTTGAAATGGAACTAGACGATCAAGATAACTGAACGGTAGGATGGACCATCGAAACACATGCTTGATTTTCATGCTACAGAACAGCTCATCCTTTTCAAGTCTATTGAGCTCGTTGGGAGAGTGTTGCCATTCAATCGGAACATTGTTTTACGGTTCGTTTAAGAACTGCAGAATATGTGACGATTTCGGCTAAAGGCGGAGAGTGTCTACTACTATTAAATCAAACGATGGTGTTTGTTATGGCGCGTGAGAACACGTGAGCCGTGGCCAGATTATTTTGGCAGTTTTAATTATATTTCTTATAGGCATTGTCTTTGCCCGATGAGGATAAATATTTATCGATGCACAAGACCAACGGCAAAAAAAACAAACGCAACAAATTATCAATTGAAAACAAATTTATTTAGTTTCAAGCCAACTGAAGTTCCATATGACGAGAAAAATATATCCTTAAAGTAGTTTATTTAGCTTTAAGTAGTCACACGACCATCAGCCGTTCTAAACTGTCCATGAAAAATGTATGAAGGTCTATAAACCAGTGAAGGATTAAGAAGCAAATTTTGATGTGAGCTGTGGCGAGTTCCTTTTAATCCGTCCGTGTTTGTATAACTCACGAGCTCACACAAATGGCCAATATATTTGAATCAAATTCTGAGTTTTACAGAATGATTCCACTCAAAGGTACCAGCATTTTCCTTCGTCTAATAAGCTAATTTGATGTTTGATGTTAACAATGAACGGAAAAATGATGTTATGGTTTCTCAGTCAGAATCATGGAAAGTTCTTTGTTTTTGGTAAAAAATTAATAATCAGTAGTTTTAGGGTGTGAGTCATTAGGCAATTCAAAAACCGGCAGAACTAAAGATCAATCGGATTTTCTGGTCATTCTGCGCGTGCTTCTTGTTCTTACCTAAATAAGTACTGTTCGTCAGTACCCAGAATATTTGTAGCGGATCCACGATTATGCCGATCAGTTGCAGTATCACTAGTCAAAACCACAACTCGCACTCAATGCGCATGGTTTACGCAACGCACTACACTCACACTGCACAGAGGATTTGTTCCTCTTGCTCTTAGCCTTTGCCACACTCGCTTAAAAAGCCTTTTTTATATTTTTATTCCCTTTTTAGATTTACTGCCACTTTCAAACGACACTATTCTGCACTAGTAACACCCTGTTGCACCTTTTTCAGAACAGCGTGTAATAATTTGTTAGAGATAAAGGCCAAGAAAACTTACCAAATTCAATTACACTTCACTTTCAATGGAAATCTGAAAAATTGGAAGGAAAATTACATCATTCCACACATTCCACAAGCAAATGCACACTCTACATAAACTGCATATTAGTATGGAGAACTTTGCAGCACAGAAACACACGCTTTTTGCTCGTACCTTTCTGCTTGCTTAACCTCAACATGGTATTTCGTCTCGTTACTCTGGTGGTAGACAACGAACGGTTTATTTCTTCTCCCAGACACACCCACGCTTTCGGATAGGACCAAAACTTATTCATTGCGAGCAAAGATTTTCATGTGGATTATCCTTATCACACAAATTCCGAGGCACCAAGCGATTTTAGTTTTCCTGTTTCGACTCAGTAATGCAGTTATAATTGAATATCTTTCTCTGGTTTCTCCCTTTCCCATCAATACAGTATTATGACGAGCGCAACACCACTACACATACCCACTCAAATCACTATTGTGCATGTACTATTTGCACATACAGTTTTCACTTTCGCTCCCACCCAACAAATTAACACAAACCTTGAACGTTGACGTCAATACACCGCGGTGCAATTATTTTATTGATTTTGCGGTTTCTTGTTTATCATGCCGCACAACACACCACTCTTTGAATGCGTAGATCGTAGAAGCTTTTTGTCGCGCCTGACTGTCGCGTTCCCATGATGCCACGTTCCGGTGTGTCGTCTCAATGATAAATCGATCTTTTACCCCACCCAATAGTGGCATAGGATGGTTGTCCACGGGCGTCGTGTAGACTGTGTATGTTGGGAGCGCATCCAGTGGTTGAGGATCCTTGCTTAGGAGGTAATTTCTTTCCTTATCGCACATACGCGGTAACAAACTGATGATATGTGAGGTTTATAATATACATTCACACTATCACGGATCACAGCTGACTTTCCTCAAATTTTAATTCCGAATACTGCCATAAAAAAAACTGACGTGGTAGATGAAAATGAAGCACACATACACTATAATTTACATACAAAACCATAAATAAGGAGAAGGTAAAACTATGTTCCACTGTTTTTGTCACTGCAAAAATTCACTCATCACTGAACGTTGCCAGCACACCTTGACGGTTGTGGATTATTTTTGCTGCAGTAATCCAACACACGTTTCGTTACTTGCAGAAATACTTGTTGTGAAGTGTTGTACTCCACATGTACTCCACTTGTTGTAGTCCAGCCCAAGGCTTTTGGTGCCTTTAGTACATGTGTGTTAACTCTTTGTATATGTGTCACGAAGGCTTGTGATCTCTTTCCAGTTCTGGGAAACATTGAATTCTTTTTTGTTTTTTCTTTCTTCACTGTGCACGTTAGAGATAAATGAAGCGGTAGTACATACTTCTTCGACTTTTGCTTAATACATACAAACACATACTGAGACACACTCATATACACGCATGCCAAGCAAAATGCAAAATGTGCCAAGCGAAGTTGTTAGTTTGTTCTCCTGCGCTTGATGGTATGATTTTACTGTCTTGCATACGCATGTTATGGTGCAAGGTTTAAAGACATATCATGTCAATTGATAAGAAACAGAAACTGTTAGTATCTTTACTCCATTTCCCTTATCAGATATCAACCTATTCAAAAACTACTTTTCATAGCTCACAAAATTATGCAAATAAAAACTTCATCTCACGTTTCAAATGTAAACAACTTAAATGCATTCACACACTCACGGTATAGAGTTGCACCTTATCGCTATCAGTGAGAACGTTGAAAAATGCCGCAATGAATGCTCTTTTGTTTTTACGACTCAGATAACAGACTGAAAGCGTTCACCTTTAGACAACGTGTCCACCCTAGATCCAGTCTCAACTACGGTCAAAGATAAACTAACGGGTAGTAACGATTACCGGGGCACAATCCGAATCACGAAGTTTATTTCATTGTGTTTTATTGTTAGACGTAACGCAACGTTCAATCGTGGGAATGAACAGACCCGAATAAAAACTCCGAACAGGGATGCTTTGAGAGCTTTTTGCACGTCATTCGCGAGTGTTCATTTTCACTTCGCAATTGTTCGGCAAATGTTCGGCCATTTTCAATGCCGCAGGAGAATGTTACATTTCCCCTGTTTAGAATGTTGGTTGATGCACTTTATGGCCTGTATTCCTGCCACGCTGCCAATGCATTTTTTTGTTGGGGTAGGGCGAGCCTTTACAATTTCGAGTTTGTTTCTTGGTACCGTAGTGACGTCGGTAGTGGGAAATCAATATATACTAACAGAAAGAGCGATCCGGCGACAACTAAAAACAACATCAACAGCCTAATGCTTGTTCAGTTACTGGAAAGAGGTGAATGAAATGGTAAAATAAAGTATCTTAGACGTTCAATTTTTTTTATTTGTATTAATTGGCAATGAGATATTTGAACAACGGATTTGCATTACATTACGAGCTGTCAAGTGATTATATTGATTTATTAATTTCTCATTTATTTCTCCAAAAAATATATAGAATCCGTAGCTTACATACATCACTTACAAACCAAAGGACCTATAACTAAGCGTTCCCATGATCCAGTTCATAATAATGCGTTGGACAGTATATAATGTCATAAACATAAAATGTTGTTTTCATTTATTTGCTCGACAGGTTTTTCTCGGTTGAGTACTGAATCTAAACTTGACTAACTGTTCCTATTTCCTACGCTTAGATGTGTCGGGGATTTGTTCTGGAATCTACAGGAATTAACATACATTACAGGATACAAGGTAACATACATTAACCTAGTTTTTTTTTTAGAATGTATGCCTTTCTGCTCGTGTCAGAGCAGTGCGACTTAGATTTATAATAGTAGAAAACAAACACAGGATCGTATTTGGTAAAAGCGATAATTTTAGCACAATGGTTAAAGAATATCACAGAATGATTAATTGATACGGCTTTAACATGTCTACAAGCTTAATGATAGGAAAAAGTAAAACTGAAGGGAAAAAAGGCGATTTAAAAAAAAACCTTGTATAGCTTTAAACTGATCTATTTTAAAACTAATTAACAAGAGTTAAAGACACAATTATATTGATCCTCATGATGGGCGATTATGATTCTAATTAACATTTTGTCCGCCGGCCTGACGTCACAGTATTTGAGTGAGCACGTAGCGCATGGCAAGAGAGCGATGAGAGCGACAGTTTATCATACCATTAGTATGACTATTTTGTTTCATTGCGATGGGCGGCGTAGCACATGTCGTTCTCGTTCTCTCTTTCCTACCTCATTCGTTCTCAAGAGAATCACTGAGCGTTAGATGCAAAGCTGAACGGTGAGCAAAACTGTCATGCGAATTTATATGACACGGCACTTAAAGTGTAAACAAACAAAAATAATTACTTACTATCTGCACAATTTTGTTCTATCGCAAAACAAAACACTAATGAATATACAAACTTCAAAAGAAGCTATTGTCAAAATGCAAAGAAATAATAAAGGCACTCAACAGCAAAAAGCGAAAGATAAACTTTGTTAGAAACTGCCGTTCTAACTCGGAAAAATTGAATAAAATGAATTTCTTAGGTTGGCACTACAGGTGCACCAAAAAATAGTTTACTTTTATTCTTGCTATCGCTTATTCACTTTTGGATATTTTCTTGTTATTGTCCCCGTTTATGTGATTTCCTTGCCTTTTTATCTCTTTTCGCGCTCACAAAACATCGCCTTGGCTGACAGTCCGTTGGAACCTTATAACAGTTTCCAACAAACTTACTTACTTACTTATTTGACGCTACAACCGCTTTGCGGTCTTGGCCTACCTCAGGAGTGTTTGAAATCGCTCAAGGTCTCGCGCCTTCGTCTGCCAGTCCGTTATCTCGGCCTTAATGGTGAAAGCCTCCACGCCATCTTGCAACCTCAATTTGGGCCTACCACGACTCCTCTGTCCTTGTGGGCGGCCTAAAAAGACTTACTTAAACTAAAGATAGGATAAATGTACCAATAGTGGTGCAATTTGTGGTGGTACAGATGTATTTTAATGGATTTAAAGTGTCAGAAACGACAATTTTTAAATATTTCAACACATAACAGTTGGAATATGCTTTATCTTCACAATCACAACCATTTTTACCATGAAACACATCCAATTTACGAAAAAATACATATTTTTGTGATTGCTTCGTTGTACCTATAATGGTGGTATGGTTCCTATAGTCGTCGTATTGTGTTCCTATAGTGGTGGTAAACAAAGATGCCTCAAAACAGTGTATAATATCAATATAACTTAGTTTTGAAGCTGTTTTCGTATGAATAGCATGGATTACTGCCATAATAATGATATATTTCGTAATTTGATCGTAAAAATGTATGATTTTGGTTGATGAAAAAATTGACTGAAGTACTGAATAGCACCTGTCGTCAACCCATACTTAGAAGAGTTTGCTTGATTTGAAGTCGATTTTTCACTCAGCCAGATAAGCGAATTTTGGCCTTTGTTTCATAAATTACTTACAGAAAACTAATTTTTGTTGCTTATTTTAATGAAAACAGTACGACATGTCACAAATGTCGTTAAAAAAATCTAAAATTACCTGTTTTTATTGATTTTAGAACTAGGGCCACTATAGGAACATGCCTGTTTGGTGTACCTATAATGGCATTATCGTAAAAAACACTTAAAATAAACACTTAAAAATACGTAAATATGGTTAAAAGCCAATGAATTTGAATAAAACAATATCATTTGATAACAGTTATGTTAAAAACTAATAATTGCGTTGTCATGTGGTCATTTAGAACGTTAACAAGAATATGAGTATCGTTATGAAATCATAAGGATTTTGAAAAAATGTGGATACCTTTCACAAAATAATGGATTTTTCAGTCATTAAGAAACGGAATGGCCCCATTTCATTTTTAAATCCTTTGTAAAAGGCTAGAGAACATTTCACACTATCATAAATAACTTAACTACTGTTAATATATCGTATGAGACGCATTTTAGTGCAATACCACCTAAGCTAAAGCATATAAATAACGCTTCCCTTGTCTAGGAAACCTACTATTGATGCGCGTTACGTTCCGAACCTGCCAGGTGCGATCCGTTCCAACATGCAAGCACCCGAACCGTGATCCTTATTTTTAACCCGATCAGGTTCAAACTAAACCTGTTTTACCGTTTTTTGTAAGCAGACCTGAACTGGCTGCTATCAACGTTCTTATCGATCCGATGTAAACCGTTTTCTCTCTGCGTTCTTTGCGATCTGTGTTGGAACGGTTGCTCTTAGTGCTCTTTGCGATCCGGCCTAGAACGCTCGACGTTCTACTCTCTTTGATTTGATGGGCCGATTTGCTGTAAACAAAGCATCCAGGATCATTTTGAACCTGTTTCTCTCAGCGTTCTTTTCGATCCGGTCTGAAACGCTCGATCATCTGCTCTGTTTCATACGATGGGCCGGTTTGGTACGAACAAAGGAAGCAGGTGAAATCTGAACCTGTTTCTCTCAGCGTTCTTTTCGATCCGGTATAGAACGTCGTTCTCTTCTCTTTTGCTGGTTTCTTGTTTGGATACACATACACATTCTGTCTATATGATTGATAACAGAGCAAGCCATACTCTTTCAGTCACAGAGATAACGGTACAACACCTGCGCCATGAAGCCAGAAAAGGATAGAGATTTGTGAAGAAGTGAGAAGCTAATCGCCAAAATTTAAAGAGCTCAATGAAAGAATTACTTCTCTTCTGCCATATGAATGTTATCAGTACTGGTGCGTTATTTGGACTGGATTGTGGTAATCAATGAATTGCTATGTGTTGGGTGCTAAGCTGCTCCGTTGCGTATGCATCTTAAATGAACTCACTTGAATGTTTACCTGTGATCTTCTTTGTAAAACTAAAATCTTATGGTGCACGACACGTTTAGCCTTCCGTAATAATTTATTGAACACCGTTCATCTTACCGTGGAATAGCGCTATTCTTATAGACAATTAAAATGCACTACCGGAGAATTGGACACTCCGGAAGAGCACCATACAGTATAATGTCAATCCTACGGAAACAACTTAACACTCTTTGTATTTATTATAGACAGCTGATTCGATGCTAGTTGCTTCTTTCAAGCATATTTAATTCAACAAGATTAGTGTGATTTTATCCATACGGTGTTTAAAAATCCGATTAAACTTGGCGGAATATTTTCTCGCAAAATTGCATGTGCGTTGTAAAACATTTCTAATTTATTTCTTTATTAGAAAGTGTTAAAAGAGAAAAAAGATCAATTTGAGCTAAAAACAAAAACAAAAATATATTTTTAAATTAACACTTTAAGCGCCGCGTCATATGAAATCGCATGACGGTTTTGCTCACCGCTCAGCTTTGTATCTGACGCTCAGTGATTCTCTTGAGAACGAATGAGGTAGGGAAGAGAGAACGAGAACGACATGTGCTACGCCGCTTATCGCAATGAAACAAAAGAGTGATAACAATGGCACGAGAAACTGTCGCTCTCATCGCTTTCTTGCCATGCGCTACGTGCTCACTCAAATACTGTGACGTCAAGCTGGCGGTCAAAGTGTTAATAATGCACTGTATAATGGGTTACCTAAGATAAGCGTTTGTAGTAGAATAGTTTCACATATTCAACAAACTATTTTTAAGCTTTGTTTGAATTGCAACTGTGTGATTATTGCACATAAAAAATATTAAACAATATGTAATGTATGCTTTAAACTTATTCATTTATAAAGTGAGCAACTGATAAAATCGTAACTGTTGACATGATGTGCACCTCTTGCAGATTATCAGCCGTATTATTTACAAAACAATTAACTGTCAAGGACAGCTCAAATTATTTATAAAAGAAACCCTAGATGGCGTTGTAAGGTAGATAAGGACACACAGATATCCCCAATATGAGACAACTGGCTATACTGCAAAATAGGGCCAATAAGAGAAAAGTTCGACCAAGTTCGCTAAGCGTGGTCAAATAGGGTCAAGTAGATCAGTTGGTCAGAAACAATGTGCCATTGATAACAGCGCTTAGTTGCAAATTAAATACGAGAAAATAAAGACTAATTTTTGAAGTGATTGGCGAAACCCTAAATACGCGAGCGACAATTACAAAAAATCTGTAACAGCAATGAAAGAAACTTATAAGAAAGTGGTGCGGACAAGTAGTGATACAGGCAGGCCTAGACCGACAACGGTTGTTGAGCCAATAGTAGAAGTGTTGAGATCATTTTAAACTTTTTTTCCCGCTTCCCTTCGTTGGTTAGTATTTGGCGATGAACCATTTTGCTGCAACAATCAGTTTGATTTCGGCCCATTAGCCATCAAAACCCTACGGATCTGCTCTTGATGTCACCCAGATGATGCGACGAGAGTCCGTATTGCCAGCCGGTGGAGCTTTTCTGATTTTCTGATTATTCGACAGTTAAAAGAACAGGCGAAACCCTTGCGAACGGTCAAACACGAAGGTTCAATTCTAAGGACAGTCTGAAAGCGAACTCAGAAGAACTGTCTCTCAGATGCATGCAAAGAACCTGCTTCAGTTAAAAGCAAGTTAAAAGTATTCTTTTTACTTCGTTACAGTTATATTGTTTATCATTTATCATTTATTTGTGCCTTTTTAAAATGCAGGAAATATCCAACAGCTTAAAAAATAGCAAACAAACCGTTATTGCACTACATGCACTACATACCGTTCACACTAATGGCATAGAAATTGATTAATTTTTTCAAGTATCATTCGACAGTTCTTCAATTACATTTTAGTAGTCTTTTAAGAGTCGACAACCTTCCGTTAGCCAACACTGTCACTCTTAGGAAATACTAGTTTATTCTCTTCTATTCTTCCTCGAAACACAAGGGATGACGCTGTGAAGGGTACGATTCCAAGTGGTTGTTAAATTTCGACAGCCATAAGGATTTTTCATGGCACACCTTTGACTTTGAACGAGGCTTTGCAGTGAATCATCATTGAACTAGGGAGCAAGACATTTGACTGGTACTCATAAACTGACTCGGGTCGTTCCCGTTTCAATGTAAGACTTTTTGCGATGTCGAACAAACAGGATCAATGATTTCGATTGACAGGTGACATAAATTGTCCTACCATTAAAAGGAGAATGCATGGTCCTTAAAAGGTACATAGGTTGATCCCAAGTCCTACACAATCTGTGACTGGTTGAAATACTGAAACGTGAGCATGTTCATCTTACAGGACGAAACAATCGTTAAAGATGGACGAAGAGGTTTACGAGTTGTTTAAATGACCACCGGTCGTATGGAGATGCTTTTCAACCGGGACAAATCGTGCTGTGGTTTAAGAGGAGGATGATATGCAGAAAATGTGTTATTTTATCGTTGACTGTATAACCCGCCATTATTTGTTTAATGCCCATTAAAGTCATTGAATTTATCCGTCCTGTGCATAGATAAATCAATAAATCCTGAACGGAACAAGTTTAAATATTTTGTTAAAGAGCATTTTCAATTGCCTTTTTAAGCTCTACATAGCTGCCCAAATTCACTTTATCATTAACCATTAACAAAAAAAAAAATCAATATTGAAAATGCTAGCCATTTTATAAAGGAAAATGGTTATTAATATAGTACCCCAACTGTCAGCACTGAGTAGCTACTTGTCCCGCAAGTTTGTACTCGCATCATCTGATTCAAATCAACCATAATCGGTGAACGCATAAGTAAACGAATGACTGCATTGCCACTGGTGGCGTTTTTCGATTGTTTTGATTAAAGTTTATGGAACCTTGGGAAGAAAGCTAATACGTGAAAAACGTGCAATACATACAACAGCTTAATCAAAAGCAAAATTGTTGTTGGTAAGAAACAATATAATAAGAAATATTCAATAGGGGAGGAGCCCACAATGTGTAAAAGTATCTTTTGTGGATTTGTTGGTTTTTGTTGTTGTGTTGTATTTTTGGTACTCGTACTGGCATTATTATCATGACAGCAAGAAGCATTTTTAAAAGTTAGATGGTTAAAGAAGTTGAAAACTTGTCATATTTTATTATTATTATTATTTATTCCAAAAGTTATCCAGCTGGCATAAGCTTACATAACATACCTATTTCTATAGTTAATGCTAAAGAACAGTGCTAACAAAAACGTATCGAAAAACATAACAAGTTTAACTGTCAATCAACCAAATAAAAAAAATCAACATAAACTGTGGAAGCGTCATATTAAGCTATCTAAAAAGGTCCGTAAATTGCTTAAGTTTGAGTTCAAGTCGACATTGTTTCCTAGCGAGTTATAGGCACTTATAATTTTTAATAAAGGATCGTTAGATCCAAAATTAGTCTATCTGAATCTGAAAGCATAGATTGTGCTTTTGTGGTGTTCTAATTTCGTGCTAATTTTGAGAAACTGATTCTTCTTTGACAAGGTACGTCGCATAGATTTATCTTTTACACATTCAGTGTATGAAACGGTCTTCTTATTTCCTTTTTTTTCAGTTTAAATGTTAACGATTGCCTTCCATTAAAGTGTAACTTCCACCTTTTATCTCAGCTCAATACAATAATAAATTGGTAAATATAATTGAATAATTTTGTAAACATAATTGATAGTTTAATGCTTTATATATCCTGCAATCAATGTGTTTCGTGCTGCAAATTTAAATCACATATTTTAACAGTGAGATTGAAGTACAGTGAACCCTCTCTTATTTTAAAGGGGATGGGACTGTTGAATAAGAGGGGTTTTCAAATTACAGAGGAGGAAAGTGAATGAAAGGACCATCCAAACAAGAAAGAGACAGAACATTTAGTATGTAGCCTTAACTGTTGCTATAGGAAACTGCGAACAGGATTGCCAATTTGAGGATACATCTTTCAATAACCATGGTAACACCATACACAAATAAGAGGGACACAGATTTCAGAGGTTTTCCAAATTAGAGGAACAAAAATGTACTGGAAATCAAGGGACTGTGCAAAATGTTCAAATAAGAGAGGTTTTTCAAATTGGAGAGGTGTCAAATAAGAGAGGGTTCACTGTATTTATAACGTTTTTGTACCCACTTTTTGTAACAAAACATAGTCCACAAATAAACATGCCTATCATATTGCGAAAATTCCCTCGAACGTTCATTTTGTTAATTTTGATAAGTTGCTTTTCCGTCGAATGCTTCGAGTCGACGAAGCTTTATGCCAATTAAATATATGTCGATCGAGTAGGCAGAATCGCGTGATTTTCTCCCGACATGTCAAACCAAGATCTATTAAGGAGAACAGGTCGATGCAAAGCCCGTTGCTAGGTTGCCATTTTCAGGTCGCTTTTGACAGTTTCATGAAAAAGTGTTTACAAACAAACGGGTAATAGTTAATACGGAAAAGTGGACGAATTTACTATTAGGAAGATTATATTGGTTAAATTTCTTGTGGTCAATCACTTCTGGAGAATTAAGGAGGCGTAATTGCAGTCTACTCTTTGTTCAGAAACGTTGATAATCTTTTTGATTGTTTGCCATTCCGTGACCACAAACCACTACCGTTTTCAACGATCCTGCTGGGAAAACGAAAAGTTTAACATGTTCCAACTGGGTAAAAGAAGTCCTATTTACTTTCAATGAAACACTGAGAGTAAAATGAAACATCCAATCGACACACACTCATACAATATGCATACCGTCCTTTACTTATAACCCGGCGACGAATGATAAATGAGATCCATGGATTCAATCAGCAATGTAATATTCTAATTAGATTCTATTTTTTATAATATTCTAAAAGGAAATGAGTGCTAAACATAACAATGTTCACTTTAACTGTCAAAATTTTCCCATGGCTTTCTGTCATTTTACTCTAAACGCTTCGACCTGTTCTCTTTCAAGGACCTTGGTTCAAACTGTCGGAAACACGTATATTCAATCATTAAATCAATTGTGACCGCTGTCTACATTTGTAATTATTTTCAACACAAGTGTAGTAATATTTTTATTGCTCACATTTAACCCATTTGTGACCATAATATGATAATTATTGATTGAAAAGAAGCGTTCAATCACTGTGTTTACACTTACTCCGTTCTCCGGTTGCTTCGATCAACTGTCATGCACGTTGGAACAAAAACAAAAAAGTCGACGAAAACTTCATTGAATCGAAAGGCAAATATGACATCAAATTTTCTCCCGTTCGATTATGGGGCTTCCGACGGGTTCGAGAGTCGTTCGATGTATATGATAGGCCTGAAAATTGGTTGGTTCTGATAGGACCTATTTAATGTTCTAGCCCAACCCGTGCAGGTTTTTATAGTTTTTATAGTTGTGATCTACTATCACAGGTGGAAACAGGCGGCCAAGTGATTTCGAAAACGGAATAATTCTAATGGTGGTTGAATGATTTTATTTAATTCCCAGCCCACCCGTGCGTGTCATCCCTAAAATAACTCCGAAAATAATTTCCTGGTTACTGTTTTTCTTTTTTATTGTTGTAGCACCATCATATTTTATATCCCCTACAAGAATAGGATTTGTTTTCCCCTAATTTTCGAGTCGTAAGCATCATTGTACCAGATAGTGTTAATTGTTATCTTCTCTAGTCATTTGCCGAGGATCGAAAATAAAAGGGCTGTTTATGAATACGGAAGAGTAATTATACAACCCGTTCACTCGCTCCGACAGCGCTTTGGTCTTGCCTGTTTCGATTTGGCCATACCTCCAGTAGTTCGCTGTCTGAAGCGGATGCCATGAAACCCAATAGGTCAAACGAACTAATAATTATGCAATTTTAGTAATTTTGCGTGAAGTGTTGCTTTTCTCGTCTTTTCTTTATCCATTTTTTACTCGAGTATAAATGTAAAAAAATCTTTCATGCATATATCGCGTTCAAGCAGGATATTCCGATCTCGTTTCTAGATGCTTCTTCGTGGAACAAATTCAACCTAAGGCAGAGCGTAACGAGGAATATTAAACAGGGCATATTTTGTTTGAGACGAGTACTATTTTATTTCGCTAAGATGATATTCAAATGGCAGAATGAAAATGGTGGGGGTCAGAAAATACTAAAAAAAAAAATACACAAATAAAATGACAATGTTTGCAGTAATTGATATAGACGATGGGTAGTTACTGTCAAATCGGAAAACGTTAGTTGGTAATTTCCTTAACGTTGAATAATTGAAATTGCTATGTCAATGACTTGTTCCGCCCGATAGCAACTTGAAAGGACTGTGATGATCACTGTTCTAGAAGCAAAGTTCTTTCTTCAACTGAAACTTAAAACGTGATCTTTTAACTCGTCGTTTACTGCATTACTTTATTGCTCAAACTCTCACAACGTAGCAAAGTAAATTTCGCGGCGGATTGTTAAAAAATTTCACGTACGCTTTCCTATGCTTTCTGATTTGATCTCATGGCGCTCGCGCGATGGCCGTTTTTCGATTCACGAGGCGATGTTTTTTCTGCTCCCTTTGGTAACGGCAAATCGGCGACGTTTTGGTTCGGCTGTCAACGGCATAACAATAAACACAAATTGTAAACAACAATTTGTCACTTTTCGCCGACCTCGTTGTTTTATACAACAATCACTTTGTTGAAAGCAGTTCAAACATTACAGATGTTTTATCAAGATTGAACAATTTTGTAATGAAAATGTTTCGTGCTATTCTGTTTCGGTTGTGAGGGTGATCCTTGCTTTGTTTCGTTTGATTATAGAGTAATTATTTTTAAAAAGACAGCTTAAATGAATAAAACATGTATTAATTACTGAGCCGACCCATAACCTCTTAGTTGTTTTCATCCGCTCTTCGACGTGCTCCCGTAAATTGCGTACCGCGTAAAAAATGTACTTAGTGACATCTCGGGAATTGAATAAAGCAATAGTCAACCCACGAGGTAGACAAAATTGAGAATTGAGTTTAATCTGTAACAATTAATTTCTTTTCATGTTTTAATTTATCCTAATATAATCTTAATTTAAAAAAACTACTTATTTGATCGAAAATTTTACCTTTGATCAACTTTATTGTACGATTCATTATTCAACTATCTCTAATACTTCCATAGTTGCACTAATACTAGTAAACGAATTCATTCTACCATATGGAGCTCAAATTATTTTAAAATACTTACATAGCTTAAGGTGCTAACAGTTAGGTTATTTTTATGGCTGTCATAAACGATAGAGATTGCTCTCATGGC
Source organism: Anopheles arabiensis (assembly GCF_016920715.1). Lineage (NCBI taxonomy): Eukaryota > Metazoa > Arthropoda > Insecta > Diptera > Culicidae > Anopheles > Anopheles arabiensis. The sequence continues at coordinate 39,072,830 of NC_053518.1, forward strand.
ATGCTCATCTCATTTTCTTGTTGTATGTTGGGTTTATATTTCGTTTTGATCATCAAATTTTCAAAACATCAGATGTATGCAGTGGTGGATTAACACGAGCGGAGGACCTCAGCAGCTATACTAATGTAGGTCTTTCTGAAGTTTAAATGGGATTAGTTGTATGAGGAATTTTAAACCAGAGAATGATAACAAAGCACATTTGTATGTGAGCGAAGTGTGGGTTCCTTTGCTCGGGGCCCCACGCGGCCCCTTAGTTTGCGTACTGGTTAATCCGCCCCTAGATGTATGATGTGTATGGATTTAACTTCGACGAGAAGTTTCTTAATGAAATGAAAAAAGTGATGATGGCCATATGTAGAGAATATTTTGAAAATTGAAAATCTAGCTGGAATATATTGGCTACAATAAATAAACTAATGGAGTTTTTAAATGTATTCGCGATGTTTTATCATATAAGATGTAATAGAGAAAAGTTGGAAAAGAAATTTCCCTTCCAAGGCTCATTGGAAATAGCAGTCTTTACCTATGATAGAGGGATATTCCTAAATCTTGACTTGGGAAAACATACGATTTCGTCTACTGTCTACACCAGGAGTCTTCAAACTACGGCCCGCGGGCCGCATACGGCCTTCAAGAGCTTACAATGCGGCCCACGATGTCTTTGCCAGAGTTCAAATAAATATTACGTTATTTTGACTTTTTCAAATAAAATTGTATTTTTTACTTTTCTTAGACAAAAATCAAGCTTTAGTTACACGAAGGTGTACAAGTGTCGATATTAATTTGATATAAAAACGAGATTTAAACGTTTACTCATCAGTTAAAGGTAGCGTCATATGGCCCTCAACATAGTTATTTTTGAAGCAATGCGGTCCGCGAGCTGAAAAGTTTGGAGGCCCCTGTTCTACACCAATCAGTGTCTTTTTCACGAAACCCTTGATTTATGTTCTGGAATTATTTATTTAGTTTGGATGTTATTTTGTACATATTGTTTCGATTTGTACATGTGATGCATTCGCTTGTGACTATGCTATTTGCCTGTTTTGCATTTCGTTCCATTGGTCTGTTCTTAAGGTTTTTCATGGTTCTCGATGTATCTTTTTGTTTTATCCTTTTGATGTTTATCACTCGATGTACCCTCCCCTGTGTAAAACAACGTGTTTACACTTTATCATTCGATTAATTAATGAAAGGTGTCATAAAACAAGAGAAAGAACACATTTAATCTCATTGCTTTTGCTTTGTTATGAAAAGAGCGGAGCGCATGCTACAAAAACACAAACAAATTTTACAAATTTAAACATCCTATCTTAAGAGAACAGAATCAATACATAAATCATGAGCATAGCATAAGAGTCAAATTATTTCTTTTACTAGAATTCCGTTGTCGTAGAGCCTCTGGAGATTGAATGAGCATTTTACATTGCATTACATCGACATTGCGATCCTTTCTCGTTTGGTGCCTGTTTCAGAAAACAAAACAAAACAAATACATTGTGCTTCATCGTCACCAGTGGTGGGTCCAAAACAAACATTCACCCAACAATGTTTCACAGCATCCAAGCTAGATGAGCAGCTGAAGTTGAGTCCAAGCTGCCTGCACCGAAGCAGTCAGGTCAATGTTTGAGGAAGTACCAAAAACAAACATCAATCTTGAAATGAATTACGGCTGCTCCACCGCCGAATGACGGTGATGGTGAAGAATGGCTCAGTCTCACCATGATGAAAACGCGACATTTTTGACAAATACCAATGCCCGCAAAGTCTGCAGCCAATACCATCAAGGATTGATGTGTTCACAAAGATGACGAATGTGTGGGAGCCACCGTGTGAAAGGCAATACTGAAAAGCACATAGGGTTATCTCCGGTGGGATCCTAGTCTAAAGTAACGTTGTTCTTGCCAGTGCTGTCGATCGGTAAGCTAGTTTCGGTTGCATTGTGAAAACCTCAGCCCATCGTTCGCGTGTTGAGGTGAATCGCAAAAGGAAAATCGTGCAATCGCATTTTGGAAATCTCAACTTTTTTCCCAGCGTCCGGTGATTCATCATCAAAATTCATATATATTCGCTTTTAAAAATTCATGCATACCCTGGAACGTTCTTTCATTAATGTTGGAATACAAGTTTCTTATCATACATTCGCTAAACCTAGAATTCAGTGTACAGCCGTTCACAATCGGGACCTCGAATAGAGAGCTCAGGAACAATTCGATTATGACTTCGTTGTCCAACGGAGGGAAACAGCTTGCACCTGCATAAAATGATTGCTCCGCTGTATGTGTTTTGTCTCGAACAATAACAAAAACGAAAATAAAATCGGGTCTTTATACAGCCCGAAGGGTCTACCATCCACTCAACTCTTTGTAACAGAGTCATCAGGTCATTTCAGGTCAGGCGATGAATTTCAATCATGGGGAACTGGCGTATGACTTACCAAAATGAGAAAATAGAATATTCCAGTTGAATCAGTGCTAGTGTCGTCAGTTCTACCACAAGGGTACACACATCCAGCGTGACAACCAGGCATCGTTTATCTGTATTACACTAAAATTACAGGCCAGTGTTGCTTGGAACGACAAATATCACCCACATGGTTGGCTCTAATGGATGTTGAGCTATCGGTAGTCCACTTGTAGTATTGGTTTGTATCTAAAACCTATTATAAATGCTCTATCGAGCACAAGCTAACGATCACGGTCAAGATTCAAATGATTCTTTTTCACTAAACTTCATTCATACATAAGTACAACACCACGTGGTTGTATGGAATGGGATTATCATCTTGCTATATATTAAATCGCCACAAAGACGTGAGAGTAAACATTCAGTGAGAGAGAGAGAGAGAGAGAGAGAGAGAGAGAGAGAGAGAGAGAGAGAGAGAGAGAGAGAGAGAGTGGTCAGAGCAGAGCTCTCTGTGCAACGCGGGTTGCTGCAAAAAAAAATGGCTCCATACACAATTGCACAGTGGAAGCAAACCGGGATGAAAATCATTGTTTTAATTCTAGATCTCAATGCCTGTAGTATTTATGCTTTAAAGTAGATACTATTACATAAGGAAAGGCAAAACATAGTCTAAGAAATCTCGTTTATTGCAAAAAAAAAATGCTAAACTTGAGAAATGTTTCAAATCCTTCATATTTAAGCAAATGGAAGAAGCATCTTTCAATTACGATATTTCAAAAAGTGCTGATTTGATTTTGAAAGGTAATAGTGTGTTCGAAAGGTTATTTAACCCTTTACATTTATCCCTTATTTATTTTCATTTTAAGATTTTAATGAAATTTATGGGAATAACTATTTAAATAAAACTTAAAATAAATAAAGTGTTTGTCTTCAACAAGGTAAAAATCGCAGAGTTTAGTATTTTCATATTGTCCCTAGTACATTGTAGAATGACTTGATCAAAGTGAGTTGATATATCAGGTGGGCTTATCCAGTGCAATTTGACGTCTAAAAAGGAAAATAGGAAGAAATCCTGGTTTGACAGTTAGATCCATAACAAACTGGATGCTTTGATGATTTTTCTATGGACTCACTCCTAACTCTATCCAAAATTTTCACAATTTTACTCGATATTTGAGATCAATCGGTGGTCTGTTGAACAGGACCAAAGGATATATGCGCAGGCACTCTGATAAATTCCTCACTTTCAGTATAAAATCATATTTGGTTCGATTGGTAAACTGCTCCTTGCTTGCTGGCTGAAAGGATTTAATAATTGTTGCCTATGTATCAGATTTGGCAAAGAAATGTTCTTTTTTGGAATCTATAGCCTTCAAATCTTCGTTTTAATTCAAGAATTGGCTTCCACGTAAGTTTTTTTGTTTCTTTCTTCGTGCTACGCTTGAGTAAAACCATATAGGGGAAGGTAGGTAAAGACGGACACGTTAAGGGAAATGGGAAAAATCTAGGGACTTATAAGTGCAACGACCATGAAAATGTGCTCACATTATCTTACACTCATGTTTTATCAGAAAATGTGTTGAAACTTTTAAGTTTCCATCGATTCTTGTGTTTTTTTCATGAATGAAAAACATGATTTTTTTCGTGCGGTTTTGAAATGTTCGGGTAAGACGGACACCTGATATGGGAAAAATGGACACCATGAAGGGTAAGATGGACACCTGTAGAAAAGGTTAGAAAGTGAAGAGTTTTACAGTATTTTAACAAATTCTACCGCTTTCCACGTCCTGGTACGTTTATAAACCAATTCTTGCCCTATTGCAACGACGATTCATTCAGCCATGGTTTTAGGAGTTGTAAGCACCGCTTTAGCCGGTCTCCTAGCACAGTCGTCAACTCGTACGACTTAACAACATGCCCGTCCTGGGTTCAATCCCCAAATAGACCGCACCGCCATACGTAGGACTGACTATCCTGCTATGGGGAGAAGCAATTATTCACTGAAAGCCTAAGCCCACAAGTGGGTACAGGCAGGCCTTGACCGACATCGGTTGTTGAGCCAAAGAAGAAGAAGAAGAAGAAGCACCGTTTGTAATATATCGTAGAATGCAGCATCTAAAATGTATAGAAATATCGCGCACTTACAGCACACGTTGCTTCAGCTTACAGAACAACAGTCTAAAACTACCTATAAGGAAATTACTACGCAAAAAGACCACGACCCCAGTATTTTTGAGGGACTTGTTAATAGTTTAATCCATTTTCCACCATGTCAATATTCAACATTTAATATTTGTAATCCCATAGAATTTTTCATCTATTCCTGAACAATGCCGTATCAATGCCTCATATTTTTATTGCTTAAAGTTGTACAAGTCGTGACAAGATATTGGATTTCGTGAAGCGCCTCATCAGCGTCGAGCGAGTAATAGCATAACGAATGGCCACTATTTTGACCGGTGTTTCATTTCTCGCTTATTTCAATACTTTCTCTAATTGCTGATTGATTTATAGCTTCGGAATACCCTTATTTAAGGTATTTGAAGAAACATATCCATCACCAATTGATATAAGAAGTAAAAAATATCAATAAATTCGGTGTCCATCTTTCCCTACAACAAGGTGTCCGTCTTCCCCGCTTTGGTGTCAGAATGTTTAAACCACCAGAAAACAAGATTTTGGAATGGTTTTCATTCCCGTTCTTTCGCCAGTTTTTTCATTAGTGATCGCGACAACCCATTCATGAAATAAAACTTCCGGAAATATAAACAATACAAGTTGTACAGCTTAAGATCGGCAGTAGTCAAATTAGATCAACAAGGGTGCACATGATTGAAAATTTTTTTGTTCGTGTATTTAACCAATTATATATATATTATGCCAAAAATGTTCTCAAATGTGTTGTTTTACCTTCAGTTTGGATTCTACATTGTTGAATTGCTCGAAAATTACCTTTTTCATGCATTTATGAGAAGTGTCCATCTTACCCGCAGTGTCCGTCTTTACCTACCTTCCCCTACAATTTCTGCGAGATTTCGTTTAAACTTCAAGGCATACTAGATTTTGTTATGGAACAAACCGTCAAATTGTGTGTCGATGTATTGGTGAGGAAGAACACCATAAGCCCACCTGATATATACACTCACTTTGGACTTGCTATAAAGCTTCTGTTTGAAAATCAAGATGCACTTTTCACAACTTTAGAAGTCACATCATATTTTGTAATTATCAGTTTGTAAGAAATTTAGGTCATATTACTTCTTCTAATAGTATTAGAAGAAGGGACAAAAATAAACAAAGTTAATTTAAATAGCTGGCATTTGAATTATGAGTTTTAAGAACTGCAATTCTATTTACAGAACGAGGAAACTGGGTTTGAGCAAATTTTCAATAAGATTATAAGAATGAAGTATAAATCATAATTAAGTCGTTAACATTGGCTGGTATTATTAAATCCGTGCGTAGCGGCGGCGCATGTCCCGACACACATTTTCCTAACTTACTAGATCGTTGCTACAGTTTTTTTTTTGTGTTTTGAGTAGGACAGTTCAAAGTTATGCTACTTTCATGAAAAAAAAATTGTAAGTTTACCAGGATTGTTGTGAAACTGGGACACAGACCTGACCATTACTGGTACATTTACCCTAGTCCTATATGATTGCATCATAAAGAACACACACTGTGGCGCTCTGTTTCACGTGATGCGTTTTTGGCAATCGCGCATATTTTATAACATCGTTTCTCAATCATAACAGACCACATTGAAAGAACATTTGCCGTGGCCCATATATATAAAGTGCATATATTTAGAAGACTAAGTTTAAAGCATTTTGGATTTTTTAACATGTTAAATATTATTGTAGACATACCTGTGTAGCATATGTGCTATACAGAACTGATTATAATACACACTATCAGCTAAAGACACATTGTAACACACTTCGGAAAGCCAAATCACACCACACGTTCATTATAACACATCAGCAAATCAATCCACACCACTGTTCATAGAAAAAACCATTGAGACACATTTATCGAAAACAACCGAAACGCGCAACATAAGCAATTCAAGCGTTACTGCGGCAAAGTGGACAAACAGAGAACGCATAGCAACTTATTGCTAAAAGCGCAGTGTAGGCAAAGATCGACGAACGCACCCGTTCTTTGGCTAGAACAGTTGAAACTTTCCAGAACCTTTGTAAAAACACTTAAAGCGCAGCATAGGCACAAATTGACAGACACCTCACTCCAATACAATGTATGAATTGTACCTCATATCAATAACCTTTAATTAGGACAAAAACACATTCCAAAACCAAAATGTATGAAACCCATTGAGTATAAATAAAACCAATTCCGACCGTGGCAGGTCAGATTCGTTCGGACTGCCAAGATAGGACGTTACGCTTCATAATACTTCGCCTTCCAACTTATTTCAAGAGTTAAGTTATGTCCCCCTACCCAAGGTAAGGCTTCTAAACTCCAACGTTTCCAGTAAGGGAAACCTCCTAAAGGTTTCTATGATCGCCTGGACGATCAAGTGTTGAAAAGACCGCTTCGAACAAAAGTGTTATTCCACCTCGGCTCATGTCAGTAAAAACTGACCTACCGCGACGGTACTTGAGGTACAGCTGTACGCTCATCATATGGCGACCGTAGCTATCGCCTAACCCATTACACCTGATTAAAATGTAATCTTGATTGTGGGAGAAAATAGATTTTGTGTATTGTAATAAGCTTTTCTTTAAACTTTTGCGGACCACGCCTATTCACGTGACGGACCATAAATTGGAGACCACTGATTTAGAATCGCTTTTATGCGCATCGTGTACGCGTAGCCTACAGCGATTATCAACGGTTTGTATGATGGAAGTGTGCGCTATGATCGTCAGAAAATATTTAGCGATTGGTTCAGAAAGCAGCAACATGGTCGGTGATGTTCTCAGGCCCACTGGGATAATTTTGTGCCACCATCTTCATCACACTCAGGCAGCCTGCCTGAGTGTTCTCCGATATGGCTGGTCTGATAGTGATGAAAAGCATGATAATGAAAATTTATTGATTTTGAAAGATAAATATTTAACCTCGGTGCCTAATGAATCCATGAACCACGGGTTGGTTCGGTTTCGAAGGAAAGGTAGTACGCGAGACAAGCTAACAAATATGCTGAGCACCAGAGCCCAGAATATGGCTGCTCCTATCCTGCTATAATGCCATGAACCATACAGTGCACGGTAATGTGGTTGCGGTAGTTCGATGCGCGTCGTATCCGGGAGTGTGCGATGCCGCTAGGGGTTGGCTAATGAGTAAACCACGTTCGAGGGGTTGTGACGTGAAATAGGGGCAAAACTCGGTCAATGGCAGATGGTGCTATGGTATGCATCCCTCTAAAAAGCACACCACAACACCGGATGAGGCACGAGCAGGGTGCTTCAACTTTTTACAGCAAATGTTAGTCTCATTCTACATGTGTCATCGTAAACGAAAGCAGATATACCTGCTGGCTAATTGAACAAGCCAAATGTTAATGTATTTTGTGCATGTTTGATATTAAATCCACTATCCACTGGTCAAAGTTTATCTTGCCGGATCAGTTTAAGCGATGATTGTAGCATTAACTAGCAAGAAGTGTACTCCACATACTCCCCTTTGCTATGTTCCATTCACGAATGCATCTTTTACAACGTGAACAACAGTGTTAGTGCAACTAGTCAGTTTTGAAGCGAGGTTTGTTGAGTCGGTCCCAGTTTGATGCCCCAGCCAAGCATTCCACCAGGCGGTCGGCACTTTCCTCTATCCATCTCGAAGTTCAGTAGATGGTAGCATTAGATTTTACCGGATGCCGTTGATTTCTAATATACAGAATAGCTACTGGGCGTGTGCCAGTAATTTAGATCGTGAGAAAATCTAACGGTGCGACCGAGCGTGCCTTCTATCATTATTTGAGGTGATTGTTGTTTTGTTAATGGTATTTGTTTCCGTTAAGTATATGCTTATTCTGGTAGACCAATTTAAGTTGCGTGTTGTTTGTATCCATTGTAGTTGGTATATTGTACATTGTGTCATGAATACTTCCTTATATCAATGAGAGGACCAAGGTGTAAACAATGGATGATTGCGCGAACAGTCACATTAATCCAGTTAGTTGTTTTTTAAAAGAAAAAATGGTAACAATAGAGGGAGGTGAGGATTGAACGATAGAGTTGGCTTAAGTTAAAATTTGTTTCAACATTGAACGTTACATGAATGCACATGCACAAAGCCATTAAAGGAGAAAATGGAGTAGAATTATTTGTACGTTAAATGGCGTCTGAATTTCAAATACCTTTTTAGTCAACAAGTGTTTAAGCATTCAAATAATAAAATATGAAAAAGCAATTTGCAATAACAGAACTAATTCGAGCACGATATGGCGATGCTTACTTTTTAGTTTGCCATGTAAGAGATACAATCCTAGAAAGATATTTCAAAGGTTTTCAGTGTGATTTCATTTACATTTTATATCAAATATACAAACGTAGCTTTCGCAATCCAGTGAGCCAGTCTCGTAGTACAGTCGTCAACTCGTACGACTTAACAACATGCCCGTCATGGGTTCAATCCCCAAATAGACCGCGCCGCCATACGTAGGACTGACTATTCTGCTATGGGGGGGAATCAATTAGTCACTGAAAGCCAAAGCCCACAAGTGGGTACAGGCAGGGCCTTGATCGACATCGGTTGTTGAGCCAAAGAAGAAGCTTTCGCAAAGGACCTTCCCAGTAGTTAAAATGATAGCTGCGTCTGCAAGGTTGGATAAAACTGATTCTCAACATTTCAAAATCTCTCAGGTTTCTCAAACTAGTAACCTCTGCTCGTAGCCTAAGGACTGGCTATTTTCTATGCGGACCTTATAAGACTTAGAAATCTGAATGAATGTACATAAAGCTGACACTATTGCGTAGGTTGTTACTATACTTCTATCATAATCGTTGTGATTCGATTTTAGAACATGTTATTTCAAGACTGAATAAAATTCATGGTGTAAACGCAAACACATTTACTTTTCTTTTAAGCTAACACGATAATAATGACGATCGATCATCACAGACGATAGCACGAGACAAATTCGCCATCGAAGGTGTTTAATGCTCGATTGTCATTAATATATTTTTAAATAGAATATCTCTGCACTATTCAAGTTAATGCAGAATTAACAGGAAAATATTTTTTATTAAAAAAACAACAATAAACTGCTGTATGATATTATTTATACCATACGTACACGATCTGCTTCTTTCAGTACATAAAGCAATTGCAATGACATTCGCTTTACTGTTTCTCGAAACCTCAGAACAATGTGCCGGTCGTCCGACATTATTATCAACAACAGTGTTTATAGCTCGCTAACAGATGAACCAGTGAGCAAGACACACCCCAAACGACACTGCTTTCGATTCCATTGCCTGAATAGCAGTAGCAAACACCAAAAACCCAATGTGTGTGCTGAAGCAGCTAAGGAGATGTTGTCGTTTCTACGGTGATATTTACTGGCTCCATTTAGGGCTTGAGGTTGCATCTACCATCCACAATAAAGCAGTCGTTGGTATTTAACTCTGTCGCAATACTAAGACATTATATGTACAGTTTAACCCTGCTTTCAGTACTGGACTATAATTCATTAACGAAACTCTGTCTCAGACCTGGAAGGTTCGTCCGAAATAACCCGCGGTTTTCTCTAAACACACATCCGGGAGTGTCAAAGTCAGTAGAACACTGTGGCCAGGTCCCGGGTGGCAGAACTTTCCAAGGCACATTGCCCAGCACTTGCTGACTGTCTCTTACAGTGTTAGAACGACTGGATGTGGAATCGTGTCTTCTGCCAGCATTCCACTGTCAATTCCCATTGACGACTAGCTCATTCTCCGGGTGTGCACTAATTGTTATGCTTTGAACTTGGTTTATGTGCGGAAATGTAAATGTAAAATACACAAGCGTTTCTTTGAGAAACGCTATTTTATTGGATCTAAAAATTCAGTCGCTTGGTTCGGGTGATGAGTGAAAGAATGACTAAAGATCGTAACTTTTGCCACGATCGGGAATAATCGTATTATCGAGACTGCTCGGTCCGATCGTTATCAGCAGATAACTATACGACTCCACTTCGATAGTGTCCTCTATCGAGATTGAAGGAAAACACCACTGTGCAATCGAATTGATCGTTTATATTAATTTTAATATTTACCACCATTATTGGAATGAAACAAGCGACCTTTGCTTGTAATTCACAGATGAGCATAAAAAATTGTTCGAGAGTTTAAGTAGTAGTGGAATACGTGAGAATACTGCGATACCAACAATACTAAGATTGATCAGTTTGAGGCAAGATTTTGAAGTGTGCAATTGATCATAGTATCCTATGAGAAACTGTTTTAATAATGTAAGGATATAAAAGGTTTCTCCCTCTTTCACCCACCAAATTAAGAACGTGTGTTAGCTCTGTTAAAAAACTTCACCTAAAATAACAGTACATCTAAAGTCCTCATATTTTCACTTATTATCTGACTTTGCGGCACCGTGGACAGTTCCTTACGTGACTTCCGTACTTGCGTGAAGCCCATCGAAATTAATTTGTTACAACCGATAGCTTTTGACGCGGCTTTATACCAAAAAATATTTATTCTTCTCAATGGAATATATGGAAACAATGAAATGTCAATGTTACTCGTCTTTTACTTGTATAAATTAAGGTATTACGTAGAAATATTGACAAAATTTGCTTTATAACTTCATTCTTGATACTTTTAAATGATTTCATTACTTTCAAATTATGTAAAACAATATTACCCTGTTCAAAATTACTGTGATATTACCATCGAAACTAAAAATACGCAAATTACCATCGAAACTAGTCGCTGGACCATTAATAACTGATATTAAATCATGTAAGCACCATATTTTCCAATAATGTCAAGCTACGTGGTCGTTTTGCAATGAAATGAAGACTATCCAAATTTCATTACTACTTTTGCTACTTTTCATAAATTTCATAACTTTTAACACATTTATGCATAGTGTTTCGAGATTTTAAAAGAAATCGGTCAGATTTTTTGCAGGGACACAGATGAAGAGTGTCTTCACCGACGAATGAAAAAAAAAATTAATACGTTGTCTTGAGAACTATTCAGAGAGCCGTAAAGTCAGTATAATAGGTGAAAATATGAGTTGTCCGACTTTAAGTGTCCGCCATTTTATGTTTCTATCGTCGAGAAAGTGGTGTGGCAACAGTTTCATCTAATCCACTATTTCATCAGTGTTGAAAGGTGGTCAGAGAGTAGAGAAGAAAAGAAATCAAGCAAATTATACATAATTAATTATGACGAAGAGAGTGTGAAGTTTACTGTGGCTGGTGCGCTTGGAAAAAACAATTTTTTTCCTAGACACTTTACGACCTTAAAGGCTTAAGTTGAGCGATTTCATGTTCATTAGTGATAATTGGGGATAACCACACGGATTTCATTGCGGAAAGGGTGCGTTTCATTTCTTGGTTTTCTTGGTGTTTTCCATTTGAATGTTTGTTTTTTTTCTGCATAGTTTCAGTTAACTTTTTTTTTTCAACAGTTTTGCTCTGGATTTTGGTATTGAAGAGCGCAGTGTTGAAGAAGTTTATTTGATCGAGGGTATTTAATTTTTCTGTGCAGGGGCGGTAATACTAATGATAATTGTTAAGGTTGGAATGAGTAAGAACAGTGATTGGAATTGATTAAAATTATTCGAATCAAAAGTTACGCAGTGGAATGTGGGATAGGTTACGGATTCGGGGCCAACCATATCCGAGCATTGATTTTGCAATGTTTGCCGATCATTCAGATACCAAACGAACAAGCCATAGAATATCGAATTCGTTCAAATCGTAATAAAAACCCATCCATTGAGCGTAGCTATACTTGACAATGATCCAAATTGTAACTAGCGCTGTGCTTACAAGGATAATGGACGATTGTTGGATAATTGACGTCAAATGTTGTTCAAAGAATTATGTAAACGAACCTCAAACAAGATTGGGTATCTGTCAACAAAAATGATAATTGACCTTTAGAAAGTATAATGTGATGTTGAATTCGATTCTTATCTCATGTTTATTGATTTATTACAATCACATTGTAATCCTTATGCCATGGCTGGTCCGCTTGCTGCTGACTCCAACACACAACATCCATCATGTTCTTGTTGAAATTTCCTCTGTTCCCCGAAAAAAGAATGTAGGATGAGTGTGTGTTTGTATCTAAACGCTCCCAAAACGATACTCATCAGAAGAAAATGACCATACCGTCTACCAGACAGACCCATTGGAGATTTCACCGTTTTGCTTGTCATGTCATCGTTTGTATGACAAACAAGGCATCGCACATCACTGGCGACATGCAGGCCAGTTCTAGGAGCTGGTACAAAACAACAACAGCAAAAAGCAAGAGAAGCCGGATAACTCGTCACAATCCCAAAGGACAGTAGCGAATGCCGGACAATCTAAAATAACAAAGAAAAACAAAAACTATGTCTTGCAGGCATCGAGCAGAGTTTTGACATGAGTTATCATCCAACGTTTCCTTTGGCTTTTGAGGAACAAAGCTATTTGGTTGGACCTCTTTTCAAGTGCAATTCATTTCCACCTTGTGGAGGAGTGTCCAGCTGTCACCGTAATGCCAGCCGCTCATCAACGCAATTGTTTTGTTGCGTGCTTCTTTGCTCTGTAAATCGAGACAAAAAAATCCTCTTTGAGCAAGCGACTGTCTGGCAATCTGTACACACGACATAATAATAATATTTGTTTCAGTTTCCAGTTGATACAACTCTTGTCAAAATACTCATTACTCGATTAAGGATGGCAACATATTTGAAATCTTGCTGAGACACTTGCATTTAAACAGGTCATTTTATTTTGGTTACACATGTACTTTTCCATATTTTATGCATGTAGCCATCTAGTCCTCAGAATATACATGTTTAACGTATCATACTTACGCTTTATTTCAGTTTTATGAACATTATCCCACATTTTGCCACAGGATCCTGCGAGCGTAGAATGAAGACATTTTTAGAGTTTCGACAATATTCTTAAGCAAAAGACTCATAAAAGTTACATGATTGTAAGTGAGTGGGTTTGAAATTATATTATCATGTGTTTTTTATGGTTACCATCGAACGGTACTATCCAGCGCTACTTGTTTTCTATCCTCCAAAAAGTACAACAGCAAAAAAAAACACATAAAATTAAGCTCTGGCTCGCTCTGCATCAAGATTTGACTTGAAGACTTGAGATGAAATCAATAAACTTTTTAGTAAACTGGATGCCCGATCAGTTGAGAAGGGATGGTACTAGAATGCATTGATTTATTGCGCGGAAAATTGAGCTCATTGACTATTTATAAATTATTGTAATAAAAAGGTATAAAAATGGAGCAAAGAAAATTCTGACTATATCAAAAGTCACCAGTGAGTATTAATTTTTTCATGTTGACCGTCACCGTTGTGGTGGTAGTTTTCCAGCTGAAAATTGACGCTGGCAAAACCGTCGTCACTCGTTTGATGTGTTGTTGTTTATTTGTTTGCACACTGAGGCTATGGAATTACCGGCAGCATAACCGTTACGTTCGCGTTGATGGTTGGCGTTGACTGGTTTAGGGATTTTGTGAGGATCTACTATTATTGATCCCTGGATAAGATTTAAAAATGGCGTTCAGTACAAAGTGTGTTTCTTAATGTACAACGTGTGTGTGGTGCAACACACAATTGAATAAAGTTTATCATATTACAAGCTTTGAGGTCCAAAGCTATTTAAATTGATACCAACAAAAGGTTAGCAAAACTTAGATGAACGTGCCTATTTTTGTCAAAGATATAAAACAACAAATAATGGAGGTCCTTTTTAATAATCCAATTGCCTACCAATTACATCACGCCAGCATTGTAGGTCCTAATACACAAGCGAATTACTGCAAAACGCTCATTTGTTACTTTAATTCTCGTTTTCTGCTGTGTGTGATTGTTCGCACACTGTCATGTCGTGAAATATCATTCAAACGCTAGTCGATACACCGAAACCGATACCAAAATTACTCACTAGCGAACCACCAACGGCCGGTCAATTTATGCTAACTACAGTGCGGATAAACAAAATTACCGCCCCACAAAGTTCCCACATAAAACCCCTCGAGAGACACGGACACACGAGACACGGATACACCTTTGCCGGAAGGGCTACACCGTTGTCAATGAGTAGCATCAATTGAGCGATGGAACGAAAAGGAATCTTTATTCCTTAGACCGCATCTTTAAGCATTTCTAGCTTCTTGAAAAATGTGCCATTTGTATTACCGGGGAGGCCATAAAACATGAACGCAGCGCAAAACTTGGTGCCGTGGAAAACGTTTCTTGAATGACAGCAGAATTTAGTTGAGACAGGCTTTGTATCTGTTGCGTCGCTCTTTGGCCCAAATGTTATCGTGGGTCGCAAAAGATTTATCCGTTTGCTTGCAATTCTCTCTAATTTTGACGCGTGTCGTTCTCCTTTCGGTGTGTCGGGTATTGTTTGTAATTTTAATATTTGTTTCTACCTGTCCATGGTTTTATGTGCTTTTTGCTCACTGTTTATCGTTTTCGGGACCACTTGTAGGATGAGTCTGCTATCAATTATCTGGCACTGCTGGAGTAGCCTTGGGTATGGAAATCGTTTACAGCAGTAAAATGACACCGGTCGGGTGGAATGAATCGTTTTCATTTCCTACTGTTCCGTCGCTGAGACCGGATTTCAGCAAGTTGTTTTTTGGAGCGTTTTTTCAGCGGAAATTGAAGTAAAAATATTTGCTTATAATTTGAATACATTATTGTTCACGTTCGCTCTTCACGCTTGAGGTTTCGTTTGGAATTCATTATCTTTTTTTCATTCGCTGTCTACACAGGTATTTTCAATCGAACGTATGAGTTTGCATTTAATATTTTTTTATTGACAATTACATATAAACTATTGGTTCTCGTAGTGAATTATTGATTTACTTATTCCGTATTTAGATTTATTTATTCCGTGCTTACCGACTAACGAGACCTTTTTTTCTTTAATTGACGGTAAGGGGTATAAACTAAGAGATCTAAAAAAAAAAGAAAAAATGAACATCGAGTAAGCAGCTACACGAGTAATGTACAGGGCCGTCTTGCTGCTGACCGAAAAAGCCAAAAGCTTCCAGACCGAAAATTACGTAATGTGCGGTTTACTGCAGTATTTGAATAAATTTCAATCATAACTAAATGTAAATTATGCATTACAAAGATGTGAAATGGTCCATTTCTGTACTGGGCAGTACATGATAAGCAGATCGCTTTTGTGTGGTCTTATCGTAATTGTGGACTGACACAAACGAAACCGAAAATACGTTGAGCGTGGAATGTTATTTTTACCAGAGTATACGCTTAATTCATTACTAAACGAAAGTTAGCAGTAACGACGGACACAATGGGACATTTGTGGGACACCTAAGCGCATAGTTTCGATTCAACAATAATTTTCTCGTGCCTTTGTCACTACGTCACAACGCACGGTAAATTGTCCTTTCAGCGAGCTATGACAATGATGCCGTTATTGCTTTGTGACCCTTTTTGAACATTTGTAGTATAAGATGAATCATCATCGAATGAATAATAGATCAAGAAATAACTTATGAACCACATGATTTAATGATTCTTTTTTTTCTTTTTATTTGAAACGAAATTAAAAAGTCTCAAACACTTAAATGTGCACGAAAAGAGAATCAAATACTCAAATACATCAAGAAAGCGAAAAACATTTGTAACGTTTTTTTTGTGAGCACAGTTTAAAGGAATGATCTGGTAAATTTATGTTGCAATCACTGTTCGCGCCCAAACGGTTCGCTCCGACATTGAATCAGTTGTAGCGCGTGTGAAACACGCAGCAGATAAAAATAACCATGGATGGGTAAATTTTTGTTTTACCACATTATCACTTATTCAGTATGAATTTAAACGAGTTAATATTGAATCATATGGATCAGTGGCCCCTGGATGGAATTCTCGAATATCTCCGTCAAAAACTATTTGATGAATTGCAGACCCCTCGGGCTATGTATGTACGACTTTCGATTTCATTATTGTTCGTGATGAAGTATACTTAGCGGAGCAATCATTTTATCCAGGTGTAAGCTGTTTTCCTCCGTTGGACAATGAAGCCATAATGGAATTATCTCTAGGCTCTCAGTTAGAGCTCCCCAACGGATTTGACTCGCAGTGCATTGCATCCCAGGTACAGCGATTGAAAGAAATGAAACGTATACAGTCTTTTCCCGTATTATACGGTTTTCGACTTACGCGAATTCAGATATACGCGGCTGTCGAAATTTTACAGATCAAATGTCAAATCAGTTTAATTTGCTTCAAGAATTGTCCAATGCAGTATAAATTGCATTTTTGCTCAAAATTTAATCCTTACTTACGTACTTATCCGGCGCTACAACCGCTTTGTGGTCTTGGCCTGCCCAAAAGTGTTCGAAACCTCTCACAGTCTTGGGCCTTTGTCTGCCAGTTCGTTATCCCGGCTTTAATGGCAGACGCCTCCACGCTATCTTGCCACCTTTGCCAGTTTGGGCCTGCCACGCCTTCTCTGTCTTTTTGGACGGCTTAACAACGGCTTTTGGAAGACTTTACGGGCTGTGTCGTTTCCATGCGTACAACATGGCCAGCCCACCGAAGCCTGGCGAGCTTCATATGCAGCATGACAGTGAGGTCGCCGTACATCGCGTATAGCTCGACATCATAGCGGCTCCTCCATTGTCTTTCCACACATACGGGGCCAAGTATCTTTCTGTGCATCTTTTTCGCAAACTCGGCTAAGAGGGTTTCATCAGATTTGGACAGTGTCCATGTCTCAGAAGCGTATGTGAGTACCGGTACTATAGGTTATAACGGCCTACTCCATCTCGTGGACCGTATAGTGGGGATATAAACTTCAGAGCAAGAGCCTTAAAAAGGCTGGCACCCTGATTCGATCCGCCGCCTTGCTAACTGTAGAATTCTTAGTACGGTCTTGTCACTCGTATTTAGAGTGGAATTTTTCAACAAGAACCATGCTCTCCGATAATTAGGAGAAGGAACTAAGTACGATCAAATGAAATTCTATCTGTATATATTAGCAATTTCTTGGGTGTTCTGATCATGAGCCTACGTGCTCCGTCAGCGATGGATATATTTTCTTCTACAATTCTCGTTCAAGTATACACTATTCCACTTGGACTTTAGTTAATGGGATTTCTGGTTAATGGGAAAAATAGATATAGTGCATGTTGCCTATGTGTGGGCGTTATTATCCATTGCCTAACCTTAAGGGTATGGTTTACCTATTCAATGGATTACCTATTAATCAAGGGTGTCTTCTACCTGTCTCAAAATCCAACAGGTACTATATATGTGCTTTATAGTCCCAGCTTCGACCGTTGCGACAGGTTCTTTGAGGTGAACTGCCATCTCAGACTGAATGTCCGGTTGGCAGCCAGTATCCTTGCACGCAACTCAGCTCCCATGCTTCTGTCGGTGCTGATATTTGACCCGATATAGGTGAATTCTGGGACGACTTCAGAAGTGCGTTCACCTATCTGTACGTCACTCCTAAGTAAGCTTGGATTTGTTGTTGGTAGGACTGCTGATGTTGCCACCATCAGTTTATCTGCAACATGAGAAGAAGCAAAAAACTTAATATTGAAAATGTATACAGGCTAAACTCGACCTAATCACGATGTATCGACTTGTTACAGGGTAATAACTTGTGATGGACTCCTGACTAGACATATCCACTAGTTGTACGATTTACTGTCTGTCTATTTGCTTTCAATCATTTTTTTGTTAATTTGCTTATCGACGCTTAGTTTATAAAAATAATGAATAAATAATGATAAACAAACGAAATAATGTAAGGAAAACATCCACTATCCAAACCAATAAACACAAAACAATTTTAAAGAAAAAAAAATTCAACCTTGAAAACACATTTGCTATGTTAGGCGATTTCAATAACTGAACGTGAAGGAAATTGAAAACCAATGCTGTCTGCATCGTAAGCACCCCACTGTCGGTCTCAATTACTGCAAACACTTTCATTTTATTTACCTCATTGGGACGTTTTTTTCTTCCTGTCGATCGAATATCATCTTGGCAAAACAAAATCGTACCCGTCACAAATAAATTGTGCCATGTTTCATATTCCTCGTAACTCCGTGCTGATTATGTGTCAGTTCTACAAAATAGGTTCTCAAAACGTTCTGGTTCTTTTCTGTCAGTCCGCAAAATTTGTAAGAAAGGAAGATTTTTCCCCCTTTTACACTCGAGCGAAAATTTGATGAATTAAAGAAGTGGAGATCGCTACTTGCACTTATAATTACTCGAATTACAGGTTTAATAAAACTTGACACTTTAGACAGAGGATTATTGGGAGTAGGATCAAATCGAAAAAGAGATCGAAAAAGGCCCTAAGCGCTTCTGGAGAACGGGTAGTTAAATTGCTCTTTCGTATTCCCAAACTGCTGATTCATGTTCAATCGTTGGTAAATGACGTATAAAGATAACAAATAACACTATCTGGTTCAATGATGGTTGTGACAGGAGACTGGAAAACTGGCTGTTAACAAATCCCATTGCTGTTGGTGCTTTACAATATGATTGCGGTAAAATCGATTTGCAAGAAAATAAGCAAACAAGAAATTGTTTCCTGGTTGGTTAGAGGATTTTTGACAGGGGTGTGCAGGAAGCATGGTAGGTGGCAAAGGATGAGAAAACTAAATAAAATAATTCAACCACCATTCCAATTCTTCCATTTCCTTAATCACTTGGCCGTCTGTTTCCGCCCGTGATAGTAAACAAAACTATAAAAATCGCAATCATGCCACTAGGACAGACATTCCTTCAAATTACGAGTTGGTTCAGAACAACAGATAGGACCCATTCAACACTCTTCCACCGTTCAGCCTAATGCTGGTAGGTTTGTGGATTGAAAAAATGAGAATCGGTTTCCGTTCCCTACCAGCACCAACAATGCGGTCCCGATGAGGAACGCAAAAAAGGGAAAGGTCTAATTGATTTCGCAAACTATTGTTTGCCCACACACTTCCACTTGAACACACAGTTCGGATGAAACATTTCCTCGAAGGTCTCAGAAGAATGTCCAAATTACTTTGAACGATTTGAGCTGCTCGGCAAATAGAATCAAAGTGTCGGTCGTTTATTTGTAGATTGTGTTTTGTCACGAGAGATGGGTGCAAAGGTATAATAAATCTTTCTTTCATCCTTTGGAAGTATGCGATTCATGATTCGAAGCAGAAAGTCGTTTGATGGAATTTTAGAGAATTTCAAATTTGCTGGAAAATGTTCAATTGTTATGTGCTGAGTTCGCCAGTCCATATATCCAAGCTGGAAGTTACACATTAATTGAATGCAATCGGTTAATATTGAAATGCAAGAAATCCTCAGGATTCTGCAGACCATGAGCGTATTTTTTATGCATAGAAGGTAAAACCACAACCAATAATTAGTCAATTCGCACATTAACCTACTTTTAAGAAATATTTTGTTATTTCACATCAACACTGTTAAGAAAGATCAAATTAGATCTGAATGTCTCTTTAGACTTTGCGTGAAAGTGATTTTTGTTGTTGTTGTTATTGTTGTAGTTGTTTTATTTAAAACAATTGATAACTATTTGATAACATTGATAATATTAACATTTGATAACATGGCCTATTCTACACCAAAAGAAAAGATATTCAATTCCCCTACTTTTTAGACTGTAAAAAAAAATTGGAAAAAATAATTACATCTATTTCCTTGTGATCCCTTGTAGACCGGTATATTTTAATGAAGAACAAAGCGGGAACGCATGGAATGCATTTAATTTATTATTTCAAAATATCATGTATTATTACAATTTTGGGAATAAATTTTCTATTCTTTTGGTGTGCGTAAGGCCACATTATTAAAAATATCTAGCCGGCCCGGAAAACTTAGATTTTCTCAAAAAAGAAAAAAGAAAAATTTTGACTTTGCTTTTAAACATGGGATAATTGTATCGTGCCTGTAGGCTCACAGTATCCGATTGTCAGGTGTAAACCGCAAGGTATCTTACACTTAGTAAATAAAACATCATTTTAAAGATTATTAAATAACCTTTCTAAAACACAATTAACTTTCAAAATCAAATAAGCACTTTTTGAAACATTGTAGTTGAAAAATGCTCCTTTAATTTGCCTAAATATGAAGGATTTGAAACGTTTTTCAAAATTAACTTTTTTTCCTTTCAATCCAAGGAGTTTAGAAACCTAATTATTTGCCTTTCGTAATGCAATAGCATCTACTGTAAAGTACAACAATGATTTTCATCCTGGTATGTTTCCACTGTGATATAGTTTAAGGAGGTTCAAAATTACATTATTTACATTATGGAGATTTACATCAGGTTCAATTTTGCGCTGCTTACTATGGTCATTCGTTTACATTCACGTGCGCCTATCATGCCTGATTTTGAATGATAATGGAGCTGGATGATGCGAGCACATGCTCTGTGCAGACCAAAGTGGGTATTATATACAGGTGGGCTTATAGCTCTTCCCATCAGGCCATATTGATAAACAGCAAAGACAGGTCGAGGGACGTTCATTCACTGTATCGTCTCCAATAAAACATTAGCACAAATTGCTCCGGTTGAAAAGCATCTCCATACGACCGGTGGTCATTTAAACAACTCGTAAACCACTTCGTCAAACTTATACGATTGTTTCGTCCTGTATAATGACCATACCCACGTTTCATTATTTCAAGCAGTACAAAATTCGTGTAGGACTTGGGATCAAACGTTTTACCTTTTTATGCTCATGCATTCCCCTTTTATGATACGACAATGTATTTCACCTGTCAATCGAAAAGCTTGATCCTGTTTGTTCGACATCCCAACAAGTATTACATCGAAACGGGAACTACCCTAGTCGGTTTATGAGCATCAGTCAAAAATCCAGCTCCCTAGTTCAATGATGATTCACTGCGCACAAAAGCTTGCCTCGTTCAAAGTCTAAAGTGTGCTATAAAACATCCTTATGGATGTCCAAATTTAACAACCACTTGGAATCGTACCCTTGACAGCATCATCCCTTACGTTTCGAGAAGGAATAGAAGACAATAAACGAGCATTTCCTAAAATGAACAGTGTTGACTAACGGAAGGGTTTCGACTATCAAAAGGCTATTAAAAAGTAATTGAATAATTGTCGATTGATTCTTAAAAAAACGAATCCATTTCTGAACCAGTACATTACATAAAAAAATTTCAACCAACGGTATTTTAAAGGTTTGTATTCTTTTTTTAATTCTGGATAATTCATGAAATTTATGGAGGCCAAAATTGTTGTGACGAATGAAAAAAACCCTAAGCTACAAAAAAGTATAAAAATTTAATGAAAAAATCAGGCTGCATTGAAAATATATTTTTATCTTCAATATAAACTTTTGTTCCACCAGGTTACCACCACAGCAAGAAGCTTCTAACTTAATCTGAAGCAGGGTCTTTGATGCATCTGTGAAGTAGTTCTTCTGAGTTTGCTTACAGACTGTAATCAGATTTCATTTTTCGTGTTTGACCGTCCCAAAGGGCGACATTGCTTTTTGTCTGCTTTACCATCGTTCAACTAAAGGACCGGACTAAAATCAGATAAACTTTACCAGCTGACATGGCCTGTCGTCGCATTATCTGTGTGGCATCAAGAGCAGATCCGAAGAGCTTTGCTGGGTAATGAGCTGAAAACAGCTGATTGTTGCAGCCAGACAAGCAAAGAGATTCATCGCCAAACACTAACCAAGGAGGGGAAGCGGGAACCAAGGTTCAAAAATGTCCAAACCGCTACAGCGCTATCTAAAAGGAATATTAGTATCGAACGGTGTAGGTTGCATGGACAAGAGGAACTCTATTTATATGCTTGAATTTATATTTCGCTTTTTGCTGTTGTATGACAGTAGTTTTTCGTTGTTTTGTTTTGTTTTATATTTAAAAACTATGTAGAAATATTAATTTAAAAATTTTGTTTGTTTAAAAAAATTATCTTTCCTCATCGCAGATATATACATCAATGTTACTCTAACTAAATAAAAATAGATCAGTTTTAATGCTATACAGGTTTTTCAGATTCCTCCTTGTCTCCTCAGTTTTACTTTTTCTATGATTAAGCTTGTAAACATGTTAAAGTCGTATCAATTAATCATTTTGTGATATTTGTTAACCATAGTGTTAAAAATAGTCAACCGCGATAGACCTGTTGAGCGAATTAATGAAAACAACATTTTATTTTTATGACGTTATATACAGTCCAACGCATCATTATAAACTAGATCATGGGAACGCTTAACAGGTTGGCTGATAAGTCCCCGGTCTAACAAAGAAAAACACATTTTTTTGTCAAAATTCGTTTTTATTATTCAACATAGTTCCCTTCAAGAGCGATACAACGATTATAACGACCTTCTAATTTTTTGATACCATTTTGGTAGTTTGGTTTGGTAGCCTATTTTTGGTTCGGTTTTGCCTCAAAATAGGCCTCAGTTTCGGCGACCACCCCTTCATTGCAGCCAAATTTTTTCCCTGCGAGCATCTTTTTGAGGTCTGAGAACAAGAAAAAGTCGCAGGGGGCCAGATCTGGAGAATACGGTGGGTGGGGAAGCAATTCGAAGCCCAATTCATGAATGTTTGCCATCGTTCTCAATGATTTGTGGCACGGTGCGTTGTCTTGGTGGAACAACAAAATAACAATAGTTGCTTGACTAAAGACGCTCTGTCTCACAAACTAATTGACATACAGACGTCAAATTTTGACTCGAATCATTTGAAGGTTGGTACTGTATAAAAATAATATGTATTTAATACTAGCGGTGCCATCTATGTGTCAGACCGGGGACTTATCAGCCAACCTGTTAGTTATTGGTCCTTTGGTTTGTAAGTGATATAAGTAAGCCACGGAGGCTAGATACTTTATGGAGAAATAAATGAAAAATAAATAAATAAATTTAATCACTTGACAGCTCGTAATGTAATGCAATCCGTTGTTCAAATATCTCATTGCGAATTAATACAAATCAATAAAATTGATCGTCTAATGTCCTTTTTTTCAACAATGTTTACCTTTTGTTGAGAATAAATCGATCGATGTGTTTTTATGTACTGCTATTAATCTCCCCATTTCATTCACATCTTCCCAATAACTGAGCAAGCATTAAGCTGGTGATGTTGTTTTTTTGTCACCGGTTCGCTCTTCATGTTAGTACATATTGCTGTCCCTTTACCGACTGCCGCCACGTTACGGTACGACGATGCAAACCTAAAATTGGAAAATATCGCCCTACCCCAACACAAAATGCATTGGCAGCTTGGCAGGAAAACAGACCATCGAGTGCATCAACCAACATTCTAAACAGGGGAAATGTAACATTCTCCTGCGGCATTAGAAATGGCCGAACGATTGCCGAACAATTACCGAAGTGAAAATGAACACTCGCGAATGAAGTGCGTAAAGCTCTCAAAGCATCCCTGTTCGGAGTTTTTATTCGGGTCTGTTCATTCCCACGATTGAACGTTGCGTTACGTCTAACAATAAAACACAATGAAATAAACTTCGTGATTCGGATTGTGCCCCGGTAATCGTTACTACCCGTTAGTTTATCTTTGACCGTAGTTGAGACTGGATCTAGGGTGGACACGTTGGCTAAAGGTGTACGCTTTTAGTCTGTTATCTGAGTCGTAAAAATAAAAGAGCATTCATTGCGGCATTTTTCAGCGTTCTCACTGATAGCGATAAGGTGCAACTCAATTCCGTGATCGTGTGGATGCATTTAAGTTGTTTACATTTGAAACGTGAGATGAAGTTTTTATTTGCATAATTTTGTGAGCTATGAAAAGTAGTTTTTGAATAGGTTGATATCTGATAAGGGAAATGGAGTAAAGATACTAACAGTTTCTGTTTCTTATCAATTGACATAATATGTATTAAACCTTGCACGATAACATGCTTATGCAAGTCAGTAAAATTATTATATGAAGCGCATTAAAATAACCTTACAACTTCGCTTCGCGCATTTCGCATTTCGCTTGGCATGCGTGTATATGAGTGTGTCTCAGTATGTGTTTGTATGTATTAAGCAAAAGTCGAAGAAGTATGTACTACCGCTTCATTTATCTCTAACGTGCACAGTGAAGAAAGAAAAAACAAAAAAGAATTCAATGTTTCCCAGAACTGGAAAGAAAACCCAAGCCTTCGTGACACATATACATAGAGTTAACACACATGTACTAAAGGCACCAAAAGCCTTGGGCTGGACTACAACAAGTGGAGTACATGTGGAGTACAACACTTCACAACAAGTATTTCTGCAAGTAACGAAACGTGTGTTGGATTACTGCAGCAAAAATAATCCACAACCGTCAAGGTGTGCTGGCAACGTTCAGTGATGAGTGATTTTCTGCAGTTTCAACAGTGGAACATAGTTTTACCTTCTCCTTATTTATGGTTTTGTATGTAAATTATTGTGTATGTGTGCTTCATTTTCATCTACCACGTCAGTTTTTTGATGTCAGTATTCGGAATTAAAATTTGAGTAAAGTCAGTTGTGACCCGTGATAGTGTAAATGTATATTATAAACCTCACATATCATCAGTTTGTTACCGCGTATGTGCGATAAGGAAAGAAATTACCTCCTGAGCAAGGATCCTCAACCACTGGATGCGCTCCCAACATACACAGTCTACACGACGCCCGTGGACAACCATCCTATGCCACTATTGGGAGAGGTAAAAGATCGATTTATCATTGAGACGACACACCGGAACGTGGCATCATGGGAACGCGACAGTCAGGCGCGACAAAAAGCTTCAACGATCTACGCATTCAAAGAGTGGTGTGTTGTGCGGCATGATAAACAAGAAACCGCAAAATCCACCAAATAATTGCACCGCGGTGTATTGACGTCAACGTTCAAGGTTTGTGTTAATTTGTTGGGTGGGAGCGAAAGTGAAAACTGTATGTGCAAATAGTACATGCACAATACTGATTTGAGTGGGTATGTGTAGTGGTGTTGCGCTCGTCATAATACTGTATTGATGGGAAAGGGAGAAACCAGAGAAAGATATTCAATTATAACTGCATTACTGAGTCGAAACAGGAAAACTAAAATCGCTTGGTGCCTCAGAATTTGTGTGATAAGGATAATCCACATGAAAATCTTTGCTCGCAATGAATAAGTTTTGGTCCTATCCGAAAGCGTGGGTGTGTCTGGGAGAAGAAATAAACCGTTCGTTGTCTACCACCAGAGTAACGAGACGAAATACCGTGTTAAAGTACATTCTTCTCACAAAACTTTAGGAAAAAGGAAAAGTTTTACTCTGCAGGCGGGAAAGTACGAGCAAAAAGCGTGTGTTTCTGTGCTGCAAAGTTCTCCATACTAATATGCAGTTTATGTAGAGTGTGCATTTGCTTGTGGAATGTGTGGAATGATGTAATTTTCCTTCCAATTTTTCAGATTTCCATTGAAAGTGAAGTGTAATTGAATTTGGTAAGTTTTCTTGGCCTTTATCTCTAACAAATTATTACACGCTGTTCTGAAAAAGGTGCAACAGGGTGTTACTAGTGCAGAATAGTGTCGTTTGAAAGTGGCAGTAAATCTAAAAAGGGAATAAAAATATAAAAAAGGCTTTTTAAGCGAGTGTGGCAAAGGCTAAGAGCAAGAGGAACAAATCCTCTGTACAGTGTGAGTGTAGTGCGCCGCGCAAACCATGTGCAGTGAGTGCGAGTTGTGGTTTTGACTAGTGATACTGCAACTGATCGGCATAATCGTGGATCCGCTACAAATATTCTGGGTACTGACGAACAGTACTTATTTAGTAAAGAACAAGAAGCACGCGCAGAATGACCAGAAAATCCGATTGATCTTTAGTTCTGCCGGTTTTTGAATTGCCTAATGACTCACACCCTAAAACTACTGATTATTAATTTTTTTACCAAAAAACAAAGAACTTTCCATGATTCTGACTGAGAAACCATAACATCATTTTTCCGTTCATTGTTAACATCAAACATCAAATTAGCTTATTAGACGAAGGAAAATGCTGGTACCTTTGAGTGGAATCATTCTGTCAAACTCAGAATTTGATTCAAATATATTGGCCATTTGTGTGAGCTCGTGAGTTATACAAACACGGACGGATTAAAAGGAACTCGCCACAGCTCACATCAAAATTTGCTTCTTAATCCTTCACTGGTTTATAGACCTTCATACATTTTTCATGGACAGTTTAGAACGGCTGATGGTCGTGTGACTACTTAAAGCTAAATAAACTACTTTAAGGATATATTTTTCTCGTCATATGGAACTTCAGTTGGCTTGAAACTAAATAAATTTGTTTTCAATTGATAATTTGTTGCGTTTGTTTTTTTTGCCGTTGGTCTTGTGCATCGATAAATATTCATCCTCATCGGGCAAAGACAATGTCTATAAGAAATATAATTAAAACTGCCAAAATAATCTGGCCACGGCTCACGTGTTCTCACGCGCCATAACAAACACCATCGTTTGATTTAATAGTAGTAGACACTCTCCGCCTTTAGCCGAAATCGTCACATATTCTGCAGTTCTTAAACGAACCGTAAAACAATGTTCCGATTGAATGGCAACACTCTCCCAACGAGCTCAATAGACTTGAAAAGAATGAGCTGTTCTACAGCAAGAAAATCAAGCATGTGATTCGATGGTCCATCCTACCGTTCAGTTATTTTGATCGTCTAGTTCCATTTCAAGTATTACTACCATTTGCCATTCGACGACGGGCTTATGGTATGAATCTTTTTTTGTAACCTTCACTACAAGATGAGAATTTTACAGTTCAATGGTGAACAAATGCGTTGTTTTTTGTGTGTGTGCTCTGTTCGATCTGGATGATTATTTTTCGTACGAATTTGTAAATCCACCATCCGTCACTTGATTGTCTCAATGCTTATGGCACACCCATATGCAAGATCAATTTAATCGCTCGGGGCTTATTGCTGTAGTGATAGGGAGGTACAAAAGGGATTGTACATTGTTTTGAAGAAAAAACCATTCAGTTGCCGCTTACAGCAACGAACTCCCCAGAAAGATGAAAGCCCGTAAAGCTCACATGCCTCCTCCTGCGATGGACCACCATCGCCGACACGCATCCATTCGCAGCCTTATCCAACCCATGCCAATCGGTGGCGTGCATGAAGGCTAGGAAGTTTTCACTATTCATTTGCGACACATCGTCTGAACAGGACGGTAAAGGGTTAGAGTCTTCCATCGATTCCATCTTCCTCGCACATTCAGACGACAGTCGAAAGTTTGCTTCTTGGAAAGTGGATGTTTTCGACTTTTTTGTTGCTTCAATACTTCGTAGGGGATGTCGGTGGTTTCCGATGGGGACATGGATCGCTTGAATCGTAACACTTTCTTCGAGTCGTTTTTTTTACAGTGCGTACTTTTGTGTGCAAGTGAGGAAATAAATGTTTGGAGCTCTTTTCCCAGTATGCTGTGGCACATTTGTGACGCTTCATGGTTTATTCATGACGTGTGTGCGCAACCGCTATCAAACCTGACGAAGAAGAGAATTTAAACAAAACATTTCAAAATTTTGGAAGTTCAAACATAAAACCTGTAAAAAAGTGTGAAAAACCGTAAAGGTTATCGATTTCGAGGCATTACATTTCCATTCGCAATAATTGATCTAACGGGTTTTACTGCTGTAAACGACAAAAAATAAGAAAAAATAAATAAAAATGCAACCATAGCGTCAAAACTTGTGGTTGCAATAGAACTGCTCACTTCATCAACTTAACGCTTGATACCAGACACTGCAAGCTCATCGCTAAATCCTGCAGCAAGGAATGATATAATTCGTTGTTGATAGTAGCGTTTTTTCTTTTCTTTTTTGTTTTGAGTTGAAAAGAGGAGCTGGAAATAAATTCCACTTTCATCAAGTAGGAAGGTAATGCGTCTGAACATAGATGACGCGTAACACATCCTGGAGCGAGCCACATCCTCGTCACAAGACGGATCGATTGGACCCGTTTAGAAAACATTATTAACGCAGATTACCAGCACCAGTAGCTAAAGGCTTATCGAGACTTTGTTTGTCACCGTTTCGGTCCCAATTATCGTGGTAAAAGAGAAACCAAATGTATACACATCTTAACACCGTACGGTACAGTTCCCGAGATTTTACCGGATATATTTATAGCCCCGAAAGAATAATTAATCATCTTATAACGGTCACTCACGCACGCAGCAAAAGCCTGAAAAGGGGAAAGAATGGCAAATTGATAAAAATGCCACAACCAGACTTCTGCATCCGCATGTTTATAATGGGTTGCAGCGTGTTGTTGTCGCTGCTGCGTGTTGGTATCACGAGGATGAAGTGGAACCAGCGATGAAACACAGAACCAGCTTCCGGTTTGCAGAGTTAATGTTGAATGTATCGCAACCAAGGCAACTATGTTTTAAGTGCCATAAAAGCAGAAGAAAATCAACGGATTTGGTTAGAACCAGGAATGTTTTCCACTTAGTGGTGTGAATTCTTTTATCTTGTTAAACGCATTTACAATAATAAACCGTAATGCTTCCGGGCGAAAAGCGTGAAAAATCACTTGTTTCAATGGACATATGGACATGGAAGGTTTTGAAAAGAATTGTTTAAAACGAAAGATGAGGACTGAATGATTCAGGCTAAAGTTTACTATTTGTCATCTTGTTGTTACCCAGAAGAGTAAAACAATGGATTTGATTAATTTACAAACGCCGGGTCCTTTCGTGTTAAATTTATTTTATAAACCGAAAGTAAAGTACTTCAAGATACATGTTCAGTTATAGTTCTTTAACACTTTGACCGCTGGCCTGGCGTCACAGTTTTTCAGGTGAGTATGTCAAGAGAATTAATGAGCGCCAGAGATAAAGCTGAACGAAGGACGAAACCACCATGCGAATTTATATGAAAGCGGCGCTTAAAGTGTTAATAAGTCTTAATAGCTTGATGAAATTTTCTGAAATAAACACACAAATATGCTTGTCAAGTATAAGCATTGTATCAGCTGAAGTAAACAAGCGAAATCACCCATTCTCCCATCCATCGTTATTCACCGGGAAGTTGCCCCTGTTTTCGATACAAAGCCAATAAGCATTAACATGCGAGCGAAGTTGCCAACTCATGGTGAAAGCATCACAGCCACGATGGAGACGCCTGGTCGCTCAAGGCGTTCTGAGTAACGGGTCGATCGAAAGTAGCAACTATCCGGGCAATTGGCGGTTGCTTACATCATACTCTTTTTTCCTTAACAAAAATGAATGTTAAAAAAGAAAAATATGAAAAAATGTTAATCATATGTAGCATATGAATTCATTCAAAGAGGAAGCGGAGGTTGCGCTACATTTTTGCGTTTGCTTCGACCTCAATTTTCTGTGTGGTTGATTGCCAGGGGAGCTGCTTATTTTTGCACTTGAGTACGTGTCATATTTTACCACAATACTTTGAGTCCACATTCCAAAATTCAACTTCACGTAGCCAGTACAGAAAAAATCAGCCCTCGTCGTGCACGCTGTCAGGAAACCATTAGGCTTACCGTATGTTCCGTTTCTACAAATACCCTTAATGTGTATTGGGGTTATTTGGTTCCTGGTAGGGTAGTGGGATAACTCTGCCCATCCGATGCCATCGTCAAGCAAGCAAGTGCGGATCGGTGTTTTAGGGGCACAAAAGTTTCGCAAGGTCATGGCGTAAATTTTTCACCTCAACTAAGTGAAAACATCGTATACATCGCAGGGAGAGAGAGTTTTACATTTTTTTTTGTCTTGAGCAACGCTTTCTTTCTTCTTAATCTTTGAGAAGGTGTGAACCAAAGGCAAAGCAATGTTCATAACTGCTCTTGAGCATCGTATTACACCATCGAAGTCGTAAGGAAAGGGAAACTTTCGAGACAAAGTGTAGTAAAAAGATCACCAAAAAATTACCATCGCTAGAAATGAGCTTGGTTAAATAAAGGAATAGGTTGTAATTAAAACAATTATCTCAACCCGCAAAGCTTTGACTTGGAACATCTATCATCCTGAGTTGTTCAAGCTGCGGAAATCTCCAATTGCTTCTCTCGAATGACTTCGAAGCTGCCGAAAGTGAGTTCTAACTGGAATATCTCAGCACAATTATATACCAATATTCATGGCTGTTGTGCTTGATGTTTCGTAAACTTTTGTAAACTATGCTCACATCGTGATAGCGTACAAAATGAACCACGGAATTGGTACGGTTTCATTCACAAGGAGACATAAAAACTCATAAACATTCCGTCAATCAGCAAACAGATTAAAATAATTTCATTTGTGAATAATTGGTTTTTCTTGATTGTTTTTTCTTGTCTTTTCTCGCGTTGCACGAGAAAAGCAATGGTGTCAACGGCCTACCGGCATACGTAGCCGGATCACAAGGACGGACTAGGCCTATTTGCCGGTGTTGATTGCAACCTTCCCCACAGCTACATTTTTGGTGCAAAGAAATGTAGCGTAAAACTTTCCTAATGAAATTGAGCGTGAGAGCGTTGACCGTGGTAAGCGCCGAGTATGCGGGCGGACATTAGGCGCGCCAAAGAAGCTTGCGTGGGCTATGGCGATCTCTGGATTATATTACAAAACATGCCGGCAACTAGGGCTCGGCTTTGGGCACCTGTTGAATGGTGTGTGGTGTGTTTTATGTGACTTTCAGTCCGTGGGAGCTTTGGTCTTCGTTGGTTTTGACACAACTAACCGAAATTCTCAGGATCTCAGGCTAGGGGGTTGTTTATGCTAAGGTTAAGGTTTTTGTTTTTTGTTTTGCTTGTTTGCAGTATTTCATCTGGTTTGCAACATCCGCTGACGAGGTACGGGTTGAAGAAATGGCTAACATGTACACGATACACACCTCCCCAGTGTCTGGGGAAATTGACCGATGGTGACCTGCCTCGAGGGCTAGTAAAAAGTGCAACACTATTGCTGCCTTGACTTGCTTCCCTTATTCGTAAATGCGCCCTTTGGTAAAACGGAAGGAAGCAAATAAATTGTAAACACGAGGGTTTCGCTTCTCGTTTAGCTTATGCCATGAAATAAAGCCACACGCGGTCCAGATCCCCTCCACCGTGACTGGTGCTGTAAGTGCAAGTTTGTGGTTGAAGAAAGAAAGCAAAACTAAACTCTACCTCCACTTCAGCGAGGATTTTAATTTTTATTTATAGGAACACTGTTTTGAAGTGAATAAACCCAGTGCAGGTTGCTTAACATAGAAATCTTTGTTTTTTTTTGTAATATAAATAGCTGTCTCCATTAGCAAATTAGCACAACGGATAAACGCTACTACTTAAACCGTTCCTACTGTTTTATGTAAGTGACTCATAAAGTATGAAGTAAATCGTATTAGAGTTTGAAAAATTGTGCAGCACTCACGGGCTTACAGTTTGATGGTGCTCGCAATCCTTAAGCAATTTATTGTAAGCATTTAATGGACCGAGAAGAAAACATAGATACACGCCATTTTACGTTACCGAGCTAGTGTTGGATAAATGCATCGCATTGGATTTGTGTTCTTTTATGGCATAAAAATGATTTAATATTAAAATCTTCTTTTGTGCTAAAAGATGCTATAAGCAAAACGAAGTAGGATATGAATAAATGAATTCTAGATTCAATTATGATGGGAAATGGTTATCCCGGAATTATGGTATGCCAGGGATGGTTTTTGTGAAACAATGATGCTGTGAGCCGGCGTAATATTTTAAGAAACTGTTCCTTTGCTTTTTACAGTTAAACAATTCTGTAGAATGATTTACTATGAGTGTACTAAGCCACATAGTTTAAACATTTCTTTTGAAGATGCGTAACAGTCTATAAAATTATAAAACTTTTAAAACGTTCTGAAGACGATTATAAGACTGTCTGTTCAAACTTAAATTGGAGCAATATAGTTTTGATATGCCTTTTGATAATGTTTAAGAGTTTATAAAGTTCTTATACTTTTAAAACGTTCTGAAGACGCCTATCTATATCTATATATATATATATATATATATATATATATATATATATATATATATATATATATATATATATATATATATATATATATATATATATATATATATATATATATATATATATATATATATATATATATATATATATATATATATAAATCTCGTGTCACGGTGTTTGTTGCGAGCAAACTCCGAAACGGCTGGATCATTTTCAACGAAACTTTGCACACACCTTATGGTGGTATGAGAATATGTTTAAGTTTTAAAAATTGTTCAGATGTTACTTACTTACTTATCCGGCGCTACAACCGCTTTGCGGTCTTGGCCTGCCTCAAGAGTGTCCAAAACCGCTCACGGTCTCGCGCCTTCGTCTGCCAGTCCGTTATCCCGGCCATAATGGCGGACGCCTCCACGCCATCTTGCCACCTCAATTTGGGCCTACCACGCCTCCTCTGTCCTTGTGGACGGCCTAAAAAGACTTTACGGACTGGGTCGTCCGTTTCCATGCGTATAACATGGGCAGCCCACCGGAGCCTGGCGAGCTTTATACGCTGTACGACAGTGAGGTCGCCGTACATTTATTTATTTACATCACTGCTGTCTGAATTGAATTCTTAACAACATACCTATTAACTAAACTTATTAAATATTTGCTCGGAGGATGGATCGGAAGGATGGTAAGGAGAGGTGATGGTCAAACAGGTGTGCGCAGGAATTGAACAATCTCACAGCACGTAATAAAGGGTCATTTAAACCAACTGAAGTGCGTCGATTTGGAAACAAATAAAGGAGCACGAGGGCGTAAGGAACGAATTGGAACATAGAAATGCAGGGATGAAAGAATGATATGTGAATCCACAGCATTAGATATGAGCTAGGCAACAAACATTATTTGGTAAATGTGACGGCGTTTCTCCAATGAGTCCAGACCCAACAGATGGCATCTTTGCTCATAGTCCGGTAGGGTATCTGACGTGAAGCCGGGCATTTTGCTGACAATATACCGAGTAAATGATCTCTGCACTCTTTCTATGCGGTCAATCGATGTAAATGAGGTGGGACATCTCGTATAGCTCGTCATTATAGCGGCGCCTCCATTTTCCTTCCATACATACGGGGCCAAGTATCCTTCTGAGCATCTTCCTCTCGAACGCGGCTAAGAGGGCTTCGTCAGATTTGGACAGTGTTCATGTCCCAGAGGCGTTTGTGAGTACTGGTACTATATAGGTACTATATAGTCCCAGCTTCGTCCGTCGCGACAGGTTCTTTGAGGTGAACTGCTTTTTCAGGCTGTAGAATGACCGGTTGGCAGCCAGCATCCTTGTGCGCAACTCAGCTTCCATGCTATTGTCGTTGCTGACCTTTGACCCCAGATAGGTGAATTCTGGGACGACTTCAAAAGTGCGTTCACCTATCTGTACGTCACGCCTACGTAGATTCTGATTATTTGTTGGCGGGCCCGCTGATGTTGCCACCATCAGTTTGGTCTTTGCCTCGTTTATCTGCAATCCGAGGTTCTCTGCCGCCTGCTCAATCCCTTGGTAGGCTTCTGCTACATAGGAGAGCCGCAGACCAATGATGTCTATATCATCAGCGTATGCCAGGATCTGGGTTGACTTATAGAAGATGGTTCCCGTAGTCTCCACCCTCGAGTCGCGGATGGCCCTCTCTAGCGCCAAGTTGAATAGGAGACAGGCAAGCCCGTCCCCCTGGCGCAGACCCTTGGTGGTAGCAAAAGGTCCTGAGAGTTTTCCATCCACCCTCACCTAGCATGTGACGTTGGTCATAGTCATTCTAACTAGCCTTATCAGTTTGGCCGGGATTTCAAATGAGCTCATAGCGTCGTACAGTTTTACCCTGGCTATGCTATCGTATGCGGCTTTGAAATCTATGAAGAGATGGTATGTGTCGTTTCTGTATTCAGCCATCTTCTCCAAGATCTGCCGCATGGTGAAGATCTGATCAGTGGTTGATTTTCCGTTTCGGAATCCTCTTTGATAGTTTCCTACTATCTCTTCGACGTGCGGGACAAGGCGATCCTGAAGGATCAGGGAGAATATTTTATAGGCAGTATTCAACACCGTAATACCCCTGTAGTTGTTGCAGTCCAACCTGTCTCCCTTCTTGTATATGGGGTAGATGATGCCGAGATTCCAATCACAAGGCATCGATTCGCTATCCCACACCTCAGTAACAATTTGATGAATCTCGTTTTCTAGTCGTGCACCTCCATTCTTGACCAGTTCGGCTGCAATTCCGTCGGTTCCGGGTGCCTTGTTATTTTTCAGCCGACGGATAGCCTTTCGTGTTTCTTCTATGCTAGGTGGCAGTAGCATGACATTATCTGCTAGTGGCGCTTCTAGCTGTTCGCTAAATTGGTCGTTGAGTAATTCATCAAAGTACTGAGCCCACCGCGAGAGGACCTCTGGCTGGTTACTGACCAGATCTCCATCCTTGTTGCGACAGCAGGTTACCTTAGGTACAACGTTGTTTTGGTGACCTGCTATCGCTTGGTAAAACTTTCGTGTCGGTCCGTACGCCTCTCTGGTTTGCTCGAGTTCCCGCATGTTCCGTGAATATTCCTCTGCGCACGCCCGCGTTCTATGCCGTTGCTGCATTGCTCGGTATGCAGTATTCTTACGTTCGGTCACTAGTCTGCATTCATCGTCGAACCAGCCAGATTTGGTGTTGCCACGACTTGGTGGGAGTATATTTCTTGCACAGTTTATTATTTTTGTTTTTAGAGCGTTCCACCTCTCGCTCGTAGTTTCATATCTGTTTTCTGGTAGTAGAGACTCGTCTAAATCGGCTTTGAATTCCTGTTGGACAGTAATGTCCCTTAGAGAGTCCGTGTTGAGCCGAGGCTGCGTGTTTTCTCCGCCCCCATTGGCGCGGGGGCGGGCGATTCTACAACGTATCACTAAGCCAACCAAGTAGTGATCGGAATCGATATTGGCTCCTCGATAAGTCCTGACGTTTAACAGGCTCGACTGTCGTCGGTGGCTTATTAACACGTGGTCGATCTGGTTGAAGGATTCGCCATCCGGGTGCGCCCACGTCATTTTGTGGATGTCCCTCCGCGCAAATTTGGTACTTCCTACAACCAGATTGTTCGCTGCGGCGAACTGGACCAATCTACTACCATTATCGTTACTGTGCTCATGCAGACTGCGACAGCCAGTGTATTGGCGGTACATTGGCTCCCTACCGACTTTTGCGTTGAAGTCCCCCAGGATGATTTTGAGATCATCGTGCCCCAGGCGAGGCGAGGTCATCTACAATTCTAGCGAGGCGGCCGTAAAAAAGGTCCTTCTCCTCTTCCTCTTTATCTTCGGTAGGGGCGTGAACGTTTATGAGGCTTATATTAAAAAATTTGCCTCGCATGCGCAGGGTGCATAGCCTATCGTTTATAGCCTTGAAATCTATGATTACAGATTTCAGCCGGGGACCTACGGCGAAACCCGTTCCGAGCACGTGGTGGCGGTCGTGGCAGCTGTAGTAAATGTCGTAGCATTGCTTACCACGCCTGTTGTGCACACCGTTCCCTAGCCACCGAATCTCTTGTAGAGCTACGAGGTCCATGCTCAGTGTGGCTAGGGCGTCATCAAGTTGTTTCAAGGCTCCGGCTTTGCTAAGAGTGCGTACGTTCCATGAGCCCATTTTTATCGTTGTCCGGGGGCATTGCGTTGGGTCGGTATCGTTAAGTCCGTTTCGTATCCTTCTGATGCTTTCTGTAGTCAGTTGTTACGTGAGACTGGGTGACTGGCCCTGCGCCCACGTGGCCGTTTTATTTTGCGTCGGGTTGCCCCCCCGACGTTCAGGCACCAGTTTCCCGGGATACCCACCCCCCTCCTGGTTCGCCATATGCCACCATCCGCCCAAGGGGTTGGATCTAGCCCGTGTACCCAAGCTAGGATATATGGAGGCACATGTTACCACTCTGCACGACGAGGACGTGTCGGAATAGGAGTTGGATGGGAGAGCCTATGTTATCCCTCGGAGGGCTTCGGATCCCATCCCATTACAGAGCTTCAGATGTTACAATAAATTTAATTTAAAAATTATTTTCTAACTCCCATACAAAGAGCAGGATTGTTGTTGTGTTGTATACGGTACTTTGACACTTGGTGTGAGGAGCCTGGCGGTTCAAACTCGATCATCGAATTCTAAGGGGATACGGGCACGATACAACTATCCCAAGTAACATATCAATAATAAAATATTTATTTTTTTTTTTTTTGGAATAGCTAAGCTTGTCGGGTCAGCTAGTAAGACTTATAAGATAGCTTGCTCTAATCAACCTCTAGTCGTATTCTTAAGTACGTGTCGAGACTTTTTATTTGAAACTGAGGCATCAATATTAACTGATCTTATAAAATGCATCTTAAGTGTTGGATGATGGGAATATGGAACAAACTATACAGGCTGTACCTGAGATACGCTATTAAAGCAAAACGTGGAAAAGTGGTTATCAGCCATTATCTATTTAAGTTTCTTTTCATTTCGCTTCGAGTGACATTGTACCAAATCTGAAAACCGCGATTGTGTAAATATGCGTATACCAGGTTCTGCTCATCTTGAACACCACCTCTATTAAAATTAAAATTTGTTAGTCTGCACAAGCGCTTCCTGAAGTAATGTGCTGTTGAAAACTATGTTAGCCACACAGATAGCACTACAAATCGACTGAACTTGTGATCAGAAAAGTCCTTCTGAACTTAAGCCAATGGAAGCCTTGTTAATTGATATGATTGTTGATTTGTATGATCAATATGTGTCAGGAATGTTAATACATTGATAATAATCTTCATAGGTTCTATGGGAATTTTCAAAACGATTTTACGTCAAGCTTGTTATGGCACAGCCTTAAAATGGCTTTCGGTGCAATGTGAGGGCGGTTCAAACTCTTCAAACACTTTTCAATCTTAATCTAAAAAAAATCAAAAAGATGCATGTTATCGAAGTTTTGCAAATTGTTAAAATGTATTTCAACGATTATAATTTCTTGGCATTGGTTTTTGCTCGTACACATTTTGTTAAGCAGCGATTTGACATAACAAAATAACAATTCTTAAATAATTTTAAACCTTTAAAATGACTTCATATTCAAAACTTCATTGCCGTCATCAGAATATCTTCTATTTGGCGTAACGACTACGCGGACATGCCGGCCTATACAGACTTTCGAGACTTAATTTATTACCACGCAGCCGGATAGTTGATCCTTACTACGGGGGCACGGTCCATTCTAGGCTTGAACCCATGACGGGCATATCATTGAGTTGTTCGAGTTGACGACTGTATCACAGGACCGTCCAAAACATATTCATAGCAATAAGCTGTGATTTTGATAGTTAATTTGCGCCTCACAACTTATAATTCTAGAAATTGTTTAACTAGCAGTGGGCCTGATCGCGAACGAAAGTCGACAAAATTTATCAGATCGGTTAATATGCTCAAATCCATTGGTGGAATGTTTTTTCAACCGGTGGAAAATTTCTCCACTGGTGGATGACTCTTTCCGATTCGAGTAGCCATAGGTTTTACCTATCTGTCAATCACACTTTTGTTTACATTTAGAGGTGTTGTTTTTTCGGAATTAATAAAATAGTAAATTTTGCTTGTTTACGGACCATCTAGTGAAGAATCCACACCAAGCCTTAAACAGTACTGACTGTAGGCCTATTCAAACAATCCGGGTAAAGTGTAAAACGGGTTGTTGGCTGAACAAGTCTAGATGAAACAAAATCGTATGAACCGGAGGGCGAGGTTTGAACCCTTTCTGAACTAGCCACCTTCGCTGACCCTTGTCCTGTGTCTTGTACCATGTGCGCCCATCAATTCCAGCTACCGCAAACGTTAGACCCGTGAACGTCCGTATATTACGCTCTCGTGCTAAAATATTTTGAAACCACGCGACAAACAAACGATCAAACGACTGTTAATTTGTATCGCATACGCTCGTGACAGTCGTTTGTTTAACGATGGCATAGGACCAGTCGTTAAAATTCACAAATGAACTCAATGCGTTCGCGAGGCTAAATTCTAGCAATTTTTAACGACTCTGGTTAATTTTTAACGACTGTTAATTCTAAACCATTTTTTCGCGATGCCAGCTACTGTGTCACGCTTACGGCTTTGTGACTGGTTTGTGAACTCCTTGCTGGTTGGATTGCTTCTCCCACAACCAGTGGCGTATTTAACGGTAAGCAAAGTAAGCAATTGCGGGGGGCCCCGTTAATGAGGGTCTTTAGTCCATTATCCATAACAGTTGATAGAATATGGCACTGTATTAGCAAGGAGAATCCCGTGGGTGATGGACGTTGGGGCCCCGCGCTATACGAACCCTAAGCACCCCCCCCCGGCAGCAACCAAATTTAAGTTGTTGTTACATAATCAAAGACGGGTGCCGAGTACCAGTAATGATGTACCCCAGTAATCATGTACAAAGGGGCCTCAACACTTCTTACTGCTTAGGGCCCCCGACACTGTAAACCCGCTGCTGCCCACAACGTTCTACTCCGTTTCACTGCGTTTCTCTCGACGTTCGCCCTGTATGACTTTCGTCTCGTCAGGGGTGTTAATCATCAAGGGTGTCGAACGGTTTCGTCGCAACAAGCAGTCTTAACAGAATTCTGTAGACGGTCCCTTTCAGTCTTAAGTGAGTTTATTATAGTATTATTAGGCCAAACAAGACATTCAAATGAAAAAATGAAGACTTAATAGAGGAACCGTAACAACAACATTTAAGCTATGATAAGATTTAAAATGCACCTTGGGATCCTACACGACATTAGTTATTCATGCGGCATGGGTATGTGTAGTACCTCTTTGTATCTCCCCGGAAGGTGAGGAAAAACGTGTAGGAATGCGAAACGGATCAGAAGGTTACCTGTCTCATGTCAATGTCTCGGTATACTCACGCTCTGCCTACCCTTCTCTCACTGCCTACCTTTAACACACACTCTCTAGACTAAAAGAAGAGAAAAATCTTGTCTGAGACCCGAGTCGAAGCACAGTTTCTCGATTGATCTTCCTTTTTGCGAGTGTCTTGTTGCAAAGTCTTCCGGATAGAGAACAGGAAACACATTCATCTTCGTGCATGGCGAGGAGAGAAACCGTATCATATGTTTCCCGGAAAGTTTCTTTGATGAAATTATTGTCTCAAATTTCATCGTGATAGACTTTCAAGGAAGACGAGATTTGCAGCGCCTTTGCTCTGGCCTTATAATCGCCCGGAGCATTCACTTAAGTTTAAACATCCTAAAGTGGTGCTTTATGAAAGGATAGTGACGGTGGAACGAATAAAGGAAGCGTAATTTGAGGGTTT
The DNA here is from genome assembly GCF_016920715.1 of Anopheles arabiensis. Lineage (NCBI taxonomy): Eukaryota > Metazoa > Arthropoda > Insecta > Diptera > Culicidae > Anopheles > Anopheles arabiensis. The sequence continues at coordinate 39,112,679 of NC_053518.1, forward strand.
CTCCTTGCTTGAGTTTGCAATGACCATTCCCCGAGAGCTTCTTCCACATTGCACAAGAGTGCTCTCAACTCGGAGAACAAGATATTTATGATATTTATAGTCATATTCACTGGAACCGGGGAGATATATGTGTGTATATGTGACAAGAATCAAACGAGTATCATCTCTTATCAAAACAAAAACCATAAAACGGCATAAGATGAAACATTCAAACGATCATTTTGCTCTTGGACAGTTCTTAGCGAATCATGTGAATTCTTATCAACACGCATCACAGTACAATGTAAAGAAAAACTGAAAATAGGTTTAATCGCTGAAGTCACATAATGGCCTTTTTGTGTCTCTTAATTTCCTTCGGCGTCCTTTTGCCTTACCAATCTTCGGTAGTATGCTTGCGTACGCAGCCTCATTCAACCATAATGAACGTCATTATCCATGGAATGTCAAATTTATTGGTTTTGCAGGCGACACGACAATGCCTGATACATGCCACACTTGGGTAGTAGGACGTGCAGTACTGACTTGTTGTATGTTGCACTCTTTTTTAGTTTTTGAAGGGCAAAACATGTTTTCATTCTTTCTGGCACACCAGCCTCATTATCTCAAGTTGATTAAAACTTCATTTACTATGCTTTATATGCATCCCGTTAACTGACGCAATCAATTGAATTGGACGTCTGGAATGTCAGCATAAAGAGCGTTTTATGACAAGCGACCATCCGTTCTCTTACCGTATCTGCCAACACCACGAATATTTGACACGTCGTTAATTTTTATAGCCATCCACGCTGCTTTTCATCTTCCTGCTGCACACGTTTCTCTAGGTATGTTGGCGTATGGCCCGGAATTCTTTTGTTGTTTACACATTCTTGTTTGCAGAGATATTGCGCCAAACTGAAAAGGCATTTCCTTTGCTTTTCGAATGCATTCCAATCATCATGCTCACGAAAAGAAAAGCTTCGGCTATAGTGACTATCGCTATGCCAGCAATGCGACTATACGGCGTTGAGGAGGGGATTTTTCAACCAACTCTCACTCGGTTTAAGCCATGTTTTAGTATTCCTTTGGGGACTCCGACTACCAACGACGATGATTGTCAGCTTTGTGTGCAACTTTCGTTTTATTCAAGTGCATATTCGAACGATTTATGCGAGGCAAGTAAACGAGAAAAAAGGAAAACCTCAACTCAGTGGCAGCACACGTGCTTGTCTCGTTACAAAAAACAGGAAAGTTGTTAGCCGATCCGTGACAGACAGGCAAAGATACATGATAGTGCATCAGCGACGAAACGAAGCCACTTATCCACCGATGGTTTCTTTTCTTTCGCTGGGCTAATAACTTATAGATGTTGGGTGGAAGTTGTTAGGCGGGAGGGAGGAAGCATGAATTTTTCCAGATTAGCTGCCTTTGTGAAGATCGTTACGAACTGCAAGCTTTTGTGAGCACGTCGCAACGCCCTGCGAGCTGTCGCATGCTGGAGAGCTGGCAAATAGCGTCTTGGCCGTCCGTGTAAATTGCTCCGTACAAAGCGTGTCAAAAACCATCGTGCCGAGATTTTATTCGCATTACCATTTTTACATGAAGGAGTAGCGTACGTTCGCCATAGACGCGCGGAAGGATTAAACTGGATTGAAAACTGGAATATCTGCAAACTGACCGTGAATAAAATATTTGGTTAGTATTGAACGAGCATCTTCCTTGAAGCTTTCACACGAAGCGAACCAAAAACACATAATGACTGAGGGTTGGGGACGTCATCGCATCACGTGACGAATATAAATCATCGCTTGCCATCGAGCGCCTGTGTCATAATCAAGCACAAGCGTCGGGGCAACAAAAGGTCCTTCCCGACAAGAGCACGGAGATAGAACATGAAGTACCATCAATACAGCCGGTATGGTGGAGTGTTTTCGAGAATGAAAAAAATATTCGCATACAAAGTATCCTCCTGCCTTTTTTTTTCTTCTTCTTTGGCTCAACAACCGATGTCGGTCAAGGCCTGCCTGTACCCCACTTGTGGGCTTGGCTTTCAGTAACTAATTGAGTCCCCCCCATAGCATTATAGTCAGTCCTACGTATGGCGGCGCGGTCTATTTGGGGATTGAACCCATGACGGGCATGTTGTTAGGTCGTACGAGTTGACGACTGTACTACGAGACCGGCCTCCTGCCTACCGGATGGAATAAAAAGAACGTGCTCATGCTTTGCAATGACGTATACGCTACGTCTTATCACAATCGATGTTTTTATTGTTCGTGTTCTTGTTTTTGAGTTATGGTTTGTTGAGTTTTCTTTTTTGCGTACTCATTGGTAATGCTAAGACACAGTTTTGGTAGTGTAGCATTTCTAACATTATAAAATGTTTGAAATTCTACCTTTGAATAAAAAAAATCGAAATTTAGATTTTTAAGGATAAGATTATTGAAATAAAAATCTTTTTGATATAACAATAATAAAGCAAAACAATTTTTATCAGTGAACTCATTTTCAACAATTCTCATACACTCTTAAGCTGTTAATTCGCCTTGCAGTCTCAACGCAAATTATGACCAATTTTTCAAAATTTACTTTCATTGGAACAAACAGTAATTAGAGTAGCAGCAAAAATGAGATTGACATGTTTCTATCGAAACTTGACTTTTTCTATAAACATTTGTATAATTTGTTTGCATGCAAACGGCTTTATCCCTAAGTTCGAAAGATAAAATAAATAAAATTAAAGTTGTTTGTTCAATGATATTTTATTTTTAATCATCATTACCATCTTATTATGTTTTGAACAAACTTCCATTTTGTGCGAGTCATTTTTAACATTGAAAACCAGTTAAAGCTGAACGAGATGTGGATATTTTCAGTTTATTGGTTTGAAATATGTTGTAACTATGTTTACTATGTTACTTTTTGTTGGTTTGTTCCTAATCGTAAGATCTTACAGGCAGCAGGAATCGAACGCTTCTGCACGGCAGTAGTGATTTGTCATCGCTTTCGGTAACGGCAAACATGAACCTAGTAGGCCGCAAACAACTTGACAACTTGAAGACAGCACCCCCAAGGGCCATTCGACGTTACTGATTATGTATATCCGGGTGTTGAGATCGATGAAGCTATCATTTTTTCCGAGCCTGATCCATCTGTTAGTAGCTGGTAGTGGTGTGTTCTAAGTAGTGACATTTCTCAGCTGGGCAAAAATCATTATTGGTTTTACATGAGTGTCTTTTTATGCATACATGCCTCGAAGTATTCGTTCCACGAGGAAGGTTAAATGTATCATCTCGATAGAATTATCAAGACTTCCAGCAGTTCCTTCCACCGTTGGAATAGTTCTATTAGAAAACATACAAATTGTGATAATGTGTTAAGACAACTGGCTTTTAATCAATTAAAGGGAGAAGCAACACTATAAGTTGCCGGGAAACGGCTGAGGCGATTACAAGAAGTCATAAGAATAGCTTTTTCGACTGTGCAATACGTACTCGTGCATGTTAGTTAGCCAGTAGAACAGCTTAGGAGTACATCCTTCAATCTAATACAAAACAACCTTGAAATGAATGGGATTCCGTGATGTCACTTCATCATGACATTGACACTCATCCAGTGATAGAAAGTAAACCCTTACAAACCGCAGATGTAAACCCATTAGCAGATGTTTAAGTCAGTGAGAGAAGTTCAAGGGATGAAAAATGGGTAACAGTTATAAGAATCGTGCCTTGGCCTACATCTGTAACATATCCTCTGCTCGATTGAGACGTTAGTTGTCACGAGCAGTGACTAGTTCCCTATCTCAGTGCTCTCATGGTATCCGTTTATCATAACATCTTTCAATATCACCTGCTTGAAGAAGCATCAAGAACATCGAAGCGTTTAAAACATGCTACACGCTGAATTCTTCACCATGTAGATTTATTATTTATTTATTTTATATCTTCATCGAATTGACTCTGAATACCTCATCATTTTCCGCCAACGTGCTTGCAGGAGATCGCAAAAGTCAATGATACCACTCATGAGTAGCGAAACACCTCATTATCTCAGTTTAAAACGCCACGCCATACTGACACGATAATTTTTACGTTGAACGTTGTGTGCCGTCTTTCCCGTTGGTGTGATCGTTTCGTGAAGCAATAAAATATTGTTTACGACATCCGGGAAATGGCATATACTACGCCGGTGCACCCGGATGGTGTACACTTTCACCTAGTTTGAGCGAGTCTTACGTAAATCAGCTTTCTCGAAATTGAATCTCCTAACCGCATGTTGTCTGATGCCATTGTGTCGGATTTATAGCCTAGGACATACGATATGTGCGTTGAGTTGGTGCTAGAACAATGGCTTATACCTCCCGACGAAATCTGCTGATCCGGGCGTATTTGTGTGTGTTAGTAGGTTCTTTATAATCTGGCCTTATCCATGAAGTTGTGTGAAGACGTTCCGCAAAGCCAAGGTAAACCTTCACCGTTATCCCGTGAGAGCTCCGAGAGAGCCTCATCGTTCCCGTCTTGTATAATTACTTTACGAAATTGTGGCAAAGCTTACATGACGGAAGTGATGCTTGATGGCATGATGGTGTGATTTGAGAGAACCTTGGAAGTTATATCCTTACCGTCTTCTACACTTCCATTCTTTCCCAGGAAGTTTGATACATGCCATCCTTGTATTGAGATATGTATGTGTCTGTGTGCGTCGGGAATCTAATGAGCTACTAGTATTCCTTTTACACATTCTCGCAAACAAAACGCGTCAACATCAGCTTGTCAGGCAAACGCTTTCGCTCTTTCCTTTGTCCCGCATCTAAAGTATAAACAGTTCAATCCCAACATTCCGAGAAGGGCTTGAGGCATTCAATGTGTGCACTGGTAAAGCGCCTTTTCAAGAAAAGCTCACCGGAAAGTAACTTGAACGTCAGTGTAATCGTTGTGTCACGCGTAATTGTGCGGTTGCGGAGGAATGGATCGCACTTTAAAGCCACGGCAAGTGATTGTATCTGTCACTCAAGATCCTCAAGATGTCACTCAAGATCAAGATTCCAAGAAGAATTGTGTCCAGAATTGACAGATGGAGCGCAAAGAAAAAGAAAACATAATCTTTGTCAACAAGAAAATCTTCGCAAAAGGTCGAGCTACTTCAGTCTCGTAAAGGGGCGTTCTCTTTTAAGTCCACCAGTGGTCAAGAGCCCATGAAAATCCCCAACCGAGAGCGAATCGGGAAATCTGCCATACCGAGCAAATTGTAAAGCAAGAAATTCGTTTTCCGAGAAGGATCATTAATTTAACTTTCTCTATTTTACTCACCGTCCACCTCACTCGCACACGTAAATCTGAAATGAACAGTGAGTGAGTTTATTACTAAGGTATTGTGCTCGACCAACGCTTTTAAAACTCACGCGTGGTGAAAGATGAAAGTGAGTGATCATTTAACGACTTGTTTATCACAGCAACGACTAGGACGAGTGGGAGTTGCATCAATTACAGAAGCTGAGAGATAATGAGCTGTAATGGGGGGTTGCTTAAGGTTCTGGGGATGGTAATGTTTCCCAACTAACCATAGATAACTAAATTCTGGACTCGTTACGGATGGATTCGCGATAATCGGCTGGCAAATGGTTGGCGTTTGTCGAACTGCAATCAACATCCATTCTTCTTCTCACTTTTCAACCGATTAGAAGCCCTCAAATGGCAAAAGCTTTTAAGCATTAAACAAACCTGCAAACTAACCACGGCTCCCGTCCTCCCGTTGCTACGGTTTGGCATCGAAGCCATCCGTTTTCTGTCCAATTTATTCATCGTTTAAAGAGTCTTCCACAGCAACTTGTTTGTTTGCGTGGCACAGAGAAAGATAGAAATCAAATTAAAAAGTTCTGTTGGCACAAAGCTACCAGCCCTAAGAAAAGACTTTGAGTGAATACAAAATCTTATTGAATACCTATACACACATGGTACACAGAGGGAGGGAGTTTCCTTCCAGCGTAGTTATGGCTTCCCTTTTCTACCCAGAATTCGAATAATCTGGACCAGATACGTTAGCAATTTTTGTTCACGATACTCACAAGATCTCACTCAAGCAAGTGCACAATCTATATCTATGTCTGTGACGTTCTCAACAAAACCGGTGGACCCTTCTTGGTGACCGATTTTTATGAATTGACTCCAAACAAAAGCAATCTTTCAATTGTTTTGTTCTGGCATTAAATCATGACGAGCAACAACTGCGGGTTTGTTTTCTTTTTAGTTTTGATGTTTGTTTTCTTCTACGTTTTACTTTCACTGTCTCGTACGCTGATCAACAACGGCTGAGAAACAAGAAAAACACGTCTGCGACTATCGGCGCTGGACGTTGTAATTAGAAAATTCAATCCTGCGCTTTCGCCCCGCGCGATAACGGAACTATTTCGATTCTCGGGACAAAAATCAACGGGTTTCTCTTTGTAAAAATGAAAACTACAATTGAAACGCTGCTCTTTCCTCATCGCAGACACTCGACAAAGTGTCGAAGCATGCTACGGAAGCGAAATGAGGCTTGAGGACTTCCCCGTTGTCAAAGTGTATGAATTGCGGTGGAAACGATTCTAGTTTCTGGTGTGAAGAAAATCAGGGCGTCCGGTGTAGTTTTCGTTAATTATCGATTTGGAAATACGAATCAAGTGTTCACATGCTACTGTCTGATTCCTCAGGGACGTGGAGCCAGGGGCAGCAGTAGCGAGGGACAGATCGAGCGTTGATCATTACGAGATTGGAATTTGATGAATTGTGTCTTTTTGTCTATTTTCTGTTTCAGGTAAGCGATGGTACAGATGCTGGCAAGAGTTGCAACTTCAGAAGGAAATGACATTCTCTTCTCCAACGACAATCGTAGCCATGTCGGAGAGAGCTGGAAAAGACGGGTGTGTCACGTGAAAGCGTTAATTAAATGTTTAGACGTTTAAAATTGCATTCGATTTGAACGCGTTTTCGCATTACCATTTGATTCACATTATTCTAATTCGTTCATGAAACAGACTAAGGAGAAAATACCTACAAATGGAAGATTTGAATTGTATCCATAGGTCGTCCGCACTGGGTTATGGCATGTTGATCGATACGTTCAGATTGAGGCGAAATGTAAAAACAGATTACGTAATGAAATAAATGTCTTCACTGAAAGGAAAGTCAGCTGACCAGCAGAAGTTTGTCATGATATATAATGGTCAGTAGTTCTGATACAGTGCGCTAGTAAATAGTCGGTGTGATGTTTGGTTTCAAAAACTCATGACTTATAACACTCTCTAATCTGACCACTGGGTACCGTCGCCACTTTGCATTAAACCGAGTGACACAATTGTTGATATCGAAAGCACATACTTTCACTCGAATGGGGGAATAGATGAAGGCCAGATTTGGCTTTTGATGAAAATTTGGTGTGCTTTGCATCTTCATCCTGCAAGATGGAGACGTTTTCGAGACGAAGGTGTAGGGGAATCAGGATCAAAAAGCTTAGGCTTCGACTGGACTGGATCAAAAGTAAACCGCAAAAAAAATTGCTTATCAAGCAACGATAGCATCTATAGCGACGGAAAGTGTGACAGCACAAAGATATGAATGAACAAGTTTTAAATGCATAAATTGGCACAATATTTGAATCACCTGCTCCATTTCAGAGCCACGATATGGCCTATTTAACACCAAGTTCCAAATTTGAACCTCGCCAATTGATTCCACCGATGTACACTTCTGTAAACATGTCATCGTTACAGACATCAAAACAGTACCAGCCGGATGCCACCGTTGTATTCTATCGTTGCACGCATGGTTCTCCGCACTATCTGCTTTGGAAATGCTACACGGTATGTAAGAGCATTGCTTGCATTACCTTCCACTCTAGACCGTGCTTCAACATCGTGACGATGTCACTTTTAGCCGATCCTGTGCTATTGTGACCAAAGGTTGCCTGCGGTATCCAAAGCTAAGAATGTGAGTTAACTTGTGGTGCGAGCTAGTAAAGTTTGATGCGAAAGCACTGCATTGAAGCATTGAAATATTTATTTCACTACGTACCCGGTTTTTACTTTTTTCTTCCACCGGTGGACACTTGTTGGAAGTTGTTAACCATCGAGGTCAGAGATTTTTCCGTTACTAAGCCGGGACATCAAGTTGCTGATTGTACGTACTAAAACCATACGCGACCTACGAGAAGCATAACTACTGCAATTGGTGTTTGCAACGATGGACCATTTCTGCACTCACTGTACCACAACGCAAGGCAACGGTAACTGCTGCTCTATGAGAACAACCCCGGGCTCAATGTTTGGTGTTGTTTCATAATCATGTCAACAGTTATGGTTTCGGTGAACCGTTCTCCAGTGGCTGCACTAGCTGTGGTTTGCTACCCGAGGGGAAAGAATGATTGCTTGGAAGGCCATATTCAAATCCCATCGCCACTTTCATTGCACTCACACACACATACATACACCCACAAATGCTCTATGTTGTGTCTTGGTAACATACCACCACTTTGAAGGGTTCTTCGGTAGCACAGTGTATACGTACAGTTTCTGTACCGTTCTGTCCTACCATACAACATTGGGTATTGGATCTTGTTGCGCCAACAGCATCCGTTCGAAACCAACAAGTTAGCATAAATATTTGTAGAACCGTTGGCCTCTGGCATTTTTTAGGGAGCAGTTACTATCTTTCGGTTAAGTTTACACTACGTATACAACGGAGCGGTGCAGTAGAACAAAGCGTTGTATCATAATCAGCACTCAAAGCACACAGCTGCCAGCACCAGCAAGGGCTTGGACATGAAGCTATATTGGGGGGTTTGGCCGTGGTATAGGCGAGATAATTCACACAAAAAACGAGATGTTAAATTTCTGTGAGAAGCCAAATTCACCAACAGAGGCAACCAATTTCCTTTCCCGATATTTAACCTTCCCATGAAAACCAAAACTACCAACCAAGTAGCGCAATGCGTAAACAATAGCATGAATTATGCATTTCGCAGGTGGCGGGATGGAAAAGGATAAGGATAAGGTAGCGCCTCGGCTACAGAACATGCATTTTAACAACAATTGATGCATCAACTACCGGGGTATTACATCCTTGTGTGCCATTGCCAAGGTGTTCGAACTAGTGATATACAAAAATCTGCTACATGCATGCCGCAGCTACCTAAGCCCGTATCAACACGGATTCGTGCCAAAAAAGTCGACTACCACGAACCTGGTTGAATTTGTAACCGATTGCACTAGTCAAATTGATGCCGGAGCTCAAGTCGATGCAATTTATACGGATCTGAAAGCAGCATTCGACTCTCTTCCGCACGCAATTCTTCTCGCTAAACTCGATAAGCTAGGAGTTCCCAGCCCGCTCGTACAGTGGCTTAAGTCGTACCTAATTAATCGCACATACATCGTGAAAATTGAAAAGCACATGTCCAAAGAAATAGTCAGCAGCTCGGGTGTGCCACAAGGAAGCAACATTGGCCCGCTTCTCTTCATATTGTTTATCAACGATGTTACCCTCGCTTTACCTCCCGACAGTATCAGTCTGTTTGCCGACGACGCAAAAATTTTTGCGCATATTAACAACACAGGTGATTGTACATTCCTGCAAGACTGCATCGAAATTTTCTGTTCGTGGTGCAAGCGTAATGGACTGACTATCTGCATCGAGAAATGCTTCTGTATGTCTTTTAGTCGATGCAGGAGCCCAGTGACTGGGACCTACTTCATGGACGGCACTGCAGTTAATCGACAGAATCATGCCAAAGACCTGGGCGTTCTGCTTGACTCTAGTTTGAACTTTAAACAGCATATCGATGACGTTGTAGCCAGAGGAAATCAATTACTTGGCGTGGTTATCCGGACAACTAATGAATTCCGCAACTCCATGTGCATCAAAGCTGTGTACAACTGTATCGTTCGTTCGGTTCTGGAATATTCGTGCGTAGTCTGGAGCCCAACTACCGCTTCTTCAATTGCTCGAATTGAGGCAATTCAACGTAAGCTCACGAGATATGCCCTACGCCTACTTCCCTGGCAGGATCGCAATAATCTTCCTCCGTATGCTGCGCGGTGCCGTCTTCTAGGACTTGAACCTCTTTCGGTTAGAAGACGCAATGCACAGTGTTCTTTCATCGCTGGATTGCTAAATGGCTCTATCGACTCATCGCCTTTGTTGCATCGAGTCGATATCTATGCACCATCCCGAACACTTAGGTCTAGAGAAACTCTACGGCTCGCTCAACCCCGTTCCAGTGCTGGTCGGTCAGACCCTATGTTCCGCATGTCGGCTGTCTTCAACACTGTCTCGGATTGCTTCGACTTCGACATCTCAACTCAGTGCTTCAAGGAACGTCTCCGGCTTTTGCCGTGGCCGCAGTGAATTGCGATGCAAATCTTGTTTTTGCTATGTATTTTTTTTTTTTTATTGAACTGTTACATCTTAATTAGGCCATACGGCCCGTTGAAGATTAATAAATAATAATAATAATAATTAATAATAATTAGCAATCTGTTTTTGATATGGTATTGTTTCGAATGAGATTTTTGATCCATTATTGTATGCCATATCCCTAAGGAAGAGACACCCTGTACAGCAAACGAGGCTTGATAAGTAACAAACACCGTCGTTGCTTTTACTTCACTCAAACTACAGTGAAAAAAACCGCTTATATTTTTCAGGCGACTCATTGCACTTGACGTCACTCCATCCTCCGGACTGTTATACGGCTCTCGTGCGAAGATCCAATCTTCGGCAGACAAATTCCGTCGCGTCCACCAATTCCCTGTTTATGCATAAGAACGCAAAATGTACCCATCACACTGTTTTTTTTTTTAAACTTTTCTCACTGATTTCCCTTACCAGAAAAGTGGTCTCTCCAGACCCTGGACAAACTATCGGCGAACTCGATGAAGATTAATCAGGTTGGTGATGGCACGGGCGCACTTCCGGCAAAGGTGGTGTCGCTATTTTTGATCGGAAAGAAAGCAATGCAAATTGAATACTTCACCAATCTCACAAGACACTGGCGCCGGGCCATTCTGATGCGGTAAGCGGTCGCTGGTGAATCGCAGCGTAAAAGTCAATCTGTCTTTTTGAAAAACAAATTCACAAGAAAATCGTCTCTCCAACACCAACAATGAGCGCCTAGTGGATCGAGTGCTTTCTCTGAAAGTGTTAATTGATTTTCTTCCAATGAAGCAAATTAAACCGGTCCCGTTAGCCATTAAAAGGCATGTATTTTAATGTAGCTTCACGCGTATCACGAACCATTGTATCGGGCTCGGTTCAACGCCTTGTCCTATGAACCGTGCAACACAAAATCCGTTTGTTTGTGAAGCCTCTCTAGCTCCCTATGATTGGATGCTTTTTGTACGCTTCGCACGTTTGATTGTTCGTGATTTTCTTATTGCGAAAATACCACACTAAACGCAGACACTCCGGGACATCCTAGCATATTTACAGTGTGAGTCGCAAACATGAAGTGACTATGATCAAGCACTTTTATCGAATGGGTTTGAGTTCAAAATGAACTATGAATAAAACAAACGAATACGCCCCAAGAGGCCGTTTGGTAGGCCAAGAAACGACTCTGTCATTTTTATGCATGACCGTGCGGATCGCGTACTCGTGATGTAACAAGAGTGTGTTTGAGGACAAGAGTGTGTTAGCATCAAAATTGCATCCTACCGTGTTTCACGCTCACCATTTTGACAACATTCACTGACATTACCGAAGAAGCATGTGCGAACGCGCATGCTTTCGCTTCAGCAGGCTTTCCGTCTATGTGGCTTTCCGTTGGCTCAATAAATGAGTTCACGGCCCTGCCATGTCAACTTGTATTTAGCCACGATGTAAAATGTACACCTATGATGCTTACCTTTGGCTTGACAATTTAACCATCTTCCGAGAACGAAAGCTTCATGATGACTATCGTTCTTGGTACACGAGGAGTTGATGAGTGCCGCGAGCTATCAGATTGCGATTCCAGGTTTGTGGAAACAAGGAGTTGCTTCTGCCACCTCTCACGCATCTTCTTGGCCCGCAAAGGTCACAGGTCCTTTGCACAAGAGGCACAAATACCTCGTGAGTGTGTACCGGGGCGTATGGCGTACATTTCATTAACATGCAATACCGAACACCTGCCAACTTGTAAACGGTTCAAATCACTCGTCTGCTCAGATACGAGACTGGGAAAACATTTTCCATTCGCTCTGTCTCCGCTACTCTTACTATCTTTTGCTTTTTATCTATTTTCCCGGTATGAGAAGGCTTCTATTACCGTGGCCTTCTACACATGACAAAAGTCCAACGTATATTTGCGGTGAAAGTAATCCATTCATTGTAAGTTTCGGCCAATGGAGCACGTGAGGCGCAATTGCGACCGTCGGACGTGGCAAAAATACGCATCAAATAAATGACAAATGTTTCCATCTCTCAGCGGATTAGCTCTAGACAAGATTAATGTTTACTATGAGCTTCGTTGGCCACCATCAGCCACATTGTGACTGCGAGAAGTCTGGGATGCACGAAATGGAGTGTGTAGGATGTGTTATAATCCTAATTTTACGCTTGCGTTCTACCAACAACTACCAGCTTACACTGGACTCGGTGTCAAATTATAACTTACTGCCCCATGGACTATCAAACCCGGTACGAATTGCCGTGCTGCTATCTTTTGTTCACATTTGGCTACACTACTCGTAAACTTTGCTAATCGCTGTCACGGCGCTTTGTCCAGTGATGATTGTGACATTGCTTCACCCGATGGAGGCCATAACTACTGCACAGCTATTATATGTGATAAAGGTAAGGTACTTAAGTCCGTTGTTCATTCATTTTTTCTCAATTGTTCTCATTCCGTTATCATCCCTTAACATCTTGGTTTTGTCCCAAGAAGATCCTCTACCTCTAACCTTTTGTGTTTTACATCTTATGTATCGTCTCACCAAGAAATTGCATTTCAATTTGATGCAATCTTCACCGATTTTAAATCCGCATTCGATCGTGTTTCTCATCGCTTGCTCATTGATAAATTATCCTGTACATGCATTCCTCCCTCATTTGTGTCTCGGCTGAATTGCTTTCAGTGCAATCGTTCTTACCGTATCAGGTTTTGTAACGTCCTTTCTGGTCCTGTCCTCTCGAATGCTGGTGTTCCACATGGAAGTGTTTTAAGCCCTTTATTATTTGCCCTATTCATTAACGACGTAAGTGCTGTTCTTCCTCCTTAATGTTTTTTGTGTTATGCTGATGACATAAAAACATTCCTTCTATCTCCTCTCCTGCTGATTTTACCGCCTTACAAGATATGCAAGTCCGTTTCTGCTCCTGGTGTAGTGTTAACTCTCTATCTCTTTGTCCTAAACAAATTAACACCATTTATTTTACTCGTTCCCGTTCTTCCATTGTCCATCCTTACACCCTCAACAGTGAACTGGTCAGTTGTGTTGATGTAGTGAAGGATCTAAGTATATTGATTGACACCAGGCTGATCTATACACACTAGTGATGTAATTGTTTGTAAAGCCCGCAAGACGCTTGGTGTTCTTAAACGAGTTACCCGCGATTTCCGTAGCCTGCCATGCCTAAAAACCCTCTTCTGTCCCCAGGTCAGATCGTTGTTTGAGTACTGCTCGGTAATCTGGTCTCCTTCGGCTAGGACAAACATTTACCGTTTGGAGCGCGTGCAGAGGTCTTTCGCCAGGTTTGCCCTTGGGAACTATCTTGGTGTTCGACACTCTGCATTGCCTGCTTATGGAGATAGATGTCGGTTGTTTGGTCTGTAGTCCCTCGAATCTCGACGCTCTAGCGCACCAAGCGTCTGCATAGCTCCAATCCTTCTTAACCATATTGATGCCCTTCCGCTGCTCTCGTCTATCTCTCTCTCTCTACGTGCCAACACATTCCCTCCTTAGCCGTCTCCCATTGTTCATCACTCCCCACCGTACTGTAGTTGGTCAGACTGATCCATTGCTGCGTGCTATCCGTACATTTAATAAATCATCCCACCTATTTGATTTCCACATCTCCCCCTCCGTTTTCCGTTCTCATTTAGCTGCATTCCCTGTCGTCCCCTCCCTTCCTCTAGATTAGCTGTAGGCATTCGGTATAAATTAGGGATAGATATTAAAGACAAAAAAAATTTACACCCTCGTTGCAAACAAATAAAGTTTAACATTAACATTGACATAACACATTGCACGAAATGTGTCCGAAAAAAAAGGTGCGTACGGGTTTATATCGAATACTATTTTCCCTACAACTTTTTGTTTGTCTTTGCTGGAACGAAAACAAACAGGCGCTTCTTATCCCTAAGCTGCCAGCTGATCGTAAGTATGATTCAGTTGGGGCAAAATCAACCGAAAGCAAAAAGAGCACGGCAACCGAAATCACGGCAATAGCATCAAAATAGGAGTTGATGGTGCGGAAAACGGATGTCTCTGTCTGCATTATGAAACATGTCGCTTCCAGGATCAACGAAACTTGCGGATCCTGCGCTCCAAAATAGGATGACAGCGAGACTTATCGGTACGCTCGTCTCGATAGGATGTTATAGGCTTCCGCTGGTTTAGCTTTCCCTCACTTCTAGACATTGATCAAAGTATCCTCTCATCACCAAGACATTCTGGAGAGGATATGAATTTATTCATCAAACCAACGAGCAAGCACTTAGCGCTACTACTTCAATGAGGAGCAGTTTGAGTTGTGTTTTGATGATGATTTACGGATCACTCTCGATTGGGGAAGACAAATGGGGGAATACATTTTTATTACAATATAATTTTTCCGATGATTCGAGCGATAGGGCAAAAACGCTGATAGAACTAATTCGAGATTGATTAATTTATTTATGTGAAATGGGGAAAAATAAGGGAAATGTGCGTGAGCGACGGAAGGTGCGCGAGAAGGAAAAGAAGAAAGAGAGCGTGCGAGAATGAACTAAGAAGGAAAACGCGGTTGCGGCGGGTAACGCGGAGTGAGAGGGAAGATGGGCAGAAACTATAAAAGCGGTGCGCGCTTTGGGGACGGGGAGTTAGTTTGGGGAACGATACGGGAGCGGTTAAATGTGAACTACGAAACGAGAAACGAGTGCAAATAAATCGTGTAGAACTTTATTTTCCAGTGTCCTTATTTACTCCCCATATTTCAGCTAACTTCACATTTATATCTACTTTAGATTATTTGAATGGAATCGTCAGGGTGCGCAAAATGCACATAGTTGGCTTTCTTGTTCAAATCGTGCTTTGGCTTGATTTGGTGATTATAAAATTGTGATTCAAGCACATCATAATTAAACTTTAAGCTCTAAATCTTTGTTGTTCCAAAAAAGTGGAATGATCATCTTTACTTAATCACCCATGAATGAGAAATTTTTCACAACTGTTTATATAAGTTTCATAACAACAAAGCGTACTGGTGGCACTCCAGTTTACTGTACCA
The DNA here is from genome assembly GCF_016920715.1 of Anopheles arabiensis. NCBI lineage: Eukaryota > Metazoa > Arthropoda > Insecta > Diptera > Culicidae > Anopheles > Anopheles arabiensis. The sequence continues at coordinate 39,128,098 of NC_053518.1, forward strand.
AAAGCAACACCCGCAGTGTAACGAAATGCGTCATAAACAGCGCCGAGTTGTTTAACGCTACAAAAGCGGCCTGTGTAAAGCTCCAAGTATTTTTAAATAAATTTTCACCTCGCAGTATGATCCAAAGTGTTACCGTTTTGTCATTCTACTGTCACTCATATAGCTCTTCTTCGGTAAGGCCAGCTCATTGTCAAAAAGTGGCAAAACGTCAGTGCTTTACGTGATATGCAAAAAATCAATTAAAACAAGCGTCCGTCCCGTTTTGTCTTCGCTAGAGGGGAACCAATTGTAATCGAAATTGGAGAAAAAAAAACTCCTTCCTAGCTGTTTACGAAAGCGTAATTGACTACAGTCTTTTATCGCGTTTCCTGGACCAAAAAGCATCCAGAGAGAGAGTGAGAGAAAGAGAAATAGTATGTGTGAGAGAGACCGAAAAAAAAGAAGGGGATGGGATCCGACTGAAGTGATATTCACTTCCTTTTCGGCGTACGGCCATAGAGGAGCTGGGTGAAGTTGATAAAAGTAACTACACACAGTCTTTTGGGTCGGAAATAAAATTTCACCGAAAAATGGTCATCGGATAGTGCGATAGGAGGTGGGTTTGGTAGTTTAAATCGAGTGGCCAAATTCCAACGAAACCGCTGTGTCAAAATAGTTCTTTCTAGTGACAAACAAATTAAATACGCATCAGGAAGGGCTGAAACTGCCTTTTAAGCATTTACTGCAACGCAGGACCTTCTCCGAGGGGGTTTTGAATATTTTATCGGTCAGCAATAAACTCGTTTTGAGGTGAAAAAAAGCATAGATTTTCTCAAATAATCAATGGCTGGGGTTTTCTACTGTTGTGTGGAATTGTATGAATGGGCGCTGCAAGAAAATCCTCAAACAAAAATTGCAGCAAAAAATCTTGACAATAAAGGAGGCACCGCACTAACAGGATTGTGGTTTCATCGTACAAAAGATTCTGTTTGCTGTTTCAGGTACAGAAGCCGCCGTATATGGAGTCTATTGAAAAGATTCACTTGGTGGAGCTATTTGTTTGTGGGTTAGTAAAATTGTTAAAAATGAGCCTCAATGATCATTTCAATTGATCTACGCGCTGCAAGCTAGATGGTTAGTTTTGAACATATACTATGCTCAACCTAAATTAATTTCATCTTATCGAAGATTTCAAAACGGTTTCGACAAGCAGCCTTTGCGGATGTCTTATTTTATATCCATTTGATATCCATAAGCTCTTGAAACATGAATGTCGTCTATGGTTTTCCTGCCCTCCGTATAACGGGTGGATAGGCCATTGTTGGCTAATATATGTTTAATTTACGACAAAACGAGACAAAAACGCACTTGTTCACAAACGCATGTTAGTGGGCATAACAAATAAGTTTCATTCAAGACAGTTTTAATAATAATATACTGTATGCTTCAAATTGTGGCTTACACAAAAAATACATAAGGTTACTTAATAAAATCATTTAAATTATGTATTGCCTGTTGTGAAATGAGTGCAAAAATAGTCATTTATGTTTTACTTTAACGTCAATGATAAGGCCATTTGTCAACCCATCACTTAACGAAAAATAAACGAATAAGCAATTAATTTACATTCATTCTTCCAAGTTCTTCCATTTTTTTAAATTTTTGTTTTGTTAGGGAGACAGCTTCTATAAGCATGCATCAATTAGGTAACGTTGTAATGTTGCGCCATGAGACAAAAGCAAAAAAATGTCCCATTCAAAATTGTGTTAAACTAAATATGGTTTAACAAATACGCTTTCAAAACAATCAGCAAATTGCGCTTTGTTGAACTTTACCCATTCATTTGTTTAAAATAAAGTTCCGATGTTTAAAAAAAGCAAGGAAAATTGTGATGTAACGAACTTGAAGATTTTTCAAGAGTTATGTCACATCTAAAAAAAGGATAGTTCGACATGCTCTCGTGTTAAAAACTGTGGATTATAAGAATTAAGTTGCCGCGGACAACTTGTTCATATAGACTGTTAGTTCAGTATGATTTTGCAGTCATCTATACTGAATTAATACCTAACGTTAAATTTAATTTATTATTACTTTAAAATATTTTTTATATATTTTTTTTTATTTGATTACTCATTTGATAATTTAATCATTTGATTTGCTAATACGAAACATTTTCTTCTTTTTCTTCTTTTGGCTCAACAACCGTTGTCGATCAAGGCCTGCCTGTACCACTTGTGGGGTTGGCTTTCAGTGTCTTATGGATTACCCCCTATAACAGAATAGTCAGTCCTACATATGGCGGCACGGTCTAGTTGGGGCTTAAACCCATGACGAGCATGTTGTTAAGTCGTGCGAGTTGACGACCATGATACCGGCTTGCTTTACAAAATACCTACTTATTCCAAATTACTGCGAAAAAAGTATTTTCAATAATCCTGCAGTTTGAAAATGGTTTGTTATACAGATGTCACATTCGTACCATTTCTATCAGCCTCCAAATAATTGATTCTTTTTATGTAAATCTAATGATTTATTGCAGCATCGCTTAGTTAATTTATTGCTTATCTACATTTAGAAAGTACCATAACTGCGACTGAAACGGTAACCGATATTAACGCCGACACCCCACTCTTACAAATGAAAAAGACGAACGCAAAATACGCTCGCAATAAAACAAACAGATTGACGTTTGCTACTCACATCATTCTCTAACCACCGAGTGTGCAATGTTTTACGTTTAGCCTAAATTAAAGCTCTCACAAAACGAAATGCCGGGTTGGGACACTAATTAAAATTATTCTCATGAAACTCGTGGTGCATTTGATGCCTGCGAAAGAGCACACATACATATGGGTGCAACATAAAAAACCAAAATTGAATGCTTTTCACGAGATCTTCCCTACATCGTGTTCATTAGAGAACGGTGTGTGTACGTGCCGTGGGAATTGAACAAAACGCACACAAACAGAGCGCATCTAGCACTACAGTTTATTTTTTCTCGTGCTTTTCACAACACGCTATCTGTATGTGCAACATTTCTCTCAGAATTTGCTGGAAACCGGTTCATTCAAAATGTTTGTCATGGGTAAATCGGTAATGTATTCCTGCCCATGCATTGCTCTCCGATTGAACTTTTGGACATATTTTGGCTTCTCGGGGAAGGAAAATCCTCTTGCAGAGTGCTATAGTGAGACGTAGAATGGGACGCTCGTCTGCGGAAGATTGGTTATTTTGTTTATGATAATGTGCTCTTCCCTTTGCGGCGTATTGCTTCCTGCGTATTTATCGAAGCTGAATGTTATCCAGAACGGCGCGGGGAGTGTAAGATTCCCAAAATACGTTTCTAAACATAGTTTGGGAACGGATAAATGAACAAGCAAAGCCTTCAAATTAAACTATTGTTTGATTGCGTCACCAAGCATACTCTGCCTGTCACAGGAAATTGACAGAAAAAAGCCTTCCGATATCACAAGACCGTTTGATAGCAGATGAAGACGTTGTTGCTCACGCAGTCCCGAAAAGGTCGGGATAGACATTTTGTAGCCAGATAGCCGGTTATTGAATTGCTTCTTTCCCCTTGTACAAAAAGTCTTAGCTTGGCATCTGTGCCCTTTCCGATGAAAACTACAGGCTTTCTGGGTGGGTGGGCTACCGTGTTGAATCGTATCTCACCAGCCAAGGACCTGCTGTCCATTGTGGGTAAAGTACTCTTCGCATCTGACTTGACAGCACTGACGACGATGTTCACCACACAGCCCATCTCAGCATCATCCTCCAACAACAATGTATAAATCAGAAATCCTCCTCATACACTCGCACACATACACACTATAGAAACTATAGAAGGCTATAGAAACCCATTGACCATGAAAGGCATTGTAAAGCACTCCGGTAATCTGAAGTGGTGAGGTACATAGTACAAATTTACCTAATCTCTTATTGTCATTATTATTTGGTGGTTATTATTCGATGCTTTGGCTGACTTGGAGGCGCTGTCTCAATAGATTACGCAGTAATCGTTACGGACGTTACGCAGTAAATTGGGCTTAAAACTTTGGGGTTTTGCGTTATCTGACGCTGGATTCAACTGACAGCTGTCATTGAAATTCAGAAAATTTCACTAAACCACATTCTTAATCGGGGCATGCGTAGAGAAAAGTTCAGACTCCGTACGCTCATACAACAAGAGTCATTATCCGTCATGTAATTCAAATGTAGCAGGTGTAAAATTCGAATCATCAAAGCAAAATTTATAGCATTAATTATACAACACCGTAATGAGATCGGATTGGTTTAACGCAAAGGTGGTAGCAAGGGATCATTCCCCAAATCAGCCAGGTGTATAGCTAGAGCTTCAGTATCCGTTCAAACATGAACAATGAATCACACCATGTATATTGTTTCTTTTTCATAACGCAATCCATGCTTCAGAGCATGTGTTGCCACCAATGGCCGCGGGGAACACGGAATTTTGAGTATAACGTATGAGAGAAGTCGACTCAGTCGGGAGCGTAAAGATCATCAAGTGATTAGTTCAAACGTACTATTTCTCATGCATGTTCTCGACATTGAAAAGTCCGTGACTTTTGTTGACCTAGCGCTGTTTAAAACATTCTCTCTTTTAATAAACGAATATACAAAAGATAGCCATGGAGCATCGTACTGGCATACATGTTCCATTTCAGCACACAAAATGGATTCGGTTTCACATAAAGTCAAAAGACAACAACTACACTCCGTGTTATCAGTGCAAATAAAACTGTTTATCCTCCTGAACCTTAGATGGTCTGCTGGCTAACGTCGACTCGGAAGATATCGAAGCACTGCGTGTACTATCAGTGTAAATTGCTCAACGTTTCGGGTCATATGCAAAATAACCCTAGCAAAACAATCTTCAGAGCATCAATTTCAGGAATCATTAACTGCCAGGTATGTTGGCTTGTCTTTTTTTATACCCTCTTTATCATACAGCCTGAGCACCTGGCGAATCATAAAACGATTCAAAGATCTTCCTCTCTAAACAAGAATTTCATTGCCGGACCAGCTTCATAAAATAAAGAATGCTAGCATTACATTTTCCTTTGCAGAAAAACGCTACATAGGATTTTGTCTTAATTTGTTTTTCCTCTCAATTTTTCGTAGAATTGTTGCAATAAGCTGTTCTGGCTACTCTTCATTGAGCCTGCTTCGAACCCAGCCTCGCCAATTAGGGCATACCATTAACGGCTTTGCGACGGGAAACAGAAACCTTCGTACGGACAATAGGCTGAGGCACTCATTTCTCAAACTTTAGGCTAGCAGTGCGACGGTCGAAACCAAGTACTAATGGGCGCCACATTCATTAGTCGATGCGTTGTATCCAATGCACTGTGCCGAACAAAAGTCCCATTACTCATTGAACAAAACCTCGTCCGTTGATGTTTTTTTTTTGGACGCACGTGACTAGGCAGAGGTTAGAAAATCTACCAAAAACGTTATGACCGAACAAATAGCAGAAGCACGAAAAAACATCAGCAACGCTATCTTGTGTCAAAATTAACTCGCTTGATGGTGTTGCCTTTTTGTACCAACAGACAATGGATGCAAGAAGATGCCACAACACACGAAACGCCTCAAGACGGACACAAGATGAGAAGCTTTTTTGTTTCGTTGGGTCAAAATTAGAATCCAGAATCACTCCGTGAAAGGTGACGGGGCTAAAAGGGTATTCGAGAAAAAACACACACACACAATGTCGACAAAAAAGAGACCAACATTGCACCTTGATTGTGTTTTGCATCGAAAAGATGTGTACCGAGAGCAGGAAATGTTTTATTATTTCTATCCTATAAGCGTGGGAAATGACGTTCATTTCGTAACCTTAGATTTCGGACACTTAAAGATGGAGGCCCTTACATTAACAAATACAATTTCAAAAGAAAGGTTTATACGCTGCCTGTGGGTGGACAAATCGGCCACCCTCGTCGCAGCCTATTCCGCACACTGAAACCAGGCGCCAGGCGGAAACAGCACCATGGAAATGTCAATTATCATCTCTATCGAGGGCGTCACGAGGAATCTTCATCTGATTGTCTTTTGATCTTGACTCACACAAACCCGAGAGAGGCCATGAAAAGCCCAACCCGCTCATACACCCAGGAAGAAGTTAGGAAAAAACATGGTCGTCGTCATGTTTTTGTTCGTATTCAATCAAAAGGAACGCAACGAACTTAACGAATGAACTGGTACTGTCTGTTTTTTTTTGTGCTTTAGTGCCTTTCGACAAAATGGTTGATTTGTGTTCTCAGTGACGACTCTTGCTCTTCCGCTGTTTGTTGGTAGAAAACGCATGCACGTGCAGGCACGCACGTGCAGGCACGCACTTGCAGGCACGCATTCATAGGCACGCGTAAGGTCTTCATTCTTTTTATCTCTTTCACTACGTCTCTTTCACTACGCATATCGCACAGCAGAGCACACAATATATGCCGAAAATCCAGATTCGAGTGTAGATCCGATTCCATGCCATTTATTTCCGAAACGAGACAATATCATTTCTGAACACAATTTATACGATTATACACATTGGAAGAGGTTCTTTGTTTCTTGCTCTATCTCTTCTTTTCTTTCATTTTCTCTCTTGCTTGTGTGCTCTCTCTGCAAGTGGTGTGTGAATCTTTTTGTTTTGTACACCATTTGCTATGGTGAGCGAAAGCGTACGTTACAAACTTGGTGTAGCTGTGCAACGACCGAGGGGTTCGGGCGAGTGTTTAATTACTAAAAACCTGCTAAATCCAACGTATGTGATGCTGTAAGTACCAATGTAAATTATAAAAGAGACAAGCCTTATCGTAAGCATTTTCAAAAGCTGTAGAGGAAGTGCACTCCATCGAGTGATCGATTTACAGGGTTTTCGAGGATTATATAGACATGTTCAGCGAGTTGTAGATTCGTTCATATGCCGTGTCAACGCCTACTTCCGAACAATTCTATATCTCGCTGAAAGAGTCTATTATATGCCTGAACGAATCTACAACTCGCTGAACATATCTATATAATTCTCGAAAACCCTGTATGTAGCCGATGAAAAATTCCTCAGCAAATAAGTTAACAATGATTGATCGAAACATCTATCTGAATCCATACAAGTACATACACATTGAGCAGTACTTGCATTTAAAAGTACTTCAGTTGAAACGCTTTGCCCTAATGGAAATCACTTGCAATACTGTCACCGCACTGATCGGGTGTATTACCGGCAACAGAAGCACCGTATGTTGAAAACCTTTACAAATATTAAGACGAAATGAAAATTTTACAAAGAATAGATTATCCCCAAAAGAAGTTGTGCTTTTCATGCCTGCTGGCTTATGTTTTCCCCATTCCAGATTTCAATACTGATACTACTGTTCAATTAGATCCGTCAAGCTTTCGAAACATACCTTTCAAATTATTCCTACCATATTCGGTAAGAAGTACGATGCATGAAGCAAAAGACGAACAATTTCCTTTGAGAAATTCATTGAAGCGGATGAAGAGGAAAGCTTTCAAATTAAATGATAATATCCGTAGGAATGAATATTCAGATAAAACGAAATAACACACACACGTAAGGCTATTTCCCCTTGCGTGTGCACAGGAAAAGCATTCTATCGACCTTTTATAGTTTCAATGCCGGAAAACAGCTGCAATTTCCCACGGTTTGTCTGCCGCAAGCTACCCACACACAATACATACTGCTTGCAATGTGTTATATTTTGTACGAGTTTAAACTATGCTAACATCCATAACAAGCGTCTAAAAATAACCAACTGCAGGACATTGCATAAACCTTTTTGTTGCCAGATAAGATCAATAAATCTCACTGACATTCAACGTTTTTTAATTACTTGTAAGAGAAGTTACTTGAGGAGAAGAAGAATCCATCAATTCGACCTTGTACAAAAGTTACACACTGTCAATAAAAAAAGCAATAAGATTTTGGTGACGCATCGCGAGAATTTTCAATGACAGTGTTATTTTTTGCTCATTTACGCGTCGTTTCATCGATTTTATTATTAGCACTGCTTTGATAGCCTCTTTTTAAAAGTACTACATGACACTTCAATTGTTAGCTGGTATCTGACAAAAGTCGCATTTTTGTGGTCGAAATGCTTCTCGCTGGCAAAGTATTGGTTTGACGATGGAGTGCTTTTTTTATCTCTCTCCCGATAAGCCCCATGCTGGGGAACCGTAATTTTTGATTTACAGCGGCAGCCGCGCTTTCTCGAGCGTGTGCTTATATTCGTTCATTACGTTTCGCTGTACACGTAACGTTTTGTTGTTCTCATTTTAATTTTCCAGAATCCTTGCAAATGCGACAATCAAATATTGATCGTTTTTAAGCGCAAGGATCGTTTTTATGTGCAAGGTTTTTAAGTGAAGCAAAAAACATAAAAAATAAAATTCTTTAAAGTTGGAGCTTTGCATTAAGAAGAGGTTAAGTATTGCTTAGCAGTGTCACATGATGCATTATATTGTTGTTTTCAAACTAATTGTTTTAATTGATTTAATAGTTGAATGTGTAACACTACACGAAGCGTACGGAACATACGAAATTTATGCTTCGTAATTTATTTATATAATTAGAATAAAAACAAAAAACATTGGTGAGCTGACGTGTGGTAGAACGTAACGCTTTCATTAGCATTGCAATCAGATAAATTCCAAGGCCCATTTTCAACCGATAAAACTCTACATTCCAGTTTGGATGTTGATGTGAAAATGGAACGGAAAGTTTTTTTTTATTTTTAGCATGTAATGATGCGGATGATCACGCTGATGATCTGTTGGTTGGCATAAATTCCTGAAAAGTCAATTGAAATGTATGATTGCAGTGATAAATGATTATGCCGGTAATGCATGCATTTAAATGTTTGTTTGCGAAAGAAATTAATTGAAATATGCATCATTGCATGTATTTTATGAATTATTTTTATACAGCAACACAGTGTCGGTAAAATGTGCATTGCATCTGTACAGTTGAGTACGGAAACGAGGGCCATGTTTGACAAAGTATTTATGAACTCAGTTTTCCACAAAATGAATGAAATGTTCCCATATAAAATGTGCTTTTTGAAGCCAGCCATCATTACCTAGCAACACCACGATCATATATGCTCTTTGCTCAGCTCTTTTCGAAGGTACAGGCCGTGAAATATTGTCAAATTGAATGTCGCACTTTGACACTGTGCCATTCATTTCGATGGATAAAATATGTGCTTGTGAGTTTCGTTACGCGTGAAATATCGCAATACTATATTTTTTTTAACACGAAACGTCATATCGTGGAAATCATTTGGGGCGAAAACATTTCCAACAACCGAAAAACGGCCTTGATGTAAAGAAGAAATCATTTCATTGTTATTAAGTTCAACCACTAAATAAAACTGATGATTTTTTTTCACTTTTCTTCTGTTGTTTCCTCTACGCCAGAGGCAAGAGCTCTAGGATCCAGAACGACAAACCAAGAGGAGAAATTTTCGCTTCCCTTTTCAGCAATCGTGGAAGTATTACCGCGAACCTCAATCGATAACGGCTTCATGACTTAATCGTTTTTCGGGAAATGGGTTTCGATATGTGTGCTAACCTAGCGTTGCCAGCATGGTGGCAAAGCGGACGTTAGTGTCCATATCGAATTTTTAAAATTCAGGCACATTTTTTCTCGTACTCTCTCGTACTATGTTTCCTAATTTTCGCAACCGAGTAAGCACAGGAAGCGTGTGTGCAATTCAGCTTGGGATTCAAGGTTATCTATTATGCCAACGGCACCACAAATGAAGGTTCGTGTTCACAAACGTCAGAAAAGCAGGAAAGCAAATGAAACGAACTAAAAAAAGAAAATAGTTTGCAATCTAGGACAGCTTTCTACGAATCTTGCCCATGGCCATTGAACCTCGTCGCTCTCCTTCCGTAAACAAAATCGACCAAATGGTATCAAGAGATGTGCAGGTCATATTATTGGATGAATGGAAAGTGAATCTTCTGCAATAAAATTGCGAGTACAGCGAGATTTTGTCGATCAGGAATGGATGGAATTTAAAGAAGGAAATAAAAATGAAAACACTATTTTTATCTACATTTATCTACACTTTCCTCGTTTAAAGGAACATTTGTTTTCGGAAGCTGTGAATCGAATTCATCCTTAACTGCCAACGTTAACGTTATCATGGTCTCGTGGAAGTTGCAAAAGTTCTTACGCTATTAAGCAGAGTAGGAGATTGCATAATATTTAAGTTTCCTAGTTTGAAATAGAATTTCAAACTGAATTAGGTATAGATTAGATATGAACTCGTAGGCATAGATAAGGAAAGCGAACGTACTGCACAAGCGTATACGAACATTCGTTAGTTTTCTCAAAAGGAGTGATTGCCGATTTCGCATAATATGTCTACAAAGCGCATTCCATTATCGAGAAACTCTATGGAGTGTGGAAGGTGCTACAAATTCAATTACAGGTCACCTTTTAGTACACGGGGTCCTACGCCGAGCCACACATAGTAATACTTTTGTGTAGTACGCAAGAACGAGCGAAATTCAAAATTGAAATCGTTAGCAAAAGAGTTTCTTGGCACGGTACAAAGCCTGTAGATGGCGTGAAGGAATGCAAGGAAATGGTGAATACTCACGCTTATTTTTAACTTTTTTTTATGGTGTATGGTAAAGGTTCTAGAAAAATTCTAGAAATTTCTCCAATGGAAAGTGTTTTTCGAACAGATTTCCCTAAGATTTATGATCAGACTGGATGAATCGGTCCCCATCCATCAGTCAGCTAACGCAGATCTCGTACATTTCCGATCAGTTTTGGGGCGTCCTTAAACTGGTGGCATGGTAATAAATTGCTCTCACAACCAAAAAAAAGACATTTTCACTCAACCTCTAGTTACTATCAGCCAGCTATCTTGTTGACACGTTTGTGAATGTGTATAGATGTGAGTGTATCTATTCTCCTAAGGATGAAATGCAAAAATCTTTAAGCAGATATATGATATTTAGGAAAAATAGTATAAAATTGCTTCCCCGAGCGAAGGTCACTGGTCTTGGTGAAAATAAGATGTTAGGACAAATATAAAAAAATACATCTTAAAACCTATCATAAGTGTATTTCGTGTCATTCTCCCTTCAACCACAAAGGCGTGTCCTGTTGAGCTTATTGTATTCCGATCAGGAGCAGGCCACAAAACATTATTGTCACAAGGACACCCGGATTCCGGTTATCATGTTGGCACGAAAGGTACGTTCAAAAGCACCAATCGTTAGAGAATGAAGAATCGTAGCCATTGTTCAATTATCTTGAAGATATTTCTGGCTAAGGCTTGTCTTATCTAACAATTATTGAAGAGCAAGAGCTCACTTGGGAATAAGGCTACACTAGCTGTGTTCAGGATACACTTTTTTTCGAAAGAAAGTCATAGAAGATTGCATTATTTTGATGAAAATGATTCGATTTCATAACATTTTACACAGAACTGAAGCTTAACACGCATATAAATACTTTAGATGGGAAAAATAACAAAGAGAGTCCCTATTTGTGTACTCGTAAACTTTGCTCTGCGACCAAAATGACATTAGTAAACAAAGGTAGTCCATGGTATACTGCGATAATTGGTACACTGATGTTTAGTTGTACCAATTATGGACATACGAAAAAAATCACATTTTCGTTTAAATGATAGCAAAATTTGATTTGAAGTCGTTAAATAACTAATATTTTGCATCAAAATAATGATTTGAAGATAATATTATGATTAGGTGCTTAAAAAACGCTAATATCCTTAGCAAAATGGTAAAAGATGCCTAACATCTTGGCAACACATTTTAAAGAGGGTAACACTTAACAAACGGAAGCGGCCAGCACGGAAGTAATGAAGCACAAATGTGGTAAAATGATATTATATGAAACAAAAAAAAAACAGCCGTGATTTAAGAATGTAAATAGACTGTTTTAGAGCGAAAATAGTGCTCGGTATAGCCATAATTGGTGATGAAGCCACAATTAGTACTCGTACACTACGCTAACATTCTTTCTAATAGAATTTACTGATATTGCTTTCAATCAAAATATCACTTTTATTGGCATTCATCCTTTGATTCTAACCAAACTATTATAATCTAATTAGCTTTACTAGTTTCAAGTAATTATTATTCCACCTTGACCAATTCTAGTTCATTCCAATGAACTAGAAATCCATCATTTAAATTGCTAGATCATCTCGGGGGTGGCTATCGTTGCTGATGTCCAATGAAACTCTTACTTATCGCCTCACATGTCAAATTGAATATCGCCTAAAGTGCAACCATTATAATTCTACCCTTCTTGTATGATAGAAATGGAGCATATGTGATCAAATTTCGATTTTTACAAAAAAATGTTTATTGTTGTGTTAAAAACCAATACCCGATTAGTCCTTCTATCCACATTTTGCTACTTTTCAAGTAAAATCCATTTGCTTAATTCACCCAAAAACCAAAAAAACAACGTATTACCAATCTACAATGTCCATCCGGAAGTTATCACCATCATCTGGCGAATGAGTTTGCGTGAAATCTAATCCGCCATTTTTCAAGCCTCTTTTTCTAGTGGTAAAGCTAGAAAAACTTGCAGGGTGGTAATCTTTGCGAAATGGTAAAATAAGCATATCGGATTAATGGATTTAGTTCTTGTGTTCGCGTGGTTTTCCATTTCCATTCACCATATTGAGGTGAATAGTTGGTAGAGGTAGTTAGGCTCTCTTTCTCGAACAGGCCATATGCATTTTTTAAATTTCTATGAAATTTTATTTAGCACAAATAGTTGTTGCCGATGTAATATATTAGAAAAAAATGGATTTCGTTTTCATCGGCATGTACCACACGATAATTTACGAGCGGTAAGCAGTTTGAAATTCCATCGCTTTAACTGAATAGGTCTAGCTTGGAACGTGTGGTGCATGTACGGAGTGACGTTGTGAGTTGGGAAAAATATCAATTTTTATTCCAAAGGTTACCACTGGACGGTCGCTTGTAATAAATTCACAGTGTTGGTCGTTTTGTATCCCTTATGTGCTTGAATCAATGCAATTCGTTGGCTAAATCCTACTCATTATCCAACACCATTTCGAGATTTGTATGGCTATACACCTTGCATGACCTCTCCGAAGATATGTTGTTCATATCATTAAATCTGGAATTTCGGACACAAATTTCTATCAAAACGGATCGATCCGGCTTCTCCATATCGAGCAGGACTCATCACTTGTGCAATGAAATGTTGCGTTACCGTTTCATTATTCCTTTTCTGGGTTCAGTTCCAATCCCCCATCTTTCCTCTGAAACGCATTCTTTCCCAGATTCCCGTGCAACAAATAGCCCTTTTTAGAGTTTTAGTCTTCTTTTCAATCGGGCAGAAAGTTGGGGGCATAAACGCAAACAACCTGAGAAAAAGGTACCGAATGAGACGACGGTAGCCCATCGATTTTATGCAAATTTATGCAGCCCACGAATGCCAGGCACAGGGCTTTAACGAGAAGCTTCATCGTTATCGTTCCTCGCTGTGGCCAGCCTGTATCGATTGTGAGGTTCGTGGGTAAGACACACAACTCTCGTGATGGTGGGATTATCACCCAGATTACAGCTTCTTCGTGAAAGGGATCCGAAAAAAACGTACGACCTAAGGAGTCATACAATCGCTTTAGTTTGTGTATCATTCTGCCCTGCCGTTGGTAAAGCCGGCTGGTGAAAATTTTGTGCAAACGAAAGGAAAAATGACCAATTTCAAATGATCAGATTATGAGCATTCCAATCCGTTGCCTTCCTGCATGTTTGCGGCTTGTGATTTCGGTAAAAGCCCACAAATTTGATGAGGAATGTAAAGTATGCTTGGCTTATCCCTTGGCTAGTCATGCCTACCCCTTGGTTCGTCATGCCTATTCCTTAGCATACCGACAGGCAAGCATGGGAACACTGTGTATCAGCTGCTTTGAAATTGTTCGACATCCTGGACTACACTGCACGTTTTATAGCTGGTATATTTCTAAGCTTGGTATATTTCAATGTTCTGGTTTCAGATTTTACAATTTTAACGAAACAGCGCTATGAACCACTGTGTTACAAACATATTTTTAAGTTACATGCTATTATCATACTCCAATACAAAGGGCTTAGTAAAGGGTATTATTCATTTAGCATCTCGTGCAAATTTGTTACCAAGAATTATAGACGATAGTCATCGGGTAAGCCGGTCTCATGATACAGTCTTCAACTCGTACGACTTAACAACTTGCTCGGACTTAACAACTTGCTATACGTAGGACTGACTATCCTGCTATGGGGGGTAATCCAAAAGTCACTGAAGCCAACCACACAAGTGGTACAGGCAGACCTTGGCTGACAACGGTTCTTGAGCCAAAAGAAGAGTCATACTGTTTTCACCAAAGACTCTAATGCAATGTACATTAAGTGGCATATAGCATTTAGAAAACACAACTGTTTTTAAAATAAAAATACTGATGACAATCAATGCACATGCTCAATTTGATGTTCCGTTTAGCATCACCATTTTAGCCTTTTCCCAGTGGCCGGATTTCGAGCTTTTCTTTAAAAATATCACACTTTGCTTGGACAGCCAATCAAAGTTTGCGTCGCTATATCTAGCTGCCAATACTTTCCTGTTTCCAGTATTAAATGCTATCATGTAGCCTTTTAAGTGCGTTTTTTTACTATATATTACTGTCAAACAACTGAGAAGAATATTACACTTCGCAGCATGTTTGGGATTAGAATCCGGAATTAAAAGTTGCACCACTTGTATGTACAACTTGTCGATACATGCCTCTTTAACCGTTTCACTTACATTATTTATTTAAGGGGAAGTTTTGCTGCCCTTCACATGTGTTTCATGTCCCCCGCGCGGAAAGCTTTCCAATCCCAACCTCTCCAACACGCTCCTTTATTCCACCACGAAACAAGCTAACTTCATGAACTGGCCAGCAAAGTTCAGCAATAGTATAGCTTACTGAGGAGTAAAAATTTGGCGCATTAACCGACTTTTGCTTCGGCTAAATGATTCATGGTGTCTGGGTCAACCATTCGCACGCGTCTGCTAGAACACTTTTGACCAGCTTAGGCAAATGTCATGCCGAAAGACGATGACCAACGAGGACAAACTTTGCCCGGCGCCTTGGTATGCGAAATAATCAATCATCATTATGTTCTGTCTGTTATCGTGCAGCCCAGTATGATTGGTTTATACATCCAGATAAGAGCCACATTTCAGCAACCCCACACATACACACATCAACACATCCAAACGGGCTGCATCGTTAAGTTCTATCCTGTTTGACCTAATTCATTTTCTATGGATGGCGGAATGCGAAACGGTTGGTGGTTCAGCGCAAAAGGGTTCAGCTCAAGTAAAGAGGATAGAAAACAGAAATTCCAAACGAGAAATGCTGTCGGACTTTGTTGGTGTCTGTTTGGCAGGAATGAAGCACTCGATGAACAGTAATTGATAAAGAATTAATTCAATGAAAGAAGATTGCTCATCTACAAAAAAGGGCCAGCTTTAACACAATTTTAAAGCGACGAATCAACTGATGGAGCAAAATTAATTAACAGTATTATCAAAGTTTTGATTCGAACGAAAATTTTGATTCAATACAGTATACGTTAAAGTTATTGAATTTAATTTAATTTAAAAAGGGAAGCTAGCAACTAACTGCACCGGCAGCATTCTCAAAAGGTGCATGAACTCAAGTAGCATTGCCTTACCGCCGAGTGCTGCTGGATGCATCTTGAAAATCATTGGTTTTGCTTTACTTGTTTAAGTAGCTAAGTAAATTCAACCATAAAAATACGTCCAAAGAACGTCAAATATGTGTTTTGAATATCCAGTAAAATGGCTCCATGAAGATCCAGTCGCCACATAATTCATTTGGCAGTACAGGGAAACTTAGGGGAAGCAATCAACTGATATTATACTATCACCCTCCGTAATGATTTGCCAACCATGTTCTTCACACCGGACACCCGATGCTGTGTGATATTACGAATGAGCTGGAAATGTTTGCTTGATTTATGATTTTGACATGATCAGCCACTAGTGCTTCCGCCCAGTGCCCAGATGGTGCTGAGAGTGCGATTCTCGACAACAACAGCGATAGCAAAATAATTCAATTACAGCTCGGAGGATTACTGCCATTGGGACGTATCGATGAACGAGGAAGTGACTACCCGTATCTCACACCCTCAAGATTGACGATTCTGCCAAACGGGATTGAATGGTAGTCTGGACTATGACGAATGTTTCCCACGGAGAGTGGAATGCAAGAATCGATGTATGCCTGCCTGCGTCTAAATCATTCAGTGTATGTTTGTTCGCGTGTGTACTTTCGGAATTACGAAATTGCGCTTTTTTCCATTGCTTCTTTACATCATGCAAGCACTCTAGTCGCTTTTTTCCACCAATCTTAGAACCTAGGAGCGGTGTCCTCTCGATTAAATCCACCTGTTCCTACCTATCCTTCCAATCCCGACTGGTTTGCTCATTTTATGGTTGATCGGATGGAAAGCTTTTAGGAAAATGGAACCGAACAGTTTACTGAAATTGGGGACCCATCCCCGTTCAAACACCCAATATTGCCTCTAACAAACCACGTATCAACAAACTCATAGTAGATGTTGGCTGTTCAAGCCATAGCCAATCAAATTTACATCTTGGGGGGATTTGCGAAGATATACACAAGCATAAATGTTATTTCAAATGACGAATGAGAAGTGAATACAAAAAAATCAATTGCAATATGATACCTACAATCTTCGTTGTAGCATTGGGACCATTTCAAGACCTGAAATCAATGTCATACTGTCGCGCACAAGCGTTACCAGAGACTTCTAGTACTTAGTATCGCACAAAAGGATTAGATTGTCGCCTTTGAAAATTGTGTGCAATAATTTCCGATGTAAACAACGAGCACACCAAACATTCATTTCCAAAGCACAGATTAATCGTCACTTTTGGACTGTTCGCTCAAGCAGTGAGCAGTTTTTCAGCCATGTGTTACTTAATATACTCTTCAATGTTTATAGTGCGATAGAAGTCGTGAACATGAATTGATAATACCTCCTGCAATCTACTTTTCGCTTTTCGAGAGCTGCTATAAAATTTCCAACAATAAACAAAAGCAATTCTAGCAATTAAAACAATTCTCTGAACTTATTGAAATCCCGAGGCATCTGGCAGTGACGGTTGAATCTTTTCACCCTCGTCAATCACTTGTTCTCCATAGTCCATCCGGGAATGAAAGTTGCTGCATAATGGTAGGTCCATTGTTGCGATTCTTGGTAGTTTGTACAATATTTTAAGTACCGAAATATTTAAAACAAAGTAATGACCCGATGAACAAGTACACTCTTCGTGAAAGAGATGAAAGATTCAAATTATTCATCGTGCAATGTGTTGATTATTCCGATTACTCTGCATTGCAGGCAATACACTCAATCTTCATTTAAGAGCATGTTTTACCAAGAAGGTTAACGGAAATGCTATATTGTGCTCTAAGATCTTAATTTCAAATCCAATTAAGTCAATATTTCAAAAAAAAATTATTAATGAAAGCGCTTTTCCCTCGACACACCACATGATGTGTTTTTATATGTAGCCTATGTTGTTTTACCTATTAAATGTGAGGGTGTAGTTTCTTGAAGGAAGATATCAGCAACCATACTGCAGCTACTTACGATTTTTTCAATAAAATTTCGGTGGGCTCGGTGCTAATATGAATAACAAGTGCAAAGGTCGTTCTAGCAAAGCCACACATCTCCAGGAGAGCTTGACCGGACCACATACCGTTATTATTATGTCAAACATGTTGTGCTCTGTAAACACCGCCCCAGAAATTTATCTATTTACATAATCCAGCTTCGGTGCCCAGCCAAGCACCAACCATTGGTTTCATCATGCATAACCAACGACCATAACAGCTCTGGTAAATCAGAGTCCAAATGAACCTTGCCGACCTTTTCGGGCAAATTTCGACCCGGGGTCGTATACAAAAATCCGGTCACCCAAGTTTCTTTCGGCAACACCTTCCATGGACTGCAAACTGTCGAGCTGCTTAAGCCAAAGTTCTTCGGAGTGGGTAAGTTAATAGCATTTCGGAAGCGGCCCATCAACCGACGTAAGAAGATGAGGAAGAATGAGACCATAATCATGAGCCAGTATTGTTGATATTGTCGTCCAATAAATCGCTACTCCCTTGGCAGTTCACACGAGCACGTAGTCCCGATGCGCACCTTTTGCCGGTGTCTTCTCACTCACAGTCTCGTTTCCTCGGCGAAGACCCCTTGATCCCTGTTTACCATCTGCTCAGCTAGATGTCTGCATTCACTCTTTTCGTTTGTCCGCAAATCCTCTGTCCCGAACAAAATGAAACCAGATTATGCGGGTGCTTTAATTAGTTATCCTCCTTTCCATCGGTTTGACCCGGGTTTGGTTTTTTTTTTTTGTAATCTGACCGGGGACAAACACTCAGTGCACGGGGGCAACAGTATGAAATATCGCTCCGGGGACTATCAGAATGGGGATTTGTTCGTAATAGCTCGTTATAACAAAATAGCGTCGAGGAGGAGTATTCCATATAAGGACCGACCAGTTATGAAGTGCTCCGAGTGAATGGTGATTAAGTGTGTGTCTTTGGAGAGGTGAAGAGTTGTGTATGTGCTTAATTAATATGATTGAAAGAATCCACCCAAGCTGATGGTCTAGATTGGGGGTTGGTTTTGTAAAAGAAAACATTTCCGTACAATATGTTCATTGGCGACTGTGTTTTTGTTCGAAGTTCATTGTCATTCTTCTGTAATTGTTATTAAAAGAGAAAAAACAAGACTCATAACAAATTTTTCCTTTGTTCATTTATCGTGTTTGACAAAAATTGATGAAATTATAATCCAAAAGTTTTTGATTGATTTATTGTTTATTATTTGTCGTTATACGATTTCCAGCATAAGTATTTTAAGATCTCCTGCAAATTTTACATTTTTTTTATTTAAACAAACGGAGCTATATTATGAAATTAAATCATTGAATATTATTGAAATTATATATTTAAAATATATATAATAAATACACGTTTTGTAGTTTTTAAAGTGATAAGAATTACAAAAGTTACATTTACAGTAGATTTAAACTAAGCGTAAAAGCAGATTTTTGCAAACAGAATAAAAATGCACAATCCATATTTTGCGTGAAACAGTTCGATATACACCAATCCTACCAACGATCCCGTCAACCAAATACACAACGCAACAGACGCCCATAACGCAACAGTCCCTAGCCTCGATAACTAATGTCCACCTGTCAAACGAAATGCAGTTTACTGAATCAAATCACGAACAGTTCCTCTAAAAAGAAAAATGAAAAGGACCAACATCCAAATTGAAATAACGGGTGGAAGATAAATCACCATCATTAATTAGATGCTCGTCCTGTACACCCACGCATGACTACCCTTTCAGGAGCGGATGATGAGCTGTCAAATTACGTTTCTTCTCACCCAACCCAGAACTCATTGCGGTGAACGAAAGTGCTCGCGGTGGATGCAAACGTTGTTGCCGACCGTGCGGTTGAAAACTGTGACAAGAAAGCAACCGAAATGAATGTATGTGAGTGACTGTTCACCAAAGAGCAATGCAAGAAGTACGGTACCATTTCGTCAGGGCAATCTTTCCTCAAACCATTTCTAAGTTTTCGCCGGCATTGCTCTTAAATCCAATTGCATCAGCAGAAGTGGAAAATATTCACCTCCTATGCTCAAAATATAATGTGTTGGAGCAAAAGATAGTAAGCATAAGAAACAACCCGAAAAGCTCATCGCATCATTCTTTGGCCAGTGATGGAATCTCTTCCAAAACGGCAACATATTTTACCGCTGACTGTTTCCCTTCCGTGGTAAAGAGCTTTTCCAAGCCTCAGGCCCAGGAGCAGCAGTTTCTTTCGCTTCTTTCGTTCTCAATGCAATGATCATTTCTGTTGAATGTGATAACAGAACCACACCAGGACCACTTCTGAGAACCCCTGGTCCATGGAAAAATAAACAACACAACGACGGAGTTTGGAAGGAAGATAACACAATAAACTCCATCCCAATATTAAACAGAACGGAAAACAGAATGTGAGCATCACTACACCAAATCGGTGCACTTTTTTATTAAATTTATTCCTCTAAGTGTTTGTTTATTGCACAAAAATGTCATCGCTGTCTGGACAACCATTTGGTGTTGCGGGGCAAACACGGAAATTCCCGAAGTGGGAGTGGAGTGAACCCCGGTGTGGAAAGAAAGCTCAAAAACATTATAATTTCCTTTCAATCTTGTTTTTATCGACGACATGTGCCTTTGGAAACGAAATTGCATCTTTTGTTTTGGGGAGGCACGGTTTTAAAAATATAAATGCAGTTGTGCTTGTGGCTGTGTGTTGTTTTTGGAACAGAAAAATAAAGAATCGTGTCTTGCAGTTGGAATGTCGGAAGCACGTGATGCTCAATTAGGTTGTTATTTTTTAAGCTAGCGAGTATTGGACAGTGGCTACAAAACGGAAGACTTGTGAACAATTGGCGGATTTGTACGTGGTGCTAATAACTCAGTTTTACAATAAGATGCTTATAAAAGTTATCGTCAACATAGAAGAAATAATAACTGACGCTTTTGTTTGAGATCTATGAAATAAATTGGGTTTTCCTATTAAAAAAAAAATCATGCCTTCATAACAATAAATTCGCAAAGCACGCGGAAGATTACAGCTAGCAAAATATTAAAAATGTTTCCTCTTATTCCCCAAGCATTCATTCAATAGACCCACATATTTAGTCTTATATTTATCTCAATGTTCATCGTTCAATCAAAACGATAAAATGTGTTTGAAAAAAATTAAAAGCCCACTTACCAGCTGCTCGCTCGTGCCACTCTCCCAGAGGACAGACAAACATGTGATAGCTTCATCCATTCAAGTTTTAGTCTATCATTCTCGCTGATGCGCTAATGTGTGATCATCAGCGTATGCAGCCTTCTCAATAGATTATAATATCTTACTCCCAGACCCCACTATCACATCACAAGTTACAGATACAGTCACTGGCGCTCGTATTAATAGACGGTCGTAAAACAAAACATTATGCTATACCAAAGTCAATTAGCCTCGCAAACGGCATGTTCTGTTTCTGCATCGATCATATGAAGGGAAGCAGATGAGGCTTTGACCGCCTGACGATGACGCACTCATGGAATTATTTCCAATAATTGGGTCTGCTAGGAGAGAGGGAGATAGAGACAGAGAGAGATATAGACAAAAAGAGAGAGAGATAGAGAGAGAGAATAAAATAGTAAGAAAGATCAAGCAGAAGCCATGCATTCGCTTACCAGCTGTTAAAATAATAACAAATGTAAGAAAGTGTCCTGCCCGACGCTAAATAGCAGCATCATCCAAGGGGGGATGCCGAAGACGATTTTATGTCACGTTAATAAAATGTCTTGGTTTCGCGTGACCCTGATGCATGAATAATACATTCGCAACTATTCTGCCTGCTGATCGCGCGTTATCTTATTTAATGTGCAGTTGCTAGTCGCTTTTGGAGGTACTTTATCTGCCAGATCACGCTTGTTATTACCATTTGCACAGCTATCCTTCCAAGAGTACGGTTTAAATAAGGGACATCGATGGGGTCGAAAGAATGATTTGAAACTGTCCGAAATATGCATCAAATTATCGTAGCTGTTATTACAATTAGCAATTTTTCAAGTAAAATTATTGAAAATCTTCATTATTTCGTAAAATGTTGAAGGTTTGCTTTAGTTAAGGAAGCTAAACAGAGGTTTAACAGAATAAAATTAAGTTAGTAAGACAATATGAAATGCCAAACATGCCTTTGGGGTCTGTAATTCGAAGCAATTATATAATAGCAAGGTATATTACGACTGTAACCTTGTACGTCCTTGAAAGGTATCTTTTTAACGTAAAATTTAAAACTGTACAGTAAGTTGCAAAAAACCACGGAACAGTATATATCAGCATAAAACTAAATGAAAAACAATATACAACAAGATGTTCCAATTTGAACCCGGATGGTAACAGTTATATCCCATCAAATTTTGAGTCGTACTGAGTCTCAAGGCAGGGCGTACATGGCTCGCGTTCAAATGAACGTACGAATGGAAGTCAGAAATCATGCTAGTAGAAAATGGATTTTGAATTGTTTCAAATTGTGCTGCCGGCTGCATTTCTCAGCACACAGTCCCCACGGGAAGGATAGGGAAGGGAGGCCAAACACAACCTTCTGTGTCATGGGACCGTGGCGATTCCGTACGGCGATTGCAATTGCACTCAGCTGGAACGCGCGAACAACCATTCGGTCTCGGTTCGATGGATATCTATGTTTGGATTTCGGATTTTTTCAGGGCGCCAATGCACATGCTTTCTGCTTCTTCGAATCACTCCAACAGAAAATCTAGAATCGAGCACACTTAATGGATCCAATGCCACCGAAAACGAAACGAACCATTGTATTGGTTGGGATGTGTGTGGGGTGAATCGGTAAAGCTTTCGGTAACGAGCGAACAATGTATGTGGTTTTTTCCATTTCTACTTAGAGCATTTTTTTTCTGATGCATTTTTCCCTTCTTTACCGGGTCTGATGCGACATCTTTGTCTATCCACTCTTTTATACGTTGTGTAACTTTGCATTGCAATTACCGTGGTTGGAGACCGTAATGGAAGCAGGAAAATCGAAATTTATCTACCGGTTTTCCATTAGTGGTCACTGATGCTCGGGAGCGTCCGGTCCAGACCTGGTTGAGTGAGTGATGTATGTGACTACTGTTAAGATACTGGGTGGAACACGATATTAGAAGCAAAATTAAAATATTCTTTCGTTTTTCATTTTGTTTGCTATTTAGTCTCCCCCAGATAGGGTCCAATATTGTAGTATTTTCCTTTGTGAATGAAGCTGTACTTATATTTAATAATTTTGATATTTGATGTTTGATATTCTTTGCGAACAGTATAAGAACACAGCTGTTAACAACCAACTGATAAGAATTTTATGTGTTTTGTTTTGTTTTTCTTTAAGTTACTAAATTCATCAAAACAGGTACTGCCGACAAAAACGACTACCCACTCTATTTTGATAAGGTTTTCTATGAGGTGGACATCGACGAGAATGTGGAAATCAATCACAACTTTCTTAACGTTACCGCAAAGACGCACGGTGAGGGTAAGTATAAACATATATTTTTTGTAAAATATTTCAAAAATGTCTTAAAAACCATGTCAAAAAGCGGTTTTAGTTGTTGTTAAAGTATATACAATTTTAAAAAAAATATGCCAATTGGAGACTCATTTAGAAATTGGACTCATTTTCAGCATGCCTTTATCTAGTCAGCAGAAATACACATTACAAAATGTATTGCCAAATATTTGCCTCTGCATTCAGATCCTTCTTAATTATGCGGGCATATAAGCATGAAACTTTGAACAAAGACGGAGCGATCAGTCCTGACACCTAGTAAAAAAAATCCTAACTTTTTACCAAATGTCGTTGGTTTTCCTATATCCAAGGAAGTGCACTGTACCAACCTGTGCAACAAGTCACATATTCTTCCACTTTTTGTGCACCTTCCTCGTCACGAAACTGTTTTCCTGTGTAGCCTCTAACTGGAAAGCATTAGAGTTTGCCCGTCTTTACATGACGCATGACGCTTTCAACTTTTTGTGTGAATGTATGTGTTGGTATGTTTGGTATGTGGGTTTGTTTGTTTATCTGTGTTCGAACCATAGCCTTATTCTGTACTTGCTACTTTCTACTTTTTCTAACTAAGAAAACGCAACTTTTAGTATGTATACTTTTTTCCTTTTTTTTCTTTTCGACACTTGATCGTCCAGGCGATCATAGAAACCTTTCGAAAGTTTCTCTTACTGAAAACGTTGAAGTTTAGAGGCCTTACCTTGGGTAGGGGGACATAACTAAACTCTTTAAATGAGAAGTCGATAGATGTCGGATGGGTATAGTGCTATCCTGACAGTCCGAACGAATCTGACTTGCCACGGTCGGAATTGGTTTTATTTATACTCGATAAGTTTCGTACATTTGGTGTTTTAATGTGTTTTTGTCCTAATTAAAGGTTATTGATATGAGGTGCAATTCATACATTGTATTGGGGTGAGGTGTCTGTCAATTTGTGCCTATGCTACGCTTTTAGTGTTTTTACAAAGGTTTTGGAAAGTTTCAACTGTTCTAGCCAAGGAACGGGTGCGTTGGTCGATCATTGCCTACACTGCGCTTTTAGCAATAAGTTGCTATGCGTTCTCTGTTTGTCCACTTTGCTACAGTAACGCTTAAATTGCTTATGTTTAGCGTTTCGGTTGTTTTCGATAAATGTGTCTCAATGGGTTTTTTCTATGGACGGTATGGTCTGGGTATGTTGCGATGGTGTGGATTGATTTGCTGATGTAATAAAATGAATGTGTTGCAATAGTGTGATTTGGCTTACCGAAGTGTGTTACAATAGCCGGCATCGCGAATAATGAACACATTTTAACAGTCGTTTAAAGTTCATTTTGGTTTAACCGAGTTCATTTGTTGTTAATTCCTGTTAAAATAAACGACCGTCAAAACAGTTAACGACTGCTCGATATCGCATATAGGCAAACACGGGTTAAAAATTCGAGCAGTATAATTAAACGGCTGTTAATTTGTATCGCATACGCTCTTGACAGTCGTTTGTTTAACGACGGCATAGGACCAGTCGTTAAAATTAACAAATGAACTCAATGCGTTTGCGATGCCAAATTCTAGCAATTTTTAACGACTCTGGTTAATTTTTAACGACTGTTAATTTTAAACCAATTCTTTCGCGATACCAGCTAATGTGTCTATAGCTGATTGTGTGTATTATAATAAGTTCTGTTAAGCAGATATGCTACAAAGGTTTATTTTGGTGATCACAAGTAAGATAACTTAAAAACATAGAACAGGCTAAAAAAAAGGAACAACAACATCTTATGGTCAATGAAGGTTGCCTGATAATGACACAAATGCAGCACAAAAACCGTTTTTCTGTGTATATGTGCTTTTCCTCGTTTGCGCTCAAATTAAGTTGTATCGATTTCATTAGAATTTCGAAGCAACTTTCCTAAACTGAACCAGCATGTACCTCTCGCCCGAAAGTATGATGGGAAATATGCTGCAAGCAACTTCTTTTTCATATTATATTTAAACCTTGATGAGAGGGGATGGCTTTGGTTCAAGGAGGCAGAAAGGACGGGTGACAAGGAAGAACGAATGGATTATAACCACGAAAAGCTTAGCACCTGGGTGGCAACAGCTCCAGCCCAACGTCGCAAACAAGTGGAACCACACCAAACTCTAACGCAAAATGCCACGCAGCCAGCTGTAGATTTTTTTCCAATACCTGTCCAATTGCATTTTCACAATCACCAAAACCATCTGGCGATAACCATGGCGTTGCTGCCTGCCTTCCTACCGCAAAAATCGATACACGCGTAAATCGATGAATTGAATCAAGCTGGTGACACGATATTAAAGAAATGTTGCCATTTCCACCAGTAAGGAAGACGCTAGGTGAAAGGCTGAAATTAATTCAATTGGTCAATCTCTTTACGAGAGTCACTCAAGCCCATGGCCATGATCGGCACGCGAAAGCGATCAAGCTGATTTTTCAATCAGTTAATTTGAGCAGTTCAGTTATGCTTGGCTGATTTAAAAAATATAGCAATGGTGATTCGAAAAACAGCAAAAGAACAACCAAAAAAGGACGCCTAGCATTGCTTCGTTTCATCGGTGGTGGTGGTGGTGGTGGTGCCAAGTATCGTTATTCGTGCGTTACTTGGAAAAGAGATGAATTAGATTGGATGAACGTAGCTGCTCGCTGGTAATATATAAAATCCTGTGCAGTGAAATGAGCAACCGTGAAAAATTTTCCCCCTTTTGAACACTTTAACAAGTTGTCAATAGATACCGAGACTAATATGGTCCCCTTTTGATGTGACGGATGATTATTTTTATTTGTGGAGTGTTTTTGCCTAGAACCGTTATTTTGTGACGGAACATGCGTGCGTGCGTAGAACAACTCAAATAAATATAATAATTAATATAATTTGCTTAGGTTTTATCTTTGCTTTACAACCTGTTAAACGCACTTATCCCTTTAACCATCAAACACGCTTAAAAGATTTGTTAGTGATGTAATAGCTTCTAGGAAGTGTGTAATTATGCTATTTTACGATGTTGTGATGAAGTCAAGCTGATCTTTCAATCGTTATTGATGCTAATGGTATAATTATTTCTATGGCTGTGTTCAGTACTTTAGATACTTTTAATCCTAAAAATTGTAGGCTCTTTTGATCTGACGTAATGATGATTTCTTGAAGTAGGATTGTGATAAAACTATCCATCGTTTGATGAAATTTACAAAACCATCGATTGACGGGAATGACGGTGCTATCAGTGAATAATTTAAGAATTGTAAGTATCACTTCTAATATCTCGTAAAATTTAGAATCTAAAGCATTATTGCTATTTCGTGCACGTTAGAGTTGACGTTACAGAACAACAGACTATAACTTCCATTTAGGAAATTATTAAAGCTCACGACTCTAGCATGTTTGATGGATTTGTTAATAGGCCTTGCCATTTTTCCAAAAAAAGCAAAATCAAGTTATTTTTAATTGTTATTAGTATAATAATATTTTCTATTATTTTTTATCTTAGTAATCCTATAGAATATCTCATCTATTATTTAAGGATGTCTCATAAATGCCTTTTTTGTTGATTAAAGTTGTCCAAATAGTGGCAAGATATTGGGTTTCATGGAAGTGGTAAATCAGCTTTAACAAAACGCATGCCTTCTATTTTGACTGGTGTATAATTTCTCAGTTATTTAAACATTTTTTCTAGTTGCTGGATTGTTTATATCTTCCGAATATCCTTAAATATGGTATTTTATGAAATCTGTGTTTTATGAAGCTAATTTACATAAAAAAGAAATAAATCAACAAATTTGGTATTAATCTTAAAATATGACCGAGTGTTTGTCTGTCCCGCTCTGGTGTCAGGATATTTTACTACCAGAAAACAAGTTTTTTTTATTGCTTTTATATTTGTTTTGTTGATCTTTTGTCAGTTTTTCGTTTAAGAATTATGATAACTCATTTATGTAATAGAACTTCAATGCAATTGTGAATACAATGCAAAATAAGGAGCTTAAGATTCGCAGAAATCAAATTATATCTTCAAAGGACCTCACAATTATACATATGTCTTATTCGCGAATTCAACCAATTATTCAAATATTATGCCCAACACGTTTTCAAATGTGATTTTTTAGTTTGAGTTTGTATGTTGCGTGTTTGAAAAAATCTAAAATTATCTTAATCATTTATTTACGAGAAGTGTCTATCTCGCCCGTAGTGTCCGTATTTCCGTACCTTTTTCTACATAGCAATCGATTAAATTGGCTTTGTATCTCTCAAAACATTTAATTATAATATATTCACTCGTTGACTAAGTTTTTTATCATCAAATCGTTCATTTATCACAAGTTTTTGTAATTGTTACTAAAACAAGTACTAGGGCGTGTTCTGTTATTGTGGTCTTATAATTCAACAAAAAGTAAATGATTGTATTTCACCATCAACATCCAACGAAAAATGGACCCAACGGACCTATATTAAAAGAATTGATTAAACCTGAGTTCATTGAAACAACAATATTGAAATGCCTTTTCACCTGTCCGTTACACAAAATATCCGCAGTGAATCAATTATAATTACGTTACATTCGTTCGCATTCCCAAAACTGCATAAAAATCATTAAATTTTGACGTGCTTTTACAACTTCATTCATCAGCTAAGAGGTAAGCAACAAGGCTTCTTTCATTTTCGAGTTGCTACAAAATCGTATCATCTTTGCACCCATCTCCAGTAGCAGCCGGCCACAAATCTTTACCAACCAAGGGCGCAATTTGCTGCAGTGTGGGTGGGAATATGCATACATACCATCATACACAGACTCGTACACGCACTGAACAACAAATCCCCATGGCTTTCAGGCGCAGTACAGAAACCGAAGTGTTTACGATAAACCCATCAAATTAACTTCAAATAAGGCAAGTGTGTGGAATAGGGGCCATGTATGTGATTTTTAAGCACCGCCCAAGGTGGAAATAATTTCAACACACGACACGTTCCTAGGTGCCACAAGTTTCCACTGTCAAACGCAACAGGCAAACTACAAGATGCTACGCGCGTATACTCGCCGCTCTGGTCGTTCTCTCGCTTTGCAAAGAACGGGAGCTAATGTAACCATTCTTGAGAAGAGGCGTTCAAAGCATGTTCGGTTCGCAGGGAAGCACACACATAATACAGCTAGGTGTATTAATTATGTACCAGTCCAATTGTGGCATATTTCAGATTGTTCTAAGCAATCGATCTGAAAGAAAAGCACTCACCCTCACAATCTTTGCCCATATTAGCTATAGCAACATTTCAAAGCGACAGAAGCTCTAAAAGTTGCTGCAGTACAGCTGCAAAGTATTTTCTGAAGCTATCCTCTGCAAATATCCAATTTAACAAAGCACACTTAAATTCCGTGAAGATGCTTATACCACGAAGCAAACCTGGGGAAAAGTAGCAACTAAACCATCAAGTTTCAGCTCAAATAAAAAGGATTATATCGATACAACGTTAAAGTCCGTTGATGGTACTCTTGGCTGTAGTTTTAGTTGTAGTACATACAGTTATTACCGCGCCTTTCACCGTCACCGCTTTATGAATTGCTAGAAACTCTAGCTAGAAGTCCGTTGGTGCTTGCTGCCGATATAATGAGCCTCACAGTACGTACAGCATACATCACATAGCATGCGGAAAAAGGACGCATATTTTTATTAAATTGAACGTTTGAACATTCCTCATCAGAGTCGTTTCCTGCAAAAATTCCTTTCTTGCAACCTTACAGCATATTTAGTTAGCTACATTCCCTCATCTTTACTTCAAACGCCATATTTCATTTGATCAGTAAACCCGTCTGCACTGGTGTAGTGATAAGAAAAATGAATCTCAGAAGGAATACGAATCTTCGAATCCCAATCCTGGATGGGATTTGAATCTTTGAATCCCAATCCCAATCGAATCGCAATCAAATCGCAATCACAAAAGAATCTTTTAGGGATTCAAATCCTAGAAACGGGATCCGATCCGATCGAATCTTTCTAGGGATTGAATCTTTGAATCTTCAAAACTCCCAACACTACACTGGTGTACTTTGAATTATATTTTCAACTGGTTTAATGATTATGTATGCACACCACATCAGAGCGTGTTGGTGTGTGTACATGCATACACACATCGAGTGCTGCCGCAAATATCCTCGTTCGTACTTTGCTCGTTAGCTTCAAAACCATCCACCGTTAAGAAATCAAACAAATCATTGCCGAGAGTAAAATCGAAGATTAATATTTTTGAAATGGTTGCGGCAACAGCTTAAAGCAATAGTGGAAGGAGATTCAATTGACGAGTACTGAGTATTCCAACTGTACCCAAGCAATAATTATAATATATTTTTTCTGGAAAACGTACAAAAAAAAACCTAATCCGCTGTTCATGCTTACCGATCTGCTCATGCGTTGCTCCTTTTCCGCCCTTTATAGGGTACCTAAAATTTCATTTCGATCTTCATTTCATTCTTCACCCAAACGGCGTATCGTTTTGATGTTGGGAAAAGATCCATGGGTCCATGGGTCATAATCAAAGAGTGTCAGGCTGCTCAGCATCGTACCTACCCTAACAGCAATTATCCTCATGTACTAACCATCGAACATGCGTCACATCCGCTTACGCTACAAAATATTTCCATCAAAAGTTGTGCGGTTGTGAAGTCATTGCAATTTTCTTATTAGTTCTTGTACCACGTGTTATCTTTGGTAGTTCGTACAAGAATCCTACTTCCTTCTAGTGTCGGTTGCGTAAGAACAGTCCCCTTAGCACACCGGAACTCGGTCCCGAAGCAAGCAACCGGCTGCTTCGCTGCAAATTCCGCTTCGAGCACATGAACATTATGGTGACTTTCATGGTCAAGCATGGCATGCGCTTGATTCGGGGATTCAAATTTGCCAAGCACCAAACACGCACACTCATGCCAACTGGTACCGCTCCGGACGATG
The DNA here is from genome assembly GCF_016920715.1 of Anopheles arabiensis. NCBI lineage: Eukaryota > Metazoa > Arthropoda > Insecta > Diptera > Culicidae > Anopheles > Anopheles arabiensis. The sequence goes on from NC_053518.1 coordinate 39,158,299, forward strand.
AAAAGCCGGAATCGAGGGAAATGACTTTCTTGTCCTGGGCAAAATCTCAGCTCGGCAGAGTAGACTAAACGCTATATACACAATTGGCACGCTTCGGCGTACTTTCGCGTCAGTCCGTCTTTCAGTGAAGAAAGCGGAACGGGTAAAGACATTCAAACCACCACCGGAAGTACACGATAGATGAAGTTACAGTACACTTGGACAAACGTCGGCATGCCACACTTCTGAGCGAGCCCGTTTTCGGGGTAGGAAAAGTTTATAATTACGAAAGCTGTATGAATTCCCGCTGAGCCATGCGAAGCCATCGCGGAAAGGACGGAAAAGGATTATGGCTCCTACAGCGGACAAGATTTCACCTCCCATTCGAAACGAAACAAACGATGTGACGATGGGATTAGTGTTTGTGTTGCCCGTCGAGCATTAAAGACCTTGGTTTTGCTTCCACTCTCTAGTGGCATTACTTGCACTACCAGTGTCGCTTTTGCTCAAAGCAGCTTATTCTGAGTACAGGTGGAGGTATAATTCCTTCGTGCTTACGGGTAGAGCTTTTTCCGTACCAGAAACAGAAAGACAAGCTGTTGACAGAGGCATGCATGGCATTAATTAAAAGCAAACGTATAAGAGTAGCAGAGATACAAAAAAAAACAACAACATACCTACATTTACCTCTTACAAGGGTTCACAAATATGAATTCTTCGAATGCGAAGCAACCGATAGGGGAAGGTAGGTAAAGACGGACACTGCGGGTAAGATGGACACTTCTCATAAATGCATGAAAAAGGTAATTTTCGAGCAATTCAACAATGTAGAATCCAAACTGAAGGTAAAACAACACATTTGAGAACATTTTTGGCATAAAATATGTAAAATTGGTTAAATCCACGAACAAAATAAATTTTCAATCATGTGCACCCTTGTTGACCTAATTTGACTACTGCCGATCTTAAGCTGTACAACTTGTATTGTTTATATTTCCGGAAGTTTTATTTCATGAATGGGTTGTCGCAATCATTAATGAAAAAACTGGCGAAAGAACGAGAATGAAAGCAGTACAAAATCTTGTTTTCTGGTGGTTCCTGACACCATCCTGACACCAAAGCGGGAAAGACGGACACTTTGCTTTAGGGAAAGATGGACACCGAATTTATTGATTTATTTTACTTCTTATATCAATTGGTGATGAATGGATTTCTTCAAATATCTTAAATAAGGGTATTCCGAAGCTATAAACCAATCAGCAACTAGAGAAAGTATTGAAATAAGCGAGAAATGAATCACCGGTCAAAATAGTAGCCATTCGTTTTACTATTACTCGCTCGACGCTGATGAGGCGCTTCACGAAATCCAATATCTTGCCACGACTTGTACAACTTTAAGCAATAAAAATATGAGGCATTGATACGGCATTGTTTAGGAATAGATGAAAAATTCTATGGGATTACAAATATTAAATGTTGAATTTTTACATGGTGGAAAATGGATTAAACTATAACAAGTCCCTCAAAAATACCGGGGTCGTGGTCTTTTCGTGTAGTAATTTCCTTAAAGGTAGTTCTAGACTGTTGTTCTGTAAGCTGAAGCAACGTGTGCTGTAAGTGCGCGATATTTCAATACATTTTAGATGCTGCATTCTACAATATACATATATATATACATATATATATATATATATATATATATATATATATATATATATACATATATATATATATATATATATATATATATATATATATATATATATATATATATATATATATATATATATATATATATATATATATATACAAACGTTGCTTCTTCTTCTTCTTCTTCTTCTTCTTCTTTGGCTCAACAACCGATGTCGGTCAAGGCCTGCGGGCATGTTGTTAAGTCGTACGAGTTGACGACTGTACTACGAGACCGGCTAAAGCGGTGCTTACAACTCCTAAAACCACGGCTGAATGAATCGTCGTTGCAATAGGGCAAGAATTGGTTTATAAACGTACCAGGACGTGGAAAGCGGTAGAATTTGTTAAAATACTGCAAAAACTCTTCGCTTTCCAAATTTTTCTAGAGGTGTCCATCTTACCCTTCATGGTGTCCATCTTTTCCATATCAGTTGTCCGTCTTTCCCGAACATTTCAAAACCACAAGAAAAAAAACATGTTTTTCATTCATGAAAAAAAACGCAAAAATCAATGGAAACCTACAAGTTTCAACACATTTTCTGATAAAACATGAGTGTAAGATAATGTATGCACATTTTCATGGTCGTTGCACTTATATATCCCTAGATTTTTTCCATTTCCCTTAACGTGTCCGTCTTTACCTACCTTCCCCTATAGTTTATGACGTAACCAGTGGTACGAAATTACGAACAAATATTTATCGGTATGTTATCACAAATCTTTCCGTGCCTGAAGTGAGTTGTTGAATTAGTTAGCTTATGGGAAAGCACGTATCATGATATTAACGTTGGTGAATTGGCTACCATCGAGAAGAGCACAAAACGTTCGTTTTCATCTGAAAACAACGGATGCCGAACCTTTAGAATTAGTCTATCTTATGGAACAGTGTATATTTTATATATTAAGGCTATTTTGTCACAATATTAACCAAATAGTCTCAAAATAGGCCTTTAAAGCATAAGAACCGTATTCTATTCAGACTTTTGGCCAGTTGTCTGATGTCATTAATGCTTTCCTTTTCTAAAAGAACTCATAGTACGCACAAGGGGGTTGAAAAAAAATCCCTATTTTATAGGATAAAAGTGATAAACAGAACCGTTTTTTAATAATATTGCATCAAAATCGGACCGTTCTTCCTGAAAAAAAAAAAATTTTATATATCGAAATATTTCGATTACCTTCCAATAAATGAAATTCGTTACTGAGTGACAGGTACGTACGTGGATGTACCGTTGCGAGAAAACATGCTAGGTGGATTGAGTTCAAAACCACTCTAACAAGGTACTACCGGTACATCTTACGTAATTTAATTATACCAAACGTTAACGACGCCTGTAAAGGTTAAGTGCTTACGAAAACGCTTGCTTCTATCACTTACAAGCTTGGATTGACTCTCCACATATTCTCATCGTATCGCAGGAAGCAAGATTCTCAGGGACACTGTTTCCTTCTTTTCGTGCTATTTTTCGCTTACATCTGACATTTGAGATGTGTGCTTATCTTAAGAAGCACACGTTCCTTTGTCAACGGATGGTTCGTTGATATGTTAATTAGGAAAACTAACGCAAAAACATCCGCTTCCTCGGTGACAGCAGCAGAAATGCAGAAATGCAGTTCTGAACAGAAGGGAGGATATGGTTAGATAGACAAGCAAATACTCACACAAACTTAGCTAGTAATGAAAACGCTAGTGACTCCTTTGGAGCATTTCCACCATCGCTCGTTTGGCCCCGATCACTTCACCGATTCTTTATGAACGCGTCCACTGCTCTTCTTTGGCATAGTTCGTTCCAGATTATGTTGCACATGCGAGAAAAAGTAAGTGCGATCGAGGGAAGAAAAGAACCATTTGCAAAATGGTAATGAGAAAACTAATTAAAAATGATAATTACTTCATTAACTATTACTTCGTACGTAAAATTAATTAAAATCTTAAGGTGGGATAACGTGAAACGTGAACAAAAAAACACACACAACCTACTGATGTTAGGGGTTATCACTGATTTAGCAAGGATGCTACTACTTTCAAACGAGCATTTATGATCCTTTTAGATTATATGTGATGTCATATGTTGGCGTGAAATTTTACTCGATTCAGGATGCCAAGCGTCTTTTGTTAATATTTAGCTAATAGCGGTAGCTTCAGCACTTTTACCTGCTAGTGTTGCTTAAAGAAAGCCTAATTCGTTTGAATGCAGTAAATTTAAAAGAGAACAACATTGATCAGCTGCTAGATAAATTCGTTCAAGTGTCATCTGTTTTCAAAATCTTGTTAAAATTCAGATTTTGAACGTATGAAAAGAAAATATAATCTAAACCCAATAAAAACACAGCATACAAATACACAACACACGAATACACATTCCCAGATGGATTGACACGCGGTTGGAAATCGAATCTTTCAATAATCGGCCCAACCCATGACACCGTTTACAGATCTGTTCCCTCATCCGCTTTAGCTTCTCAGCTGGGGTGAAATTAAAGCATCTGTTTCCACGTCGCTGACAGACCGCCCAGTGAGTGTTCATCCCGTGTCCATCTCCCGATCAGTTTTCTGCCTTCCTTCTTCACTGCACCTTACCCGGCTAGCTCCACTGGATCGGCTGAGAATGGCTATATTGAAATTATAAATCAACAGCCGTCGCCAAAAGCTTACGGCCTTGCAAATGGTAACAACACGGGAACGATTTTTAATTAAATTATTTTAATAACGAATTTTCGTTGCTGCAAGTTTGTTCTATTTGTCCTTTATTTAAATGATGTTTCCACGATCCTTCCTGCGGATAATCACCTGCTCTATGCGGACGACACCAAAATCTTTCGGCAAATCCAGGGACCAGACGACCATCGCATACTCCAGGCTTCCCTAGAAGAATTCGATAACTGGTGCACGCGAAACTCCTTAACCATTTGTGTTGATAAGTGTTGTTGGAATCTCGTGAGTGCCCAACAATCTGCCAGGTCACAGCGCGAGAGAAGAAATGGATAGATGAAGAAAGAGTGAAAGGGAAGTCAAGCGAGCGAGAGGAAAGATAGGAAAACGATAAGTTTGGCGATAAAAGGGCAGGATGCGCCTCGCCCTTTTTTTAGTTGAAACGGAAACCAGGAACAGTTGACTAATTTTTGATTACACCACAATAAAATCAGCACAATAAGTGTTGTCTAAAAAAATCCACACCGTTTTCAACAAGTGTATTACCATCACCATCAGTCGTTCGCGCTCTCCAGTGCATTTCGACTACACGCTAAACGTGCAAACTTTGCAGAGAGTCGATTGTGTCAAGGACTTGGGAGTTTTCGTCGACGCGAGACTCACGTTTGAGCAACACCTTGATCACGTTGTGACAAGATGCAGTCAATTGTTAGGTTTAGTCGTTAACATGACCCGCGAGCTCTCTGACCCAATCTGCACCAAAACTCTTTATTGTGCTCTTATTCGATTAGTGCTGGAGTATGGCAGCGTTGTGTGGTGGCCCTCCTCTGCTGGAGTCCATCCAGCGTAGGGCTACCCGTTTCGCGCTCCGTTCGTGGGGTAGCAACAACAACTACAAGGTGTTTGTTGCTCGGGTTACCTCAACTCGACGACCCAATATGAAATGCTGGGCTGGCTTTTATCGTTGGGCTTCTCAATGGTAGCATCGATTTTCCGGTTTTGCTCTCGTCGATACAGTTGTACGTGCCTGCAAGAACTCTCCGCCCTCGGACGTTGCTGGCCATCCCAGAGACAAGGACCGCCTTTGCCTCCCGAGACCCGTTTCTGCGTATATGTCTTGCTCTGAATGCGGAATCAGATGCGTATGAGCCCGGCATGACGATAACAAATGTGTTGAGTCGCATTAATTTACTTCGCGCTTCTCGCCAGAGTATTTAGCGTCCTTGTTGTTGTTATTGTTGTTATTATTGTGTTATTGTAAAGTGTTTGACTATTTATGTTATATTCCTATTGTACCCTTACATATATCGAGTGGGCTTATGAGGTCCGTCGATCATTTAATAAATATACAAATATACAAATATATTTTCCTTCGAAAAATGTAAATAGGTGGAGCAGCAGCAAAAATCGGTGGGAATACATAAGAAACACAGAACTGGGGTAAAGGAAAACTAGGAATTGGAGATACAGCTCCTAGTGACATTTGAAATGGAAGCTAGGTTGTGAAATGCATTGCGTTTCTTGAAGGACACGATTGCGCCCCTTTACTTCAGGGGTGGAACATTTGGGTTGAAATTGGTTGTGCGCAGAATTTGAATGCCAAGAAAAGATGTTGAAAGATGTCCATTATGATTGAATATTCAAATAGAACTGAAGAGAATAGAATGATGAAATAGATAATAAACTAACACGAAACACGAAACACGGAACACGAAAGTACAAAAGAAAAGCAATTAGATAATTTAAAAGAAGCTTACACTTTATGGAGTATTTCAAAAGTAACCAATTTTATTTCTAACAAATGCTGCCTAAAACAAACTTTTTTTTACGAAAAATTTAGCATGGTTAATTGATAAGCTTCTTCTTTTTTGGTTCAACAACCGTTGTCGATCAAGGCCTGCCTTTACCACAAGTAGAGTTAGCTTTCAATGACTTTTGGATTACCCTCCATAGCAGGATAGTTAGTCCTACGTATGACGGCACGGTCCATTTGGGGCTTGAACCCATGACAAGTATGTTGTTAAGCCGTACGAGTTGACGACTGTACCACGAGACCGGCTATTGATAAACACGTATCATATACAATCACCACAGTAAATGCTTCTCATAATCTTCACCGCCCTGCTGGGTGGCTTGGTTTTGCAATATGTCATCAAAAGTCCGTTTAATCATTTGGTTGCTCACGCCGTGCGTACAACTTTCAACTCTGCGAGGCGTCGTCGAGGCGTAAATGTAACGTTTATGCACTGGTTTTAACCTCAGGCAGCCTTTTATTTAACCTCAATCCTTGCTATCGTCAACTATCAGACGCTTGTGGGCAACTTCTGGCAGAGCACAGATCATTCACATTCACAGCATTGCCATCAATTTAGTATGCATTCACAATAATGATGGAGTGTTATAATCATTTCATTAAATATATCCATCTGGCAATCAAACCACGCTTCAAATGCACAGGCGGGTAGAGGACTGTGCCCCACACTTTGTAGGTTGATGAAGTTGAGAAGTAACGTTTGCAATTTAAAAAATACAAAACATGGGTTCACATTAGTTTGTTTTTTCACATTTTCTTCCGCATTATCAATCTAAGTTACTTATGAGTTCCTGGACAAAATTTGACACCTCTATCAGTTGAACTCCAACCGTGATCAAAGGAAGCAGAAAATGAGACTGAGGGACATGTTGCTATATTGCTGCGGTAGCTTGGCCGGGAGATCGATGCAACCCGCCAAAAAGTTAAATAGTACTTTGTGGAATAAACAAACATATCAGGAAGGAGAAAACGGGTCCACTGGCTTCGCAGCGGCAAGCAATGACGCTTAAACTCAATTCGACCAGTGACTTGAGGCTGAATTTTGATATGACACCCTAGTACGCTAACATGCCAAACTTCCTCTAACTACGTCCCATCCTAATTTTCTGAAACAACATAATGCAAAAGCTCCACTCCAACAATTTTGTCGCGAAAATTGAGAAGGAACTGTTAAAAATCGAGGTAGATTTTCAAAACAAGCCTGCACGCCTGTCTCCGTCCGCCACGGAGAAAATTTCGGATAAGTGACGAAAGGCAGCTTGCATGATCGTAGATTTATTTTTGCAAGATAGCTTAAAAAAACTACATTTCAAAATAAGTTTATGGAGGGACATTATTTCTCTTAGTTTTTATTCTACAGCCAGCTGAATAAAGTACTTTTTTAATGCAAACGTAAGCAATTCCAATGAGATTCTTAATCAAAGAAAGTGTTGAGCACGATTTTGTTAATCTTCTAAACTTGCTATTGGTGTTTCTTTTTTACTTACTTTTTAAATTTCTTTAACCATTGAAAAAACATTTGTATGAATACTATCATTGAGATAGGATTTCTTAGTGAGTACTTTCAAATACCTGTATGAAATGGTATTTTTCATTTTCAGCTAGTATCGTTTGAATAAAAATAAAACGTATTCAGGTTGTTCTTAAGAGCCTATTAAAGGCCTAAATAATTCATGTGATACACCTGATGCCTGGTGAAAGGTGAAAGCCTACCAACAAAGCATAGCTTTGTTATGGGTTTAATGTATTCTCAATATTGTTAAGAGATATACCAGCTACTCTTGAACTGTTTAATAAACCGTACATAGTTATAGACTATGTTCTATACAGCCAAGTAGATGCTGCAAGTAGTATACAGGTGTATGAAAGACACTGTCAAGATATCTAAAACATATGTGCTAAGTACAATAAAAGATGTTAATCATATTCTTGAGAGCTTAAATTAATATCCTAACTTACTCAAAGGTAATCGAAACTAGAATCAAATACCCATTTTTTTAAAGTCCTTCATTTTACAAGAATCTTTCTCAAGTTCTATAATTATGATTGTTTGAAATGATTATTAACTCCAAATAAACCCATAAAAATAAAGTGCCAACTTGAAACTACTAAGAATGTAGATGAATATGATGTCATTTGCTTAAAAAAAATTTCTTTAAGAAAGAGAATCATCACACCTTTCAGACTTAACGCTCATCATTGGAAGGAAACCTCAAACATACCACAAATTATACTTCTGCTTAAAATCATATACACATACACACGCTCAGTTCATGAAAACTGATTGAATTTAAGCTTCCAGGTTTGATTTTTCATCAATCAGTACTTTCAATTTCACAGACCGTTCACACTCCTCAATGTTTCATGGAAAAGTCGTCTCGAAATTTAAAAAAAAATGCACAGTTAAGGATCAAACTCTGGTGAACAATGGGCAGAAAAGTTCTTTCGTACCAGTACCAAGAATTCTTGTACTTTATGGGCTGTTTTATATTTACTTTCATGTCTACTCCCTCCCTAATGGTGTCAGCGCTATTAGATTCTGTTATAAACTTTGGCAGGCCTCAATTTGCTGCTGTACACTCGGCTCAGTATATATTCGACGTTGTTATCAATCTAAAGGTCTATTTGGTGGGGGGTAAACAAACTTGTGGAAACAAAGATTGAGGCAAAAGTCAAATGACACTGGCATCCAGGGATTTTACCTTATGATGATGCAGCCCTCAGCCTCTGTCAACATTAAATTTTTCTTGTTGTAGGTTTTTTCTTTGCGCCGGTCGACTTTTTGCAACTCCAGCAATTCCTACAAAACTGGGAGGTGGAACTGTCTGTTGAAACATTCTTATTTGTATTTTTTTTTCATGGTCCATGTTTGCTGGTCTGTGCTCATCCATACGAAGGAAGTCCGTGCTCAAAAGCCCGAAAGGAAAACTTTGATTATAAAGCATGCGTACGTGTGTACCTTTGCAACATCCCAACTCGAGGGATGTCCTTATTTTAAAATCATTTTCCACACCCCATAGAGCGCTCGGTGCACTGGTGCAGTAGATTTGCAATGGGAACAGCCCCTCCCATTGATTACAGAGATAATCTTCAACAAGTATTCGTATAGAAACACAACATGGTGCCGCTACTTGAAAAGTCAAAAATGATTGCTTTTTAAACTGCCAGTGAAAAGTTTACGCCTTCTTACATGTGTGTATCCTGTTCTTCGTACATACCTCATCCTCAGAGTAAGCGCATTTGTGCGATTTTGTTTTTCCAGCCTCCTTGTGTGGTTGTTAAATACACACACTCTGGAGCTATTCAGGTTTAAAAAAAAAGTTCACTTTTGGAACATTTTTCGAGTTGAATCAGAAGCAGAAAAGACTAAATAGCATCCTGTGAAGTGTTTTTTATATCCTGGTGAGTAATCTGCCACAGTAAAACCCATGATACCCGTATGTCTAGATTGTGGTTTGCGCGTTCAAAATAGCTTATCACTGTTCCCTGTCCCGCGCAAGAAAGCTAATTTTTCACCACTCAAGTACCGCAGCATTCCATCTCATGTGTTTTACATTTGCTGGAGCAAGATGTGCCGCTTTCAGAGAGTCTCCGTCCACAGCAATTCTCTCCCACACTTTCATATTACTTTACTCATTCGCGTATATTCCAATCTATCTGTTCACCCACATGTCCCCGACACCAAGTTATTTCCACCCTTTGGGGAAACCATTAGCTATGAGTGCATTCATGTCGTCTCTCTCTTTTTTACATTATCTTGTTCTTACTCTGTACTAGTGTGTACTGGTGCTGATACATCTTTATCAACGGATGTAATAAAAATTCCAATGTTGTTTCCCCGAGCGCTAAACGGACATGTTCCGGAACAGTTCTCTTCCCTGCGATGCTCGCTTAAAGCGGTAACGTTTTTCCTGTACGGAGTTTTTATTCATTTCCAACAGTGTTTCTGTGTAAGTTAAAGCTCCCATAGACTTTGATATGTCCGCTGCTCGGTCTGGTAAGAGATAGCGACACAAACATATTTCCTGGGAGTGCGAATGCTTCATTCCTGTTTCCTTTTTTGTCTCTCCCTGTTTACTCCATAAACTTTCCTCGTTGAAGGATACTGTTTTTCTCCTAGGGGTAAGATCTTATCTCCGTTGGTTCGATCTAATCGGACCCTTAAAAACAGCCTCCAATCCCTAGCCGGGAGAGCTAACGTCTGTTTTTCGCTCCAAAAATGCTTGCACGCGTACAGCCTGTGCCGGTTTACGGTGTGAGTTAATGCGAAAGTTTGACGGGAAACATATTTCATCGCATTTCATCGCAGTTGGCGCGATCAAGCGAGCTTTGAATGTATGTGTGCATGTATGCTGAACGCAAAACACCATTTACGATTATTTATGGCACTCACGGGAGAGATCTGGAAAAGATGCGTATGACACAAGACGAAGCGGAGTCGAGCACTGGGATCTCTTTGTCGTACTGACATAAGGCGACCACCACCGTACGATCCGTATATATTGTGCAGCACATTTTCACATCCTTCACACTATCGTACTTTTACACGCCGGAGAACTAATTTCCTTCCCGCAAAATGCTGTTTGTGGATCGAGTGTGGTGCAATGACAAAGAACGCCTGCCTCAGGAGTGTCCAAAAGCGCTCACGGTCTCACTTTTTCGTCTGCCAGTCCGTTGTCCCGGTCTTAATGGGACGCCTCCAGGCAATACTTTACCAGGCAAAGACTTTACGGGCTGGGTCGTCCGTTTCCATGCGTACAAAATAGCCAGCCCACCGTGCCGCGCTGGAGCCTGACGAGCTTGATACAGTAAGGAGCACGATAAGGAGTCGCGATACATTTCGTATAGCTCGTCGTTATAACGGCTCCTCCATTGTCCTTCCACACATACGGCGCCAAGTATGCTTCTGAGCATCTTCCTCTCGAACGCAACTAATTATTTAATAGATTTGGACAGTGACCATATCTCAGAGGCGTATGTAAATACCGGTACTATGTAGGTGCTATATAGTTCCAACATCGTCCGTTGTGACAGGTCCTTTGAGATGAACTGATTTCTCAGCCTGCAGATTGTCCGGTTTGCAGCTAGCATCCTTGCACGCCACTCAGCTTCCATGCTATTGTCGTTGCTGACCCTGACCCGATATAGGTGAATTCTGGGACGACTTCAAGAGTGCGTTCACCTATCTGTACATCACTCCTATGTAAGTTTATGTTTGTCGTTGGTAGGGCTGCTGATGGGGCCACCATCAGTTAGATCTTTTTGCTCAGGGCAAATATAATTAAAAAAGAAAAATAATACTTATTTAAGGATTTTATATTCCATCTAACCAAAAGAAATATTACATGTGTTATTTATTTATTTATTTATTTATTTTTATTTTATTAATTGCTCAGCCACGTTGGATTACAGCAATAGTGCTTACTGACTATAGTATACAATTATTCGGGAAGGAGTTGGAAGGAGTTTATGGTACGGAAAAGGAGCGAAGACGGGATCGGTAGACAGGATAGGATAGGTTGAAATCGAACAGATCTGAAGTACTATTAAAAGACGACATAGCTCTTAATAAAGTTTTAAGTTGCTTTACATTTGGTTCATTCCGAGCACAAATGCTCAATAGGGCTATGATTAAGGCATTGTGAGTGCCATGCATGTTTTATGCGGTTTGTTTAAATTTATTAAATTTACAATCCAATTAATCCAATACATATAAACGTGTCCGTGAAGGATTTTTCCACCAACAATTTTACACGTACAGCCGATGCGTTTTATGCGGTTTGTTTAAATTTATTAATTGCATAACACAATAAATCCAACAAATATAAACGTTTCCGTTAAGAGCTAATCTAGCAACAGGTTTACACGTACAAGACGATGCGTCATGAAGTCGTCTAATTTTTGAGAGGGGATGAAAAAAGAGAGATGGAAGGGATGGAGGGGATGAAACAGCACAAGATTTACCAGCCAGTGTGCTACGTGGAACGCTGATCGAATGATAAACTAGCAACTAATTGAGCCTTAATACCATCATTTACAAACAGACATTTCTTCACTATCACCCCCAAAAATCCCGCTGTTGCACCGAACTAATTCGTTTTTCTTCATTAACCAGTATTCCTACACGGAAAGCCAACACTTGTTTCGGACAACTTCTTGACTAGGCGACAGATTGAGCGTTTTACCGTTCCGGTCGCTCCGTTGTCAAGATAAGCAGCTACAACGAAGCACAGAAAGCATGCTTCATTCTACAGTACGACTGCACAGTCCACCGCCTAGAACGGTACCGGCACCGATGGTAGATGCAGCACATAGTTGGTTCGTGAAACGTGGCTCCCGCTTTCCATAAATTAGCAATTCGCGCTGCTAATCCTTGCTAATGACGATGTAATCAATTAACAGAGGAATCTTCCGGATGTGCTTTTGCGGGGAATGATAAATCAAGCGCTAACACCAGCTCGTCCGTTTGATTTCTACTTTTTCCTGCGCAGTTTTAACGGTACCAACGTATTTTCATTATATGGTAAAAAAAAGTCCATAGGGAGGTTTTTTGTAACAACTAGGCGTAATTTTCATTGTCGCAAGCAGGACGTGTTGCTCGAAACGGTCACTATCCTGGACAGAATTATAGGAATGAAAGTGCCACGACGGAAATGGTTCAATAAGTTGTGATACGAAGCAGACAAACGCGCTATTTGTGCGTGGGTTTTATGGTTATCACACCGCGTTGGGCGACCACGAAACCGTCCGTGTCAGGTGGTTATCGCTATAGGGATGTTTCAAGGTCTCAAACACTTGGATAACCATGTTAAAAGTCTTATGTAGTATTGTAATGTTAGAAGGAAATCATTCAAAAAAAAAACTGACACGTGTAAATACAACCAAGTAAAATACGCAAATTTCAAATAAGGTTTGATTTTCGGTAAAAAATCTTAAACTCTTCAATGTATCAAAAGCGAAAAACATCGAACGATATCGTATTGCACTATACCAAATGCAGTTTCTTCTAGGATTGGTGCAAAATACAGCACACGATTGTAAATTTCTTGTTAAATGTTTCTTTACCTACTTGCTTTAATTTCCTCCCTTTCCCTTTTTTATGAAACACTTACAATATCAAACGAAAATTGAAATGACAACGCGCAAGATGAATGGTAACCATGTCACACGTAAGCGTAACCCAAAAATTACTTCCAACATGTACCGACATCGTGTGCATTGTTTCAAAGCAAGAAAGAGAATGCTGGAAATCGGTGTGAGAAGAAGAAACATTGGCTCGAAATCGTAAGACAACGAGCCACATCACCGAGCAATGTATTTAATCTTTTCCGCTCCCAAAAACAGACAACAATCATCTATTATTGATAACAGCCCGTTTAATATTGCTGTTTACTGTCAACGACTGCTCTGTTTGGTGGGCTGGGGAAGCAAACCGAACAAACATATCGTTTGTCCCATCGCAGGATTGCAGCTGGTAGACAGGAAAATAAAAAAATGAATTTATCAGATGAATGACTGAAAGTATGCAGTCCGACGACGGAGGCTTATTGCTTTCCAGCTCGAGTTTTCGAGCGGGTTCAGGTGCCCATTTTTGTCGTCAAACCGAAATCTAGATTAAAAACGATGAAGAATGAGTAAATATTGCTCAGCAAAGATTTGTTATGAGAGAGAATGTGATTTAAACTACATACTATGTACATGCAAGGCCAAATAAAAAAAATAAAATAAAGAGGTAGAGAGAGTGAAGTGAAGAAAAAATAAAGCAGAGACAAAGACACATTTTCTGGTTATGGATTTCATTTTCTGATACGCTTATAGCCTTCTGAAAGTGAGCACACAAAACCATAAGAAATAAATTTTGCTCTGATTTATTACCACGCATATTGAAAACGCGAAAAGTAATCAACTGGATGAAAACGAATGGACTAGATGTGTATGCAAATCATAATACTGACGATATTTTTCATAAGCAAATAATAAAGTTAACTTTTTGCCTGTTTTGGGCTTTTCCACCAACATTGTTCCGTTTCTTTAATATGTTTAGCCTTCAAAACGATCCCCTACCGTGTGCAATAAAAGAAGCGTGCCGCGTGAAAGAATTATTGCTCCATACCGTAAACATTTATGTTTGAGAAATAAACAATATATTTTCTGCTTAAAGCAACAGTGAAAAAGAAATGCTGAAACCAAGCCACGACCCATTTTTCCTGTTTAAGTTTTCCTGCAAACACTAAATGCAATACTACTCCTCGGCATGTAGGGCATGTACGCAATAATTTCTCATTTTTTCTCGTGATCATAACCTTTCTTTTGCACCTTTCTTCTTCTTACACGGTAGACACAATAAACCCAGAGAAACCCTAAAACTAAGGTTTTGTTAAATAAAACTATTTAACTGAAAAAATCTTGACCAGCTAAAAGAACTGAAAGCATTAAGCTTTTTAGAACATGTGTTAAACTTCTGAACACCCTTTTGCTTTTTGTTCTAATTTGAAGTTTGAAGAATTTGTGCCTTGAAGAAAAGGATATTCAAGTTAATAGGCAGCTGCTGAAATAATCTGAACCCTCAAACCTGTATCATATATTTTAATCAATGCTGAATTGCTTCGAAAATCAACATTACCGTCCCAAGAAATCATTCAGTTTAAAAACAATATTACATAAAAAACACAACAATCCATTAATTAAATTTTATTTCAAAAAAAACTCTTTAATGCATTTAATGCTCAATGGTAGCTTAAGACTGCAATCAACATGCAATATTTTAAAAACATATCTTTGTTTCAATGAGTGTAAATGATTCCACGATTCAGTTCGTACTCAAAAATGTCTGAGAAGCAAATCAAACCCACGCAGTCTTTACCTCTTTTGCGAAATTTGAACAACTTCCTGATACGAAGAAATCATCCAAATAATCTCGAATCATGGTGACGTGGCGTATTCAAACATCTAAATTCCGTTAACGACTTTAGTCGATCGATATGTTTGACCAGCTTTTTTGTACATATATGCATGAAGATTTGATCAATTATTATAGGAATGGAAATGCGTCTGATGTTATCAATGATGGGCACATATTACCGAAGCACTTGTGATTTTTTACCTCAATCAATAAAAATGATCCACATGGACCGGAAGGAAACACGCACTGGAAGGAAAATGGTACTCGCTTCCATTCCCATTTTACGACGACCATGGTACGACAAGCATCTTCTTAAATTTTTAACTTTCCCTTCTACGTTTATGTGATCGTTTTACTCCTACATCATAACTTAACTGTGCTATTTGATATCACTTTATTTGCAATGCACTCAAATTCAAACTTTGACCGTCGACCAACCTCTCGAGAACGTAGCTGTGGCAGCAGCACCAGCAAACGGGTCACTCTTGCCTTCCCATACGCCGATTCCCACCGTACACTTTATCAAACATATGCAAACATTTACCGAAACGAGAAAGGGCCACCCTTTTCTCGAGCAAACTTGACTCAAAGAGTTCAAGCACCGTTGTTTTTATCGCTAGTCGAAATGTAAAAGAAAATTAAACACCAAAACCCTAAGTTTATTTGCGTACAAAGCGATTGTATATCGTGTGTCGTATGAGTATTTTAAATTCTGAAAAACCAAAGTAAAGGTTCATGTTTATGTATGAGCTAGAGCTTCATGGAATCGCGTCCAAAGGCTAATTGAAGCTTCAATTTTTACTTTGGCAAGAATTCAAGTACAAAAAATAGGCTTAAGGAAAACTTTTGCTAAAGGTGCTAACTTGACTGCTCACTTACTTCAAAGAAAAGCAATATTTCAAATTAGAAAAGAAGATTTTCGTGCGAGAAGCGGTGATGCTACTTACAATCAATTTTAATAAAATTTACTAAGCAAGAAGTTGATTTCGACTAAAATAAATAAGAGTAATCAAATTGATCCTCCTCTCGTGATTCATTTTACATCGTTTTGAGCATCTTGGTAAATGCTTGGCAATTATTGATATAAAATATTGATGGGCAGATTGACCCGAACGTACCAGGTAGGTTCAATACTCAACCCGTACTTGCTGTACCAACGGATCGGAGTCGCTTATGCTTTCTCGCACCTAATGAACATTTTAAATCAAATGGCAATTACTTATAGAAACCGGAAACAAAATCAACAATAGTGGAAATGAGGTTATCATTGACTCAATAGTCAGCGAGCCAAATCATTTCAGATTAAATCGATCGGTTGATGTAATTTTTCATTATACTCCTAACGATCTTTTTCAAGGTTGGGAACAGAAACTCAAAAATTAGCAGTCGCCAGTAAGCAACGGAGCGCTTGGTTTTTGATTTGCTTCATAGCGCTAGAAACTGTTTCGGCTTTCTATTGTGCCTTATTGGAAATTAGCATACCACTTTCGCGACTGTACACACAGTGATACGATTTATGAAATGAAAAATCTATTTGTAGCTTTTTGAAGCAAATGAAATATGAGCTTTAGGATTGCTTGAAGCGTAAATAATCCAATTAATCAGTGTCAAACAATAAAAAACAGGGAATATGACGCATTCTGATCTTTCTATACTGCAATTAGTTGAAGAAGGCAGAGATTGTTCTCACGACTGTTAGTTATTTGTTTTTATATTAGTAACATAAAATTAAAACGATCGTTACATCAAAAATCAATATTCAATCATTCCAATCCAATGTTGTTGGCACGATATAGACCGCGTTGATGTAGACAGAAAGTAATGTTTGTAAACATCAATCTGTCAAGAGCAGATCAACCTTACTCCCACTTTACCCGTCAGAGGCCGTACTAGATGCACCGAAAGGGACGACAGTGTTAGCTTGTGCGACAACTAGTTCTCCCAGAATAGGACCCAATCAGAAAGGGCCACCCTTTTCTCGAGCAAACTTGACTGAAAGAGTTCAAGCACCGTTGTTTTTATCGCTAGTCAAAATGTAAAAGAAAATCAAACACCAAAACCCAAAGTTTATTTGCGTACAAAGCGATCGTATATCGTGTGTCGTATGAGTATTTTAAATTCTGAAAAACCAAAGTAAAGGTTCATGTTTATGTATGAGCTAGAGCTTCATGGAATCGCATCCAAATGCTAATTGAAGCTTCAATTTTTACTTTGCCAAGAATTCAAGTACAAAAAAATAGGCTAAAGGAAAACTTTTGCTAAAGGTGCTAACTTGACTGCTCACTTACTTCAAAGAAAAGCAATATTTCAAATTAGAAAAGAAGATTTTCGTGCGAGAAGCGGTGATGCTACTTACAATCAATTTTAATAAAATTTACTAAGCAAGAAGTTGATTTCGACTAAAATAAATAAGAGTAATCAAATTGATCCTCCTCTCGTGATTCATTTTACATCGTTTTGAGCATCTTGGTAAATGCTTGGCAATTATTGATATAAAATATTGATGGGCAGATTGACCCGAACGTACCAGGTAGGTTCAATACTCAACCCGTACTTGCTGTACCAACGGATCGGAGTCGCTTATGCTTTCTCGCACCTAATGAACATTTTAAATCAAATGGCAATTACTTATAGAAACCGGAAACAAAATCAACAATAGTGGAAATGAGGTTATCATTGACTCAATAGTCAGCGAGCCAAATCATTTCAGATTAAATCGATCGGTTGATGTAATTTTTCATTATACTCCTAACGATCTTTTTCAAGGTTGGGAACAGAAACTCAAAAATTAGCAGTCGCCAGTAAGCAACGGAGCGCTTGGTTTTTGATTTGCTTCATAGCGCTAGAAACTGTTTCGGCTTTCTATTGTGCCTTATTGGAAATTAGCATACCACTTTCGCGACTGTACACACAGTGATACGATTTATGAAATGAAAAATCTATTTGTAGCTTTTTGAAGCAAATGAAATATGAGCTTTAGGATTGCTTGAAGCGTAAATAATCCAATTAATCAGTGTCAAACAATAAAAAACAGGGAATATGACGCATTCTGATCTTTCTATACTGCAATTAGTTGAAGAAGGCAGAGATTGTTCTCACGACTGTTAGTTATTTGTTTTTATATTAGTAACATAAAATTAAAACGATCGTTACATCAAAAATCAATATTCAATCATTCCAATCCAATGTTGTTGGCACGATATAGACCGCGTTGATGTAGACAGAAAGTAATGTTTGTAAACATCAATCTGTCAAGAGCAGATCAACCTTACTCCCACTTTACCCGTCAGAGGCCGTACTAGATGCACCGAAAGGGACGACAGTGTTAGCTTGTGCGACAACTAGTTCTCCCAGAATAGGACCCAATCAGAAAGGGCCACCCTTTTCTCGAGCAAACTTGACTGAAAGAGTTCAAGCACCGTTGTTTTTATCGCTAGTCAAAATGTAAAAGAAAATCAAACACCAAAACCCAAAGTTTATTTGCGTACAAAGCGATCGTATATCGTGTGTCGTATGAGTATTTTAAATTCTGAAAAACCAAAGTAAAGGTTCATGTTTATGTATGAGCTAGAGCTTCATGGAATCGCGTCCAAAGGCTAATTGAAGCTTCAATTTTTACTTTGGCAAGAATTCAAGTACAAAAAATAGGCTTAAGGAAAACTTTTGCTAAAGGTGCTAACTTGACTGCTCACTTACTTCAAAGAAAAGCAATATTTCAAATTAGAAAAGAAGATTTTCGTGCGAGAAGCGGTGATGCTACTTACAATCAATTTTAATAAAATTTACTAAGCAAGAAGTTGATTTCGACTAAAATAAATAAGAGTAATCAAATTGATCCTCCTCTCGTGATTCATTTTACATCGTTTTGAGCATCTTGGTAAATGCTTGGCAATTATTGATATAAAATATTGATGGGCAGATTGACCCGAACGTACCAGGTAGGTTCAATACTCAACCCGTACTTGCTGTACCAACGGATCGGAGTCGCTTATGCTTTCTCGCACCTAATGAACATTTTCCACCCGTCGAACCGAACTCTTTGCACCAGCGGGTCGGATTAGATTCCATGAAATGAATCGTATGATCCACCACTAATATAAAATGCAGAGCAAGGCAACTTTCGATAGTCTCGCACATAAATCAAATGGCAATTACTTATAGAAACCGGAAACAAAATCAACAATAGTGGAAATGAGGTTATCATTGACTCAATAGTCAGCGAGCCAAATCATTTCAGATTAAATCGATCGGTTGATGTAATTTTTCATTATACTCCTAACGATCTTTTTCAAGGTTGGGAACAGAAACTCAAAAATTAGCAGTCGCCAGTAAGCAACGGAGCGCTTGGTTTTTGATTTGCTTCATAGCGCTAGAAACTGTTTCGGCTTTCTATTGTGCCTTATTGGAAATTAGCATACCACTTTCGCGACTGTACACACAGTGATACGATTTATGAAATGAAAAATCTATTTGTAGCTTTTTGAAGCAAATGAAATATGAGCTTTAGGATTGCTTGAAGCGTAAATAATCCAATTAATCAGTGTCAAACAATAAAAAACAGGGAATATGACGCATTCTGATCTTTCTATACTGCAATTAGTTGAAGAAGGCAGAGATTGTTCTCACGACTGTTAGTTATTTGTTTTTATATTAGTAACATAAAATTAAAACGATCGTTACATCAAAAATCAATATTCAATCATTCCAATCCAATGTTGTTGGCACGATATAGACCGCGTTGATGTAGACAGAAAGTAATGTTTGTAAACATCAATCTGTCAAGAGCAGATCAACCTTACTCCCACTTTACCCGTCAGAGGCCGTACTAGATGCACCGAAAGGGACGACAGTGTTAGCTTGTGCGACAACTAGTTCTCCCAGAATAGGACCCAATCAGAAAGGGCCACCCTTTTCTCGAGCAAACTTGACTGAAAGAGTTCAAGCACCGTTGTTTTTATCGCTAGTCAAAATGTAAAAGAAAATTAAACACCAAAACCCAAAGTTTATTTGCGTACAAAGCGATCGTATATCGTGTGTCGTATGAGTATTTTAAATTCTGAAAAACCAAAGTAAAGGTTCATGTTTATGTATGAGCTAGAGCTTCATGGAATCGCGTCCAAAGGCTAATTGAAGCTTCAATTTTTACTTTGGCAAGAATTCAAGTACAAAAAATAGGCTTAAGGAAAACTTTTGCTAAAGGTGCTAACTTGACTGCTCACTTACTTCAAAGAAAAGCAATATTTCAAATTAGAAAAGAAGATTTTCGTGCGAGAAGCGGTGATGCTACTTACAATCAATTTTAATAAAATTTACTAAGCAAGAAGTTGATTTCGACTAAAATAAATAAGAGTAATCAAATTGATCCTCCTCTCGTGATTCATTTTACATCGTTTTGAGCATCTTGGTAAATGCTTGGCAATTATTGATATAAAATATTGATGGGCAGATTGACCCGAACGTACCAGGTAGGTTCAATACTCAACCCGTACTTGCTGTACCAACGGATCGGAGTCGCTTATGCTTTCTCGCACCTAATGAACATTTTCCACCCGTCGAACCGAACTCTTTGCACCAGCGGGTCGGATTAGATTCCATGAAATGAATCGTATGATCCACCACTAATATAAAATGCAGAGCAAGGCAACTTTCGATAGTCTCGCACATAAATCAAATGGCAATTACTTATAGAAACCGGAAACAAAATCAACAATAGTGGAAATGAGGTTATCATTGACTCAATAGTCAGCGAGCCAAATCATTTCAGATTAAATCGATCGGTTGATGTAATTTTTCATTATACTCCTAACGATCTTTTTCAAGGTTGGGAACAGAAACTCAAAAATTAGCAGTCGCCAGTAAGCAACGGAGCGCTTGGTTTTTGATTTGCTTCATAGCGCTAGAAACTGTTTCGGCTTTCTATTGTGCCTTATTGGAAATTAGCATACCACTTTCGCGACTGTACACACAGTGATACGATTTATGAAATGAAAAATCTATTTGTAGCTTTTTGAAGCAAATGAAATATGAGCTTTAGGATTGCTTGAAGCGTAAATAATCCAATTAATCAGTGTCAAACAATAAAAAACAGGGAATATGACGCATTCTGATCTTTCTATACTGCAATTAGTTGAAGAAGGCAGAGATTGTTCTCACGACTGTTAGTTATTTGTTTTTATATTAGTAACATAAAATTAAAACGATCGTTACATCAAAAATCAATATTCAATCATTCCAATCCAATGTTGTTGGCACGATATAGACCGCGTTGATGTAGACAGAAAGTAATGTTTGTAAACATCAATCTGTCAAGAGCAGATCAACCTTACTCCCACTTTACCCGTCAGAGGCCGTACTAGATGCACCGAAAGGGACGACAGTGTTAGCTTGTGCGACAACTAGTTCTCCCAGAATAGGACCCAATCAGGAAGCGGTGCAACCAGGTTCAAGTTCACTCAGCTGATCGAGAACAGGGCGCCATCGTGAAAATTATCTTTACCGTTTGCGACTTAATCAATCGAGTGCTACACACGTAGCAACAAATGTATTAAATTAGTCACATAAATGTGCAACATAATTTATATTATTTTATTCCAACAGACATTTTGAAGCCAAGATCCCTGCAAATACAGAAAAAGCAACATTGTATCATAATCATGTGTTAGCTACATTGTTTTTTTTTTCATCAGCACCAAATGACACCTTGCGAAATATGAAGAAAAAAAATAACCAAATTCCAATAAATTTGCTTGCAAATAAACCCATCAAAAAAGCACACCATCAAAAAAATGTTTTCCAAATGACGCAAGAGTTTTACCAACTTTATGCACAAACAACGGATAACCCATGTCTGAGTACACCGCTAATCGCACAAATCGTTTGAATTTTTTTTTACTAATCAACATTTTTAAAACTCCCTTTCAACAAATGGTTATTAGAAATGGATAAATCTATGGCTGACACAATATCCTTGGTCAAATATAATATGTAGAAAAGATTGCGACGAAATCATTCCATAAACCAAGGAGAGCAGGGAGATGCAGGAATCTTTGTGATTAAATTATGCAAACATAGCGGACGGAGTGTGCTCAAGAACGTCGCTGCATGCCTTTGCTATCATTCTTTCTCCTATATTGCCCACACACACACACACACACTATTCAGTACTATCGCGCTCATTGTTCGTACATACGATGTTGTGTGTATCCAGGAGTGGAATATTATATCTGGATTTATCATTACCACAAAACTTTTCAAAACCAGATCAGGGCTTTTACTGCTGTGCTTGCTGCGAGTGTTACCGTTACGAGTGTAGAGTGCTGTGCTTACTGATCTAGAGTGCTTGCTGCTTGAAGAATTTCGATCCAGTAGACAGCATCTTCACCATCGTATACATATCCGTATTGTCTTCCTACAAAAATTCTATAGAAGCGAAGGGTTGCAATGAGCTTACCATAACCTACACGCAACAGCACCCTGGGAAAAGAGCGAAAAAAGGTTCCACCATCGGGATCGAAATCAAAGTATGAATAATTCATCATGCCATATTTTTCGGTTTAGGGACAAGACATTTGGGTTCTACACACGACGGCTGAAGAAAAAGCTTTAACCGACCCAATCCAGTGGGTCATGGGACGTGCAAGGCAATAGTCCGGTTCGGAATGCGCCCAATGTCAATAATAGTTCTTCGTTAAGCATCGTTTTGAGCATACGCAATAGTTGGCAGCTTTTCTCAAATGATTTGATATTTGGTTCATTGTTTGTTACATTTTAAGTTTATCTGTCCCCCATTCTTCATTTGGACGACAGTAATTAATTGAAATCGTCGATTGAACAGGCTGAACTAGACACACGTGCATTCATTTTATTAACTCTGTGACAGTCTCACGATGTGTAGAAAATGCACAAACCCTTAATGAAAAAAATGACCAAAGTAAATCTTCGTCTTATTCTTCTATGGCACATAAACCGTTGTTGGTCAAGGCCTGCCTGTATCACTTGTGGAGTTGGCTTTCAGTGACTTATTGATTACACTAGCAGTATAGTCAGTCTTAGGTATCGCGGCACGGTCCATTTAGGGCTTGAACTCATGACGCGCATGTTGTTAAGTCGTGCCAGTTGACGACTGTAGCGCAATACCGGATACAAAAGTAAAAATAAAACCTTAATTTTGGCCCATTATGCAAACCGCTGCTTTACACAAAAGATGATGTGCAAAATGTGCCATTACAGGGTTTCCCTCGATTTATTGACTTAATGAGTTAAGTTCGTACTTCGTGTTTCAAACTTAAACGGTGCAATCGAAGTCAGTCTTGACTCTTGACAACATAAATATAAGATTGTTTCGTTCACTCACCATTTTCATGTGATTTTTAGTGATAAAGTTTTGTTTTATTTTTCTGTGAAATTGAATATATTTGTATTTGTAATGTGGGGTCGGTCTGGTGGTACAGTCGTCCACTCGTACGACGTAACAACATGCCCGTCATGGGTTCAAGTCCCGAATAGACCGTGCCCCCATAAGTAGGACTGACTATTCTGCTATGGTGACAATTTGTCACTGAAAGCCAAGCTCACTTCACTAGTGGGTACAGGCAGGCCTTGACCGACAACGGTTGTTGTGCCAATGAAAAAGAAGAATGTATTTGTATGTATTTGTTTTGCCTAATGAATGATAGTCAAAAATCAATGCAGTGGTATTCATGTTTTGCATTGATATGATTAAAATTGATTCACTGCTGCAAAACAAAATTCTCTTCTTGCAACCAAAATAATTTCTCTTTAGATTGAACGTAAAAAACCATTTCAAAAGTTTTGAAACTGTTTTATTCAGTAAGTATCATATCTAATTACTAATTAGGTAGCTAAAACCACCCCATATTTACAAAATTATACGGACACTAATGATATTTTGACTGGAAAACAAGAGATTCGACTTACGTGGAACTTACCTGTATCTCGGGGACAGCATGTATCGTGAATACCAAGTTTCGAAAAGCTGTATACGAAGTAAGCCCTGCTCTGCGCTACTTGAAATGTTCAATCTCATTGATTGTTTGTGGCGAATTATTCAACCCTTCGTTTGTTTGCAAAGAATGAGTAACAAACGAAATAAACAAAATATACAAATGTAAGCTAATAAAAATAAAGGTATTCTTAAGTATTGTGGAAAACAAACAAAGAATAGTAATTATTGAAATTTTCATATTTATTTAAGCTGCTTTTAATTTAAACAAACTTATGAAAAAGAAACAATTTTCAAGGATAATTAAAACTTAGAACCCATTTTTGTAATTTTATGGGAGCGCTACGATCCATCTGAGTTTAGTTTTTGCTTGTTATTCTTGCCATATTCATTTCCAGAATGATGGGAAAAACTCTCTGTTCTTTCTATCACCTGTGCAGCAACAAAAAAAATCATTGTCACAATATGAAAGCGCGCTAAGAATTACAAAAAGTATTTGTGTTTCAAATCATCGTTTCACAATATTTTGAAAATAAAGCGTATGTGCTTAGAAATCAAATAGTATTCCAACTGTCTATCTCCATCATTTCATTCTTTACGGCCATTTTAAAAAAGTAGTACTGTTTCTCTTCATACACTTTAAATTCATAAAATGATTGAAACTCCTGACCCTGTATATTGCACAACCAATCTGTAGCACCACGTGTTGGTCCAACTGGTACTGGTGGCAAAGTTTATAATGAGATATTATATTTAATAATTAATTGTTACTGGGATTTTAATTTCCGTCATGATGTTTAAACAACGCTTTTTCCTGCTTCAAGGAATCAAATGCATCGATATGTATAATGAAACTTAAGTTTTTCAACGGATCCAAATGCAAATAATGGAAGACGCAAAACACGCTCACGCGTCGTTTAATACATGCGAGAGAAAAATTAAATTTTCATCGCAACATATTTTTTTTATCACTATCTATCACACAGTAGGCTATATCTAATAAATCCTTCTTTTACAATTATGTCGGTAAAAATGATGCATTCAAAAGAACACTTACGTCAGTTGCTGTCTGGACAAAGCTCAAATAGGCCTTTTATCAAACGTCATGTGGTTCCCCTGAGGCTACTCTTATTAAAAGGTAATAAAAGTTTCGTATGGTTTGCCTTTTTATCCCCCAACGCACCGGTAGGGAGTGGTTGTTGTGTAACTTTTTCTGTAAGAGATGGCTCTTATCCACTCCGTTATGTTTTCTCCTGTTGTCAACTGGATTGCAACGGTATAGGAAACTGTAGGTATTTAGGCACACATTTCGAAGAGGACTTTCTATTGAAAGAGGGAGTGATGGGGTGTGTTGGTCCATGTAGCGACTTGCTTATGTTCGATCATTAATCATTTTATTTTTCAAACTTAGTATTCATTGGGGCATATGTCAGAGGTGATTATTCGTTCCCAATTGTAGCACATCACTTCTTTTTTCCCGATTTTAGCACATCACTATCACTCACTCAAACCATCATCCGATAAACAACTCCTTGGCACACGCGTGGCACAGAACTCCAATCAAAAACTCCCAGCTTGGTAACAAAAAAGCACATAATCAGCTCTTTTCTGAGCCACCGCTACAGTTCTTAAGAACATCTTTTTAAAAATAACAAACACAACGCAGAGTTCCGTACCAAACACTGATGTAGCTTCAGTATTGTACTGAATTGATATACTTTCAAGTATTACTCAAATGCATCCTGCTTCTGAAGAGCACAATCCTATTTGACGATTTACCGGTTCATTCCTGTAGCCGACCATCAAACCTGGAAGATCGATGATGATCAATGATAGCTTACGACTGGACAGAAAGATAGACAAAGCTTAAGAGCTTTCTCGGCCATGGTTTTATAGATTTTCTTTCACTATTTCTGGGGTCCTCACCATCTGTATGACATTTAATCTTCAACGCAACAAGATAAGATGACAGGTGATGAATAAAGCGTATTTCATTGACATGACGATTTGATGTGGTTTTTGATATCTCCACTAATTGGTCAATAGATCCTAGTTGTTAGCTCATCA
Organism: Anopheles arabiensis; assembly: GCF_016920715.1. Classification (NCBI taxonomy): domain Eukaryota; kingdom Metazoa; phylum Arthropoda; class Insecta; order Diptera; family Culicidae; genus Anopheles; species Anopheles arabiensis. Next base: position 39,184,367 of record NC_053518.1, read on the forward strand.
AATAACGTCCATTGCAGCATTGCTCCTGACACATTCCCAAAGCCTCAACAACGGTACAGTGAGAGTGAGGTGATAAAGGTGTCTGCACTTAATTAATCTGATAAAATACCATGCGACCTAATAGCGATTTTCTGAAGGACAGAAACCATTCATTGTTTCAATCTTTTAAATTATGTGGAATAAACACAACGAGTGTTACCAACGGTGGTACGAAGAACCAATTTTTATTTAGTTTGAATTTATAAAGTTGATATTTCCCAAAAAGACAAATGGTGGTACAAAAAGGTAAAAACAAAGCTATTCTTTCGTTGAATTGTAAAAAGTTGCTTTATCCCCAAAAAGCCTACCCAAGGATGGAAACACTACTCACAATTTATATTGAATCGCCTAGTACAAGTAATCCTATCGCAGTGTAACCTACATTCATGTTAAAAGTCCACAATTTGCGAATGGCAAATCTCCTAGGGGAAGTTTTTAAACACTATTAAAAGAACATACCACAGTGCATGCTTTTAAACAGCAGTATTTTCGTCATGGGCTTTTGGATAACCAACAAATCCTTTGAATACATGAGTTTGTTGAATACATAGTACATTCCATCCATTAAACGCCAATGTTTTAATACTGAAAGAGTTTAACACTTTGACCGCCGGCCTGACGTCACAGTTTGCGAGTGAGCACGTAGCGCATGACAAGAGAGCGATGAGAGCGACAGTTTCTCGTGCCATTGTTATCACTCTTTTGTTTCATTGCGATAAGCAGCGTAGCACATGTCGTTCTCGTTCTCTCTTTCCTACCTCATTCGTTATCAAGAGAATTGGTGAGCGTCAGATACAGAGCTGAGCGGTGAACAAAGCCGTCATGCGATTTCATATGACGCGGCGCTTAAAGTGTTAAAGGCGGTACGATAGCATCTTCCAATCATTTAACCACCATTGGCATGGAAATGCGGTCTGCTCAGGATGATTTAGTTTTCGTTTCGTTTCATTATTTCAGCTACTTAAGCTTAAACAACCCTAATCTTCCAGGAAACGTTTCATAGTGGCAGTGAGGATGGTTACGTTTATGCGCAGCGTATGTAGTTTTGATTCCAGTGGTGAGGTAGCACAATTAAATTAAATTACACCATCATTGTCACGCTTCGCACTAATGGTAACACGTTCACAACGAGCTAAATGTGACTGGCGCAAGGGAAAGGCTTAGAAATTTGCAAAGAAGTGTTACCGTTCAGGTTATGACTAGGAAAAAAACAACAGGAGGTCAAACAAATAAAAGACTCGCAATGCTGATAAATCCGCTTTAATTTGACAAAGTGTATAAAATAACTGCTTAAATACAAAAAGAAGTATTGAATCAAAAAAAGAAGATTTTAAAATAAATCTAGTTGTTTAACATTCATATTTAAACCTGTTTTTATAAACTTCTTCATCTCTCAGATCCATCTCTCTATGTAAAACTATTTATTTTGTAAATTTTGACAAATCAATTTGCCAACGCAAACATGCAATTGTTGCTAAATTCCTCTAGACAGCTATTTTCCTTCAGATTTCCGATTGCAGACATTGTACTGTTGGCACAAAAATGTTGTGGGCACTGTCAAGACCAGCCTAACGCTCGCAATGATGCACAGATACAACTTCTACCCTGAGGAGGGCAAGCAGCCAAATAACCAAAAATCAGTTCGTATTCATTCATTTGGCCCTACACAAAACCAACACGAGAAGATAGCAAAAAAACTCAATGTGCACGTACAATCCAACACACTGTCTGCACCCAGAACGCAAAAGGCAGAACTGGAGTGTGTACGGCAGTGTAAAGGCTCCAGTGTTACGACTGGAATGTAAAGGCAATGAAAAAATTAAATCTGTGAAACTTTTCAACAATGAAAAATCATCTCTTCACCACTATTTGATATATTCCATGCCATGCAGTTCTACATTCCTAACGACTTCTTTCGAAGCTTGCCCATCGATGGGACAATGGGACACAGCAAAACAACTGTTAATGACAAAAGTTGCTTTGTGCCCGTTTTCGTTGTCTCATGGAGTGGAACCGTGCGAGTTGTGGCACTGATTGCGATTGCAGTGAAGCTGAAGCTGCTGAACCAAAGCATATCACGGCTCCCGAGACACTGGCTGCAACATCTTGCTCTATTTGTCGTGCTGCTGGTGTACCGTCTGTTGTTGTGCTTGTGGAAGCGATGTAACGGCACGGATTGGACACCATGAACAGATCATTCAAAATAATGTCATAATTTCTATCTAGTGTTTCCGATGTTCTCTAACAAATGGCGCCTGCCGGCTGATTCGGATGTTTCTATAGCAATAGACCACCAGCGGGAAGTATCGATTCATATGGGAATGATACAGTGTACATTGTCAAATCCATCTTACAATGGACTTGTTGACGGTTTCAATTGTAGTCTTTATACAAATGTTGTGGATATAAGCAATCCAACATGATAGTTTTTAATTCATGCTGCGCTACGCTACGCTGCGTTGAAAAATTAAAAAAAGAAGAAGGAAACAATTTAACAACGAGATCATCACACTGAAATTATGTTAAAATTGAAAGGATTATGAAATTCTTGACATGCTATAATCATATTTTTGCTAGGTTTTACTTAAATAATTTAATATGAATTAAAGAAACACGAGTCACAAAGTCATAAATATTCCACTCATTTTAATCTCACATGGAAATTGCTGTTATATTACTTTTGAATCTAAAAACGAATCATTAGTAATAATATCAAAGGTATTGTACTTCATCAAAACATGGATCGATTGTGCACGATGAAAAAGTTTTTTTTTTTATTTGTTTACTTCGCCTCTTCAAATCAATTAATCCATCGCTTACAACATAAAAAAAGAAGTACGTTTATTCCATTTCTCCACTTGCATCATAGTTTGATAAAATGCAAATCAAAAACTGCAATGCCAACAAAATCGCAAGTGCTATTAGTTCCGCTCAACAGACTCACACAGGGTGCAACAAAAAATTGAAAAATAATTTATTGCACTTAAAAGGAAATGGCATACTATTTCTAAATGAAGAGAAAAACTCCCTGCAAGTGCTTGATGAAAAGTTTTAGTTTTTTGCAACCTAACTATACCTTTGCTTTTTCTTGTTTGCTAATTTTACTTCTTCCATGGCACGAACTTGTACTAAATTTCCATTCCATTATCCTTGAGACACGTTTTACTTTGCCAAAGTAGATGAAAAGGTGACTGCTATTCATTTTCTGCAAATGCAAGGACAGTCATCCTCATCCATGTATCGCTCGCTTAGCTTTGATGGGCGATACAGAGAAGAAAACTAGGGTGGCAATAAAGAAAAAAAAACTATCACGCTTGCCTTCTTTCGTCTCATAAACAGACAGAGAAGGGAAGAGAACGAAAAATATCATTCCACTTGAACGTAACAGCTCGACGGTGAAGGGATTTCAGTAAGTGATTTGCCAGATTTCACGTGCATTCTGCTCAACGTTGCATTGCGAATCGCATACCGTCGAGCTTTGCCTGCATACCAACTTGCTCGGTCGATTCCACGCGAGAAACAGAAATTTTCTGTCCCAACCAATCACCCGATTGCCAATCCGTGTGGCGAATAGGAATGTACTTGCTCAAGGATCGACAGATGTCCAATCCGTTGTCCTTGCTGCGAGTGCTTCGAGGTAAGGAAGAGGAAAGAAAGAGGAGCAAAAACCAAGCAGTTTTACTATGTATGTGCTGTATGTATGTGTATCTTGCGTGTGCCATAGCTAGTGTGATTGAAATCGATATCCATCCATTAAGTAGTTGAGCCAATATTGGCCTTCTTAAACCGCATCGAAGTTGAATGGAAAAGCTCGCAATGATGCTGCTGCCTAGTGCGAAACAACACCAAGGGTTCTAAGTGAAGCGCTGCTCTAATGTACTGTAGCAAACGGCAAACCATTGGCAATTACGAACCGCACGATTTTCTGTAATCATCTCGATACTAAGAGCTTTTGTGGTTTCTTCGTGGTTTTCAAGAGAAACCGCGCGCCGTCATAGGCGGATTAAGCACTACGAAAACTAAGCGGCCGTGTAGGGACCCGTTATCTCGAGGGGCCCCGAAAAAAGGGACACGATCCCCTCTCAAAAGTAGATTTGCTTCTCAATTTATCTCTAATTTAGAATTCCTCTTACAACTTTTTGCTCGACATTTCAGAAAAGCCTACCACTTTACTCGTGTTCCGAAGTTCAAGAGTTAAAATTTATGATAAAGTGTATTAAATCAAAACAATATTCAATAATGTATTAATGTTACTCGATAAGTAATTCACACAATGTAAATAATTAAGATCGGGTAGGTCTTTAAAAATGTGTATGAAACGGCTATCACTAAGACATTAAAACAATATATCTTTGTTCTACTTTGTTCTAAATGTCAGCTTGAACTGTCTCAATCAAAATCGTCGTGTCAGCGAATCATCGTCATGTCGTCATAACTCGATGGAGTCATGTCTCAATTGCAGCCTGTACTTCAAACAAACACATTCATACACATTTCATTAGAGTAAAGTATTGTTCAATCACTTATCACTCAAATGTTTTCTCAGAAGCATACGGTTGTCTAATGCATAGATATGTTTAATCATCCCTGTGACAGTTTTGTATTCCATGTCCTACTTACAAGTTTGAAACTGTATAAAACTTGTAAATCTGGTAAACTTTTATCATAACTAAAGCTTATTGCCAGCATTTTAGTATCGTTATTTCGTATTTCTTTCAAATTTTTCATTATAAAAGGAGAAGATGTGCTTTTTATTGCCTCTTTGAAAAAATAATCACGAAATACAGTATAATAAAAGTTTTAAAAATTTAAATTTTTAAAATTAAGAAAAGTTATTTCTTAACAAAACATAATTATTTACCTGTCAATTTCTAACAACCTGTTTTGAATCGCAAAATTAAAAGTGAGCCCATGCATTTAAGAAGGTTAACATGTTTTAACTTGCCCGAAACAGGACTTGTATGTAAATGTTAAAAAAATGTTGTTGTAAATGTTTGTTTGCAAATAATGGAAACCCCCAGAGCATGTGAACCTTCCCAGAAAAGCTCCAACATAAACTTCTCCAAACATTACAAATATCACTGCCTTAAAAACAAAAAAAAAAGTTCAAATAACGCACGTGAGGTTTGAAAATATGACTTACCAAAAAAAAAGTAAACACAGTGTCCGGCAGTTGGTTTGATGATACAAGTTTCAACCTCGCCGCGGGAAAGGATTCACCGTTACCGCAACCGTCATTCATCATGTCAAACTGACCAAAAACAACTTCACCGAAGTTGAAAGTAGCACTAACTAACGTTGCGAGCACAACAGAAGTCTAGTTCTGTTCCATCGTACAAACGCACCGAACAAAAGGACACTCGACATGACAGTGAGCCTGAAATATTGTGCTTAATTTTTCCACAAAAACGGAATTTCTGAAAGAACTGTCGTGGTATAGAGAAGGCTCCTTTGTGAGCATGTCATTTGTTTGATTGTTTTTCATATCAAATGTTACACATTGTCGAATACCAATACATAGTTCGAACACCAATACACGGACAAGCTTAACAGACTGTATCGATTTCACAATACTGATATAGAATTATTCGGTGAAAACACTTCCAGGTTTCTATTTTCTTCGTTATTTACCTGTTGTATACACATTTTTTGTTGCAGCTGATCATGACCACGGATTGGCGAAGTAAATTTTCGTGTCACCGAAAAGATCCATCTCCGGATAATCGGAGTAGACAATTACAACGATGTCAGTTGTTGATGCATCGCCAAGATGTATTCGTAGTTCAAGCATCAAAGGTTCGCCCGACATTGTATTAGAGCAGTGAAACACTATCCTTGGAGTGGGATTAAATCATCAAGCTGTGGATGGCAACCACAAATTCATTTCGTTGGCATGTGGCAAGTTGGCACGAACAAAAATGATCCTCTGCGGATTGTCATAGATTTCTCGCTAACCAACACATCACAAGTAGCTATACAATTTGATTCTTTTTCGTGAAAGCTTATTTTATCTATATGCTCTAAACACGTTAGGTACCGAATGGACAACAATGAACCACTGAAACAGCGAGAATCAGCTTATGACGGTCACATTGTTATTAATTCGCTCGGACGGTACAGCATACTGAAGAAAAGAAGCTTCGCTTGAAGAGAAATGTATTGGATAGGGTGTGAGAAAAATGGCGAAAAGATTCCTTTACGTATCCCGGAATCACTTATCAGTTACGTGAAGTTACGGTTCAATTGTGTTGTAAAAACCTCTTCGACCCATGTGTCGATCAAGGCCGGGAATATAGCGTCTAGTTGAGTAAATGGTGACCCCATTTTTTTAGTTAAGGATGCTAACTGTGGCTTAAAAATTTCTTTACAGCTTACAGAAACACTGTTACACTCCAACTGCAACGCAGCCTTTACTTCCGGAGCTCAGATAGATGCAGTATACACTGATCTTAAGGCTGCGTTTGATCGTTTGATCGTGAACCATCGCCTGCTGTTGGCTAAGCTCACCCGGATCGGTCTCTCTACTCCGCTGGTGAATTGGTTCAGGTCCGTAGCTACTACGTACAAATCGATGGTGTTTCCTCTAACGTTTTCGAGAGTTCATCTGGCGTTCCTCAGGGCAGCAACTTGGGACCACTGCTGTTCTCGCTTTTTATTAACGACGTAACACTGGCCATTATGGAAGCAGATTGCCTGCTTTATGCGGATGATGTTAGGCTGTTTCGTATCGTACGGAACACTTCCGACTCTCTTTCTCTGCAAAGATCGATTGATGTTTTCTCTGACTGGTGTATCAATAACGACCTGCTAATTTCTGTTGATAAGTGTACGTCAATGTCTTTCTTTAGAATAGCTAGTCCGATAAGGTATATCTATAGCATATCAGGGACACAACTAGCGCGGTGCAATACGGTCAGGGATTTAGGAGTCACCCTGGATCGCAAGCTAGATTTCCGACAACATTACTGTGATATTTTAGACAAAGCTAACAAAACGCTAGGATTTATTCGTCGACATTCGAGAGAGCTCAATGACCCGCATTGCTTGTTAACTCTGTATAAGTCCTATGTTCGTTCTATCCTCGAGTTTAGTTCTACAGTTTGGTGTCCGTTCTCTAGTGTATGGTCAAATAGGATAGAAGCTGTCCAAAAGAGAGTTACACTTATTGTCCTACACTTCACTCCGTGGCGTAATGTAACCCCTCGTCCATCGTATCATACTCGTTGTTTGTTGTTTGGTCTGGATACACGATGCTAGGAGACGTGATAATGCCCAATGTACGTTTATGTCCAACCTAATTGTCGGTGAGATGGATTCGCCAGAACCACTGGTTAGAGTCAACATAAATGTTGTGTGTTCCGTAACTACAGACTATTAAGAACTGACCTTACAAGACGTGCATACAGCGAGAACGACCCTATGACTGCGATGGCACGTAAATTTAATCAGCGTTACACTTCATTTGACTGGCACCAACCTACAAGATTCTGTTGATTCGTCTTGACATTGTACACTGCGTCTAACCTGCTCTTTGTGTTAGTTATTTGAGTTCTAGTTTTAATTCAGTGATAAGGCCGCTGGTTTGGCCAATCACTTATGTACAATAAAAAATTAAACAATTAAACAATTATACAAACACTGCCTCAACAACTTCCAAATCCCATAGCATCGAAAATTACGTTCATTATGCGCGACATGGACCTCGCTACATCAGCCTGAATCAGAGCCTCACTGAATCTCAATCGCAATCAGAATCCCAATCGAATCGCAATCCCAATCAGAATCCCAATCTCAAATCAATCCCAATCGAATCGCAATCCGATTCCCAATCGTAATCGAGTCGCAAACGAATCCAAAACCCAATCGAATCGCAATTGAATTCCAATCGCAAAGGAATCTTTTTGGGATTCTACTCCTACAAACGTGATCCGGACAGATCGAATCTTTATAGAGATTGAATCTTCAACTCTTCCGAATCCTGAATCTTCCAACACTAATGATCATACACACAGTGTTGAAACTACCCTCACTTCTCCTACATGAATTTGCTTCACCCCCAGATTGGCGTGGCGAACAGTAATTTATGAAAATTTATGGTAATAAACATAACCAGCTGCGGGATTTTATGGGTTAACCGGAAGCTCAACAGGGATGTACCATATTTAACATGAAAAATGACAAATGAATGCGACCCGATGTTCCGTCTGGCTTCGTGGAGTTTGGAACGATGTAACACAGCCGCCGATTGTGGTAGCGAGAGCTCGTTGATTGTCACCGTTGGGTCGCTTCACAAGTTCGAATCAAAAATATTTGCAGCAAGACAGACAATGGAAACACTACAAAGAACGTATACACTCACACAAGCGTTTCTGCGAACATAATGTTTACTCAAGGCAAGAACAATCCTTATTTTATATAACACATGTGTGCAACTAAACATATTTCAAATACAAAAGGATGAAACTAATAATTTTTTCATGATTCGGGGTAAAGAAGTGTTCGGATTGTATGCTTTCGGCAACGCACACCACACGCACCAGCACACACAACCAATCCATTCCTTAGCGTGGTGATAGGAATACAACGCATACTTAAACATTATAACGCAGCTTCAATGAATGGTTTACTCCTGACTGGAACCAATTGGAGCGTGATGTGGTTGTTGGAAATTAGCATAATTCTCTGGTTCTTCCCACCCAGCTGGTTTGCATAAATTCGGAATCTAAAATGAAACTGTGCACCGTTTGCTGCGATGTCCGTAAACCAACTTTAAAATTAACCTTCTAACTAATCCAACGAGAAGATGGACACTAGAGGAGAGGCTTCAGTCCCGCCAGTGCAATTAAACAGCCTACACGTATACGAAAGTGAAGGGGTTTAATTTGCACACCGATGAAGCATTTCAACACGTACTGCGCTCGTTTGTAACGCTCTATTGCCTTGTCTAGGGAGCGCACAAATCAACCACAGCATCGGTGAATCGGTTGAAGAATGTCGGCACCTACTATGTGATTGCGATGGGAGGAGCTAATTATCACACACGATTTGAAGCACCTCAACGCTCAACTTCAGCACACATATTTATGGGAAACGTTAATGGTTATTTAAAGCGACACATCCGGACTAATAACCATCCCTTTCCTTCTCTTGCTCTTTTCATTACAGCGTTCGGTGTACGATACAAGATCTCGAGCGGTAACATAGACAATGTGTTCGCGATACGCAACACAACCGGCGCCCTGTACGTAGCCAAGGCGTTGGATTATGAGAAGATCAAAAAGGTAAGTCCACAGAGGTAGCTACTCTACCACATGAGATGCTAATGCTTCGGATTATGCGTGTTCCCACTCACAATACTACCCATTTCTTCGCCATCCTCCGGTACATGGTCAATAATGCGTCTCCATGTTTTCTTTCCCTTTGGCCCTGTTTTCCCAATCAGTATGAGCTACGGTTGACGGCATCGGATAATTTTAAGGAGAACTACACCACCGTTCTGATCAACGTATGCGATGTAAATGACAATCCACCGGTGTTTGAGAAATCATCATATCGCACTCAAATTACCGAGGAGGACAACCGAGGACTGCCTAAACGTGTGTTGCGGGTAAGTGTACGAAAAAAGACGGCGATAGAGAAATCCAATTAAACGGCCGGATGGGACCATTTGACCCTTTGCATTCGAAACAGTTCGGCTGGAGGTGACTTATTTTTGAGGAGCTAGAAAGCCTGCAACGAAAAGTCAGGGATATTCAAAGACCGGTATCGTTGGTCCATTTGGACGGGGTGTGGGATTTGATTTCGTGCTTATCTTTCCCAATATCATCCCGTATCTCGTAACGTTCCCGCCCAACACAAACAACTGATTTGAGGGTGAATATGGGCTGCTCCCACTATTTCAATACTTTACCAAGGCATTCAAAATGGTCGAGCACATTTGTCCCAATGCGGACAATACGAGCGAGCGTCTTTCTCCTGAACAAACTACTAACCATTCGTACACCGGGGTGTTAGAGTTAGGTCCACTTTTTACCAGGTCTTTGTTGCGTACATTTCCCTTCACACATTCGATTCGCTTTAAGATATTGTGCTTTTGTGTGTGTTATACATGATCCCAACGGAACGTTTGCTTGTCCTTCTTAGACATTTTTAACGAGGGTCATAGGATCTGATTGAGCCGAGCCTGCAAAACAGATCCACGAAGAACCTTGCGTAGGTTCAGGTTTTTCAATCCATTTCGAATAAATCCAATGCTGGTGCTGATGCCAAATTGTTAGATTAATGGGCACACACACACTTTTTCTGTGTGCTAAGGGACAGTCCCAAAGGGACCGTCAACTATCCTGCGAAGGAAGGAGTTTGCAATTTACAGCTTCATGGACGCATGAGTCTAGGGAGGGCACACTGTATGGGATGCTAATCAAACGTCAAATCCATTTTTTACTGAACCAGAAAAATGCTCTGGTTGTGCAATGCTCTGGAAAATTTTCTCACAAAATGAGTTCAATTTTGCCTTGATCATGTGTACCGGAGATGATAGAGAGTTAAAGACCAAAACCTAAACCTGACCAAATCAAACAAAGTGTTTTATAGTGTGAATGTGGGCTGTGCCTGCTGGCAGTAATTTTGGAAAGTCATTAGAACTAGGTGTGATCGAATTGCAATAACTTACCCGCTCCAAGAGGCTCCCCCTTCTGAATGGCATATCGGTGTAACTAATCTGATAGCCTATATTTTAGAATTGATTCCGGAATCGGCTCTGGAATTAGCTCCGGAATCGGCGTCGGAATCGGAATTGGCTCCGGAACCGGAATCGGATCCGGAATCGTATTTGGCTCCGGAATCGTATTTGGCTCCGGAATCAGAATCAGCTCCGGAATGGGCTTCGAAACGGAGTCGATTTCGGCATCGTCATAGGAATAGGCGTTTGGGTCCAATGATGCTTTGTGTTGATAGCGGCAAAGAATCAAAATTTACTAGTAAATGTTCCATTCACATGGATATTCCCGGACTTATTTCACTTTCCACACTTCTTATTTCAATTCAAACCAATCCATTTCTTCAGTCAAGCTTGATTCCGTTACCGGAGCAAATTGCGATTCCCAGGTCGATTCCGATTCCGGAGACGATTCTGATTCCGTAGCCGATCCCGATCCTGGAATCGATTCTGGAGCCGATCCCGGAATCGGCTCCAGAATAAAATCCGGAATCGGAATCGATTCCAGCATCGAAATTGGCTCCGGAATTGATTCCGAACACGGGATCGGAATTGGGTAGGTCCGAATCCGAGCTCCCACCACTAAAATGCTGACTAGGGGGTTCGTAGGAGAGAGTAGTTCAGATTATGAATTATGGTCGATGCTACGACCCGTTATCAATGGTTTTAACAAGGCAATCCACAGCACTCCCTCCTCCCCCCCCCTCCCCTCCACCCCGTACACAGTGCGACATTTTGCATGAATCCACAGCTATCTCTCTTTCTCTGTCTCTATCTTTGTGGTTTGCAGATTAATAATTCAGTAAAAACGACCTATCGTCCAGAGAGATAGGGAAGTTCCGGCGTATAGCAGTGCGGTCAGAGAGAACGAGAGCTGCAAACCAGCTGCCCTGAGGTACTATTAACATTGATCCCTGACGCACTCCTTTAGATGTTTTTTATTGTTTGTTGTGGTATTCGGGATGGGCACCCACCACAAGCAGAAATGTGCAATCGATAGGTAGTGCTAAGAAATCGGTTCATTGGAACACCACGGTCAACACGCAGCGAAAGCTTACACACTCCCAGAAATGCTTGGGATGAGCCGGATGGAAGCAGACAGATCCTGAAAAATAACAATAAATATAAAATATGCATAAGAACAATAATCATTCAAGATAATGGCTCGAGCCCAAGGATGAGTCTTGGGAGAGATTCTGTGGTCGTGGAAAATGGAATTCAGTCGACGTCTTAAGTATGGTATGTTCAGCATAAGTAAGTTCAGCATATATTCTGTATAAGGAGGGATAGGGAAGATCGAAACTTGCCATGCCTGGAACGCAGTGTGCTAGTTCCCAAAATGGAATGGTGCAATCGAATAAGTATGAGAGAGACAAAAGAAAAGAGGAATTATAGGAAAAAAGCCACCAGCCGGGCAAGTCAACCGAAAATTCCCAAATCACTGAGGCATCATAATGCTTCCCGGCTAAAGTTCTACGAATCGCTGCAAAATGGCTTTCCAGTTGGACGCACTGGGACCAAAGGGCTCTAACCAAGACCAAACGAAATAAAACTCAAACAACAACCATACACAAAAAAAAAACACAGCCGTATTTCAAATCCCTTCCCGCAAGCTGCTTTGCACCGGGTATGTTGTGTTATTTCCATTCTCGTTCTCTCCCGCTCCGATCATTGTAAGCAGCTCAACAATGCGATTGTGAAATAATTCCATCCAACGTATGATGGTAGCACTTCGTAATCCCGGGTGGGCGAGGGCACACACATAAATAAAATAAAAGTCTCTCACACGGTTTCTTGTTTGGATGCTCTCAACTTTGTCCGACGTGCGTGAGTCTTAAACTCGCTCACACTGCTGGCTCAAAGTGGAGCTTTGCTTGAACTTGCTATCTCTCATTCTATCCCGTGTAGTTGTCGCTGGGGGATTCAAAACCCTTTGATCCAAGTATATCGTTTGATAAAAATTTTAAAATAAGTAAATAAATGTAATGTAATCTTTCATCGCTGACAAGTGGACGACCGCAATAATTATGAAAAATGAATGTAGAGAATTAGTTGGTGATGTTTTGGTAATATCTGCCAGCTAGAATAACTTATCATTGTTTTGTGCGAGAAAAAGACTATTCTATTGGCATTCTAATTAACTTGCTATCTACGACTTTCTACCTAGTGACTAGATTAAGCAATTGCAAATGGTAGCAACCAAAACTAAAGCTCATAAAGCTGGTTTTTGTGCTAGTCGAATTTTTAGCTGAAATCAAAGCACCAAGCATCGCGCATGCGAGAAAGAGAGAGAGGGAGAGAGAGAGAGAGATAGAGAAAGAGAGAGAGAGAGGGAGAGAGAGAGAGATAGAGAAAGAGAGAGAAAGAAATCCTGTTCACCCTTTTAACCCGCGAAACCAGCATGGTTTGTTGTTTGAGTTCTAGGGCAAGTAAAAGCCTTGGAAATTGTAATTTCTCTCCCTCGTTCGGTTTTCAAAACTTTGCCAAAAATTCGCTGACGCAAACTAATTCCACTTATTATGAATCCCAGGAGCCCAGAGTCCTTTAACCTGCTTAACTGGTCTGCTAATGTCTCTTAAGTTTTGCTCTCTATGCCATCACGACTATCGTCGTAGACTGGTTTCTTCTAGGATCGATCTTTGGCAAACTATGAATAATTTATTTCAACTTAACGCTTCTTCCCAAGCCCCTTACCACCAGCCTTGTGGACACGGTTGACCAATGAATTTTTCCGCTCGGAAAGAATGTTCAAAAGCCATCATGAATACCGCGGCTGATTCTCGGAAAAGAACAAACAAGCGAAATCGCGTCCGACTACTTCTTTTGTGCTGTCTCAGCGCTTAAACTTCCCAGTCGACTGCTGTTTGCCGGCTTTTGGGATAGGGGCAGTGTTCTTCGAACAGTTCACCTTCGTAAGACACAGCGTAATACTTTGATAAGGAAAGTTTTACGTATACATGATGTTCGAGCCTAGCTGTCGGAGATCCAGCCAGTTAGACAATGCAACCCTCCCCAAACAATGCATCAAGAAAGACATCCTGCTTCCAGTGTGCTGTTGCCAATGGTCACTACAGTACGGCTTTTTGTGTTGATGTTATATATTTCACCGCAGAGCGACAGACGCCGTCACGTTCACTTTGGCACGCCATCGGAGCGTTGATATTAATCTTTACTGAAGGGAACGGAGGGATAAGGGAGTGTTTGAAGATCGGGGACTGAAAATCTTAACATCGTTTTCCGTTCTTTGAAAACTATGATGACAACTAAGCCCCCATCCCTCGTCTCCGGCAAACACACTTTCCCTTAGACAGGCTCAACCTCACTGAGATACGCTTTTGCCTACCAAATGGAAACATCCGGTAAATAGCCCATTTGAATGAACGTCCAGACACTTAGCATATTTGCACGGGCACGATGACTCGGGTCGCAACAAAGTGGTGACACAATTTCCGGCTCTTTCATTTACCGATATGGCTAATGAAAGAAAAATCACAGGAAGTCATCGGAGAGCATCAAAACCATCGCACCAGCTTTTTTTGGTTCGTTTTATTTGCCCAAAAAACCATAAACGGAAGCTCGAAAAGCAACCGAACCCCATGTTACTTGGTCAGGGAAACGAGGTTTTACTACCCATTTCAGTAAAAATGAAACTACCACCACAAAATTATTTTCGGAAACTTATTTCGAGCCAGCGGTTTCGGTAAAAGCAAAAGCGCAATTTCATAGGATCGTCACGCTGTTATTTTGTTTCCTCCGTGGGGGTTTCTCTGGGGCTTTGCTTCGCATAAACGGGAAAGCAGCAAACGTGGTTATCTATCCTCCATGACCAACGACCCTTGAGACCCATGAGCAGTGAGAAATTGCATCTTAACTGCAAAGTGAGCAGATAGTTAAGATATCTCCTACCTTACCGATGACGGTAATTTTTATCACTCTAGTGAAGGTGAACCACGCGGACGCTATTGGCTTTTAATAAAAAAATAAATAATGGGTCATATGTGTGAAAATGGGACACCGAAAGTAAACTTCCCATTAGGATAATAAATACGAAGCCATATCATCGGCATCATCATATCAGGAAGAGCTGCTAACGATTTGATTGTAATAATTGATCGTTAGAGATTATCAACCTTTGATGGTAAGGTGATCGTAAGTATTGAGATTGGTAGGTGGCGTAAGTATTGAGATTGTTTCTTTTAGCCAGGGGACCAAATCAATCAAACCCAAAAGCTCGTCTACAAAAATATTTCTGTTTCGCTGGAAAGTTCGTACACAGGAATCACATTTGTGCATTTAATTATGTTCGGTTATGGGACACTCTTGTTGCTCTTGTCATTTGATAATACAATCACCTGCCGCCAACAACATGCTTAATTATCTGACAAACACAAAATCACCTCTTCTTGCTGCCTTTGTCCTCAAAGTTTTTATACACATCTTTTTATACACATTACTTCCTCGCCTCATACGATTTAGTATAGCTCGAGGAAGCCAATGTTGTTTAATCAATTACATGTGTTTTTTTTTATTCTGCTGCCTGTTCAATGTGCTTATGACATAAATATCTCGCAATTTCAATTGGCGTACTGCAGTTTTTTTGAGAATAAAAATCAAAGCTACGAATGTAAAATGAGCTCAACAGCATCGTCCATCGAAAGAAAAAAGTCTAATTTACGAACTCACCAAATCTTAGCGCTTTCAACACACTTGATCATACACAACTCCACAGTTTCAGGCGTATCGAGTACTAATCAAGCAGATATGGAAAAACAATTTCGAGCAAATGTCACTTGGGGTAGCATGCAGTCAACGGCGAAGCACCATACATTCCGTAAAACATACATGCACTCCCTTATGCGACTTTTGCATGGTTAAAGTTAGATTCCAAACTTTCTCGTACACTATTTTTCAAGTGTAATGGTACGGTACTGTCATCGAGCAAGTGCCATCTTGCTCGCTTTGCCTTAGGTCATGTGCTAGTCGTGGTGGCACACTGCTTTTGGTTTCATTATTTCACCCAAAAATCGTTTTATCTTTGCGAGAAAAGCAAAGTAACCGGCAGGAGCAGGTTGAATACACACACACGTGGGATCGACGTGGATGGCGTGAAACATAAAAACAATTCCACTCTTTTGTGACAAATTTACTCCCCTTCCACAAACTCACAAACTTACACCCTCGTTCAGATCGCTCGAAGAAAGCAGCATACGGTTTCACCTTCGACGGAATTGTAGACTTCACAAACGTGTCGTATAATAGACCAAAAACATGGCCCACGATCGAGTCCAAGTTCAGTTATCAAACCGCCAATGGAACGGTAGCAAGAACAGTTTTTAAAAGGCCGTAACAGAAACGTACCACCAGAAAGGAGTAAAACAAACGAATCCAAGAAAACAAATTGTTCCACAATATGGGAAAGAACTGGGGAAATCACGTCCATACAGTTACGTGGCCGTAAAGTGTTGCACCAAAGCTACATCTATATCCACCGGGCCACTCGTGCCACACGTGCTAACTCCAATCAACACTCCCATTTGTGAATCGCAACGATGAACTGCAAGCATGGCGAATCAATCGTAAAGTTAGCAGATTGTTTTTCAAGTAAAGGAAACACACAAAGGAACCGAGGAATTGGGAATACGGATGTACTATAAAGAGAAACGTAGCTTATATGAGCCAGAGAAGCGTAGCTTATTACGGTCCATTTTCAGTGGTTCTCCATTTGTTTTGATTGTCCTATGTTAACGTGAAACGACTTGTGGTAGGGTTCTACAAAACTACACAAAAGCGTAACTTGACTATTCTGCTGATGTCTTACACCAGAATCAAAAGACAGCTTCAGCTTACAACGGTTGACATTTGACCGCGGATAACTATAGGAAGAATGAATGAAGGAGTTTCTCAAACCAAGGTATACTACAATGTATATCTACATCAGCTAGATTCCCACAAACAAGAAAAGGGGGAAGTATTCTATTCAATTTGCGCAAACCAAATGTCGAGTTTTTCGAGCATATTCGAGGATTTCTTAGGTAGCAAATACGTCCCGATGTTACATGCTGCCAAATACTTCAACTAACATCCTCGTATCAGGGAAGTTGTTCAACCAGGATGGCTTTTGTTAGCGCAAACGGAAAATAAGACCTATGCTCACAAGTTCTCACAAATTCTTGGAGACCGCCACTCTAAGGATGACCTCACTTGTGCTCGAAACGAAAGGATGCTACACTAAATACCAATAGATCTTGTCTTAATTTTTTCTCTAGCTAAGAGACGGAAATGTGTCCTCTTAGCAGAAACACAGCATTTGTCTTCCCCAAAATCGTAACGACGATGTGTACGTGGCATAGTGTCCCACTGCGGATAGAGCCCGGTGCTCATCGATAGGTAGTTTCAACTATATCCGTCCCCACGAGAACCATGGGGCACTGAGAAGATAGATTGTAGTTTTCATTAGCTTCGTAAAGGTTTAGAAAAAAACACTCCCGGCATCAAGGACGTGCATGTGTGATGGTAGCAGCCTTTTGGCAGCACTTCCCTGGGGTGAAGTGAAATAAATGACCTCCGTTCGATGGAAGACACACATCATGTTTATTGGTTTCGAACGTTCTATTATGGCTTTGACCGTTACATTGCTCCTCTTGGTCGGTGGTGTTTGGTCATAAAATGGGGCATGCTTTATGACACCTTCCACACATATCAAACCGGAACAAACCGAAACGCAAACGCTTCCGATGGGCACAGAGATGTGCTGGCTTATCTGGGTCTTACGAAGGTATTGCACAAGGCCAGTGCAGAGACGCACACGTTCGTTGAGATAGTAAGTCTTTGATTTTTTTTTAAATTAAGCAGAAACTTTGCTGAACGGTTAAAACTTAGCTGTTCAGCTAGTGAGGATATAGTGAAGGAAACGGTGATGCTGATGAGGAGGCTCATGAAAATAAACATGTTTTTAGTATTGGGCATCGGTCGTCATAACTAATGGGGTAGCTTTCAGCTTTCATACAGACATTCATCGTCACTTTCCCGGTGTATACCAGTGTTAGCCTTGCTAGTGCTTGCTAGGCACAAAATTAAATGAAAGCTTAAATTGAATGGAAAAATTGTTTTTTTTTTTTCATATTTTCGAACCAAATCATTCGTTTGCAAATAATTCTCGTAAATATTATTTAAAGTTTTTACCGTCTCTTTTTGCGCTGAAAATACTCATTACACGTTACATCAAACAGGATTAATATAATATAAGCAGCAAAAAACCAGCGGTTGCCACCCGTACCGATAAACGTCACAAATTCAAGAAACCCCTTTTGCATACGAACCGAGCCGTCTTCAGTCTTTTCTGCTTGCGTGAACAGGAGTAAATTTTCAGTGAGGCAAAAGCATAGTCTTAGTTAGTATCTTGACGTGTCTCTGGTGGCCACACATGATCCTCCGCTTTTCTCTCGTTTCAAACCTTCGTATCGCACGCTAGACTTTGTTTGCTCCCAGGATTTGCAACGTGACGGGAAAACGATAACGACCATAATAATGTCAACGTGAGCTCCACGAAAACCATTATGGGACTTTAGCTTTAGCTGGTCTATCCTGTTGTCCGTAACAACGTGCCCATTGTAAGCACAATTTGATGACGGTAAAAGTCAGTAATCGAATAGCTCGTACTGCCACCGGTTGCTTCACTACTCGTCAACAGGACCACTTCGCTCTCAAGCTCATCCTAACGAGGCGAAGGATAAATATTAACAAGTTTGTGACGGGGTAGAGATGCCGTTACGAAAATTCTATCCTGAAAAATACTTTACTGTACTCACTTTTCATCTCTTTGCCTCTGTTATTCCGTTTTTCTCTTTGTTTTCCTCTTATCACTGTCGAATGTCTTAAACAATCGTTATTTGTGGCTAGAGGTCCGTTGATATTTTCATACCAGTGTCACCATTGCCTGACATTTCAACGTATGCCAATATGCTGTTCCTCATTCGAGTGTCGTCAAGTACCTTCTCATACAACTTGCTAGAGCCGGAGGTAGTATCACACTTTATCATGTTCCCAGGGACATCGGCTGCCACTTGCGTCATTTGTGTTTTTGTGCAGATATTGTTCCTACTTGTTGTTTAACTAACTCACTTTATCCTGAATGCACTTGTGTGTTTGCTGTGTTTGTGTGAGTGTGTGTTTTTTTTGGGGGGATTTTACACTACGCTACCGTTAGCTCAATTCTTCACATATTCTCGCGTGTCTGGTGATGATTGATGGTTCACAGCTGTCACACATTTAAAGTGCCTCAATTGGTCCCGCAGAGCAAAGCAAAAAAAAAATCTCAAGACAAGCAGCAAAGCCAGTTGTTAGCAAAGCAATTTCGCAAAACCAGATCGCTATTTAATGCCACAGGCGCTTTGCACATCCGGTGAGCGAGCTACATCCGGTCGCCGCGTCGGGTAACTTCTGCGAAAAGCGTTTCGCATAATTATGAGCTATCACCAAAAATTTACGCATCGTCAGCTGGCTTCTGATTGTGAATTTACCCCATCTGCCTTCGCGTTGGGTAAACGTCACTCGGTGCTTTGCCGGGCTGGATGGCCGCGAACACCGGCTAGAATGAGTGTGAAATCTGAGAAATAAACTTTTTAATGAATATAAATACACTCCCGTAACAAATTCCTTCCGGTTGGCGTCGGTATGTTGCGCCTACTCGCACGCCTTCCCAAAAGCTCATTTAATGTGACCCACACCATCGTATCCTTGACACAGATACGTTCCCAGTACCGTCGATTCGACTTTGAATGTTACACACAAACATACACAATGTTTGCACCAGAAATAGAATCGAATGAACATGGTGTAACTGTATGCATAAATTTGACCATTTCCGCTCGTCCACCTCGTCCAAGCAGCACGAACAACGACAACGCAACGACACAGGACAAAACGCTGAGAACCGTACAAACTTTTGGAATGGAAATTCCGGCCCACAGGCCAAGAAAAATACAAGTAGATTGGGGAAGGAAAATGTCGCCACGTGGAAAACGAAACCAGGAGAAGATAAAAAGCTATGCAGCTATCGAGGAGAATGAAATTTTATTAAAATTTACATAACCACCGGCGAACTGGTTGTGTCGTGCTGGCTGCTTTTCGGTTACTTTTTCTTGTTTCCTTTGCACTTGCCATGAGGACACAGGCGTACAGCTCCTTACTGATGGAGACAAAAACTCTATTCTATTTACTTGACGCCAATTTTCTCCGCTATTGTATGCCACCTTCATGCACAGCCCGCTCGTTCCTTTCGTAACAGCAACACAAAAATACAGCGAATAAAATTCACAACGCGCTGCTCAGACGATGTAATGGAACTTAACTTTTAAGTGCTCGGCGGGCCTCTTCAAACCGCGATGCATCCAACCGATAGATTACTATCTTCCGTGCATCCTCTTATCTTGGTGTAATTGCATCAGTTAACATGATGTTTGTTTTACAAGCAAATACACCACGAGGCTGGCTGCAGCCTCCCATCCATGCAGACACCCGATCTCCGTCAGGACTCGCTTCACCTGGTCCAGCCATCGAGTTCGCTATGCTCCCCTGCGCCTTATGCCTAACTGGGGATCGGTGTCGAACACCTTCTTGGTGGGGCATAAGTCCATGAGTGCATGAGTGGAAAACATATTGAACAATTTCACCTCCAACCAAATGAATTACTTCTTAGTATTCAACATCATCGAGCAGTGCCATTTGCAGCAAAAAATGAAAAAAATAATTTTCCTACTGACAGACGATGGCTGTTCAGAGCCGTGTCAAGCCCAACCGACCTACCCAAACACGCCAGGTGTACGTTGATGTTTTCTGTCCGATATCATCGAACTAAACGAAAAAATAGTCATGTCAATCATCCGGTTGCAAAGTATTCATATTTCCCGTTCACGATTGCTACGATGCTGACTGAGCTTGACACGGCGCAGAGCAAACCTGAGAAAGGCTATCGTACGCCTTGCGGCCTTGCAATTTTATTGAATTTATCTTTCTTCGTTTATTGATTTCGGTATTTCGTAGAAACAAGCGTTCCCTTTTGTTTACTTTTCTGAATTTTCGTGTTTCCCCTTTATACGTGTTTTTACATCCACTAGCCACTTATTGCTTATCAATTGATGACTTTCCCCTTGCCCTGAACAGGTTACCGCCTCGGATGCCGATGTGGACCGACTCAACAACATCATCTATTTCCTGACCGGGCCCGGTATTGACATCGAAAATCCCTCCGACAGCAACTTTGACATCAACAAGGCCACGGGAGAAATATTTGTACTTAAGGTAGGTCAACACTCTGCACTTGGAAGCGTACGCAAGATTTAACCTCCGTTGTCTGCCAGTGACGACATACAAAACGATAGCACTGCAGTTAGCCGTAACGGTTAATGGAAAGAATACGAATAACAAATGAGAACTGCGGAAAGGGATGTGAAAACCGTTTTGTTTTGGAATTGTTTGACCGTTGAATGTCTTTGCAGCAGTTTTCTTACTTATCCGGCGCTACAACCGCTTTGCGGTCTTGGCCTGCCTCAGGAGTGTCCGAAACCGCTCACGGTCTCGCGCCTTCGTCTGCCTTCGTCTGCTGTTTTCTACCACCGGAAAATGCCGGTGTGGAAATTTAAACGTCTGCAAGAGTTAATGTGCCTCTACTGTGCAATGAAGCCTTGGAGCGATGGAAAAACTTTCTCATAGCAAAACTAAATTGTGGTCTGCTTCAGTTCCGAAAAACTTCCAACTTGTGCCATGTGCCGGGTTTCGAAATTATTTGTGTAGGACCAAAAGAACACTCTATTAAGCTCGGTATACCGGACAGTTAGTATAGTTTAACCTCAAGTAAATACAGTATTTTAATTAAATCAAGCAATTTTGTAAACTTCCTCTTGCCGGTAACGAACAAAGCCGACGCAATGAACTAGCAATGTCCCGAGTCTTGTTAGGCTTTATTAAGTCAAACAAAATTTCATTTCGAAACCATTTAATAGAATAATACATTCCGATCTTTATGATCCGTGATGATGGAAACTGATAACTTTTTTCTTCCTCTCTTGCCTATTGTTCTCCTTAAACACCATTTCCTCCAAATGTTCAGCCCCTTAACCGAGATCCACCACACGGACGAGCGTCTTGGAAGTTTACCGTCTTTGCGCAGGACGAAGGAGGCGAAGGTTTGGTGGGCTTTACGGAGGTGCAGATCAACCTGAAAGACGTCAACGACAATGCGCCGCAGTTCCCGAACGGGATTGCGTATGGAAACGTGACCAAAAATGGCACCATCGGCATGTACGTGATGACAATAAAGGCCGAAGACTATGACGATATCAACGAAGGCACTAATGCGAAGATCATTTACTCGATCGAAAAGAACGCGATCCAAGAGGATACTGGTTTGCCGATCTTCGACATCAACCCGGACACGGGAATCATCACGACGGCGGTATGCTGTCTCGATCGGGAGAAGACGCCCGACTACTCGCTGCAGATAGTGGCCACCGATGGCGGAGGTTTGAAGGGTACGGGAACAGCTTCCATCAAGGTGAAGGATCTGAATGATATGCCGCCTCGGTTCACCAAGGACGAGTGGTTCGTCGAGGTGGAGGAAACCGATGGAAGCGTGCTGCCCGAGGCACCGATACTGACCGTGACGGTGAATGACGATGATGAGATAAACAATTTCCAGTATAAAATCATTGAAAGCAGCGGTTACGGGGCGGATAAGTTTGCGATGGTAAAGAACGCGGACGGTACGGGAAGTTTGAAGGTGGTCCAGCCGCTAGACTACGAGGATCCGATGCAGATTAATGGCTTCCGCTTTCGGATACAAGTGATCGATAACGATGGGATCGATGAGAGCGACAAGTACCACGTTGACCATTCGTGGGTGATTGTGAAGTTGAAGGATATTAACGATAATACGCCTCGCTTCAAGAAGCCGCACATCGAGGCGGCTGTGTATGAAAACGCGGACGTGGGGAAAAACTTGGGTACCTTCAAGGCGGAAGACATTGACAAGGGCGGTAAGAGCAAAATTACCTACAGCATTAACCGTGCTACAGACCGGAAGCGCCAGTTTGCCATCGACCAGGAAGGTACGGTGACGATTCAACGTGAACTGGATCGGGAAGCGATGGCGAAACACTCACTTGAAATTCTGGCCACCGATGACGGTGTACCGCCGCGCACGGCCTCCGCCATCTTGACCGTGTTGGTGAAGGACATCAACGATAATGCGCCGGTATTCGCGGAAGATTATCGGCCCATTCTGCTCGAAAACTCACCGCCGTCGAAGATTATCGAAATCTCCGCTGTCGATAAGGATGACCGGCTAGAGGGCAATGGGGCACCGTTCCAGTTCCGCATGGACCCGGACGCAGACGATGTGATTCGGACGTCCTTCAAGGTGGAGCAGAGTAACAAGGGTGACGGTATGGCGATCATTTCATCGCTCGGCTCGTTCGATCGCGAATACCGCAAGCAGTACACCATTCCGATCGTTATCAAGGACTCGGGAACGCCATCCCATACCGGCACCAGCACGCTGACGATCACGATCGGTGATCTGAACGATAACATCATGCAGCCCGGCTCCAAGGAGGTGATCGTGTACAACTACCAAGGCCAGGCGCCGGACACACCGATCGGGCGTGTGTTCGTTAACGATCTCGACGATTGGGACATCTCGGACAAGCTGTTCTATTGGGATGAGGCCGAGAATCCACGCTTCAAGCTGCACGACACATCCGGCATGGTGACGATGCGGCGCGGTGCACGCGAGGGACTCTACAAGCTGCGCTTCAAGATCTACGACCGCAAGCACGCGCAAGAATCGTACGCCAACATGTCGGTGGTGGTGAAGCACATCTCGTACGAGGCGATCGTCAACTCCGGCTCGATCCGGCTGACCGGCATTACGGATGAGGACTTTATACGCATCTGGAACTATCGCACCCAGAACATCTTCCGCAGCAAGCTGGAGCGGTTCCGGGACAAGCTGGCGGAGCTGCTGAACGTGCACGTGAAGAATGTGGACGTTTTCAGTGTGCAGATGAAGGATCGGTCGGTGCCGCTGATCGATGTGCGGTTCGCCGTACATGGCGCGTACTTCTACAAGGCGGTGCAGCTGAACGGCGTGATACTGCTGCACAAGGAGGAAATCGAGCAGGAGGTGGGCATCAACATCACGATGGTAAACGTGGACGAGTGTCTGCTGGAGAATGCGGACTGTGCCGGGTCGTGCACCAGCATCATCGAGGTCCAGACGAACCCCTGCCTAGTGAATGCGAACAAAACCGCCCTGGTTGGGGTTCAGATCAACTCCACGGCGGAGTGTGTATGCAGCTCGCGAGAGTACAAGCAGCAGCAGACCTGCAAATCCCATCCCTGTCTGAACGGTGGTCGCTGCACCGATTCCAAGTCGGGTATCAAGTGCTCGTGTCCACCAGGCTACACGGGGCCCCGCTGTCAGCAGGTCGTACGTAGCTTCCGTGGCAGTGGCTGGGCCTGGTACCCACCGCTCGACATGTGCGACAAGTCGCATATTAGCGTCGAGATCATCACAACGAAGCCGGATGGTTTAATTTTCTACAACGGACCTATCACACCACCGAAGGAGGACGACACGTCCAAGCAGCTGTCCGACTTTATTGCACTCGAGCTGGAGCAGGGTTATCCTCGGTTTCTCATTGATTACGGCTCGGGTACGCTAGAGTTACGCATTGCGACCAAACATCCGCTCAACGATGGCGAATGGCACCGGATCGATCTGTTCTGGGACACTGAGCAGGTGAAGATGGTGGTCGATTTCTGCAAGACGGCAGAAATCACCGAAGCCGAAGACGGCAACCTGGTCGAGTTTATCGACCACACCTGCCAGGCGCTGGGCAAGGTACCTCAGTTCAACGAATATCTGAATCTCAACACGCCGCTCCAGATTGGCGGTGTGTTTAGGGACAAGTTTGACTACACTTACAGCCGCTGGCAGTACATGCCGGTTGGGGTCGGTTTCGAGGGGTGCATTCGCGAGTTTAAGCACAACGGAATTCTGTACGACCTGTCACACCCTGGACTGTCTAAGGGCAGTGTGCCCGGTTGTTTGTACACGCGGGAGGTGTGCGATCTGAATCCGCAGGTCGCTCGGTGTCTCGAGCATGGCAAGTGTGTCGGTAGCTATGTCGAGGCCAAGTGTGAATGCAATCCCGGTTGGACGGGCACGTACTGCAGCTTGCCCACCACTCCAACCACGTTCAAGACGCACAGTTACGTGAAGTACGCGCTCAGCTTCGAGCCGGATAAGTTCACGACACAGATTCAGCTGCGGTTCCGCACGCGCGAAACGTATGGCGAGCTGTTCCGCATCAGCGATCAGCATATGCGCGAATACGGCATCATCGAGCTGAAGGACGCCAAGGTGTACTTCCGGTACAGCTTAAACACGGGCCAGGTGGAGGAGCAGGAGGTAGCGTTGACGGCGGTCGAAGTAGATGACGGACAGTGGCACGTGGTGAAGGTGCAACGGTACGGCTCAGCGGCCATCTTGGAACTGGACGGAGGTGAGGGTGCCAACTTCAACCAAAGCTTCTCGTTCGACGGACATCAGTGGCTGTCAGTGGACAAGCAGGAGGGTGTGTATGCAGGTGGCAAGCCAGAGTTCACTGGCATCAAGACGTACGATGTCAAATCGGACTATCAGAAGAGTTGCATCGACGATATAAGGTAAGTCTAGCGGGTATGGTGGCAAAGCGTTTCTGTGTGTTGTTTTATGATGTTCTCTTCCTGTTCATGCCCTGCCAATAGATTGGACGGTAAAAGCTTGCCACTTCCGCCAGCCACCAACGGTACCCAGTGGGGTCAGGCCACGATGGCCAAGAACATCGACCGCTACTGTTCCTCCAACAATCCTTGCCAGAACGCGTACTGTCCTGATCCGTTCGAGTGTGTCGACCTATGGAACAAGTACGAGTGCGCGTAAGTAGTTCAATGTTCACTGTGAGGGATCATGTGTCTTTTTGGTCACACAGTTAACAGCTTGTGTTTGGATTGAATCTCTTTCGTTACAGCTGTGGCGATGGTATGATTATCTCACCAGAAGGCAAGACCTGCATCGACCGGAACGAGTGTCTGGACTATCCGTGTCTGAATGGAGGCACTTGCATCATCCAGGAGCCGCGCCAAAAGTACAAGTGCATCTGTCCGGACTCGTACTGGGGCGAGAGTTGTGAGTTTCTGAAAGAACGACAAGCGCTTAAATTCAGCACCAGTGCCTTGGCCGCCGTAATAGCCTGCCTATTACTGATCATTAGTAAGTGGAATCGTGTCTCGATGTGCCTTAAACATTATTTTGTAGATCGTTTTTAAAGACAAATTGTGTTTTTGTTTCGTCCTTTCCACACGCAACAGTTTTGCTGTTTGTTTATTTTTCCTGCTCCCGGCGTCGTTCGGCTAACTTCAACAAGAAGCCGGCCACCAAGGGCGACATCCGCGAGAACATCATCAACTACTGCGACGAGGGTGGTGGCGAGAACGACATGACCGCGTTCGACATGAAGACACTCAAGATTCCGATCGGACCGCTGCCAGAGCTCGTTCAACATAAGGCACCTCCAGTACGTAAGTAGCGTGTTTCGTTTGCATGTGCCGTTTTGGGGGTTGTATTGCCAGTATGTATTCCCCTCTTCAGCATCGCCCTATCTTTATTTGTTGCTTCAATGTTACGAGTTGTGTGCGTCAGTCTTTGTTTGTAATCTAATGGAAAGCTCATTTAAAATCGTTGGCCAACAATGCTTGCTAACAATATTTTATTATGTTCTGTCCGTTCCACGAACGCACCAACAGGTCCAGATATTGCCGTCGTGTCCGACCAGGTCGTCGGCAAGGTGGACGTGTTCCTGGACAACCGGAAGCGACTCGCCGACATCTTCCCAGCCTCCGGGCCATTCGACGATCTGCGTAACTACACCTTTGAAGATTGTGGGAGTACCTCTGGTTCACCAAGTCAGGTAAATAAAAAAAAAATCACCAAAAGCCATTATAATCTTCCACACCTGCACACGACGATAAACACCTAAACTGTCCTCCCTGTTCCTACCGTTCCACCACAGGTGATGATGATGAACCCCATGAGTATAGCTTTTCAACCACATGAGGTCCCCGTTTCGATAAGTTAGTCAATATTTACGAACCGAGCAAAGCGTAGATCGAAGATGACGATATTTGCTTAGAGTAGTTGTAGCTGTGACAGGTGCTGTAGGGATCTTGTTCCTGAGCTCGACAAGAAACAAGATAAGCGAATTCATCAAATATGAACTACGATTTCGGTGAATTTCTCACCAGTTTGCGGGTGAACGGGTAGATATTCTTTGTAAAATATTCTCTAAAATCCACACACACATATACAAATACCCGTTAATGATGAAGACATGGTCGTGTGATCCAAAGTGAGAATGTTGCGTTGTACTTTTACAATGCATCAGTTCGCAGGAAAACGAGAAGTTGCAAAAGTGATAAATGTGCATAGTTTCATAGCAAATTGAATTCGAAATTTGCATTACCCTACAATAAATGGTAACGTCTGGCTACAAACATAAAACGATGCAACACGCAGGGTTAGATCTCTCGAAGATTGAGAGCATTAAATGCTCGCTATAAATACGCACGGAAAATGGAGAATTCCTGTAACTATTCAAGCAATGGTGTGCTGATATACTGTAATAATGCATGTAAAAATCTAATCTGCAATCTATGTCTATGTCTATCTATGTCATGTCTCGTCTAAACACGCATTAGTTTCGTGCCATTGGGGACACTGTAAAAAAACAGTAAGTAGTTCATTTTGAAAGGACAAACTGGCGGAAGAAAACGAGTTCCCTGAGCAGAAATTGCATGGATGTGAACTACAAATGAGTTACTAGATAATAAGGCCGAGAAGGTGATTTAAAAAAAAACTAAAACTAGCATATTTCTGTCGTTTATTTGCAATATGTGTACACGTGTTCTTTGCGAAGGTGGGCGAAGGCACATTGCCATGTTGGTAAAAAGCATCCAGAAAATGATCGATCAATGTTGATCTGGTGAAAGGAAATCCACGCATTAACAGTACGTTGTAGCTCATCCATCAAATCTTTAACGTTGTTTCTATTGTTTTGCTGTTGATTTTTTCGTTACTGCAATAGAACAACACAATACGATAGTGAGAGACGAAAACTCTGCTCAATAGAAGAAAGTCTCAAGAAACCTTGAAATGGCAAAATGCCGCACACTTCATTATTCTTAATCCGTCGCTGTGATGTAAACGTCCTCCCATAAAATCATAAAACATAAAATCAAAGCAGAAACAAATAATCAAACAAACCAACAAACGCACAACAACCTCGTCCAACGTGGATTGCAAGTGGACAAAAATTACGAAAAAACTCGAAACTCAATCAAAAAATCCGACGAAAAAAATAAAAAGCTGGAGACAAAGGCTTAACCGGACAGGTTACAAAGCAAAAACGTACTCACCGTCCACTCAAATTGACGGACAATCTGCTCTTTTGATCGGAATGAAAATTTCAATGAATCACAAATGAAAGCAAAAACATCGACAAAACCAACCGCATAACAAAAAATTCGGTTCGATTTTATTTTCTTCCTTTTTTTATGATTACTCCTTAAATATAAAGGTAAACATCGTGTAGACCATTTAGTGAAGTCAATCTGAGCATTTAATAACACCAGCGCTGGCTGGTTTCATTTTCTAAGCTAATGTCTCTTCAAACATCCTCCACTGCTTGCTGGGAAACTTTACAACAATGGAATCCTTTGCAAATCATCTGTTTTCGCAAGGATCAATAAAAAAGTTGCATTTTGCTACGACAAGACAACTGAAGCCACTCACCTGTGCAAAGCAAAGAGTAACTTGTGTATTCAATCAATTACGATGAATGTTTCTATCACTAAAAACGATGGTGTGGTTAATCAGACGCAGGATAAGGATGGCAGTGATGGCCATAGGACAGGAGGAGAAGCAGAACATTTTAGAAGTGGATCAAAAGAGCTTTCGTTCCGGCGCAGCAGATGAGATCTACCAGGGAGCTTTTGTTTGCCTATTTGCGAAGCGTCTATTGAACGAACGTGCTGCTCGACACAACTTCAATCGTTGCAACGAATGAACGTTAGGAAAGTGCAGTTTGCAGCATTTTCATTTTGCTCAACAATACTATGCGTCTCGATGCCAGAAATGCATCCCAATTTTACAGTGCAGTTTCGCTGTACAAATAGCACACTGAAAAGATGGTTAATAATGTTTAGTACCCGGTCAAAGCAATTTCTTTCGATATAAATTTCCTTCATCTATGTACTATATGAGCATGCATTTACATATTTTATAAAATTATCGAACATAAAGGATCAGCATTTCACATCAAGGATCAGCCGTGTGTCCTATGTTATAGTTTTTTTTTTGTTATGGTTATTAATATCGTCGTGTGTATCCGAACAGACTATATGTTCAATCTATCTTCAGCGATTGGTGTGGCTAACAAAAGAAAAGATTATTACTTACGGTTTCTAGATACTGTTACCCGCGTTTTGAAAGCATTGTTATTTGGTTCGCTGAATCAAGTCCAAAGCCATGTTTGATACTTATCTGTCGACAAGATCGGTGAACGAGGTTGTAATAAAAGAAATCATGAAACGTGAATGCCTCTTAGCATTAATAAAAAAAGGAACCATTTCAATAATAGCTGCGATACAAACCGATTTACGTAGCAAATACAGTTGACTCGTTTAAATGTATATGTGTAAATATGTAAAAGAAATGAAGAAATATTAACATATAATACCAGAAATAAACGATAAGAGTATTTCGCCAGAATAAAATAACACAAAAATAAATCAAAAATATACATACTGGTATCGCAAACATGTCTTAAGGGTAGTTGTTGCGAAATGAAAACCAACGCGGTGTAAATTATTTGCCGAAAAGATTTATTGTTATACGTTTGACAAAAAATTAGTCTTTGATTCCCGCTTTTGGTTAAAAGACCTTCTCCGTGTCCTGTCGCCCTTTTTATCCTTTCCTTGCCGAACCAAACGCGATCGCTTGAAACCCGAGCCGATATCTTATTTCAAAACGCGCGTTTACGACAGGTCGTTGGGTACCTTGCGAAAAGGTTCCAACAGTAGTTGTCGAACAGCAATAGGTTCTTTTTAATCGATTATTTCCATACCATCTCTGCGCTTATTCTTGACTTAGATTTCATAATGATTAATCTACAAAACAAAAATTAAATACGAATTCCAAAGCCATCCAACAAAACGGAGCATTTCCAATGATGCGCGATTCTTCATCGAAAGAAAAACGTCACACATTAAACTAAACATTAGTTTGTGAGTCATGTTTTGATTTGAAGTTTTTATCATATATAGTGTTCTAAAAGAGGGACGATAGAATGCGTGACAAAAATTGACGACAAAACACAAAATCAAATGAAAAAGTCGTAAACGCATCTGTGTAGCAAAGATGTTGTAAAGATAAGACTTCAATAAAAAAATGGAATACAAACAAATCTCGCCACAGGTGTGTTGCATTTTTTTTATAATTTTTCTAAAAATGAACCAAAAATGGTTACTCTATATAACAGGTAGCAGCTAATTTGGTGCTAATGTGAAATAAAAAATCAAAATAATTTCCTGGATACAATAATAAAGTAAATTAAACGATTTCAATGGGTGAGTATCGAATTAAGTTTTTAAGAATTTCTGGTGGATATATTACTGAATGATGCTTACAGCCCTTTTTCAATCATTTGACATTCAATGTTGTTTTATTTACTTTTACTTGTATTTATTTTGTATATTTACTCAATGCTGAATTTAAAGATGCAATCGTGCGGTTTCACGCACCATTCAGCAAAATAAATGGATTACAAATGCATCACAAAGCGGCTCAACCTGTCAACAATTTTACATAACAATTCACTCAATGCACAGGAAGCATTCATTTTGTGGTGTTTGTTTTTGTCCTGAACGAAGTAAATTGTCAAAAAATTTAACCCAGAAGTATCTTGGCTCAAGCAATTGCTCATAATGCGCTTCAATGTGCCTACAATCTTCTGTGGTTCATCAATGTACACTTTTGGCTATAGGGAGCTATAGCAGAACCATCCAAGAAACCAATAAGTAACAATTAGTATACATTTTACTATCGCAAATATCCTACTTAAGCGAGGGCCTGCAGACAAGCCACCACCAACCAGTGTCTACAACAGGATCGAAAAGTTTTTATGATTGCTTGAAGCCGGAGATTGTCAGGCACTTGCTTAAGAGAATTTTGAAAGAAAATTCAGAGCTCAAAGGAAACAAGATTCCTGGAAGGGGGGAATGGCAAAACTGTAATGGAAAGTGTTTAAGAAAGAGCCTTTAATGGGAAGCTTTGACCTAAACAATTCAACGTTAAACTAATTGATGTGTGTTATATTCAATTTTTAAAGCTGTATATTGCATGTGTTCCTTACATCCGTGAATTCAATTTATCATACTTACTTTTGTTTCTCTAAACTACTTTTACATTTCTGGATGTATTTTATTCGTACATGTGGGATTTTAAATGAAAAAAATTAATGCAAGTGAAATTTTGCTATTAAGACAATTGAACAATTTAGTTAATTACTTAATTATCCTAACAAATTTTCAGTTTTATTACCAAACTTTATGTTTCAAATAGGAATAATTTTCATATGCATTAGTTGATTTTAATACATATGCTTTTATTGTTTGAACATTGTCTACAACTCTACTGTTTGAGTGCATATGCGTTTGCCTTCAGTAGATGAAGATAGTTTTTAATTAAATTAAAATATTTTAAACCAAATTATTCACTTTTTTTATCAAATTTATGGAATATTAAAAGCAGTTAAACAGTTCACACAAGTATTTTCACATGAGTGAACGATTAACTGATCTCATTTTCACGACAATATGCTCAAAACGCTTACCACCAACGATCGAAATAAAAAATGAAATAAAATAAACAATTGCAGGCTAAAGCGCGTGGTTCCCCATAAGCTCAGCACATCGGTACATCGGGTCTAAAGGGCCGTCGCCATACAACCGCAGCTTAGGCTTGTTTCCGTTGTCCAAGCCGTGAAACGTGTACGGAATACTAATCTCCCGAATGTGTACCATGTTCAGCGAACATCCAACAAAATATTTGCCCCAATACAGCCATCTTAAAGCCACTTCATCAGCCTGTCTGGCGAGGTCAGTGTTGCGAACGGTGACGTTCATCGACATAAAATTGTAAACATTCATTCGATTTGGAGCTTCCCATTCCCATCTCTCTCTGTCATTTGACATTCCCGTCAAAAAATGTCATTTGACATGAAGACATTTTCAAGATACATTCATTTGACATTCGCCAACCTGTATGAATCGTGAACTGTGTCGTATTGCAAACGGCCGTATTCATGTCAAACTACAACAGAGCGTGCGGTGCAAAGACTTTCGTTTCACTAGTTTTTGCTATTTCACTAGAATCCCCATATTCAGCGACGATATACTTCATAATCCTCCGATCGTATCAATTTGTGTTGTTCAAAAATGTCAAATGACATTCAGACTACATTGTTTACATTTCATGTCATTGGATCAGCCCTGACGGTAGCGACACGAATGAATTTCGTTTAATGACAGTCGTGTCGTGGAAGCATTGAATGTCATCAGCCAAAAATTATTTTGACCGGCTGTTTACGGTGACTGTCATGAAAAATGTCAACAGTTAACAACACTGGTCGAGGTGCCTGGATGCATCTACCGACGATAGGTAGAGTACCGGTTTATCACACTCGTACATCAATGTGCGCTCAGTTGAAAGAAATAAAAATTTCTCTTCAAGCGGTAAAACTTGATCGGCTTTTATTTTTGGCGCTTTCAAGGATCATAAAACATCATGCACATCATTTTAACCTAGCTTTAGGGTAAAAAAGGTAACCGTTTTGTGATATCTCAGCGGATCACCTAACGCAATGTACTGAACACGGTAATCCTGTACGCACAACTTTATTGGTTGCGACTTAACTCATTCGCGGTTTTCATCAGACTGACCCACTCCACTCGGTCACAAATAAATTTCATAATTCCCTCTCTTCTCTCACTCTCTCCTTATCTCTTCATTCCCTCTCTGTTCCCCCTTAACGTGGTCCGGCGAACAGCCGCAACTCGCTTGCCTCGCTTCTCTGGTCCGTCCGACCACACAAGCCGCCCGCTTGCATTCTACGGTGGGTTTCGCGGAATTCTAGCCGGTGTCGATGAGATCGAACAACAATTGCGGGTGCCGCCGTTCCAGACAATTGTCGCCAAAACAGATGCCACTCGGACAGCCTTCCGTTCGCTCCTCACCCCGCACCTCTCTCTCCTTCCTCAGCCCGCCTTTCTCGCCCGTTCCTTAGACCGCGCATCTCGCTCGTTCCATCGAAATGGAACACGTTTTTTATAATCACGTAGCAGATTCTACTGATAGATTATTAGGGATTTTTGTTTTCAAGCGAAAGAAAACATTTAACACGGTTCATGAGACTTTTTTCCCATTTACAGAAAAATGTGAAACTAGTATATACTCAGTCAGCATATCAGTTTTTTATTCCGACTATTTGCACCACCAGAGAATTTTCACTGTATCGTAAATGCACAAACAATTTTGGAAGCAGATGAATCATAGACGTTGGTATTGTAGAGAGGTCACTGTTTAGTATGTTTACCATCTTAAGGTGGAAGGGTGTTTAGCATTTAGCTAATTACGCACGATTTACAAGATGTGCAGTAACATATTTGCATCCTTACGTGGTATAGGTGTGGTTCAGATTGTACGTGGTATACTTATGTGGTATCCTGTACCGGGAAATTATACCAACAAATATTACGACCAAGTGATGGACATAAATTGGTTGAAAAAATATCATCAGTCCGGTCACATAAGCTGTGTAAAAATCACCTCCGATCATCACAGTTGAGTACGCGACGTAGATATGGATTTTGTTTCAGTCCTGAGTTTTGTTAATAGTGTTAGTGATACTTTTCAGCATAGGTTTGGAAATATGGGTCGGCGTGATAATTGAGAGGGCATTCAACTCAGCGTTGTCAGTCAGAATAACAGGCTTGGCACAAACACTCACATGAAGCGCTTTTAATGATTATCGGTAATGATTATCACGGGAAAGTGTGATGGTCTTTGTTTTCGGTAGTCACAATCACATGATGCTCACGACATTTTGCAGCACTGCATGTGACATCAAAGCCTTAACAAAAGTCATGATCTAATAAATAATTCCCTATAATGGGGCTACAGGAAAATATGTGCTTCAAGTCATCTGTTTCAATATTTTTGGTTTCTATGTACTTGTAAAACCACAATAACATCAATAATCATTCGATTGAAAATAACAAATGAACCTATTGTTTTTAATTTAAAAAGAAAAATTGCATACATATCATTTCATTCATTACCACACGTTCGTCGAATTGATTTGGTGATACGTACGGCTGCTCAGCATGTGTGAAAAACCGGTTTAATAGCTTATGCTGTTCGTCTGGGCAGATCTGGTGGTTCAGTCGTCAGCTCGTACGACTTAATAACATGTCCGTCATGTGTTCAAGCCCCTAATAGACCGTGCCCCCATACGTAGGACTGACTATCTTGCTATGGTAACAATAAGTCAAAGAAAGCCAAGCTCACTGCACCAGTGGGGGTACAAGCAGGCCTTGACCGACAATGGTTGTTGTGCCTGTAGGGATCGAGAGCAGCAAGGAAAATAAATATATATCATAGATTCGAATAATGCAAATAAAAATCATTTAATGATGATCAGATAATCAGATAAGAACATACAAATATCAGTTTATTAAGTAGAAAAATGAAAACAGTTAAGATAGAATATCGATTAACGAAAAGTATCGGCGCATTCAAAATAAAAATCAGGCTAATCGCAGAGATAGTGAGATAGCGAGAAGCAATACATCCGTTCGTATGGAAGGGTCAAAATAAGAGGCTTTTCAAGGAGAGGAGGTGAATCGTCAGTCTTGTGATTGATCTTAGCAAGGATGGACGCAACTATTCGATTGGATGGAATAAAAAGTTGTTATGAATAATGTTGTGCGAGAGAGATCGGCTCTCTTCCATTTTGGGTGCTGTCGTAGCAGGACGTGTTTTCTACCGCGTATCGTCTTTTTATATATGTACAATTTTTAATGTGTTAGTTTACTAAAGTTATTTTTTCAAATAAAAGCATACAGTACCAAAACACAAAAAATAAATAAAAAAATATTTCGGAAATCACCACAGTGCCAAAAAAGAAGAAGAAGAAGCTTATGCTGTTCGTACACCAATTCATTCAATTACCCTTACCAAAAACGTGAACAGCATAAGAAGCGCCTGTAGGCTGTAAGTTCTGTCCAAGCTGTAAACGGTATGTATATATTACCTGCACAGCGCAGTCCATCGTAAGCAAGGTTTATGTCGTGTATGTGTGTTTGTATGTAGGTATGTAAGAAAGAATGTGTACCTAAACTGAAATCTTCAAGAAAATGTGATCCCACTTCCAAGAAACATAAGTCAGCGCCTGTTTTGTCATTTTCATACAAAATGAATCTGTGCTACGGTGGCCTTATACACCGCACTGTAAAAAAGGTTTTCCAACGTATGACGGCAAAACCACCGTCGCAAACTATAATTATAAAAATAATCCGTAAACACGTTTAACGAATGTGGAAAAAAATAGGTTTAAAAGAAGTCGTACGCTAATTTCTTTCACTCCGGCTGATTGTTGGTTTTATTTGACTACAATTGTTATACCATATACCAACAACCATGTTATATTATCTTCCGTACTAGGCAACCATCTAAGAAGATCTTGCAACCATAGTGCCTACAAAACGATGACACAAAATTCCTTTCCATTCAATTGGTAGTGGCAGCAAAGAGCAAACGAAAAAAAAAGAACACACACACACGCTCACTAAATTTTCCATTGCACTCGATTGGCTCCTACTGCGCGCTTTTGATGTTGTGCACTTATACGATTGCGATGCGTTTCAGGTAAAGCAATATTTTTTTCATTTGTTGAACTAGTTTTTTTCAATTCTTTTTATTCATCTCAAACCTAGTTCCTAGTTCATTGTTGAAGCGTGAGAGTGTTTTCCCATGCAAGCTACCATGACTCTGAACAAGGGTAGCACGATGGGGGCGAATAAGAGAAGACTACCGGTATCGGTTGATAACTCAAGGGTAAAAGTTTGTCCGCTGGGCCGGATTTCATCAAGAGCCGAAACCGCGCTTACCTGATTTGCACAGCTGCTGCAGTAATTTAGCTAATAAACTATGTTCTAATGCTCCTTCGGTGTTTAAGTTGCATATATATAATTACAAGGTGAAATTTAAGGACTTTATTTATCGAGCACCAGATATCAAAAGAGGACCTTTCTAGAGTTGCAAGGTCGCACGTAACCTTCTAACGTCTTGTTAACCGTCTTAGATGCTGACGTCTGTTGATCCCGTTTCGTTGTGACACGTTTATACGTCAGGCTTGATGTGCATAACGTAATTATATATATGGGCGCATTTCGGTTAGTTTTATAACAGTGCGATCAAGTTTATTTTGGTTTGAATGCATTTTCCTTCCGGCTTCTGATGATTGCCATAATATTTGCATTAACCGAAGTGCGATGCCAGTTGACAAGAGTTGGATAAGGAAAAAAATTTTCTGATTCAATCAGTAAATGAACATTAATGTAAGAAAAACTGTATAAAAAAGGTACACTAACGATAAAGTGATAATTGGATTAGTCTGTAACATA
Organism: Anopheles arabiensis; assembly: GCF_016920715.1. Taxonomy (NCBI): domain Eukaryota; kingdom Metazoa; phylum Arthropoda; class Insecta; order Diptera; family Culicidae; genus Anopheles; species Anopheles arabiensis. The sequence goes on from NC_053518.1 coordinate 39,220,965, forward strand.
ATCTGCATGTGGAAGCTTTTCTTTTGCCAACCGACCCCGTTGTTCCTATTATGAAAATAATTTCCTCCTTCCTCGTTGGCTCAACATCCGTTGTCGGTCAAGACCTGCCTGTACCACGTGTTTGCTTGGCATTCAGTGAATAATTGATTTCTCACCACAGCAGGATAGTCAGTCCTACGTATGGGAGCACGGTCTATTCGGGGCTTGAACTCATGATGGGCATGTTGCTAAGTCGTACGAGTTGACGACTGTACCGCAAGGTTGGTTGTACCATGAAAATAATAGTCCTTTATTAATCTTATTTAGCGGCATTACTAAACTATAATCCAAACCTACATAAGTATGACGTATAGATAGATGAACGCACTTAAGGATGGTCGACAATAGCATGGTAGCTGAGTTGCGCGCAAGGATGCTGGCTGCCAACCGGTCTTTCTACAGCCTGAAAATAGTTCACCTCAAAAAACCTGTCGAGACGGACGAAGCTGATATAGTGCTAGTGCTCACATACGCCTATGAGACATGAACATTGTCCATATCTGACGAAACCCTCTTAGCCGTGTTCACTAGAAAGATGCGTTTGTGTGGATGTCGAGTGTGGAATCGAGGAGTCGTTATAACGACGAGCTATACGAGTTGTACGCCGACGTCACTGTCGTGCAGCGTATAAAGCTCACCAGGTTCCGATGGGCTGGCCATGTTGTACGCATGGAAACGGAGGACCCTGCCTGTAAAGTCTTTTTATTTCGTCTACAAGGACAGAGGAGGCGTGGTAGGCCCAAACTGAGCAGGTAGGATGGCGTGGAAGCGTCCGCCATTAAGGACGGGATAATGGATTGGCAGACGAAGGTGCAAGACTATGAACAGTTTCGGACACTCCTGAGGCAGGCCAAGATCGCAAAGCGGTGGTAGCGCCGGATAAGAAAGTAATAATCTTATTTTTACAAAGATTCACAAATCACGAACCACAAATCGTTTGGATGTGTGAAGCCCAGCGATTCTTTATTTTTTTAGTTATTGCTGTGAACATCGTTTGTTCACACATAGAAAACCTGACAAAACCTTATACGCTCGTTGCTGTTGTAGGGTTTTTCTGATGACTTACCAGGATAGGGCATAGAGATAAGGTGCCCTCCATTTGTAACCGGTGTTTACGATGGCGGTGGGGAGAGACGGTATAAATAGAGCCGAAGGATGCGCCTTCGGTCTCTTAGAACCAAACCAAGTCAAAGGGAAGGAATAAACTAATTTTGTAACTTTTCCCCAGCAGAAATATCCACATTTTCTCCTTTTCTTAAGTGGCTTTCGCAACAGTTTTGTTCCGTAGAAAAGTGTTCGCCTAACCTTAACCCCGCGAATACTCTATTTATGGTTAAGCATTTTGTGGCATTTTTGATCAACTGTTCGGCAATTTGAATTCTCTTTGAAAAGCAAATTTAACCAATCGATCTAAAATTTTGATAGTATTTTCTTGTTAACGCCTTTCTTCTGAACGAATTTCATGTTAAAAAAAGAACAACATTTTGGTGGCTTTAATGAAGCGTTTAGCTAGCAACAATTTTCAGTCAATATTTCTTTCAGATCAAACAGGTTTATGTTGAATGAACAATTTGTGCACAAAATTACCGTTTTTGTCTTAGGACAAAGGGTGTATGATTGGGTCTGAGGAGTAGCTCTCTACAATGAAATGCAAGTTGAAAATCGTGTTGAGAGCCAGGTAAGTGTAGAAAAAGCTCTCAAAGACTCCGAAAAAAACAGAATCTTCTGTCGAGTTGGTGCTTCATCACACGTACACACCTTCCGGCGAAGGGATTACATCTGTTATACCGTGTCTGTATTACCACGTCCTAGAGGAATTGAATCAACCCCGTCAGACGATTATAGTTAACGCTTACCAGAGTCAGCGATGGCAAAGGCTCCGGAAAGCTCTGCGATCCTAGCGATGCAGCTGATAGACCACGTGCACTGTTTGGCACATTAACTTCATCACGACACATTTTACACTCCATCGCGTCACACGATGTATATCAACCATCGGCACCGCGAAAGGGAACCATATTTATAACCGGTATACTGCAGCGCGAGATTTATGCGTACACAGGTTTGCTTTTACTTTCTGGTTGACGTGATTTAGTTAATGTTTGACATGGAAAATGTTGCCATGTTTGGTGTTCACAAATAAAACCATTCCCCTGTATTCAGCGTTTGATAAAATATTAATGGGGCTAAAGAACGCACCATGATTTGCGATTACGCTGCATTGCGGTTCGAGTAAGGTATGTTTGATGTGTAACGGTTTGTACTGTGATCAGATGGGAAAGTACTGCATTGATAAAGCGTGCTGTTTGTAAATGTGACCAAACAAGAAATGGTTATCGTTTACGCAAGTGCGAATCTTTCGTAAATATTGGTTTACATAATTATTTCGCAATATTTACACAACATTGAGTCACTATTGTAGCCACAACATGTGCCTGTCCATTTAACGCCACTAGTATGAAAAGGGGGAATGGCTCGGGGGGAAGCTTTTATCTATCCAGCTGAAATCACGTGCACATTTCATTGCGAGTATGATGGAAGTGTTTCGCGCAAGAACAAACGGAGAAGAGATAAACAAGATAGCCCTTTTTATGCTCTTGCACAGATAATGAAAACAGGGTACAGTAGCGACGTACTTGGTCGCCTTGTTTGTAAGCTTACACATATTGAAATCTTTTAGAAGAAATTTATAACAGTTAAGAGCAGTTCTCTGTTGCTTAGAATATCATTTAAGGAGTGTTAATTTTTACAAATGAAGATCTCAAGCGTCTGAATGCGGCATGTGATTTATTTTTCATGGAAACGATGAAGTTACACAGGTGTGTAGGCATAGACACAAGAGCCCTGTCAGTTTGATCGTGTTTAATGAAACAAGAAGTTAATTCCTTAAGTTATATCGATACAGCAAAAATCATCAAATCCGAGACCGTTAGATTGAACGTCCAACGCGGAAATGCCGGTCTATACAAGGCTTTCGAGACTTATTCATTACCACGCAGCCGGATAGTCAGTCCTTGCCATGGGAGGATGGTTCATTCTATGCATAAACCCACCATGGACATATTATAAAGTCACACAAGTTAAGGACTGGACTATGGAACTACCCCTAACACAAGGTTATGTAGATGATTTACGTTTTATTGAACGTTTTCATTAAATATATTCCAAATTCGACACACAAATTTTTCGACGTATGCTTTGGGATATTTATTTCCTCCCAAATATATTCGTATCTTGAGGGTCACCTATATATCATTACTCAACCATTCACTATTGGTTCTAACGTAAGATAAAAATCCTTTTCACTCCATTGTACAAAGGAGCAGTTCATACAGACATCCGGATAAAACATATGTTGATAAAATGATTTTTGATATGGCGTGAAAACTATATTTTTTATATAATAAGCTATATTTCGACTATTCAACGCTTTTATATCAGTTTTCTTGAGCTTGTATAGTAAATTAGATGTTTTATACGTACATTACAGTAAAAATCATAAGTTTAGTCAAAATAAATCAAACCACTTAAAACCAAAGTCGTATTACTGTAAAAACTAACAAAGTTATCAGAATTATAACGACAATATTATTTTATCACTGTATATCACAGGTCGACATTTACTGACTGGCATTACTGACATTTAAACCTTATTATGAATATCACCTATGAATATCTTATCTAGAATAGTTTTCTAAATAAGGCATTCGTTAGAATGTTTTCCTTGCAGTCCACGAAGTTTAGAAGTCTATTGTTTTGGCTTTTCTTACAGTAATAGGAGAGAGGAATATCTAAAGGAGATAGAGCAAAAATATGGGTTAATGGCTTAATGGCATTGAAATAAAAAAAACAACAACGATCTTCATCCCGATATATTTCCTTTGGGGTTTAAATATATCGTCAGTAAATTATGCGTTTCGATTGGAAACGAAGCACACATACCAACCCTCGTTCAATCCTCATATCAACCAACAAACTAAAAGTTCTTTTCAGCATCCTAGCAACATACTAACAACTAAAACGCATGAGAATTGATCTGTAAAATTGAATTTGGTTTCGTTCTTCTACCGAAAAGGTTATAGTTCCCCCTAGCTATAACACTGTTTTTTGAGTAGAAGAAAGTATTATTTCCGCTCACCCACGTCTCTAACCGCAATAGGTAGCGTAAAACTATGGAAAAAACAGAAACAGTAAAAGAAAAGTGCGAGTAAAGTTAGCAGAATGGGTGTTATTGAAGGCGTTGAAATTGATTGTTTTTTGGACTTGAAGCGTACAATTTATATCCCACGTGGATGGAATACAGCGTACATCAGGAGAGATCGCTACGTTGCTTTGCTAAGCATAGCCTGAAGCCCCCTGATGGAGAATCGATTGTAGGACACGCTGACGAAATTATTCCATCCTCGTGAAAGGTACATTCACGGTTAAAAGCATTGTGGGGGAAACGATCGAAAAAAAAAAACTAAATAAATGTAAGTATACGAAAATGAAAAATAATTTAATTGCATCCACTCCACTGCGCTCCAGCCAGAAGGTAATAGTTCTCGTCTCAGCTTCTATCTGCCACCGTTGCTGCTGCCACGGTGATAAATGAGAAAAAGAAACAGTGCAGCAAAAGCGGAGACAAAAAAGTTCACACACAAAGAGAGCATTCGGTTGGAAGGGTCGGACGTGGCGTTGCCAGAATCTACTGTCCGTGGGATACTAATTCAGCGAAGTTTATGAATAAATTATGAATTGCTAAAGTCACCTATGACTACCAAGGGCGCTCGTCAAGGGCGCATTGCAAGGTCTCTGTAGCCGGAGCAGAGTAGAAAGGTTTGAGTTTCAAGGATACCTTTGAGCGATGAGCGGGTCGACCCGAACCTATCGGTTCCGAGCCATCTGTAAGCGCTCCGTAGTCGTTCGGGTCGACCTGAAAGTAGATTTAGCATGTGCAAAAATTTCGGTAGGTGCAAGAAAGCATTAGCGACTACAACCTTGCAACTACTGATCATTCGGTCGACCCAAACTTCTACCCTTCCCGAACTAGCTGTTATCACTGGTCAGAGTCGCTTATGCATTCTTGAACCTACCGATTATTCGGGTCGACCCAAACTAGTTGCTTTCATGGGTCGAATAAGATTCTGGCTCCAACTTAGCGCACCGGCTGCGGAATCGATTTTGACTGGCTCGCACCTGATTCCAGGTCGGGTCGTGAAATGAATCGCATGACCCACCACTAACATATATACCTTTATCCCGTGACACAAGTGCACAATGGGCATTTGCCGGGATGAAATTAAATAATCAACTTTGTAATAGCGCAATTCCAAATAAAAGGTTTTAATACTAAGGGTTAAACTAAGAAAAAAACCAAATTTGAGCCCTTTATCTTTTCTGGTTCTCTAGAAAAGGTCTCTCAAAGTCGGGAATTGCTAAAAAAACGCAGAAATTTTTTCACTTTTTTGGAAAACTTTGAACCTTTGTAACTTTTTCAAATATGAACCGATATAAATAGTAACCTTTGTAACTTTTTCAAATATGAACAGCTTTATAAATACATAAAAGATTTTGAGTTTAGTTAATTTTATGCAAAAATATACTTTAATAACTGAAAAAACTTCCCGAAAATTTTCATCATTTTAGTTTTTAACTTAATGCCATTATGGAAATGGCGTAGAGTGGCGTTGTTTCATATATGTCACATAATAGTGTAATATATAAACTATCAATCTGTGAAGAAATATTCTGCGAAAGTTTGCGAACGCGAATTTTATTGAAGTTTTTTAATATCAACTTTTTCTAAAAACAGACACATGCGTAACTAGGCGGCGCTATGCGTAGCGTATTTAGTGTATTCTACAAAAATATATTCTACGTGCTTTTGATTACCTTTAATTCCCATTACGAAGCTGTGTATCTTAGTTTCAGCTCATGTTCTTATCTGATATGTAAATTTCTATTCTAACCTAACTTTATCATTAAATTTATTATTCAGAAAGAACGGCTTCGGCCGTATTGCTGACTTTATTATTAAATATAATGAAGCAAATCAGAACCAAATACCTTTTGGTACTGCTCCAGATTATAGACGGATGTAAGGAAAATAATTCTAAAATTATACGCATAACAGCAAAATGTTATGAATACACCAGCATCTATTGCCGTTTTGGGAGAAGAAACTCCCAAAAGTCATGATAAACTAAATATAAGGATAGAGGGGAATTTGCTACAAAGAATATTTTGCAAGAAATAAAATGCATCCAGAAGGACATTTTGTATAATTTTGTATATAAGCTGTATTCATCTGATTCGTTAACCAGTTCAATATCAGTATCTACACGCACTTAAACAAAGACAGGGTTTAATTTTACAAATGAAGTAAATACTTTGTTTGTAGCTATAGTTGAATTCTGATTTTTCAGATAGTTGTAAAACCAAGAACATCGGATTTTTATTTTTATTGTCCCTTCTGAAGGCAGTTCAGGACTTGGAAAAGTATTGGATGAATATTGTGTGATATCAATGCCCAGAAAAATGTGTAATTCCTATTTTTTTAAACAACAGATTTAAAATTTTAACCTTCAAAGATAAAAAATATGTGCAGCTTTTCATTACGAATTTGGGAACTACTCTATTTTAATGTACCTGCTCTATCTAATTATTTAAATGCCTTTATTCATGTCTTTAGAATTGTGAACTAGACGTTAGGAGCTTGTAATAGCATCCACCTAGGTTGTGTATGTACATTTTTAATATTTGAACTACCTGTGAGTAAAAGGGATGAGAATTAGCTACAATTGTCCTATACAAAGCAGAAAATATTATCTTATTCCTAATTATTACGCTTTGTTCATATATTATGGAACATCACAGTATATTTTCAAATGGTTTATACTATTAGAAACAACAAATACAAGAAAAAACACACAAAATTAAAAAAACAAAGCAAAGATCCCTTAAAACACTATTTTATGTAGCGCCATCTGGTGGTATGGATGCAAACTATATATAAAATGTTGTTTACTATCATAACACTTTACTACAAACGATAAAAACTAACAATTTCTGCAAAAATAATTTTATCCCGAAATTTGTTCTAAACTGCCCATTGTGAAGTGACGTACTATAGCTCGGGCACATTTTTCTATTTAAGGTTCATAGTGAGAGGGAAAAAATAAACATTAATAAAGTAGAGCAATTACAGTAAAAATATCAATTAGACCTCGTTGCCAAGCGGTTTTGAGGATGAATTGTAGCGGGTGTGTGTTTTTTTCTTTTCCTGTTGAATGCTTCTTTTTTCACTTTTATTACCTGCTACCGATGGCTTACTCTTGCAATCCACTTTGTAGCTGCTAACCCGGCTATTGAAAATTATAGCTCAACGACAAACAGACAGAAATTATCTTTTATCTCTTTCAAGGCGTTGGCAGTCCGGGCACCATTTCGTGCACTGCATTTTTTTAATTAATGGTCGTCTTGTTTCACCCTTCTTCTCCTACGGGAAAATATGCTTTTTGGTGGGTTAGCGGAATGAGCACTATTTCTTTTCGCATGCACAAAACTGCCAAGTCAACGAGCAGCCATGAAACCAGAGTAACAAATTGAACGCCAACACCATTTCGCGGTTCCTGTCCGAAAGTTCTCGCTATTGGTGGAGAAAATTTGAACCACACCATCACACGAACACAGTGGAAAAGTTCGCACTACTCATCGCTCCCGGAAATTACAGACCGTTTTGGTAGCCGATTTTAAGCTACATCCGGCACCAAATGGTACCACACTAGCTGATTGGCGGGTGGTTTGCTGAGCTTGCGTCCAACGAAACAAGCTTGAATTTTTCATGAATTATGAGTTTATTAACTAAAAGTTTTGCATCCGCATTTGAAACACCCCATTGCTTCCCCTGCTCGGTGTTTGTGTCCCACGTGGCCAACCTGTTGGAACATTTTTGTGCAATGCATCTTGAGTGCCGTGCCCAGAACAATTACAGCTGCTTGTTTGAAATGAATTATTACACAATGCACAGCACCCCGAGTTGCTAAATTATGCACGTAAAGATTATTTGGGTTGTCAGGTTCGACTTGCCGCGGGAAGCTAGCCAAAACTGATACTCATTACATGATGAGAGGGCTTGGAAAAAACAGAAATGATATAAGACAATCTCAGTTTCTGTTTGAGCTGAGAACTGTGATACTAAGGGATAGTGAACTTAATCACAGAATTAAAGTTTTATTCAGAAACATAAAAGGACATTTTGCAAGGAAGGACTTAGGGCAATTTTACATTTTGAAGAAAACATTGGCTGTGAAAATAAACCTGAAAAAACTAATCATTGGATTATAAAGCATTTAAAAAAAAAATCACTATTTCACAGTTTATTTAAACTTTGGTGACTTTCACTAAATGATGAAGGTTAATAAAGGAGATTTAATTAACTAAGGGCTTTTGTTCATCATAAACATTTTATGGTTACAATAAACAATATTACCACTGATCAGATCTTCACCATGCGGCAAATCTTGGAGAAGATGGCTGAATACAGACACGACACATACCATCTCTTCATAGACTTCAAAGCCGCGTACGATAGCATAGCCAGGGTAAAACTGTACGACGCTATGAGCTCTTTTGGAATCCCGGCCAAACTGATAAGGCTAGTTAGAATGACTATGACCAACGTCACATGCCAGGTTAGGGTGGATGGAAAACTCTCAGGACTTTTTGCTACCACCAAGGGTCTGCGCCAGGGGGACGGGCTTGCCTGTCTCCTATTCAACTTGGCGCTAGAGAGAGCCATCCGTGACTCGAGGGTGGAGACTACGGGAACCATCTTCTATAAGTCAACCCAGATCCTGGCCTACGCTGATGATATAGACATCATTGGTCTGCGGCTCTCCTATGTAGCAGAAGCCTACCAAGGGATTGAGCAGGCGGCAGAGAACCTCGGATTGCAGATAAACGAGGCAAAGACCAAACTGATGGTGGCAACATCAGCGGACCTACCAATAAATAATCCAAATCTACGTAGGCGTGATGTACAGATAGGTGAACGCACTTTTGAAGTCGTCCCACAATTCACCTATCTGGGGTCAAAGGTCAGCAACGACTACAGTATGGAAGCTGAGTTGCGCGCAAGGATGCTGGCTGCCAACCGGTTATTCTACAGCCAGCAGTTCACCACAAAGAACCTGTCGCGACGGACGAAGCTGGGACTATATAGTACCTATATAGTACCAGTACTCACATACGCTTCTGAGACATGGACACTGTACAAATCTGACGAAGCCCTCTTAGCCGCGTTCGAGAGGAAGATGCTCAGAAGGATACTTGGCCCCGTATGTGTGGAAGGACAATGGAGGAGCCGCTATAATGACGAGCTATACGAGATGTACGGCGATCTCACTGTCCTGCAGCGTATCAAGCTCGGCAGGCTCCGATGGGCTGGCCATGTTATACGCCTGGAAACGGACGACCCAGTCCGTAAAGTCTTTTAGGCTGTCCACAAGGACAGAGTAGGCGTGGTAGGCCCAAATTGAGGTGGCAAGATGACGTGGAGGCGTCCGCCATTAAGGCCGGGATAACGAACTGGCAGACGAAGGCGCGAGACCGTGAGCGGTTTCGGACACTCCTGAGGCAGGCCAAGACCGCAAAGCGGTTGTAACGCCGGATTAGTAAGTAAGTAAGATTGAAATTGAGCTATTGGGTTATGCCCATCCTAATCGAGCATACAATATAAGGAACTCGAACTTAGGTCACAAGCATAACACCCTTCCCAGATACCATAGAAATTTCACCATTACCAACGTTCGATTGATCGATCCTGTATCACTCAATGCAAACAGCACTTGGATAAGACAATACTGTTGCAACTGCAACTCCGTCGGCTCCTCGACGGCGGTGAACAAGATATAATGACCGTTTTACTTACGTATAAATCTTTACTTTATTTAAAAACGGATCTACCGATTATAAAAACACAAGCTTGGATTTTAGTAGTTTTAAAAAACGCGGTCTATCGTTCGCTAACTTTTAAAAGAGACCGTTTGTTCTGCACACGGTGTATTTATCTTTTTTTTTTTACCGCGATGGCCGTTGCCCTTTCTTAGATGTTCGAAATTCGAAGATTTATCTTGTCACCCTATCTAAACGTCTTAACCTATCTCCTGTCATTTTAGCTTGTTTACATTCCGCATGCCATAATAAAGGACACGCGGTTTGTCGGCACGGTTACTTGTAACAATACTGTCAGTTTCAGTATTGGTCACTCCCGAATCAGATCCAGATCCACTCCCGATTCACAATTTTTATTGTTATAATTCCATACAGCTCCGCCACCATTCTTCAACCAAACTCCTATTGTGCATGAAATCGTATAACACGTTTCCGTGTCAAAAAAAAAACTATCGTTTACCCTTGAAATATTTTATTAATATAGACATTTCAATCTTAACTATTAGCTTAATTTTAAATTTACCATGTATTCATGGAATAAAATTACGATTGACAGAAGATGCCTGACAGAGACACTTGTTTTTAAAAAAATAGAAAAGAAACATCGACAACATCTAAAATGGCAACAGAATTGTTTGGTGACGATCACTTTAAAAAAAAATTAAATAAAAACAATTTAAAAAAACGTTTAAAGGCAAATTTTGATTTTAGTATTAAAAACGCGTTTTAATTTGTTTTTATTAATTTTTTTTAATAACGCTCATCTAGTTTCGTGTAACATTTATGGTGTTCTGAACATAGTTACTTGGATCATTTCAAGTACATTAACACGTAACATTTATGGTTTTCTGAACATAGTTACTAGGATCATTTCAAGTACATTAACATAAACAGCAATCGATAACGGTAAAAACCCCTACCGGTTGAGTTGATCATTGTTCAAAATTTGTTTTATTACATTTCACACATTAAAAAACACATTTTTTGTATTTAATAGCATTAAAAAGTAACATGATATGAAAAGGGATACTTTACATAGCATACATTTCACGATGAATAAAATGAAAAACATGACATCAATCAAACTCTCTTCACTCACTTGACGGCAAAGTGTTCTACCAGGGCCTCTAATGTAACAATAACACCAGATTCCAGAGTCAACTCAACAACATCTGTTTGCCAAACAATTCAATAAAACTTGCCTCAACGCCCATGTTGTTTTAGAAATGCAGATTTGTTGATAAAACACATTCTGAAAGCAGCTACAAAAACCTAGCTCGAAACTTATTTCAATTAATCCTCCACATTGCAAGTATAAAATTACAGTGCAGTTAAACAAATTTTCTAATGAATCAGAGAAAGTTATTTGGAACTTTTTCGGCAATGGGAAAAACTTTCACTGCGTCCAGTCAGTGAGCGTGCAAATGGCAAAGCAATTGCAAGCATTCCTCACCTACCGTACCGAGCATATTTCAACATCAGCTCGCTGGCCGTACCCTCTTATACCACCGACCGGTAGAGTTCCATGATCCACTCCCAAATGGTGACGTGTTATCGTGTGCGCTGTGCAACGTGGCGAGACTAAGTTAATGGCTGTTGTTTGTAAGGACGAAAGTTTTCGTGATATGCTTCGTGCCATGGGTACCAAACGTTCGGTAATATGTACAAATTTCCTGCCGAAACGAAAAACGGCGACGTCCTTTGCGTTTTTGCGACACACTGCCATTTTTCCACCGTAGCTTGCTGGGCGCTACAAACGGAAAGGAGTTTAACCCATTACGACCGATTAACAAGAAAAATCAACAATCTAACACGCTTCAATGTATTCGCTCTCTGGCAAAGTCCCTTTTTCCGCTCCCGGAATGATGTTATGTCATGTACTTTTTCTCAACCCACACACTTTCCCTTGCTCCCGGACAACGCTTGCTGTTACGATCGAAAAGCCAACGGATGAGATTAAGTTGGAATTAGCTACGGAGAGATAAAATGGGATTCTAAACCCGATGCAACTTGTTCTTATGTATATTCGACACTGTGAGTGACGCGAATAAGTGAAGAGCAGTCTACACTAAACGGATGAGAAAATACACACATCAGACCAATGCTAGAACTAATACACTTTGAGGTAGAAATACGCCATGCTTGGTATTTGTCCCTATAAAGTAGACTGCTAAAATATACAGTTTAAGACATTTTTTTCCAATTGATTTGAATTTTCTTCTCAAGCACATAATTTTTGTTTGCTCTGAAACTTTTTTCATAAACTGTAATGAATTGGTGTATTTTCACGCTGTTTACAATGCAAGTTGAAAAAAAAGAAGGGAAAAAAATATAAAAGAGTTGCGTTGTTGAAAAATAAACAATTTGTCGATTAAAAAAAAAAAATATTGCGACTCTCAAGTTGTGAGCTAAATTTTTGGATTTAAAAATTTTAAATGTTTATGTACATATATTTGTCGGATGTATTTAGGTACAAAACCTATAAGCACAATTCAAACATGATCGTTATTATTTTCATCCCAATATATTCATATTATAAAGGCAAATGAGACACTACCAGAGAGTTTGGGAGCTCAGAGGTCGGATATTGCAATGTTATGTATCATAAAATTTTTCGAAACAAGTGTTTACCGTCTTAATGATGACAACAGATATGAACACTAATCTAAGAGCTATTTTATTGCTTTTATTGCTCGAACTATTCAAACATTTCAATAATAACTGGATTTGCTAAATCCAAATACAAGATTTAATTAGCCGTTGAAATAAACCAATAGGTGTTTCCCTAGTTTTACCAGCATACGTGTACGCTGTTCACCCACACACTGCTACAGACTGCTGCAAACAACGTGATAGGTAGGATGTTCTCGCTGAACATTCACCGAATGCAATCTATCCACAAGCTTACAACCGTACAAATCCTCCACCGTGCGCAAAATCCGACTCTAGCCAATTGATTATTCCAATTGTTATTATTTTAAGCCTGTATGATGCTGCAATGAACACCACAGGATATGATGGGTTGAATATATGGGGTTATTTATAGCAACTTGTAAAAGGCTTGTTGCTCGGTTGGTGGTCACTCGAATAATACATTAATTTCAAACATAAAACTTCCTTGCAAACGTGTACTTCCTTGCGTGACGCATCTTAAGGAGCGGTTACACGTTGTGTCACCACAAACATTCTCCATTCCATCATTCACTACCCCGCTCTGGTTTACACAGGGCAATCTTCACCAAATGGCCTGAGAGACCAGGCAAGAATAGAAGAAACAGAATGACATGGGTGACACAATTCTTCCTTTCACTGGAACGGTTCCCCTAGCAAGAAAGACGCCACGGACAAAATACAGGACCAGAGAGTCGTCAGGCTGTGATGGCAGCAACCGGAAGAGGCGTCAAATAATACCCTTTGTTTCGACGTTTATCAAACCAATATCCTTTGCTTCAATATTTTCCCAAAAACTCGGACACCAGAGGCTATGTGCAGTGCCGCCGTAAAGATGATTTTGTTCAGGCCTGGTTTACTATTGTTGTGGACGTCATTTCGTCAGTTCAAGTGGGGGCCAGCTTGAAACAGGTCAATTCGTCACGTTAACTTTTTTTACCGAGTATCGGCACTTTAAACCCTCTCTTTGACGGTATATTGAGAAGCGAGGCTGAATGCTTGTTGTCTTGGTTTAAATATACTTTGCAGAACTAGCAGTGGTATATTTGATTAATGCAATGCGATGATACAGTCGTTATAAATTGCTGCATATGCATCGTCCTCGAGCGAAATATAGTCCTTCTGCAAAGCATCGTCGCGTTTAAAAAGATCTGGTGGTTGCTATTTCATAAGCGTTGAAAGCGCAAAACGATTTTTTTTATTTTTTTATTTTCTTTTATATTTAATTTTAATTTTTTTAAAGTTGTACAGCTCTCGACAGTAAATACAGCTCTCGACAAGCTAGTTTGATAATTAATATATTCAATTTGCATCACCTACGAACCAAAAGAAATATAAAAAAAAACCTTTAATTTCGCAATCCAGGTGGAAGGCACAAGATTAATTTCAAACTCACATGCCAAATCATCTGACCTGATGCTGAAAAAGTTAGATTAAATATTAGAGTAGACATTACATGCAAACCGCAGTGAACATGCCACTGAGGAAACATTCAACAATATTGAGAACGACAACATTAATACGTTAGAACACACACGGACAGCTAAAGAAGACGTCATTTCTTCCCCAACACCACAAAAAACCGAACTGTTCGTGCAACATTTTTTTCACACGTAAGTTTACGTCGAGCTCGAGCGTGAATGAACAAACCCACGATGATTTTACCGCGCCACTTTTGTTGCACTCAAAGGTGATCGACAGGACAGGGCGTAATCAGTGGTCAGGCAAAGCAGGAAGCAAAGCAGGAAGTACAAATTGGGTGCAAATATATGGTACCAGTGTAAAAACGGACCGTTAGAGAAATGGTTAAATAAATGTTGTTTTTCAGCTTATGGTCTTAAACGATTTTTTCATGCTGACTGATTTCAAACGTAGCTTTTTTTCATTTAGCTGGTTCTGTATATTACAATTTCACAACGACGCTAATTATTAACACTTTGCTTGAATTTTCAGTTATTATGTAGAAAATGTTTCTGTTTTTATTTATAATCCTTAGTAGTGATGGGAATAGTTGAGGAACCGAAAATTGAGGAACGGAACGAACCTGCCAATCTGGAGAAAAGGAACGGAACGCGGAACGCAGGCTCAAGATGACCTGCCATGGTTACGTTGCTCACTTTATATATGGTTAACTTGGAAGTATTCATTGAATATTGTGTAATGTATTTTTTGTGCAATAATCACACAGTTTCAATTAAACATAGCTAAATAATAGTTTACTGAATGTGTAAAACTATTCTTCTACTAAAATATAAACGCTTAACTTAAGTTTTGTTGTTTATGTTTTTACTAAAATTAATCATTATTCCCTTTTAATACTTCTAAAAAAAGAAGTAGATCAGAAATTTGTTGCAACGCATATGAAATTTTGATGCAAAATCAAAAAGCTTATAAGTTTAATCGGCTTTTTAAATTCGTATGGATTAAATTATCCTACACTGATTGAATTAATATTTCTTAATAGAAGCAGACAGCATCGATGTTATTCGATTCGGTTTACATAAAATACATAGACTATTAAGTTGTTTCTGTAGGGTTCAACTACCGGTGTGAAAGTGTTCGGTAGTGCACTTTTTTTGTTCATAAGAATAGCGCTGTTTCACGGGGCGACAAACGGCTTTAAAGAAATAATTGCGGAAGGCTAAACGTGTCATGCACCCTAAATATTTAGTTGCACAAAGAAGATCTCAGGTAATAATTCAAACGAATTCATTGGAGAGGCATGCGCAACGAAGCAGCTTAGCACCCAACACAAAGCAATTCATTGACTACCACAATGCAGTCCAAATAACGCACCTATACTGATAACATCCATATGGCAGAAGAGAGACATTTCATTCATTGCTCTTACCGCTAGTGCAGGATTGTCTCTTTAAATTTTGGCGATTAGCTTCCCAGCAATCACAAATCTCTATCCTTCTCTGGCTTCACGGCTCAGGTGTTGTACCGTTATCTCTTTGACTGAGAGAGTATGGCTTGCGCTGTTATCACTCACATAGACAGAATGTGTGTGTGTGTCCATACTAGAAAGAATCAAAGAGAAGAGAACGCCGTTCTTTACCGGAACGAAAAGAACGCTGAGAGAAACAGGTTCAGATATTACCTGCTTCCTTTGTACGTACCAAATCGGCCCATCGTATGAAAGAGAGCAGATGATCGTGCGTTCCAGACCGGATCGAAAAGAACGCTGAGAGAAACAGGTTTAACACTTTGACCGCCAGCCTGACGTCACAGTTTTTGAGTGAGCACGTAGCGCATGGCAAGAGAGCGATGAGAGCGACAGTTTCTCGGGCCATTGTTATCACTCTTTTGTTTCATTGCGATAAGCGGCGTAGCACATGTCGTTCTCGTTCTCTCTTTCCTACCTCATTCGTTCTCAAGAGAATCACTGAGCGTCAGATACAAAGCTGAGTGGTGAGCAAAGCCGTCATACGAAATCATATGACGCGGCGCTTAAAGTGTTAAATTGAACCTGGATGATTTGTTTACAGCAAACCGGCTCATCAATACAAAGAGAGTAGAATGTCGTGCGTTCTAGGCCGGATCGCAAAGAGCACTGAGAGCAACCGGCCCAGCACAGATCGCCGAGAACGCTGAGAGCAGCCGGTTCAGATCGGATCGATATGATCGTTGATAACAGCCGGTTCAGGTCGGATCGCAAAGAACGGTGGGAGCAACAGGTTCAGTTTGAACCTGCTTGGGTTAAAAATAAGGATCGCGGTCCGGATGCTTGCATGCTGGAACGGATCGCATCTGGCAGGTTCGGAACGCAACGCGCTTCACTAATACCTAGTTGTTCTGATGCTGTTACAAATCAGCACTATTGTTTTTTAGGAGTTTTTAGGAACGTTAAGTGTTTTTTAGGAAATTAGATTTTGCATGTTTTGTACCTTCTTTGAACGATCTGAATGTTTCCGACTGTTCTGTTTGATAATCAAACTAGACTGCCTTGCATTAGTGTATGTCTCATTTGATTTTTCTATTTAAACGAATTAATTAAGTGATTTTAACAGTTTGTAGAATTTTGATTGAAATGTTCAACATGTTTGAAAACTACCTTTAAATACTTTTCAAATACTGTGCTGGAATATTTTAAACTGTTGTCTAAGAAAATTTTCTACACAGCGCTATGAGATAATCGTTCTCCACCGAATTAATCATGTTCGCTACTGTTGGGTTCTTTCCGCACATTACCAGGAAGTAGCAGGTTCTGGTGTAATGTAATTTTACTTAACCTAAGCTTAAGCTAATGCAGGAACAGTTAGACTGCGTCGTGTATGCTTTTTTTGCCTGTCTTATCTCCCAGTCGCTTTAGACGTCGCTTTAGTCGCTTTATTCGCTTGTATGTTGTTATCGGAGTTGTGAAGGAGCGGTAGCTCCAGCACTCAAGCGGACATAGGATTAAAAGATTATTCTATCCGCAGGGACCACGAATGTGATCGCATAATGCATGAAATTCATTTTTTTATAGTTTATTTCACTCTACTCATTTTATCTCGCTAAGTGGCTTCTTTTGGTCGACCTCACGGGTAAATTATCCTGCCAAAAATGTTCATAATTTTTGCCTTTATCTCCAAATGCATGATATTTGAAGCAGAAGACTTGATGATAAAAATAATCATTATTCTAAAGCACACAGGCTGGAAAAAGATGCATGAATAATGCTTTCAAAGCATATTTTTTTGCTATTTAAGTATAGTTAGTGACAGGTTTTTTTTAAAATTAAATTAAATTTATTTTAAATTTCACGGAATGTATAGGCCTAATTTTTATACTTAGAAATTGTTTATATTGATTTATTCTATTGTTGTCATATACACATTATTAACATACACTCACTTTGACATCAAAAGGGCAGTAAATAAATGCCGGAGCACATAAAGCATGTGTAAGTGCGTTATGTGTGCATAAATAAATGCAAACGATTCTTTTAAATGCATACCTACGCAAATCTACCGTACAAACAGAGATACAGACCTGCAGTAAACACAACACGAAATGCACAAAGAAAAGAGAACATTATATCAGATGTATACTCCTGGCTGTGAAACCAATCCTTCCCCCTAGCCTCTGATTCCGGCACACTGCAAGAGTCAGGCCCATTGGCACAAACCACATCTGCCATTTTGTCGTTGGGCAAGGTTCACTATCTTCCGATTGGTAGAAGCGATCAGCAACGGCACATTAAAATGTATGCAGAAATTATAAATTTTTAACGAAATATGTACGATTACAACATCCATCCGCTACCAGCTGCCAGCAGTTAGCGGTTATCTTGTCTGTGAGCGTGTTTTGTTTTTGCGTTTTAGTGATGCTTGTGAACATATTTTTCAGTAAGCGGTTTTACGGGGGTTACGGGAGAGATTCTCGGGCTTTCTGCGATATCTAGGTTATTGTATATTTTCCGTATAGCCCCCCTGTTCCCCCCTGAACAACACATCAAGCGTTACCCCATCGATGTACTGTCATTGCATGAACATTTGTTTCAACTCTTTTTCAAACTGCTGCAATACAGCTAGAATAGCATCTCTCCAGGCGTGGTCATAGAATGCACTATGAACAGCTCAGATGATTCAATTTTTTTACTACGATAGATAGCAGACAGCTCATATTGGCAAAACCTCAAATAACATTCCAAGCTCGTACACCAGCCAAATACCATCTGAGTATCGTTCGCAGAAAATATTTGCCACAAATCATTTGATCATCTGAGCTATTTGGTAAGCTATAACGGAAAACAAAAGCACAGATAGGAACCGGCGCTAATCCAATTGCCTTATTGGGTCGGTGAAATTCCAGCTCCTACCACCAGACATGATCATTGCAGCACAATTGCAATCAAACCAAATCATGCAATGTGAAGCTCTTAGATTGGAAAGGGTTTATTCGACCATGTGGCTTTTTACTGCTTTCCGATAACGGTTTATTTTGTTTTCTTACTGTTTATTGTCAAAAAGAGGAAAACAGTAAATTCTAAAACGGTATATCCAGCATCAGCCACTTCAGCACTAACTAACCGGATCACTTTACAACCAGAACCGACTTGCTCCTGCTGCTCCTTCCATGCGTGCCTGAAGCCATTTTGTTTTTGCTTGCAATTGTGCCGACACGGCTCTGATCTAAAATTTATCATCTTCACTCCCATTCTCTACAATGTTGCTTGAAGAAAAGAATAGTTAGCGATTATTCTTACTCTACTATGCTCGCTTTCGACAAGCAGCAGCTGTCTTTACATCTGCCCAGAATCATCTTTCCTGTAGATGAATTGCTTCTTCTCGGGCTGTGATGCATAGCCAACTGCAAAAACCCGACCGACCAGAAAGCACGTCATGCCCGGCACATGCTCGAATTGTATATTTTACCATATGCATGGTATCAGATGACATTCCGTGTGGCCACAGCTCCTCCGGCCCCGGCACAACAGTCAGTAAAGAAGAAGATATGACACCACTGACACAAGCAAATGGGATCGCGACTTTGAGCATTGCAACACGTACCAGCCGTGAGAAACTCACGTCTCCGTGTGCTGATGGGTTTGCTGCCCCCAAATAGTAAGTGTTGTTGATAACGGACACAGACAGATTCTTCTACCAATCCTTTAGAAGGTTTCGTCAGGGCAAAGCCGTCCCGAACCGTCTACGTTCGTGAAGCGTATGATACGTAAGTGTCGTACTAAGTGAATCAATCCGCTTTCAAGCTCGCTTAAAAATGAAGGACACGCTCTTGTAAAACGGTTTTAAAGGATTCAACGGAAGGATGATTAACTCCATTTTACTTGCCAGAAATCAGAACCACATATGAGTTTCATGGGCACATGGGTAACGGTGGCACTGGAAACTTGGATGCACTGGAAGTGATGTGCTCTTTAATGCTAAATGATTTCTCGGGAGTGTGGGTTGACTTCGGAGAAACTCACCAAACTATCTTCCGAGCACCTACTGGATAACGTCCCCGTTATAAATAGGTTATAACTGATCGGCAGGAATGTGTGTAAATGAGTGTACGTATAGGTGTGTTGGTGCGGTACATTTTTTTCGTGTTTGAGAATGATACACGTGCAGCATGCTAAACTGTCCTCACCTACCCTTCCGGCATGTTAAAACTACGAAATGGCTGAGGACAAACGAAAGCGCAATAACTTCATCATACTCAACCTGTCGTTTTGCCTCCAGGAAGATGGTGCCGTTGATGGGAGAGTCGTTGTTTGTTCAGGCAGCCTAGACACGAAAGCCGAACGGAAAATTTCTGGAGTGCAAATTTTAAGGAAAGGGTAACACGCTGCCTTTCCTATCGCAGTCCTTTCGTATACTTTCTGGGTAGCGGATGGAACCAGTTGACTCACCCTTCCTCATAGCAAGGTCTGGAACAAAACACACATACTTTTTTCCATCACTCTGTATTCAGAATATTTCAAAACTGCCATCAGCACGAATAAATATTATGTAGTTCACATTGCTTTGCTGCTTCCGTCCCCAGACAGTGGTTCTGTTCTTTTTTATTTGGAGAAGTAGCAAAAGGAGCAACATGATAAGGACCTTCGCAAACCTGTCCCTGAGATGTAGTACGATTGAAGCTTCATTTTGTCATTGGAAGAAACATTATGCCTGATTGTGAAGGTACCTTAATGCCATCTTAATACTCTCACCGTGCGTCACTTCCAAAACTAAAGAATAGAGTTTGTATTGTTCCGCTGGATATTGTATTGAACCATTCAACAATTGCCATACTCATGGTGTGTATTGTGCGCGATGCATCTTTCAGCACAATAAGCGCAAGCAACAATACCTTCCCGAAGTGAAGGGACCGTGTTTTCAACATTATTCCTACCCGGTTTTGATATAATCGTAATGTGCAACTGGACGCTTGTTGTACAGATTCGCAGTACATATTTATCCGGTTTTGTACTCAAAGATCGTTACCACTGTCATGCACCAGCTTTCTGAATTTCCTAGCACAAAACATTGAGAATCGTATTACTTTGAATACCATTCTCGTAAAAGAAGGTGCCTTATCTTCGGGAACGAGACCGTCAGAGGAAGCCGCACCTTATCTTCAAATTAAATGTACTGTCTCAATCTTTCGGAAACAAAACCTGTTTTTCCCATTTATACACCCACCGCCCGGAAAGCAAACAAAGCAATGCAAAGCTCCCATACCAGGTTGCGGTAATCCAACAATGAGAAAAGCTACTCATTACAAACTGATAAATACATTCAGTCTCACATGCATGCAGACAATGACAGCAACAAATACTATAATGTGAATCGAAAATGCAAAGGCGTAGAATTGAAGGTCGAGTCAGAGAAAACTAAATTTAAACCACATTCAAATCCATCAACCATTTCTCGATAGCAGTCTATTCTCTTACTCGCTCTTTATTGTTCGCTTCTTTTTCAGTTCCAATAGCGTCTAACAGAATAGCGCTAGATTTAAAAAAACAGTATTAATCAACTTTCAGCATGGGATTACAAAGAATCACCTAGCATAATTTGTATCACAAGACACATTGTTGTGGATTTTGGCAGCATTCGTACTTCCCCGAGGGAAACTAGCACCGTGTGTGCTTGCATGAGTGTGTGTGTGTTTTTAGCTAAATGCTGACAAAAGAATAAAAAAAAAAACTGCAAGCACACCTCACAGAGCTCACAGAACAAACTAGTGTTTGGACCAATTTGTGTGATGCAAGTGCCTCGATCCTGTTCTAAATTGTATAACCCTTTTTCAATTTTCTGCGAGAAACCCTTCCGTGCTACTGTTGTTGGATTTTCCTTTTACCTTTGTTAGGTTAGTTTTGAAAAGTAAATTGTTTTACCTCGCCAATAAACTGTCTTAAATAGTTTTTACGATGGATATGGCTAAAAAATATGGGATTGAAAGGGTCATTAATTAAGACGTAGAATATTCATCAATTATTCGATAAAATCAGTTAATTATTTAAAATAATTCAGCGAAAAATATCCAAAAAAAAACAGTCCAAGGAGTTAAAGCCAGATAATCTACAACAATAAAAACATGAGCGTTTCAAGCAATGGCCTTTTCTATATTTGAAGCCAGAAAAATGAAATTTTCAGACTATTAATGAAACAGTATACGCCATGCAGGTTGTGCCTGTGAAGCTGTTACAGTCCACCATATTTGCTTTCAGCAATAGAGTTCAAAACGGATACATTCGAAACAAAACTTCTGTTAGAAAAGAGTTCAAATGAAAATACGGCCGAAGACGTAGTAATGTAAATTAAAAAAAAAATCAAAATATATTTATAAAAATTTCAAAATTTATTAAAACTATTCAAAAAACAAAATCAAATCAAAATTTGAAAAAATATCCTTTCTAAACAGTGTATAAATCCTCCAGCATAAAAACATTCATGAGCTTACCTGATCGTGCCCGAATCGGCGTTTGTATACATTTTTTTCAGCCTAAAACAATCTAGGCTTAAATACTGCGTCTAACTTTGCGTGTGGTTTTGTATGGAGTGTTTTTAGCTATTGACGGCACATATACAAGCATGGCATAAGTTTTCATTTTGTTTATTTCGGTTTGCCGGAGATGTCAGCAGAATGTCTGTCAGATTTGAGAGAAAAGTTGTCATAATTACTTATTTTCTCATAATTTTTCTCCTATGCCTAGTGATGTGCTGTATGGAACGCACCCACAACTCTGAACGACTCCGACTACGGGCGACTCCGGACGACTCTGAACGACTCCGACGATTCCGAACGACTCCAAACGACTCCAACTCCGGGAGACTCTGGACGACTCCTAATGACTTCGACGACTCCGAACGACTCCGAACGACTCCGAACGACTCCGAACAACTCCGAACAACTCCGAACAACTCCGACTCCGGGCGACTTCGGACGACTCCTAATGACTTCGACGACTCCGAACGACTCCGAACGACTCCGAACGACTCCGAGTGACTCCGGAAAACTCCGACTCCGGGCGGATCCAGACGACTCCGAATGACTTCGACAACTCCGAACGACTCCGAACAACTCCGAACGACTCCGAACGACTCCGGAAAACTCCGAACAACTCCGAAAGACTCCGGACGACTCCGAACGACTCCGAACCACTCCGACTCCAGGCGACTCCGGACGACTCCGGACGACTCCGGAAGACTCCGACGACTCCGAACGACTCCGAACAACTCCGAACGACTCCGACTCCGGACAACTCCGAACGACTCCGAACGACTCCGGATATTGCAGCGCGGACCTACCTTCCGGAGTCGATTCCGAATTTATCAGAGTCGGATCGGAGTCGACTCCGGATTTTTGCCAACTTTACCCTTTATCACTACCTATGACGTGTAGCAAACAATACAGATTAACTCTCTGAGCGCTGGCATTCAGCACTGGCTTTCTGCAGAGAGCTCAGTACAAGATAAGAGAGCGTATAGAGCGTTTCGTTGGCTTACGATAGTTTACTATCTCTCTGATCTTCTATAATATGCGCTCTTACTTTCTTCTCGCTGCATTACGTTATGTTACTGAGAGAACAGTCAGAGCTTTAAACGAACTAAGCAAATCATTTTTATGGAGTTGCATGGTGGCTTACCGAACATATTTACTTACGATGGAGACGCATGGTACTTCATCTGCAGCACATAGTATTGCTATTACACGTTCTATTATTTTAAACGTTTGTGTAATCCTAAAATTTATATTACTTAAAGCACGTTGGTTGGAAAAATGTAATAAAATATGCGTTTGAATTGATTTTTATTTATCGCCCCCTGTGCAAAGCGACGGAAGAAATCATTGACTTTCGCTCATTTTCTTAAGCCTTCTCATTCCACCCTACAGCGAATTTCTCAAGCAGCGTTCCGAGCTGCCCGTCCCTTGTACTTCTTCCTAACCCTCACCTAAGCGCACTTAAGAATGGAATGAACTATTTCCTCCATAGAGCTATCTCTTTCTCGTGTGTGGTAAATGCTCAAGAGCTGTGGTGCTTAAAAACCGGTAACAAACATTTCAGCGTTGAAGTTGAAAACTTAAAAAAAAAATAAACCAACAAAGCGCAATGAGTTATAACGATCTTTGGTATTGTGTTGTACGTAGCCAGCGCACCAAAATTTTGAGAGTGCGCGACGAATATATGTAAATGTGTGGCGGTGTTGAAGTGGGTATACAGAAACAAATTTTGTTGCACATAAACACAAACATTCTCACTGCACGGGACGAGCTGCGAATACATGACATAGAAAGAATATATTCGATCGCTCGCGCATGAGTGCAAGCAAGAGCCATAAGCAAGACATAAGATAGAGGAAGAAATACGATTATTTTACTCCAGGCTTTATAGTTTGGTCCCATTGGGTTAACACCGGGGTAGATTGTTAATAATGTAATTTTGATTTTCACTAGCACATATGGCCACCAATGGAAGCTTTTTTTTGACATCTAGGGAATGGACGTGCACGGATTTTAAAATTAAGTAGTTTGTTTTGTCGTTTTTGGTCATGAAAACGACTGAAAAACTTGCAAAACATATTTATCTATCAATCACAAATCTTTTTCATTCCTGTTCAAGTAAACAAGATAATTACTGAAGCGGCTCCAAATTGTTTGGCAATATGCTTCAGTCAGCTGCCACCAGATGCAATATTAAAAATCGAAATAACACTAGCGAGTACGACAATGTACCCGTGTCTTTATGATTAGACAACACGTGAAGGCCATAACATAAAAAGGTAATTGAATGAATATTAGATGAATTATAGAATGAATTATAGCTTGTAGGGGAAGGTAGGTAAAGACGGACACGTTAAGGGAAATGGTAAAAATCTAGGGATATATAAGTGCAACGACCATGAAAGTGTGCATACATTATCTTACACTCATGTTTTATCAGAAAATGTGTTGAAATTTTTAAGTTTCCATCGATTTTTGCGTTTTTTTCATGAATGAAAAACATGATTTTATAGTGCAGTTTTGAAATGTTCGGGTAAGACGGACACCTGATATGGGAAAGATGGACACCTGCAGAAAAGGTTAGAAAGCGAATAGTTTGACAGTATTTTAACAAATTCTATCACTTTCCACGTCCTGGTACCTTTATAAACCAATTCTTGGCCTATTGCAACGGCGATTCATTCAGCCATGAATTTAGAAATTGTAAACGGCGCTTGTAATATATCGTAGAATGCAGCATCTAAACCATTATTGACAAATCGCGCACTTACAGCTGACGTTGCTCCAGCTTACAGAACAACAGTCTAGAATTTCTTTTTAGGAAATTACTCCGCAAAAAGCCCACGACCCCAGTATTTATGAGGGACTTGTTAATAGATTAATCCATTTTCCACCATGTCAAAATTCAACATTTGATTTTTGTAATTTCTTGGAATTTCTCATCTATTCCTGAACAATGTCGTATTAATACCTCATCTTTCTATTGCTTAAAGTTGTCCAAATCGTGAGAAGATATTGGATTTCGTGAAGCGCCTCATCAGCGTCGAGCGATTAATAGCATAACGAGTGGCTACTATTTTGACCGGTGATTCATTTCTCGCTTATTTCAATACATTCCCTAGTTACTGATTGTTTTATAGCATCGGAATACCCTGATTTAAGGTATTTGAAGAAATATATTCATCACCAATTGATATAAGAAGTAAAAAAATCAATAAATCCGGTGTCCATCTTTCCCTACAACAAGGTGTCCGTCTTTCCCGCTTTGGTGTCAGAATGTTTAAACCACCAAAAACAATATTTTGCATTGGTTTAATTCTCGTTCTTTCGCCAGTTTTTTCATTAATGAACACGACAACCCATTCATGAAATAAAACTTCCGGAAATATAAACAATACAAGTTGTAGAGCTTAAGATCGACAGTAGTCAATTTAGATCCACAAGGGTGCACATGATTGAAAATTTTTTTGTTCGTGTATTTAACCAATTATATATATATTATGCCAAAAATGTTCTCAAATGTGTTGTTTTACCTTCAGTTTGGATTCTACATTGTTGAATTACTCGAAAAATACCTTATTCATGAATTTATGAGAAGTGTCCATCTTACCCGCAGTGTCCGTCTTTACCTACCTTCCCCTACAAATGAACTCAAACGGATAAATAAACATAAGCAAAGTGAAAGTTCAACCCTCTACACGTAAATTTTTAACTTCTCAAAATATCACAATTTTCCTCCCACTTTTTCGTCATACATGTGAAATGGAGAAGAGTAAGGGGAATGTGCGCGACCGACAGAATGTGCGCGAGAAAGAGAGATACTAAAGAGAACGTGCGAGAACGAACTAAGAAGGAGAACGCGGTTACGGCGGGTAACGCGGAGCGAGAGGGAAGATGGGCAGAAACTATAAAAGCGGTGCGCGCTTTGGGGACGGGGAGTTAGTTTGGGAACGATAAGGGAACGGATACATGTGAACTACGAAACGAATGAAAATAAATCGTGTAGAACTCAAATCTCCGGTCTTCTTATTTACTCCCCATTTCAGCTAACTTCACATGGGGGCTCAACCGGGATGCATCCCAAAGACAGTTGTGACGATTGTGATGATTGTGAGGCTTTTCTAAAAGCAACACTGTGAGGCTTTTTTGTAAAGCAAAACTGAGAGGCTTTTCTAAAAGCAAATCTGTGTGAAATGTGAGGCTCATTATTAAGCAAACCTGTGAGGAATGTGTGGCTTACTATTTTACGCAAACCTGTGAGGCTTTTCGAAAAACAATTGTGAGAAATCTGTGAGGCTTATTTAAGCAAATTTGTGAGGCTTATTTTAAGCAAACCTGTGAGGCTTTTCTTAAAGCAATTGTGAGGAAACTGTGGGGCTTACTGTTAAGCAAACTTGTGAGGCTTTTCGAATAGCAATAGTGAGCAAATTGTGAGGCTTTTCAGAAGCAACCGTGAGGAAAGTGTGGGGAAGTGTGCTTTTCCGAAGCAATTGTGAGGGAATCGTGAGGCTTGTTTAAGCAAAACTGTGATTGTGTGTGTGCGTGTGTCGAAAGCATGGCAACCGTAGAGGAACTGTGTGAGATCTTCACTAAGGTTGGCCTTACACGCGAGTGTGAAAGACTTGGTTTGGCCACTGCGGGAGGAAAGGCAGATATGGCTAATAGAATAGTCATCTATCGCGCGATGAATCCATCAGGAAACATCGTCGGAATGTCCAGGAGGGGACAAAGTGTCGAATCGGTTAACTGTGTCCAAAATCGCGAGGATGCTGGCACACAACCTGATGATGAGCGTGAAGATGAAGACGAAGTTGCGCAAGCCGATTTTGAGGACGAAGAAGAAGACATCGTGGATGCGGACGCCCACGACGATTCTGATTTGTTTCAAACGGCTGTAAGGGCATCGACGCCCAAGCGACCACAGCGAGTGTATACGTTTCGAGACGTTGAGGACAGCATCGAAACGTTTGGCGCGGAATATGGCCACGACGTGAGAAATTGGCTATCGAATCTCGAATCCGTTTCGCGATCCGCAGGGGGGGACGATGAGCAAAGGCTCATTATGTGTCGCAAAAAGATGACGGGTACGGCGAGAAAAATTGTGAATTCTTTGCGTTATGTGGGGAGTTATGCGAAGCTGAAGCGAGAATTGATCGCTGAATTTGCACCATTTGTGCGTTCGAGCGATGTACACCGTATTCTGGCAACTCGGAAAAAAGGAATGGCCGAGACCATGAGAGAATACATTTATGACATGCAACGAATAGCCGAACAAATCGATCTCGATGAGCCGAGTTTGTGCGAGTATATCGTGAATGGTGTGACTAATGACGATTTTTACAAATCGTTATTGTACGAGGCTCAGACGATTTGTGATCTGAAAACAAAGCTACAGAACTATGAAAAAGTTCTAAAGGCTCGTAACAAGAGAGTGACGGACAATGAGGCTAAGCGAGCGAGCTTGCCTAGCAAGGAAGACAAAAGAGCGGAGCAGCGCTGCTACATTTGTGGTAACAAAGGCCACCTAGCGAGAGCGTGTACGAAAGCGCAGGGTGGTCCGAAGTGTTTTTTATGCCAGGCGCACGGGCACAAGGCGAGTGAGTGTGCGCAAAACAAAAACGTGACGGCTGTAAAAATAAACGTTGTAGAGGAAGCGATAGCAACGATCGAAATTGTTTTAAACAATACGGCGGTCAACGCTTTGTTTGACAGCGGGAGTAAGCGGAATCTTATGACGGAGGCTTGTCATAAGAAGATCGGGGGAAGAAAACTGAGCGATGCAGCGATGTGTTTTCGTGGGTTTGGCGGTCTGAAAACAAAGGCTCTTGGTGTGTTTTCGACAGGCGTCGAGATTGACAATAATGTGTTCAAAGGGGTACATTTTTTTGTGGTGCCAAACAAAAGCGTGTCGTATGAGGTGGTTTTGGGCAGAGATTCTCTGAATTATTTCGGAGTGACGATGACAACGGCGGGCGTCAAAATCAATCCGTGTGGTCCAGCGATCGAAGCGCTTACAATTGTGTGTGAAAAGGAGGAAGAACTCGATGTTCCTTCTCAATTTGCGAGCGAGGTAAAGACGTTGGCTTTAGAGAACAAAACAACGAAGCGCGTGGGGGTCAAGTAGAAAAAGAGATCAACTCACACGATGAAAAATCAGTGCGTGCTTCGCTAGTAGAGCCACAAGTGTTGGAGAGAACGATCGATGAACAGTTAGCAGCGAACGTAATAATAGGAAGTGAGAGTGTTTTCGCGAGTTCTATTATGTTAGTGACGAGTGAGCATTGTGGGCGAATGCAAGCAGACGACGGGGACTCTACTGAGAGGGCGCAAGCGGTGCTACGAGAATCCAGCAAGCTGCAAGCGCGGTCAGCGACGATTTACCGGGAAGGAGAACTGGTGAAGATCGAGCAGGTGCAGTTTGGGCGTAGACGGAAGAATGCAGCTGAATTTCTTGGGCCAAACAAGGTGATGCATGTGCGGCCACATGATCGGTACGACTTGGTGAAAATCGATGGCGATGGGCCAAAGGGACATCGACGGCATCATCGCATGTGCAGCCTTATCAGTGGTTGTGTTTTCAGTGGAGATCCTCCGGGCCGGATGGATCTGTCAAAGAAAAGGCCGTGTGAAAAGGAGAAGAGTAAGGGGAATGTGCGCGACCGACAGAATGTGCGCGAGAAAGAGAGATACTAAAGAGAACGTGCGAGAATGAGCTAGGAAGGAGAACGCGGTTACGGCGGGTAACGCGGAGTGAGAGGGAAGATGGGCATAACTATACGACGGGGACGGGGAGTTAGTTTGGGAACGATAAGGGAACGGATACATGTGAACTACGAAACGAATGAAAATAAATCGTGTAGAACTCAAATCTCCGGTCTTCTTATTTACTCCCCTTTTCAACTAACTACACATACATTTATGCTTTTGTTCAGCTTTCAAACATCTACTCGTATCAATGTTTGTAGCTTTATCAAACTATCACAAGATACCTCAAACATCTCAATCCTTTGTGGTCAGGAGTGGGTCATCATCAACATTAGTAACGAGGTATGATGGACGCTCCGAGTAGTTTGTGTTCGATTGAATGGGACGTTCCACGCACGGTTCCTTGTTTCGTTTGGATGCGTGAGAAAAACTGCATTTGAAGCTAGTCGATAAATTAAACGTTTACTCATAAAATGTACCAAACACATCACATGGAGATTCTGGGGTGGGTTTACTTTCAAGCTTTATAAATTATTACTAGAGATATCAGTTTAGAATAGGGGGGAACATTGATTTATCAATGTAAAAAATTATTTCATTATTGCTTCATTCCAACTGAATAAAAGAGGGTTAAATGCGACAAGGAATTAAATAATAAACCAACCCAAACCTAAACACACACACTTTTGGAGAGTGTTGAATGGATTATTGCAGTGTCGACCGCAGAGTCGTATAATGAAGTCGTCTTCTTGACAGTCGCACAGTCTTCTCCATTCCTCGTTTCCACTTCACGTCTGTCACAGCAGTTCCTTATCCATATATTTTCATACCCAATTTAGATTGCCTGTAGTTAAAATCTAGAAGGACTCTAGAAAAGGCACAAAAACTAAACACCGAAAAAGGACAAACTCCTCAGTGGTTATTTTGTTTGAAAAAAAAAAAAAACTATGATAAACTGTACAGGGGACAAAGAGAATGTATATCGTCACCCTCAATATCATAAATAACAGCGAATAAGGTAAACATAGAAGGGAAAGATAGGGATGACCCATGAGTGTAGCCATCCCGTTTGAATACGCTGATTAGGGACATCGAATGCCGTGTTGTGGTATGTGTGGGTAAGTGTGAAAGGGTTATATTCTGTTTCCGAATAAAGAGACAGATAAACAGGATGTGGATAAATAAACATGGAGTAAAGGAAGTGTGACTCGTTTAGTAAAGTGTACGCCATATATAACGAATCAAGTGTTGTTTTATACCGCAGTGAAAATGCTATTACGCTGTTAGAATGAAAGTCCCCGTGTCCAATTAAATAACCACAAACAGAGTTGACCGTACCGATGGCAGATCAATACCATGTGTTATAAAACGTGAAAATATACATCCTTTATACAAACAAATTATTAGATTTGACTGTAGCTACTACAGTAGTAATTTGGCAGAGTTCAATATCTCCTAAAAATCTGCTATTCCAACACCTGCAATAAATCAATTTTTAATACTGGGTTTATTAATATTGCAAGTCATTCTCAAAAGATTTAAATAAAACTACCTAGGCAATTGTGGCCTTAGCCCGTAAAGGCACCACGCACAATTCTACACCTGACGAACAATGATTGCACACATAATTGATCCCGAACAGGCTGTCGATTATGAGTAAGACGACGTCAAGTACGATGCTCGCAAATTAAATGGAATGCTTTTAGCTTTACCTTTTACTCGAACCGGAATGTTGTTGTTGATTGATTACTGATGCAAACCCGATTTACTCGTGCATAGCATCGGGCTCTAAGAAAATTCTCGCACGCATTAAGACGCTTCCGAGTTCAATTGATCGAGCAAATACTATTCGCATTATTAGATTCTCGACTGTGCATCTCCGACGACAGCTGCTGGTTGGAACATTTCCTGCATAATATTGCGTATTCATACATCTGCTGTAACTGATGCTTGTGTTGCATTGTAGCATTATCAATGGGCATGGGCTTATCATGGTGTGGGTTTTGTTTGAACAGAAAAACAATAATTTCCCCATTAATCGCTCCATTAAGCAAGGATAATAAGCGTAGTGCGTCATTGCACAATTTGCCATCTTTCGCTCTCCTCGCAGTGTAGCGCCATTATCAGCACTATATGTCATTATGACATCGTACACATCGCATTGAGCTTACGACCCCAAAACCTCAACAAACGGGATACTTGACTCCGTGGGTCATTTCCATAGCTTCACAGATTTTTTTGCACCGAGCATCAAAGTTGATAACGGATAAGGCACTTCTACCTTGCGGAAAGTGATAGTTCTAGACACAATCCCACACACGAGCAAAAAACGCTCTTAGGAACGCTGACGCCAAGAAAGTTTACTTCAATGTATATTATTCCCGGCGAGTGTAGTACGAGTTTATCCATGGGATCGAAAATAATCGGTCATTGAGGCAAAACAGTATAATTCGTCACGCTATCGGTGAGCTCATCTTCTTCTTTTTCACTGCACTTCATTGTACGGCATAGCACTGCACCACCCTCTCTGCGAATTCAAACTTTACCCCTGCTTCTTTGCCTGTTCGGCACTATCGGCACAATCCATCGATACTATCTGCTTCCAAACGCCTGTCAACCCCAGGACCAGGGAATAATCCAAAACTCTATGGTGTAAGGTGACCAAAACTGCAACATAATACTCACATGCAATGAGCTGAGTGAAGTGCACCCTTAAACCCTTGAGTAGTTGACACGCTGGAGATCACGGCATATAGGTGCACAGGAGCTGGCGAATCTGTACAGCAATTGTGATGTTTTTGCTTTGATATTTGAGCTTTCACTCAAGCCAGACTTCCCGCGCGCGGATTCTTGTAGCTTGAAGCTGCTGTCTCGTGACCAGGATGGCTGCATACGGTGATTCCGTAACGTGCTTGACGTTTTGTATTGATTTCGTACACGATGAGATGATTCGAGAGGGAAATGCGTAAGCACAAAAGCCAAATGTGTGGTGTCTGTGTAGCATCTTGTAGGCAGTCAGGGTGTACATATTCTAATGCCAGTGTCAAACGCAACTGTTATTTGTAACAACGATAATGGGGTTGTTAAGCTCAGCCAAATCATTGAAGGTGAATTCATCAACGTTCTCGTGCTGGGCTTGTAGTTTATGATATGTGCCGGTTAGTGATGGGGCTTAAATTATTCAGTCAGGAAGCTCAGTGGGTGCTACACGAGTGGTTGCTAAACGACAAATAGCGTAATCTAACAATTGTTGCACCCTTAAGGAAACAGCCAACGTATACCATATTTGTGAGTTATAAAAACCTGCATATGCATGTGTGTCTAGTAATCTTCATTATTGTTTCAAAACTAGGGTAAATGTACCAGTATTGGCCAAGTTATTGCAGTTGAATTGAGTTGAAAATTACTTAAATTTTTAATTTTATGTTGCCCATTTTGGGCATTTTGCTGACAATTTTTACAGCCGTTTTTATTTGAGTTACAAACAAAGTAGGCACTGGAGAAATGTATAAAATGAGACTGCCTGACAGCTATAGAGTATGGCTCCGACTGGCCTTCAAATTATTATTTTTATCTCGAGTTTTTTGTTTGTTTATAGTGAATTTGTAGTGATATTTGAAACAATCAATGAAATGTTATGTGATGCCATACGCATTTTAGTGCTCTGATCAAGTTTAAAAGGAATATTCGGCAAAATCAAAAGTGTGTTATTGTTTCAAGTTTCGACAGGAGCCCACAGCATTGATTTATCAAAAATCAACGTTTGCCGTGTACCTATTTTCGGCAGCATTTAAATTGAATAATTACCGTTTTTCGTGATTTTAAAATTGAAAGCGGTCTAGAATAAATTCTGCAACCATAGAATCTTTCATAAAACCACATTTTAATTAATTTACTGCTCTGGTTCTCTTAATAACGAAGCATGCCGAACTATTGGCAGACAGCAAATCTGGCAAATCTGGTTCAAAGAGGGAAAAAATGGTATCCATGAGCGGATTAATCATTACTAAACCTAAGTGGCCGCGTGGGGCCCCAAGGTTTCGAGACGCCCCGTAAAAAGGACCCATTCTCCGCTCACAAGGAAATTTCCTTTTCAATCCTTCTCTACCCTCGAATTCCTCTTGCAATTTCTTGCTCAATAATTCTGCAAGACCTACATTCGTGTGACCGCTTAGGACCTTCACTCGTGTTAATCCACCCCTGTTAATATCGTAACATTCCTAAACATAAACATAAATATATTAGGAATGATACAAACGCCATATTGTCCTGAGTACAACTAACTTTATTGCTCAAAAGCATCATTTTGATCTATTTTAATCCTTATCTTGTTCGTATGAGTAAGGCTAATACAAACTTCGTGCAATTGTTGTGTCATATGCATATAGGATGGTTAACTCTCATAATATCGAAACTAGGAACTGGTTGAGAGAAGGTATTTAGGTCCATCAGTAAGTAAGTAACGCATCATCTTGGCGTTTAAAGCATATTCATAGAAAGCCATGGGAAAACTTTGACAGATTTATTGAACATTGTTTATGTTTAACCATGACCGTCGCTATTGAAAAAGTGAACGCTTTTTTTACTATTTCGGACTCATGTTTTACTTCGTTTTTTTTTTATTCACATTATCATAGTTTCGGCCATATTTTCGTTGTTTTACTTCTAATTACAAAAATTGAATCTTCTGTGATTGATTCAAATCAAGTACCTCATCGTCATCATCGTTGAATCGTAATTCAATTCAAGTACCTCATCGTCAGGTTATAAGCAAAAGACTGTATGCAAATTGTACTTGTGTGCAGTGTTGCGAACGGCGATAGTCGTTGACATAAAATTTTACAAAATGATACTTTTTGAAGCATCGCATTCTAGATCCACGCATTCATTCGACAATCACGGAAAAAAATATCATTTGACACGATGATATTTTTTCTGCTACAATCATTTGACTTTTTGATTTTGCCGTACAACAATTGAACTAGATCTTCATCGAAAATGGGTCCTTTTTTCGTGTTTTCGCGGGAATTTCTATACTCCTGTAAGAGAATACCATTTTCCTGGTTCACTGAGTGAAAATATCAAGTAGTCTAATGGCTTTGTATCGGTAAACGCACGATTTAGCAGTTCTGGATTCTCACTGAAAAATGTCAAATGACATTCATTCTACATTTTTGCAATCATGTCATCGCAAAAGCATTGATTATAAATTCACAAATGATTGTCGCTTTTGGAAAGTCATGTCATGGTAACCATGAATATCATGATCAAAAATGATTTTGACACCCGCTTACTGCGAATATCATGAAAAAATTTCGACAATTAACAACACTGCTTGTGTGTGCCGATTGGATGATTCGTTAAACTTTCAATGTTTAATAAGACATCTTTTACCTGGTTGGAAAATCTGCTGTGCTATTTTATGTCTGTTCAGCTTTTTGTTCCTACAGCAGGACCGTTCCACACGGTAGTGATTTGGGACCATGGAATGGCAAACAACGGAAAAGGTAGTCAATGTTTCTGAATAAAGGGTAGGCTACAATAAATTCTGCTTTTTTCTCCATAAAAGAAAGACCACAAGAAATTTAACCAAAAGAATCTTCCTTATAGTTAATTCTTCTACTTTTTCACGTTAACACTTTGACCGCCGGCCTGACGTCACAGCTTTTCGAGTGAGCACGTAGCGCATGGCAAGAGAGCGATGAGAGCGACAATTTGTCGTGCGATTGTTATCACTCTTTTGTTTCATTGCGATAAGCGGCGTAGCACATGTCGTTCTCGTTCTCTCTTTCCTACCTCATTCGTTCTCAAGAGAATCACTGAGCGTCAGATACAAAGCTGAGCGGTGAGCAAAACCGTCATGCGATTTCATATGACGCGGCGCTTAAAGTGTTAACTGTTACCCATATGTTTAAAAACACTTTTCCACGACACTGTCAAAAGTGAGCTGAAAATGACAGCCAGTATCAAGCTTTGCATCGACCCATGCTCCTTAATGGACCTCCGTAAGTATTCTTGAACTGAAACAACGGAAAATTAATTATCATGCTATAAAAATGAACTAGTAAGAAATTTACGTAATACTTGTCACATCATCTACCTTATAAGTTATGGAATAGCTTTGATTAGCGTTAGCACAATTAAAATGAAAATGCTATTTAAAAAATACGTGTGAAGGCCCGATAAAAATATTTCAATCAGCGTTAATAAAACCTAATATTTTTTATAAGCTTGTATGCCTCTATTCTGCTTGTAATGTATTTGTCTTGTAATCAGTCTGTAATGTATTTTAAAGTAAAAACTTTTTTACTATGTTCCAGAAGTTCAATATACCTCATCTCGCTTGTTGATACTAATGTTGATGTTTGATATTTTTTTTTAAATTAGATGATTCATCTAAATTTTATCAGACTTGACCGAGAGTTATATAACAATTGAAAAAAAGAAAGTTATTTTTATTAATAAAAATCCAAGAGTTTTGTGTTTGGTGTTGATTATACATTGCGGAATGCTTAGAATTTTAAAGCGGTTTTTTTGAATTTTTTCCTACAATTCTGTTCAGAAATCGTTTGAAATTAGGTTTCGTTGCTATGATGGACACCCCATTTGCAAAAGAGCATATAAGCTGTGTGTAATAGAATTTTTAACGAACGAGAAAACATCTTTGATAACTAGTACACAGCTTCTTTTTCTACTTGGCGTAACGTTCAACGGAGAAACGCCGGCCTATAATGGAAAGTAGGCAGAGACGGATACATTTGATTAATGTTTTATCAGCAAATGTGTTTAATCTTGAAAGTATTAATCAATTTTTATATTTTTCCCCTTAACAAAAAAACATGTGGTTTCGCGCACTTCGAAATGTTCGGATAAGACGATCACCTGAGGTGGTAAAGATGAATACCATGAAGGGTAAGATGCACACCTGTGGATAACTTATTATATTGCTTTCCATTTCCTGGTTTGCATCTAAAAAAAACTTCACCAATTGTAACGACGGTTGATTCAGCCGTGATTAAACAAATTGTAAGTGCCTTTTCTAACACCGCATAGAATGCAGAATCTAAAACTGTTACGAGTAACCGTGCCGACAAACCGCGTGTCCTTTATTATGGCATGCGGAATGTAAACAAGCTAAATGACAGGAGATAGGTTAAGACGTTTAGATAGGGTGACAAGATCGATCTTCGAATTTAGAACATTTAAGAAAGAGCAACGTTCGCTGCGTAACGCGATGGCGCAACGGCCATCCCTGGAAAAAAGGGATAAATACACCGTGCGCAGAACAAACGGTCTCTTTAAAAGTTAGCGAACGATAGGCCGCGTTTTTCAAAACTACTGAAATCTAAGCTTGTCTTTTGATAATCGGTTGATCCGTTTTTAAATAAAATAAAGATTTTTACGTTAGTGAAACGGTCGATATATTTTGTTCGCAGCCATCGAGGAGCCGACGGAGTTGCATTTGCAACAAAAACATTTTTGAAATATCGAATAATAACAGCTGATGTTGCTCCAGCTTACAGAACAACAGTATAGAGCTTCTTCTTCTTCTTCTTCTTCTATGGCTCAACAACCGTTGTCGGTCAAGGCCTGCCTGTACCCACTTGTGGGCTTGGCTTTCAGTGACTAATTGATTCCCCCCCATAGCAGGATAGTCAGTCCTACGTATGGCGGCACGGTCTATTTGGGGATTGAACCCATGACGGGCATGTTGTTAAGTCGTACGAGTTGACGACTGTACTATATAGACCGGCAGTATAGAGCTTCACTTTAAGAAAATACTCTGCATTCCTAGCATGTTTGATGATTTTTTTTATAAGTAAGATTTTTTCCACCAAGTCAAAATTAAACTTTTTGTATTATTAATTTTTAATTCAGGATGAGTGTTATTACCGCATTGGTTTAAACTTTGTATTATAACTATTATTGTTATTATTATTATTATTATTATTATTATTATTATTATTGTAATTATTATTATTATTAATATTATTATTATTATTTTTATTATTATTATGCCGGTCTCGTAGAACAGTCGTCAACTCGTACGACTTAACACGACGTACGACATACCCGTGATGGGTTCAATCCCCAAATAGACCGCAATAAATAAATAGAATTATTAATAATAATAATATTATTATTATTATTATTATTATTATTATTTTTATTATTATTATTATTATTTTTATTATTATTATTATTATTATTATTATTATTATTATTATTATTATTATTATTATTTTTATTATTATTATTATTATTATTATTATTGTTATTATTATTATTACTATTATTATTATTATTATTATTATTATTATTATTATTATTATTATTATTATTATTATTATTATTATTATTATTATTATTATTATTATTATTATTATTATTATTATTATTATTATTATTATTATTATTTTTATTATAATCAGTTTTTTGATATTATTATTAAAGCAATAATAATAATAATAATAATAATAATAATTAATATTATTATTATTTATTATTATTTTTTTTATTATTATTATTATTAAAATTATTATTAATATTTTTATTATTATTATAATTATTATTATTTTTATTTTTTTTACTTTTTATTTTTATTATTTTTATTATTATTATTATTCTTATTTGTATTAATATTATTTTTATTAACATTTTAATTCAAAATTTGTTCTTTACAATCCTATACCATTAAATTGATTTTAATTTGTACAAGTAGTGACAGGATATTTAATTTCGTGCAGTGCTTCATCAGTATGGAGAGTGTTGAAGCAAAACACATGACTGCTATTTTGACCGGCGTTTCATTTCTCGCTTATTCCAATGCTTTATTTAGTTTCTGGATGGTACATATCTTCGGAATACCCTTATTTAAGGTATTTTAAGGAATGTGTTCTTCGCCAATTGATATAAGAAGCAAAATAAGTGGATAATAGATATAAGAAGATTGTTTGTGGTACGTATGCTATCAATGTTATATTTTATTGTTGAGCCTTCTATTTTAAATTCCGTTCAATAGCTGAGATATAGCTCTTTTCCAATTAGTCTGAACAGTGCTTGTCTTACACAAAGTATCCCACGGCACACTTATATGAAAATGTTTCCACATGGACTGTGGTGGTAAAAGTTCCCATCAATTTTACTCTAGATCTAATTAGACTAATTGCTGAGATATGTTGGACTGATGTTCAACTCAATGTTTTGCAAAGCAAAACTGATGGCAGATACTTCCCATGCTAATTAATAAATTGTTTTCTAGCATGCTAGTCTGTAAATGGCACTTCTTAACTCTACAATTGAGCCTTAAATATCAGTTGCTCGTTGATTTGACAGTTGTAAAGCAGTGATATATTTGTTCGTGTAGAACATCAAATTTTGCATCACACTGTGTGTATCAAGAAAACATTGTTAAATAGTTTACATTTCCTAGCTAAACTTTACTAAATCAATGGCAAATGTTGAAGATTTTCGTAAATTGATGAAATCTCTGATTGTGTACTCGAAAGTGGCCGGGGTTGAGATGTGGACTGCACCAGGAAAATTCATGCCAGCTTCGTATTACCTTTCGTTTCATATAACAGTATATTTTGTCAGCACTGTTTGGACACTAAGAAAGTACATCGATGATCCTATTCATATGATGAAGGTCCTCATAACGCTGGGAACTGCTGTACAGGTAGGAAGTGTTGGAATCAAGATTTTGGCCTACGAATACAATGTATTTACTTTTAGCTCTACATCAAATTCTTTGTGGGACATTCTAAAGCCCAAGAAATTAAGTTATTTACCGCTGAACTGGAACAAGAAGTGCTTAAACGTTATCAAAATGGGTCTGAGGAGGAAACTGCTGTGCTTAGACGAACAGGTCGCATTCTTTGGATAGTGTATCGTATGATAAGCGCGTCATATATTTTCGCTGCAGTCGCATTCGGACTGTATCCAGCATTTTATTACATTGCAACGGGTGTAGTGGTGCCTTTGTTTCTGTACGAACTCCCGTTCTTCGATTTGAGCTCTTCTTTAGGGTACGCAGTAACGATGTGTTTTCAAATTAATCTGTTGGCAATTGGAGTTCTGGGAGCAATACTGTCCGATTTTGTATTTTTCATGTACGCAATGTACGCTATGGCTAGGGCAGACATTTCGATAGTGCATCTTAGGGAGCTAGAAAACATACTCAATGATCCCTCTAAGAATGAAAAACACTCTGCGGAATTACGTCACAAGTGGGTCCAGTGCATGCACGATCATCAGCAGTCAACCAGGTAAGGTAAGACAACATTGATCGATGTTCCAGGATATGTGATTGTTTCTTCATGTTTTCTAAAGCTTTTTCAGCACAATTGAAAACATTTTTGGACTCATGTGTTTAGCACAGGTTGCAACTGCAACTTTGTCAATATGTGACGCATTGCTTTTGGTGCTTTTGGTAGGTATACTGCATTGTGATACTGGTAGGTTATTTAAAATGGTTTAGTGAGTTTTACAAAAAAGTATGAATTACAAACGACTCTTGAAATAGCTTAACTTTTTGATATTTTGTACAGAGTTTGCAGAAAAATTAAAGTACTATTTCAGCAAAATTTAAAAGTACTGTGAACAGCTTCTGAAGTGTTGGATGGGGCATAAGATAGGTTTTTTTGATATTAAATTTAACTATTAATTTTTACATCACTGCTCAAGTTCGGCATATTTCTCCATTTCACTGTAAGCATGGATTATTGCTTGATTATCTTTGATTTTTTATTATTTATCTGGTTTATGAACATTCCAACGCGCCAAGGAGCGTTACGTTTTAGCAGTAACACCAAAGTGTATGAAGATCAGGTGGTTTCATAGCCTGTTTTTTATAGCAAAAGTTGAACGTCACTTTTTGACAGCATGGGTGAAAACATTTCCCCAAACAAGCTTTCGGACGACTTGCCTAATACACAAACAATCTTAGAATCTTCGTTATTTGCACTGAAATACCTTAAAAACCACACCAAATATTTCTTATTGTAAGCTAAACCAAATCTGAACTAATTAAAATCCATTTTGAATCAAAATAATGCCGTCGATGAGGACACCAATGTGTACTACGTATGTGTTGCTAAGAACAAAGCGAACGGTTCCTATGGAAATTCATTTCACCCATTCTGTCAAAAGGAGCTTTTTTTGATTCCGAAATTAGTTGTCAATTTGTATGGGACGAGACCACCTGGTCTTCATACACTTTGAGTAACACCGTGGAATAATTTAGCAATTGCATAGAAACACGCTTGACAACGAGAGAGTGGTTGCTATAGACCATCCAAAGTTAACATCCTCTCAGTTCTCCTTTTCTCCGTTGCTATGGTGAACTATGTAATGCGCTATTGAATTTTTGATCGGGATTAAGTTTTTTCCTTAATTTTTGTTTTGTTTGTTTCCTTAACATATATTTTCTTTTTTCACTTCATTTGAATATGTATATGTTGTGAATATGGGGTAAATCTTAGAACATCATGGTCAAAAGTTCAGGCTACGTATGAATATACTCTTACCCCGATATAGTATTGAAAGGAACGATATTACCTTATCGATAATGAAGCAGTCAGGGTCAGTCTCAACTCATAGTACCAGCTTTCGTTTAAATGGCGATAAATGGCAATTAATTGAACGTCTGATAAGGATGGATAAAGAGAAGGCTTTCTATTCAGCTAGAATCATGAAACTTGGCTGGATATTGGTAGATCTAAATTTGGAAATGGATCTGATTATTGATGCAATAACGGGCCTCTTTAAAGAGAAAAGTATTAGGAAGCATGATCTTATGATGGAAACTCAAATACACAGGCCAGCGGGCTGCTTCAAATCAGATTCAGATCAGCCTGTACAATAACAGCCTGCAGAATAAAAGAAATAAGTTGAATCAAAAGTTATACTAAAAGTTACACAAGAACTGGTAAAATATCAAATCAAACAATAACTTAGATATTTAAAATAAGGTTACATAAGATATTTTATGCATTAAAATGAAAACAAAGGCGAGATTTGAGATTTTTTAAAGTGTCTATAAGCTCTCAAACGAAGCACAATCTGTCAAAGCTGTGTACCTCCCTGAAAAATGATGATCAATCGCTGCATGTTTCAAGACGTTTGAATTGTATATATTCCTGATAATGTGTAAGTCCCAAAGATTTTTTACTTAGTCCTGAAACCGGGCCAATTTAACTAGTTTCATATAAAAAAACCATGTGTCTTTAATTGTAGTTACTCACTTGTCTTTCACTCAATAGACATTTATAGAGAATTAAGAGCATTAAGGGCATGATTGGTGAAATGGTTTGACGATCTGTGATGGTCCAATAACTTACATACTTCTTAGCTACAAACAAAGTTTATTAAATTATAATTGTTTGAAAGTAAACAAATGAAATGGATAAAATTCTATGCCAAGCATTTATTGCGTGAACCGCTTCACAAAAAAGTCAGTTTTTTCCGCTAGTTTATAAGACCCCGTATCTTGCCTGCCGCTTCTTTTATGTCTTTTACGATCAGTTCAGATCCTTTCGGCTCGGGGTTTCTGGCTGTTTTCGGATACTTTCTGATTATGAAAGGTCGTTGGGCACTTTCTTACAAAACATCCCCAACAATAATGCTTGAGGATAACGCGGATACGGTTGGGTGTAAGAATGCCACCGGTTGTTATTGATATACTTAAGTAATAAGCGAAGAGTATGGTTTAATTGTACAGTTGATCTGAACAAAATGATGTTTATACCCATTGGAATTTATTTGTTTTTTTTTAAATTTATTTATTTATTTATTTATTTATTTATTTATTTATTTAATTATTTATTTATTGATTTATTTATTTATTAACGCAATTGGACATTAAAAATAATTAAATTACATGAACCCTTGCTTGGCATGTATATTTCAAGCGATGTTTAGTGTACAGATTTGCATGACTAATTGTAGCTATTTGAACAGAAAATGTCATAGTCAAAAAAGTATAGATAAAAAGAAACGTTCTGTTATTGGAACTCGAACTTAGGTTATGCAATGATGATATGTTTTCAGATTAAAATTTGTTGATAGGCCCTTCAGAAGCAGCACGGAACAATAAAAAAATAAATTAAAAAAAACATGTTAAGCTATTTAGTAAGAAGAGCCATATAACATTTTCATATAAAAACATATGTACATAGCTGTTTGATTGAGATACAAAATCTAATAGAACCTAGTAATTATATGGTGGTTTGTATTTTATTGCAGACAGATTGGTATCCAACATATTCCTACCTGTATGTGATGTTTGTTCAACTATCAGGGTTCTTTGTGATTGGACATTTGGTAGAGCTTAAGGTACAATTATCATAAACAATACGGTATGCGTAGTTTTTCTGACAAGTAATAACTTACTTATAACAGATTGACGCATTGTATAACAAGATCATCTCTATGCCTTGGTATAAGCTTCCAGTGAAGGAACAGAAAGAATTTAGATTTCTTATGAGCAGACAGCAATGTCCGATGATACTGACGGCGTATGGCTTTCATCCCATGAACTTCGAGGCGTACATGAGTGTATATAATAGCTCATAAAAGTTTGTTCCAATAATTGGCTGTATATAGTTCTTATTTCTTTGCAGGTGTTGAAGGTTCTGTACCAGTTTTTCGTGATGATCATGCAGTATATTGACAGAAACTGAAACATCGATATTTTATATAATTGTTCCACTTACTATGCACTAAAATGTGTAAAGCACACAAAACAAAATAACGTGCAGTTTTGTTCTTAAAGCAATGTTATTTCATCAACTCAAACTAGAAAACGAGTTTTAACTCATCGTTTACAGGATTTCTTTCTTGCTTTAATATCGAACCATATTCTAACTTCATTTCATGGCGAACAATCGATGGCCGTTTTTCGATTTTCGCGGCTTTTTTCTTAGCTTTCTTAGCTGATTACGTTATAATCGGCAATGTGGTGGTTCGAATGTCAGTGGCATGACAACAAATATAAATGGTAAACAACAATTTGTCAGTTTTCGTTGGTATCGTTTATACAAGGTACAGTTTATATTAAGAATTCATTGGTTTATACAACAAGTGGTGTTTTGCATTATGCGCACATGGTATAAAACTAAATGTTAGTTTAAACACATTTTAATGACATCCTAGCAACTCGTGGAACGCGTTGCAAAAGAGGTCATATATAACGATATCTAAGAAATTGTCCATACGAGTAGTCAAACAGCATCATTACACGCAATAATAAAGTCCAAGGCAGCGTGAGAGGAAATCTCCTAAAACAGGCTCAACAGGAAATCTACACAAGTTATTAAATTATGAAAGAAAAACTTAAAGCAAAAGTGTGTATCTAAACCAAGAATATAGAAATGTGCCGTAACTCGATATATTCCAAATTAGTAATATTAGTTATCTGATTAATTAAAAATTAAGGTTGAATCGGATCTTCTGCAAGTTAAAGAAAACGATAGTTTTTCTTCAGACCATGTATTTAAGTAATGATTATGTTCTTTTGGGTTCGATAGTACATCGCAGCACACGGAAGTATATAGCATTACACAATTT
Source organism: Anopheles arabiensis (assembly GCF_016920715.1). NCBI lineage: Eukaryota > Metazoa > Arthropoda > Insecta > Diptera > Culicidae > Anopheles > Anopheles arabiensis. The sequence continues at coordinate 39,264,303 of NC_053518.1, forward strand.
TTTAATTTGATATCTTTCAAAATATGTTTTTGCAATTCTAAACATTTTATTCGATATTTCACGTATTGCTACAAATAACATTTTTGTTTCAATACATAACATTTTGGATGTATTAATACATAATTAACTTTCTTACTTATTTCACTAAGATGATTTATTAAAGTTTGTTACGATTGAACGAATAGCATGAACATTATGAAAAAGAATAAAATTTTCTTATACAAATACATGAAACAGTTTTGCACTTGGTGATGATGAATTGCGCAGTGCTTAGTTTTTGTTAAGTGGCTTTTATTCGGTTTTTTTTCCTACAGTTCTGAATTTATTTCACTTTAGGTACGTTTAATCGTTGCTTGAAAAATAAGCTGTATAACTAAAAAATACTAACCAAGAGGAGACGTCGCTAAGAGGTAGGTAACATCATACAAAATAAATAGATAAGGTACAAAGATATTTTATTATTTTTATAGATGAACACATGCTATGAAATCTATCAAAAACATGCTTTATTGAAAAGCTATGCATTTTTAAATCAGTTCATCAGCTAAGACATCAATTATATTTTACTCTTTTAATAAACCTGGACAGTTTTTGTCTTAAACTATGCATCCTACGTTATACTTATATGAAAGTATCTCCACGTGGTATATGGTGGAAAAAGTCTTGATCTAATTAGACGTCTAATTGCTAAGATATGTTGGACTGATAATCAAGTCAATATTTTGCAAAACAAAACTGATTACAAACACTATCCATTTTTATTAATAACTTATCTTCCAATTTATGATAGCCTGTATGTACCTCAAGCTATTTCTTTAATAGCTTGAACTTTGAAGATGCACAAGGACATTTAATTTATGTCGTTATTTCAATAGGATGGAAGGTTGATATTGCACCCACAACATTTTGCTTTGATGTGGCGTTAGGAACTAAGGAAGCGTTAGGGAAATTATCTTCTTTGTAAAAAATTCTATTAAAGGCTGATCATGCTTTGGATGCTTGGATGCTTTTTGCTTAGTTATATTCATGCAATGGCAAACGCTTTGGCAATAAAAAATGCAACGACGACATGATTTTGAGTTTTTCGAGAAGATAGTAAAGAAAGATACAAGTTACAGTCAGAATAGTTAGTCAGATATAGTTGAGTGCTGTTTTTTTTATTATTTCATACATTGGTCCAATATTTGTTTAAAAGTATAGCTAAAGAATTTCATGAAGTGTGAGGAAAGTTTTCTAATAATTGGTCTAAAGAACTGTCCAGGAAGCCTCAAAGTCAGAAGATAGGTGTCCTACTTTTGGTGTCTACAATGAAGTGCTGAAGTAACGGGTCATGCCAGCCTATACAGGCTTTCGATACTTATTAAGTACCACGCATCCGGATAGTCAATATTTTTTTAGGGCGACGGTCAATATGAGGCTTGAACTCAGGATGGGCATGTTGTTAAGTTGGCCGAGTTGACCAGAGTACTGTAGCGATGTTAAAATAAAAATCTAAAATAATAGGAAAACAATTGGATTAGACTGGATAGTTCCAAGACTAAGACATATTCAGGTACTATTATGGTCCCAAATTATAAAAGGGACCAAAATGGGGTTGAGATTAGTTCCAGTACCCATAGGTAAATGTTACACGATCTGCATGGGGTCAGGATCAGTTCCAGAACCGTTACTGTTGGAACCTTGCACCAAGGGTATCCAACTACCTGTCATAAACGGGATATTTAAAACGAGCGTAGGCGTAAAACGAACAAGACACGAAGCATGACCAAAGAAAAGGGTTAAAAAGAGCCGCAAGACAGGAACGAGCTCTTTTCTAAACCAACCGCGGAAAACCGACAAATTTTTTGGCGCGTAATATTGAAATAAATCGTTTTGCCAAGAAATTTAATCCGCCTTGGTTTTAGTTTCCAACAGTTACGGTTTCAGTGTAAGTTCTGGTATGAGTTTGAGTTCAATACCTGGTCCGGTACGGTTTTTGAAGCAGATTCAGTACAAGATAAGTGAAGATAAGGGAGAAGAGAGAAGATATTTTATAGGCCCGGTATGAAGTGAATGAATTGATTTTTTTTAATATAAAAAAGGCTTATTACACTACATATCGTGCAATTTAGTCATCCAAAATCATGATTATAATTTCAACAGGCATGTCTAGAATAAGATTTATATATATTTATTATAAAAAAGCTTTGAACCTACTGCAAAAAATATATGCCCTAAATATATGTACCCCGCGAATAATTGTATTTTCAAACCGTTAAAGTGGATCGTTATCCCAAAAAGGTTTCAGAGCATTGCGGTATTGGATCGAGATCAATTTTACGTCCGGCAAGGGACTAATATCAGTTTCAGGGACATGACTAAATTAAACACCTTTATGGGGTTGGAATCTTTTCCAGCACCAGAATGAGTTCTGTATTGCAGGATCGAGATAGGTTTGGGATTAATCCCAGGATCGTTATGCCTTTTGAATATTCTTCTTCTTTGGCTCAACATCCGTTGTCGGTCAAGGCCTGTCTGTACCACTTGTGGGCTTGGCTTTCAATGACTTATAGATTGCATTAACCTCCATAGCAGGATAGTCAAGTCCGGTCCGTATGGAGCTGGAACCCATGACGTACATGTTGCTAAGTCGTACGAGTTGACGACTGTACCATGAGACCGGCTGCATTCTGAATCTGTTTCTGTTAATGCAACCCTTGGAATCGAACATCACTGGAGCATGCATTGCCTTTTCAAATATACTTTTTACGCATCATCAAGGTATTAAATATCCCCGAAACTATCTTACATAACCTAATAACCGATCCAAATTAACTAGTTCTGTTAATATACACCATAATTTTTTTTATTATTGTGTTCAATAAACCTTTATTTTAATGTAATTTATTGAACTCTGTTCAAGAATATTCATGATTTCGTAAAAATCACTTTACTAAATGTTTTCTTCTGGTCCTCTTAAGAACCTTACAAATTAACAATAATTATTTTAATAAACGGTTATTTATATCAGTTGCTTAAAGTTAGTACTGCTATAACAAGAAAAAAAGCATTCAACTCTTTTAAATCTTTGGCAATTTGCCTTAAAATCAAACTGCCGTATAAAATCCACTTGAATGCGTACCACTTACCGCCGTTTTCTACTAGCAAAGCATATGACCGTGGTAGCGTGTCGTGCGTGGTAGTACTAATTGAATTATCAGCACATTGTTCGTTTGTGTGTTTTTATGATACCGCTGGGCCACACACTGCACTTCAGTTCGCTTATGTTGATCGCTACCCAAGGATGTCCTCCGTCCGTTTGGCTTATATCGGTAAACGGTTTCGTGCGTGCATTGTGCTCGATGGACACAGCCGACCAGCAGCACCTTCGTAACATTACCGAATTGATAAGTGCTAATGGATCGTGAAACATCGAAAATCCAGAGCTGGTGCCATCGATTTCTCCAGCACGACCATGCTGGTTCGATGAAGACCATGGAAAATCCCCGAGAGCACGCTGCTTCAGCGCACCTCTGCGGATGGAGGCAGCCGTCACAGTGCATGCTCCATGGGCGAGCGAAGATTCCGAAGGTGAGGAGAGTTATTGCAATGACCACCGGGCACCATCGGTCAAGGGTCATCCTGTGTCACCCAGACCACCAATGCCCGGCACAACCGTGACCGAAGGGCCCAATCCGCTGTAACGCTACGGCCGTCTGTAGGAAGGGCGTCCGTCGAGGCATCCGTCGTTTTGCAAACGAATAGCATCTACGACGCTGACACAGGTACAACACTTGAATCATGGCCAATGGGCAGTGGGAAATTGACTTTTAATCTAACCCCGGAGCAACTGGGTGTGTGTATCGTGGTAGAGCGGGCCGCTTTATACCGCCGGCGAATATCTTTTCTCGCCAGACGCCAGGAACTGGGGAATAATGTCCACGAAAGAGTAGCATGCGGTGCAACTCAGCGTACGGCAATCAATAGGAGTTGGATAAGCAGCTCGCCCCCGAGCACTACCCGGAGCCACTTCCGGGCAGTGACGAAGTGTGTCCCGGTCCAGCAGGTGCACCGGCCGGCTCGCTGAGGATGATGCTCATGATGATACCGCCCAGTACTGTATGGCCGGAGGATGTCTATGTGCCGCGAGGCTCCGTAAGCTCTTGGGTGTCGGTCAGCAGTGTCCCCAAAGGGCACAACATAAATTTGACAAGATGTCGTAAGTACCTAGAGAGCATGGATCGTGGTCGACGTTTACTGGTGAAGCTCGCTTTGTGCAAATCCATTGTTTTGATTTTTTCGTTCTTGCTTCACAGGTACTCAACAAACATTCTCGGTTGGTGAGGATATTACTTTACCGATAGGTCGCACAATCTACAACCACTTCCCGACTGAATTTCTGCTCCCGACTTTCTGTGAGGATCCTGTGCGGGCTGTGCCAGAAGCTGCTGAAAAAACTACGTGTGCTAAACTGTCTGCACATGGTTTGACGAGCATGCTTGGAGCAGGTTGCCGCGACGGTTACGCACGATCAGGACAGTGCCCAGTTCTGGCAGCGCATCAACAAAAATCACGCTTTTCGATTGGAACCGTAAGTCGTTAGCCTCATTGGTCAGTGAACCTGTATGTGTGTATGTTTACGTGTGTCTGGTTGTTGTTTAGTACATTTCAGTTTGCCTTCTAGTGTAAGACGTCGATAAGCAATGATTTATTGGGGCCACATGTTGCTACATTTAATTACCTACAGGGCCGAATCCGTTATGTGTTGTAAAGAGTGTCACAGTAATTGAAGATGTGTATTTAAGAATAGTTTACAAATAAATTAGATTAGATTTTTGAAAGTAATCTTATTTTTAGTTTATTGGTTTTCTTGTTCAGAAAGAACGATTTATTCTAGTTAAGGTGAATATACTAGTATTGGGCAGGTTATTGCAGTAGTTTCACAAAAACTCCTCCTTCATTCACAGTTTTTATTATTTTTCATGAAAGTGGCGTTATTTTGAACGATAACATATCGTATTATGTTGTGATATTTTTTATTTGCCGATTTAAATGTATTTTGAGAGATATTTGCAAACACTGGGTGCGTATTTTCGGCTCCTTGGTCTTATTTTCGCCAGGCTATACTCCTATTTTTGACAACGCTAATATGTGTCAGAAAATGTTTTAATCAAAGCCAATAGGTTGATAAACAAATTGAAACACTTTTAAACTGTCACTTTCCTAAAATTTTTGTTGAAAATTACTTAAATTATTATTTTATGTTGCCCCTTTTGGTTATTTTGCTGGCAGTTTTTACAATCACTTTGACGTGAGTTACAAACAAAGTATTGAACAAAAGAGACAATCAGACAGCTGCAGAGTACGGCTCCAACTGGCTCACAAATTATTATCTTTCTCTAAACTTTTTTTTTTATTTACAGTGAAATTGGTGATATTTGATACAAGAAATCGTTTGATGTGTCAACATACGCATTGTAGTGTTCTGGTCAAGTTTTAAATTAATATTTAGCAAAATCAAAAGTGCGTTATTGTTTCATGTTTCGGCAAAAGCTCACGGTATATCACGTGATCGGATAACTTTGAACGTTTCTTTATTTTTATAGGGGCACAGGCAAACGCGAACGGATTTGAAAGTTACTAGTGGTTGTAGTTTTGTAAAAAAAATTTAAATATATTCCAGTTTAATTATCCTAGTTTGTGTTTTAGCGCTTATTTCTCATCCTATCAAAGGAAAATCCCATTTATCTGCTTATTAAAAAAAAACCAAAGGTGAGAGTAAATGACTCACTTGTTGTGTGAACAACTCGTTTTGAGAGGAGGCTTTTTTTCATACAATTTATATCAAAAGTTAAATAATTGATTCCAGGTTATAAACAAATTCAAGTAATGGAACACCTTTAAGTGGCAACAGTAATGCATTGATTAATTAATAGTAGGTCAGAGGTGAAAGAGACCCTAAACGGCCTAAAAAATCTGTAAATCGATAATCAACAATAACAATTCTTAGTATCAAAACTATCTCCTTCATGAGTAAGTACATCAAGAATGCATGCAACAACACACGCAGCATTATGCCACACACTTGAGCAACACAGGCTTCTTAGGGAGGTGATACACTGTGATCCACGTCCTGCCCACTTCCACGGCCGAAGATGTGATATGATTTGTTAAGTCTAAATCTAAGGATCTAGATGTAAGTGTATAATTAATGTATTAAAATGGTGTGCTTTGGGTTTAGAAAAGGGGTTACGATGTGTCTATACTATGAGTAAGATGGGTTTTTGAATAGGTTATCAGATGGGTGTATATCAGATGTATATCATTGCTTACTACGCCTGTTCTGCACATCGCTCAAGTTGTTTCAAGGCTCCGGCTTCGCTTAGAGCACGTACGTTCCATGAGCCCATTTTAATCGTAGTCCTGGAGCATTGCGTAGAGTAGGTATCGTGAAGTCTGTTTCGTATTTTTCTATATTCTTCCGTGCCCTACGCTCACCCAGTTTCCCGGAACCCTGTATTTGGCGTGTCGTCATCGGGTACCTATAATGATGAAGCAACAGATCACATAAAATAAAAACACAACATAAGCTAGCAATTTAATATCAATTTAGTCATTGTTACCAATATGAAACAAAGAATAAAAAATGTACAGGTCTCTGGTTCATTTTTATACAGATGCACTGCTTTAGCTTTTTTTCATTTTCTTCATCATCATCATTTCACTGCAATCCAATTTCATTGAAAAGTGCCCAGTGGTAAGCAGAACCATTCATGAGCGCAAAACTGTACCGGTACCGGGCCCTATTGCACTCCATTTCGCTATGTTTCCAGTCATGATGTTTGCCACCGGTTTTGTGTGTCTTGCTGTCTCACCACTCCAGTTTTGGTCCCTGGTCGTCGGTTTGCATGTTATGGAATATTATGGAACCATTTTTCAGACCTTTAAAACCATCATCCGACCAAATCCCATATGAAATACTCAAATACAGCCCACAAGAAAGCAAAAGTGTTTTACTTATTTCATTTTCACGCCACAAACACTTTTTGGGATCCGTCGACCACTTACCCTTGCATCACCTTTTTGGGCGGAGAGAAAACAACAACAATCACAATTCTGATTCACTGTATGCCATTGATTTTCAGCAACTGGCAATCGTATCCACACTGTTTGTTCAAACGTGTACATAGAATTTTTGCAACTTTTGCAGTGAAGCACACCGGCGGCAACGTTTTACCGCCTCGCACGGAATCGTTCGGCTTGGGCTAAGCGGGCTGATGAAAGTGCGGCCCCGACCTACACCGTCTGTCTCGGGACATGCCGACTTGATGCTACTCTCAATTAAATGTGTGATGCATTTGGAACATCAATTAAAACTATTCTGCACCACTTGCCATCAGGTGATCTGTGGTGAGTGGAGCACACCGGGACTACCGCTGAACAACGGCGATCTGGGCGGGCAAGGCGTACGGACGATTTGTGTGGAGTGCTATCGAACAGACGCGTCCCCTGCAGGGCTATATGCTGCAGTCGGTGATTAAGTTGAACGACTTGAACGTACGAATCAACAGCCGCTGTGAAGCGGTACAGCAGGAGGTGGACGCGTTCGTGGATGAGTATTTGGCAGCGCTTGAGAAGCATCGGTGTATGCTGAGCGAGCGAATCGGTAACATTCGCCAGGCAAAGATGAAAATCATCATGGCCCAGAAGTTGGACCTTGGTACCGAGGAAAGGGGCAAAAAGACAGGGACTTGTAATGTAATTTTGAAAATTTGAAGAATAATTCAAGAATTCATCTAGGGAAAACCGGTGAGACCAGTTTCCGGGACTGTCAACGGCATATAGGACTGCGATACAACAAATATGCCGTATGCCAGGATGATGCACAACGCAAAATGAAATTGTAATTAAACAACTCATTTGTTGGACTAGTTTAGGTGAAGATTTCCCACGCTCAAATGCTGTATTGATTTACTTTAAATTGTAAAAACAATTACGCGATAGTTTTTGTTTGAAAGAATGATGGATAAAATGGTGATAATTATAACAATCATTTATTTTATGCTAGCTTGAAAGTGTTTTTTTCCACACCATATACCGTGCATATGGAGTAAGATCCTGTAACGATTAAAACTTCCTTGCACTCATCAACAGGAAGGATTCTGTTGATAAACCTTATGATTATGGAAACTCTTCTTCTTCTTTCTTCTTTGGCACAACAACCGTTGTCGGTCAAGACCTGCCTTGTACCCACCCACTAGTGAAGTGAGCTTGGCTTTCAGTGACTTATTGTTACCATAGCAGAATAGTCAGTCCTACGTATGGGGACACGGTCTATTCGGGACTTGAACCCACGACGGGAATGTTATTAAGTCGTACGAATTGAGGACTGTACCACCAGACCGACCCATCCTAACAGACTTATAGCTTATTTCAACGCTACTTTTAAGTATAATAATATAGCCCAATACGATTGCATCTTACCGAAACCACGTTGCTGTAGTGTAGTGCGCTGATCATGTTGTTTCATCGGCAGAAAAAAATAAAATAAAACATCGGTGCTCGCTGCACGCGGAATGCATTCGAGTGATGCGTTGTTGGCAATCATGCATCATGTAGAATACTATCCGCCAAATTTGCCAAATCATCTTCAATCACTTTGATGTGCCTCGTACATGCGTAGCCAACAGCGTAACCGTCTGCATGATTGAAGAATGAGCTACGAGCGTCAGAAAATATGGAGCGATTGGTTATGAAACCAGCACTACAGTCGGTAATGTTCTCGAGTCCACTGGGATAATTTTGCCTTCTTCTTCAATACACTCAGACAGACTCTCAGAGTGTTCTGCGGTATAGTTGGTGTGATTGTGATGAAACTAATGACAATGAAGATATATTGATTTTTAAAGATAAATATTTCATCCTAATGCCTAATGAATGCATGAACCAGGGTTTGGTTATTTCGGATGTGAAGGAATGCTAGTACGCTCTCCAAGTATCCAAGCTATCAAATAAGCTGAGCACCGGAGCGCTGAATTCGGCTACTTCTATAATGGTTTACAGCCATGATGAACGGTAATGTGGTCGCGTTGCTTCGATGCGCGTCGTATTCGGAAGTATGCGATGCCGCTAGGGGTTGACAAATGAGTAAACCACGTTCGGGGGGATTTGAATGTGAAATAGGAGCGAAACTCTGCCAATGGTAGATGGTTATGTGATATGCATCTCGCCAAAAATCACAACGCTACTCAACAATTGCAAATGGAGAAAGGATGAGTTTTATCATGAATATTAAAATTATTGGGATTCCCAACCCTTAGATTAGATGCAACTAGCGGGAAGGACTGATTAATAGGCAAAGTATCAAATATTCGATCCACAATTGCTGTTTGTTGCTCCTCCGCTACGACCCTGCAACTCTTGCTGAGGGAAAATTCCTTCGAGTGACCTGCCGGAGAAGCTCGGTTCGTAACAGAAAAGAGAGAGAAAGAGAGAGAAGCAAGACTGCTGGCTAATTGAATAAGCCAATTGTTGATCTTATGTTGAATAATCATGTTTGATACTAAACCCACCACCCACTAGCAAAAGCTTATGTTGACAAATCAGTTCAAGCGATGAATGTAGCGTAAACTAGCAGGAAGCACGCCATACATTCCCCTTGGCTGCTGCTCTATTCACGAGCACCTCTTATCCAACGTGAACAACAGTGTTAGAACAACTAGCCGGTTTTGCAGCAGGTTGGGTTGAGCTGGCCACAGTTTTATCATTTTCATCGATCGATTATTCCGCAAACCGGTGTTTGTGTAGAATTATTGGTAACAATAGAGATAGACGATTCCGTTGACTTCAGTTTGAAGATGATGGTATCTTTTCAGCTCCATAATTGAGATTTAGAATAATGGCCACCGTTAATGCTCGTAAGCATCACAATTTTTAAAACTTTGTCTCTGGACTTGGAAGGTTCGTCCGAAATATTCCGCTGTTTTATTTTTCGAAACACACATCAGGGAGTGTCAAAGTCACTAGAACAATGTGATCGGGTTTTAAGGGGGAGGGGAGGGGGAGGGGTGAATGAGGAGCAAAACGTTCCAGGGCACACTGTCTATCGTTTGCGGACTGTCTCTCACGATGTTCGGGCGGTTAGTTGTAGAATCGTTACTTCAGAATCGTCAGCACTCCACTGCCAATGCCCACCGGCGGTTAGCTCATTTCCCGGGTGTGCACTAATTGGTATACTGTGTACTTACTTTATGTGCGGAACATGAAATGCTTTGGTGTACAACAGCCCTGTTCGGTACTGGGCAGTGAGGTGCACAAATATAACACTAAAGCGCCACCGAATGCATACTTATTGTTTGGTGGTTGGCTTAAGGAGAAGAGTTTCAGTGTTCAGATGGTCTGGGACTGTAGTTTTACGGTGCATAATTATTTACTCACACTTTTCTGGTCTCACAGCACAGCAGAGAACGTGTGGAATAAGGCTATCTACTAGCAGGTGATATTCTTTTTGCTATGAAGAAGAGTGAAGTGGAAGCAAAGCGTGTATAATGTATGTGGTAGTGCTTAAGTTAGGGATAGATGTTATAGTATTAGTATGCTAGTGTTAGTGTAACCTGTGAAGGATAGAAAGGTCAATCGAGTTAAGACACTCAAAGCGCACAGATATCACAGATATCAAAACTGAAATGGGTAGAATAGGAAAAGTTAGTGGCTTGAATATTGATAGTAAAGTTAGTCAGAAAGGACATTTGAAATTTATCAAAATAAGCATTATCATTTCTGAAACGTTTAAAACCTTTGTGTTTAACTTAAAGGAGTTTTAAACTTATGCTCAATTTTATAATTTATTACAAATCGCAATTAATTCTGAACGGACCTCTATCCTTTAAAGAGCTTGTCAGGTGATTCCTGAAAAAAATTAATGCTTCTCCTAAGCATTTTTAATATTCCCCTATATGCCTGCAAATCTTTATTGCAACTTTACTAACATCCCCTAACCATTTGAATCATTCCTTCGATTGGATCAAGTAGTTTATTGTATGATTGGAAACCCAATTACAGAGTGAGAGAGCAATAGGAGAAGCAGAGGGAGAGAGAAAATGGGCGAGCGAAATAGAAATATGTAATAACAAGATGGTCTTACTGTTTTTATGACTTTGTAACACAATTTGAACATAATTTTTTGAAAGAACGGGGGCAACTGTTCCACAAACAAGCTTTCTGTCAACTTTCCACGTGCACAAAAATTCTTAAACCATCCGAAATTTTCACAAAATTACTTTGAACAACACGTCAAATATTTATAATAATAGGCTAAATCAAATCTGAAAGATTTGAAATCCATTGTGTATCAAACTACTCAATACCGTCGACGAGGAGACCAATGTTTACTACGTATGTGCTACTAAGAAAAGCGTATGTATACTACGTACGTGTTGCTAAGAATGTATACTACGTTTGTGATGCCAAGAAAAGCGATCCGTTCATATGGAAATTCTATTCACCCGTTCTATCAAAATATAAATTTTTGATTTCAAAATAATTGTCAATTTATGTATATAAGTGCAGAGCAGGAAACGAGCCAAAATCTGCCTTACTGCTTGAGTTTCCAACTCGTAACTCGGAGCTCGGAATTTATAATTTGGAACTAGAACACGGAACTCAGAATTGGAAACTTGGAACTCTAGAGAACTTGGAACTAGAAAACTAGAAATTGGGAATCATTTCTAGGAACTTGGAACTCGGAACTCGGAACTCGGAACTCGGAACTCGGAACTCGGAACGGGATCGTTTCGTTGCGTAAGATCGTTTACTATCGTTCTGATCTTCAGAGACGATGCCGCTTCTACAATATGTGCTCTCTCTCTCTCGTTCTTCCCGCAGCAATACGTTCTGTGGATAGATGCTGAGAAAGTATTCTAAAAAAAGGAGAGCGAATAAAGCTGTGTATTGAAAATGATCGGCGCAGCGCCCAGAGCGTTAAAGGATCTTAGCAAATCATTTTTATGGAGTTGCATGGTGGCTTACCGAACATATTTACTTACGATGGAGACGCATGGTACTTCATCTGCTGCACATCATATTGCTTTTATACGTTCTATTATTCAAAACGTTTGAATAATATTAAAATTCTAAATCACTTAAAGCTTATTGGTTGTAAAAAATATAAAAAATATGCGTTTGGATTCATTTCAATTTATCGCCCCCTGTGCAAAGCGCCGGAAGAAATAATTGCCTTTCGCTTATTTTCTCAGGCCTTCTCATTCCACACTACAGTGAATTTGTCAAGCAGCGTTTCGAGCTGTCTGTCCCTTTCACTTATACCTACCCTTCGCCTGAACATGCTTTATAATGGAAAGTCGGATTAGATATGTTGGTGGGTCAGACGGACAATCGCTGTCAGCCGTCGTTCGTGCTTTTTCCTCTATAGCGATATATTTTTCTTGCGTGTGGTAACTGCTCATGAGTTGCTGTGGTGCTTGAAAAACCCACATTGCGGCGGTGAAGTTGATGTTTTACAAATCAAACCCACAAAGCGCAATGAGTTATTAGAACCTTTTGTATAGTATTGTACGAAGCCTGCGCGCAATTTTTTCCCAAAATATCACAATTTATCTCCCACTTTCTTAACCGGTGTAGTTTTTATTTGTTTTTTAATCCTCGCGGGAACTATACGATCTTGATTGACTAAATTAATATGAGCGTTTTGTACATACACGCAAATCTAGAGTCTCAGACAACGTCCCATTTTATTTACTACTGTAGTAAGACAGGCTCGAACAGGTGGTGTACTGCTTGATTCCAACTGAATAAAAGAGGGTTAAATGCGACAAGGAATTAAATAATAAACCAACCCAAACCTAAACACACACACTTTTGGAGAGTGTTGAATGGATTATTGCAGTGTCGACCGCAGAGTCGTATAATGAAGTCGTCTTCTTGACAGTCCACTTTACGTCTTTCAAAGCTGTTTCTTATCCATATATTTACGTACCCAATTAAGATTCCCTTCGCAGTTAAAATCTAGAAGGACTCTAGAAAAGGCACAAAAACTAAACACGCAAAAGAAGTAACTCCTCAGCCGGTTGAGCAATTTTTGTAGCGTGGTTCTCTTGTTTGAAAAAAAAAACTTTGATAATGTGTACAGGGAACGAAGAGGATGTACAATTTCATAAATAAAAGTGAATAAGGGAAACTTAGAAGGAAAGGTTAGGGATGGCCTATGAGTGTAACCATCTCGTTTGAATACGCTGATTAGGGACATCGAATGCCGTGTTGTGGTATGTGTGGGTAAGTGTGAAAGGGTTATATTCTGTTTCCGAATAAAGAGACAGATAAAAATGATGTGGATGAGGAAACATGGAGTAAAGAAAGTGAGACTCGTTCAGTAAAGTGTACGCCAGTGAAATATATAACGAATCAAGTGTTGTTTTGTACCGCAGTGATAAACGCAGCTGGCAGCTGTCAGTTGTTATGTTGCGCTCCGTGTTATGCTGTGTGGAGTCCTGCGGTAAGCATTTGATATAACGCTTGCTCTATCGATGTGTGTGGTTTATTCGCTTTACGGGGTGTTCTAATCGTGCGCCGACATGCTAAGGGAGCACAGGATCGACAGGATTCTAACTGGAATTGTTGTCATGGGCTTTCTAGTTGACTGTAGTTAAAGGGTGAGTTCTACCTATCTCAATTTCCAATAAAGGGTGTGTTTTGTTTCTCATTATCCAACATCCTGCCACCTTAAAATTCAATTATTTTTTATTAATTCTATTTGGTATGCAAAACACAACCCAAATGTGGACCTTCTTCCTTTCGTATGTAGCTGGTTTGAACAATAGCTACCCAGAGTCTGTCATTGCTGCTGCGTTGTCCGCACGTTGATCCTACATTGGTTACTTCTGGATAGGAGCCCCATGATGTGCTAACAATCCCGCCAATTGCAGCCCTTGAAGAAGTGGAATTTTTTCGCAGTTGCCGAAAAATGTTGTCAACAATCCGCCCAATTGCTGATTCAGAATCGGTGGAGGTTCCTCACCAGGCGAATACTGTTTTCCAAGCAATCCGCCCGGTTGCTCCAAAACTGTTGTAAGATGATTCTTCTCGTTGCGAACTAGAATGACTGCCACCTTACTGAAATTCACCCTTGCAGCTGCTATGGTACTTGCAGGATCTGGATACTCAAACACATGATCAACATATGCTCGCTTCTCGATGGTGAAAAACTGCATCATGTTGTCCAACTTGTTTGTTTATGTTGCCATTATAGGTGACATAGATTCTGTGATGGTAGCACTGCCACTGACTACAAAACCAAATTCAGTTTCACTAAGAGTTGGCATGCTGTCACCCAAGGAAAATTGTCCGGATCTCATGATCTCATATAAGTATGTCGCTACCAAGATTATGTCAATGGTTTCTGGCAGATTGAAGGATGTCAATCCGTTGAGTCGACATATCTGATGACTGCTTCGGCAGCACGAGCAATTTCAACGATGCATAGTAGCTCGAGCATCGGAAATGGATGGAGGTTTTGATGGAATATCGTAGTGTAATATGAAAATTGTTTAGCTTTGTCTTCTCACTTAAGACTTTAGATCGTCCAGGCAATCTTGGAAATTTATTTATTTATTTCCATTGGTCTGTTTTCAGGATTTATGGTTCTCTATCGTATCCTTATGTTTCGGCTTTTTATGTTTGATTTCAAATTCTTAGCGTTTCTTGAACGTTTCTAAACACACTTGAGATTTTATGACCTATGCGTCTTTCGTTGTTATCATACAGGATTCAATTATTTCTACGCATATGCATGTTGCATCATGCAGTCTGTTTCCTACTTTCTTCTCAAGCTGTATGGACCTACGCTGAGCCATTTTATTGCCCCACGCTTACCGATGAAGTCAAGTAGGGGAAAGCGGGGCAAAATGGGCATGTGGAGCAAAATGGGCACCCTCTATTTAAGCATTATTTGACTACAAAGATACCTTCCAATGCTCAAAATGTATGCATTAGAGTGTTCTATGAACACCATGTAAGTTTCATAACCCTTACATAACAAATAACTAAGAAAAATTCAAAATAAGGTTTAGCAGCATATTGATGTAATTTTTGCCACTTCGAAAATAAGCTTAAACCAGTGTCACAGGGATGCGTTGAAGTTTTTAATGATATATTTTTAAAGATATGATATTTCTTTACAATTTGTCTGAAGCAATCAAGGCGATTAAATTCGTATTTTTACTAATATAACAAAAAATACAAAAATGCTACACGTGGGGCAAAATGGGCAATTACTTTTGGGGCAAAATGGGCAGATGCTTTTGACATACGGCGCTTGGTGAGGCTACGCTGTTGTATTTGTCGCCTCAATAATGATAACAGGCACAGCTTCAAAACATTCGATTTTGTAGATTTTAACGTGTAAAAACTGTTATAATTTTGATAACATATTTTTGAAAGAATTTTAAGGGCTTTTCTGACCAGCAAATCAAAAGATAGAACAAAAATACATTTACGAAACGTGCGCAAAAGCATAGACCATTACCTAAGCGCAGTTGTTGTGGCCCATATTGCCCCAGTGTTTTGACGTTTCACAGTTTGTTTACATATGCCCATTTTGCCCCAGGGCTATGCCCATTTTACCCCGTGTGTCAAAATAGCTTCTCGTAAAACATCAACTTTTATTTTACATTATTTTATTGTTTTTAAGTTGTTTTCGTTCTATGTGGCAATTTTAATCCATAGATAAATGGTGAAGGCATACAATAATGAAAGAAAAATTGTGTTTTGTGGCATATTCAAAGGGATATTCAGTAAACTGCTTAACATGCCCATTTTGCCCCACTTTCCCCTACTGGGCCGTACCAAAATGTTTGTTTATTTAGGATAACGATAATCATTCCATACGATAAGTTACAGTTTAGTTGTATCCTTGCATTAGCTGCATTTATCAGTTATGTTGCAAATGGGTTTTTATTACTATGCTGTTCTTACCTGATATGTCAAAGATTTAACTATTTATTCTGTGAAACTTGATAGTTTTGAGATGGTTCTGTGATTATATAATTTTGTATAGCAGACATGCTACATTACAATCGATCCTTTACTGCCATCAATGCCTGATAGCGGAAGATTGATCAGCTTCCGGGGCAATTCCAGGAACTGTGCCATCCTGCCGGTGATGAAGTTGGATTGAGCTCCGCTATCCAAGAGAGCTCTTACCAGATGGCTAACTCTGCCACGATCGGTGATGATGATCACTACTGTAGACAGTAGTACTGTGGATGGCACTGCTGTGGCTGTAGCACGATAATCCGAAAACAAATTTACAAAAAGGTTCTCGTTTTCAATCGTTTCACTTTAGAGCGTTACTTTTTCACTCTGTAGTGAGACGATGTTGGTTAGTGAGTTGTTCTTAAGTCCGGATACTTTTTAATGAAATATTAAAAATGGATATTTTTTTATGCTTTTTTTGTCGTTTTTCTCGAAAAAATTAGCAACGATATAGCGATTCATTAAATAAAATGATAAAAGAGAGATTATCATACTGACAAAAAACAAAGAAATTGTGAATTAGTATTTTAGTGACTTAGTGTGGATTGACCCAAAATTATGAAAATTGTGTAATGAGATTTGCGCAAGTTTGAATATATGAATAGAAAGTGAGAATGGACTGATCAGCTGAAAAAATTGCAAAAACCATACATGCATGTAAGAAATTGCATGAATTTCCTTCGGTCCATCGAAAATCGTACAGTCTTTATTCCTTAGCAAAATGACCACTTAGCTTGCCAACATTGGCCAATTAGGTACTTGAATCTTGTAATCTTGTTGCGTGCTATGAAGTGGTCTATGAATGTTGCTGGCAATTTTTAGATTTGACGAAGGTAGGGTGTTCTGTTCCGTGATCGTTAGCAAGTTTGCCCTACGTTGTGATATTTTTATTTTTGATCAATTTGTCAGACACGGAGGAATTTATATTGATGGTACAGTTCACGTGTGTCTTTATTCAGTATCGATTCGCGACTGATCGCTGAGCGCCGCGCACCCAGCTCAAGTAGCGTGTGCAAAAACACGCACACACTTACGCCGAAAATTCTCGTTCCCCTACACTTCTCCTCACCAGTACATCCTACCGTATGCGGTACCAAACATACCGGCCCCCTTGAACAACTAAGTTTTCAAAATTCTCGTGAACATTCTAACAATCATACCTTAGACGAAGGTCTCTTCATTACCCCAGAGGCAGTTTTTAAGGTAACAACACGCACAATCCCATCCTGCCCAGGGTGTACTTCCACGATCCGAGCCAAGGGCCAACGAGCGGGTGGGAGATGTTCATCCTTGATAATGACGATGTCTCCGATAGAGACTTGTTGTTCTGGTGGATTACGTCGCTGTTGCTGAGCAAGCTCATGAAGATACTCTGTACGCCAGCGCTGCCAGAAATGTTGAGCGTACTTCTGCAACCGCTGATACTGGTCGAGTCGATTGGTCGGGACATCCCGTATGTCAGTTTCTGGAGGTGGACGCATCATTCCCTTGATGAGAAAATGACTCGGTGTTAAAGCTGACAAATCGTTAGGGTCATTCGAAAGCGGCGTCAACGGACGAGAATTCATGCAGCCTTCGATTTTGATCAGCACTGTTGCCAGATCCTCATAAGATAGTAGCGAGACACCTAACTGCCTGACCAAAAGCTTCTTGGCCACCTTCACGGTGGCTTCCCAAAAGCCCACCGAAGTTTGGTGCACGAGGTGGAATAAGGTGCCATTCAATTCCTTCTTCTGCTAGGTAGTTATTGATTTGACGGTTTTGAGCTTCGTCATGCAGCATCTGGTAGACTTGGTGAAGTGCGTTCTTTGCGCCGACGAAATTTGTACCATTATCCGAATAGATATGGTTCGGCTTGTTTCGTCGGAAGATGAAACGGCCTTCAGGAACCCTGGTGTACTTAGGTCACCCACAAGCTCCAAATGCACTGCTTTGGTGCTCATGCATACAAAAATGCATAGGTACGCCTTTTGAGGAGCTGCTTTGCGATGAACAGGCTTTAGCATTATCGGCCCACAGTAATCCACACCTGTACAGACAAATGCTTCGTTTGCAGTGACTCCAGGAAGCGGTAGCTGTCCCATCGGTTGCTGAATTGGAACAGGATTGGCTCGGTTGCAGCGATAACATGCTCGGATGGTAGATCGAACCGCTCTCCTGCCATTCAATGGCCAAAACTCCTCGCGAATGGCTGAAAGTGTTGATGTGATGCCACCATGCATCACCTTCTCATGTTGCTGCCTCAACAGCAATTGGGTAAATGGATGATACCCAGGAATGACGATCGGATGCTTCACACAGAATGGCAAATCGGCATGTCCAAGTCTGCCACCAACACGTATGACACCATCCTTGTCAATGAATGGATGGAGTAGCTTGAGTGGGGATCCACCAGCAAGCTTTTGTTTCTTACGCAGTTGTCGTAGTTCATCGGGAAATACTTGTCGCTGTACCATCTTTACTAAAACGATTTTAGCATTTTGAATCTCATCCACAGAGAGATTGCTCGTTTCGCGTTGTTCTTTACCACGCGCAATATGGCAAAATCGCATGCAATATGCAGTTACATGAACCAACGTTCTGAATGAGGAGTATCGTAGGAGCAATGGGTCGGGCTCGACTACTTGAGCAGTTAACACAACGTTACCCTTTCTTTCCAGCTCATCATCAGTGAAGTGCTGTTGTCCATACGATTTGCTGGGCCAGCACGAGCTATCGTTCATCAGCCAATCTGGTCCATGCATCCACATGTTGCTTTCCAAAAGCAATTCCGCAGAAACACCTCTGGATAGCATGTCAGCAGGGTTCTCGATCCCTGGCACATGATGCCAAATGCATCCATTGGTAGCAGCTTGTATCTCTCCTACTCGGTTTGCGATGAAAGTTTTCCACGTTCTAGGTGGTGCTGCAAGCCATTGCAGCGTGATGGTTGAATCGGACCACATATGTGTTTCGTTTACTGCCATGTCAATGGCTGATATTAGTTTCTGCTGTAATCTGGCAGCTAGCAAGGCAGCGCATAGTTCCAGTCTAGGGATGGTAAGTGGTTTGAGAGGAGCCACTCTCGATTTAGAAGCTAGCAGCGTTACTTGGGTTGTGCCGTCGATGCTTTGCGATCTCAGGTAGGCACACGCACCATAAGCTGCTTCTGATGCGTCTGCAAAACAATGCAGCTCTACATAGTTATAGTTGGGTGTCAAAGCAAATCTCGGGATCTTGAAATGAGCTAGCATGGGGAGCTGTTCGCAAAGACCTTCCCATTTGTCACACAATTGCCGCGGCAATTCGTCATCCCAACCGAGTTTGTTTGCCCAAAGTTCCTGTAAGAGAATTTTTGCTTGCACGATGATAGGCGATAGCAAGCCAAGCGGATCGTACAGTTGGGCAATCGTAGATAGCACTGTACGTTTCGTGTAGGGTCGTACATCAGGGATAGCAATCGTGAAGCGGAATACATCGTTTGGTGGTTCCCAACATATGCCAAGCGTCTTGACATTTGCGGCTGCTTCGAATTCATGGGATGCTGTTGTTCCAAGCAGATCAGGTGTTAACCCATCAAGCACACTCAACTCGTTTGAGCACCATTTTCGGAACCTGAAACCTCCCTTACTCATGAGACTGGTCAGTTCGTCACGAAGTTGAATTGCTTGCTCAATGCTTTCTGCGCCGGAGATCAGATCGTCCACGTACAAGTTCTTCTTTACGGCTTCAGTTGCCAAAGGGTAAGGAGCGCCTTCATCCTCAGCTAGTTGAAGTAGCGTACGTGTTGCTAGGAATGACGATGGAGCCAGACCATACGTCACCGTTGCCAACTCAAAAGTTTGCACAACTTCTGTTTCCTGAAAGCGCCAAAAAATACGTTGTAAACGTCGGTCATCGGGATGCATACTCACCTGGCGATACATTTTCTCGATGTCGGCGATCACCGCCACCTTATACTTGCGGAATCGCACGACGAGAGACAGCAGCTCATCTTGCACGACTGGTCCTACATGCAAGACATCGTTTAGAGAATGCCCCGTGGTTGTCTTCGCCGAGCCGTCGAAAACCACACGCACCTTGGTCGTCGTGATGGACTCTTTCCCCACCGGATGATGCGACAAGTAGTGAACCGCAGCCATGCTGTCATCTTCAACCGGCACAGGAAACATGTGACCCAGCGTCACGTATTCTCGCATGAAGTCATCGTACTGCTGCTTCAGATGCTTGTCTTTAGCTAGCCTCTGCTCCAACAACCGAAAGCGCTTCTGGGCTGCAGCCTTCGAATCGCCAAGCATCTGAGCGTAGTCGTGGTGTTTCGGCATGCGAACGACGTATCTGCCGGTGTGATCTCGATTCGTCGTCTGCTTGAAGTACTGCTCGCACTGTTGTTCAACAGGAGACAATGATGTTATAGCAAGCTCTTCGACCTTCCAAAATCTGCTCCAGCTGTTCTTGTAGTTTGTCGGTTGCCTCCATCATGTGGCAACTAATTGTTGTTTGCGATTGCGATACATGAAAGGTCGGTGTATCTCCTGCTACGAGCCAGCCAAACACCGTGTCGATGAGAACGTTTCGCTGGTTTGGCAAATGCACTTGTCCACCACGCAGCAACGAATAGAAATATGCTGCACCGATGATCATATCCACGCGCCGCGCAGTCCCGAAATCTGGATCGGCCAGAACGTAGTTCGAAGGAACGCCGACGGCAGCAGTAGAAAACGACGTTGAAGGAATGTTCTGCGTTACTTTCTTCAACACAAGGAAATTCATTGCTTGTCGGTAGTGGTAGATCCGAGATCGCACTTCTGTACATACTATGTGCTTTGCATTGGTGGTAGTGGTGTCGACACCAGCAATTGAAACGCTAGCGGGCTTTCGTGGTAGTCGTAAAAGCTGACAAAGATGTTCACTGATCGCGTTCGGCTGCGATCCGTTGTCCAGCAATGCTCGCCCTAAGTGTTCTTTTCCGTATGCATCGACAACAACCAATACCACTGTAGAAAGTATAGCGTTAACGGCGGATTTCTTCGACGATGCCAACGCCATTGTTGAAGAGCTAGAAGTCTCACCCACTAATACACTGCTGTTTTCTTCGTGAGCATGAAGTAGTGTGTGGTGACGCTGAGAACACTGCTGGCAATTGTATTTGGACGCACACGCATGGGCCATATGTCCTGCTTTCAAGCAATTTCTGCACAGCCTTTTCTCACTCACCACTCTCATGCGTTCTTGTGTATTAGTGCCTTTGAACACATTGCACGACGCTATACTGTGCCCGTTCTTTTTGCACATCACACACACTGGTACGTTGTTGGTATTAGTAGTAGCAGCATGCAACGATACCTTTGTCTTTATTGGTTTTTTGGGAACTGCACCACACTTCTCTATTGCCAGTGTTTCCAACACTCTTACACGTTTTTCCAAAAACGCCATCATGTCCGTAAATGTAGGATCTTCATCGGCATGGGCTTCTTCCCACACACGGAGTGTTTCATCATCCAGCTTATCAGCCATCAACTCGATGAGAATTGAACTGAACGATTTCACGGGTTCTTTCAATTGTTCTAGGATATTGACATGCCGTCGAAAATCGTCAACCAAACGGTTGAGCGCCACTGCTCCCGTTTCTTTCATCTTAGGAAGCGATATAAGCAATCGAATATGCTTCTTACGCAAAATGATTGGGTTGGAATAACGTTTGACGATCGTACTCCAAGCCAAATCATAATTCTCACTCGTAACCGAAATGGATTGTATTAAATTCGCAGCTTCTTCTTTGAGTGAAGCTCGAAGGTAGTGGAATTTTTCGATTGCCGTTATGTCCGTCGATGAGTGTATGAGTGAGACGTATGTGTCGTGGAACGTTAACCACGCATCGAAATTTCCTGCGAACTCTGGCAGTGCGATCAATGGGAGCTTCACTCTTGAAGAAGAAGATGAAGCAGCATTTCCAGCAACAGACACAACTTCAGCGGCTGCCGGAATGGGCAACATACTACGCAATTGCGCCTTTGCGTACAAATACGTTTCCTCCATTTCTGCTCTAATACGCGCATTAGTTGCAACGCCTTCCTCGGAGATTTCCAAATCTTCGATGTCTTCTTGCACTGTTTCAAAAGATTCCCAAATCTTTTCCAAACGATCGAGTCGCGTCGACACTTGATTTTGTTGTTCACTTGTGAACGTTTTTACGAACTCCTTCACACGATTGATGGAGTCCATGTATTGGTGCCGCTTGAGCTCCTTGTACCGCAACTTGTCCTGCTTCGACATTTTGCAAAAGGCTCACACACACAAACACTAACACAGATCGAGTGCCGCAGCACTGCTTTATGAACAAACGCTTCTGTACGCCGGTTTTCACAAAAACCGAAGGATTTATCAAAATCCTGGTCACGGCACCAAAATGTTCTGTCCCGTGATCGTTAGCAAATTTGCCCTACGTTGTGATATTTTTATTTTTGATCAATTTGTCAGACACGGAGGAATTTATATTGATGGTACAGTTCACGTGTGTCTTTATTCAGTATCGATTCGCGACTGATCGCTGAGCGCCGCGCACCCAGCTCAAGCAGCGTGTGCAAAAACACGCACACACTCACGCAAAAAATTCTCGTTCCTCTACACTTCTCCTCACCAGTACATCCTACCGTATGCGGTACCAAATATAGGGCGATTAACAGTTTCGATTTTTTTAATCATCTGTCTGTTGAAAAAACCATGAAATAAACAAATTCCATGTTTAGCAGATGTCAACAAAACACAAACTGCTCCTGTGTCATTTCATAGGTCTATTTACCATGACCAAGATAAATAGAAAATGTTGCTAGACAAAACTCAAAACCATACATTTTGCCAGTAATAATGTTGCGTGCAACAATATTAGACCAATGCCCTACTTAACCTTGGCAATATCTTTGTGTATGGTGTTTCCATGGTTAATGAATGACGTATGTACCAATCTGAAATCGTAATGGAAGTTTCCTATAGCAAATGTCAAAGTTGCATACTAAATGTTCTGTCTCTTTCTAGTTTGTATGGACTTTTTATTCACTTTGAACCTCTGTAATTTGAAAACCTTTCTTATTTGACATTAGTTGTGAGAATTAACTAGGGTTACTGTACCAGTATTGGTCATGTTAGTGCATCAGTTTCACAAAAACTGCTTGCACATATACTTAATTTAATTTATATTATTTTTAAATATTTAAATAAAATAGGTAGACAAAAATTTTTAAAACAGTTTTTCACTCTCACTTTCCTAAGATTTGTGAAAAAAATCACTTAAATTATTAAATTTTTGTTGCCCATTTTGGTCATTTTGCTAGCAGTTTTTACAGTCTCTTTGATGTGAGTTACAAACAAAGTAGGCATTAAAGTAAAGAGACAGGCTATAAAGCACATCTCCGAATGTTTCACAAAGTATTATGTTTCTCTCAATTTATTGAATTATTTACAGGGAATTTGGTGATATTTGAAACACTTAATGAAATGATATGTGTCGACATACGCATTGTAGAGTTCTCATCAAGTTATACCGCAATACGTATGAGGCGATAGAAGTAATAATGAGGTTTGATATAGGGACCATCAATACACACGTTTTGCTAAAAAATAAGCATTTAAATAGTGCAATATCAACCAAAATACATAAAAAACTAAAAAAGTGGTTTGATGGGCGCGCAAAAGTATTCGTCCATCTAGCTTTTTAATTATTTACGCTGGACACAACACTACTTAGACGTGAATTAAATTTATTATTATCAATCTACTGGTGACTTCCTTCTAAATTAATGCATTTCTGTTGTTTCAATTGCACTTCAAGCGGTCAGAGAGGCACTAAAGACGGGGGAGTTAAATGATTGCAGCATGATGGCGAAAATCGTATCTTTAACTTATGCATAACCAATCCTACCAATTTTTGAAGGTTACAAAATGTGTGGGAGGCCTCGTTCCTTCATTTGATCAGAGTTTGGCCATTTTTCTGACACTAATTGTGTGACAAACTGCCATGTAAGCAGCCATATTTGACGGTTAATCTAACGAAAGAAGCGGTTTAATGTCCTACAAATCAAATTTTACCAAGGAATCAGTTTATTTTGTGATGGCCAATAAGATCAAAAAAAGAGATGGGTCACATTTGGTTGATGGGTCATGCTGCATTTCATCGTAGCTGGTCATGTAATAGCTTGAATGAGTGAATTGTTACAAACATGTTTTATTTGAATAATACCATACACAGAGAGTGGCCAAATCTGTTAATGTGCATCAAATAATTCAGGAATTAGTTTTAAATTAGGCTCTACTAACATATTAAAACATGTTTAAATCGCCAAGGTCATACGGCCGACGTCTACCATAGCGAAAACAGTCTACTATGATGCAGCAGCAAAATCTCGTGTAACGGTAGCACCATGATGTCATGATCAGTGTTGTTAGCGGTGACGTTCTTTGACATAAAATTGCCTACTTTGACACGATTTGAAGCTTCGCATTCAGTTTTCACCCTTCCATTCTACAGTCATGTCAAAAAATGTCGTTTGATTCGACGACATTTTTTGGCGACATTCATTTGACTTTCATTTTCGAGTGCACTACATCGCCTTCTCCTTTGTAACATTTTTTCTTTTAAATTCGTGTACACCAGCAAGAAGACACTGATTTTTGCACTGGCCAAGTTAAAATATTTAATTTTTAAGTCACTTACGATCGGTAAAGGCACCAGGCAGTTCTGGATTCACAAGATGAATGTCAATTGACATTCAAACTACATTTTTTACTGTCATGTCATCGCAAAGACACTGACGGTAACTAAAAAATGAATGTTGTTCTTCAACAGTCGTGTCATGGCATCGGTGAATGTGATTTACAAAAGATGATTTTGACCAGTAGCCTACTGCGAACGTCAAAAAAAAAATGTCAACAGTT
Source organism: Anopheles arabiensis (assembly GCF_016920715.1). NCBI lineage: Eukaryota > Metazoa > Arthropoda > Insecta > Diptera > Culicidae > Anopheles > Anopheles arabiensis. The sequence continues at coordinate 39,289,239 of NC_053518.1, forward strand.
TACAACACTGGTCATGATACTAGTACTCAGTGAGGAAAGGTGAGCTAGAAAAATGATTCAAATTAATAGGAGACGAGATGGGGAAACATATTCATGTAGTTTTTAAGTACTTTGAATTCCCAGTTCTGAGAAATCGTACTTAAAAAGTGTAACATGTTTCAAGAACAGTCGAGCTGGAGAACACCAAACCAGCTGAAACCAAACTGATGAAAATGATTTAGTAGACTCTCAATATGATATCAGTTGCCATGTTTTCAATGGAACTTGGCCATGTAGTCGGGAAATGCAATATTTCTACCAGAGAATAATTGGAACGAGTCTTGTAGGATGAGTGGGTCAAAAATACGCCTTTTTTAAGGTTCAAATGAGTTCTTGCGTTGAGCAAGTAGTCACCAATAGTCATAAATGTAACAAGAAACAAGATTAGGACTTTTTTTGATTCCATAACCTTTGTTTTCATACGCATATTACGCCAAAAGTCTGATAGACGAATACTTTTTGTGCACCAATCAAATGACTTTTTTAAGTTTTTTAAATAATTTAGTTGTTATTGAACTACTTAAATGCTTATATTTAGCAGTACGTGTGTATTGATAGTTCCTTTATCTAACCCCATGATTACTTTTACCACCCCATGCCTATTGCGGCCATAATTCACCTTTTTCTGCATTATATTCAGCTAGACGAATACTTTTTGGACTGACTTTACGTGAACAGTGTTTTAAATCGAAAAATCTGAGAGTTTTTCCATTGAACAAAAGGTTGTTCCAATACGTTTATACACTCGGGCGTTACACATTGCCGAGTAAGTTCTACGGCAAAACTACAACTCGCATACTTCGTTTATTGAATTAATTAACTGTTGAATCACAAGCTCTACTATAGCGTGAGATCGTATATATACAGGGCGTTCGGGATAATTTTGACAGCTACATTTTTGTATATAACTCGTGATCGAGTTGGCATAGGAAAACAAACAATACGTCATTCGACAGCTAAAAGTGTACCGAACAAGCAGCAAAAACATCCTGTGATAAAAAAAAATGCCAAAAAAGAGCACATTGTGGAAGCGGATCACATGCATCATCATGATCCGCGCCGGACGCGACAACCGCGACATCATGCAGTGCGTGCAGTGTTCGCTGAACACGGTGAAGACGATCCGGAGTGAGCTGGGAGAAAACAGCGACGACGACGAAGCGGTGGCAGCACGAAAACCACATTCTCAGCGGTGGGATTGCGTGCGGACCGACGCTTTCCTGGCTGACCTCCAGGTTTTTTCCTGCGTGTTATCGGAAGGGTGATGCCGCCCCACTTTTTCGAGCAGGGGCTGAGGCTGAACGCGGACGGGTACTTTTCCATGCTGGACACCGTCGTGAAGCCTTGGATCACGAGAGTGACCAACGGCAGACCGTACGTGTTCCAGCAGGATTCCGCTCCGTGCCATACAGCCTCCAAAACGATAAAGTGGTTGGCGGCCAATTTCAACGACTTCACCTCGCCGAATGTGTGGCCTCCCAGCTCACCGGATCTTAATACAATAGATTATTTCGTGTGGGGCGCGGTGGAACACCAACAGAACCTCCAGCAACACCAAGGCGGAACGGATGGCGAAAATCAGGTCCGTTTTCGCGGCCCTACCCCGCGAAACTGTCGCCAGGGCTTGTTCCCGGTTCCGGAGACGGGCGGAGGCCGTAATAGAAGCCGAGGGCGGATATTTTGAATAAAATGAATAAAATACATGGTAAGCTACTATTTCTAAAATAATAAAATTTCCCCGATGATAAATTTTGCCATAATTTTTTTTTCTTCCTCCGTAGGTCCTCCCGAACGCCCTGTATGTGATAAATAACATTTTTACTATACTCCAAGATATAACGTACCAACTCGACACCAGCCTAACTCATCCAATACCAATGGCAACCGTTGAGGACTTGCAGCAGCTCTTAAAACGACTGATCTTCTACTCGAAGGGCGAAGGAGTTGAAATATAGACCTGGAAAATTTCTACCAACATCTTAGTAGCTTACGTTACAGGTGGCCATTCACTTCACTAACATGGAAATCACATTGATAAAGTATAGCGAAGATACGTTGCACATGATGAAGGCTCTAATTACGCTGGGCACTTGTGTACAGGTAAAGTTCTAATGTGTTTGAACCTGAAGGTAAACTCAGTTGCTACTTTTGTCTTTAAGCTCTACGTCAAATTTATCATCGGACATAAGAAGGCTAGTGAGCTCAAGTTACTTATCGATAACATTGAACAGGATATTCTACAGTGTTATCAAAATTGAATAGCGGAGGAAACTGCCGTACTGCAACGTACTGTTTCTTTTTATATCTAGTAATTGCTTACTATATAATCTGGACAATGATGATTTCTTTCATGATTGAACTCCCCCCCCCTCCCGATATGGTTGGACCACTAGCATGGGACTGGCGTTGAACATGTTTTGTGAAGCAAATGTATTGGTAATTGGTACGATGGGAGCAACAATGTCCGACTTTTTATTCTTCATGAACGCAATGTAGCCAATCGATATTTTTATTGAACACCTGCGTCAGCTGGAGACCTTACTAAATGTGCTTCAAGCTGTTGAAAAGGACGCTAAAAACAAACATGACTAAAGAACAAAAACTGGTTTAAATGCGTGAACGATCATCAACCAGCTACTAACTGATTGTTATTAGACTTATAATGCGAACCTGATGAGTTTTTTTTATTTGATCTATTATATTCCTTAACTTGCATGTATGAGTAACGATAATAAAAATTTCGTGCAAGTGTGACATAACACATACACATAGGATGGTTAACTCCCGTAAGAGCGAAACTAAAAACAGGTTGAGAGTAAGTATTAAGGTCCATGAGTAAGTAAGTAAGTAAATAAAGAGAAAAAAATGATGCGTTAAGAGCAAATTTACAGAAAACCATGAGCAAATGACAAATTGACAGTTTAACTCAGCATTGTTTATGTTTAATGAACAAGACCATAGTGAGGGTAAGCCTCTGAATATGCTGTTTTAAACAAGCCTTTGAACAACATAAGAGGAGACATCGCCTCTCGTCAAACAGAAGAAGAAGAATGTTTAAGCAAGACCGTTACTATGGAGCAAATGGAGGTCTTTTATACTATTTCGCACTCATGTTTTGCTTCTAATTACAAAAATCAAATCTTCTGTGGTTGATTCAATTTTTACATCTCATTTATAATTCCTCGTCGAGTTATAAACCAAAAACGGTATGCATATTGTACCTGTGTGTGACGAATCAATATTTCATTCTACTCTCAATGTTTAATAGGACTTATTTTACTAGGGTGGAAAATCAACTGTACTGTTTTATGTCTGTTGAGCTTTTCGTTCCTAGAGCAGGACCGTTGCGAACGGTAGTGATTCAGGGTCACTTTTGCCAGAGCAGTTGTGTCAGTCGAAATATGCCGCTGCTGTAGTTCGAGAAAATAGAACCGAATGCTTAGCGGTGCTCAGAGAGCAGTAGCAACAAAAAAACCGGAGAAAGTGGGCGGAATTTTTAAACGCGCATATGCACTAGACTTAACATAAATACTTTTGCCCGATTAAGGCAAGCAGCGAGATTGACACAAGTTTTTTTTTAATAGTGTGTAGTTCAAGAAACCATCAGAATTATGTCGCAAATTTTTCCAGTCACGGAATGGCTATCAATGAAAAAGGTTTTCACAGTTTTTGAACACACAGTAGGTTGCAATAGCTTTTCCTTTTTTCTCCATAAGTTCTTATATCCTTATAGTCAATAATTCTACTTTTCCTCGTAAACTGTTACCCATATGTTTAAAAACAATTTTTCATGAAACTGTGAAAAGTGAACTGAAAATGACAACCAGCATCGAGCTTTGCATTGACTCATGCTCCTTACAGGGTTTTACAAGTGATTTTGCGATGTGTTCTGCATATTCGACATTTATTTTAACTCATAGTACGTACTTGGACTGGTACAAACTTAATTCATAATTTATTTTATTGCAAAGCCTTGTATTTCTAATTCCGTTCAACTGCTGGGATATAGCACTTTTTCAATTAGTCTAAACAGTTTTTATCTAAAACAAAGTATCCCACGGCATACTTACATGAAAATGTCTCCATATGGACTGTCGTGGGAGAAATTCCCATCAATTTTACTCTAGATCTAATTAGATGCCTAATTGCTACGATGTGTTTGACTGATGTTCAACTCAATGTTTTGCAAAGCAAAACTGATGGCAGATACTACCCATGCTTAATAATAAATTAATGGCGTGCTAGTTTTTAAATGGCACTTCTTAACTCTAAAATTGTGCCTTACACATCAGTTGCTCGTAGAATTGACAGTTGTTAAGCAGTGGCAGATTTGTTCGTCTGCATCTAATATCGCAACAAATTGTGCATTATTAACGATATATTGTTTAATATTTTATATTTCATCTATAAACTTTACAGCATCAATGGCAAATGTTGAAGATTTTCGTAAATTGATGAAATCTCTGATTGTGTGCTCGAAAGTGGCCGGGGTTGAGATGTGGACTGCACCGGGAAAGCTTAAACCAGCCTCGTATTACCTTTCGTTTCATATAACAGTATATTTTGTCAGCACTGTTTGGACACTAAGAAAGTACATCGATGATCCAATTCATATGATGAAGGTCCTCATAACGATGGGAACTGCTGTACAGGTAGGAACATGATGAAATCAAGATTATGAAATCAATATTACGCACGCTATTACTTTCTTTCTATTTATTAGCTCTATATCAAGTTCTTTGTAGCACATTCGAAAGCCCAAGAAGTCAATTTATTTACCGTGGAACTGGAGCAAGAAGTGCTTAAACGTTATCAAAATGGGTCTGAGGAGGAAACTGCTGTGCTTAGACGTACAGGTCGCATTCTTTGGATAGTCTTTCGTTTGATGAGTGCGTCATATATCTTCGTTGCAGTCGCATTTGGACTTTATCCAGCATTTTATTACATTGCAACGGGAAAAGTGGTGCCTTTGTTTCTGTACGAACTCCCGTTTTTCAATGTGAGCACTTCTTTAGGGTACGCCGTAACGATGGGTTTTCAAATTAATCTGTTGGCAATTGGAGTTCTAGGAGCAATACTGTCAGATTTCATGTTTTTCATGTACGCAATGTACGCTATGGCTAGGGCAGACATTTCGATAGTGCATCTTAGGGAGCTAGAAAACATACTCAATGATCCTAATCCTAAGAATGAAAAACACTCTGCGGAATTACGTCACAAGTGGGTCCAGTGCATGCACGATCATCAGCAGTCAACCAGGTAAGGTAATAATGTGTTGATCGATTTTCTAGGTTTTGTGATTGTTTCTTCATGTTTTCTAAAGTTTTTTCAGCACAATTGAAAACATTTTTGGACTCATGTGTTTAGCACAGGTTTCAACTGCAACATTGTCAATATGTGACGCAATGCTTTTAGTGCTTTTGGTAGGTATACTGTATTGTAATACTGGTAGGTTGACTATAATTATTAAGCGTTCTACAAACTTTTACAAAAAAGAATGAACTACACGCAAATCTTTAAGTAGCTCAACTTTTTTGATATTTTGTACAGAGTTTGGAGTAAAATTATAACACTATTTCAGCAAAATTTGAAAGTACTGTGAGCAGCTTCTGGAGTGTTGAATGGGTCATCAGATACGACTATTTGCTATCAAATTTCGATATTGATTTTTAAAATAATTATCAAGTTTTGTGTTTTTCTATATTTTACTATCAAAATGAATTTGTGTTGATTATTCTTGATTATTTAGTATTTATTTCATGTACAAAACCATGTGTCGATAATTATAGTAACTCATGTGTCTTTCTCTCAAACGAAATCAACAGAGGATTAAAATCAAAAAGGGCATGATTGGAGTGATGGTTTGATGATCTATGATGGTCCAATGACTTAAATTCTTCTAAGCTACATACAAAGTTTATTTAAATATATGTTTTTAGAAACTAAGTTATCAAAATAGATAGAATTATTAGCCAAGCATTTATTGCGTGAAATGCGCCAAAAAAAAAATTCATTTATTTCGCTGGATATTTTACGAGCCCCGAATCTTGCCTGCCGCTTCTTTTATGCCTTTTCCGATCAGTTCTGTCCCATATTCAATCAAGCATGGTATACCTGTTTACAGTATGGTTCAATTCTTACAGACAAGTGATACACGTTCCAGCCAAAACCAAAGCAAACCGTGCCGCATCTGACGTGTGTTTTCGAAGACGACAATTGTGAAATTGAAATGGACAGTGTACCAAAAACGGCTTGACTTGTTTGTAAGTGGTAGACAATCGTGTTTTTTAAATCGAGGATTGCTAGTAGACTGTGGACAGTTGTTAATTGGAATGGAAAACCCTGTATGACAAGTCGTTGGGCACTTTCTTACCAAAAAGTCTCAACAATACAGGGTTTACCTGCATAATAAACAACTGCCCATTTGTTTAAAACAATAGTCGTTTTGAATAGACACCACTGTCTACCACTTGCTCACACGTCAGATGGTGTAAGCTACTCTGTCCAATTTAATAACACAATGTTCGGCCTTAATTGCATAACGGTCAGATTCGGCACGGAATTCGTGGCTGTTGTATAATTAACAAAATTTATGTTTTGATTTATTGAAATGTATGGTTTATACTCCATATTGCTTGAATACAAGAAACGTGTTTGAAAATGTTTTGTTTTTGCAAAATTTGCCTCAGCAAAATACAGGGTTAAATTTTGTTGCTGATCTGAACGAAAGATGTCTAGAACCAATGGAATTAATTAATTAATTTATTGATTTATTTGTTAAATTTCTTATATATTTAGTTATGCTTGTATACATTTATTTATGTATTTATTTATTTTTTTTGCCAAATGTGAAAAATTAATTAAAAAAAATTAATTACGTAAACCATTGCTCGGCGGATAAGCCTAAATCAATGTTGGATGTAGAGGTTTGAACAAATTGTTAAAGCTATTTTAACTGAAAATGCCATATTCAAACAAGTATTGATAAAAAAAACGTTCTGTTATTGGAACTCGAATTTAGGCTATAGTTGGATAAATAATCTAATAAAATCTAATAATTATATGGTGGTTTGTATGTTATTGCAGACTGATTGGTACCCAACGTATTCCTACCTGTATGTGATGTTCGTTCAACTTTCAGGGTTCTTTGTGATTGGACATTTGGTAGAGCTTAAGGTACAATTATCATAAACAATGCGCTATGCGTATTTTTTCTGACAAGTTTTAACTCACTTATAACAGATTGACGCATTGTATAACAAGATCATCTCTATGCCTTGGTATAGGCTACCAGTGAAGGAACAGAAGGAATTTAGATTTCTATTGAGCCGTCAGCAATGTCCGATGATACTGACAGCGTATGGCTTTCATCCCATGAACTTTGAGACTTACATGAGTGTATGTAATAACTCGTTTATTATTTAGTAAATGGCTTTATACAGTTGTTTTGTTTTTGCAGGTTTTAAAGGGTTTGTACCAGTTTTTCGTGATGATCATGCAGTATATTGGCTGAAACTGAAACATATTTTTTCAAATAATTGTTCATCTTACTGTGCACTAAAATGTGCAAAGCACACAACACAAAATATCTGTTAGTTTTCGCCGACCCCGTTGATTTACACAACAATTGTAGTGCATACTGCAGCACACATGGTTTACAACTAAATGTCAGTTTAAACACACTTTAAATGATACTTTAGCAACTCGCGATGCGCGTTCCAAAAGAGGTCATGAATAACGATATCTAAGAAACTCTTGTTATGATTTAGCAATCAGCACCATTACCCGCAAGAATAAAGTCAAAGGCAGCGTGAGAGAAAAGCTCTTAAAACTGACTAAACCGAATATTTGTCAACAGATGTTACCAAAACATGAAAGAAAGCTTAAAGAGAAATGATTCTCAAAACCAGTGAAATGAATCGTAGCTCGGCTTGATTTTCCAGATTGTTAATACAAGCTATCACATTGAATTATTTAATTTCAATTTAGGTAATTAAGCATTAAGGATGCATCAGATTTGTACCAAGCAAAAGAAAATAATATTTTTTCTTCAGACCATGTAGTTTAAGATGATTATATTGTTTTGGGTTCGATAATGCATCGCAACACATGGAAGAACACTGCATTACACAATTTTCGAGTTTAATTTCTTTAAAAAAATAAAAACAACTAAAAACACGTTTTTTAGACAAAATTTTATTTTTATTAAAGTGCATTAAAAAGCGTTTTTATTTTTTTTTAATTTACTAATTTTTAGTAAAGCATATCCAGTTTCGTTTGATACATCGGTAATTTCATTTATCCAACTGCACGTATCACCGGACATTGTACCCGGACGTATAATGTATGATTTTTTAACATGGTTGCTAGGATCATTTCAAGTGCATCAAACATAAACAGCAATCCACAACAAAAATCACCTTAACAATGAATAAAAAAGGGGAGAGCGCAATCTAGAGCGAAATATGCATTTGAGAGAGATGGTGAGAAAAATGCTGCCAAAAAAACGGCGATGTAACGACCATTTCTTTTCATTGCCAAAAGTAAACGACTTCAATAAAAAGTAGAATAATGTAAATTGCAATTTTATTCGATGTTTCATCTACTTTTTTTACTTTTTTCAATGCATAATATTTCGCATGTTTTAATACTTACTTACTTATTTTACTTATTCCAACAAGATGATCCATTTTAAGTTTGATACAATTTAACAGGCCGGTCTCGTAGTACAGTCGTCAACTCGAACGATTTAACAACATGCCCGTCATGGGTTCAATCCCCAAATAGACCGCGCCGCCATACGTAGGACTGACTATCCTGCTATGGGGGGGAATCAATTAGTCACTGAAAGCCAAGCCCACAAGTGGGTACAGGCAGGCCTTGACCGAAATCGGTTGTTGTGCCAAAGAAGAAGAAGAATTTAACAAGGTAGGAAAATTAAGAAAAAGATTGACATTTTGTTATACAAATACATGCCAACGAGTTTGCACTTGGCGGTGATGATGATGATGATAAATTGCGCAATGTTAAGTTTTAATAAATCACATTTTTTCGGATTTTCCTACAGTTCTGAATTCTTTTCACATTAGGTTCGTTCTATCGTTGCTTGCTAAATAAGCTGTATAAATAAAAATTGCTTACTTCATTCAACAGATAAGACGTCGTTAAAAGTAAGTGAACATCATACGAATTAAATAGATAAAATACATTTTCTTCTGCTTTTGGCTCAACAACCGTTGTCGGTCAAGGCCTGCTTATACCACTATTTGTGGCCTTGCTTTCAGTGACTTATTGATCCTCCCACATCAATATAGTCAATCCTACGTATGGCGGGACGGTCCATTTGAGGCTTGAGCCCATGACAGGCATATTCAGCCGTACCGGCGAACTCGTTCGTCGAGAAACATTCATTAGTGGACAGGGTTGTACCACTAGGTTGGGCAGTAATTTTTAAACGGTTAAACGGTTTTCTAATTTTTGATCTAGAGGCCTATGAAATGAGCGAAAATGAGCGTCGCGACGAACGTTACCGGGAAAGAACGAGTTCACCGGTACGGCTGATTGTTAAGTCGCACGAGTTGACGACTGCACAACGAGACCGCCTGAGAAAAAAAAACATAGATATTATATCAGTTCAAGAGCTTAGATATGAGTTATATTTCACAATTTTAATAAACCCGATTAATTGTTGTCTTTAACTATGTATCCCACGGCATACTTTTTTATGAAAGTATCTCCATATGGTATACGGTGGGTAAAGTTCCCATCAATTTTACTCTATAGCTAATTAGACGTCTAATTGCTGAGATATGTTGGACCGATATTCAAGTCAATCTTTTGCAAAGCAAAACTAATTGCAAATACTACCCATGTTTTTTAATAAATTATTTTCTAATTTGCTAGTCTGTATATTCCTCAATGTCTTTCATAGCATGAACTTTGAAGTGCACAAGGTCGTTGAATTTATGTCGTTATTTTAGAAGGCTTATATTGCTTATTATTATATTGGCTAATATTATAATGGTTTATATTGCATCCTCTACATTTTACGTTAATGTGGAACTGAAGTGGCGTTATACAAATTATCTCTTCTCTGTAATAAAAAGCTATTAAAAGCTTATCAGAGTTACTTTTTAGCGGTAGCTTGGATGATTTTTACTTAGTTTACATCCATACAATGGCAACCACTTTGATTATGGAAAATGCAACACCGACTTGATTTAGGTTTTTTTTGAGAAGAAAGGAAAGAACGATACGAACGAAGTTAACTCGATAGTTGTCGAAGTTTTTCCATGTGTTGGCCTAATTTTTGAAAAAAAACATAGCTAAAGAATGCCATCAACGACACGTGATGAAAGTGTTTCAATAAGTGGACCGAGGAACTGTCCAGAAAGCCTCAAAGTAAGAAGATAGGTGCCCTACATTCGATGGTGCCCTGCAGATTCGGATTTATGAAAACGTCGCGACAACATTTCTATAAAAAAGTTACTGTAAAAATAACCTTCTTTTACAGGTAATATCGGCCTATACAGGCTTTCGTTACTTTTTATGTACCACGTAGTCAGAAAGTCAACCCTTGCTTAGGGCGACGGTAGATACGAGAGTTGAGCCCAGGATGGGCATGTTGTTAAGTTGGCCGAGTTGACGATAGTGCCGTGGCGCCCCACAATGCAAATCAAAAAACAAAAATTATAAAAAAAAAAAAAAACAATTGGACTGGACTGGAGAATTCCATCACTGAGACATATTCAGATACTATTCAGGTCCCAAATTAGAAAAGGAACCAGTATGTTTTTGGGATAAGTTCCAGTACCCGTAGGTATATGTTACAGATTTGCATGGCGTCAGGATCAATTCCAGGACCGTTATAGGTTCAGTGTAAGTTCTGCTATGGGTTCGGAATCAATACCAGGTCCAGTACGGTTTTTGCTGCAGTTTCAGTACAGGATAAGAGGCAAGATATATTCCAGGCCCGGTATGACAGAGGTCTCTTTGCTGTCCGTGTCGTTAACACTCTGGGCGCTGGCGTTTTGCATTAGCTTTCTGCGGAGAACACAGTACAAGATAAGAGAGCGATGAGAGCGTTTCATTCGTTCACTCTCTTTCCGATCCTCACATACGATGCCGCTTCGGCAATATGCTCTTTCTCTTTCTTCCCGCTGCAATACGCTCTACTGAGAGTTGCTGAGAGACCAATCACAGAGAAGGAGAGTGAACAAAGCTGTGATTCCAAATCGAGCCACACAGCGCCCAAAGTGTTAATGGAAGTGGTCCGCGAAAGAATTGATTTTTTTAATATTAAAAATGCTTATTACACTATGCATTAAGCAATTTGGGTCTGTCTGGTGGTACAGTCATCAACTCGTATGACTTAACAATATGCCCGTCATGGGTTCAAGCCCCGAATAAAACCGTGCCCCCATACGTAGGACTGATCATCCTGCTACGGTAACAAAAAGTCACTGACAGCCAAGCCCACTTCACTAGTGGGTACAGACAGGCCTTGACCGGCAGCGGTTGTTGTGCCACAAGAAGAAGAATTATGCAATTTAGTCACCCACAATCATGATTATATTTTTAACAAGACCTCTCTAACCTCAATTCCTTGAGGTGAATGGTGACAAGTGCAGTCCTGTGAATGTGTAGCTCCCATTTGTGAACTGTGAAAACTTGTGAAATAGAGAGCTAAGTGTTTTTTTTTCTACTTGTTACTTAATGTTAGTGCTACCTGCGGTATCATTGTTTAGTATTTGTATTATTGTTTTGTGAATGTAAAACACGGGTGAAGTATCTCGGTCGACAGCGTCACTGCGTTGTCGAAAGTGATTGATCTTTGCTCGGTATGTGTTTGTGTTCGTGCTAGACATACGTATCGTTGTCCGTTTGTCAAGACGTGTACACGAGTGTAAGCGTTTGATATCGCAGGCTGTAGTTATCCTTAACCGGGCAATTAGCCCAATAAAAGGTCTGCAGTGACGGAATCGCAACCCCGTATGCAAGCGGAGTAAGTAAACGCTACACTGTTCTTAGGGAAGAAGGGAACTGACTTTATTCATTCATTTCGGCGTAGCCGTTCCACGCCGCTATCTTACTCTAGCGATGCCTAATCCTAATTTTCCTAATTCTAGTTTCCTTATGCCCTATGTCCTTAAGATGAATACCTCCACCCTTATTTTATTGTGACTTCTATGCCCACGCACTTTACGCGCGCATCCTAATTACTAACACTACTTAAACTACTAATCGCACTAGCTGTCCTAATCTATAAAGTGGGCGTGACCTTCCTATCTAATCCTATGCTATAGTTCATCCTACTTCCGAATTCATCCTAGTTTTAGTCTTAATCCTAATTAGTTCATTTGCTAGTACATTGTTATTTTTACACACTTAAAAATATTTCACGACCTCGGTTAAAAATACTGCCGAAATTTGATTCGATTCGATTCTTGCTGATATGTCAGTTGAAAAATCCCAGTAGCCGAAAATCAGTACCATTTAAAACTGAAATATCAGTTAAATAAATATTTGAACCGAAACTCGGCAACACAACTTGCCGAGAACATACGTTAACACAGCTGTCACCGAGCTCGTCCGTCAAAATAACCGAGATTTCAGCTTTACTGTTTGGATTAGCCGAGACTCGGTATTTTATCTGTCATTCGCCATTCTGTTAATCTCGTGCTAATGAAACGAAAACCTTTCGGAGTGATGTTGTGATGTAAAAGTAATAGTGTAAAAATATAAGTGAAAATGAGTCTCTCAGCGTGAAAAAACCGAGTATCAGTAGCGTGCGATCGAGCAAAGGTATGGAACGGGGTTGGGGTTAGGAAACTCCATCAGCGCACGCAATCGGTGCTCTTCAGATCGTCGCTCGGAGCAGTCCCTATTGAAGGATCATATGTGGAAGCTAATCCGATTGGTTCAACCTTAGCCAGGCCGTTCAGACTTCCAGGATTCATTTCCGGTCACCTACACGAGTAAGTAAGTATCAACACTCGACCACGTAAAATCTAAACAGGGTTCACTCAGACTTGTTTCACTCTGTCCACTTTACAGAACCGTGCCTGTACCAGTGCCCGCTCCTTGTCCGGCTCATTTTCCTGTACCGGTACCACATCCAAACGCTGTACCCCATCCGGCGGTTGAATCGGCGCCTGTCCCAACGCTTTCCATCACAAAAAACCCCATTTGATACGCAAATAAAATCACTAAAATAAAAATAAAATGTTTTTATATTTAGCCGAAATCTCGATTTGCTCTAACCATAAATCTCGGTTAAACGTAAACGTCAAAACAAAATGACATTAACCGAGATCTTTGCCGAGATCTCAGTTGTGCAGATCTCGGCAAAAATTAACCGAGATTCGGCAAAAAATTTTAAGTGTGTAGAATTTCCCGTAAGCGCTCGTAGAGGGTTAAAACAAAAAAGAAGCCGACTGAATTTACTTTTCTTCTTTTTCGTTATGTTCGTCTAGCTTAGCAACCTTTGCGGCAGGTCTTTTTACCATTGTGGTTCCTACACGCATTACTACCGCTCTCACTTGCCCGTCTTTTGCCGTATCAACATCTACTACTCTTCCCTTTATCCACCTACCGTTAACCTGTTCGTTCGGAAATGTCACAATATCTCCTCATAACGCGAAAACGAAGAAACAAAACAAAAACTGAGTAGTGTTTGTGTGCATTTGCTGTTACCTTTTATTCATGTCTGTGTGATAAATTTTTAAACTCTAAAACAGCTCGCCCGAATTTTGTTTGTACGGCATGGAGTGTTTAGCATGTTCCGCCGTAGTTTTAATAAATGATGACCCAATTTTGTGTGCGGGAAAATGTGGTGGCAACTTTCATCGTCGCTGCGTTACCCCCTCGCTCTCGAAAACAGCGCCCAAAATAATTAATGAAAATAAGAATGTGCTGTATATGTGTGATAGATTTTTAAAAAACAAATCGGGCTTGGCGGGTATGGATGTAGATGTGAGTGGATCGTACGATTTACTCACACAATCCATCAAAAATTTGGAGTCGAATGTGAATTTATGGATATCGAGTGCCTTGGAAAAGGGAATCGAGACTCTAAAAACTGAGCTCTGCGCACAAGTGGAACGCAAATTGGAACAAACATTGCGTGAAAGCTGGAGTGCGGGAGAATGCTCAAATAAGGCAAAGGAAGCCTTGCTTGCAACCTTTGACGATACTAAGGCCAGAGAAACAGTAAATGATGAAAGTTGAGCTACAGTGACTAAGAAAAGAAAAAGGACGAAAAGTGGGAACAGTAATGTTCAAACCATTATTAATCGTTTTGACACGGGGAATGTTAATTCGACGCCCAAGATTTCTGACAAGGTTACTGGACCCATTTTAGCAAACAAAAATAAGAATAGTAAGACTCTGGTTATTGTACCAAAGGTGGGTCAATCTTGTGATAAGACAAGAGCTGACCTTCACGCTAAGCTGGATCCAATTCTGTAACGGCAAGAACGGTCGGGTGTATGTTCAATGTTCTGCTCAAGTTAAATTAGATGAACTCACGAAAGAAGTAGAAAACATTTTGGGAGATGAGTATGCAACGGATTTACCATTGTCACGTGTAAAGATAATTGGGATGAGCGAAAAATACACTGACTCACATTTAGTAGATCTTTTAAAATTTCAAAATGAGAGAATACCCTGGGAACAGGTCAAGGTCATAGGAATGTTTGAAAAAAGTTAACAAGTACCAAAAATATAATGCAGTCTTGGAAATTGATTATGAGTCTGACCTATGTCTGGCCAAATTAGGAAAAATAAATGTGGGATTTGATAGGTGTAAAATTTCGAAGTCCGTGCATGTTATGAAGTGTTATGGTTGTGGTCAATTTAATCACAAGAGCACCGAGTGCAAGAATAAGCAAGCTTGTTCAAAATGTGGTGATGAACACAAAACGTCCGAATGTACTTCATCTTCTTTGAAATGTATGAATTGCGCGTTAGCAAACTCTGATAGAAACCTTAATCTAGATGTAAGACATGCGGCCAATGATTATAATTGTCCGATGTTTAACAAACAGATAGAAAGGCGTATGCAACTTTCTCAATAGCAAGTAGTGGAGGAGTTAGAACGGTTCAGAGAGATTTTATATTTCAATGTAGCCGTCTTTCGTCCAACTACGTCATGTTTCGTGGGACAGTAGAGAAAGTTCAACCGTTGCTGGTCTAAATCTCTGAAACTCATGTGATTGAGGAAGAAGCATTTCAGCAGTTTCATATTAATGGTTATAAGGTTGTGTCGTGTTTGTCCCACTCACTTCATACAGGAGGTGTAGCTGTTTATGCCAGGAGTGAAATTGTCCTAAAGGTGATTTTTAATGAATTATTGGAGGGTAATTGGTTTCTTGGTGTTGCAGTTTCTAAGGGAATGACAGCAGGCAATTACGGGATATTGTATCATTCGCCAAGTGCAAGTGACTCAAGGTTTGTTGACATTTTGGAAGAATGGTTAGATAGGTTCTTGAATTTTAGCAAACTTAACATTATCGTCGTTGATTTCAATATTGTTGATAATAATAAATGTTGACAAATCTGCGAAGTTGAAAAGCTTAAAGGATTCAATAGACATGAAACAAAAGGTTAACGAATTCACACGAATTGCTAGGCAGAGCAGAACATTGATCGATCAGGTTTACAGTAGCACAGACTTAATCAAGGTCACTACTGATCCGTTATTAAAAATATCGGATCATGAAACACTTGTTTTGTATATAAACGTGAAACGTTGTGAAACGATTCAACGAACATTTAAATGCTAGAATAGGTACTCGAAATTTGCTCTCTGCAATCATGTGTCACAAAGTTTAAGGCAAGAAGCACCGAGCTTCAACGAAGCTGCAGACTTGTTATGGAACACATTGAAAAAAGCTATGGGCACCTTGGTTGAAGAGAAGACAATCTTGTCAAGAGAGACTAGTAGGTGGTATACTTTGGAACTTAGCCGTGCGAAACGGAAAAGAGACGTAGCATACCAACATTTTATTAGATCAAACTCAGGCTACGATTGGACAGAATACACTAGACTAAGGAATACATACAGCAGGAATCTCAAAACTACTCGTAGAAATTACTTTAGTGGTGAGATATCTAAGCATAAAGGAAGTAGCAAGGAGTTGTGGAAAGTGCTTAAAAGTTTACTGAGGCCAGAGGAATCACGTGTTTCTGTTGTAAAATTTGATGGGTTGGTAGAATCGGAAGATTCAATAATATACCAGAAATTCAATTTGTTTTTTGTAAACAGTGTTTTAGATATAAATCAAAACATTGCTGATGCCAGAGCGCCTGATTCTTTGTTTTGTAATGATGCTCCAGGAAACCAATTCAAATTTCAGAAAATTACAAAAGAGAAATTAAAAACTTTTTGTTTCAGCCTGTCCAAAACAGCGGACATAGGGAATGTTAACTGTAATCCTATTCAGGATTGCTTCCATGTGGTAGTAGAGTCTCTTCTTATAGTGATCAGTCGCTGGAGGAGGGTATTTTTCCGGAGACTTGGAAGGAATCATTGGTAATACCTATTCCTAAAGTGAGCGGAGCTGTCAGTGCGGAAGAGTTTCGTCCCATCAATATATTGCATGTACTCGAAAAGGTGCTGGAATTGGTGGTTAAGGAGCAATTGGTCCAGTTTCTAACTTGAAATGACCTGTTGATTAGTGAACAATCAGGATATCGACAGGGACACTCTTGTGAAACTGCTTTAAATTTTGTACTGGCGAGGTGGAAGGTGTTGATGGATCGAAAGGAATCGATAGTGTAGTGTTTTCTTGGTGTGCCGTTTTCTTGGATCTAAAACGAGCATTTGAGACTATATCAAGACTGTTATTGCTGCAGACCTTAAGGCGTTTTTGGTATTGTGGGGAAAGCGCTCAATTGGTTCGAAAATTATTTAAAAGACAGAACTCAGAGAACAGTTTTTGGAAACTCTATATCAGAGCCTATAGAAAATACCCTTGGAGTTCCGCAAGGAAGTGTTCTTGGACCAATTTTGTTTATAATTAATATCAATGACATGAAACAGTTCTTGAAGTCTTGTGAGATCAATCTTTTGCCGATGATACTGTTTTGTTTATCTCACACAAAGACATCAAGCAAGCAGAGTCTCTGATTAATTTCAATTTAAACGCTCTGGATGGTTGGCTTAGGTACAAAAAGCTAGCATTAAACGTTAAGACGACTAGTAACAAGGTAATGACTGAGATCTTTTGCCAGCCTACTAATAACCCCACACTTTGATGCCACTTAAGCGATGACCCAGTCTATGTGAGTGTTGAACTTCAATCTGTCGTCTAAAATAACCCTCAGATATTTAACCTGACGGACTTTTTCGATTGATGGGGGACTGTCTGATACACCGACAGTCCCCCATCAATCGAAAAAAGTCCGTCTGGTTAAATATCTGAGGGTTTTGAGGATTGAAGTTCAACACTCACATGGACTGGGTCATCGCTTAAGTGGCATCAAAGTGTGGGGTTATTAGTAGGCTGGCAAAAGATCTCGATTTTTGGGATAGTTAACCTCTATAAGTCACTGATTTCACCACATTTTGATTTTTGCTCGTCGATTCTGTTTCTTGGCAATAAGGGACAAATTAAAAGGCTTCAGAGATTGCAAAATCGTATTATGCGGTTAGCTTTAGGGTGTGGCCGACGTACGTCGTCTTTTGTTATGATAGATATTCTTCAGTGGATGTCTGTAGAGCAGAGGATTGTGTATCAAACCATGACCTTTATATTTAAACTTTTGGGGGGCCTTTTGCCAGGGTATTTAGGGGAACGCATTGTTCGAGGATCTGATGTTCATCGGCACTGTACACGCAGAGCAAATGAGCCGAGGGTTCCCAACTTAATTTCACATGGTGCAAGAAACTCTTTGTTTTTCAAGGGGATTCACTTGTCATCATGAGCTTGATGATAAGAGTTTTCTTGATATTTGAAAACAAATTTGAAAAAATATATAAGAAAGAGACAACATAAGTTTGAGACACGCGCGCGTACAAGTGGACAATCGGATTTAGTTTGGGAGAGTTTGCTGTCTGCATGTCTGGGAGGTCACAGCGAGATTTACTCATTGATGATTGTAAGTGGCCAATTCCAGATACATTAGGTTCTCCTGCATCGGAAGGAAATGCCTTGGTGCCATCGTTGGTACCAGCGGAACTGGCCATATGCATGTTGCAGTGTGCCCTGATAATTTCCAATACATTAGGTTCTGCTGCTTCGGAAGGTAGTGCCCTGGAGCCGGTGTGGCACCAGTGGACCTGGCCATATGCATGTCGCAGTTATGTCCTAATGTGTTCGATAGAGTTGACCCGTTTTTTCTTGATGAAACTACGTCGGTCGTCTTGGGTTACTGGATTCTTTTGAATGACGTCCGATGCCACCACTTGCTCGTAAATTTTTATTTCATTCAAAAACTACCTTAGAGTAATTTTATCGTAAAGATTCTTCCGTCCTTCTCAAACCTGTGTTGGGGTAAGAGGTGGGACTTATCATCATCATCATCAACAAGACTGTCTAGAATAAAATTTATACATATTTACTACAAAAAAGGCTTTGAACCAAGTCCACAAAATGTATGCCCTCAATATATAGTTATGTGGCATTGGACACCATCACGTGACACGACACAATGCTTTACCATTTTGCAGCGCGGCACATTCCATCTCTTCAAGTTCCCACGGGCGCGCATCATCGGACACCAGCCGGGCCGACAACGCAGACAGCACGGTCGCGCGACATCGGACACCAGCCGGACGCAGACAGCTCCCACAAACATACACCGCCAACCGAGGTAGAATTAATGTGAGGGTTTAGTTTTAGTTTAGAACTCATTGGAGTAACATTTAATCTTTTTGAATAAAAAGCCGAATAATAAATGTACACCGCATAATTATATGTGCGCCGCGACTGATTGTATTTTCAAAACCAAGTGGTCCGTTATCAAAAAAGGTTGCAGAGCACTGCGGTATTGGATCGGGATCAATTCTACGTCCGGTAAGGGACTAGGATTAGTTCAAGGGTCATTTATTTATTTATTTATTTATTTATTTATTTATGTTGAAACAAATATCTGCCTCAGAGGGCTAAATATAAGGAAACTTACTGACTAAAACTTAAAATTAATGATAACAAACAAATACTTAAATCAAACTAGACAAACATATACTAGACAGCAAGCAATTTGCAACACAACCAACACAAGTAAGATGACAGAATTAGGATGGGGAAACAAAAAGGGAGTCAAAGAACTGAAGGAAGAGGGGGCAAAGGGATTGAGGGGAGATATGAAAATCAAACACACCAGCGGCACTGTCGAAGCGATGGAGGGATCGAAAAAACGGATTATTGGTGCCATAAAGCGTTCTTCTCGACGGAAGTTGAAGGAAATCACGGCGTCGAAGAAAGCGAGCAGGCGCGTACAGCGGTATTCTGTTAAGAAGTGAAGGACAATCATTCTCGTTCCGAAGCAAACCGCTGATAAGCAAAGCTTGAGAAGCAAAGCGACGATCGTGTAGGGCCATCAATCGAAGCATACGACACCGGACTTCATAAGGGGGAAGAGAAGCACCCGATTGCCCTAAAAGACGCCTAATGGCAATACGGGTGAATCTTCTAATGGCAATACGGGAGGAGAAAATAATTTTAAATCATCTGCAAACATAAGGAAGGAATCGGATGGAAGAACAGAGCACACATCATTGACAAATAAAATAAAAAGTAAAGGACTCAAGACACTACCCTGGGGTACACCTGACGAACAATGAAACTCATAAAAAAAACCATCATTCAATTTAACACAGCAAAAACGGTTCGATAGAAATGTTTGAAGCCATTCAAGAAAGAAAGGAGAGAAGCCAAGTTTCTTGTATTTAGCAATGAGCAGGGAATGGGGGATTTTATCAAACGCAGCTTTGCAATCTCTATACACAGCATCAACCTGCATGCCAGAGTCCAGATTTGAGAGTGCTTATGGGATGGGAGTCAAGAATGAGTTCCAGCACCAGAATGAGTTCTGTAATACAGGATCGACAAAGGTTTTTGATTAGTCCCAGGATCGGTATGCATTTTGAATCATTTTCTCTTAATGCATCCCTTCGAATTAAACATCACCAGGAAAATGCGTTGCCTTTTCAACTTTACTTTTCATGCATCATAAAGGTATTAAAAACCCCCGAAATTATCTTACATAATCCTGTAACCGGGCCAAATTAACTCTTTCTGATAATATATACCATACAATTTTATTATTGTGATACATCAAGCTTTATTTTAATGTAATTTATTGCACTCTGTTCAAGAATATGTTTTATGTTTCGAAAAATCACTTTATGAAGTGTTTTCTTCTGGTACTCTTAAGGTTGCTTATATGTTAAAAATAATTATTGCAATAAACGGTTTCGTTTACATTACTTGCTAGAATTTAATACTGCTGTTAATAGCAAAGCCGAGTTTCATCCATGCCCTGCGTCGTCATTTGCATTCAAATCTTTTTGAATCCATGGCAATTTGCTTAGAAAGCAAGCTGCCGTACTAATTTCGCTTGAATCCATACCATTTAACGTTGTTTTTTACAAGCAAAGCATATGACCGTGGTCGCATACTACTACGTCGTACTACTAATTGAATTATCAGCACATTGTTTGTGGGTTTGTATGGGACCGCTGGACCTTACGCTGCACTTTAATTCGCTCATGTTGATCTCTGCCCGTGGATGCCCGTCCGTTTGTTTCGTTTTTAGTGTGTCTTTTATCGGTAAATGGTTTCGTGCATTGTGCTCGATGGACACAGCCGACCAGCAGCACCTTCGTAACATTGCCAAATTGATAAGAACTAATGGATCGTGAAACATCGAAAGTCCAGAGCTGGTGCCATCGATTTATACTGCACGACCATGCTGACTCGACGACGACCACGAACGGGGAGCCGGTGGACGAGCGATGAACATTCTCGAGAGCACACTGCTCCAGCAGACGACTGCGGATGGAGGCAGCCGTCACGGTGCATGCTCCATGGGCAGCGAAGATTCCGACGGCGAGGAGAGTGATTGCAATGACCACCGGGCACCATCGGTTAAGGGTCATCCTGTGTCACCCAGACCACCAATGCCCGGCACAACCGTGACCGAAGGGCCCAATCCGCTGTAACGCTACGTCTGGCTGCACGAAGAGCAAGTCGAGGCGTACGCCGTTGTTTGATTGAATGGGATCGACACCGTTGGCACAGGTACAACACTTGAATCATGGCCAATGGGCAGTGGGAAATTGACTTTTAATCTAACCCTGGAGCAACTGGGTGTTTGTATCGTGGTAGAGCGGGTCGCACTATACGATCCATTTCTGCCGGCGAATATCTTTTCCCGCCGGACGCCAGGAACTGGGGAATAATTTCCGCGAAAGAGTAGCCTAGCCTAGCCTAGCCTAGTACCCTAGAGTAGCGTACAGCAATCAATCGGAGTTGGATAAGCAACTCGCCCTCGAGCACTACCCGGAGCCACTTCCGGGCAGTGACGAAGTGTGTCCCGGTCCAGCAGGTGCACCGGCCGGCTCGCTGAGGATGATGCTGATGATGATACCGCCCAGTACTGTACAGCCGAAGGATGTTAATGTACCGCGAGGTTCCGTAAGCTCTTGGGTGTCGGTCAGCAGTGCCCCCAAAAGGGCACAACATAAATTTGACAAGATGTCGTAAGTACCTAGAGAGCGTGGATCGTGGTCGTCGTTTACTCGTGAAGCTCGCCTTTTTGCAGATCCAACGCTTTGTTTTTTCGTTCTTGCTTCGCTGCCACTCAACAAACATTCTCGGTTGGTGAGGATATTACTTTACCGATAGGTCGCACAATCTACAACCACTTCCCGACTGAATTTCTGCCCCCGACTTTCTGTGAGGATCCTGTGCGGGCTGTGCCAGAAGCTGCAGAAAGAACGATTAATTTTAGTTAGTTTGTTGAATGTGTACTACATAATTAACTATACTATGTTCCGTTTTCCACCAGATTTTTTCAAACAGAACACATTGTAGCGCACGCTTTTGGGTTTTTTTGTGGGATGCAAAATATTTTTTTTAACATACCCCTTACAACGAGTATGCAGAAATGGGGTTCGGGTGTCACGCCCCTTTCTGTCAGTGCCGTTTCCGCGCTTCGCAGTCGGTGCGGTAAGTTATACTAAACTTGCCTCTGTGGAGTAAATTAAGCGACTTTCAATGCGTCAGGTGACGATCGAGATTTCGATTACTTCTAGCCGCGGAAACTGGTACTTTATACGTATGCTTTTGGAGGTTTTGCTAACCGTTCAGGTGATACACAGTACGTTTGTTGAAGACAGTCAAGCCTTACCACGGGCGGGAGGACAATAATTGCAAGTTTTTAGCGGGTACCCTTTACCATGGATGCTACACGAGCAAATCTAAACGTTATATGAATACTCCTCGTGTAAAATCTCGCCTAAGTTTGCAATCAGAGAAGGGAGCGTTGCAAATTGGTTAGGAAGTTTTGGATTGATACTGATGATTAAAAAAAAAAACAATTATACATTCGCAATCTCAAACTCCAAGTCGCATGCTTGATTTTCCTTCAATATGTCGTCATCGGGTACCTATAATGATGAAGCAACAGATCACATAAAATAAAAACACAACATAAGCTAAGCATATTTTCGTCATCATCATCATTTCACTGCAATCCAATTTCATTGAAAAGTGCCCAGTGGTAAGCAGAACCATTCATGAGCGCAAAACTGTACCGGTACCGGGCCCTATTGCACTCCATTTCGCTATGTTTCCAGTCATGATGTTTGCCACCGGTTTTGTGTGTCTTGCTGTCTCACCACTCCAGTTTTGGTCCCTGGTCGTCGGTTTGCATGTTATAGAATGTTATGGAACCATTTTTCAGACCTTTAAAACCATCATCCGACCAAATCCCATATGAAATACTCAAATACAGCCCACAAGAAAGCAAAAGTGTTTTACTCGCCTTGTGCGAGGTTGAAAATTAAATTTTGCTAATTACATTCTCACACCACAAACACTGTTTTGGATCCGTCTACCACTCACCCTTGAATCACCCTTTTGCGCGGAATGAAAACAACAACAATCACATTTCTGTTTCACTGTATGCCATTGATTTTCAGCAATCGGCAAACGTAACCTGTCGAACGTGTACACTGAAGTTGTGTAAACTTTTGCATTGAAGTACACCAGGGACAACGTTTTACCGCCTCACACGGAATCGTTCGGCTTGGGCTAAGCGGGCTGCTGAAAGTGCGGTCCCGACCTACACCGTTTGACTCGGTGCTACGCTTGATTTAATGTCCGATGCATTCGGAACATTAATTTAAACTATTCTGCACACTTGCCATCAGGTGATCTGTGGTGAGTGGAGCACACCGGGACCACCACTCTACGACGGCGAGCCGGGCGGGCAAGGTGTACGGACGATTTGTGTGGAGTGCTATCGAACAGACGCGTCCCCTGCAGGGCTATGTGCTGCAGTCGGTGATTAAGTTGAACGACTTGAACGTACGAATCAACAGCCGCTGTGAAGCAGCGATCAACAGCAGGAGGTGGACGTGTTCGTGAGGTTCGGAGGTGGACGCGTTGCAACAAACAGCTCAAACCTGATTATAATATTCAGGAATATTTTTCTTTTTATTACTAATATATTTGAGAATTTTTGAGACTCTCTCAGAGATAATGGAAGTCAAGATGCTATCAATTAGATGTTAAATTTCCAGCATGTTTTGGTACTACGATAAACTTTTTAGCTTCATTGCCTCATCTGCTCCAATGAAAAATATCAGTAAGGTGGTTTACTTTAACTACGAGTTTAATATTTTTGAGTTAATAAACAATATTCGTATTCACTCTCTGCAATTTTTAGAAATGGAATACAAAACATGAAATGAATAACTCTTACTCTGTTCTAATTTGTGTTACAACAAGTGCTAAAATGTTTGTAGAAAATTTAAACTCAATTAAAAATGGGAAAAGAGCGTTGATTATTTTAAATTGATAAACCAAACGCTCGACTCTCTTTCATCAATACGGTGCAATACCTGGCGTTCCGGTGTTTGGCATCGTTACTACCTAGGAAAAGGACCCACAGCAGAGTGGCATCGAGCATTTGGCAGGTTAGCTGGTTACCCTGAAGGAACGCAAGCGCTTCCAGCTGACGCAAGAGTACTCCGACTGAACCGCATCGGTTGGCAAGGAAAGGAAGCACAATGAGCTCATTTTGTATGGACGCGCCCGGCGGTTTGTAAACATTCATCAATTGTTGCTTTTCCAGAAAGCGACACTGGCTCGATGCATTCGAATGCAACACACTTGATGCAACAAAGAGTCCATTATCGACTGTGTTTGTTTTGGAAGCATGGTGTACGGCAATTTAGCTCCGTAAAAAGTGTGTGCCGCGATATGGAAGGAACTATTCTCCGTTCACTCGCGTTCAGTTTGCCGTATGCAGTGCAATAGATTATATAGCAATAGTGCAATAGAAGTAATAAACTATCCACTCACGGCCCTATCACAAATGGTTGCAGCGCTTAGAGAATGCTATCAAGCGTGTTATTTGTGTGTAGGGCTTAAAAATGGAGTTTTAAATGACCATCGAGTAAATATGCTAAATCAATTGAGTACTTTCTATGGGTGAGGGGGATGTGCATTGTTTGGACGGCGCCCGGGTGTAGCAAAGGTTATTTGCCGTGCAAAGGACCTGTATATGCGCTAAATAGTGCATTAAAATCACCGCACAAGCGCTGCTATCTTCTTCTTTTGCACAACAACCGTTGTCGGTCAACGCTTGTCTGTACCACTGTTGGGCTTGGCTTTCAGTGACTAATTGATTCCCCCCCATTGCAGGATAGTCAGTCCTACGTATGGGGGCACGGTTAATTCGGGTTTTGAACCCATGACGGGCATGTTGTTAAGTCGTACGAGTTCTGGATCTTGGTGAAACCCATAACATGTGTAACATATCCGATAAACAGAACTTATTATAATACACACTATCAGCTATAGATAAATTGTAACACACTCCGGAAAGCCAAACCACATTATTGTAACACATTTATTATAACACACTCAGAAAACCAGATCATACCATAACCACATAACCGGAAGAGTTCAGACCACACTGTTTGAATAAAAACAATTGTGACAAACTTATTGAAAACACCCGAAACATGCATAATAAGCAAATCAAGCGTTACTGAACAAAACTAGATAAACCGAGAACGCACAGCAACTACAATAAGTTCAGCGACGAAAAATCCATTCTTAAGCAGCAATAGTTGAAGCTTACTTTCACAATACAGTAAAACCGCAACATAGGCATATATCAATAAACACCTCACAACAATTAAATTTATAAATTGTTACCAATATTATTAAAATTTAACAACATTAGGACAAAAATACATTCCAAACACAAGTGTTCGAAACCCATAACATCTATTGAGTATAAATAAAACCAATTCTGATCATGGCAGATAGATTCGTTCGGACTGTCACTGTGAAGATAGGACGTTACGCTTAAAAAACATCGCCTTCCAACTTATTTTAAGAGTTTAGCTATGTCCCCCTGAATCAATTAGTCACTGAAAGCCAAGCCCACAAGTGGGTACAGGCAGGCCTTGACCGACATCGGTTGTTGAGCCAAAGAAGAAGAAGAAGAAGACGTTATGTCCCCCTACCCAAGGTAAGGATTATACACTCCAACGTTTCCAGTAAGGGAAACCCTTTCAGGATTTCTATGATCGCCTGGACGAACAAATGCCGGGTTCAATCAGTCCGCTTACAACAGTTCGTTCCACCTCGTCTCATGTCAGTAAAAATTGACCTACCGCGACGGTATTCGACGTCCAGTTGTGATGTATGTACGATCATCACATTACATGGCGACCGTATCTTAAATCAAACATACTACATATGCATGATTCCCCTGCACAATGCGTCTCCGGATTTTGCTGCTGATGTCGTTGTACGAAGTAACGACCGTCCCAAGATAGCAGAACTTCTTTACTACCTCAAGGTTGTCGCCGTCAACTAACACACTGCCTCCCGGTTGAGCTTTTTCGAGGACTGAACCTCCGGTAAGCAGGTACTTTGTCTTCGTCGCAATAATTCTCAATCCAATATTTGCTGATTCGCGTTTGAGTCGGGTGTACGCCTCACACACCTTCGCTGTTGTCCTGCCGATGATGTCGATGTCATCCGCGAAGCCAAGAAATTGAAGAGACCGGTAGAGGATCTTGCCACGGATGCCATTGTCTAGCCCCGCGTTTTGAATGACACCTTCCAGGGCAATGTTGAAGAGCAGACAGGAGAGTGCGTCACCTTGCCTCAGACCTCTGTGAGATTCGAACGATTCGAACGTGTTTCAAAGTTCGATACTCTCACCTTCCACTGCACGTCTTGGCCTGCATCAGGAGTGCCCGAAACCGCTCACGGTCTCGCGCCTTCGTCTGCCAGTCCGTTATTAAAGCATGCAAAGCATTCTGTGAAACATTAGCTGCATACAATTTCATTTAACATTTTTATCCCCTTGACCGACTTCCTTACTGACAGGCATTATCGTTAATACAGAAGGTGTTACTGCAACATCCGAAGGGACCGTCAGGATATAATAACGATTGGGATTTCATGAAACGACTAATTCATCACTATTTTATCTTTTCGCTTTTTTAGCGATGATAGATGGTGATAATCGCCGCAGTAAATAAAAAAGGAGACCCATTTTACACAAAAATAACTTAGCTGGTTTGGTATTTTGTGTTGCGTTCCAGTTTTTTATTTGATTTGAAATTCTGTACTGATGGTCACATTTTTTTGTTCTTTCTCTTACTTTCCCATTTTATACGCTTCCTTGCGTTGTTTTACTGTAGCCTTATTTAACAAACGTTGCCTTCAAAAACACTCTCACACACTCTGTGTCCTTTGCGACTGAAATGAAAATGTATGCAGCCATTACTGCCGTGATAGTAAATTAAAAGATAAATAATTCCATGTTGTGGGATCAGGGTCGTTTTCAGAGCATGATTTGTGGTTCGATTAGAAAATGCTATTTGACTGGATGGGTGTTAGGCAGACTAGGTGGGGGTGGTTGGTATGCTAAAATAAATTTTTAAATAAAGAAAATTATTAAAGAATATTATTATCGAACGTAATGGAGGGTGAATTTTTCAATAGTTCCCACCCACATAATGGACTATGAGTTCAAATGTAAATTCTATTAAAATGATACAGAAATGAGATGGCAGATGTGTATCAAACTGACAGTCGGATAGAACGATCAATCCACTGCATTGCATACATTCCATCTTCGATTGGGTGTTGTGGCTCGATGAAAGGCTTGCAAAATCCGCTAAAAGTAGCAGGATGCAAAATGTTCGACTACGTCTTCAGCAATTCGTGCCCGTGAGCGTTCCTATGACAGACGATGACGATATACTCCTTGCTGCCATCAACATCCCGGTCGCTCAGAGCAATCAGCAAAATGCGTTTTCGATACAGAAGATTTATTATACGCATCTGGATATGGGCACGAAGATTGGCTTACGCCAGCACTGCATCTGCTGCTGACGGGACGGAAGTTGATTTCTGCAGATGCACTGCGTATTGCAGTTTATTCGGCAGCAGTTGTCTATTGTGGTAGCATCTGAACATCCGTCTCTCGAGTAGGAACGAGGTATACATCGATGCAAACCCCTCCCCCCCCCTCACAGCCGCGAAAAACCGCGCAGAAGAAGAAGGTTATATGGACAAGAGGTGACCATCGTTACTGCCGTGCACGCTTTATGCAACAGTGTGTGCACCGTTGGGTCACAAATACTACACGATACCAACAGCATAAACAGATTGATATTGGACCGGTTGTGTAATATTCAAATCACCGATTCTTGGTCAGTGACAGATGGCCCTTGAGAGAGCGATAGATTACACAATTAATCTCGATGTCACACAAGACAAGCCGCTAAAGCCATTTCATCGCATGAGCAGGTAATTAATAAATGGTTCATTTAAGATGCTGTATAGGATTGTGCAAATGAACGTTAGCATTACCGGATATGTTTTTGAAGTGTGTGGATGTACCGTTGCTATTTTTATTTGTAACTCTGAACAATTGTACAATTGTAGGGCTATTTTCTCTGACACTAAATATTTCTCCGGAAAATGCTCTAATTATTCATAACAGACGTCTTCTTTTTCTTTTGGCACAACATCCGTTGTCGGTCAAGTTTTTTAATATTATGAATTTGGCGGGAATCAATGTTTGGTTCTTATACAAAAAACGTACAAAGTTTCGTGTGAGCCAGATTCTTATAAAGCAATGTAATATGTTTTGCTGATATCAAGAAACCTAAAGATATAATATAAATGCTTGAAATAATTCATCTGGGTGCTCCTTTTAATTTCGAAAAAAGCTTTGTCCTATTTTTTGCCATTTAGAGCTACTTTTTTGTAATGTTTCTAAAGGGAGTCACAGACGTTTGATTAGACCCAAACAACTAAGAACAAAAAACTTGTTTTACAGGGTTTTCTAGGATTATATAGACATGTTCAGCGAGTTGTAGATTTGTTTTCTTATCAACTCATAGTCACAGCCAACCTGTGGTTCAACTCACCAAAAGCAAAAACGAGTCTAAATTCACATGGCACACAGTAGTAAGAACGCAAGCCAACCGCAAGCGTCAGTGTTTTGGACGGTGGGGAAAGGGTAAAGAGGGGTAAAAGGGTAAAATAAAAGAGTAGCCAAATTTTTCTTCCGCCATTATTCAGATATCGAAGGATTACGAGGTGAAGAAAATTTTGTCAATCGGAAAAAAATAAAAAAAAACCCGCGATGAAAGTCCAGCCGCTGAGAGAAGGCACGTAGCTTTCCTTTCCGCTTATTCTTGGGCAAATCATTCGTCCTGGTAAAAGAAGAAGAGAGAAAAGTTTCCGCTGTGTTTTTGCCCACCATCCTTTTGGGTGAGTGTGAATGAATTTGAATGCTCTTTTTTATGTAGCCAAATCTGCAAAATGGTACATCGTCGCTCTACTCATCGTCGTAAGCCGACTGGAATTCTCTGTTAGCACGTGAAAGCGTAGCTGTTCATGCTTCCTGTATTTGAAAAAGAGTAGGGTGAGGCAAAGGGAGGCCAGCTCTGAGACCGCTTGTGCCGGCGTATTAAACCAACTCTTTTATGTGTCTCTTGGTGTCATTGAATTGGAAACTTTCAGGACAGACTGGGTTGCGAGTCTCGCGCAGCTCCCTTGATCGCAGCAAATTGCATGGCGCCTTCAATTCGCAAATGACGCTCTTTCCTCCACGATTTTTTTCATTTTTCGCCGTCATCTTTTCAGCTAGCGCCAGTGTGAGAATGCGAAGAGATTTTATCTACTAGATTGAATTGGTACAACTGGTACATGACGTCAAGCTAACGCTCACTCACCGAAGGCTTAGACATTCTGTGTATCTTCAACGTGCCTCACAACACTTGCTCCTTTTGTGCAATCTACTAACGGTGCTACATTATCTCCCTGTTTGTTTGACTGTGTACTTTAATTGCAATTTAACTCTATAACCGGTTCTTTGGGTAGCAAGTCAGTCACTCCCTTCCAACCTACATCGGCACCTATTACATTGAACAGTCTGTTACGATTATGGATGTGACAAGGAAATATATTTTAATAAAAAAAATTAGAAATAGCTATCCGCGACACTATATTGTGAAATGAGCGATACCTGGTCCAGAAAGAAGACGTTATAGAACAGTTCATTTGGTAGGAAAAAACTATGCTGGTGTACTCAATTTTCCACCATTGTTTTAAGGTATTCGGGGGTCTGATCTTAGCTCGAAATTGTCGACATTTATTGGTGGCTTCTCAAAAATGTTTGGTTCAATTGTATTGATATCCAATCGAATGGTACCAATAAATTATGGGAACGAACCAAAAATCTATGGAATACGATGAATATATCGTGAGACGAGCCCGAATAATTATGGGAATCGACCAATAAATCTTGGGATACCCTGTAATAATAAAATGATGCTATTAGCAGTGAGATTGAGATATCATGCGTTGGGTAAATAGGGTGTGACATCAGAGAAAAACTTATATTCAAGCGTTCATAATTGTTTTATAAACTGTAGCATGCATACAACCATTAAAGCATAGCTGCTAGAATAATTATTTATCTTGAGCTCACATTAATCTTGTCTACATTAAACTAACCGTGCTACATCTGACGTTAGTTGGTTCGAACTCTATAATTATTTGAATCATGTGGACAGTGTACGAAAAAACAGATTGACGTACTAAAAAGTAGTGGGTAATGACGTTTTCCAAATCGGGCATTGTATTAAGCAAATAGATAGTTTTTTATCGGATTATAAAATCCTGTATGATGTACGTACATCGGCGCTTTGCAATCAAGCAAATAACTATAAGCTTATCATTGCTAGGAACATGATCGTTCCGTGATAAGGTTGAATGTTTAGTGATGGCTTGAATTCGTTTTCGTTTATTGTTTTTGTAAACTCGAACAGGTAAGCGAACCAACGAAGTCAAGTTCAAGAAGTCTATAAAAGCTGCCATCTGACAAGCGCTAAACAAACATATAATATCAGGTTGGATTATTCATCGCCATGCTGGACTGTTTTGAACTTTCTCCGTGAAAACTTATAGAATAGATTAATTACATTGATGTTCTTTCAATGAAACATTTACAAAACGAAATATTACTCTTACATTCAGAAACTGTATGTAATTGAAACTCCTTCTTCTTTGGCTCAACAACCGCTGTCGGCTAAGGCCTGCCTTTACCCACTAGTGAAGTGAACTTCGCTTTCAGTGACTTATTTGTTACCATAAGAAGAGTGCGGAGCGCAGTGAAAGGGGTGTGAAACGAGGAAGGGGATCGTACGGAACGCGACAAGAAAAATGTATACACATTCGTCGCGTATCGGTTGCGTCAACCCGTTCACACTTACGCTAAGTTCGAAAAATAGCACTTGCTACGTCGGCAGAATCGCGGACTCGACCTTGTGCTTCGAGTTGATGACCGAGGCGGAATCGGACACCGTGGGAGAAGTTGGGTGGAACTAGTGCAAACGTGCAATTTACTTTGATGAGGGTAATGCTGATTGGTCAACTGACTGAACAGCTGATAACCAAAAGTGATTATCAAATTGGGCAGAGCCTTCGGCGGAATCTGTAAATTGGTGAGATGCACCAGAACACGAGTGATCTACGTGTCTATGGAAGGTGAACTGACTTCTCCATCAGTTCGAGCTTTATTTATAACAAATATGGTGTGAAAGTTGTGACACATTTGGCAACCAGATGTTTGTCAAATGTGAGCTTACGTTTGGTTTTCCGGGTTTGGGTTTTTTACAGGTGTTTCTTAAATTATACCTAGCGTGCCTGTGTTTTATCAACTATCCGTGCATTGTGGATGTAGCGAACGTTTTCCTGTTTATACCTGAGTTTTACGGAAGTTTAATTGTTTATCTGTGGCGCGTTTTCCTTATTTATGTTTCGGGGTAAAACAGGAGAACGTTTACGCTTCTGGTGTTTAATGTTTCTTTACCTGGCTGCTGGCTATGCGCTTGCGCTTGTGGTGGTTAACGTCTTTTTACCTGGCTTTTGGCAATGCTAAGTTAGATGTGACCTACTGTTAGCAGTAAATTTGCTACAGGAGGCACGGTCCTTGACGGGCATGTTGTTACGTCGTACGAGTTGACGACTGTACCACCAGACCGGCCCCTTGATTGAAACATTTTATTAAAAAAAAGAATATGAGAAATGAAAATATTCTAACATAAAGATGGAAAAGCCTCAGTTTATTATTTAACCTAATTTCAAGCACTGTTTTCATCCACTTAACTAAAACCATATTCCACCTGAAGTTTCGTTGAAAAACAATATGCTTTAGGAGGAATTGCCGTGGTACAGTTTTCAACTTGAACGACTCAATATAATGCCCGTCATGAGTTCAAGCCTAGAATGGATCGTCTCCCCGTAGCAAGGCTTGACAAACAGGCTGCGTGGTAATGAATTAATTCTCGAAAGCCTATATAGACCGGCATGTCCACGCAGGACGTTTCGCAAAATAGAAGAATAAGAATAAATTGCCGTCATATTTACATGTCGCTCTTCAAATTGATCTGCACAGATTATGTTAAGAAATCATGCCGCCCCATAAAACTCCCCCATAAAATCCCGCGAGAGAAACGAGCACACACAGAGCGCCATGTAACCTTTTCGGAAGGGCTACCGCTGTCATTAACCGGTATCAATTGAGCGCTGGTACAAAAAGGAATCTTTGCTCGCTTCCCAAGATTTTGGTTGACTGCAAAAATACGCCATTTTAATTACGGACGAAGCCATGAAATACGGACGTTTCACAAAAATGAGTTGCACGACACATGTTTCTTGACTGACAGTACAATTGTGTTTCAGGTAAGCTTTTGTATTGGTTGCGTCGTTGTTTACTTACCCAGTTTTCATAAGGGACATCAATAAATTTACCTGTTTTCTTGCAAATTTGTCATTTTTTGACGGGCGCCATTCTCCGTTCGTTTGGTATACTGGGATGGGTGTTGTTTGTTTGTTGTTATTTTGCTTTACATGTCCGTGGTTTTAAGTGCGTTTTGCTCACCGTGCATCGGTTTTGGGACTACAGGTAGTATGAGTCCGTGGTCTATTATCTTCCACTGGGTAGTTTGGGGCCTGGTAATCATTTGCAGCGGCAAAATGGTACCGGCCGGTAAAAAAGAATTATTTTCATTTCGCATTGTTCCGTCGATGAGAACGGACTACGGTCAAAAATAAATAAATGATACTCTACACACAACAGTCTAGGAATGAGCAAATGGTGGGCTTACAGGTCTCACTATGCAACCGAAATAAGATTACTGACCGACGCTACTGACAGGCTGAATATGACTTTTGATTAGGCAACCACCGGGAACATGGTGAACAGCTGAAACGTGTGCTGCTGAAAAAGCGTGTGTTGTCAAACTGCTCCAGTTATGCTAATCCCGCTCGGAATGTTTACGAATCCCTATGTGCTCTTAACCATTGCATTTCACATGATGACTCCAGCACATTCCCTCACTGACCACATGTATGTGTGATGGAATAGGCCGCCGGTTTTGTGGAGGTTTTTTAAATAAAAAATGCCGAGTTTTCGTCACGGCGCGACTTTGCCATTCTTCAACATGACCGTCATTCGTCGGTGGTGCGATATTTCATTTCATTTCAAGATTGACGTTTGCTTTTGTTTCTTCCTCAAACATTTACTTGCCCGCTGCTGTACTGGTGGTTTTTAACTGCTTGTCTAGCTTGGATGTTGTGAAGCATTGGAGTTGGTTGGTGGATCGTTTTTTTTTTTTCGACACACCAACTATGACGGAGTAGTGGATTTTTTTTGTGGTGAGATCAGAGAGAGTGATGAATTTTGAAATTTGAATGCCCATCCTATCTCCAGCTGCTCTTCAACAACGGGATTCTAGTGGGAGAAATGATGTGACTTCGATGCTATGCTCATGGTTTATCTACTGATTTAGCTCTCTTAAGATAGAATGTTGAAATTTGCAAAATTGGTTTATGTTTTGTAACATGTGCTCCTCTCTTTTCATAATCAATAAAAAATATATTGCCAGTAACGAGTAAAGAAGAATGCGGCACTAGTAACTTCTCTGTGTTCACATGTGTGGTACTGTTTTGGTAATTGATTATTTCCATTTGATTATTATGTCTCTAGAACATTCAATTTGATAAAAATAACTCTGTACAAATATGGTTAAAATGACTTAAAACTTCTCTACCTAAAGCTGCAGATGTAGGTTTGTATGACAAACTAAATATGATAATTTAGGCTTCACAGAAAACATCTAAACATGCAATCAAATATTTTGGTGACCTGAAGGATTGAGTCATTTATTAACAGCATTTATCGCACAGCAAGGACCAAGTAATATTTTTATTGATGTCATTGTGCGAATGCATTATCCTTTTCATCCTTGTTATCCTTTTCAAACCACAAACCAGTTTGTTATTTCTGCATATACCTACCTAATAGATGAACATGCAGTTTTCCCTAACGATTAGGTGATTGATGCCGGATTATATAGCCAACGATAAAATAATACATTTTATGTATATCATCCTCCACTCAAACCACAGCAAGATTTCCTCCGGTTGAAAAGCATTTCCATACGACCCGTGGTCATTTAAACAACTTCTGGGTCTTGTACAATGAACATGCCCACGATTCGGTATTTCAACCAGCACACAATTCGTGCAGGACTTGAGATCAATCAATGTACCTTTTTATAGCAACGCATCCTTTTTTAATGGTATGTCGATGTACTTCAGCTGTCAATCGAAATCCTTGATCCTGTTTGTTCGAACTTCAAAAAGTCTTCGAAACAAAAAGAGAACATCGAGACGGGAACGACCCCAGTCAGTTTATGAGTACCAGTCAAAAGTCCTGCTCCCTAGTTCAATGATGATTCACTGCACACAAAAACTCCCTTCGTTCAAAGTCAAAGGCACTCCATAAAAATCCTAATGGCTGTCCAAATTTAACAACCACTTGGAATTGTGCCCTTCATAGCGTCATCCCTTAGGTTTCGAGGGAGAATAGAAGATAATAAACTAGCATTTCATAGGAGAAACAGTGCTGGCTAACGGAAGGCTGTCGACAATCAAAAGACTATTGAAATGTAACTGAAAATCAGTCGAATGATACTTGAAAAAATGATTCAATCTCTATGACAGTATATTGAATCATTAGGTTTCAATGCTATCATAGGTAGTGCAATAACGGTTGTATGCTATTGTTTTATTTTTGAATATTTCTTGCAATTTAAAGAGGCTAATAACTGTAGCAAATGAAAAAAATTATCATTAAACTGCTAAGAAGTATAAAAAAAGAAATGACTTTCTAGATTCATTGAAAATTTGTTTCTATTTTAAATTTTTTTGAGCAAAACGATTATCATCAAACTCTAATCAATAAAAGGAAGCAGGGACCAAGGTTGCAAAATCAGAGAAACAGCTACCTTAAGAGCATATTGGTATCGTCCGGTGGATAGACAAGATAAGCTTTGTTGATGATGAACGCGAAAAAAAAGACGAAAAGAATAGGTCAGGATCCTACTGTAAAAAAAAGAGTACAGGGATTCATTCCGGTAGCCATGGTATTTCGAATTTGTGAATTTTTGTTATTAAACACTTTTTGATTCCCAACATTTACATGTGTAAAAATAAAAGATGCCTTTACCTTTTTTGTATTTCAAACAGGAATGAAATAATAGTTGAATTAAGTTGAATTAAAAGGCAGATCAAACAAATCACTTGATAGCTCATTTAGTCATGCAACTATATTTTTGTTGCAATAACTCGTTACCAATTAACACATCTTAATGAAAATGAACATCAAATATCCTTGTTATTGTTGCCAACGTTCGTCTGTGGTAAAAAAAAAACGATTGTATTTCACATCCTAATTTTTTTTTTTTGCACTGCTGTCCATCTCCCCCATTTGATTCAATATGCCCCATTGATTGAACAATCATCAGGCTGTTGTTGTTGGTGTTGTTTTTTTTTACGTGATCAAAAGCCATAGAAGTATGCATTACCGTTTCATTTTTGCTGTAACGTATACAGTGTAGAAAGCAAAAACAAAAAAGGCTTCAACATTTCCCAGAACTGAAAATATAAGTTTTTGTGGCACATATACATAGAGTCAACGTACACATACTAAAGGCACCAAAAGTCCAAACTGCCGAGCTGCGACTGCATTCCCGACAGCATTTCGTGGCACAAGTGGAGCACAACACTTCACAACAAATTCGTGTTTCTGGAAGGTACGAAAGGTGTGTTGAATTAACATAGTAAAACATCTTCAACAGCCGTCAAGGTGCGCTAGCAACGTTCAGTGATGAGTGGTTTTGTGCAGAGGGAAAAATCAATATATTTTACGGAATCAAATGATCTCTAAATAAAAGTGCCTCAAAAACTGAATGCGTACCCAACATACAAAACCAGCACGACCATTTCATGTTGGGTATGGGGTGTGGAAAACCATTTATCATTGAGACGACACACTGGAATGAGGCATCTTCGAAATGCGATAGTAAAGCGCGACCAAAAAGCGCTCAACAATGATCTGTGTACTCATAGAGTTGTTTGTTTTGCGGCATGATATACAAGTTCGCAGTAGACGAGCGGAAAGCTACCAGCCAAAGAGGATTATCGAAAACCCACAATATCCATCAAATAATTGCACCGTGGTGCATCGACGCCAACGTTCAAGGTTTGTGTGTGTTTGTGGAATGGAAGCGCTGGTGATAAATGTATGGTCAAATAGTAAACGCACAATGGTGATCTGAGGGGGTTTGAGTAGTGGTGTTGCGCTCGTCATGCTACCGTATTGATGGGAGAGGGATAAACCACAGAAAGTTATACAATTAAAACTGCATCACCGAGTCGAAACAGAGATAACCACCCGGTGTCTCAGTGTTTGTGTGGTCAGGATGATCCACATGGTAATATGTGCTTACTATGAATGCTGGCTGGTTTCGGTCCTAGCCGTATGTGTGTCAGGAAGAAAGCAAAGCCGTTGTTTGCCTACCAATAGAGTAACGAGAAGAATTACGGATGTGGGGTATATTCTTCTCACACATTCCTCTAGGAGATAGGATAAAGTTTTAGTCTGCAGGCGGGAAAGTAACAAGCAAAAAGTATGTGTTTTTGTGCTGCCAACTGCTTTGCATACTAATGTGCTGTTACTGTAGAGCGCGAATCTGGCTGCGATGGTGTGGGGAGATGTTAAATTCTGTATCTTTCCAATTTGATTAGTTTTCTCGCCTGTTATCTCTATTAAATTAATACACGCTGCTCTGAAACAGGCATATCGGAGTATTATAAGTGAAAAGTAATGTCGTTTGACAGTGGCAGAATGTCGTTTGACAGTGGCAGTGGCAGGAAAGTTAAAAATTAAAGGAGGAATAATTTTAAGTTTTTTAAAATGAAATTTGACAGTTTGCTTCAAAATTAATTTCAACACTCCACGCAAAACCACTCACCTCAAATTTTCAGCCTAGTTAATTTCAACCTGAAAAATATGTCTGTATACGCCGATAAAATTCATTGAGCGTACTCTTATTTATTGTGAACACAAAAAAAAGAAAACTAAATGATTTTAAAATTATTTTTGTGTTTATAAAAAGGTGAAAAGTTATATAGTAGAACTTAGTTGTCCTACTAGTAGAAAACGAACATTCAATAACAAGCAAAAGCACTTTTTCCTGCTAAATGGTTTTAAGAGCCGTGAATCATCTACTGCCCCTTTTAAGTCTTTTCCGATTTAATATAACATGACATTCATTTCAATGTGTTCAATGGTAGTTTGTTTTGTTTGTTTGTTGCTCTTGAACGTATTCATTTTATTTTATTTTTTTCCTGAGGTCACACTACCAACTAAATCAAACAACCTGCTTACAATTGTATGATTTAAACGCATAAGACAGCTCTCGGCTTTAACTAACACCGTCGGCTTTTCTCCAGTGCTGAAACGAACCATAAAACGATGTCCTGGTTGAATACGGAAAAGTCTCCGAAAAAGATTATGGGCTTGGAAATGGTGGGCTATTGTGTAGCAAGGACAGCATGCAGCATATATGTTCCGACGGTCCGTCCTACCGTTCAGTTATCTTTATCGTCTCGTTCCATTCCAAGTATCACTACCATTCGCCAATCGACGACGGGGCTTATGCATTTCCATTTTCAGTAAATTGGGTTTTGAACCTTTTTTTCTTCACAGCAAGAAGAAAACTTTGCAGTTCAATGGTAGATGAGTGCGTTTTTGTGTATGCTCTGTTCCGTTTGGATGATTATTTTTCGTACGACTTTGTAAATCCACCATCCGTCACAGGAATCCTTGATTGTCCCAATGCTTATGGCACACACACACATAGCAGATCAATTTAATCGCTCGGGACTTAGGGCTGCAGTAACAGGGACGTTCAAAAGGGATTGAACATTGTTTTGAAGAAAAACATAACACATTCAGTTGCCGCTTACAGCTTCAAACTCCCCAGAAAGACGCAAGCTCGTAAAGCTTACCAGCTTCCTCCTGCGGCCGACCACTTCCCATATCGCCGACACGCCTCCATTTGCGTAACATGATTGAAACGGCAGCCTTCGCCAACCCGTGCCAAACGGTGGCGTACATGAGGGCAAGGAAGTTTTCACGATTCTCTTGTGGCACATCGTCCGGACAGAACGGTAAAGGTTTGGAAGCTTCAATTGGTTCTCCCTTACTCGCGCAGCCAGACAACAGTCGATAGATTCCGTCTTGGAAAGTAACTGTTCTTGACATTTCGAGTAACTGTTTGTGTTGCTTTTCGCTTCGTAGGGGTTATTGGTGGTTTTTATGGGGGGATGGGTTGCTTAGATCGTAAGATTTTCTTCTGGTATTTTTTTCCAGTGCGTACTTTTGTATGCAAGTGAGGAAATAAATGTTTTGGATTCTTTTCCTTGTGTACTGTAATACATTTGTGACGCTTCATGGTTTATTCATGACGTGTGTGCGTCAACTGCAATCAAAATCCGGTGGGAGGGTGGAATTGATTCAAAATAGGTGATAAACTTAAGGGTTGAAAGAAACACATTACAGCAGACACGACATTTATCGAAGCAGCAAACAAGACATGGTTTGTGTTAATCGACAACTGCTTTCTGCACACAAATTAAGTAATGCTGTAAACAAAGGGTGTTCATGTAAGCTAATGTATTAATGTAACCTATCAGGTCACCACGTTCCACGTGATGATTATTTGATGACGAATCTTTCCCCTTCGACCGTCAAAAAAGAACTCGCGAACAGTTTTGCGTTTCCATAACACGATTTTAGTGTGGTTTAGAAAATGGCGGTTTTATGAACGTTTACACATTAACACTTGGTTTTACCGTATGGAAATCATTAAAACCTTCAAACAAATGTTTTTCCATGCTCGGGGGTCCAAAATATAAGTTGAAATATCAAAATATAAAATTTTCTTTGCGCCTTTCAAAAGATAACAAGCAAAGATTCGTGTCATCCAGCTTGCGGTGGATGGCAAAAATTGCACGAATAAGATTCACCGAACTCTGCTCGATTTTCTGTTGCCAAACAGTGTAAACAGGGTAAACAGTGAGTTTTCAAGCAGAAATCTTTCCGTCCAAACCCAGCTTATGAAGGTAAGTGAAAATATGAAAGTATTTTTCGAACATTTTTCACTTTTTCAACACAACTTGTAACTCTAGGTTTCGGACCCACAAAATCCTAACTCGAATCTGAAAAATGTATGTTGGCTTTCTGGTCACAGACACACTGTATGATTGTTTCTCCGGTATTGATAATATCGTGTTGTTTGATTGACACTATTGATTTTATCAAAATATGCAGAATATGTAAACAGTGAATCTGTGAAAGGAACTTAACGCACGATATCAATTACAACATGCTCAACCCTTAAACCTGCAGCAAGAAATGAAAAGCTTCACAACCCCGGAAGAATAATTAATCATCTAACAATAGTCACTCACGCAGGCAGTGAAAAATGGGAGAGAAAGATTGGCTAGTTAATAAAAATAGTGCCATAACAAGACTTCTGCCGCTGCTTGTGAACAATGGGTGTATTATTTTTGCTGCTGTTGCGTGTTGGTATCACGGAATGCGTTGTAACAAGTGAGCAAACACAGAACCAGCTTCTGTTCAGCATTGGTTAATCGTGAATGAATTGCAACTGAACTCACTCATTTTGGAGTTACTTACGAGCAGAAGAAAACCAATCGATCGGGTAGTAACAGGAACGTTTCCTGTTTTTGGTTGGCATACTTTCATTTTGATAAAACTACTTGCAAACTAAGCGATATTAATCACTTTTTTCAATTGACACATGGCACATGGAGGGTTGCAAAGTCAGTTATTTAAAGCGAAAAAAGATGACAAATTGATTTGTACTAATGTTTATTCTTTGTCATCTTGTTACCCGAGGGAGAGGAACAGAGGATTTGATTAATTTACACGTTGCCAAATTTCGGGGTCATTCAAGTTCGTCAACTCGTACGACTCAATAACATGCTCGTCATAGGTTCAAGCCTAGACTGTCCGGCTGCGTGGTAATGCATACAGTCTCGAAAGCCTTAAAGGCCGGCATGTCCGCGTAGGACGCTATGCGAAATAGACGAAGATTTTGAAGAAATTTTCTGAAATAAACACACAAATATGCTTGTACTAGATGTAGCACTGCTAGATGTAGAACTGTTTCCGATACTACTCAGCCTCACTACACTACGTTCACTATAACAAACTCAAGGACTAGCGTTGAATCAGCTGAAGTGAACCAGCGAAATCACTCGTTCTCTCATTCTCTCACCGAAAGCAGAAACTATTCGGTTAATTGGCGACTTTTTACATCATGGGTTTTTACATCAAGGGGCCCTCAACAAAAATAAATATCAAGCATGCACAAAAAGAAAAGCATGGAACATATGAAAACTTGATTATCATATGTAACACATGAATTCAGTCAAGGAGGAAGCGGAGGTTACGCCACATTTTTGCGTTTGCTTCGAATTTTTGCTTTTGTGGAGTGATTGATTACTAAGGAAGCTGCTTATTTTTGTACTTGAGTACGCATTATATTTTATGACAATACTCCGAGTTTAAATTCTACCCTTCACCCTCACACATACAGAGCAGAAAAAATCAGCCCTCGTCGTGCACGCTGTCAGTAAACCATTAGGCCACCCGTATGTTACGTTTTCACAAATACCCTTCACTTGATTTGGAGCCTTTTGGTTCCTCTTAGGGTAGTGGGATAACCTTGCCCATCCGATACCCTTGTCAAGCACGCAAGTGCGGATCGGTGTTTTCATGGATCATGGCGTAAATGTTTCACCTCAACTAAGTGAAAACATCGTATACATCGCTGGGAGAGAGGGTTGTGGATCTTTTCTTGTATTATGACTAACGCTTTCTTTCTTCTCAATCGTTGAGAAGGTGTGAACCAAAGGCAAAGCAATGTACGTAATCGATTTTGATCATCTTATTACACCATCACAATCGTAAGAAAAGGGAAACTCCCGAAGAAAAGTGCTGTAAAAAGATCACCACAAATTTACCATCGCCAGAAAAGAGCTGGCTTAAGGAAGGAGGGGATCTAATTAAAAAAGTTTTTTCAACCCGCAAAGCTTTGACTCTGTACATCTATCATCTTGAGTTGTTCAAGCTGCGGAAATTTCCAATGGATTCTCTCGGATGACTTCGAAGCTGCCGAAAGTGAGTTCTAATTGGAATATCTCAGCACAATTCTATACCAATATTCATGGGTGTTGTGCTTGATGTTTCGTAAACTTTCGTAAACTATGTTCACATCGTGATAGCGTACAAAATGAACCACGGTATTGGTACGGTTTCATTCACAAGGTGGCATAAAAATCGGCTAAGAACAACTCACAAACATTCCGCTAATAAGCAAACAGATTAAAATAATTTCATTTGCGAATATTTGGTTTTTCTTGATTGCTTTTCTTGTCTTTTCCCGCGTTGCACGAGAGAAGCGATGGTGGAAATGGCCTATCGACTTACGTAGCCGGATCTTCAGGACGGACTAGGCTTATTTGTTGAAGTTAACCGTTGTTGATTTTAACCTTCCCCATAGCCACATTTTTCGTGCAATGAAATGAAGCGTAAAACTTTACTAATGGAATTGAGAGCGATGGCTTTGACCACACTGGGCGTCCAGTATGTGAGCCTAAAGCAGACGCTTGAAAGAAGCTTGGGTGGGGTGTGGCGATCGTTGGATTATATTACACAACAAGCCGGCAACTAGTGGTCGGCTTTGGGCATCTGTTGAATGGTGTGTGGTATGTTTTATGTGCCTTCAGTCTATGGGAGCTTTGGATCTACGCTGGCTAGGGTGTTGTTTAAGCTAAGGTTAGAGTATTTGTTTCTTGTTTTGCTTGTTTGCAGTATTTCATCTCGATTGCAAAATTCGCTGACGAGGTACGGGTTGAACAAATGGCTAACATTTTCACGGTACACATCTCCATGGTTGCGCGCGCAAGTGACCGTCGATGACAGGCCTGGCGAGATAATAAAAAGTGCAACATTATTGCTGCCTCGGACAGCTTCCCTTTCTCGTAAATGAGCCCTTTGGTCAAACGAAAGGAAGCTAATAAATTGCAAAGACGAGGGTTTTTGCTTCTCGTTTAGCTTGTACCACACCTTTCATCGTGAAGTGTAAAAAAAAGCCACACGCTGTCCAGATCTTCTCCACCATGGTGCTGTAAGTGCAGGTTTGTGGTTGAAGGAAGAATAAAAAAAAAATCTGAACCTTCACTTGAGCTAGTAGCACTTTTTATTTTATAAAAACACTGTTTTGAAGTGAACAATCCCAGCTCAGGTTGCTTAACATGGAAATCTTCTTCTCCTATTCCGACGGGATGCGCTATTAAAAAATTAAATTACAACTTTTCAAGACGTTTATACAGAAGCCATCATTCGTTTGTAGCAGTGAAAACATATGTGTTCATTTGTAGTAGATTCTTTCTTCTACATTTGATTACCTCCCAAACTATCTACTTTATGTCAGTGACTCATAAAGTATGAAGTGAATCAGATTAAAGTTTGACAAATCGTACCACACTCAAGGGCTTACAGTTTGCTAGTGCTCGTAATTTTTAAGGGGCCGTCCATAAATTACGTAACGCTGAAATTGGGATTTTTCAACCCCCTCCCCCCCTATCGTAACAAAACGTAACGTTGGAGGAGACCCCCCTTCCAAAATTACGTAACGCATGATCGAACACCCCCCCCCCCCTTAATTTGGCAGCCGAATTATCGAACTAATCCTGATTGACAGCACCGCACGACTGTTGTTTACCAACAATGATATACAGGTCGATGCGTTTAGCGTAGAATGACATGTAACTGTTTGAATTTTGTTGACGGTAAGATTGAAAACTACAGTCTTTATCTGAGACACACGGCTCTTAAACCTGTGTTACACGGTGGATTTTTTCATGGCAATTTTCAGTCAAACCTCTGTTTTGGTATTTTATAAATGTCAAGTTCGTATTCCCTATCAAAAGATATAAAGAAATAAAAGTGCAAAACTTACCCAGGTGGGCGATCATTTGTCAGTGACCAGTGATAGGATTGTATTACGTTACGTAACAGAATGTGAACCCTCCCTCTCCCCTATGTAACAAACCGTAACGCTACAGGGAACCCCCTCCCCCCCTTTGAGCGTTACGTAATTTATGGACGCCCCCTAAGCAATTTATTGTAAGCATTTAATGGACCGAGAAGAAAACATAGATACACGCCATTATACGTTACCGCACGAATGGTAGATCAATGGATCGCATTGAATTTGTGTTCAATTAAAAGACGTAAAGTAAAAGACGATTTTATATCAAACACTTATTTTGTGCTTAAAGATGCAATAACCAATATTGAAAAGGATATGAATAAACCAATTAAAGATTCAATTATGATGGGTAATACTTATCCCAGAATCACTGCATGCCAGGGATGGTTTTTTGTGACAATCTTCCTTTTGCCCGATCCTGAAACCGAACTGGCGTAAGATTCTACTCGTCATTAATTATTCATGCCGTATGAGCATTAGGAAAATGTTTAGGAATGTGTATCAGGTATGAATGTCACCTTTCCCGAACGTCTCGGTATGTCCACGCTCCTTTCCGTCTGTCTTTTCTGAACACACATTCTCTTATAGAAGGGACCCATAGAAGAGGAAACACTTATCTGAAACTAGAGTCGAATCATATGTTTTCTTTTGATCTCCCTTTTAGCGGGCGTCTTGTTGCAAAGCCTTCCCGATGGTGATGGTGTAAAACTCATCGCCCTACTAGAGGGGTGAAACCGTATCACATGATAGCCGGGAAGATCTTCTGATAAATTATTGTTTCACATTTCATCGTGTTGGGTTACCGGTGAGCACGAGGGATGAACAGCATGTCAGCAACCAAAGGA
The DNA here is from genome assembly GCF_016920715.1 of Anopheles arabiensis. Lineage (NCBI taxonomy): Eukaryota > Metazoa > Arthropoda > Insecta > Diptera > Culicidae > Anopheles > Anopheles arabiensis. The sequence continues at coordinate 39,333,345 of NC_053518.1, forward strand.
AATTTGCGACGGTTTTCCTGCAGCCTTCTAAGTATCCGGAACAGTCATGTCCGAGCCAGACTAAACCATTCTAAAGATGAGTCTTACGAGATAGCCTTGACGGTTGGACAATTAAAGGGAGCTGAACAAGAGTTCACTGATTCCGTTCCCAGGGAGCTTCTTAAAAAAATCCCCAACAGTACTTTCAACTCGAAGAACAAGATATTTATGATATAGATTGTCACATTTACTGAACCGGATAAGATATGTGTGTATGAGTTGCATGCTTTTTTAATGAATAAAAACATGTTGCCGATCGAGATAAAAAAAAACTTGAAGCGGCAAACGAAAGAACATTCAATCGACCTTTTTGCTCTAATTGATGACAGTCATTAATGAACCGTGTGAATTCTGATCAGAGGAAAGAAACACGGAGAATGTGTTTACAGGGTTTACCTAGTCAAGCCGCAATCGTATTAGCGTCATCGATCGCCGTAAATACTCATTCTGGGAGCGTGAACCCTCAATTGGGAACTCTCATTTTTATTCGTACCTTGTAAAGTATAAATCGGGTATAATAAAAAAAGATAGGGCCTACTCTTCATTTTCTTGTTTAACACTCTGGGCGTTGTGTGAATCGTCTAAGATCCACCGTCCGACTTTTTTCACTCTCTTTCTCTGTGATTGGTCTCTCAGCAACTCTCGGCAGAGTGTATTGCAGCGGGAAGAAAGATAGAGCGCATATTGTAGTAGCGGCGTCGTCTGTGAGGATCGGAAAGAGAGTGAACGATCGTAAGCCAATGAAACGCTCTCATCGCTTTCTTATCTTGTACTGTGGTCTCCGCAGAAAGCTTATGCAAAATGCCAGCGCCCAGAGTGTTAATAGCTGTACAAAAGGTTTTTTTTGTATGGTTCAACTAATTTGTAATAAAAATTAATATGTTTGAGTTACACCCGTTCCTAGAAACGTTCAAATATTGTGCCTTTTGCATCGAATCACGTGCCACCTCCTTTGAATCGCAGTCCATTACGTTCGAATGCTTCATATTTCCTTTCCGTTTCCTCGCCTTCTGAAAGCATTCCAACCACTGCCCTCATGGAAAGAACAGCTCCGGCTATAGTGACTATCTCTATGCCAGCAACGCTCCTATCCGGCGTAAAAGAGCATATTTCTTAAAATTCTTTCAATCGGCCTAAGCCATGCGTCGTCGTTTAAGTCTTCCCTAGGTGGCTCTGGTTGCCGACAAGGATGATTGTCAGCTTTTAGCGCAATTTTCGTTCAAATCACGTGCAAAGTCGAAAGATTTATGTTAGGAAGGTAAACGAAAAAAGGGGAAACCCAGCTCAATGACAACACACGTTCTAGTCTCGTTATAAAAAGAGTAGCTGTGAGCAACATCTTGACAGACAGGGGAAAAGATGCATGATAGCAATGAAGCGAAGCCATTTATTGCGTTTCTTTCGCTGTGCTCACAACTTGTAGATGTGGAGTGGACATTGTTAGGGATGAGGGAGTCGGCTGTATTTCCTCCAGATTAGCTTCCATTGTGAGTATCGAAGCAAACTGCAAGCTTTTGTAAGCACGTTGCAACGCCCTGCGAGCTGCCGGTCATCCAACCGGAACGCTTTGGAAGTAATTGCGTGCATATGCCGGTGAAGACACTGGGAAGTATAAGGTTACTATTGGTTCGTTTTTTTTTTTTTTGGCAATATGTGTTTGTGCCGAGGATCCCGAACAAGCCTGGTAGAAATAATTCATCCCGTTGCATTCAAAATGGCAATCCATTAGCAGGAGGCACATAGCGCTTTGGCCGTCCGGGTAAATTGCTCCGTATCTGAGTTTAAGCGTGTCATGGAAAAGGATAGCTTTTAAGAAGCTGCATTCCCTTCCGTTACCATTCCCAGATTAAAGAGTACCGTACGTACGCCATAGACGTACGGAAGGATTAAATTTATGGATCGGAAACTGTCACTTCTGATTTTCACTAGCTGCAAACTGAACGTGCATGACAGATTTGGCTTGCATTGTGTGAGCAGCTTCCACACGAAGTGAACCCAACGATTACCGAAGGATGGGGACATCGTCGCATCACGAGACGAATATAAATTATCGCGTGCAATCGAACTTCTTTGGACAACAGAATGTACTGCATGACGAGAGCACGTAGTTAGACCTTGAAGTACCGTCGCTACAGCCAGTATGGGGGAGTGTTTTTAAGCTTGACAAAAGTATTCCCAGGCAAAGTAGCATCGACGATGAATGTTTATATTTCATGAGCCTGTTATTGGGTTAAGGGATTATGATTGTTTTTGCGTACACAGTGTTTTTGAATGAACACAATTTTTAGAGTGTGGCCTTTTCTATTTAATCATAATTCTATAATTGACCTTCAAAGTACCTTTTATTAGAGTCTAAAAAGCAAAATTCACATTTTAAATTCGTTGAAACATATCATTTTTTATCCGTGAACATATTTTCAAAAATCCTGCTACATTACACACATTGATTTATTGCATAAATAGCAGGAGCAATAATCACAAAGGACAGTGTTTGTTGAAACTCAATGACTGCTGATTTCAAAATATTTAAATTTTATGTTGGCAAGCAATACGACTTTTCCGTTTACACAGAATGATAAAATCAATAAAGTTCAAATAGTTTTTATGGTGTTTTTTTTAAACAATCGATAAAATTTTCATAAGCTCTGTTTTATTTGTACAACAATAAGGCAAGGTACAACATATGGTTTTGTGTGTGTTTTAATTAAAAACAAAACCAAAAAAGTTTTATATAATTGTTTGACATAGGAGTGTATTTCACATTTTTTAGTTTGGCATGTTTTATTACTATTCTTTGTGACTGAGAAATGATATCCAATATAATCTTTTTGACTGTAGTAGAAAACATGAATAATAAAAAATAGAATATAATAAATTTGCTGCTATTTGGTTCCAAACAGAATGTTCGGTACACATAGACGTGAGATACCAGGCGTCTCCATCGAATGAACGTATCGCTTTATACACATGCTACGTAGATACGAATATTGACGCACGGCTAGCAAAAAAATAATAATAGCATATTTAGTAAATTAATCTTCTAAAAAATGTTAAATTGTTATTTTTTCATTCAGCAGGAAACATTTATTTTAAATAAAATCATAAACAACTAAAGGAACCTTTAATTAAAGCAAACTAAACCTCATATTTCACAATACATACAATTGTTTTGGTGCTTGAAACAGAGCTGTATTTTTGTGTCATGTACCTAACAATTTGTAGTGAGTGACAGAAGGTGTCTTAACATATCCCACCAAAATGATATGCTGACAGTTTTTTTTTCAAAACAAACACTCCCGAAACACCCCCGATCTAATATATATTATTTTTTCTGAGCCTAATCTAGCTGCAAGTAGCTGGTGGCGGTGCGTTGTTGGTATTGATAATTCCCAGCTTAGAGTAGATTAATTTTGATTCTACATCAATGGCTTTTTATGGAGAAATGCCTCGTAGTACTCGTTTCACATAGTAAGCTAATTTTATTATATCGAGCGTTTCATTAAGACTTCAAGCAGCTCCTTCCACCTTTGGATTGGCTTCTTATTAAAAAACGCAAATCGTTATAATGTTTGTCGCATAACGTGTGACTAATGACTTAAGAAGATAAAAAAGGAGAACGATGAATCAAGTTAACGGTAGAACAACAATAGAAGATACTGGAAAACGACACATACAATTAATTTAAGTTACCCTTATTTAGTTACAACAGGGATTCTTCTGCGCAATACGTGCTCGTGCATGTTCAATAGAACAAGATAGGTACATCCTTCAACCAAGAAATTGAATCATCTTCATAAACTCATATTTCGTCATGAAATTTTTAAGTTTTTATCGATTTTTAAGTTTTTATCGTTTTTTCTATGCAGTTTTGAAAAGTTCGGGTAGACGAACACTTGATATAAGAAAGATAGACACCATGAAGGGTGCTATGGAAACCTTTAGAAAGTGTCGAAATTTAAAGATGTTTACAGTATTTTAACAAATCCTGTTGCTTTCCTTGTTCCGGTACGTACATAAACCAATTATTGGCCAATTCCAACAACGGTTTATTCATCCGTGAATTTATCAATTGTTAACCGCTTCTAACACCTCTTAGAATGCAGAATCTTAAGCATTACTGAAATATCGGGCATAGCTGATATAGCTCCAGCATGCAGAACAACAGTCTAAATCTTTACTTTAAGAAATTATTCCAAGGAAAGTTTTTAACCCTTGCATGTTTGAGGGACTAGTTCATCAGTGAAGTCATTTTTTCAGTATGTCATAGAATTTACCCAGTTTTATAAAATCATATAATCTTTCATCTATTACTGAACAATGTCACATGCCATGCCTCTTTTTTGTTGATTTAAGTTTTCCCAGTCATGGTTTCGTGAATTGCCACATTAGCATCGAGCGAGTAACAGCATAACGAATGGCTGCTATTTTAACCGATGTTTCGTTTCTCGCATAGTTACATGCTTTTTGTAGTTGCTGATTCGTTTATGTTTTCGAATTATCTATATTTATCGCCAATTGATATAAGTAGTAAAATAAATCAACACATTCGGTGTCTATCTTTCTTTACGACAGAGTGCCCGTCTTGCGTTGGTTTCAGGATGCGTAAACCACCAGAAAACAAATTTTTTTATTGCTTTCATTCTCGTTCTTTCACCAGTAACAATCACGGCAATTCATTTATGTAATAATATATTCGAAAATACAAACAATTAAAGCTAAAAGGTTTACGATCCACAGCTATCAAAAAAATTTATTTTGATTCCAGTTTTGATGCTGCATTGTCGAATTATTCGATAATTAGTTTTATCATGTATGTAAGGAATGAAAACACGAATAAACGAATGTAAGAGTTCAAAGTTCTTTATTTAGACGTGTTAGATACAACAAACCGATCGCGACTGACCACTCCGCACGTGCTCCCGTTTTTATAGCAATTCTATTATCTCCTATCTCGCTCACTCATCTCTTCGTTTCTCTTTCTCCTGATGTCCTTCGTCATCGCTCGCTTTGTTCCTCTTACGTTCGTCCTATCTCCTTCTAGAAACTTACATGAATTTTTGAGATATGTCCATCTAACCCGCAGTGTCCGTCTTTACCTACCTTCCCCTATACTTGAAGAGATGGAGAAGTTCACGGGATGAAACATCGGTTACACTTTAGGGAACCGTGCCTTGGCTTACTTCTGTACCATATTCTCTGCTCAATTGAAATACAAGAAGCCACCAGCAGTGACGAGTTTCTTATCTTAAACTACATTCGTCTTGAGACATAAAGTTTCTTTGGGGTCCGTGTACATTGCATAATTTTATATTTCCATCGAAATGACTTTAGATATATCATCAACTTCCGCACGGGTGCGCGGTAGATCGCGGAAATCAACGATAACTCACACGAATGGCAAAACTCCTCATTCGCTCTCTTCAAAAGCCATGATGACATGACAAATTTTACGTTTAACGTTTTGCGTTGTCTTCTCCGATTTTTGTTGTTGTATTTTTATAAAGACTTTGAGTCAATTGGCCTCATTCGCCTCTTTATCTTCCCCGATGGTGTGATTGTTTCATGAAGTATTAAAATATTGTTTACGACATCCGGGAAGAGGCATGTATTGCCCTGCTGCTATATGGTATACACATTCACCAACCAGATGGTATACACATTCACCTAGTGTGATCTGGTCTGGCGGTAGTCAGCTTTGTCGAAATTGAATCTCCAAACCGCATGTCGTCTGATGGAATTATGTCGGATTTGCGATCTAATGCTAATTATTGTTGTTTTTTTTTTAAAGAGTTGTTCTAATTTACGGTTCACATACGAGATGTGCATTGAGGTGGTGCTAAAGCAATGGCTTATACCTCCCGACGAAAGGTATTCGGTCTTCGACGAAAGGTTGATCTGATCTTTGTAATCTGGCCTAGGCCGTGAGGTTGTGTGAAGGTAATCCCCGCCGTTATCCCATGAGCGCACCTAGAAATCCGCATCATTTCCGTCTTGTCTAATGACTTTACGGAACTTAGCAATATATACATAAGCGAAATGATGTAACGATTATCACCGTTCACAACACAGCTCAAAATCATCGCTATTTGCTGCTGCCTTCTAATTGCACGCATCATCATTGACAGCTGGAGTGCAGAAGAAATGGGAACATAAACCTTGGCAGCCAGAAAACCTTCGCAAAAGGCCGCGCTACTTCAGTCACGTAGCGGGGCTTTCTATTATCGGCCATCAGCGACCAGAAGCTCTTAAAAATCCCCAACCGAAAGCTAAGCGGACAATCTGCCATACCGAGGCAAACTGTGAAGCAAGAAATTAATTTTACGAAAAGGATGATTAATTTAATTTTCTCTATTTTACCCACCGGCCTTCTTGCAAACACACCGTACGCAGACAGGTATGTTAAAACAGTTTATTGGGAGGTTATTGTGCCCGAACAACGGGTTTAAAGATTATGCGTGGTGAAAGATGACAGGAAATGATCATTTAACGACTCTTTTAACGCAGCAACCACTAGGATGAGTGGGTATTGCATCCGATCCAGAGGCTGAGAGCTAACGAGCTGTAATGAGGTGGTTGCTCAAGATAATGCGGTTTAAAACATTTCCCAACTAACCACCGATAACCAGATTCTGGGATCGTTTCGGATGGATTAGCGATAATCTGATGGCAAATGGCGTTTGTCAAACAGCAAACGACATTAAGTTCTTTGTTCATTTTAACCAATTAGGAGCTTTCGGGCGGCAAAAGCTTTTTAGCATGAAACAAACCGAAAAACTCGCCATAGGACCCGTTTTCCCGTTGTCTGCTGTTTCCAAACATTAGTTTGGCATCGAAACAACCGTACCTGTCCGATTTGCAGCTCCTTAAAAGGCTGTGATAACCCATCTCAGCCACTTCTTCGCTAGAGCTTAAAAAATAGGGACCAGATTTGTTAGCAGTTTTTGCTTTCTCGAATACACACACAAATTGCAGTCCAACAGGTGCACACTCTTTTTCTTAGTATATGACGCTCTCAACAAGACCGTTGGGCCCTACTGGGTGACCGATTTTTGCTTGAACCAAACTCCTAACGAATGCAATCAATTTAACGAGTCGTTTGGACTTTGAATGCTGAGTACGAAAGGCTTTGTGTTATTTTTTGTTTTGTTTGTTTTTCCCCGATACTTTTCTTTTCTGTTTCGTTCTCTTACCACTAAACGCTTGGGAAATTGAAAAAACAGCTTCGACTGTCCGGGCTGTATAGCTGACGTTGCAATCAGCATTTCCGGCAGTGCGCTTTCGTCCCGTGCGGCCACGGAACTAATTCGATTCTCGGGACGAAAATCAAGGTTTTTTCCTAGAGATGAATGCAAAATCCAATTGAAACGCTGTTATTTCCTCATTGTAGACGCCCGGTAAAGTGTCAAAGCAACTACGAGAGCTAGGTGATGCTTCGCAGTTGGCAAAGAGTTTTAGGTTGCGGGGGAAACGATTATCGAGTGCGAAGAAAATCAGGGCATCCGGCGTAGTTTCCGTTCATTATCGATTTGGAAATGCTAATCAAGTGCCCACGTGCTACTGATTGATTGCTCGGTTAGAGGTTTTTGGGTCTTGGAGCCAGGGGCAGCAGTAGCGAGGGCTAACGTTGATCATTACGAGATTGGGTTTTGATGAATTGTGTCTTTTTGTCTATTTTCCGTTTCAGGAAAGCGATGATGCAGATGCTGTCAAGACCGGCAACTTCAGAAGGAAATAACATTCTCTAGTACAACGACAATCGTAGCCATGACGGAGGGAGCTATAAAAGACGGGCGTGTCAGGTAAAAGCGTCAATACAATGTTTGGACGCAGATGATTGCATCCGATTTGAATAAGTTTTTGCATTACAATTTGATTCACGTGATTGTAAATCATTCCTCGAAAAGGCTTTTAAAGAAAAAAACACTTACAAATAGAAGACTTCCTTTGAATTCATAGATCGACCATAGTAGGCAGTTGCATGTTTACCGGAATTTTCAGAATGAGGCGATAATTTAAAGCCTTTTGCATAACGCAATTTGTGTCATGCAACATTCTTTGTTTTCTTTCTGACTTGGTTTTAGTTATAGAACAGCAAAGGACACGGACAGCTTCACTGGAATGGAAGTCAGCTGGCCAACAAAAGTTGGTCATCATACAGCACGGTCATTACGTACCGGGTGTGTTGATGCAGTGCACCAGTACTCGGTGCGGTATGAAATTGGGTTCAAAAATTCGTGACACTGCTTAATCTGATCACTGGGTACCATCGCCACTAGACTCTTCAATGAGCGGAGCGACACGATGGTTGATATCTAAACCACTGACAAAGACGCCAATGGAGAACAGATGAAGCCTAGATTGTGCTATTGGTGAGAAGTTGATGTGGTTTTGCATTTCCATCCTATAAGGCGTTTTGGATACGAAGTTGTTGAGGTTTTGAGAACGATAAGCTTTTGTTACGACTGGACTCGCAACGATAAAGCGACAGTGAAATTGTGGAACGGCATCAAAAGTAAACCAGAAATAAATTCATATTATTATTGTTTATTATTATTATTATTATTATTTTTATTTTATTTTATTAATTGCTCGGCCACGTTGGGTTACAGCAATAGTGATTACTGACTATAGTATACAATTATTCACGAAGGAGTAGGAAGGAGTTTATGGTACGGAAAAGGAGCGAAGACGGGATCGGTAGACAGGATAGGATATGTTGAAATCGAACAGATCAGAAGTACTATTAAAAGACGACATAGCTCTTACAAAAGGCTCATTGCGAGCAAAACGTGTACGACATATAGGTAACTGGAGACGAAAACGATAACGTAAGGTGTGGCAAGGTGCATACAAATGTAAGCGCGACAGAAGTGAAGGAGTATCAATCGTATTGAGCAATATGCCAGCGACGAAAGAAGCCTGAGCGACCGAGAGGCGGTGCTCCAACTTGGCAAGGCCTAATAGAGTGCATCTATCATCATACGAAGGAAGCGGAATAGAGTGATGACCCAGCGACCTACGAAATACGATCCTTGTAAAACGTCTCTGCATCCTCTCAATCCTTTGGAGCAGAGATAGTTGAACAGGAGACCAGATGACACAGGCATATTCCAGTACGGAACGGACCCAACAACAATAAAGGGACTTAAGACAAAAAGGATCACGAATTTCAGTGGACATGCGACAAATATAACCAAGACTTTTGTTGGCCTTGTTGATGACATAGTCCGTGTGCTCCTTGAAAGAAAGACTCGGGTCAAAGAAGACGCCAAGATCCTTAGACAAGGACGCACGGGGAATAGGGGCATCACAGACACTATAAGCATGAGTTATACTTGTAGAAGATCGGAAGAAAGACAAGACAGAACATTTTTCAGGACACAGGACTAAACCGTTAGAAGCACACCATGTAGAGAATTTTCAGAGCCAGGATTGAAGGACTAGACAATCAGCTGTAGAAGATACAGGAAGAAAATTTTTAACGTCATCCGCATATAGCAAGAAGCCGTTAGGAGGAAGGATCGAAGTACAGTCATTGAGGAAGAGAATGAACAGTAAGGGACTAAGGACACTACCTTGAGGGACACCCGAAGAACTAAGAAAACATTCAGAGAAAGAGCCACAGATTTTAACTGCATATGAACGATTCTCAAGATAGGAGTTGAACCACGGCAATATAGAGCCACCGAAACCTAGTTTTCGAAGCTTAGCAACAAGTAATGATAGAGGTATACTGTCAAATGCCGCTTTGAAATCAGTATAGATAGTGTCTACTTGCTTACCACTAAACAGGTAGTGATATAGAGAAGACAAAAAACACATTAGGTTGGTGGACACTGAGCGATTGGGCATAAAGCCGTGTTGTTCCGTAGAAATATAATTTTTTACACAAGGCATTACAGATAAATGGACAATTGACTCGAGGATTTTAGAACACGCACAAATAATAGAAATGCCTCTGTAGTTTGATGCTAGTGTGCGGTCACCTTTCTTATAAATGGGAACAAGCCAAGCTAGTTTCCATTGACTAGGAAAAATCCCTACACTAAGCGAGCGAGAAAAAAGACGAGTGAGAATAGGAGTGAGGGTATTGCCACATTTGTCCAGCAACGGTAGTAAGGACGGAGAATGGGACATCAGAAATATAAGAAAGAACAAGTTTGACATCCACAAATTAGCTCTATATTTATACTATTCTCTTTATTTCAGCGAGTGAATTAACTATTCGGCCGTTTTTACCACTAGCTCCAATGACTTCAACTACAGTATAGCAGAATGACGGCACAATGGTTATTTGTACAAAAACTTTTAAAACAATTGTTTTGGTACACATTCGTTTTTTTATATGACGTTTATTCTTGAAAAAAATATCATAAAGGCACCTTGCAGGATGCTTAGAGCTTAAGCTATTCTACAAATCGAATCAAGATCCACATATTTTGGAGCCAATGACCCTCTGTTATAAATGGCCAACATTTAAAACTTGTTAGGATACAATGTAGATTTTATTACTAGCTAACGAAGCATAAGATCGTTTTTACATAGTTTAGTTTGACGACTTAAAGGGATTTCGATAAGATTATTGACATGTTCAGCGAGTTGTTGTTCGAGTATAGATTTGACTATTCCAGCAAGCTATTGAATAATTTGGATGTATCGGTTGACATGTTCGGCGATACTTTAATAGCATTTCTTTAAGTATCTTTACAGTTCTGAACACTCATAATTCAAATGCCAGCTATTTAAATTAGCTTTATTCTTTAGTATACCTTCCACTATAATAATTTTGAAATATGTAACTGGCATATACTTCTTACAAACCGATAATTACAAAATATGATGTAACTTCCGATTAAGCCGGTCTCGTGGTACAATCGTCAACTCGTATGACTTAACGACATACCCGTCATGGGTTCAAGCCCCAAATGGACCGTGCCGCCATACATAGGACTGACTATCCTGGTAGGGGGGGAAATCAATTAGTCACTGAAAGCCAAGCCTGCCAAGCCATGGTGAAAGAATGATTGCTTTTAAGGCCATATTCGAATTCCTTCGACACTCTCACTGCACTTACATACATACGCATACCGACAAAGGCTCTATTTTTTGTCTAGGTAACGTACCTACACTTTGAAAGGTTCTTTGGTAGCACAGTATGTACTCGCACTGGCTAGTTTTTTTTTTTTAACCGCAGTCTCTGTTTCGTTGTGCTACCATACATCATTGAATATTGGATCCTGTTACGGCAATAGCGTCCGCTCGAAACCAGCAAGTGAGCATAAATATTTGCGTTTGCTGCTGGCAGTTGTTGGGGGCAGTTTCTTTCACTCGGTTAAGTTTACACTGCGTATGCAACGGACCGATGCAGCAGAACAAACCGCAGTACCATAAACAGAACTCAAAGCACACAGCTGACTGCATCGGCAAGGGATTGGACAGGGATTCACCTCGAGTGTTTTACCATAGCATGGGTAAGATAATCCATGGAAATACGACCTATTGCATGTTTGTGAACAGCCAAATTCACCATCAGCGATACACGATTTTTTGTCATGGTTTTCAACCCGCAATAATAAAAAACCATCAACCAAACTATTCAACGCGTATACAACAGCATGAATAATTCATACTGCTGGAACCAGGATGTTTGGATATCTGGTATCCGTAGCGCCTTGGCCGATGCACAACCAACAGTGAAGATTCGTTTAAGCAACAATTGATGTAAAACAAATAACCTGTGATAAGCAACAAGCACCTTTGGTGCTGTTACTTTGCAAAATATACAGTTTGTAAAATCACTTGTCTTTCTCCCAGACGTCGTTCCATTCTGCGATCGGTCCTAAGCTACACTCTCCAACAGGAAAATTCCTTCGCGTTCACCAATTCCCAGTTAATGCATAATAACACTAAATGTGCCCACCAAAATCCATTCCCAGAGTTTTCCAAATTGATTGATGGCAATGTTCTATTTACAGCCGTAGCAGTTTTTCAAAGTTACCTCTGATTTCCCTTACCGGTGGCGGATAGGAAAGCGATCCTTCCATACCGTGTAGACACTATCCGAGGACTCGATGAAGATGGGTCAGGTTGGCGATGGCACGTGCGCGCATCCGGGAAAGGCTATGTCGCTATTTTTGATCGAAAAGAAATGATTGTAAATTGATTTCTTCACATTTCTCAAAGGATGCTAGTGCCGGGACATTCGTGTGCGGTAATCAGTCGCCGGTCAATCACACATTCATACTAACAAAGACTGTGCAGCTGACTTTATTATCGGTTAAAGAGTGCCCGGGACCGCCTGTTGGTAGTCCTTCGCTGCTATGCTGATGATGACAAATGATGGTGAAAATGTTTCAATTGCTTCTATTGTTTCGAAGTGGAAAATAATTCGGAACGAAGCCGTCACGAGATGCCTGTCTTATTGTATTCTCAAGCGGATGAAGTTCCAGAACAGACATAACGAATTAATAGTGCTGGTCATTGAAATTCAATTTAAGAGCATATAAAATTGCAAGGTAAGCCATGAGGGATTATTTATTAGGTTATTGAGTGTATCGCTCATCGCCAGGAATATGACCGCGTTCATCTTCATGCCATCTTAAATCAAGTAATGAACAAAAGCTTTACAGGGTATACGGGCTTGCGCGCGGTTCCGGAAGCGGGTGCAGGCGGTCATCGACGTGGAGGGGGTTCTTCGAATAAAAAATGCGGCAAACATGGTAAGCTAAACTTTGTAGAAACAATTTTTTTTAATATTTAACATAAATTTGATAAAAATTCCTTTCCTATTTCCTCAAAAACTGTCAAATTTATCTCGAACACCCTGTAATTAGAATTGATTTTATTGTAGGTGTTTTATTCCATTCTTTATATCCTATGCTTTTGGATTTCCTGTGAAAAAAATGTGTTTTCTATACTTTTGAAATAAAAATCGATTCTTTTACAGCAGCATTTTTTACATAAACAGCATATCTACTCTATTTACAAAGGAACAGTAACCTTTCCATGATCATCGTTTTTAAACAAGCAGCATCATAGTCAATCTGTCGTTAGGAAGATTAAATCGAAAAAAAAACGTCTGATTCTACTCTCCAACGTCAACAATGAGTGTCAAGTGAATTGAGTGCTTTCTCTGGGAGTGTTAATTGACTTTTTTGTTACATCGAAGCAAAACATGCTTGTTCTGATTTTGCTATTACAAGCATGAGTTTTAATGTAGCTTAATGCGATGCATGAACCACTGTATCAAGCAAGGTTTAACGCCTTGACCTATGAACAGTGCAACAGAAAATCCGTTTGCTTGTAAAACGCCTCTTGCGCCCTAGGGATGGATGCTCATTGCACGCTTCGCGAGGCAGATTGTTCGTGCTTTTCTTATTAGGATACCACCAAATCTAACGCAGATTATCGGTGTGATCCTTGTTTGAACGAAGAAAAGCAACCCTTACCGTCTAAGAAAACAAGCAATACAAGACAGTGTAAAGAACAGAAATGATCGTAGGTCGAAATTCCCGACATCACTTTTATCGCATTACGGATCGCTGCCGATGCAGCAGACGCCGATTAGAGAATGCTGTCTCAATTCGAAAAGGGTATAGGTCGAGGAGGTCAACTAATCTTGCACGGCTGGGCAAGCAGAGACAAAAATGCCAATCTTTCACGCGAACGCCTTGCGAAGCTGGCAGCATGACTTCTGGCTAAGCAGGGTTCTGTTTATGTGCGGCATTTCCAGTGCGAAGCGTGTATGATCAAGTAATTTCTTTCTACTGGGTTTGGGTGAAAAAATGAACCGAAAAATGAAACGATTATCAAATTTATAACAAGCGTTAGAGTATGCCTTAGTAACCACCCAGAGAATGAGGACCCTCGAACACTCTTGCTGTACCAGCAGCTTAGACCGTTTTTGTGAAAATGTCTTGTGACGAAATTTAAATTTTTCCCTTCTGAGCTCCGGTATAAAAGCTAAGAACGCCCCAGGAGGCCGTTTGGTAGACGAAGAAACGACTCCGTTATTTATATGCATTACCGTGCGGATCACGTGCTCGTGACAAATGTGATCGCAACGCATGAAACAGAGGTGCCTGCAGCCGTCTTTAAGGAAACAAGTGAGCAAGCATCAAAATTGAATCCAACCAGGTTTCTTGCTCATCACTTTGACACCATTCACTGACATTACCAAAGAAGTATGTGCGAACGCTCATGCTTTCGCTTCAGGAGACTTTCCGTCAATGTGGCTTTCCGTTGGTTTGAACAATGAGTGCACGGCCCTACCATGTCAACTTGCTATTAGCCACGATATAAAATGTACACCAGTGATGCTTACTTTTGGCTTGAAAATTTAACCATCCCTCGGGAAAGGAATCGTTCAAAATGACTATCGTGCTTGATATACATGGATTTCATGCGAGCGGCGAGCTTTCGGATTGTTATTGCAGGTTGGCGGAAGCAATGAACTGCTCCGGCCATGTAACCATTTTAACTCTTACACATCTTTTTGGTCCGCAAAGGTCACAGATCCTTGAGAGGCAATCACAAAAGGCACACATGCTAAATACCTCATGAGTGTGCACCATTTCATTAACATGTGAATATAACTCGTAAAGCATAGCGGAATTTGGAATAATAATCAGGTGGCCGTCTTGCCATACGGGCGGCACTCTTGTCCCATAGCCCAAAAACAACATCTTTATAAAAAGCTTCAAAAAAAGTTTTGATTTCACTTATTTAAAACGCGAAAATAGGTGTGAAATGACAATGCGATTTAAGTCAGTTTTTGATAAATAAGTTTTAGTGAGTTATTACTTGGAATGGTTAAGATGGCACACTTGCCCCAAATTCCGCTACATTTCATTAACATGCAATACCGAGCACCTTCTAACTTGCGCACGATACAAAGCACCCGCTTTCGCCGATAGGACGCTGGGAAAACCTTTTTCTTTCTCTTTCACTCTTCCTTTTTTTTCCTCTCTTTTCCTCTTCATTTTCACATTTTCTTTGCATTGTCGGTATGAGAAGGTTTATATAGCCGTGGTCACACACGATAAAAATCAAACGCGGTGAAAGATAGCCATTCATTAAAGGTTTGAACAAATGGCGCACAGAAGATGCGGTGCGATCATGGGACGTGGCAAAAGAACGCCCCAAATAAATGACAAATGTTTTCATCTCTCAGCGTGTGAGCTTTATCCAATATAGATATTAACCACGAACTTCGGTGGTTTCTATCAGCCTTTTATTTACCTTTCAACTGCCAGGTGTCGAGGAGTAAACAAATGGACCATGGAGACTGTGGCGGATTAACACGTGTGGAGGCTCTAAGCCAGCTGTGTCAAACTCATTTCATCAGAGGGCCGCAAGTACAGATTTTCAGTGATTCGCGGGCCGCAAAGTTGAAAATTAAAAATTCACCTCAATATTTATATAAAATAATGTAAAATCATTATTGTTAAACAAATTGAATTTTTGTACTCCTCGCTTCGAATCAAATCGTTGCTTATTAAAAATTTGCGATGTTATTTTTCATTGTGCTCTTTTTTATTAAAAAAATGTTTAATTCCTTTAACCTTATTATTATAATAGGATATTTTCCATTTGTCGCGTTCTACACGGCAGTTCTATTAGAAAATATCGCTTAATCTCACTTTTTCACTGAGGTAGGGGAAATCTAGCGACACAATGATTGTTCTTCTCTAGAAAATTGAATACACTTCGACAATTAACAAGAACAAATTTTTGGTTTGCAGTGCTTACAACACTTCTCAAAATATTCTCGCAAGCCGCACTCATTATCCACGCGGGCCGCCAGTTTGACATACCTGCTCTAAGCTATCGCAGGAAGGTTGTATGAGGAACTCCAAACAAGAAAAGAATTGAGAAGTAAATTTATTAGTGAGTGGGGGTGAGTTTTTAGGCCCCTAGAGACCACGAGCCTCACGCAGCCACTTAATTTGCGTAGTGCTTAATCCGCCCCTGCATGAAGGATGTGTTGGAATAATAATTCTACGCATGCAATCTGCTAAAAAGTAACACCTCGCACTGAACTCGGTGACGAATTATGATTTACCGCCCGGGGGGCTACCACGCCGGGTGTGAATTGGCATGCCACCTTTAGTTTGCTACACTACTCGTAAACTTTGCTAATCGCTGTCACGGTGCTTCGTCCAGTGGTTGTTGTGGCATTGCTTCACCCGAAAGGTGGCCATAAAACACTACACGAAACGTGCCCGGGAAGTGCAAACGCGCACGCCGTTTGTACCGAATGGGAAAAGTTTTTCTGTTTTTTCTACTACTTACTATGTGGCTGGAACAAAAACAAAAAGACGCTTCTAATCCCTAATCTGCCAGCTGACCTCGTAAGTATAAGCTAGTACTCCCATCCTCGGTATCGACAATGCGCATTCCTTTGATTTCGTCTACCGCAATCGGGAGACATAGGCAGTTGAATCAACCCAAAAACCACCATTGACGTGATTCATGTTCAATCGCAATCAGGCTCCAAAGACCCGGGTTTTGGGGCAACGGGACGCCAAAGCCAAAAGGCTAAAGGCCAGGAAACCGAACCATTCGGAGAGTACAACTTACTCCATGCCAGTCTGCAATGGATCCAAGACGATTTATAAAAATTATCCAGGTGCTTACAGACATTATCTTGACGGGAATGTAATCCTATCATAAATTGCCACCTCTTTTGCGCCTACGGCACCTCCGTGCTTGACTGAGGTATGCGAGGGACACGGGTGCGTTTGTTTGTTATATTCTCTTATACTACTGAAACAACGATCTCCGGGGAGATGGAATTAAATCTGAGTGTGACACACTTACTGAATCCTTTTGTACGCACTGGAGAGTTTAGTCGGGTTTGGCAATGAGCAGGAAAGAATAGACTCGTGGAGCAAAATGAGCCAAAACCAAATAGAGCAAAACAATGGCGTCAAAACAAGAGTTGATAGTGTGGAAAACGGATGCCTTTATCTGCATTGTCAATCATGCCGGTATGACAGAGGGACTCGTGGGTACGCCCGTCTTGATAGGATGTTATATGCTTTTGCTGGTTATGCTTTCCGTCACTCCTTAACAGCACGAGCTCTGTAAAACGCAACCAAATTGACCTGATCATTGCTTCAGGCTTTTTTAAATTAACTTTTACATCGTAATTTGATCAAGAGTGTAGCCATTTTTGTCATTCTACTGTCTCCCCTACAACACTCCTCCTGTAAGGTCAGCTAATGGTCGAAATGTCGCAAAACCGTCAGCGCTTTAAGTGATACCTAAAAAATAGAACAAAAACAACAGTTCAATTCATTTTACCTTCCCCCGAGGGTAACAAATTGAAATCAAAATTGGAAAAAGGATCCTTTCCGGCTATATACGAGTGTAAGTGAAATTGGGATCATTTCTCTTTTAATAGATTCCTCCAAAGAGAGAGAGAGAGAGAGATAATACGATAGAGAGAGATAGAAAGAGAGAAAGAAAGAGAGAAGAGAGAAACGATACGAACTTCACATCATCTTCGGTGTAAGGCCGAAGAGAAGCTGGGTGAAGTTGATAAAAGTAATTACACCCAGGCTTTTGGATCTGAAATAAAATTTCACAGAAAAATGATAACACCATGCGTGTTCAGAGGTCTGGCTTGGATGGTTTAACTCGAATTAGTCCAATTCCAACGAAAATACTGTCTCAGAATAGTTCCTTTAAGTGGCGCACACATTCAATACGCAACAGCAAGGGCCGGAACTGTTCTTTAAACATCAACTGCAACGTGGATGTCCTTCGCCGGTGTGTTTTGAATACTTTTATCGATTAGCAATAAACTCGTTTTGTGACCGGTCAGAACTGGAATACGCCTTAGTAGTTTAGTGGCCAACAGCTGCTTTCCCCCTGGCCCACCTGGAGTCGGTCCAGCGTAGATTCACGAGGTTCGCTTTGCGCTTCCGAAGTACCCATGTGTATTATGACGGTCGCAGCGCGCTGCTAGGCCTCGAGTCACTGAAGCAACGCAATTGCAAGGCCCATAGGTTGTTTGTTGCAGGAATGCTGGACTACCGCGGTGACTCGCCGATGCTACTTTCCCGGTTGAATTTTTACGTCCCATCGCGATCTCTCCGTCCCAGGTCGATGCTTGACGTAGAGGATCGCAGAGTCCGTTTTGGCAACTCTGATCCCTTTTTACATATGTGTCGTGAATTTAATGTCGTTTGTGATCGTCACCAAAACAGACATGTCGTACGCCGCATTTTTTAACTGTATTCGTTCCGTGCGGGCTACTCTATATTAATTTCATTTTACTGCGTTTCAGTTCATGTGAATAGTTTTGAATAACTTTTAGGCTACCCTGCTTCGAGAGTCCACATACGACCCGTTGAATTTAACAAATATATATGAAATATGAAATATGAAACATTTCTATTGCCTGTTCTTATATCAACTCATTTCCCTTTTTTTACATCTTCTATAAAAAAAATGTATTCAAAAAGACAGAGAACAGAGAAACGGACCTGTAAATTACACTGTCTGTTGCAAGTATCTGTGCTCACAATAGTTGAGGTCTTTATCATCCTTGTTTTTGTCTCCTTCAAGCGAGATGTAAATTCTATTTGCCTCCAAAATTCTGGCCAAGGCAAACTTTTCTTTTTAGCAGCATCCTTCCGTTTGTTTCACGGCTTGGAATTCCCAGCCACAGTTGGTTTTATGCTTGTTTGGCACTGGCGCCGACACCAGACCTAGGCTTAAATATCAATCACTAAAAAGTCCTGCTACTGCTTCTGCTGAAGTACACATTCCAACGCGCCAAGCATCCACCGCTGGCACCGATTTATTTTTGCCTGCTTACGATTGAAAAAAACTCGTGCAACAGGATTGGAAAAAGATATATCTAGGTGGAATAAAAAGCATATTTGTTCTCGCTATGTACTAGGTCTATTTAAAATATCCACAATGTGTGACTGTTTGTTTGTAGGTGAGTGAGATGGTTTTAATGAGCCTCAATGATGGTTGCAATAGATCATTGCACTGCAAGCTGCATGGTTGGTTCTGAACATATACTGTGCTCAGCTATTTTTTTCCTTTCTTCCAATGTTTCACAGGGTATAAAGCGGATTTAAATAGTTTTTTTTTTTATATTTCATGGCATGAGCAATTTGTCATTGTCTGTCAACCTTATCTGTTTGAGATGACTATCATTTTTGTGTTGTCTACCCTCCTTAAACAGACTGGAAGACAATTGATGACCAAAAGATGTTTTATTTGCGATCAAACGAGACAAAACACACTTGAACACAACCGCACGGAAGTGGATATAACAAAAAATGAATATATAAGGAAATATATTCACAGCACAGAGTGTTTTCATATAAATGTGCGTTATGCTTCAAACTGTTACTTACGGAACACGCGACAGTAGATGACTTATTTATAGCTTTAAAATTATTCATAGCTCTTTTTGTAATAAGAGGTTACCAGGTGGTCATTTAATCTGCCGAGATCTTTCATTCTTGACATTGATATTAATTTTTGATTGTAGGCTTTTGAAACGTTCCATATGAGGACACCGAGACGGTCAATATGAGGCTAAAACCTACAATTTGCGTATCGTTAAATCACGTAATGTGACGGCCCTAGGAAGCATATCATTTTATATTTTACTCAAAATATATACAATAAAAAGAAATATAAAAAAATAATAGCTGCTAACGAAACGGTAACCGATATTATCGCGGACACCCCACTCCTAGAAACAAAAAAAAAAAAAGAACGAAAAGGAACGTTCAACGTATAAAAAATGCTTACAATAAAGCAAACAGATTGACGTTTGTTGCTCAAATTATTTCCTAACCATCGAGTGCACAATGTTTTGCGTTTATCCTTAATTAAAGTTCTCACGTCATTCGTGCCAGGCCCGGATGAAACTCTAACAGCGAAGCGACTGTTTTTCATACCTTTTTACCAACTCCCAGCGGCTTCTGTCATCCGGGTGTGCCAGTGGGATTTGTGAGTGAGTTTGAAATCGAAACGAAATGAAATGCCGGCACTAATTAAAATTTCACTCATGAAAATCGTAGCGCTTTTCATTTCTGTGTGCGGTTGCACATACATTCGGACGCAAAACAAAAACAAAACTGAATGTTTTTTATCATGTCCAGCCGGGACCGGTGTGTGTGTATGTGTTTGTGTGTACGTGCCGTGGGAATTGAACACGATTCGTCTCACACATAAACCTCGCGTCTCTAGCATTCCTCTTGATTCTCGTACCTTTCTCATCACGCTGTCCGGATGTGCGGCATTTTCCTCTGAACTTGTTCGAAGCTGGTTATGGTTAAATCGGTAATTTATTCCTGACCACGTATTACTGTCCGAAAGAAGGCTCCAGGTACCATTCTGCTGTTGTGCGACGGATAATGAGAAGCTCGTTTGCGGAAGATTTGGTTATTTTGTTTATGATAATGTGTTCTTCCCTTACGGTGTATTGTATTCTGCGTATTGATCGAACCCAGACAGGCACGGGGAGGGCAAAAATTCCAGAATTCGTTGCCAGATGTAGGTTAAAATCGGAAAAAAACAACGAAGCCTTCAAAATAAACTATTGTTTCGTAGCGTAAGCATTAAGAGTAAGAATTCTCTGTCTGTCACAGACAATTGACAGAAAAACGCCTCCTTATCTTACAAGACCGTTTATTACTTGACGAAGACGGTGTTATACACGCACCCCCGGCAACGTCAGGCTAGACATGTTGTGGCCGGATTGCCGGGTATTAAATTATTTATTTCCCAGTGTAGCAAAATGTCTTTGTTAGAGATCTGCGGGAGTATAGCAGTGTCTTTTGAGACATGATAGACCTCGGTGATGCCAAACATTTTGTAGTGCTCAGCGTATCTCGCCAGGACCTGCTGCCCATTGCGGGTGAAATACTCTTTGCACATGACTTGACAGCACATAACTGGCGTTGTGCACCACCCAGCTCAGCCCAGTAGGATGATAACGACAATGGGTTGCTTTCAATGTTTCATCCAGAAATCCTTCTCATACACTAGCACGCACAGAAACCCTTTGCCTGCGCAAACCATTGAAAAGCCCTCCGGTAAGCCGCACCTGTAGGGCCCACAATACATCAAATTTACCTAATCTCTTATTAGCATTATTATTCAGTGGTGAATATTTTATCCTATCACATGGTCTGGCGGACTTGGAGGCGACGTCTCAATGTGCCATTATCAGTTCCAGAGCACACGAAGCACGGCGTTAATCAGCAGGTTGGGCCAAAAACTTTGAGGTTTGCCGTTATCTGACACTGTATTCATGCTGTAGCGTTCGGATTGTGTTGTGAGTCTTTTTTAGGTCGTGTGTGAAAAGTGTTAATATTATAAGTGGTGCTTTGCGTTTTATTAACCCACGCCAAAATATTACTCACTTCTAGTGGTTGTTCACGCTACAGAAAATTTCCGTCGAAAAAGGCCCTACGGCGCCAGCCCAGCCCTTTTTATAGCGAATTGCGCCGCCTACGCTTTTCAACTTTCCGACTCGCGCGTGTAACCACTACTCGTTATCATGAGTCGTCCCGTCACCCCAATGTTTACGTTCTGTAATGTTTACGTTCTTCAACATTCCCTTCCGCAGTGAGGCTATCTCACTCCTGCACTGTAAACATTGCCTTATCTCCTGACGTTTTTGTTCCACGTGTCCCTTTTATCCTAAATCCGATCACCACGAGTTGTTTCTAGCTTTGCGATTTTTGTAGCAGGTCTTTTATATATACCTTTAGCGGTCCTTACTACTGCCTGTCTCACCTGGCCGTCCTTTCCTTTAATCGCTTCCTCGATCAAACCCTTAGGCCAGCAGTTGCGCGGTAAGTTCTCATCCACTATTAGAACGAGATCTCCTACTCCTAACGGTTCCGCCGCTTCGAACCATTTCGTTCGTTTCCCAAGCACCGGCAAATAATCTCGTACCCACGCTTTCCAGAACAGATCCGCAATATGCTGTGCTGCTTTCCAGGACGAGTTGACCGCATCGCTGCCGCTGCTGTAAGCCACAGGTGGCTTGCTTCCGTCTGCTGTTCCAAGCAGGATCTGGTTTGGCGTAAGAGGCTGCTGCGTTGCGTCATCTACCGGAACGTACGTAAGAGGCCGGGAGTTTAGGATCAGCTCGATCTCAGCCAGCGCAGTCTCGAGCACCTCGTCAGTCGGTCGGCGGGGAAGGTTAAGATGTCCAAGCACCTTCTTCACCGATCGCACCAAACGCTCCCAGCAGCCTCCGAAGTGTGGTGCTCCCGGTGGATTGAACGTCCACTTCAGTTCCGGACTGCAGAACTCTGTCATGAGCGCCTCGTGGTCCACACCGGCAATCGCGTCCCGTAGCTCTCGTGCTGTTCCCACGAAGTTCGTCCCGCAATCGCTGATGATCTCGCGGGGAACGCCGCGCCGGGCGATGAATCGGCGAACAGCAGCGATACACGATCCGGTACTAAGGGTGTGCGCTACCTCTAGGTGCACCGCTCGAACGGTGAGGCACGTGAAGATGACACCCCATCTTTTTTCGACGCGTCGTCCTACCGCGACAAGGAGAGGCCCAAAGTAATCCACCCCGGTATAGGTGAACGGTCGCTGTCCCAAGGACAATCTGGGGTCGGGTAGGTGGCTCATCATCGGCGGGTTGGGTGTTGCTTCGCGATTTCGGCAGGTAGGACATGCTTTGCGCAGTTGCCGGTACGTCCTCAACAGGCAAGGGATCCAGTATCTTCGCCGAAGTTCACTAATCACCGTCATATGATTACAGTGCCTGAAACGTTCGTGAGCGTCTGTGATTAGTAATGTGGTACCACGATGGCTGGGGGGAAGGATTATGGGACGGCGCATCTCCGGACTCACTGCGCTGCACTCAGCCAATCTACCACCCATCACTATTACGCCGCTATCGTCAAGGACGGGTGATAGCTTAAACAGTGGACTCTCTTTCTTGATGCCTGTCTGCCACGGGTGTTTCCTTTCGTCTTGTCGCAGGCATCGGATCTCTTCGGGGTAGCTCTCCTGCTGGATCGATCTGATCACAATCAGTTCTGCTTCGGCCAGTTCTGGTTGCGTCAGGGGTCCCAGTTGTTTCGTTGTTCCACGGATGCTGTTCTGGACGTTAGAAATGAAGCGGATAGCATGTGCAACGGCTCGTAAAAGCCTTCTCCACTTGCTGAATCGCTCAAACTGGATGAACCCACCTGCTTCGACACCCTTGTCGACAGTTTGATGGTGGCACGCGCTTACCCGAAGCTCTTCAGTTGTGTCGTGAACAGGTTCCACCGCCGCGGGCCACTCGCACTCAGGTTCCCACAGGAAAGAAGGACCTCGAAACCAACGGCTGCCGGGTGACAGATCGGGGGTTTTCACCCACTTGGTTCCATCATCCGCTACATTGTACTTCGTCGGTAGCCATCGCCATTGTTGCACGTCTGTCGTCTCAAGCAACTCTCCGATCCGAAAGGCGACAAATTGATGATAGCGTCGGTGATCGGAATTTAGCCAGCTGACAACGTTTTTTGAGTCCGTCCAATACGTGGTGCGATGAATCTCCAGACGGTGTGATCGGATGATCGCCTTGCTCAGTCGCGCGCCTAGTACTGCTGCTTGCAACTCGAGTCTGGGAATTGATAAAAAATTTAGTGGCGCAACACGGGTCTTTGACGCAACGAGAGCACATTCGATGACACCGCCCTCCTCGAACCTGAAGTAAGCCACGGCAGCCATGCCGTGCTCGCTCGCATCACAAAAAATATGTAGCTCGATCTTAGCGCTGGTAGAGGTGACACGACGGTAACATCTAGGGATCGTCACTTGCGGAATTTTCGCCAATACTTTCAGCCAGGTAAACCACTTTTCCGCAATGTGGCCGTCGATTTCACGATCTCAATCATAACCACTTCTCCAAATTTCCTGCAGCAACATTTTCAGGAACATAAGGAACTGTCCCACCAGTCCCATCGGATCGTAAATGCTCATTAGCGTCCGCAACACCACTCGCTTCGTTGGAAGTTGTCCTCCAGACAGGATGCCCTGATCGTACTTCTTGGACAGCCGAAACGAAAAGGTATCCGTAAGGGTGTCCCACCACATACCAAGCACCTTTTCCGCACTGAACTCGTTACCCATGTTGAAACTCTTTTCCGTTTCAGTGATGGTCTGCACACGTTCCATGACTCGTGACGAATTGGAAATCCAGTTACGTATCTCGAATCCACCCCGAGAATGTATGTATCGCACCTGTTCCGCCAGAGAAATCGCTTCCTGTTCCGTTTCGACACTGAACAGCATATCGTCGACGTAGTGTTCGTTTCTGATACACTCCACCGCTCGTGGATACTCCGACTCGAACCGCTCTGCGTTGTGATTCTTCACGTACTGCGCGGTGCTCGGTGAACAGGCGGCTCCGAAGGTCATCACTGCAACAGCATACGTGACGGGTTCGTCACTGGCAGCATCTCCTTCCCAGAATATCATCTGGCTTCGCTGATCGGCCGGCTTTATCAACACTTGATGAAACATCTCGCGGATGTCTCCGACCACAGCCACGCTAAACTCCCGGAATTTGAACAGCACTTCCAACAGGTTAGCCGTAAGATCCGGTCCGGTGAGAAGATTGTTATTAAGGCTGATACCGTTAACGGTAGCGGCAGCATCGAACACTAAACGAATCTTACCTGGCTTATTTGGATTCGTTACAGGAAACACTGGCAGGTACCAGTCTCGGGGATGTCGTTCAGCCGCTTCAGCTTCCGTCAAGCGACGGATGTAACCTTTCTTCTCATAATTCCGTATCGTATCTCGTACCGCTGCATCCAGTACTGGATCCTTCTGCATACGCCGTTTCAGACAGTGGTATCGTCTCAAAGCCATCGCTTTACTACAGGGCAGTCGAATATTTTCCGCTTTCCACAGCAGTCCCGATTCATATTGATCACTAACCAACACCGTTTCCTTTTCTAGAATCGCCATCGCCTTGTCGTCCTCTTTCGAGCGCCACACGCTGATTGGTTTTTCAACAGCAATGGTGTCCAGGGAGAACATCTTCTTCACCTCGGTGTTCAACAGCTCCGCACTCACTCCGTCGCACAGGCACACGTGGAAACTATTATACACTGCTCCGGGCACGTTCTCCGCTATCGGACACGGGCCGTAAATAATCCATCCCAAACGCGTTTTCGAGGCGACTGGCTCGTGTTCGCTCCTCTCAGCCGTCTTCAATGGTCTGGTCACTCGACAATTGTCGACACCAATGAGAATACGAGGCTGAACGTTGCTGTAAGAGGCGATCGGCAGCCCTCTCAGGTGCGAATACTGGTCAGCCAACTGAGAAGCCGCCACCGTTTGCGTAGGTAACCCCAACATTTTTACCGTTCTCGCGTTGATCAGGTCGTACTTACGGCTCCCGTTTCTTCCAGATACTTCGAGGTTAAGGCGCACGGAACAGTTCTCTTGGCGCGTCACTCCGCCGGTCCACTGGATACAAAGCGGCACAGGTGTGCCCGTTAGCCCCAGTTCCTCTACCAAGGAGCTATCGATGAACGTCGAAGAGGAACCATCGTCCATAAAGGCAAATGTTTCGACCTCACCGCGCGGTCCATACGCCTTGATCGGCACGTATTTTAAAAGAGCGCGATCTACGGTTCCTGAATGCGTGTGGCACAAACCAACCTCTGGAGCGCGTTCTTCATCTGGCGCTGCGATGTGCAACAGGACGTGATGCATTCCGTTGCATCCGTTTACGCCGCACGCTGTTACAATCGAGCAGCCGGTCCTATGTCTGCCGAGACACTTCTTGCACAGACCTTTTTCCTTCACGTGGCTCCTTCGAGCTGCTACTGAAAAGTGCAGAAACCGTTTACATTGCGAAAGTGAGCTGCACGTACCTTTACACAGTTGACATTGTGGTGACGCTGTATTGGTGGTGGCCGCAGCAACCGGTAGAGACTCCGAACACCGAGACGTGTGCACGTTCCAGTATGTTGTTCGAGGGGGCTGATTTCCTGATCGGTCAGCCCGAACAGGCAGACGCGGTTGCTGAGAATTCTGCTCACGCTTGCCGGGTTCTTCCTTACGCTCGTTCGTAACACGGCGCAGTGGCTCCACACTGACATCTATCGCGTCTCGTGCCACTTCGCTGATCCATCTGCCAAAATCGGTAACACTACCACACCCGAATTGCCTCTTGTGTCGCGCCCATTCACGTGCAGGTTCGGACGGAAGCCTACTCACAAGCTCACTGAGAAGCGCAACGTTATAGGCGTACTCCGGCAACCTCAGCGATTCGATCGTAGCACAGAGGTTTCTCACTGCAAACCCGAACTTAGCCAGAGAACGTAGGCAGTCTGGCTTTGGCACGGGCATCTTCCGAATCTTTTCGATCGTGGCCTCTATTATTTGGTCCGGTCGCCCGTACTGCGCTTCTAACATTTCAAGGACATCCTTCAAACTATTTGGAAGCAGTAGCAAATGACCAACTGCCTCCATTGCTTCTCCTTTCAGGACTCGTTGCAGCCGTAGCAGATTCTCCTCGTCGGTAAACCCGTACACTTCCGTCGACTTCTCGAACATGCGGATGAACATGGGCCATTCTCGCGATTCACCACTGAACGTTGGTAACTCAGTCACGTTTCCACTCAGTCGGGCCGACCACTGTACTTCCGACAGGTTGCTAGCATTAGCGTACTGGGTAGGAGCCCTATACGATCGCGTACGATGCTGTGGTGGTATGGTGTGGTCCACCGGCGGGATAACCGATGCCCTACGATACGCGCTATCGTGACTTCTCCTCCAAGTGTAGTAGTCTGGGAATCGTGAGTAACCCTGAAAATCATACGGCGGTGGTACGTGGGCTGTACTCGCGAATTGGGGTGTCTCAGGTACCCCTCTGAACGATGAAGCCATACCGAAGCGATCCGTTGCCGTTACCCACTGCTCGGCTTTAGGCCGCTGAACACTGTCCCGCATGCTGCCACCTAGTGCCATCATTTCAGCCTCTTCGAGCTCAATCAACTCAATCTCCATCTTCCTCAACTCAATCTGCCTTCTTTCAACCTCAATCCTTTTCCGAACCAATTCGGCATTTCGGGAAATCGAACCTTGTTCGATTGCAATGGCCGACTCCATCGGTATCGCAGCTAAGTACGCTTGGTGCTCGCCCGATGGCGCCTGATGCGGCGGCTCATCCCGATGACCGTTAGTGAAATTGCGTTCCGCGGTATTTTCGTTCGGTAGTGTGCGTGTTTGTGATTCAACCCGGCGACTGTTCGCGCTGCTTATACCGTGTTGCGTTACCTCTGACATAACAGGCGTGATGGGGCTCCTTGGCATTGCTTGATCAGCGTGAACGCTAGCGCGTCCCGCCGCCGAGCCAACACTCCCACGCTGATCAGGCGTGTCCTGCGTATCATAAAGCGACACGAAAGATATCCTCGAAGGACCGGGCAGCGGTGACCGCAAATGACGCTCATTTCGCTGGTCAATGACCCTTGGGGTCAATGCCCGATGTGACCCTTCCGCAGTCGAGGGGCCTGGCTCACTCCATGGCGCTGCTTGGTTGGCTTGGACTTCTACGCGTCCCGCCATCGAGTCGGCTCCCGTCTCCTGGTTATCACCATTAGCTCCAAACATTTCACTGCACTCACTTTCACTCGGTTAGTCTCTTTTAATTAGCACGGAAAAGTTCGAATAATATTTTGGAATGTAGCGTTCGGATTGTGTTGTGAGTCTTTTTAGGTCGTGTGTGAAAAGTGTTAATATTATAAGTGGTGCTTTGCGTTTTATTAACCCACGCCAAAATATTACTCACTTCTAGTGGTTGTTCACGCTACAGAAAATTTCCGTCGAAAAAGGCCCTACGGCGCCAGCCCAGCCCTTTTTATAGCGAATTGCGCCGCCTACGCTTTTCAACTTTCCGACTCGCGCGTGTAACCACTACTCGTTATCATGAGTCGTCCCGTCACCCCAATGTTTACGTTCTGTAATGTTTACGTTCTTCAACACATGCATATAATTGAAATTCTAAAATAAATGTAGCAGATGTAATATTAAAATTATCGGCCCCGTAAGCAAATGAAAGGTACAGCATTAATTATGAACCACTGGAATTCGAATGAGTTTGTTGAGGGCAAAGGTGCCAAAAAGTAGTAGATTCAAAACCTACCACTTGTAGGGCGCCACATGCGAGGACTTCACTATTCGTCCAATCACAAAAAATGAACCACGCCATGCATATTGTTTCTTTTTTATAACGCAATCGATGCTTTAGTGCGGGCATGTGTGTGTGGGTTGCCACCAATGGCCGCAGGGAACACCTTACGAGTATAACGTATGAGTTGCGAGGAGTTTGACAATCAACGCGTTTTGAATATCATTTGCATATTGATAGAATCACACTCGTGTAACGTTCCTGTAATCGTGCCGGTGAGGTGCGTATTTCAAAGACTGATAGCGAGATATCATATGGTAACGAGGTGTAAGGGACTCCAAACCAAGGAAGACTTTATTCCAGAAGCCTTCATCTGTGAGAAATGAGTTTATAACGAGATCCAACGGACACCGAGGCAAGGAAGACTGTGTTCTAGAAGTGTGCTTTTGCAATCAAACCATTTGCAGCTCAGTCGGGAGCGTATAGTTCATCAAGCAATTAGTTAGAACATATTGTTTTTCATGTATATTCGGGACATGTTAAAAATCACTAGCAAGCTCAAAACTTCCTCTCAACGGATAAGCGTAGATAAACGACAGTTTTGCAGCTTCCTACGGGCATACATATTGCATTTTAGCACACAAAATGGATTCGGTTTAACATAGGGCCAAAGGAGCAAAACTATACTCCGTGTAATTAGTGAAAATAAAATCTTTGGTCGTTTTTGGACCTTTACTTTTGCATCTTCTGAATTCCGAAGCTATTCCGTGAGCGGAAAGGTTATGAAGGGGAAGGTCACTTTGGGTTGGTCTGCCGGTTGATGTTCATTTGCAAGACATGGAAGCTTTGCGCGTACTGTTATTGTAAATTGGTCATCTTCTCGGGTCGGATACAAAATAACCCTAGCAAAGCAATCTTCACAACATCAATTCCAGGAATCATGTAACTGCCAGGTGTGTTGGCTTGTTTTCTTTTAAACCGTTAAACATCAAACAAAACCTCAATCGTTGCTGGTGTTTGTGGACGCGTGCGATCGGGGGGAGAACTCCATTTGCTTGCCCCGCTGGATATTGTCCATACAAAGAGGTAAGACATCAACCAAAAAGGTAATGACCGAAAAAACAGAAGAAGCCCAAAAAATCATCAGCAACGCTATCTTGTGTTAAAATCAACTCGCTTGATGTTGTTACTTTTTGTACCGGCAGACAATGGATGCAAGAAGATGGCAAGACAAAGATGGTACAACACACGAAACGCCCCAAGACAATCAGAAGATGAGAAGCCTTTGTGTTGCTTTGGGTGAAAATTAGAATCCAAAATCCAGAAATGACACCGTGAAAGGTGCCGGAGCCAAAGGGTATGTGACAAAAAAAAAAAACACATACAAATGGCAACAAAAGAAAGAACAACGTTGCGCCTTAGGAGTGACGTTTGTTTCGAATCCTTAGATTTTGCGAATAGAACTTGCTGTTGCCAGCCTGTACAAGGTATGGCTACAATTACGAACATTTCAACACTGATTCTATATTGCTATCAGATCCGTCAGGCATTTAAAATATCCCTTTCAAATTAATCCTATCATGTGCCGCAAACAGTACGATGCATGAAGCAAAAGATAAACAAGTTCCTTTGAGAGAGAGAAACAATTCGTTCGTTCTCATATCCCGTATCTTTCGACTCTATGTATAATGACAATGACAATCAACCGGCTAGCCGTTTGGGATTTTAGAATGTTTTGAATTCATTTGTTAAAGAAGTTGTCTGGGGAAACGGTAGGATCGCATTGAACTACTTTAACTAAGCTTGGAAAAAATCATTGGGAGATAGACATTTAAGTTCAATGATAATATCCGCATGAATGAATACTCAGATCCAAACAACATAACACACACACATGGGCATTTCCCCTAGCGTATGAACAGGAAAAGCATTCCATCGACCGCTTACTGCTTCAATGCCGGAAAACTGCTGCAATTTCCCACGGTGGAAGCTGAGTCTGGTTGGGCCTGTCTGGTGGTACAGTCGTCAACTCGTACAACTTAACAACATGCCCATCATGAGTTCAAGCTCCGAATAGACCGAGCCCCCATACGTAGGACTGACTATGCTGCTATGGCAACAATAAGTCACTGAAAGCCAAGCTCACTTCACTAGTGGGTACAGGCAGGCCTTGACCGACAACGGTTGTTGTGCCAAAGAAGAAGAAGAAGAAGAAGCTGAGTAAAAAAGATAGCGAGAGCGCGTGATAAACAGTAAAGAGCAGATGTAGCACGTGTAGAAGAAGGATCCTACCAATTTAACATTTCACACACAGTTATCAAAAGAAAGAAGCAAAAAACCACAACTTCCCACATGCAGAGGAACCGTGTTGTTAAATTTACACCGGCGGCCGCGCTTTCTCAAGCGAGTGTTTATGTTCATTCATGTATGCTTCGCTTGAATTTTCATTTGAATTTTCCTGAAAATTTGCAAATAGTTGCTAATTGAATTAACACAGTACAATCAAATATTGCAAATTTTTCAGGAAAATAATTCAATTGGATATAACATATCTTTTGTAAACTGCACAGGAATATCAGTATTCTTATATATCAGTAAGGAATGGTTTAAGTTTACTTAGTGTAACATTATACAAGTTCATTATATAGTTTGTTTTTTATTACTCTATCATATTTTTTTCTCTGTCGTATTTTTTTTATTTTCATAGTTTCATAAAAAGTTATTTCTATATAATAGTTCAATTTAATAGATTGAAAAGCATACAGAACCTACGTAATTGTTGCTTCAATAGAAGACCGTTTAATTATTTAATAAAACATACTCATTAAAGCTCTGGCGCGTGCTAGACAACATTGTTTGCATTATCATTCCAATCAGGTTGATTCACAGATCATTTTTCAACTTATACACCTTCGCTTTCCAGTTTGGATGTTAATATGAAATCTCCTGTATGGGCTGAAGGCGTGTGTCTAATTTCAGCATGTAATCCTTCTTCACGCTGATGAGCTGCTGGTTTGCAGAAGTTCTTGGAGAGTAAATTGAAATATTTGCTAGCAGTGATAAATTGCTAAGCCGGTGATGTTTGCTTACGAATGTATGTACCTATTTTGCGAAGGAAGTTAATCGACACATTTGTCATTGCTTGTATTTTTTATCATTTTCAAGCAGAAACAAAAAAGTGTCAAATGTCGGTAAAATGTTCATTGTGTCTGAACGGTTGAGTTCAGAAACTGTTTGACAAGATTATTTACGAGCTCATTTTTCGACCGAAAATTCATATGAAATATGCTGTCGGAACCCAAACCTAGCAAACTTACGATCATATACGTGTTTTGCTCGTTAGGTGCAAGCCTCGAAACATTTCCGGATTGATGAAACGCTATGAAATATCATCTCGGAAAAACCATTTCAGGCAAACAAATTCCGAGCAACTGAAACACGGCCTCGCTGTTCAGAGGAATTTATTTCATTTCGGTCATTCAGTTGCAACGACTGAATGAAATGGACGATACATTGTTCACTATTCTCTCTATGTCTCTTCTGCTCATTGAGGAAGAACTTTAATTTCCAAGACTGCCAAGCATAGATTTTTTCGCTTTTCTTCTCACCAATCGACGAAGTATTCCCACGAACCTAACTCGAAAAGGGCTTAATTACTTAATCGTCTTACGGGAAATGGGATTTTTTCTGTGCGCTAACGCAGTGTGCGGCAAAGTGAACATTATCAGGCCTCCACACGTTGCGGGCGACAAGCTTGCCAATGAGGTATCAAATTTGTTTGCGATCAGTTCAGTTCTATAATGTGAAAAAAATGTTCAGTTTTTTTAACCTGTTAAAAATTGCTCGTGAATGAAATTTGAGAGGAGAGGAAATTAAATCCACTTTTGAAACGAGACGCGCGGTGTTTCTTTTGGGACTGCTGTTATCACAAAGAAATGATGGTCTCGTTTGGAACGATCCTTTTCAACCGGCAATTGAATTTCATTTGACTGCTTAAAAACACTTGAATGAATGGAATACTTTTTTAAAATAATACACACACTTACACACAAAAGATACTCAATTATCATGCAATTTTTTTCTCAAATGTTATTCTATTTCCTTTAAATATTCGAAATTCTCAATACCTTTGCTTATAGTTAGCTGAAAGTTCAAAATTTTAAACATCATTGCGGGGTGCACCTCGATCATTTACTCTAAAAGTTTCACATTGCTAGCAAATGTTCTTTTAGCACTAGTTTCCGGATCCACTTTCGTTTTAGTAAAGTTGTGGAAACCGATGATGTAGCAAAGATCAACAAAAATTAGCAACATTAAACAATACATCCCTCTTAATCTGGCTCCTCCATCTGTAACCCTCGGTTTTAGAAATTCAATACATGTGGTTGCCGTTACGCGTGACCTGTTTGTGTTGGCCAGGTGACATCGCCGATGGCATCTAAAAAATGTCAATATACCCCCCCGTCCAGGCCGATGATTTATGCAAAGCACGCACCCGGACCGGCACTTTCACCAAGGGGAAAATGTTTTCGAACAGATTAGCCTAAGATTTATGGTTGCTTTCAGATTCACAGTTCGACTTTTGGTATTGTGGGAAAAATTATACAACTCCAAACAATTCTACCACCATCACCACCACGTGCCGCGTCCATTGAAGTGTGGCAAAATTTAAATAAAAAAACTCTTCAACACGTCCGGTTGGACGGAGCGGTTCCCATTCATCAGTCACCTAACGCAGCACACGTACATTTCCGATCAGCTCGGGGCGTCCTCAAACTGGTAGCATGTTGATAAATTGCTCCCAGAACCAACAAAAACCATTCTTACTCAACCTGTAGTAGCACCTTGCTACCTTGATGAAACGTTTGTGAAGGTGTGTGAAAATGTCCATCCATTCCTCTGAGGATGAAATGAAACCTCTTTTAAGTGGGAAGAAAATATTTTGGAAAATACAAAGTAATGTAAAAACAGGTACAAAAATAGCTTCCCCGAAGCAAGGCCTAATAGTAAAGGTTGTTGCTTGAGAGATGGTTTAAGTGTCCTCCTGAACGTATTTAATCGTAGCACAACACTGCAAAGGTCAGCCGAGAACAGCACCGTGAAATTGCAAAGTCTACCTCTGGGGCCCTTCACGATTCTAGTCAGTTATTTGTATAGAGTTTTACAGTTGAAGGCTGAAAACGTGTAAAAACTCTATACAAAACCACACACAAAAGTAGCCTGCAATTTTTATTATTCTAGCTCAAAGCTAGACACATTATTCTAGCCTTAAATTTATAATTAGATCCGAGTACCTGCTCGAAAAATGGCAAAACAAGGAGGTGTTTACATTTATCCCAAGCTGCATTAAAGAGATCGAGTGAGGGAATCCATAATAAAAGTGTATGTAGTCCAGGTGGTCTTTTTTAACCAAATTTGAGTATAACTTTTTGACAGGATGGGTGAAAATTTTTGTTCTAACAAGCTTTCTGGAGGCTTGACGAATACACAAAACACTCTGAAAATCTTCATTTAGAACCAGAAGCGATAAAAATCAGTTTTCTAAATTCATACACCTTGGGGTAAGCCCATCTGTATATTATACCCACTTAGATAGCTGCTCGAAAACTGCTATATAATGCAAACTAGTGATGGGTAAAGTTGGCAAAAATCCGGAGTCGACTCCGATCCGACTCCGATAAATTCGGAATTTACTCTGGAGGGTAGGTCCGCGCTGCATTATCCGGAGTCGTTCGGAATCGTTCGAAAAGGCCCGGAGTCGTACGGAATCACCCGGCGTCGCCCGGAGTCGTCCGGAGTTGGAGTCATCCGGAATCATCCGGTGTCGTTCGGAGTCGTCCGGAATCGCCCTGAGTTGGAGTCGTTCGGAGTCGTTCGGAGTCGTTGGAGTCGTTCGGAGTCGTTCGGAGTTGCCCGGAGTCGGAGTTGTCCGGAGTCGGAGTTGTCCGGAGTCGGAGTTGTCCGGAGTCGTTCGGAGTCGTTCGGAGTCGTTTGGAGTCCTCCGGAGTCGCCTGGAGTCGGAGTCGTCCGGAGTCGTTCGGAGTCGTTCGGAGTCGTTCGGAGTCGTTTGGAGTCGTTCGGAGTCGTTCGGAGTCCTCTGGAGTCGCCTGGAGTCGGAGTCATCCGGAGTCGTTTGGAGTCGTTCGGAGTCGTCCGGAGTCGTTCGGAGTCGTTCGGAGTCGTTCGGAGTCGTTTGGAGTCCTCCGGAGTCGCCTGGAGTCGGAGTAGTCCGGAGTCGTTCGGAGTCGTTCGGAGTCGTGGGTGGCTCTATACAGCACATCACTAATACAAACAGCTGACAGGCTGAAATTTCAGCCTACCAACTTAAAACGGAAAGAGCCCCACTATTAGGGTTTCCGCCCTTCACCTAAGAAATTATTCAATATTGTCCGTTTTTGTTTAGTTTTTTGTTTAATATAAAAGGAAAAAAATCCGAAAAATAATCATTCGAGTCTTTTCTCACCTTGAGGAACGGCCCGTCAACCACAGTGATGTATCCGGTTGAGCTTATTGTTTTTCGGTTAGAGTCCGGAAACAAAACATTATTTTCCCAACGGCACCTAAAATCCGGATATCATGTTGACAGAAAAGGTATGTTCAAAAGCACTACTCGTCGGGGAATGTCTTGTCCAGGGCAGGGATGGTTGGCGTGTTCCGAAGTCATAATCCAAACAACAATAAACTGATCCCATAAACGACGGCAACGACCAAAAATGGAAAGGGCTCCGTACTTAGGCCTTATCCCAAAACTGGGTTGAAATTTAGGACAATCCTAATGAGAACACCGCCCGTACAACGGATGCTGATTTTCGCGAGCGCCCACGCCTTACGGGCTCATGCCGCCAGCTAACCGAAACAGTCCACATCGTGTTATGTACACCGTGCTCGGACACCGTGCCATTTCGAGGAGGCTAAACTGCCCCACCCAAGTAAATTGGGCAGCTGTGCAGGTGAACGACAACATTCGGTCAACTTTAAACTGGACCCATCCGCAATACTACGTTCATACTGCGGCTGCGACAGTTTTCATCGTGTTTGTGTGTATTTAACTGCCTCAACTTTGCACATTCAACGTTTTATTGGGTTTGAATTTCCCACCAGGTTGACCGAGGTGATGGCATGTGCACGTAAAAGCGTGCTAATTTATGATGCATTATGTTTATGTTTATGTTTATTTGTCTATCGATGGACAATAATGCCCTCTGTAACCATTTTAGCAATGTTTCACAATGAGTTCTTTACAATGGATTACAATAACATAGAACATAAAAATGTGCACTATGGAACCAAATTTAACACAGAAACACGTTCATTAAACTCAGTTGGCAAAATCCTCGGCTCAAAAGCGTCGCTGACTGCGTTGAAAGCACGGCACATGAGTAAGAACGGGTCAGAGGAGCCAAATTGCGTTCTACGGTCGTCGAGGGCCAACATTGCCCGAGTCCGGAGCGGCCTGGCCGGAACGTACAGGTTGATGGCAGCCAGTAGTGACGGAGAGTCAATACGGCCGTCAAGAAGTCCCGTGATGAACGACAACCTGGCTTTTCGTATACGCTCACTCGGGTGGGTAGTAAACACCTAATCCGGTAATCGAGCCTTTGGTTCCATGAGCGAAGTGCAAATCGTGAAATTTTGCGCTGGATTCCATTAATTAAATTTACTTCACAACACAATGTAAATCGCATACGGTTGTGAGTAATGGCGGTAGCCCGTGTAGTATACCAAATATGAGTTTTTGTGTTTGATAAAACGAACAAATAGTGTCAAGATAAGGAATAAAATCAAAGTTTGTTCCTGCCTCAAAGGCCGTTCAAGATACCGACAATGTTTCGCAAGTTTCACTTCCTATGTTACTTGTTACTGTAAATGACTTTTATTTCATGCTTAAAAATGTAGAATAAACCCAGATAAAACATGTTGAAACTTGCAGAAGACGAATGAGAAATTAAAAAAAAATGCTACCAATAAGTATCCATTCGGTCCCATATTTCCATAAAATCTGCACCAGATTCTGATACTTGCTGCTACTTTTGATAAATCCTTATTGTACTACCTATATACAAGACGCTGGATGGAATTTCTGAATTTTGAATTCTGAATTTCTGAACTCTCTGAATTTTAATATTGCAACGTCGGTGAGTTTGTGTTTGATTTTGCGTGTGAGTGAGTGAAGAAGGATTTGGGGGGTTTTTGCATTTTTTATTTACTCACTGGGACATTCGCAGAGATGAGAAATGCGCGATAGAAAAACGGAATTTGTGAAAACTAGAAAGGAATTACAAAACACCAATCAATACTAAACCAGGATGTGCTATATTTTATTGATGTTGTTTCGTATTTCGTTCTCTTATTATGCGGCCGTGCAGGGCTATTTTTTATGAACGCCAGCCGTTTGATCGCTGGGGAAAACATTTCCAAAGGCTTGGAATGCCAGCTCGGAGCAACAGCTGTTGGCTCATTAACATTTAGATGAGGTGAAAATTGGTTGGCGAACAACCAACCAACGCATAGAAGAGATCGTGCTGTAAGGGTAAATGGAGTTAACGCCGTGGAATGGAAACAAAGAGGCTTCTGATTTGACCTGCAAACACAGTTCGGAAAAGGTGTGGTTTGAATATCATCTCCCTTTTTGTTTTGTAATGAACACCTCACTCCTAGGAAACCGATAAAGCTTAAACATGTATAAGCAACAAGTTTCGGCATAAAAATAACGAACCGTATAACAACAGTAAACTCCAATGCCTTCAGGTGTGTTTTTCCAGGGGGCTCCTACCGAAATAGACCATTTCAAATTAAGAAATGATTTACCTTAAACGCTACGTTCTTGGAACAATGCGTTACCTAAAATCGAGTCTATTTATCTTGTCAATACCATTTGAAAAACGCCGCTGAAATGTATAAATTCCTCAAATACACACACAGTGGTATACAGAGAAAAAAGTATGCATCACTTAGCACCTTATTGTGTCACAACTTTCATAACCTTGTCGCATATTCCGGCTATATGATAAGGGTTCGACAGACAGTTGCGCACAGTGTGGGGAACTTTTGTATGACACAGGCAAAAAAAAACAAAGATACACTATGGAACAATTTGTATGGAAACAGTTTAAAGCCGGTTTTTGATTCGCTGTGAAAATGATGCCGCACCGTTCCATCGCAGCAATGCCTGGCGGAACAGTTGATGAGCCTTTTTCCAAGTGAAACCATCACAGTGCGCGTACGAGCGGCATGAAAAGCAAGATCATCAGGAGGCTCCAAGGCGCCGGTCGATGCGTTTGATATTGATAAAGGGATCGAAACATCTGCCGTTGATATTGGAAAAACTGCAATGCCGATCAAAGCATTAAGTCATCCAATAGCGGCCACAGACAGGTTCCAAAGCACCAGCAGCGAATTTGGGTCTTTGTTAGTGAACTGAACTGAAGTTCTTTTTCAGCAATGCGTTCAGAAACGACACAAACAATGCCAAACGGAGTTTGTAATTTTGAGAAACTCAGGGCATAAGAGCTATTGCAAACATTAGCTCATCAGAAGCAGAGTGTGCCGTACGCAATGGTTTCAGCATTTTGAAGTACCGCTCAAAAACAACGGCTTAGAGAGCTCTAGCACTGTACAAACAACCATCCGCACTGATTGGATTCTGCAGAATAATTCGAGGGATTTTTTGCATGCATGTGTGTAGCATTTTATTCTGTAAGGTACGCATATTTCGCTACTACTACCACCGTATGACTACCATTGTAGATGATGTCTATGGTCGAGGATATATGGGCTTTCGGCTTCTGGCTCTTTTTGGTGGGTTTGTTTGTTTTTTTTGTCTGTCTGGACGGTAGAAACAAGCGTGGGGTGTAATAACGGACGAGTTTAAGGCAGATTTACACAGAAAAAAATGGTAAACAAAAACATGGATGATCCAAACAGGTATTTGGTTTATTTGATAACCGTAAAATCAGCATTAAAAAGGTAACGACAGAGTATTTATGTTATTGTCACGGTATTAAGATATGTCTCCCGTAGAATCCATTTGAACAAAAAATAGTGAGTAGTAAGCCGGTCTCGTGGTACAGTCATCAACTCAAACGACTTAACAGCATGCTCGTCATGGGTTCAAGCCCCAAATGGACCGTTCCGCCATACGAAGGACTGACTATCCTGCTATAGGGGGTAATCCATAAGTCACTGAAAGCCAATACCCCACGAGTGGGTACAGGCAGGCCAACAACGGTTGTTGAGCCAAAGCAGAAGAAGTAGACGTAAAAAATTGTGCCACTTTGTCACACTTTGACACACTTTAACACATACAGGAGCAGACGCCAGGAGTGGAAGAGTTTTTTGAACAAATGTCAAGCACTAATAGTGAACAAAGACGATGAAACTACATTTTTTGAAAAGAAGGACGCTAACATTCTTTTAAAAAAAATTACAGAGAATGTAGTGAATCAAAACGTACTTGTAATTGGCATTATTTTTAAGACTCAAACCATTTATTTAGAGGTATGGAAAATCATTATAAAAAATCTCATTAAGTGGTAATAAATTTTCAATGAACAAAATATCCACCATTTAAACTGCTAAATCTTTAGGGGCTATCGTTGCTAATGTCCAAATAAACTCTTGCTTCCTGACTCATATGGCAAATTGACATTCGTTTAATTTTCAATCAATTCTATTGAATTTTACCTTACTTACATAGCAGAAAATGACAACTTATCATTCAATTTTGATTTTTACAATAATTCCGGTAAAAACCAATTCCGCTCCTATCTACAATATGCAACTTTTCCACTTAAAACCACTTGCTTCGCTTGATTCGCACAAAAACGTTTCTCGAATCTACAATTTCCATCCAGTAGTTATCACCAGCAGCTGGTGAATAAGTTTGTGTGAAATCTAACCCGTCGCTTTTAAAGCCACTTTTACCAATGCTAAATCGAGAAAAGCTTGTAAGGCGATAATCGTTGCAAAAAGGGAAACGAAGCATGTCGGAGTAATCTTTTTAGCATTTATATTCGAGCCCGTGATTTCCATTTCCTATTCACCATGTTGGAGTGGGTTCCTCTCAATCTCTGTCACGGTCTCTCTTTCTCGATCAGACCATATGCATTTTATAGATTTCTATGATTTTTATAGCACAAATAGCCGTTGAGGATGTAAAATATTTAGAAAAGATTGGATTTCATTTGCATCGGTATGGACCACACGAGACTTTACGAGCACTAAGCAATTTGGATTTCCATCTCTTTCACCGACTAGGTCTCACAGGAACGTATGGTACATGTACGGAATGACGTTGTGAGTTGGGAAAAAATATCATTTTATGCCAAAGACTACAACTGGATAGCCGCTTCTTATGAATTTGCAACCCATGGTGGAAGAAAAAATGCTCCACCAACCATCGTGTATTTTGTAATGCTAATGTGCTTGATTCAATGCAATGCTTTTTGTCAATCCTTCTCACCCTCCCAAACCGTCTCCTGGACACAAATACGATTTACATTTCTGTCCTTCTTGCATGATTTCTCCGAAGATATGTTGTTCCTTTTATGAAACGTGGAATTTGAATTTCCATTAAAACGGATCGAACCGCATTATCCATATCGAACAGCACCTATCATTTATGCAAGGATATGTTTCGTTGCCGTTTCATTAGCCCTTTTCTGTGTTCGGTTCCAACCCTCCATTTTTCCTTCGAAACGTATTCTTTACCATATTCCCGTGCAACATATTGCCCTTTTTGGGGTTTCCAGTTTACCATCTGGAAAAAATGGGAGATGAGCGCAAACAACCTGAGATAAAGGCTCTGTATAAGAAGACGGTAGCCGATCGACTTTATGCAAATTTATGCAGCCCACGACTCGGGCACTCGGCTTTAACGAGAAATTTTGTCGTTATCACTCCTCGTTGCGACCAGCCTTTATTGATAGCGAGACTGTTGGGCAAGACATACAACTCTCGGGATGGCTGGATTATCACCCAGATTACATCCAGAATCTATAACAGTTCCTGGAAATTTTCCTGGAATTGTTCCAGAAAATTTATGAAATCTGGAGCTATTTGTGGATAAACATGGGTTCATGAACGTTTCAAGGGCCGGTATGAGTTCAGTATCAGTTCAAGATCCTTCAAGTGCTAACTTTCAGTTCCACGAACGATATGGATTCATAAGTATTTCCAAGACCGATATGTATTTAGTATCAGTTCCAGGTTCTTCATGGGTTTACTTTCAGTTCCATGGCTGGTGTGGGTTCATGATAGGTTCTAGGACCAGTGTACGTTTGTGATCGGTCCCAGGACTGGTAAGGGTTCATGATCAGTTCCAGGATCAGTATAGGTTCATAACTGGTTCCATGGCCGGTATGGGTTCATGATAGGTTTCAAGGCAGGTATGAGTTAATGATAGGTTTCAGGACCATTATAAGTTCGTGATAGGTTATAGCGCTGCAATGGGTTTAGTACAAGTTCCAGTACTGGTTTGGACTCATAATCTGTTCCTGGACCTGTATGACCAGTATAAATCCATCAGCAAACAGATAAGAGTCACACTCCGGGCAATCTCACTCATGGAGAACCACATAAACACATCGCAAAGAGCTGCATCGTTAGCTTCATCTTGTTCATTCTAACTCTATTTTTAAGGTTGGTGGAATGGAATCAAGCAGTGAGTTCAAGCAAAGGGGATAAAATAAAACAGAAATTCCATGCGAGTAATTCTGTCGGACATTGTTGTTGTATGTTTGGGAGGAATGAAGCATTCCATAAACCATAATAGATGAGAAATTAATGTATTGAAAAGACTAAAAGCTCGAGAGGGCTAACTTAAATGAGATTTTAAAACAAACACTTCACAAATGTAGCAAAATTGATTTTCAGTATTATCTTGTTTCGAAATATTCAAATAATTGCAGTGCATATATTCGTCACAAAATGGAAGCAAGCATAATAAAGGCTGCATCGGCAGTATTAAAAAAAGGTGCGTGTACTCAAACAGCATTGCTTTACCGTCGTGTACAGCTGAAAACCTCTTGAATACCACTGGTTTCGCTCTACTTCAAAGTCACCCGGCCTCATGAACGTCAAATGAGTGTTTTGCTGAGAGCTGCTACTCACTCATGCCATGGATCACCGGAATTCCAGTCGCCACATAATTCATTCGGAGAGGATGAGGCGGCGTTTAACGCGCTTGCAAATTCCACATCCGCAGAGGCGGCAGCCAACGCTGAACAGACGTAGGACGAACAAACGCAGGTTGCATCGCGACGATTGATCCGTAACCGTCAAGAAACATCTTGGCGACGTGGAGCTGGCGTCTGGCGGGAGAAGCTAGGACATGCTGTGGCGACCGTTGGTCAAGGGCAACCGGTCAACCGACATTATACTATCACCCTCTGTAACAATTTGATTTGGCCCTTCGATGCGGTCCGGTGCGAGACAACGAATGAGCTAAAGATGATTGTTTGATTTATGATTTTGACATGAGCAGCTAGCAGTGCCACCTTCTCGCCACTGACCACATGATGCAAAGACTGCGATTTCTGGCACCATAAGCGATAGCGAACATAATTCAATAACAGCACCGTGGATTACTGTAACTGAGCCCCGTCGTTGAACGAGAATGTGACTGTGCGTGGTTCTCACAAGCATAAGAGAGTGATCGAAGATTCTGTCAAATGTGGTAGAATGGTGGTAGTAGTTTGATTTTGAATACAGTCACCATGTAATAACTTTGAGCTCGTGCGGGTACGGGTGATCCGCAGAACTGAGGTGGATACTATGTCGAAGCGAACTTTTAACACTTGATCTTCCAGGCAATCATAGAAATCGTGAAGAGATTTCGCTTACTGGAAACGTTAGAGTTAAGAGGCCTTACCATGGGTAGGGGGACATAACTAAACTCTTTAAATGAGAATTCATTAGATAAAGGTAAGGGTATAGCCTTGTCCTGACAGTCCGAACGAATCTGATTTGCTATGATCGGAGTTTTTTTAAATTTATAATCTGAATAACTTATGGGTCTGGTACATTTGTTTTTCAATAAAGTGTTTTATCCTTATTAAATATTATTGTTATAATGTGTTGCAATGGTGTGATAAAGCTTTTCAAAGTGTTGAACTATGTATGTATACTTTATAGTGCGTATTTTAATAGCAGGTATGCTATAGCTGTTTGGGAGCATGTACATAAGTATAAAAGATATATCAAATGATGATGAGAAGTGCATCTAAAAAGAAAAATCAATTGCCATATACTAACTACACTCTTCATTTAATCTTTGGGTCCGCTTCAAGCACTGCCATCTAAGTCATACAGTCGCGCACAACCTCTCATAGAGAATATGCTCAGTATCGCGTAAGGCTTAGACTTTATTCCTTTCAGAGTGTGTACTTTAAATTCCGGTGCAAACAACGAGCACACAAAACATTCACTTTCGAGGTACAGATTAATAATCATTCTTAAACTGTCTGAAGGGTCACGCAACAATTTCAGCCTCACGGAACATAATATTTTCTGTACGACTTATAATGCGATAGCAGTCATGCAAATTTTAAGGTTGCAAAACGTGCTACAAAGTTATATTACATTTTCAAACTTTGAAACTTTGCTACAAAATAAAAAACTTGAAAGTCATTGAAATGATATTTAAACATAATCTACAACAAGGACGCATTTTATGTACTTTCTAAAAATTTAATACATTTAAATGCAGCGATAGTTATAAAGCAGAAGTGTTAACTAAAACTACTTTCTAAAAGTTTAATATATTTCAATGTCTTCTTCTTTCTTCTTTGGCTCAACAACCGACGTCGGTCAAGGCCTGCCTGTACCCACTTGTGGGCTTGCCTTTCAGTGACTAATTGATTCCCCCCCATAGCATAATAGTCAGTCCTACTTATGGTGGCACGGTCCATTTGGGGCTTGAACCCATGACGGGCATGTTGGCACCGATGCTTTAATTCGTGATCACCAGTTTCTAGCATCCTTCGAAAAAGGTTCTTATATCTTACCCCGAAAACAGGCAGCAGCCATGGGGGCCCATATTAATGCACGGGCGAAATATTATTGTAAAATGAAATATTGTTGCATCTCAAAATCAATTCATCCTCCCACTCGTCGTTCGAAAGAGAGAGAGAGAGAGAGAGAGAGATAGATAGAGAGACATAAAGAGAGAGAAAGAGAGAGAGAGAGAGAGAGAGAGAGAGAGA
Source organism: Anopheles arabiensis (assembly GCF_016920715.1). Classification (NCBI taxonomy): domain Eukaryota; kingdom Metazoa; phylum Arthropoda; class Insecta; order Diptera; family Culicidae; genus Anopheles; species Anopheles arabiensis. The sequence goes on from NC_053518.1 coordinate 39,376,734, forward strand.
ATGAGAGAGATATATAATGAAAGAAAAAAGAAAATGATAGCGGATTATGGCAAGCAAATACACATAAAAAGTACAAGAAAGTGTACTTCAAAGCTTCCTTTTGTTAGGGTGCCAGGGATTATTTTTCTTTGCGTTTTATTTTCAAGCAAGGCGTCATCAATGAAATAAACAATAAACGATGCATGTTTTTTTTTATCTGCATGTTTATTTTTAAACTATAAAAGCTCTGGAATTTCATATAATTTTACATAGTGTACTAAAAAATCAAAATTACTTAACTCAATATTACTTCTTAATTTAAACTTAACTAACTTGTGCAGCAGCAATGAGATGTTTGACGGCACCAGTATTTGACACTTTGACAAGTGCCACCTCGTACCGATGTCATGCATTAAAAAGCTATAAAGTTCCACAAAGTTCGGCACACCATCTTAACAAGCCTTAAATTTACATCATGAACCATACACGCCAGGCTAACCAGCAGCAAGGTACCAGAGCGTACCGAGTGCTTGTTAAAAAACGCCATAGTTCAGCAAAGTACTTCTTATCTCTTAATCAGCCACAAAGTACGACATCGGAACGATTTTTCGTTCAACAGTCTCAAATCAGCTATAGAGTTCGAGCTGGCTAGGTGTGATGGCTTCCTTCGCTCATGGACCCGACGGAATACCTTCTACATGGTTGAAACATTGTCAAACAACAGTGGCACCTATCATTGCAAAAATGTTCTACGCATCGCTGGCCAATGGCTATCTTCTCAAAACATTTGAGAAATCTTGAATGGTTTCTACTTATAAAAATGGTGACAGGACAGAATCCATCAACTACAGGGGCATTTTTTCTTTATGTAGCATTGCCAAGATTTTCGAACTAGTACTATACAAACCTGTGCTATATGCATACCGCAGCTACCTAAGCCCGTATCAATATGAATTTGTGCCAAATAAATCGACTACCACGAATCTGGTAGAATTTGAAATCTATTGCACTAGTCAAATTGATGTCGGAGCTCAAGTCGATACGATTCGCTAAACTCAATAAGCTAGGACTTCCCTGCTCGCTTAAGTGCTTACAGTGCCTTAAGTCTTACCTAATGAATCGCTCATACTTCGTGAAAATTGAAAAGCACATGTCAAATGTCACATGTCAGCACTGCTGACTGTTTAGCATCTCAAGTGTAACACAAGGAAGCAATATTGTTGCACTTCTCTTCATCTTGTTAATCAGCGATGTTACCCTCGCTTTACCTGCCGACAGTGTCAGTCTGTTTGCAGACGAAGCACAAAATTTCGCAACACAGATGATATGTTCCTGCAAGACTGCATCGATTCCTTCTGCTCATGGGGCAAGCGGAATGGCCTGACTATCTGCATCGAGAAATGCTTCTGTGTGTCCTTTTGTCGATGCAAGAGCCCAATTACTGGTACCTACTTCATGGACGGCACTGCAGTAAATCGACAAAATAATGTCAAAGACCTGGGCGTTCTTCTAGACTCGAGTCGGAATTTAAATCAGCATATCGATGACGTTGTAGCCAGAAGAAATCAACTACTTGGCGTGGTTATCTGGACAATTAATGAATTTCGCAACCCTATGTGCATTACAGCTGTCTACAATAGTATTTTTCGTTCCGTTCTGGAATATTAGTGTGTAGTCTGGAGCCCGACTACTGCTTCTTCAATTGCTCGGGTTGAGTCGATTTAACGTAAGCTCATGCGATATCCCCTACGCCTACTTCCCTGGCAGGATCGCAATAATCTTCCTCCGTATGCTGCGCGGTGCCGTCTTCTATACCTCGAGCCTCTTTCGGTTAGAAGACGCAATGCACAGTGCTCTTTCAACGCTGGATTGCTAAATGGTTCTCTCGACTCAAGGCCTTTGTTGCATCGAGTCGATATCTACGCACCATCCCGAACACTTAGGTCTAGAGAGACTCTACGGTCCGTTTAGCCTCGCTCTAGCGCTGGTCTGTCAGACCTTATGTTCCGCATGTCGACTGTATTCAACACTTCGACTGTCGACAGTTTCGGAACTCAGTGCTTCAAGGAACGTATCTGGTTTCTGCCGTAGCCACAGTGGACTGCGGTACAAATCTTGATTTTGCTATGTATTTTTTATTTTCTGTTTAAGATTAACAAATAAATAATAATAATAGAAATATCGATAATAATTATAAAAAATAAAAATAATAACAATAATTGTAACAACTCGATATGGGCAAAATTATCCATTCCTTAAAGCTCAGATTGCATGTAATGCATACCATAATTTGTTCGAATTTAACACTCCTTTATCCCTCTTCCGTTCTAGTCTTCATTATTCCTCATCCTTATCCTTTCCTTAGTAATTAAGAAATATTGTTAAGCCTTCGAAGCGGACATTTGTACAAATATATAAATAAATAAATATGATATGGTGTGCTCAACAAATACCGTTGACAATGGATTGTCATTAATGGAGGCGCTTGGTGCTTTATCCGTACATACGTGTGATGGTGTATTGGTTCCACCGAATGGTTTGATCACGGACAGAGGTAAACGAACCAAAAGTAAATGAAAGGTAAATGTTTGGGAGCAACTGAAGGATAGGAAATTTAATAACCCTGTGCTCAATGGAAACGACAGGCACACAATGGTCTTCAATGTTTCGTTCCTGATGCAACATGCAACACGAATAGCGAAAGTTTAATTGCGAAAGTAATTGCAACACTCTGATTTTACCCGTTCATTTGATTGAAACTGAGCCAATTGTAAGAGTAATTACAAATTGATTTAAACGCTTTGCAAATGGTCCCGGTTATGATGGTTTTGAGAAGAATAAATTAATAATTAATAACGTAATAATTTATACAAGCAATCATATTTTACAATGAATGTCGATAAAAAACCATTGCATAACAAACAAAAAAATAATTGCTTGCTAAGAAATTATCCCTAATTAATCAGACTGTTTAAACAGTGTAATCAATAAATCGGTAACATGTGCTGCATCACAAACTATGATTTTTTAAAGTGGGAAATTGGACTCTGATGCATCCTTTTTGAACAGGCTCGTCGGAAATTGAATTGAAATATAAATTGAAATATTTTTCTTTTCTTTTTTGGCACAACAACCGTTGTCGGTTAAGGCTTGCCTGTACCCACTAGTGGGCTTGGCTTTCAGTGACTTATGGTCAGTCCTGCGTATGGAGGCACGGTCCATTCAGGGCTTGAACCCATTTGGAAATAGGAACTTTGCAATATTAAAATATATATATATAAATATATAAAGCATAAGACATATTTCATTGTTCTATGCACGACCACTTTAGTAGTATGTTTGGCGTGAAATTAACTTCAAAACACTAAAAATATTAACATTCCGTACCAAAAAGCCAAAAGGAAGTAAGTAAAAAGTTGTTGGAGGGAATATTTCAAGCTGTGCATAATTAAAACAGTACAGTAGTTTGGAAAAAATCACGAAGAAGAATTCAAAGACGACCGGTTGGGGACGGTTGTTTTCCATCAAACTTTGCTTCGTACTATTTATCCACTTGAAAATATTGTGCCTTGAGGCATGGTATGGTGTACATGGTCAGCGTACAAATGAACGTACGAATCGAAATCAGAAGTCACGCTAGTAGAAAATGTATTTGAAATTGTTCTCAATTGTGCTGCAGGCTGCATTTCTCGGCACACAGTGTCCACTGGGAGGGTAGCGGAAGGCCCAACACAACCCACTGTGTCATGGTACCGTGGTGATTCCGTACGGCGATTGCAATTGCACTGTATCACAAGCTCAGTTGGAACGCGCGAACAACCATATTCTCGCTATTCGATGGATATCTATGTTTAAATTTCGGATTTGTTCAGGGCGCCAATACACATACAGACAAACATATATCCTGTTGGCTTTCTGGCCCTTCGAAACGTGGACACATAATGGATCCATTCCCACCGACTCCAGCACAAATCGGTAGGCTGGGTAGTGGGATGTTAGAGTGGGTTGGCAAAGGTTTCAGTAACGAGCGAACAATCTGTGTGGTTTTCATTTTTTTATTTCAACTTTGTGCAATTTTTGCTGTAGCATTTCTCCCTTCGTTACCATGTTTGATGCGACATCTTTGTCTATCCACTTTTTATACGTTGTGTAACTTTGCATTGCAATTATCGTAGTTGGATAACATAATGGAAGCAGGAAAATCGAAATTAATCGTTACCGGTTTTCCATTAGTGGTCACTGATGCTCGGGAGCGTAACCGGTTGCGTGAGTGACATATGTGACGATTCTTTGGATGTCAGATAGAATACGACATAAGACGCAAAATTTAAATATTATTCCGTTTACCATTTTGTTTCCTTTTCAACCGTTTCCATACAGAGCTCAATATTATATCGTCTATCGGAGTGAATTTATCCGTATATTTATTCTTATCGAACAGTATAAGAGCACAGCTGTGAACAACCAATTGACGAGAGCTTTATGTATGTTTGTATTCCTTTCAGTTACTTAATTCACCAAAACAGGGGTTGGTGACGAAAACGGGTACCCAATCTATTTCGAGAAGGTTATCAATGAGGTGGACATCGACGTGAATGTGGATATCGATCAAAGCTTTTTTAACGTCACCGCAAAGACGCACGGTGAGGGTAAGTATTATGATAAAGCTTACTCAAATGTTAGAAAAATTAATTTCTGAGAACGCAAAAAACTCTTAATAGTAAAAGATAAAATATTCAAATTTAATTTCAAATAATCATGTAAACAAAGGTTTTTCATCAAAATAAGGCACTTCAAACCATTTGACTCATTTTCCGGCCGTCCGATGCCGGCCTGCGCAAGAAGTCATGTTTTCTTCCACTTTTTGAGCACCAGCTTCCAGCTGTGATGCATTAGAGTTCGTCCGTCTTTGCATGACGCATGAGGCTTTCCTTTGTTTGCGTGGATGTTTGTTTGGCTATGTATGTGGGTTTGTTTGTTAATGTGTGTGCCAAGGTACCATAATCGTTTTACGTACTTGCTACTTTCTAGTAAGCAAACACAACTTGAACCTCACTTTTTGCAGCCTGGGCGCATTCTCAATGCTCGAAACTTAAAAGCTCTTCGTTGGGTGATGTTTGTTTGGAGAGGATAAAGCACTCAAAAGCAAAACAAACCATTTTCGAGTAGTAAGTTTGAACATCTGTACTTTATGTCAGGACGATTAACTTAAAGAAAAAACATAAAAGTTCCAGTTCGGGTTTTTATTTGAATATAATTGACATCAAACTTCACCGTCAAAAATGTCACAATACGATTTATTGTAGCGATTTTTTTTCTTTTCTGTTGTGCACTGTTACAAATTTGGGAAATTCATTGATTAATCATCATGACACCCGTTATCTCTCTTCATTGATGGTCTTTATGTCATCATACTACACTCACACACTTAACCATACAAAATATCTGTTTGAAAGCAATGTCCAATAAAACATTTTATACCTCATTAACTTAAGCCGCCATCACTTGAAGAAAGCTTCTTATTGAGCCATAAATAGCATATCTCGGCAAAGCCTTATTTTGTCCTGCATCGAGCATCATTCGAAAAACCGGTACGCCCAAGCTGAAAATGTTCTTTTTAACTGCTTATTCCAAGACGTTGCGTTGATGTTTCAAGATTTGAAAATGAGATATGCTCCCAGTGTGTACACATTAAGCTAGAAGGGTAAAGGTTGTCAGTCAAACGCCACAAGTTGGTAACCGTTCCCGGAAAAAGTATTCCTTACACTATCAATAACAAAAAAGGCAAACATTTATCACAGGAGGAATAAGAAGCACTCCTCCCACCATCCAAAAGGCACGGTATGCGCTGAGACGTCAAGCACGCAAACATGTGGCGAATCAGTTGGGTGGATTGTTTGCTGGGGAATTCTTGTTTGCTATCTTAAAAACAGTTTCTGCTAGCATAGGAGCTGGTATCATCAGCTTTAAATTTTCATTTTCGTTACGCATGAACTAATTTTGAATAAACGAAGTGATTGGAAAAGTACGCCACATGCATAAATAGGGGATGCTTTCCATCGACCATATATGCAAACGGATGGAAAAGTTTATGTTGGTAATGGTTAGTATGAAAACATATGAACATAGAGCAGATTTAAAAAGAAAAACAACAAATTTGAATCGTCACATAAGTTTGCTTGTGGGAAAATGACACAAATGATTCACAAAAAGCCGTGTTTTGTTTGCTTTTGAATCAATTTATTTAATTTTTTTAGAGTTTGAAGCTACTTTCCTATGATGAATAGAAAACTATCTCTCGCCCACAAGAAGGATGCGAAATATGTTATAAGTAACTTTTTTTTCGTTTTATATTGTTTTTGGGGTCGTAGAAATGACGTTAGTTCAACGATGCAGATGGGAAAGGAGAAAAGAAATACGATTCGTTTGGATTATTAGCATGAATAGCTTAGCACCAGGGAGGTACCAGCTCCAGCCAAACGTCGCAAGCAAGTGGAACCACACAAAGCTTGAATGTAAAACTCCACCCAGCCAGCAATACGATTTTTGACGGTGTTTCCTCAATCACCAAAACCTTCTGGTTGTAACCGTAGCGCTGCTGCCTGCCTTCCTATCGCAAACTCGAAACAACCGTAAAGCGATGAATGGAATCAAGCTGGTGACACGATATTAAAGGAAAAGTGCCACTTCCACTAGCACGGGTGGGACGCTCTGTGGAATTTTGGCATAAATTCAATAAATTAATCTCTTTACGAAAGTCACTCAAGGCCACTACCATGATGGATACGCGAGACCGATCAAGCTGATGTTTCAATCAGTGTAGCTTTTCCATCCACTTTGCCGCTACACCAGTGCCCGCGATTTAATTTGCCTCCAGCTTTCGGTTAAGCTTGGCTGGCTTAACCAATATAGTAATAATGTTTGAAAAATATGAGCCAAGGAGCAGCTGAAAGTTGATGCCCAGCGTCCCTTTGTTTCTTCTGTCGCGGTTGTGGCGAGCATTGCGAGTCGTGCTTGATTTTGGGAAAAGGATGGATTAAAATGAAATAACTTATAGCGAGCTGTTCGTCGGTGATAAATAAAATTCTGGGCCAGTGCTCATTCCACGATTTCCCGTTCAAACATGTCGTCAATACCAATTGATTGAATTTGGGTTTGGATAATTCATTAAAATTGCTAAAAAATAACTTTTTTTAACGCAACAAATGAAACAAAATAAATATGAAACAAATGCTAAATTTGAAAACTACAATAATGATCCTAAAGCAGTTACAAACATAATGTTTTTTGTATTCCTTAAAACTGCTTAGTCAATTTATTATCACACATTCGCTTAGCTATTTTTCTTGAAACCAAATCGTGCCCTTCTCGCGAGTATTAGTGTTTGTTATTAAAATATGTACTGTTGCTCGTTCTGATTCTGCTATTTTTGTCTTATCACTATACAAATTCTACAAAGTAACTTACGCCATTTCCTACGTTAATCACTACGCTATATTCCTAGGCTATTTCGTACAACGCACATTTACTTTACATTTTTCAACTGGAACTTTAGCTGAATCATTTCTATACTCGAAGTAAGTATCGTACCTAATCAGAATCTGGAATTGTTCTAGTCACTTTTTACTAAAAACAAATGAAATCGGGAGCTTTTTTGGATCAGTTTGGATTATTTACCAGTTCCTGGACCAGGACCGGTATGTGTTCAGCACTCAGGACATTTATTCTGCTTCTTTCAGATTCAGAACTTATACGGATTCCTGAGTAATGTCAGGACCGTTATGAGTTCAGTATCAGTTCCAGGACATGTATAGGTTCATGATAGGTTCCAGGACTAGTATGAGTCTGGCATTCGGTTCTGCGCAATTTTCAACCAGAATAGGTTATCTAGTGGTGTCAGGGTTCGGTTTTGGTTTTAGGTCGCTTAAGGAGTGCCTTAAAGAGTCATTTTGGCGTACTCTATAGAATAAAGGAGATCTTAAAATTTAATTGCATAGCCTTGTAACCTGGCGAAATTAACTAGTAATTGAACAAAGGATACATAGTTCGGAAGTATTAAAATGAATAGTAAAATCAATTTGAGACAAGAAACCATTTGTTTAATTCAAACACTAACGGAAGTAAATTTGTAAATAAAAATAAACAATGGGTTTTAGGGAGGAACTTTATTTGTTTGAGACATTTTTAAGAAACTACAACTACTGAAAATATAAACTAAAGAAATGTATACTTTGTATCTCAAGTGGGCGTTCCTGTGGTACAGTTGTCAACTCAAACGACTCAATAACATGCCCGTCATTATTTCAAGTAATTTATGATAAACTTCAAACGAAAACACAACTAACTTAAAGAAAATGATAGATGAAACCTGAGTTCATTAAATTAATAATAATATTTAAAAATGATCATCAGCATCCAGGTAAACAAAAAGGTTACTTTTATTTTGAAATGGTTGCAAAATTGTATCATGTGTGCACCCATCTCGAGGTGTAGCCATTCACACATCCTTAAAAACTAAGGGTGCAATTTTATTCGGAGTATAAAATTAATCCTTCTAAATTAAATTTATATTCAAACACACGCAAACTAACCTAGATACACAGACTCGCGCACGCCCTGTAGGATCATTTTTACTCAAAACACCTATACCTTTGAGGCGCAGTACATAAACCAATGTTTTCACGCTAAACCCTTCGAATTAGCTTGAAACAAGGCAAGTCAGTATGTCCTGTGTGTATATGTAGAGCAGCAGCAAAGGTAAACTTGATATAGATATAATTTAAACATACGTCACGTTTCTAGATGCCAGCAATTTTCACCGCCGTACGCAACAGGCAGTCGCGTATACACGCTGCTCTGGTAGTTAATAAACCCTCCGTATTGCAGTGCGTTGCAAAGCACAGGAGCTAATGTAAACATAAAAGAGTTGAAAACATGAACAAAGCATGTTCGGTTCGGAAGGAAGCCCACACACAGTACAATTGGGAGTATTAATTATGTACCAGTCCAATAGGGGGGCATCCATAAACTACGTAACGCTCAAAGGGGGGGAGGGGGTTCCCTGTAGCGTTACGGTTTGTTACATAGGGGAGAGGAGGGTTCACATTCTGTTACGTAACGTAATACAATCCTATCACTGGTCACTGACAAATGATCGCCCACCTGGGTAAGTTTTGCACTTTTATTTCTTTATATCTTTTGATAGGGAATACGAACTTGACATTTATAAAATACCAAAACAGAGGTTTGACAGAAAATTGCCATGAAAAAATCCACCGTGTAATACAGGTTTAAGAGCCGTGTGTCTAACACATACACATACATAATGAAGATGCCATATGAAATGAAGAAGATGCCAATGTAATCGAAACAGATAGTGTTCCCATCATAAAAATTACTGAACAATTGAAGCCAATCTGGCAAGATGTTTAAAAATGCTCAACATATATATTATGCGTTTCTTTAATTATAAATTTTGTATCTAAGTTTCCTTTCATTAATTAAACACTAATTTTAATTAAACATTAATTAAAACAACTCTGCATACTTTATAAAAGCAATCAAATAAAAAAATATAAACCCATATTTTTTTGTATTTGTTGATGCAAAACCAAATTAAGGGGGGGGGGGGGGTTCGATCATGCGTTACGTAATTTTGGAAGGGGGGTCTCCTCCAACGTTACGTTTTGTTTCGATAGGGAGGGAGGGGGTCGAAAAATCCCAATTTCAGCGTTACGTAATTTATGGACGGCCCCTAGTGGCATATTTCAGATTGTTCGATGCATTGGAGCTTAAAGAAAAAAAAACACACACCCTCACAATATTTGCCTAATTTGGCTATAACAACAACTCAGAGCGACAGAAGCTCGAAAAATTATTACAGAACTGATACAGAGCATTTTCTCAAGTTTCTTTCTGCAAATATAAAATTTTTCAAAGAATGCAAGTTTCCTTCAAAGCATCCAAAGCAATTTCGTGAAGATGCTAAGAAACGCTAAGAACCAAAGCTTGGGAAAAATAGCAACTAAAGCATAAAATATAAGCTTATGTAGAAAGGATTACATCCATACAACGCCTAAAGTCCAATGATGGTACTCTTGGCTCTCTTGGATTTTAGTTGTAGTGCATACAGTTCCGCGTCATTCATTGGTAACCGGTTTTTCAATTGCTTAAAACTCCATTGGAGCTTGCTACAGTTGGATTGAAGGTTAACGGTACGTACAGCATACATCTCCACGTATGTGAAAGATGGACGCATATTTTAATTAAACTGAATTTAATATCATTCCTTCGTCAGTGTCGTTTTCCTGCACTGGTGAAAGTTTTACTGCAACTATATCTCTTTTTTTTTGCCACATTCCCTCATCTTTACTGCCACCGTTATATTTCATTTTATCGGTGAACCCGTTTGCACCGGTGTACTTTGAATTGTATTTGCAGCTGGTTAAAATAATCTGTATATACATCACCTCCGAGCGTGTTAGTGTGTGTACATGCATATACAGATCGAGTGCAACCGCAAATATCCCAGTTCGTGCTCTGCTCGTTAGCTGCAAACCCATCTACTGTTAAGAAATCAAACAAATCATTACCGAGAGTAATGTTGAGACTTGATATTTATGAAACGGTCGGGGCAACGGTTCAGAGCAATAGTTGAAGGCGCTTGGATAGACGAGTACCAGGTATTTCGACTGTATCCTAACAGTAATTGCAATATTCTTTCCTGAAAAATGTACAAAACAATTCCCAATCCGCTTTTCATGCTTACCGATGTGCTCATGCGTTGCTACTTGCTGAAATTTCATTTCGATCTTCATTGTTGTTGTCTTAGCATCTCTTGTACTACTTGTAGCCTTATTAGTTCGTTCAAGAATCCTACTTCCTACTAGTGTAAGTTCCGCAAGAACTGTCCCTTAAACCGTCATGTGTACGACCACCTACTCGGGTAAGTTTCGCATCTTTATTCGAAAATAACATTGAATTAAGAAGTCGTACCGACTTCCAATTAAAATACGCCTCATAAAAGATGTATATACCCTTCACATGTACAACCGCCTACCCGGGTGACCCATACATTTTGAAGAATGATGTTTTTCGTGGTTTAAAGCGTATATCTTTTGAGTTACTAGTTAGATTTGAATGAAAACTGTCTTATAGGATCATAATAAAGTTTCATAACATATTGTAGTAAAAATCCTAACAATATTTTTTCAATCAAAAATGTGGTGTAACTCCAACACCCCAACTGGCGAGGTCGCCAGTGAACTGTAGCGGTGGTTCTGAGAAAAGCCGATTGTACAAGCTGTTTTGGGCATGGTCATAAATAAATGTGATTCGCGATCGCCGCAGTAAACGCTTCTCACCATCTTCATCTCCTTACTGGATCAATTTGACATGCAAATCTCTGCAAAATCCTGTTTGATAATTCACTTTTCTACTTCATTTCGATTACGTGAGATGTACATTTCACGTTTCAGCACAGACTATAACAACATGCTGAATTGTATTTAACCTCAATCTATGCCACCGTTCTTCAGGTACGTGGTGGTAATTGCCGGCAGAGCACAGTTCCGTTTCGCAAACTGTTGCAAAATCGGCTTCCATTTATTAAGAATTCGATTATAAAAATGACAGAGTATTATCATTATTAAATTAAATACCTCCCCTTGGCAATGAAAACAACTAATTGAAACACAGGCAGGAAACGAAGAAAAAGGATTCTCAGGAAAAAGGATTCAAAGGAAACGAACGTCTTCAACCATGCCTCATCATGTCTCGGGTGTTGGGAAGAAGGAGCATCACAAATTGTACGTCGCTTAACAGTCATTAAAATAGCATAATTTATTTTATTTACATTTGCATTTATGTCCCTCATCAACATAGGGCAGAAAATGCAACGGAGCATGTGCGTGCAAAGCGATGGTACGTTCTGCTGTGACACCAAAGACAGAAGACAGCCTTACCAAGATGATGGCGGTGCGCATTAATAACGCTGCTTGCAGTCGTTGCTGCTCGCTGCTGGTGCCTTGGCACAGAGTGTCGTGATTTGTGCAGAAACATATCTTCCAACACTTAGAGGTTAACTTAGGTTCGCCCCAGTGCTCTTTCTCTGTACCTAGTTTAAGTTTACGCCTAATGAGTCCTCCGTGCTAAACGGTGGGACCAGAAAATTGCTAAATAATGCGAGCAATCAAGTGTGAATCTTTTACTACTTCCTTGCGGAAGCCAGGGTTCGGTGGGAACAGTAAGCACACAGCAGTAGGAGTAACAGACTTTCTCCACCTTCGCTTCGAGTTTCGGTTATTACAGAGGGTTTTATTGTAACCGTAAAAGACTCATTTCCTTATGGTGCTGCTTTTAATATTTCCTCATTTTGTTGTAAAGTTTACTGTGCCCCACACTTTGTGGTTTGATGAAGTTGGGAAGTAGTGTCGTCTATTGAGACTGCTTGTTTTACTGGCAGTTTCTCCTTCCCAGGAAGCAATAGCCATCATAATAAACGAATTAGTAAAACTGCACCAAATACCAGAGTGGAAGCAAGATAAGGCAAGTACGGAGAATCGTGTAACACGATCGTAAGACCAGTTATAAACCATAAAAACTTTGATGTTCCTCCGAGATGTACTGTACTGCTAAAGCAACAAGTAATTTTATAGGAATCTAGGTGTGATAAAACACGCTGACACTCACTTAACAGTGATGGCAGAATTTAAGAGCATTTACTTGATAAAAGAATACAAGATAAGTCTACACGAAATGATGTGCACGATGTTATGAATCTTTTTAATCATCATCATTGAAATAGGATTTTCTAGAGATTATTTCGCCATACCTGTATGAAATACTATTTCACATTTTCAGCTAGCATCGTTTGAATTAAACCAAATGAGATGAGGTTGTGGTAACGTGCCTGCTAAACGTCCAAATAATACATGTGATTCACACTTAAAGCTTAATTTGGATGTATACTAATATAACTGCTTCGTAAGGCTTTTAATGTGTCCTTAATTGATTTAGGGACATAACAGCCTCAAGGGAATAAGAACAACTAATTTGAGGTAACGTTCCTGAACTCAGGAACCTCAGGAGTGTCCGAAACCGCTCGCGGTCTCGCGCCTTCGTCTGCCATTCCGTTATCCCGCCCTTAATGGCGGACGCCTTCACGTCATCTGCCTATTCTACTGATTGTTAAACATCGTACTTGAACCATGCAGAAAGAAATTCTGATAAGGTTTTGAGAAAAAAATTAAAATTTGGGAACAATATCCGTGAAGAATCAGATAAAAACAAGTAGAACCCTGATAAGCATGAGTCGAGACACAGGCACGGAAACCCTGTCATTTTTCGTGTTTGACGAAATACGAAGATTCTTTTCGTTGAGTTTTGAGCTTTCGGCTTGGGCGATTAGTTTATAAGTATAAGTGTAGTTCTACAAATAAAATCTCTTCTAATTTTGCAACTGAACGTGCTAGAACCTAGAACTGAACAAGCTAGCAAAAAAATACACCGAAACACGAAAGAAAACATTATTCAAAATCGTAAGATTGAACAGCATGCTTTATATCCCGGTGAGTTCCCTACAACAGATAAACCCAAGAAACCCGCTTGTCTAGATTGTGGTGTGCGTGCACAAAAATAACTTATCACTGTTCTTCATCCCCCGCAACGAAGCCAATTTGTCACCAAATTGTCTTTTCTTTGCTGCTCGTTCAAGAAAAGTCGTCGCATTATTGTTTTTTTGCATTTCTGCCTGTATTTCAGTGTGTTATGCTGTTATGCAGTTATGCTTCCCGTAGCCCTTGGCATGTCCACTGCTCGGTCAGATAAAAATAGCACCACAAACATATTTCCTGTGAGTGTCAACCCTTCGATTCTGTTTTCATTTTTTTGTCTGTCTTGGTTTACTCCTCAAAACCGATACGCTTCCACATCTAAGATTAGTATTTTGTCTTCTTGGGTTGAGATTCTATTACATTTAAAAGTCTTTTTGATTCGGTCGGTTCAATGCGGCATATTCGAGGCAACAAAGGCGACACCCCTTAAAACAGACTCCTATCCTTAGCCGGGTGAGTTGTCGACCAAAAATGCTTGTACGCGTACAGTTTATGCCGGTTTAAGATGTGTGTTGATGCTGTGAAAGTTTGACGGGAAAAATATGTCATCGCACACTGTTGGAACGATAAAGCGAGCTTAAAATGTATGGGTATATGCCCAACGCCAAAGCCCATTTACGATTATTTATCGCACTCACGGGAGAGAGCTGGGAAATATTCATGTGACACAAGACGAAGCGCGGTCGAACGCCGGGATCTCGGTGCCGAATTAACTTTAAGCGACCAACGTGTGTTGTGTATATATTGTACTTTTTCACATCCTTTATTCAATCATTTTTTGAACGCCAAAAAACAAACTCCGGCAAATATCGAACGTGGTGCAATGGTATTTTGGTCCTGCGGGGGCGCTTGGACCTCGAGCTAATGCCTGATGATGTTTGCGATAATTTCGCTTTCATTGGTCGTTCAGGAGCAAAGTTTTCAACCCGGAGCTCGCCTTTCCATTGATCTCTTTGGTGCGGGTTGGATACCGGAAACAGGCATAGGAAGTTGTGGTATCGCTCGTCAGGGAGCGAACAAGATAAACTGTCCACGAAATAGGAGTAAAGCTTAAGTCAAGCGAAATGATTTCCCCATGCCAAAGCGCAAGGGATAAAATATTTATGAGTTTACCGTCTATAGTTATGACAGATTGTGCAGTTAGTCTACCATTTATCGATGGTGCAACAATTTTTGTGGTGAAAGTTTTTGACTTTTTTACCCGTGATGATCTACAAACAAAATACACTTACGGAAGCACGGAATTTCGCTCTCAGGAAATAAGAAATTACTTTCCAAAGTTCTGGTGACCACGATTTTCACACATAATTACTTATAACCGGAAACAGATTTAAAGCTGACCGGAACGAGCGTTTAGGCTGAATTAATTTATTTAAAACCCATTTTCGCCTTGTTCATTACTCAAAGGCAGCATTTGATCCCCATGGAGGGCGTGTTCAATAAAGCTACATAAATCTGCGTCGAGAGCTGATTATCATCCGAAATCGCTCGACGAGCAAATGTTTGTGTGTATTTGTTTTTTTGTATTTGTGATATTTGAAAATGATGATAAGGGTTCGAAAGTTTTATCATTTCTTGTTGCGATGCTGTTCGTGATCATAATGATTAGCAGAAAAATGGATGGTTTGGCAAAGAGATTGAGGTTTCCTAAAACCATGCTGGAATACATCGTGCAATCAGTCAATCAATTAATGTCTACGATTTGCGTGTAATCTGTCATGCGTGTTGCCCGCTCGGTATTATTAATGGCACATTAGAAAAACGCAGTGTCTGAAATGACTCACTTTGGCGCCACTTGCGTTATTCTACAGCTGGAACGGTTGAACACGGAACATGAACTTAGGAAATTATTTGTTATTTGTTATTTGTTATTTATTAATTAAAATTCAACGGACCGCAAGTGGCCCACTTGAAGCGAATTCATTTACATTAGCATAGTCACATTTCGGTCATTCATTTGTCACGCTTAGTCTTAAGTAACATAATTAACATGTAAAAGGTCGCACGACACGAATACTATTTAACAATGCGGTGCGCGACATGTCAGGTTGATGACGATCACAAATAACATTAAACTCACGGCACATACGAATAAACGGATCAGAGGAGCCAAAGCGAGTGCGGCGTTCCTCCACGTCAAGTAGCGATCTAGCTCGGAGCGATCTCGGCGGGACATACATGTTGAGCCTCGAAAGAAGCGCGGGCGAGTCGATCCGATAGTTAAGAAGTCCCGCGACAAACAGCCTCTGAGCGTTGCAGTTCCGCTGCTTCAGCGTCTCGATGCCAAGCAACGCACAGCGTCCCTCATAGTCCAGTTGGACACTCCAGGAGAGCAAAGCGAACCGCGTGAATTTGCGCTGGATCGACTCTAAACGAGCTAGGGGACGAGCAGCTGTAGGCCACCATACTACTGAAGCGTATTCTAACACTGGTCGCACCAAAGCACAATATGGCGTCTTGATGCATATCGGGTCAGTGATGTCTCGTGCTATTTGTTTTAGTAAGCCGATCAATTGGTTACCCTTAGTGACAACGTGCTCGAGCTGGTCGTGGAAGCTCAACTTTTCGTCAAGGAGCACTCCTAGATCCGTGACACAGCTTTTGCGACCAATGGTAGATCCATTTAACGCATAGTCATACACTAAGGGGCACCGCTTTCTCGCAAACGTAACGACAACACACTTCTCGACGCACAATTCAAGACCATTCAAAGAGCACCATGACTGGAAGGCACTTAGAGTGGCTTGAAGGCGGAGTTGGTCTGACCGGTCACGGATAGGCAGGAACAGCTTCGCGTCGTCTGCATACAGTAGGTGGCCGTCAGGAGGGAGCAACCGTGTTACGTCATTCAGGAAAATGACAAACAGCAGCGGTCCAAGGTTACTCCCCTGCGGCACCCCCGAAGAAGCATCGATACGGCGCGACGTATGGGGTCCCATCTTCACGCAGTATGTGCGACCAACAAGATAGGAGCGCATCCAGGCCAGCAGCTGCACGGGCAGACCAAGCGTTTCGAGCTTTGCGAGCAGCAAGGCGTGCGGAACGCTATCGAAGGCAGCCTTGATGTCCGTGTAGACTGCGTCGATCTGCGAGCCGGCATCGATGGTTCTGTGGCAGAGGCTAACGAACTCAACCAGGTTGGTGGTGGTTGAACGCTGAGGGACAAATCCATGTTGAGCTGTGCTAATGTAGTTCGAGGCAGCTGCGAGGAGAGGTTCGTACACCAGGAGCTCGAAGACCTTAGCGCAGGCACAAAGCGATGTAATGCCACGGTAATTACATGCATTTGATTTGTCCCCCTTTTTGTGCACTGGAACAAGCCACGAAGTTTTCCAGCAGGCAGGATAGATGCCCAAACGCAGCGAGTCGCGAAAAATCGAGGCCAGGATAGGCGCGATGGTGGTGCCACAACGCTTAAGCGTGGAAGCCGGGATCCCGTCAGGCCCTGGAGCAAACGAAGATTTCAGCCTGTCAATCGCTTTCGAGACTGAATACTCATCGATGATCGGCAAGTTTGGGGCCATAGCATCCACCGGTACGTTTGATAATGCGTCGGCTATCTGCCTCTCATCAGTTACAGCTGGAAGGAAGGTGGCGGCAAAGCGCGAGGCAAAAATATCACATACTGCAAACGGATTGTTGCCGTTGCGCCCGTTGAAACTGACGGAGCTAGGAAAACCAGAGGATTTCCGACGATTGTTTGCGAAGTTCCACAGTACACGTGAATTGCCGCGGCAGCGCAAAACCGTACGCCGTACGTGCCCCAGGTAGCGGAACCTGTTATAGCGCCGATAGAGAGAGTGCGCAGTATTATAGTTGCGCAATGCAGCGGGACACCTACACAACAAATAATCGCGATACGCGGCAGCTTTAGCCGTTTTGGGCCTGCGCAGCGTTCTGTCACCCCAAGGGGGGCCTCGTTTAGGTCGTTTCACCGGCGTGCATTCATTCAGGGCTTGCAACATGAACCGCTCAAAATCTTTCACAGCGAGGTCAAGAGTGGCGTAACGGGAACAATCGAAGACATTCGCGAACGAGGCGATCATCGGCAGGAGCCTGTTAAAGTCCGTCCTCGCGTAGTCAAGGCGTGATGTTAGCGCAGGAACGGCTGATTCCTCTCGTGGTAGCGGGATGGCCAACTCAAGCGCAGGGTGATAGGTGTCAATTGCTAACAGCGGGGTGAGGCAAAGTTCAAGCGGAAGGCAAACAGAAGCAACAGCATTATTTGCAAACACCAGGTCTAAGACGCGTCCGCTGGTGTTAAGATGACCATTGATCTGAAAAAGTCCGCTATGATGCATCTCGTCCATAAACAGAGCGGAGAGAGCCGATCGCGTACGTGGCTCATAATGCAGAAATGGCAAATCCGGATCATGCTGAGCGGCTGACCAGGAGACGAGAGGTTGGTTGAAGTCTCCAAACAGGAGTAAACCGTCTCCGGGATGCATAGTTGAGCATAATGAGCGAATGCAGTTTTCGATTTCACGGAGCGTGGCAGCATTTGCGGCAAGTCTAGGCGGGAGGTATGCAGCAATGATGAATAGTCGGGAATTGCCTAGTTGTATTACAACGCACACTAGCTCAAGCGATGGATGCACCGTTGTGTGTTCCCGTGACGTCAGAGACTGAGAGCACGCAATCAACACACCTCCACCGCGGGAACATGTACTGTTGTCAACACTACGATCGCATCGGTAGACTCGGAAGCTATCGTCAAACAGCAAAGCCGAAGGTAGACTAGGATCGAGCCAGGTTTCCGTAAGCACTATTACATCGAAATTGGATTCCAACACCGACAGGCGAAACTCATCGACCTTCGTGCGCAGTCCCCGCACGTTTTGATAGTAAACAGAGGCAGTGGAACGGGCAGTGCGAAGCGCATTAGCAGCAGGAACATAACAGGTAGGTGTTTGTGCAGACTTAACAGAGGTTCGTCTATTCGTGAAAGAAACGGTCAAGTGTGGTCTGTTGTAAGTTGGTGTTGGAAGTGCGGCGAATTAAAAGCGGGCCGTCAATGAGTGTTGAATTAGGACCATGAGTGGTGTCATTCAGCGTGTGTTCTCCCAATTGTGGTGATGTTAGTGTTTGAGCCTGTGAAGTTGATGCGTTTGCCGGTGAGTGATAGACAGTGGATGTTGGTGTGCGAGGCATCGAACGGCGATCGATGACAACAGGTGTGCGTGTGAGAGAACGGTGTTTGATGGTGATTGGTGACGATGAGTGTCCATGCTCTCGTTGACGGGACTGTACAAATTCACGTACACCAATACCGACAGGCCAGGACGATGGGGCGAGTGCTGCGTCACAAAGGGCGGCCGGTACTCTCACTTTGAAAGAAAGCCAATTTACGCTGTCAACACTGACTCCCTTCCTCAGCAAGCAGTATGCTAGGACGTCATCGGTGGCTAAACGGCGTTTCACAGAAGCGACCACTTGCTCCACGGTGACGGCAGTGGACAAGCGAGATAGTCGGATCCATATTCTGTCTGTGGCCGGCTGGGGAAACGCTGCTCGAAGCGGTGACGATAGCGAATCGGTTCCCATGAGTTCATCCGGTAGCGTAGACGGGGGTGGGATGCCGACTGTAGTGTTAGTGTACGCGCTTGGTGATGACGCTGCATAAATGTTATTTTGCCGAATGTTTACGTTTTTTTTGACATCAGGGGACATAGAATCCTCGATGATACGCCGCCGCTTTCTACCCGCAACGGGCCGAGGATCGGTATTGCAAAGCTGAGGTATGGGTGCATTTTGCAGTAGAGTAAATCCACTGCGCACCTCGGCGATAATCGGTTCAATAAGCTTCCCCACAGCCGCAACAGTTGAGGTGAGAGCAGCTTGAAAACCGACCAGAGCCCCGATCTCTTTGACTGATCGGCAGCGCGGATTTTTCAGGATATTGGTGCACCCAGTGCAGCTCCAGTGCAGATCGATGTGAGTCAGGACCGCATCAATCAGCTCGGAAGGCAGCCTGCAACAACCGCGGTGAAAAGTAGCCTCACAGTACGCACAGCCGACGATACAGTCGGCAGCATCCAGTGGCACAGCACACGCGAAACAGATAGCTGCCATCGCGAAATTATGCGCGGTTTTGATCACAACACCGTTAACCCGGATTAAAAACGTTAATACACAGTCGTGGGTCAATGAAATAACACACTAACGCGCAACAGTAACAGGAAGCAGGTTGGTAGTCAATTGAACGAGTATTAACTGGGTACGTTAGAAAATACACTTAAATATTTTTGGAAAAACGTGGAGCACAGCGATATGCGACCGAGCAGTTAGACATCAAACGTCGTGATGAAATATGAAATCTTTAAAATGTTGAAATTCATCCAGGCCAACAAAAATCACATTGTAGTCTCGGAATTTCATACATCATCCCCTAACAATATGTGGATTCAATAAACCTTTCAATGGCTACCTGAAGATTTAATTTAACACACGGCGTTTCCAAAATTCTTCTCAACTCTGCGTCTCATCGACCAGCTGGATACCACACGATCCGAAGGTTCTGACTTGAACACTTCAATTTAAAAGCGACCTCCAGGAAAAACCTCGTTTCTTTGGTGTTTTTAATTACAATGTTTGACGGATAATTATAAGGCGCCCAAACCATTGTAACTATAACATATTGTTTCAAACATTGCTGAATTGCTTCAAGGATCGTGATTGGAACTTTTCTGTAACAAGCAACCCTTTATAATACTAAACTTCAATTTAAAAAACTCTTGATACAATGCATGCAACGCTATTAAAGGCTTAAACTTTAAGGCTTGAAGGCAAATAATCACCATGCAATATTTTATCAGTATTTTCTTTGCTAGTATATCGTATGGATAAACAAAATCAGAACATTGTTAATGGTTCTCCGTTCAATCTCAGGATTTAGTGCTATTTCTGTTCCATGTTGCTATTCCATTTTCAATCATTGAAATTCCATTAACAATCTCGATATATCGATAAGCTTAACAGACGAGTATTTTTATTTATGCTTAAAGATTGATTCGCCCATTACTTTAGCAATGAGGCTTCAAATAAAACAGATATCATCTTTGATGGGCACATATAAAGGGAGCTCTTGTGATATATTTTACCTTAATCAATAACAAGAATGCCCACTAAACACAGCTGGAAGGAAACACATAAGGAACTGGGCCCTGGCTTTTGTTTTTAATTCAACAGTGATCATGGTACGATAAGCATCGTATTAAATTTATTTTTTTCCTTTCCAAGTTGAAGTGATCGTTCTACCTCTACTACATAACTTAACCATGCGATTCGATTTACTGAATAGATAATTTTCAACAACATTCCAACAACCTCGAGAGAACGTAACAACGGCAGCGGCACAGACAAACGGGTCACTTTTGTTCCCCCATAAGCCGATTCCTACCGAGCACTATATCAAATATATGCAAACATTTACCGAAACGATAAAGGACTTGTAAACTCGAGCAAACTTGATTCAACTTGACTTTCAAGCAAGTGTTGAAATTAAAAAAGGGGATTTTCGTGCGTGAAGATGATGATGATGGTTTTTTTTAATCAATTTTGATGCAAATGTGGTGAATATATAAAGATACGAACGCTCAACTTGACGACATAAACCGGGCTCTGAGCCGACCACACAATTTCCTCACGATTATACGCATAAACGCTTTCTTCTATTTCACCAACCTAAGAGAACGGACGTGGGTAAAACCGCAACAAACTCATCATCCGAAACCCTACTTGGAAAACCTCCAAACAAATAATTTAGAGTAAGAACATCGTTTCGTTTTTTCATCGTTAAGATCATTCAACATTACTAACATAAAATGCAGAGCAAAGGAAACTTTCGAGAGTCTAATAGCAATAACTCATCGAAACCACAAACAATAAACAAAAGTAGAGTTTCTGTTGACTCAGCAGTAAGCAAACCAAATCATCCCGGCGTGAATAGATCTGTGGACTTGATATTTTTATTTATTAACGTTTTCTTAAAATTTTCATGCTGGCATCTAAAAAATAAGCAGCTATCAACAAGCAAAAGAGCACCATGGCGACAGGAGTGTTTTTTTGTAAACGAGTTTAAGTTAAAATTTTTGCACATGTAAAACATAAAATTAAAGCAAGAATTACAATTAAAATGAAAATTAGGTTCATTTATCAAAAATATTCAAGGAACTACATAATTTTTTTTTTTATAAAAATTGTTTATTTAAAACAACTTAAAATCTAGTATAACATTTGGAACTTGGGATATACGTAAGGAGGACGTACAGGTTTTACAAAGAACATTTAAGGATCTCTTCATCAATCACAGCATTGTTGTTTCCAACAATGTGGATGATGTAATTTGCAAACAAACGTAGGATGGGAATCCTCTTACGTATACTAATGTGACTTAAAATAGGCAAGAGGAGGGATGGGAAGTTTAGGTTGTGGTTGGGAACGATGGCTTCTATAGCCTGCATTAGTATGCTCCAAGCCCCAGCAACCCTTGAACACAGGGCAAATCTGTGCTCCAGAGTCTCTTCCCGAGCAGAATGAGCAGGTTGAGGAAGCACGATTCATCCTATCGAGCAGCAGTCCGTGAGGCACCTTGTTGTGCACCAGCAAGTACAGCATCGACCGTTGATGTTGTAGCATGCACATGCACATGCTATACTGTTTATGATCAGTTCACACACAATTCTCATCACACTCAATAAACACAAATTGTCAACACCACACAACACACACAAAAGGATAAAATAACCACTCAAGAAATTAACACAACCCAAACTACATAAATAACCTTACGCCAGGAATTGTAAGTCAGCAGAAAAAACCCTTGTCCAAAACACTTTAAAACACATAAGACACACACAGCCCTGTAGGTGCGAAAAACATCATTCAGCACAAAGCACTTCAAGTGCGTAAAGTGTAAAAAAACATAGCATTGCATAATAGCAACCAACAGTTAATAAATAATGAAATAGGAGACACCGTACCACGTGTGTACAAACAGAACCGTTTACCGTAAGCGTAGGAAACAAACACCGCGTAAGCGTCAGAACCCAGAACTGACCTTACATAATAATTGCGACCATATGTTAACCGAAAAACCTAACCCTCAGCATAACGGACATACAACAGAAAACGAAAAGTAAACGCAAAATCGAAATGAAGAGAAAAATACCGTATAAATAAAGATGTAAGATGAGACCAGACACAGACGTGCGGAGACAGTGAAAGCGACAGTTACGCACAGTACGTACAGTTGTAAAGTGGTGCTGCTAAGTCTTGGTCGGTCAAGTCTCGATTTGCAAACAAAGAGAAATGTGTATTTAATTCAGTTGTGTTTGTCCTCTATCTGGAACATCGGTGATGCCCAGAAAACAATCCGAAACCTCCACCATCGTACTCTAAGAAGTATTCCTGAGGAGAGATGTATTGTTGAACTACCTGTCGCGTAAAAAGTAAACATATTACAATGTGATGATAGTTTGAAGCTGCTGACGTTTTTCCAGATCCATCGCCAATCAGTGGAAGGTGACTCCAAAGCCACTTTAGGGTCCGAAAGTCTGTCGATCATCATTTGCCGCAAACTTTTGGTCGTGATGGTAGGTACCGAAAGGTATGCGATCTGCTGGATTACCGTCCGAAGGCAAGGATATGTTGTAGCAATGGAACCTAGGTTTGGGGGATTTCCAGCATAAGCAATGTGCTGAGCCCCGACCTTTAGTAATCGCTGCTCAGCAACGTACCGATTCACCAGCAACGCCGTTGCAGTTATCGCGGGAATGTGGAGATTGACGGTCCTATGTCTAGTCCCGTAGTTTTTTCCACGTTCAGTTTCGCCCCAGCGGTTCTGCCGAACGCTTCGATAGCTGCTTTCACTTCCTCGAGTTTGGAAGGGAGGTTGTCACCACCGAGATGTCGTCAGCATATGCGTTGATCAGGTCATCCTGATCGCAACAAATGCTTTCTAATCTGGTGATGAGCGGATTAAGGTAAAGGACAAAAAGGTGCATGGATAAAGGATCGCCCTGTCTGACAGAACGTCGGATGGGTAAGGATGGGGAAAGGTTTCCATTCACAAGGATACGGGAGGAGGATCGTTCACCAACTGTTCGCAAAAGTCGCACTAGTCCTGGATTGAAACCCAGAGAAGACATAGTCTGCCACAAAAAACCTCTATTAACCCTGTCAAAAGCCTGTGAAAGGTCAAAGGAAACGAGCTTACCACACTTTCGTTGATTCCTGAGATCAACCACCCGCTCCTTAACAGAGAGCACAGCTTGAAAAATGTTGCAAGGTTTGTTGCTACATTTTTGCGCTATCGATATTATCCCCCACTTCCTGATTATAGAATCAAGGCGTAGTTTGATAATTCTCGACAGAAACTTGTAGTCCGTGTTAAGCAGGGATATGGGCCGAAAACAGGAAACGGCGCCCGTACTTCCTCTTTTCCCCACGAGAACTATGACACCGTCAACAAAGTCTCGTGGAAACCCACCTTCAAGAGCCTCGTTCAAAATGAGATGTAATTCCCTATGGATTATTCCGTATGCACGAAAATAAAATTCCTTAGGGATACCATCAGGACCGGGAGACTTTCGCGACGCAGATTTTTTAATTGCATCCATTATGTCATCAGGTGTGATCTCACCCATGCAATTATTATTGGTATCACAATCCTCTGGAATGATTCGACTGCTGGTAAACGTGTCGTCCGTAGCTAAATCTTCGTCAGAGTATAGTTGTGTGTAGTATGTGTGAATGTGTTGTCTGATGTCTCCTTCTTGATCAATCACTCTGCCATCTTCAGACAAAAGTTTGTCAATTACGGTACGAGTTCGCCTGCGTTCCTCAAGTTGAAACGTAGACACACTCTCGCCAGCAACGCGTGTCTCGTTAATTTGTGTGTATTCTTCAGAGAAGCGTCTTTGAAGAGACAAGATTTTACCCTTGACTCTGTTAATGTTGCTAAGCTCCACAGGGTTTGTTATGTAATTATTGTAAGAGTTTTTAAAACTCTATGCAGCATGTCCATACGCAAGCGAAACGAGGAGTATTTTTGATTCGTCTTCCAGCGGAAAAACGATTTAATTTTTGGTTTGGCGAATTGAATCCACCAATCCATCCAGCAGCTGAAGTTCCTTCTTTGTCTTTTCCATACATTCCACTTGCATCTGAACTCCTGCATATTTTCCTGTGTTAGAATATGAGGCCTTAGCTGCCAGTATCCATTGCTTCGTGATCTTGAGCAAATGTTTACTGGAAGGCTAACTCGAACCGTCAGAGCTTTATGATCAGAAAAGGCTAGTACGTGTAAGTCAGTCGTGCGTAAGTGTGTCTTGAGTGTAGATGATACGTAGCATCGATCGATGCGAGAACCCGAGCCGCGTGCGATGTGGAAAAACTCCACTAAGTTACCTTTGAGAGCCTCCCAACTATCACACATCCCCATACCGTTTACAGCGTCCCTCAGAGCAAGGCTGATATTTCTCTCACCCGTTGCGTCCTTTTGATTCAACACACAGTTAAAATCCCCTGCAAGAACGACATGCTGACATGCATTTCGCAGGTAGTACGCTAGGGTACGATTGAAAAACTCCTCCCGCTCTGACCAACGCTGACTTCCAGAAGGAGCATAAACGTTACAGAGTGTAGTAGTATTCTCAAGACGAAGGCAGATTATACGAGAGTCTAAACTGCGTTCGACGTGAGAATATTTGAGGTGTTCCCGTAAAGCTATCGCCGTTCCACGTTTATCAACATTTACATTCGAGAGCACTTTGTACCCAGGAAGCGAAATGTTGCCATCATACACTTCTTGTAAGAAAATAACATCTGCGTCAATTGATCGAACAAATGAACGCATCGTATTTATTTTTGTCGTGTTTGAGATGGTGTTTAGATTAATAGAAACAAACAAAAAACTTTCGTATCGATTCATTTCTAATAATTTTCTATCCATCAGTGTGTGTACTAGTAAGTGTAATTGTCTTTGCATTTTTCGGTGGTCGGCCAGGTTTACGCCTGACTATTCCCTCGATCGATGCATTAGACGTGTCACTGTCTGTGTCGTCTACGTTTCTGCGCTTACCTTTAGTATCAGGGTCAGGATTGGTGGTGGGAGGTGTGGGAGAGGGATCTCGAGGAATTTTGAACACAGGTACAACAAGCGCCGTAGTGCACTCGTATTCCTTCCCCTGTGCTGATGATGTCGATGCTGTCGGTGCGCTGCTTGCTTCCGTCGGAGCCACCGTCAGAGCCCTCGGTGCTATGGTCGGTTCCGTTGGTGCTACGGTCGGAGCCTTCGGTGCTACAGTCGGAGCCTTCGGTGACACGGTCGGAGCCTTCGGTGCTACCGTCGGGGCCTTCGGTGTCGCTGTCGAGGCCTTCGGTGCTATGGCTTTGCTAGCATGCGGAGCAGCCGTATCTTTTAGCGTTTTTGCCGGAGCCTTCGATGGTGTATTGTTTCTGGATGCTGATGCTGGTGCTGTTGCTTTTGTCACTCCGGCATATGACGCGCCTTGCTTAGCGAGGCTGCGCTTGCTCTGCATGCATCCCATACCAGTATGTTCGGGCATTAGGCAATACCGGCAGTATGGATTTTGCCCATTGTAAGTGACAGTGGTGCGCTCGTCTGCGATGGTCATTGTTGGTCCGATTTGGATTGCCGGTGATCTAAGGATGATCTTTACCGCGATAATCCCGGTTTTTTTCCCCGGCACTTTACTATTCGGACCGTACTCCGTCTCGGTGATCGAAACTACCTTGCCGAAACAACACATTGCTGCTTCTATTTCAGCTCCCGTGACATACGGTGGAAGCTCGTGCAGTCGCACTTCCGTTGCACCGTCTTCCAGTAGAATTGGCAGCGGATAGGATGTTCCGTCGATCGTTAGGGAATGCTTCCCGTGGTGTTGTGCAACGATCAGCTCCGCTTGTTGCATCGTTTCGGTCTCAACGTAAACGATTGCCGTCGAGGTGCACAATTGAATTCTTGTGACGACCTCTCCGGCTTTGAGTGTATCGACAATAAAGTCAATCACCTCTGAGCGGGAAGGGCGTCTCGGAATCCCCTCGTACACTAATTTAAAAGTGTTTGCCCTTATGGGCCGTGGTTTCATTGTCTCCATGACAATTCGTTCGCTCGTTTAGTGTCGATAAGTACTCTTGCTGTTAGAAAAAAACACGTCTGATCAATTCAGCAGTCAAGAGCCAACTGATAAT
Organism: Anopheles arabiensis; assembly: GCF_016920715.1. NCBI lineage: Eukaryota > Metazoa > Arthropoda > Insecta > Diptera > Culicidae > Anopheles > Anopheles arabiensis. The sequence goes on from NC_053518.1 coordinate 39,403,541, forward strand.
TACACAAGACAATTTATATTATTTCATTCCAACAGATATTTTGAATCAAAAATGCATGTAGATAAAGTTAACAAAGTATCTGTCTATCATAACAATTTTTTAGCTACATTGTTTTTCTCATCCACTCCACGCACCAAATGACTCATTTTAAAACACGAAAAAAATACCAAAAACAGTTTGAAAAAGTGAGCTTTTAAATAAATCCATCAAATAATAACACACATTTGTTTTCTGAATGGTGTAAAAGATTCACCAACTTTATGCGAAGGCAGCGAGAAAACCATGCCTGAGCAAACCATAATCTGTTGACTTTTTTTTTGACAGCTCAACGTCTCCAAAACTCTCATTCGGCACATGGCTATAAGAAGTGGATAAATTTATGGCTTACAGAATACCCTTGGTCAAATGTTATTTGTAGGAACGGAATGCGATGAAATCATTCCCGAAACGACGCTGAGCAGGGAGAGCCAGGAATCTTCGTGGTTAAAATATGCAAACGTAGCATCGGACGGAGTGTGCTCGAGAACGTCGCTGCATGCCTTTGCTATCATTCTTTCTGCTATATTGGACACACACATACACACTATTCTGTACTATCGCGCTCACTATTCTCGCATACGATATTGAGTGTATCCAGGCGTAGAATAGTATCCGTGGATTTATCGTTATCACAAAACTTTTCAAAACCAAACCACTGCTTTACATGCTAAACATACCGATCTAGGATGCTTACTGTTACAAGAATTCTGTTCCAGTAGACAACACACATACTTGTAAACATATACGTACTATCTTCTCGCAAAAATTCTATAGATGCAATGGGTTGCAATGAGACCATAACCTATACGATACTTCATCCGGGGCAAAAAGACTGAAAAAAGGTTCCACCGTCGTCATATCAGGATCGAAATCATAGTATGAATAATTCATACTATCGTGCCACATTATTTGGTTGAGGGACAAGAAAATTCGGTTCTGTACACGATTATTGTAGAAAAATATTTAACCGACGTCAATCCATTAAGAGACGAGAAAGACCGTCCGCCTCCATGTCAGTTCTTCGCCAAACATCGTTTTGAGCAAACGCAATTGCGTTAGTTTTTTATACATGGTTTGATTATTTGTTTCATTTGTTTGTTTATTTTCTGTACTTTTTGCTGTTTCAGTTCTTTTTGTGGTGCAATTGACGGAGATATGTGGAATGATTCAAGCAAAGCATAGAACCATCCAGAACGTTTTTTTTTATAATTTTAGCAGGGTATGATTTTGTTTGATATATTTTATGATTTTATGATGAAATATTGTTTATAACGTGTACATGAATGAACACTTCATACAATTATATTTAGTCTTTGAAAGCTGTTAGGGGCACTTCATGAATAAAAATAAACAATTAATCCTATAAAATTAAGCATTCAACTGATTAATCCTGGCAGTGGACACTAACAGTACTATTTCATATAAATGCTAACGTTAATTACAACGATTGAAAAACAAAGTCATCTCAACCAGAGTGCCGGTGAAGAGTCCATGATGTTCCGGAGTGATGTACTGCATGCAATCAAATTTTTATTCATTAAATTTCAACGTATTGAACGCAATAGCCATTTATCAATCCATTCAGGCAGCAATACTCGGCTCAAATTAAAAGAATCGACCTTCCAATCAGATTCGTAGGTGTGTATGTTCAATCGCATGGCTTTTATATTTAACATTCGGATCCTCCCCATCATTGATCAATCATTTGTAATAGCAATCCTCTTTTTACCATTTACCATAACTAGCTTTATTTATGAGTATATGAGAGCATACAAAAAGAATTTTTCCCTTCCAAGTGCATTAGCAATATCGCTCACGCGTGCATGAAAAGGGTTCCCACAAAGTTGTAGAAAAAGCGACGACACAAATTACTGTAATTGAGCGTGATTCGGGTTGAAACTATAAATTGCATAAAATGTGCGACATTTATGGTGTCGATTGCAGTGACAAACTGAATCAAATTGACCAGGACGGTGATCAAGAGGTAATATAATTGTTACCAGTGTAACTTTATTATCGGTTGCGAGGCCTTTATTGAGGGATGCATTTTGTACTTTCAAGGGACCTGATTCAAATAACCTGCAATCAATTATGATATGCAGGGCCTATATATATTTATTGATGGAAATAGTAATATTTTTGTAAAGTTTTTGTAATGCACGATTAAAAATTATAGTTATGTTTCTTCTTCTTTTGCACAACAACCGTTGTCGGTCAAGGCCTGCCTTAGTACCCACTAGTGAAGTGAGCTTGGCTTTTAGCGACTTATTGTTACCATAGTAGGATAGTCAGTCCTACGTTTGGGAGCACTGTCTATTCGTGACTTGAACCCATGACGGGCATGTTATTAAGTTGTACTGTACCACCAGACCGGCCCCTGCTCCCTCCTCTACTTTGCTTGAAATTGACATCCTCCTGTATTATAAATTTGAATTGTTCTCTTTGATTGTTATGAACGTTTCATCTGACTTTCTGATTTTTTTTTCAATCCTTCTTTGTAAAGGATTTTTAATAAACTAAAAAATTACATTAATTAAGGCAAATTAATAGACTGCTTTTATGGCAACTTATGGAAAACAAACGGCTGGAATTAATAGTTTAAATTATCATATTTAGTACGAATATATTTTTTTCAGAATCAATATTTTTAAGAAACGGCTTTCTAGGGTGTAAATAAGCACGTTCTGTAATACAACGACGTCAACTGTCCGGTACTTATATTAAAATGTCATTAGTTCATTAGTCTCCTATCATTAGGCTTTAACGGTGGACGAGTTATTAAATAAACGAACAAATGAATATATTCGACTCTGCCTTCCCTGGAAAGATTTAGTTATTTTGGCAAGTTTTGGGCCAAAACAACATCGCTTACTGGTTTAGGGATTTGCGCACACCGAAGCGGCTTCGCAAATATTCACAAATGTTTTTCAATTCATAACGATGGAAAAGGAAGAATAATCCCCTCTTCACCTACACACCTCTAACCACAGGCGGTACGACATCGAATAGGTAAACTTCACAGCTCCTGCCCACCAGACAGTAAGATCAAAGCTAGTCTTATGATGTATTGTTTACTTTTTATGAGCGGAAGGGAAGGGTTTCATATGTTTCAAGTCCGATTCTCCTCTATCCCCCGGCCTTTAAGATTTGCCCTTGAAAGTGATGGAAAATTCATGCTTTCGTTGAGTTAACTGACCACTTGCCGAGATGGAGGAAGGGTAAAATCAATTGTAAATCAACCTTTGTCAGAAGAAAATTTATTGGTCTATTGCACAGGAAAACCTTCCATTGTGTGCTTCTGGAGATCCCTTTATCAATCTTTCCAATTCGATGCGGCTACATTCCGGTATTGGACTAAATTGCTATCCTTCCATGTATTGCTAAGCTGCCTCTTGCTGCACCTTCCTTGTGAAGAAAAATAATCCTGTTTAACGTTTTATCGACCCATTCCTGTGGCCAACCCCTGAACCGTGAAGATCTATGATGATCAGTGAAAACTTTCAACTGGTCAGAAAGATGGATAAAGCTTAAGAGCTTTCACGGCCTTGACTTTTCTTTGTTCGATACTGGGCCCACTTCAACTTTACGATAATTAATTTACACAGATGTATGCTCAAGACCAACCAACTTTACTGAATCCATCTGGTACAAGCATAATACGGCTGTAGTTAATTGTTTTGTTTATCTTTTATGCTACACTGCAGAAATCTTCTACGCAACCCGATGAGGGAGATGATGAATGAAGCGTATTTCATTGACATGATGAGTCGATGGGGTTTTACTATTTACTTTTTTTACTCCACTAAACGGTAAAAAGGTCCATTTCATCAGCCCATCAAACAGCGTCCTTTGCAGCATTGCACCTGACACATTTCCAAAGCCTCAAAAGCAGTATAGTAAGTGTGAGGAGATTAAGGTCTCTTCACTTAATCATTTTCCCCAAAAAGCATGCTTAAGAATTGAACACTACACACAATTACTATCGAATCTCCTAGTACAAGAAATCCTATCGCAGTGTAACCTACATTTTTGTTAACAGTCTTCAATTTACGAATGACCAACCTCCTTGGGGAGCTTTTTTAAACACTATTAAAACAACATGCCCCAGTGCATGCTTCCCAACAACTACCCTAGATTCTCGTAACGGGGTACTGGATGAAAATCATATCCTTTGAATCCGTGAAATCGTTTATTAAATAGCACATACTGCCCACTAAACAGTTTATGTACGACAAAGTTTTCCTATTACAAGAGTTAAGGAGTGGCCCGACAGCAACTTCCTGCCATTTAACCACCATTGGCACGGAAATGAGTCCCACAGAGAATAATGTTTCCTCATTGATTCAGTTACCCCAAAAATGGTTTCGTAAGGATGGTTTCGTCTATGCGCAGCAAATGCAAATTTGATTCCAGTAGTAAGGTACTGTCACAATTAAAATAAATGACACCATAATTGCCACGCTTCGCACTAATACTGTAAAGTCCTCAACGTACAAAATGTGACTGGCGCACGGAAAGGCTTGGAAAACGTGACGGAATGTTATCATTTAGGTTGCGCTTGAAAAAAACTCAACATGATGGTATATTAAGAAAGGTGTGGCATATCTGCTATACACAACTTATTATTATACACACTATCAGCTATAAACAAATTGCAACACACTTTGGAAAGCCAAACCACACCATTGTAACACATTCATTATAACACATTCAGCAAATCAGATCATACCATAGCACCACAACCGGAAGAGTTCAGGCCGTCCATTCAAACAAATAACAGATGTGACACACTTATCAAAGACAACCGAAACGCACAACATAAGCAGAAACATCATATAACCCAAAGCAAGAACAGCATATGCATTAAACCCAAAACAGGAACTTATTGACAAGAATCATCGTTCTGGTCAACAAAAGACAAACGTAACTAACAGAGTTAAAACAATAACTTTCCAACATACAACCCGGAACCAAATGTGCGAAATCCTTAACTTCATTTGAGTATAAATAAAACCAACTCCGATCATGGCAGGTCAGATTCGTTCGGACTGTCAGGATAGGATTATCTCCATCCAACATCTATAGACTTCTCATTTAAAGAGTTTACAAACAAAGTTTTATGCCACTTCGGCTCATGTCAGTAAAAATTGGCCTACCGCGACGGTATTCGAGGTACGATCGTCACATTACATGGCGACCGTAACTATCCCCTAACTAATTACAAAAGATTAGACAGGAAATGCTCCTTTTAAATTTTTAATTCAGCGATTTTTTTTTTGGAACAAACGAACAAGTATTCAATCAGGAAAAATTTAAGTTTTATTTAAAAACCATTTATTTAAAACTTCCGATTGAACTCTATTTTACTCTGTTCTTGCTTCAAACATCTCTCCGTACAAAACTTTTTCATTAACAAATTTCTTTTCCAACACACAATTTGCTTATGCAATCATTGCAAAAATCCTCTCGACAGTAATTTTACTTCCACATTCCCTATTGCAGCCATTGTACTGTGGCGAGCTCTGTCAAGATCTTCCACCCAAAGCCAGCGATGCACATAGACAACTTCTACCTAGAGCAAGCAGTCAAAGAGTCAAACATCATTTCGGATTCATTTGTTTGGCCCTACACAAAACCAACACAACAATTTGGCGCAGAAAACGCTCAAATTGCAACACTTACTAGCTTCACTCAGAATTCAGATGCCAGAACTGGAATGTTATGCCATGTATCGTCATTGGAGAAACAAATCTGTGAAACTTTTCAACAATAAAAAAAAAAAACATCTTCACCACGATTTGCCATTTTCCGCACCTTGCAGTTCCAAGTTGTTGTCTCATGGAATAGTGCTGCGCAAGTTGTGACGCTGATTGAAATTCTAAAGGCAGTGCTAAAGCAGTGCCAAAGCATCTCCCAGCTCCCGAGACACTGGCTGCAACATCCTGCTCTCTTTGTCGTGCTGCTTGTGTACCGTCTGTTGCTGTGCTTGAGCAAGCGATTTAACGGCACTTATTGGACATGTTGTACATATCGTTCAAAATAAATTCATAATTTCTGTTAAATGTTTCAGGTGTACTCGAACAAATGGCGCCTCCCGGCTGATTTGGATCTTTGTACAGCATCAGAACCTGTTGAATGTATCGTTTAAAGCGGGAATGATACAATCTTAATTGTTTGAAATAATACAACATAGACTTGTATAAGGTTTCAGTTGTTGTGAACATAAGCAATCCGACTTGATACTTCTTATTTATTTTTAATCATACAAAATCTCAACAAAAGGGAAACCCAACAAAAGGGGAAACCCAGATGCAAAAAAAACATATGGTTATTGTTCATATAAATTTGTAGAGGTGTATTTTTCCACATTATTACATTTTTGAAGACAAACACATTGTTTACGGTGAAGATTTGGGTAAAGCTTAACTAAAATAAACTGAACTTAAAGCTTAACTATACCGTATTGGTTTAAAAAAAACTTTTGTATTTTTTGTCAATACATTTACGTTTCTCTTATCCCCGCAAATTAAACTGTATACACGTTCTTTGATGCAACTGATCACGACCCCACCTTGGTGAAGTGGATTTTCGTTTCACTGAAAAGCTCCATCACAGGATGATCGGAGCTGACACTAACAATGATGCCAGTTGTTGATGCTTTACTCTGCCAAGACTAGCTCGTAGTGCAAACATCAAAGGTTCTCCGGTCATTGTGTACGAGTGGCGAAGCACTATCCTTGGAGTTGAATTATATCACCCAGCTGTATGGCATCCACAAATTCATTTCGTTGGCATGTGGCAGGTTGGCACATGTTGTGAAAGCTTATTTTATCTGTAAGCTCTATACACGTTAGATACCACATGGACAACAATGAAACACTGAAACATCAAGAATTAGCTTATAATGGTCACATTGTCATTGTTTCTCGCAAACTCTCGAATTTAGTGGGGGGCTGGAAAAAAATACAATAGGATTCCTTTACAAATCTTTGAAAAACTTTCCAGTTTCATGAACCTAAGCCCGCACGAGCTAAGCCATTTACGGTTCATTTGTGTTGAAAAAACCTTTCGGTCGACCGAGGCCAGTGCGTCTGGTTGAGTGAATGGTGACCCCATTTGATAGTTAAGTATGTTACCTGTGGCTAACAAATTTCAAGAAAAGGTTTATAGGTAAGGCTGGTGAAATAATGTAGCACATATACCTGAGCTGAAAACAAACTTTATCGAAGAAGAATGGAAAATGTTTAAAAAGAGTAATGGATACGATTATGGGAGGCTCACTTGGGTCACTATGGGAGGAAAAAAACACTTTTAAAAACATCCGAAAGGCAGTGAATCAATGACAAATTTATTGCGAAATTACATGACTATAATTTTGAATAATTATTTACAACAACACAGCATCAAAACTTCACAAGGATGTTTCAAACATTTGTTTGAACGTTTGCACTGAACGGCATTGCTTAAACGCTCCGACCTCTAGTCATCGTTTCCACCAGATGCTTTATCTTTGAAGGATCTAGTCTGAAAAACAATGAACTTATTGTTTTGAACATTGTATTTTCCCTTGAAAACTAATTAAACAAATATTTTAAATGAACATCATGTGGGAGATATGTCATTCTTCTATCACCACTGCTTCAACAATTTTCTAATCCCATACCATCAAAAATTGCGTTCATTGTGCGCGATACGGACCTCCGCTACCTCAGCACCAGCCATCACCAAAGGGCAGCTATTTGGCAGCGCAAAGAAAGTGGTACAGAACGATGATAATTCAATCAAAGTTACGTTTTCACGTGCCACCACTGGACGCTGAGCGAAATATAAATTAATTCTAATCCGACAACTCATTGGAGGTGATGGCAGCCAGCGCCCCAGCGAGTTTCACCATCGAGTTGATAAAGTTTGGTGAGAAAATGTGTTTGAAAAATGTAAGTCACCAATACCGGCTACATGTTTCCCTCCAGGAAGTAATCTAATTTTACACGACCGGTTCTAATCAACTCTAAGCACTCACTATGTAAAACTAGTAAGCTTAGCTCAGAAACCAAACTATTGTTAAATTTTACGGCCAAAAGTGAAGCGGATAAATACAACAAAGGAGGTAGTAGAACACCCAAAACAGAGGTTTTTACGGACGTGGAAATAATTTGCGGCAATTGCTACAATCACTTCAGAATTATGAATCCCAAAAACCATCTCCCATGGTTTGGCCGATGCTAACTGCACAACAGGATCGTCTTCATCCACCCGATGATGTCATATTTCAGCCACTGCCCTACCATGTTGGCTACCAGGTAAACCGTCACCACCAAACGGGAGTGCGAAACATTGCATTGCAAGTTTGCGTGAGTTGTACCACGTACGGCGACATGCACATACATCTCCTCCTCTGACCATGCTTCACCTCAGATAGGGAAGAAGAGTTGGGGCAGTAATTTATGAAAATGTATGTTAATAAACATAATAAATCCCACCACATAGCTCGTGCGCCTACACCGGCGGCACTTCGTGGTTAACCAGAAGCTCAACAGGGATATGCCATATTTTGCATGAAAATGAATGTGACCCGATGTTCCGTCCAGCTTCGTACAGTTTGGAATGATGCAACACAGCCGCCGGTGGTAGTGAGCGCGAGTTTTTTGTGACTTTTGGGTCGTCTCTCAGGGTCGAATGAAAAATATATGCAGCTAGTCACACGATGGAAACATTACAAGGACCTCATGCACTTGTCTCCGTGTTTCGTTCTTTTTTAATCTTGTTTTCCTTACCAGTATGAGCTAGTATGAGTTTGACGGCATGAGATAATTTTAAGGAGAACTACACAACTGTCTCGATCAATGTACGCGATGTAAACGACAATCCACCGGTGTTTGAGAAATCGTCATATCGCTTAAAAATCACCGAGGACGACGACCGAGGCCTGCCGAAACGCATCCTGCGGGTAAGTGTAGGAAAAAATACCCCTTCGCTGGCCGGATTTGAAGATGCGTTGTTCCTACTTCCTACCAGCTAACCAAGGCGTTCAAAATGGTCCAACACCTTTGCCTGAATGGGGACAACACGGGTGTGCATCTTTCTCCTGAAAACATCCTCAACTACGCGAAGACCGGGGAGTTAAAATGGGTTCATTTTTCACCAATCCTTTGATGCGTTCATTACCCCTTCACACATCTGGCTCGTTTTGTGGAAAGTATGCGTTTGTGTGTGTCCCACACGAACCCATCAGAACATTTGCTTGTCATTTTTAGACATTTTTAACGAGTGTCACTGGATATGAATCTTCATAATATATCGACATGGAAACGTGCAAATTTCCAGATCTGACCATCCATAACGAATAAATGAAATGCTGGAGCTGGTGCCATATTGTTTGACTCATGGGCACACGCACGCTTTTTCTATCAGCCTCGGGGACAGTCCCCAAGGGGTCGTCAACTATTTTGCGATCAGATCGAACGTGTTTGAAATTTACAGTTAAATGATTGTATGAGTGCCAATAGCAAATGAGGGGAAAGTGAGTGGAATGCTAATCAAACATGATACCCATCTTTTAATTGAGCCATAAGGTCACAAAAGCACAATTTTCTGTATAGACCGCCTAGGATGTTGCAATGCTCTGGAGATTTTGCTTACAAAATGAGTTCAATTTTGCCTGAATCGAGTCTATCGGGCATGATAACGGGGAAACAAAATACAACTCAAATCTAAACAATCTAAACAAAGTGCTTTATAGTGCGTTTGGTTGGACTGTGCCTGCGGGCTGTAATTTTGGAAAGTCGTTAGAATTAGATAGTGCTGTGGTCGATTTGCAATAACTTACCCGCTCCAATAGGCTGCCCCCTCCGGAGAGCATATCGGTGTAACGAATCGCACAGCCTATATTTTAGTGTGCTAGCAAGAAATTTTAAGCAAAGGGCAAACCTGAAACAGGGAGACATTCCCTTCCGGGGTCGTGTGCTGGCTAGATGGTTCAAGGGAGGGAGTGGTTCTAATTATGAATTCAGTACGATTTTTCAACCCGTTATCAATAATTTTGACATTCCATTCGGCAGCAACCCACGCCCAACACAGTGCGATATTTTACACGCACCCTCAGCTTTCTCTTTTTATCTATCTCTCTCTCTCTTAGGTTTGCCTATTTACAATTCAGTTAAAGGCGACCAACTAGTACCCGTCCGTTAAGAGAGATAGGGCAGTTCCGGCGTGTTGAATGCGTATAGATTTGCGGACCGAGAGAACGAGAGATACAGTGTTTCTCTAGCCAGCTCAACACTGTAAGCTTCATTTTCAATCCGTCAAATCCCTATTCAACATTGTCAAATGAATATTTTGCATATACCGAGCAACCAATGACAGATCATTCAAATTTCCATATTTTTTGTTGAAATGTATTTCACGGGATTGAATTGTTCGTTTCCAATGATCAGCTGGCTAGAGAAACCCTGTAAGCTGCCCCGAGGCACCATAAACATTGTCGGCTGACGCACTCCCTCAGATGCTTTTTTTGTTTCTTTTGGTCATCGCAATTGGCACCCACCGCAAGCAAAAATATGCATCCGATAGGCAGCGCTAAGAAAATTGTTTATTGGGACACCACGGTCAGCTCGTAGAAAAAAGCCTACGAACTCCCAAAAAGGTTTGGGCCGAGCCGAACGGGAGCAAAGAGATCCTGAAAAATATTATTAAATGTTAAAATTGTATAAAAACAATAACATTAAAAATAATGGCTCGAGCCCAATGATGAATCCTGGGAGAGATTCTGTGGTCGTGGCAAATGGAATTTTGTCATAAGCACAAACATGATATACGCAGAGCCGAGTGCAATGTGTAACAAGGGACATAAATGGTAGGAACTTACAGGGACAGGGAAGATCAGAGTGATAAACTAAGAGAGGATTTATAGAGAAAGAGTCACCAGGAGGCCAAGTCAACCGAAAATTCCCCAATCACTCATAATGCTTCCCGGGTGAAGTTCAACGAATCGCTGCAAATGGCTTTTCAGTTGCAAAGGCCATATGACGCAGTGAGAGAAAAGGGGCCTTACCAAGACCAAAGGAAAAAAACTCAAACAACATCCACAACAAAAACCACAGACACATTTAAAATGTATTCCCGCATATGTTATTCCCATTCTCGTTCTTTTCCGCTCCGAAAATTATGGGAAGCAGCTCAACAATGCGATTGTGAAATAATTCCTTCTAATATGTGATAGTAGCATTTCGTAATCCCGGGTGGACGAAGGCACACACATACATAAAATAAAAGTTTTTTTTACGATTTCTTGTGAAGTTGATCTCAACTTTGTCGGACGTGCGTGAATCTTTGAATACTTTGTTACACTGCTGTCTTAAATTGGAGCTTTGCTTGAACTTGTACTCTACAACTCTCTTGTAGTTTCTCGGGAGGATTAGAAGCGTTGCAAGCCCTGTGCATCGTATGATAAGAAAGTTTTAAATTAATAAATGTTTATTATCTTTTATCGCTGGCAAGTGGATCACCGCAGTGTTTATGCAAAATGGATGTGGCAAAAGAGCTACCGAGGATGTTAGTAGTGTCATGTTAGTAATGACAAATTGTTTTTTTTTCGTTTCCAAGTAACAAAAAGAGACCTACAGCTACGCTTAGTGTACAATTATATATAAACAATTTTAATAGAAAAACATTCTCCACAGGCAAAGTGAACATAATAAATAACCATCATATTTTGGAATTTGTGATTCACGTGTGTGATACTTGCTTTGCAATCTAACAATAGCCGGAAAGTTACAAAATGACTGCATAAGTTGAAAATGTTCAAAAAATAAAGCTGAAGCTGCGTAAAATCGATGAACTAGTTTGTAAACAATCTGATTAAACAACCTATTGCCAATTCGCTGAAAATAAAATCACCCAAATACTGTCGCAATGAACACGTTAACACTTTTGCACATTAGCGCCTTTCTACGCGAATGTAAATCCCATTCAACCCACGGATCGATTTAGGCAAGCGAGCGCGAATCTAATTGCCAGTAATGTTCTTAGCATTCATTGCAACTAACTTACCCATAACTCATTACAATCAAATGCAATTCCACCAGTTTGGCCCTGCCAAATGCGATCACGAATTTGTTCTGGGCATTTGGGTAATGTCCGAGTCAAGTACCAAATCAATATATATTTCCTCACCGATATTTGGGCGTTTGTGCAATAGTCATCATCATCATCATTGTTGTTCGTTCGTTTCCAGTTGTCAAAAGGACATCAAAAAAGAAGAGATTGTTTGCGATAATTAATTAGTTGCACCGAAACTAAAACGATTTCCACGATTGACTATCGGTCCAATTGCTACATTCAAAGCGCTTCCTCTAACAATTGCTGTTGGTCGGTTCAACAATGACCTCCGTTGCAATAAAGGCGATTATATTCAATTGTAGCTTTCTTTAATTTGATATCATCTAGGAGCTTCTGTAAAAAGGATAAAGAGCTTACAAACGGTAACATTCGAAAGATTTGAAACTATAATTATGAAAAACGATATCCTCATAAAGCTGGTTTATGTGCCGGTGGAATTTTGCGAAAGCGAAAGCGAGGCGTTTCCCAATCATCACCTCGTTTTAAAAGCTTTCCATAAGGATGTGGGTCTATTTATGTTGGTATTATTATTTCTTCACTAGCGCAATGCTATATACTGGGAAATGGAAATGTCCATTTTACGAGCAATTTGGGTGGACGTGATGTTTGCCGATTGACCAGGATAGTGTGAAGAATTATATGCACACACTCTTCGTTTCGGGCAACAGAAGACCATTATTCATCGGGCGGTTTAAATCACCAAGTCTAGTTGAGTGCAGAGTCTTTCATACACACTCGCTTTAGAGAAAGGGTATTTGTCGAAATTTGCTGTTTAACCTTCTAAATCCGCGAAACCAGTTGCAAGCATGTAACGTATTAAGTCTGGTGCGAGTAAAGGCTTATTCTAGATATTGGAATTTCTCTCCGTCGTTTGATTCATCCCGTTGAGCTCGATTCATTCATAAAGGTGAGTGGTGAACTGACATCAACGGGTTTGAAGTAGTCTTATTTAGCCATTTTGCTTAATGTATGTAAATAACGCTCGATCGTTTCACAACTTCAGCAGCCGGCGCCCGGTGTAGAGCCCGGAGGGTCGACTTGTAACTAAACCACAGCAATTAAAGAAAATTTTGGACAGCTGACTTGGTGGCTTGATTAGCGTAGGAATTTGAATTGAAGGTTGAATTCGTCTTTTTTTCTTCACTATATTCAACAAAACCCGTGCTGGCGGTAGTTTTATGGGATTAGAGCATTAATTTAAAAATTCCACTCAAGTCGTTCGAATCGGTCAAAACAGTCCATAAAACTATTTTATTTTTCATCCAAAACTGAAAATTTCCAAAATGAAAAATTTCCTGAAATTTCCTCTCGGATCAATACCCGGGGGATGGCTCAACATCACTGTGATAAGTCGTCGCCTACCGAAAGGAAATATCTGGAAAAAATACTTATTTACCTCTCACCCTGTCATCGCCCAGTCGCGAATTCTCGTTAACGCACTGACTTAGGTCATAACAAACTAGTTACATAATTTCCGGAATCTTTCATTTACTGATATGACTAATGAAAAAAACATCACAGGGAGTCGCGAGAGAGCGCCGAAACCATCGCACCACCTCTTTTGATTCGTTTTATTTGCCCAACAAACCAGAGACGTAAGTTCGAAACGCAACCGAACCTCAAGTCGCTCGTTTAGGCGAACCGGGGTTCTCGGACCATTTCAGTAGAATTGGAATCACCACCAGAAACCGAGCACAAAACCTTTTTCATGTGCCACTGGTTTTGGTCAAAGCAAAAGATCAATTTGATAAGAATTGTTAAGCTTTTATTTTTTCTCCTGCCTGAGGAATTTCTCAACGGAATGAGATTAACGAGAAACTTTCCGGAAATATGGAATAACCTACAATCCTACCATCGCATCTTAACTGCAATGTGAGCATATATTGGTAATGGTAGTTGTCACCAGGTCCATGGCGAATCACCAGGTCCATGATATGAATGTTGAACAGGTTAAATATGACGTGATCTATTGTGAGCAGACCAATAAGTACGTGTGTGTGAGAGATACAGGGTTTTCCATTCCAATTAACAACTGTCCACAGTCTACTAGCAATCCTTGATTTAAAAAACACGATTGTCTACCACTTACAAACAAGTCAAGCCGTTTTTGGTACACTGTCCATTTCAATGGAGAAAGGGAGAGAGAGAAAGAGAGAGAGAGAGAGAGAGAGAGAGAGAGAGAGAGAGAGAGGAGGGAGAGATAGAGATCATAACCGTGAACGAGCCTCTTCGCAAGGTTTGCTAATGAGGCACCAAAATTAGCTTACCATTAGAACATTAAATATGAAGAAATTACATTGGGACAGGAAGAGTTCCTTATGATATGACTAAAGAAATTATCAGCTTTTGATGGTATAGTGATAAACGTTAGTATTGTGATTGTTCCATTTAGTAAGGGTACCAAATCAATCAACACCTTAAGTTCTTTAGAAAATTATCGCTATTTCACTGGAATGAGGTAACGATTAACAGCAAACATGTTGTATTATTGATAATCTAACATTATGCATTATTATTTCGATTGTAGACTGCTGCATCATTCTTTAATATGGGGCATGCTGCTCTTCCATTACACTTCCGCAGCATTCCACGTTTCGTTAAGCTTGGACATATGTACACGGGAATGTCATTTGAGCATTGAATAATGTTCCGTTGTGGTACATTCTTGTAACTTATGTCGTTTGATAATATAACCAGCTGCACCAAACAACATGCAAAATTATGCACCGGTTTGTTTGGCCAAGCAAAGTGTATAAGGAACACAATTTTGTTCAGCTATTTGTTCATCAAAACATTCCCCCTGTTTGGCTGGTTAGGTCGGGCAGAAGTTTTATAAAACTGCGCATCCATAGGAAATGTAGCGTAAAAATAACAACGCTTCCGAGTGCACACAATTTCATAAAAGGCTAGCAAGTGAGGCAACACCGAAGTAACTAGAAAGCAAGCGGCAATGTATTCGGTTAGAGAATGTTTCAATAGAGAAACAACGGTAAACGCCAAAGAAATAACATGCTTCGTCGGAATGAAATGTTGAGCTGTAAGGAAAATGTATAATGTTTTCATCTTCCAACAGATACAAAAAAATGCACACATTCTGGTGACATAGTACCATATCTTGCCTGGTGCAGCTACATTGCAATCGCAAAATGAAAGAAAGTCACGGGCAGACCAATTGGGAGAGGCACGGCCTCGTACGTACAACGTAACAGCATCTAACATTTGTTTGTGTTTTCTTGAGTAGGCAGCACCTCTTTGTGAGAAGTTTGGATTATATTTCGGCCTGGCTTATTGTGTGGACTTGTTGTGCTTTTGCTGTACTTGTTTGTTTGTTTTTTAACGAGGCACAACCTGGCGCACTGCCACGCATTGTTTGTGTAGAAAATAATGTACATAACTATAGCCATGTTCCTTTTGCCGTAATATTGTCAAGTCTAACCCGTTTAAGATTGATAGGATCGAAGAGATTGCTTTATAATGTCTTGTCTATGATAATTTCACAGCAATACACAACAATTAAAGCACGAGCGAAAGTAAAGTGAATATCACACTTCAATGCGGATTTCACAAGTGCAATCAAAATTGCTGTTTAACCAATATATAGTCTGACTAAGTTGTAAATTTGAGTAAAAACATGGTTATAACTCCAAAACATCACCTTATTCAATGAATTTTTTTTATTAAACTGAAGGCTCCTTCTTCTAACAGCAACTCAAATACCATTTTCTCAAGCCTTTGCTATCTGCGAATCGCACGTGCATTTCGATCCCACCAATCGTTAACCAACGGATTGGAGCATTCTCTCTGAGCAATAAAACACCCGAAACAATGCAAACAGTTCCCTTACATTCATTCCGACTGCCACAACCGCTTTCATATTATTTCCTGCATTTACTACACAAAAATACGTGATGGAAAATGTTTGCAAAATTTAAGTGACGAAGGCTGTTTAGTTTCATTGACATGACCTCACATTCCAACTGGAAAGACGAGATCGTGCCGTAGCACATTATGGTGTCGTAAAGTTGGTCACACTATCTTACGAAACGTAGCATGCAGTTCTTGGTGAGAGACTGTACATTCCATAAAACATACATGTACACACTTACTCGTCTTTTGGACGGTAAAAGATTGATTTCCAGCTTTCTCGTACACTATGTTGCCAGTGCACCGGTTCAGTACTGTAGGCCTTGTGCGGCTCGTGATGGCACACTGCTATTGGTTCATTATTTTACCCAAAAATGTTATATCTTGCATTTGAGAGAAAGGCGGATTGTTTTAACCATACCCGCCATATAGCAGGATAGGTATAAGCGCACGTAGGAACGGCGTGGATGGCGTGAACACTTAAAAAACAATTCTACTATTTTACGATAAATTTACTCCCGTCTCACAAACACACAAACTTACATCTTACAACTTACAACTTACCTGATTCTGCTTGATCCATGAACGAAGCGTCCGGTCGACGCACTTATAGATTTCAGAAACGTGTAGTTTTATAGACTGAAGACATGGTCCACAAACGAGCCCAAGTTCGCTTATCAAACCGCCTAAGGAACTGTGGCAATAAAAGTTTTTGAAACACCGAAAAGAAAATCGTATTTAGCTTGGGAAGGAGTGAAACAAACGAATCCAAGAAACAATTTGTTCCCTTAACTAGGAAAGAACATGGCCACCAAAGCTACTACTGTAACCACCGGGCCACTCATTCTACACATGCCAACTCCAATCGGCATTCCAATTCGTGGATCGCAACACATGAACTGCAAGCATGTCGAATCGATCGTAAACTTCTCAGCTTCTTTTAAAGTGGAGGAAGCATTCAAAAATCTCGAGGAACCGAAGATACGGGTGTACTATAAAATAAAGCGTAACTTATATTAGCTCTATTACGGTCCATTTTCACGGTTTTTTTCATTTGTTTGATTGTCCCAATCTAACATGAAACGACTTGTGGAAAGGTACAACAAAACTACATATCTGCGTAATGTGATTTATCTGCTGATGACTCACACTATTTAGTCCAGAAAAGGCTGCAGGATGAATGAGTGAAGGAGTTTCTCAACCCAAGCTATTTCCCACCTGGAAGCGTTTCCCACTAACAAGGGTACAACTCGGTCCGTTCGACTTCCACACAACATCATTCAATAGAGGGAACTATTCTATTCGATTTCAGTAAACCAAACGTTGAATTTATTAGCACGATGGTGGTGGATTTTTTAGGTAACATATATGTACCGCTGTTATATGTTGCCAAACACTGTTACCTCTAACCACGAAATAATTTGTGCAACCAGGATGATTTTTGAACACGTAAATAAAAGAGTAAGAGTCCACAAATTCCATATAACCGCCAATCTTAAGATGATATCATGAGTGCTCAAAATGCAAGGAAGCTACACTGAATACTATAGATGTGAGATCAGATCCGGATTAGTTGAAATGATCCGGATCTGTAAAGTGAGCAAGTGAGATTTGCATCAGTTTTTTAAGGATCCAGCCCATTGTTTCTCTCAGAGAAACAGAGGTGAATGATCGAATGCTCAAAATGAGCCAATGAACAGGTAATAGTTTCAGTTTTTAATCCGGATCCGGATCTTCGTTTCTCTGAGAGAAACACAGACGAATGATCAAATACTCCAAATAAGCAAGTAAGCAAGGCAAAGCAGAACAAACATACATTTTCGATTATACACGTATATGATTCATTATTCTTCTTATTCTTCTTCTTCTTTTGGCACAACAACCGTGATCAGTCAAGGCTTGCCTGTACCCACTGATGGTGTGTGCTTGGCTATCAATGTCTTATTGTTACCATAGCAGGATAGTCAGTCTTACGTATGGCGGCACGGTGTATTAGGGGCTTGAACCTATGACGGGCATATTGATATGATTCCTTATACCACTAAGAACTGCATGACTCGTCATATCGTTCTGATCGGACTCACGGTTTGGATTCCACCCCCAATGTCTATTAAGCCGTGTGTACACGAATAGTATATGTGTCCACAATCTGCAATCCTGTAAAGATATCTGTGTAAGAAGCGTAAATTGCATATACACTCTGAATCTTTTGCGCTAGTCATATTGATGCAGTTTTAGCTATTGTGTAGTACAGTCGACAATGATGATGAAAATAAAGCTTACTTACTTATCCCATGCTACAACCGCTTTGCGGTCTTGACCAGCCTCAGGAGTGTCCGAAACCGCTCACGGTCTCACGCTTACATTTGTCATTCCGTGCCATCTCGGCCTTAACGGCGTACGCCTCCACGCCAACTTTCCACCCCCGGCCAACCCCCGGAGAATGGCGAACTGCAAGACAGCGAGTTTGCCGTGCATCTCGTATAGCTCGTTGTTACAACGACTCCTCCATTGCCTTTCCACACATACAGGTCCAAGTATCCTTCTGAGCATCTTCTTCTTGAACGCAGATAAGAAAGTTTCGTCAGATTTGGACGGTGTTCATGTCTCAGAGGCGTGTGTGAGTATCATGTGTATTACAAACGTGTAATGGCCCTTTAGCGCTGTCTGCTGCATGGGCCTATGTCGACTCCAATTGACGTTTACGAAGTTAACCACGAGGCGCGCGAAAAGGAACGATCGAAGACGACGGCGGCCATCGCGAATTGCATATTATAAATAGAGGCGAGAGATGCGCTCTCGTCCTTTTTTCCTGCTACCGCGAATAAAGACACGTTCTTTATAGTTCGTTAAGACAAAGTTTTATAAAACGTGTCTAGTTTATTCCATGCGATTAGGAAAGAAGTTGCATTTGCAACAATGTGAGTATAGGTGCTATATAGTCCCAGCTTTGTCCGTTCTTTGTTCTTTGAGGTGAACTGATTTTTCAGGCTGTAGAATGACCGGTTGGCTGCTAGAAACCTTGCGTGCAACTCAACTACCATGATACTTACGTTACCACTCTATAACGTTATCCAATCATCACGCTGTTCTTTAAAAAAAGGATAATTTCACCTGCGCTACAACCAAGCGCTCCATATCTGGATACCAAACTCCATAGCTGTTTTGCACACTTTATCTGAGCGTTTGAAATATTCCCCTTTATGTCTGCAAACCTTCACAGCAACGTTGCAAATATTCCCTAACTATTTAAAACATTCCACAGAGCGGGTGAAGTAGTCCATTATATGTTTTGAAACCCCGTAAACAAGCTTTTAGTTGTTGGAATCGATCGTCTTAGCAAATAGGGCAGCATTTCATATTAAAGCAAGCCAAATTGATTTTATTTGTGGTTGGAAGTCTTCAAAAATGAATCAACACTTTCGTGTATTCCAGCTAGCCTCGCCTTGTTTACTTGGTACAAAGATGCTGAAATGAGAATGAAAGCTACATTAAAAAAGTATTTTTTTAAAAATCTCTATCAATGTTCAGACCATTCGTTTGGAAGTAATTGTCGTAAATATTATTTCTACTTCAATCGCGTTACATCGAACAGGATTAATATAATGGAAGCAACTACAAAAAAGTTACCAGCGGTACCGATAAACGTCAAAAAAACAACAAACTATCCCCCTTTTCCACACGTCTCGAACCGTCTTCAGTCTTTTTCTCTTTTTGCACGTGAGTAAAGGCACATTCAGTGAGATGAAACCATAATCCTATTTTTCGAACACTGTGTTGTGCCATACATGATCCTCCGGGTTTCCTACGTTTGAACCCTTTGGATCGCACGCTGCACAATGTTTGCTGGCAGAATTAGCAACGTGACTTGGAATGCACGTCAACGGGACCCCTTTTCTCTCGAGCTTATCCTAACGAGGTGAAGGATAGATATGAACAAGCTTATGTCGGGGTAAAGTTGTCCTTAAGAAAATTCTATCTAAGAATGCTTTACTGCGTTTGATCTCTCTCTCTCTATCTCTCTTTTTTTTCTCTCTCTCTCTCTCTCTCTCTCTCTGTCTCATTCTCTCTCTCTATTTTTGCTATCGATCGTCAAACGATCGTTATTTGTGGATAGAGGTCCGATGATAATTCCATACTGGTAACTTGTCGCTAAGGTCTGACACTAAGGTCTGACATTCCAAAGCAAACGCTGCAAGACGCATCATGTTCCGAGCCGCTTCTAGTATGGTCAAGTACCTTCTTCTACATCCAGCATGCTATAGCCTAGTGTTGTATCACACTTTGTCACTTTGTTCCTAGTCACATCAGCTGCCACTAGCGTCCTCGGTTCTGTTTGTGACGAAATTGTCGCTGTTTGTTGTTTAACTAACTCTTTCACCCGGATTTCACTTGTGTGTGTTGTGCTACACCACAGCTAGCCGAATCTTTCTCACATTCGCACGTTCGCACGAGGATGATTGATGGTTCACAGCTGTTACACATTTAAAGCGCCTCAACTGCTCCCAAAACCAAAAACTCTCTGCGACATGCACCAAAGCGAGTTGTTGGCAGAGCAATTTCGCAAAGGCATCCAGCTACATCCGGTCGCCGTGTCGCTTAGCTCTTGTGAAATGCTTTCCACCCAATAATGAGCTATCATCGAAAATTAACCAATCACCAACTGGCTTCTGATGACTGGTTTGTTCCATCTGACTTCGCGCAGGGTAAACGTCAATCGGCGCCTCGCCTGGCTTGGGTACTAACATTGACTAGAAGGAGCGTGAAATCCGAGAAGAAAACTTTTTAATCAACATAAATGCACGCCCATAACACACTTCTTCCGCTTCACGTCGGTATTTTGCGCCTACTTTCTCACTCTCATTTAAGGTGACCTCTATATTCGACTCCTTGACGATAAAACTCTGAAAATCATACATACAAACATACGAAATGTGTGAACCAGAAATAGAATCAAATTAACATGAACATGGTGTAGCTGTTTGCATTAATTTGGCCTTTTACTCGCCCACCCGAAGCTGCACCGACGGCGACAACGCAGCGACCCGCTGGCAAAGCGCAAAAAGCTATTGAGGTCGAAGGCGCGAAGGTTAACAAAAACAAATATAGAAAAAACACATATAGGGGAAAAAAATGTCGCAGCGTAACAAGAGAAGACAAAAACGTATGTAGTTATCAAGTATAATGAAATTTCATTAAAATTTACATCACCACCCGCAAATCGGTTATGTCGTGCAGGTTGTTTTGCTGTCCCTTTTTCCTCTTACACTGGCATACAGTAGCCTACTAATGGAGACAGAAACATTATTCTATTTACTCGACGCCAAATTTCTCCCCTAACGGCCCTCTCGTTCTCCTCGTTGCAGTTACACTAATATACAGTAAAACGGGGCTTTTTAAATGCGCAGCACCACATTGTATTTTCCATGTTTTGTGAGAAAGGAGCGAAAAGAAATCAAACAAAACAGGATGAACATAACAAAGAATGGAAAGCACGCTTCCTACCGTGTTGAGAGGGGGAGATTCTTTTGCTTTCGTTGCTATTGAACCGCTTGTTCAAACGTAGTACAGTGCAAACTTTGTCCGAAAGCAACGGTGCTGTATGCCAATGGAGAAACTTTTTTGCGCTTGATCCACTGGAAAAAACTTTGCAGTGCCGATGCACTAACGCGATGGTGATATTCACAACGCGCTGTTCAGACGATGTAACGGAACTTTGCTTTTAAGTGTTTGGCGGGCCTCTTCTTACCGTGATGCATCCACCCGATCGATTACTATCTTCCATGCATCCTTGTGTGTCCCGTCAATGGAATGGTGTAATTGCATCGGTAAACATGAGGTTTATTTAACAAGCAAATAGACCACGTACAACTTCTATACCTTCACAAGCGCTGCTTCTCGATGCATTGAAAACGAGATAAGCGTTTGTAACGACCCTCAATCCAGGCCGGCCTGACGCTCCTGACCAGTCTGAACAAATCTGTTAATGGAGTGCACGTTTCGTACGTGCTGTTATATCAAGCATCCCTCGTGTCAAACACGTGAAGAATAGTTATGATTGTTGCAAAAGGTAGAAGAAGAATCCTACCTTAACGATGATATTATTCACCATTGAATCTTTGTTTGGATTTCCTACGGAAGAAAAATTAGCACTTACCATTGATTTTAATACCCTGCGTATTTACCTAGACAATGGGAAAACAAATGAACTTTAATTTTCACCTTAACTCTTTCCCTTAAACAGTTACATATACATAGCTCCTATAAGGCCCAAGGAATTTTACAGGCCGTTTGCAAACGATGAATCAAGGCGGCATGCTCTCCTCTATCGCTCTCTCTCTCTCTCACACACTTGTTAATAATAGGCAATACATCCTGAAGAACGAGCGACATTCGTTCATCTCATCTTCGTTCATCGATTCTTTTTAAATAAAATTGTATTGAATAAAATGTATAAAAAAAAAAGTTGGTCATGAAAATAACGTCCTACACGTCGAAATAAAGACCGCCTAAGTACGCCAGGTCGTTCATTTCCTCCCATACAAATATGAACCTGTACCGCAATACCAGAACGATCATGAAAAGAACGTCCTACCCATCGAAATCTCATCCAATACACATATGAACCTGAACAGTATGACCATATCGTTCAAGATGGTCCTGGTCTGATAATTATTTTAAAAATATAATAAAGTAATTTAACGTCTTGCAGCTTTGCAATTCCTGAAATACTTTGAGTCAATCTTCCGTCTTTGATCGATTACGGTAGTTCGTTGAAACAAGCGTTCCCCTTAGTTTATTTTTCCAAGTATTCGTATTTTCTCCTTTAAACGGGTTTATTTTCCATCCACTGACCACTTATTGCCTCTATTTGGTTGTTTTTTTTCCTCGCCTGGAAAAGGTTACCGCCTCGGATGCCAACGTGGAGCGACCAAAATACATCATCTACTTCCTGACCGGGCCCGGTATTGACATCTAAAATCCCTCTGACAGCAATTTTGACATCAAGAAGGCCATGAGTGAAATGTTTGTGCTAAAGTTAGATCAACATTCTGGACTCGGAAAAAAGAGAATGGTGGCAACATCACAACATTGAAATGAAATAGGGGAAGCCTTTTATGTTTCTACAGTTGATAAGATTCGACCAGAGCGGAGCAAAAGTTCAATGCACAACCCGGTCTCTATCCGATGCTGAAGGGATATGATGACCGTTTTGTTTTAGGATTGTTTCAATGTTGGAAGTCTTTTCAGCCATTTTCTATCACCGACAAAGTGCTGGTTCAGTTTCCGGTACAGAATCTTATACGACTGCAGAAACAAGAGTAAACGTGCCTCTCCTGTGCGATGAAGTCTTGGTCTGATGGATAAACTTACGATTTTTCGAGCCTGGAAGTCGAATCCTGGAAACTGAAAAACTTCTCTTGTGCCATGTGCCGGGTCAGGAAATTACTCGTGAGGGTCTAACAGCACATTTCGTCGTGCTTGCTATACCGAATACTAGCTTTTACTTGATGTAAAAACAATAATTTAATTACCCGTAGAAAATTTGTAAACTCACACATGCTGGCAACGGACACAACCGATGCAATGGATTAAAAGCGTCCAGAACGTTTTCAGGCTTTTTTCAGTCAAACACAATTTCAGTCCGAAACCTTTAATTGAATAACGCAACCCAGGCGTTCAGATCCATGTTGATGGAAACTGATAACTTTTTTCTTCCGCTCCTGCCTATTGTTTTCCTTCCACATCTGTTCCCCCGAATGTTTAGCTCCGAACCGAGATCCACCACGTCCACGAGCGTCTTGAAAGTTTATTGTCATTGCCCATTTCGAGTCCACCGGGCTACACGGGGCCTCGCTGTCAGCACGACCTCCCGCTTCGACCGAGCTTCCGCGGCAGTGGCTAGGCCTGGTCACAACCAAACATTCGCTCAACGATGGCGAATGGCACCGGATCGATCTGTTCTTTGACACTGAGCAGGTAAAGATGGTGGTCGATTTCTGCAAGATGGCCGAAATCACCGAAGCAGATGATGGACGCCTGGTCGAGGACAAGTTTACGACGCAGATTCAACTGAGGTTACGCACAAGCGAAACGTACGCCGCATCAGCGATCAGCATATACGCGAGTACGGCATCATTGAGCTGAAGGGTACCAAGGTGTACTTCCGGTACAGCTTAAACACGGGCCAGGCGGAGGAGCAGGAGGTAGCGTTGACGGCGGTCGATGTGGACGACGGACGGTGGCACGTTGTTAGCCAAAAGTAGTTTTATCTGTTGCAGGTGCTGTAGGTCTTTATTCCATGAGATTGACGTTTATGAGCGCTCGTTCAGTTTAGCATGGCATACCGTCAGACAAAATTGAATGATGGGTCCGTTTGTTCATAAATCTACTCATTTATAACCTCAAGGGGTTTTTTAGCAAGTGTGCTGGCAAAATGGTAGATATTCTTTGTAAAATAGCTACTAAAATCCATACTTACATACTAATACCCGTTTACAATGCAGACACGATCGTTCGAGCCGTTGTGCTCAATGACGTCCGCTTGAATGGTCAAGCTAGCATAACTTTATTGGAAAGTGTTCCTTATTCGTCGGCTACAACAATCTTTTACTAGAAGTAAATGGTTTGCATATTTGTGTGTGTGCTAAGAAAGGTTTTGAGGACGTTACGCAGACTCCTTAACGTTTGTTAAACTTACTCAATACAACGTTAAAAGAATTATTGTGTGCTCCCACATGTGTTGATTACATCCAAACATTCAATTTATCATGCTTAATTTAGTTTCTCTTTACAACTTTTTCGTTGCTAGATATATGTGTTTTGCACATATAGGGAGTAAAAACGAAATGTTATATAATTGCGATTGTGTCATTTGGACAATTGAGCCTTTTATCAATTGCATTTACAAACTTTAGATTACAGACATCAATAACAGATATATTTGTTCCTATGACTAGACATTGTGTACCAAAAGTCATATGTATATGGATGTATTTATTTTAAATGCTTTTATTGTTTGAAATTTAACTACTACTCGATTGTGCTAGTGCAAATACCTTTGCCTTCAGTATATGAAAATAATCAATAATTAAATAAAAAAAAATTAATTGTTTTATTCATCGTAGTGTGAATGCGCAAACAATTTGTGGAGCAGGTGATTCGTACACGTTGGTTTGACCGAGAGGTCTTATGCTAATGCGGTTTAGTATGCTCAGAATCTTAAGGTGGAATAGTGTTCAGTTTCTAGGTTATTATACACGCTTTCTCAGATGTGCAGTAACAAATGTGCATCCTAGTATGGTGTGGTAAGTTCGTCGCGCCCTTATGTTTACCAGAGCCGTGTGCGGTAAGCTGATGCGCGGAAACACAAAACACTGCTTGAGTATTAACCGATTAATGCACAAACTTGCACTTTTGTTGAAGATGGGGTATTGCTGATCGGTCAACCGACTGAAAAGCTGATAACCAAAGGTGGTTACCAAATTGAGCAGAGCCTTCGGCGGAATCTGCAAATGGGTGAGATACACCAGAACACGAGTGATCTACGTGTCTGTAAATTGTGAACTGAAGTCGCCATCAGTTTAAGCTTTATTTATAACCAATTATTTTCTATGATGCCACACATTGTCATCCATACATTGTAATTTATTTATATTTTATTTATACTTTCTTCTGATCGTCTGTCGAGTTTCCTGTTATGTTTTTTTGTGGATAAAGACGATCAAACGTTATTGTTTATTGTTGGGTGTTCTTTCTGGGTTACCCTGCGCAAATGGTTTTGCAATTGCGTTATGATTTGCGAAACGTTGCGATGCGCTTCCTGCTTGACGGTTTTATATTTCGTAAGTGTTTATGTTCTTTTTGTGGCTGGTTTTCTGCTGGAGTTGACCTACTGAATGGTTATAAGTTTCGCAAGTTCTCTAAAAGCTGATATCTATTTACGACATTGATTTGGATTGTTATGATTACTTTGTTTAAGTTGGATGTGACCTACTGTTAGCAGTAAATCTGCTACAATGGTAACGGTGTGGTATAGCATTTAAGTGGTATGGTTGTTATAAGTGGTATGGCTGTTATGTAACTTATCGTGATATTGTGGCTTATCGCTAATGTAGTTTATCGTTACTTTAGTATCGTACACTAGATAATTGAAAAAATAGTTGAAATAGGAAACAATTGTCTTAAAAAATCAAGTTTTCTTATGGTTGTCAAGTGAACAACACCAACCAAAGTTTTGAAATAGATTTAATCAAACAGTAAAAAATAAAGAAGTCTTAACATTCTGCACAGTCAATATAATAAAAATTAAATTACCCGACAAACGGTCTAAATGAAAAACTCAATAAACAAAAATGTTAAAATAAGGAACAAAAATGTAATCCAATAATAAAGTATCATATGTGAGGCCAAAGCTACACGGAACAGAATTTTGCGTGCTTAAAAACATCCTTTTTCTGTCTACTACATTTGCATTAACTAAAGCCAAGATCTAATTGATAATGGCATTTATTTCAATGTTTACAATTCACCGGCAAAAATATTTTTTATGAAGTATAAAATTGTCGATAATTTATTTTTGATATATGTAAATATAAAAATACTTGTGTACAGGAAAACAAATGCAACGAGTTGCCCTTGAACCACAATAATAAAATAATTCGATTCAAAATATATAATGAAACTATCATTTTTAATAAATTAAATAATTAATCTTTTGTTCCTTCAAAACTTTTCAGAAAAGCTTATAATATTACAGTCTTTTTGGTCTACCCTAGCATTTTTTCACACGGCTTCGTACAGTTTCTCAGCACGTGTGAACAAACGATGTTATAGCTTATGCTGCACCTACAGTAATGCATTCAATGTCCCATGCCGAAAACGCGAACAACATAAGGTGCGCTACAAGTTCTAAGCTCTGTCCCGCCTGCATATGATATTTATTCCCTTCCCAGTGCAGCACAATCGCAAGCAAGGTGCAAGGTTTAAGGAGTATGTGATTAAGTCTGTAGGTGTGTATGCATGTATGCTGGAACCGCAATTTTGGAAGAAAATGTGTTTCTTCTGGGAAAAAACTAAATTCAGCACCCGCTTTCCCCATTTCGTAGAACATGAATCTGTACTATGGTTCGTCCGTGTCTCCTCGTGCGTTCTACCGGTATACACCACTTGGTAAGATAGGGTTTCCACCGTATGACAGCCAAATCACTGTCACAAACTACAATTCTAAAAAAAGCAACCAAGCCTAATGAATTGCGCGCTAATTTTAGTGTTTAGAAGACATACGCTAATTTATTTCAAAGCGGCTGATTTTTGGTTTTATTTGACAACATTTGTCACCGAACTTTCTACCGGTGGAGGCTATGCGGCTGGTCCATGTTTTTTTCAAATATGCACGTTTTGCCGTTCATTTTTTTCTTTTAATGTCCCTAAAAAATAGTGCAAATGAGCAACCTAACAAAACGATCACGAAGGCACACTTTCTCGCTTTCTATTTAGCGGCACCGGTTTACTTTCGCGCAAATGCTCTGGCCCAACTTTTACGCCCCAGATTTTTCCTCGTCACTACTAAGCTTCCCCTCTTATTTTCCCGGAAAGAATGGTTTTCGTGGAAGATCTTGCAATCATAGTGCATACAAAACGATGAAAAAAAACCCTTGCCAGTCACTTGCTAACGACAGCAAAGAGCGTACAAACAAAAAACACCAAACTTCCATTGCACTCGATTGGCTCCTACTGTTGTTCGACACTTTTGTGATGCTTTTAAGGTAGAGGTATATTTTTTTCATTTCTTAAGTAGTTTTATTTCTTCAATTCTATTAAATTCACCTAAAACAAGTTCTTCCTCGTTCATTGTTGAGGCGAGAGAGTGTTTTCCCATGCAAGCTACCATGACTCTGAGCAGAGGTTGCACGATTGCGGTGAATAGAAAAAGATCACCGGAACAGGTTGCGTTCGGGTAAAAGTTTATCCGCAGGACTGGAATTCAACACGAGTCGAAACTGCACTTCTCACCTTATTTGCACACATGTTGTACCAATTTAACTTATTAACTTATTGTTAGCAATTAAAATTATTATTATTGTTTTGCTAATGCTTGTTCTGCGTGGTATGTTGGAGTTTATATTGGTTCATTTTGGTTAGTTTTATAACTGTTTCTTCACCAGAGTAAGCAAAAAAAATCCTTATTCAATCAGATGAAGAACATTAATCTACGAAAAAAAGAAATAGAACAAAAACATTAAAGATAAGGTGTTGAATGAAATGGTTTGAAACATAATCTGTTAGTGGGGGCCTTCACGATTCTAGTTAGTTTTTTGTATGGAGTTTGACAGTTGGAGGCTGAAATCATGTAAACACTCCATACAAAACCACACAAAAAACTAGCCTGCAATTTTCAGTCTAGATTATTCTAGCCTCAAAGCTAGAATTAGATTCGTGTATCTGCTCGAAAACACGGGTTTGTTTACATTTATTCCAAAGTGCATTAAAGAGATCAGGTGATGCAATATAGAATCAAAGTGTATGTAGTCCAGGTGGTCTCACAGCATTTCTTTATAACCAATTTTGAGCATCACTTTTTAACAGAACGAGTGAAAACTTTTGCTCAAACGAGCTTTCTGGAGGCTTGACGAATACGCAAAATACTCTAAAAATCTTCATTTAGATGCAGAAGCGATAAAAATTAGCCTTCAAAATTCATACACCTTGGGATAAGCCCACCTGTATATTATACTCACTTAGATAGCTGCTCGAAAACTGCTATACAATGCAAAAAGCTGACAGGCTGAAATTTCAGCCTATGAACTTAAAACGGAAAGGGCCCCAGTGTTTTTTTCCTTCTAACATTTGACATAAAACCGGCACCGCCATTTTTATTACGAAAATAAAATATTCCTTTCTTAATCTAATTTTTAGAATTCTACACAATGGCGCAGCGATCATCCAGTTTTCGTGTCACGTTCCGTAGAAAAGTGTTAGAATAACCTTTTTATTAATAATACTCTATATATTTGGAGCATTTTGTGGCTGCTTTTCTCACCTGTTCGGCATCTTGAATTATCTGTGCAAAGCAAAATCAATCATATTAGAGTGCGGAGGGAATAAAATAGGAAACGATAATCTACTTATGTAAGAAGCTATCATTCAAAATTATTCTGAATATTTTTGGTATAATGTTCTTCTTAACAGCTTTTCTTATGTACAAATTCCGTGTTAAAAAATTCAATGAAGTAAGATAAACTTGTTTTTCCACAAAAAATCAGCCTGTAGTTTTGTTTAATGTTTAAAAAGAGAATATTTGTCGCCGTTACAAATACTTTTACTTTTGAAATATGTAGCATTTTTTTAAAATATATTATATGGACTACCAAATATCAAATAGTGTAAAAACAGTTTAAAATTTTGTTGTCTTAAATCAAGTCAATTCGCTTTAACAAATAAATCGCTTAGGTAGCCACATATTTCAGATCATTTCAGTCCCGATTAAAAAGGTTTATATGGATAGTAGATATTGTGCATTAAAGTATTTTTTTTTAAGATGAGCCCTCAAGCATATATCCAGCATATATATATAAGCCTGACCAGATATATCTGTAATACATTTTGAATCAAGTAACGCGTTTTCAACTACCCTTAAATATTAAATTTATATCTTGTTCCAACAAAAATACTCAAAGTGTAATCAACTACCACCATCGTTTTTACTCTCGGGTAGATGATTTGGTGTTATTTACAAAGTACACCATTACTTTAATTTTTCCAAAATATTTTTTTAAAACATCGCATCTACAAGACATGCTTTCACATAGTTGTAGAAACCGTGTTATGCACATGTTCCCTAGGCACAGATGCAGTTCAAGTACAGGAAGTATGTTTTCACCGACACTGGAACTTATAAATAAAAACTTATAGATAAAAACAAAGTTTTTATGGTCCCAAATATTAGAAACAGACAAAAATACTTGTTTTACGCCTCTTAACTGCCTATTGCCTATCGAATTACGTCCGATTTCAAAAAGTATTTTTTTTATAAAAGCTGTAGCTAAATCTAAAACCAAAAGTAAATTCAGTTCATTTTTCCTTTATTTTTCACAACAACCTTTGTCGGTCAAGGCTTTCCTGCGCTTATTTATTACCATAGCAGGAAGGTCAATTTTACGAATGGGGGTACGGTTCATTTGGGACTTGAACCAATAACGGGCATATTGTTAAGTCGTTGGAGTTAACGACTGTACCAAGAGACTGGTTCTAATTAATACTCTTATTCAGTCGTTCAATTAATTCAATCGCTGTGTTTTCCTAGTGTTCGTTGCTTACGCGTGCACTTTTAATCACCCACACACTCACTTACACTATTTTTTTAACTAAATGCTATAAACAACATGGTAGATGGGAAGTTTTCGCTGATCTTTAACGGAATGAAACCTATACACAAACTTAAACCGTACGAATACGCTTCCTTCCTTTACCGTGACAAAATTCGACCCTTGCCAAATAGTTTATCACAATTGTTATTCCTTTTAACCATCTAGGTTACTAGAAACATCGGAGGACACGGTGTGTTAAATGTTATATGTCCTCCTCTATATTATTCATATTCCCGGTCTGGTTTCTTTCGCCCTGAGAGTCTTGCGCAGCACACTCAGAATGGCAGTTAAATGGCACCGGCGACACAATTGTTCTTTTCACTGGAATCGTTCCTCTAACTATAACGATGCTATGAAAAAAAAAACAGAACCGGAGAGTCGTCAAGCTGTCACGGAATCAACGAGCGGAGGCCGCAACAAAAGTCCTTTGTTCCAACGTTTATCATACCGACACTATCGTTTTGCTTCGATATTGTCCCAAAAACCCAGGCACTTGAACGCTACCAGAGGCGATGTGCAGTGCGGCCGTAAAGATGGGTTTGGTCTAGCTTGGATTCCTATTGTTGTGGCAGTCGTTTCGTCGTTTGGAGTACGGGCCAGCTCACAAAAGTAAGAGTCAGCGTCGTTTTAACTGAAACTGTTTTCATCGAGTGTCGGCACTCTACACTCTACTCTATGACGGTATCTTAAGAAGTAGGGTTGTCTTGGTTTGAATACACTTTTCAAAACCATTAGTGGTCTATTTGATTTATGCAATCTGATGATACGGTCGTTGAGGCTTGCTGCGTAAAAGCTTGCTTTATGCATCGTCCTGCAGCAAAGCATCGTCGCAGTATGGCATCTTCTGCCAAGTGGTTAAGCGTCATGATAAAAATTGAAGCGCAAAGCACATTTTATTTTCTTTTGGATTTTGAATTCTATTTGCATGTTTAACTAAGCTGTGTTGATACAGTTAAATTAAGTCATCACCAACTGTTCATACAGTTATCAACAAACTGCAGCTGGTTTTGTAAATAAAATATAAAATTTTGATCGCCTACCTTAATAAAGATATACGGCAAAAGATCAATTTTACACAAATCAACATTAAGATTAACACACATGTCAAAACATTTTGTTCTGACGTAATGTTTAAAAATATTTAATTTAATTTAAAAAAATGCAATTTGACATCACATGCTAACTAAACGGAACATGCAATTGGCCGAACACGACTTCAACCCCAAATTAAGACGATGATTCGAAATTCATGTAATGCCTAAACAGTAAGAATATACAAGAGGAACTTCCTTTCTTTCCCTTTCCTAACATCACAACAAACCTTAATGTTGGTGCAACAGTTATTTAACTCATTAGCTTACTTTGAGCTCGATTGTTAATGAACAAACCCACGATGATTTTCCCACGTCCCGTTTGTTGCACTCTTGTTGCACTTAGGGTCGAGTTTCAGGGATCTGGCAAAGTAGGAAGCAACGCGGTGCAAATTGCGCAAAGCAAACAACTGGAAAAACCAAACTAAGGGACGATCCCGGTGAACAACTTTAACGACCTGCTGATGGGCGCAAATTAATGGTTTCTTCAGCATTATATACCTCATTCTTTAGCATTTAAAAGGACATTCTTTAGCATTTAAAAATGGGTGAGAAAAAATAACTAGGAATGCACTCCCTGTGGCAGAAGGTGCTTTTTCTTCGGAATCAAAAAAGCTCTAGCAAGCCACCGCTTTTTCCTAAATAAAATGTACAATCTCAATGTTTCAGTAAAATCTCTTCACTTTGTCAAAAATAAACTAGTGTTGGGAATTTTGTTAAAAAAAGGAACGGAACGGAACTAGTTCATTTTTCAAAAAGAACGGAACGTGAACCTGGGGTGCAAAAGAATCGACCCAGAGCTTAGAAGCCAAACTGTCATCCGGCGGGGGGGGGGGATTTTGTTATTTGTTACAGGATATGAAAAGGTGTTTCTTCAATCTGAAATCATATCTGACACCATATCTAGAAGGGTTCAACCTATGCCAGCTGTGTGTAAGCTGTATAAGCTGTGCTAATATAAAGCATGCATTTATTATCTAGCATTTTTTAAACTTTATAGATGCGACGACCATTTTCGGTCAAAGCCTTCCTATACCACGAATAGGCTAGGATATTAAATGCCCATAGCAGGATAATCATCCCAGCGTATGGGGGCACGATCCATTCGAGGCCTTTAGCCATGCCGTTGTTATTGAGTAGTACGAGTCGACAATTATATTACGAGATTGACTAATTATTTGAATTTCACTTACTATTTAAAACAAATAATTTTTTTCACACAAATCGTTTACAAGATTACGGCACTCAAACGGTTTTCGAATGGAACAGAAAGCTTCG
This sequence comes from Anopheles arabiensis, assembly GCF_016920715.1. Lineage (NCBI taxonomy): Eukaryota > Metazoa > Arthropoda > Insecta > Diptera > Culicidae > Anopheles > Anopheles arabiensis. The sequence continues at coordinate 39,436,299 of NC_053518.1, forward strand.
AATGGAATTGCCAAATATTAGAATCATGCCGAGTGCCAAGATCAAGTGGATATCGTGGCATAAAAAATAACTACATTTTTTTTTTCGTTGTTCATACTCGCATATTATAATACATATTTTCCAACCCGTTCAGCCATATGAATACCGATTTTAATTTCATAATAGTTATTTGTCTAGTTAAGACAAGCTAAATTATAACAAAAAGTATAATAGATGTATAACACCATTTTTGGTTTCGCTTATCACGATTTTTATAAACGATACGCGACGAAGTGCGATGAATATTCCTGTGAGCATGGGAGAGTGCACAGGCAACACATACTGTGTACGAGAAATAGTGAACAGTTATCTTGCATGCAGCAAGCAACAGCCGGACAAAGCCGGTTTTTTCAACGAACGATTGCACCTTGCTAACAATATTGAAGCGGCAAAGACTGGAACGGAACGGAGTGAACGGAAAGAACGAATTGAACGGAACGGAATGAACGGAAAGAACGGATTGAACGTAAAGAACGAAATGAACGGAACGGAACGGAATGTACGGAATGAACAGAACGAACCAGAATGAACGGATTGGAACGATTTTGTATAAAGGATCGGAACGGAACGGCCTACATAAAGAACGGAACTTTTTACTAGGTTCGGACCGGAACGGCCAACACTATAATAAACCTTCCATCCGCTAGACAAACGAAGCAAAGGCCAACTAGAACCGAAATGGTAGAGAACACCTATGGCCTCCTACACCGGATTGTGGCAATGCAACAATGAGAAAATGAACTCTTTCTAAACTGATAAATATATTTAGACTCAGATGCATGCTGACAATGACACCAACATACGCTTTTGTGCGAAACGCTGGCTTAAGGCAAAGATGTTGTTGTTTTAGCCGGAGATAACTAAATTCATACCACATAAAAATCTTGATCCTTTTTCTCGAAACAATTCGCTCTTTGTCTCTCTCTCTCTCTCTTTCTCTCACTATCAATGTCTGTCTCTCTTCTTTTTTCTCTTTCAGCGTAGTGAGAAAACAGTATGAGTCAACTTTCACCATGGGATTAAAAATAATTACCAAACAAAATTTGTATCACAAGACGCATCATAATCACGGATCCCTTGCTAATGTTTTGTGTTTGGACAAATCGTTGGCAATAAGTTGTGATGCAAACTACTACCTTTTCGAACCCTTCCTTCTCATTTTGTTGGTGTGCAGCTATGAATCAAACCAACTGCTGCCTTGGTCCTGTTCTCATTTGTACTTTTCTCTTTTCATATTCTGATAGCAACCATTCCGTGCTACTGCTTAATTGTTCTTTTTTTTAATTTTATATCTGCTCTGCTAGTTTTATTATTATTATTATTATTTATTAATCTTCAACGGGCCGTATGGCCTAATTAAGATGTAACAGTTCAATAAAAAAAAACATAACAAAACATGATTTGCACCGCAATTCACTGCGGCCACGGCAAAAGCCGGAGACGTTCCTTGAAGCACTGAGTTGGGATGTCGAAGTCGAAGCAATCCGAGACAGTGTTGAAGACAGCCGACATGCGGAACATAGGGTCTGACCGACCAGCGCTGGAACGGGGTTGAGCGAGCCGCAGAGTTTCTCTAGACCTAAGTGTTCGGGATGGTGCATAGATATCGACTCGATGCAACAAAGGCGATGAGTCGATAGAGCCATTTAGCAATCCAGCGATGAAAGAACACTGTGCATTGCGTCTTCTAACCGAAAGAGGTTCAAGGCCTAGAAGACGGCACCGCGCAGCATACGGAGGAAGATTATTGCGATCCTGCCAGGGAAGTAGGCGTAGGGCATATCTCGTGAGCTTACGTTGAATCGCCTCAAGTCGAGCAATTGAAGAAGCGGTAGTTGGGCTCCAGACTACGCACGAATATTCCAGAACCGAACGAACGATACAGTTCGATACAGTGAGCTTTGATGCACATGGGGTTGCGGAATTCATTAGTTGTCCGGATAACCACGCCAAGTAATTGATTTCCTCTGGCTACAACGTCATCGATATGCTGTTTAAAGTTCAAACTAGAGTCAAGCAGAACGCCCAGGTCTTTGGCATGATTCTGTCGATTAACTGCAGTGCCGTCCATGAAGTAGGTCCCAGTCACTGGGCTCCTGCATCGACTAAAAGACACACAGTAGCATTTCTCGATGCAGATAGTCAGTCCATTACGCTTGCACCACGAACAGAAAATTTCGATGCAGTCTTGCAGGAATGTACAATCACCTGTGTTGTTAATAGGCGCAAAAATTTTTGCGTCGTCGGCAAACAGACTGATACTGTCGGGAGGTAAAGCGAGGGTAACATCGTTGATAAACAATATGAAGAGAAGCGGGCCAATGTTGCTTCCTTGTGGCACACCCGAGCTGCTGACTATTTCTTTGGACATGTGCTTATCAATTTTCACGATGTATGTGCGATTAATTAGGTACGACTTAAGCCACTGTACGAGCGGGCTGGGAACTCCTAGCTTATCGAGTTTAGCGAGAAGAATTGCGTCCGGAAGAGAGTCGAATGCTGCTTTTAGATCTGTATAAATTGCATCGACTTGAGCTCCGGCATCAATTTGACTAGTGCAATGGGTTACAAATTCAACCAGGTTCGTGGTAGTCGACTTTTTGGCACGAATCCATGTTGATACGGACTTAGGTAGCTGCGGCATGCATGTAGCAGATTTTTGTATATCACTAGTTCGAACACCTTGGCAATGGCACACAAGGATGTAATACCCCGGTAGTTGATGGCATCTGTCCTGTCGCCCTTTTTGTAAATAGGAACCATCCAAGATTTTCTCCATGCTTTGGGAAAGTAGCCATTGGCTAGCGATGCATTGAACAATTTTGCAAGGATAGGTGCTACTGTCGTTTGACAGCGTTTCAGCACGGTAGAAGGAATTCCGTCGGGTCCAGGAGCGAAGGAAGGCTGTAGTTGCGCTAGGGCAGATCAAACGATCTCACTGTCGATGAAAGGAGTGCTCATGTTAATTGCTCCAGCCGGAGTGTTGACGAGAGCAGCATCAATGGTATCGGTATCATTCATGGCCGGTGAAAAGCAATCTGCGAAGCGATCCGCGAAGAGATTGCACATTTCATTAGTGTTGGCACTTGTTGCTCCTTTGTACGTAATGGATTTCGGTGTATGCGTGGATTTTGTTTTGCTGTTGTAGAAGTGCCAAAACGAGTCAGGCCACCTGCAGAGGTTACGTTGAATTTTACTCAAATATCTGCGATATCGAAACCTGTTATAGCTGCAGTATAAAGAGTGCGTGTGAAAGTAGATCGATCGGGATCTTTGGCAGCGGCGCGTTTGGTAGTGACGATAAGCAGCTCTTTTTACACGTTTGAGTCGTTTGAGTGTGCGGTCCGCCCAGGGGGGGTTAGGTTTAGGACGCTGAACTGGGACGCATACAACAAATAGTAGTTTTGAATAGTAACTGGTAATAGTTTGAAATAGTAGCTAGTTTTATCTTGTTTAATCATCCGATACTTTTCGAAATGCTTTCATCTAAGTTAGGCTTATGTTTTTTTAGGACGATGTAGCTCTTCTTAAAGACTTATTATATACAAAAACAGGAAAGCTCTTGTCTAACATGGTGTAATTGAATATGTTGTAACGCTTAGTAATAATCGATATTGAATAGCTTTTATATAATTTTTAGAGCTGGTATTTATATAATTAATTTGGCCGTACAGTTTCAAAATTAGTATGTCTTCTGTTACTTGACTCTGGCAACTAGATTCAATGACCCTTTTTGTTCAACAGCTCAACCGTGTTGAGCTCATTTTACCCTATGACATTTTTTGAGCTTGTTCCTTATTGGCCCTTTTTTGGATCAGGTAGTTGTTTCGCATCTGAAGATATCGTGTTGGCATGATATCGACCACGTGCGTTCTAGACGGAATTAATATTTCTTAACATCGATCTGGCAAGAGCAGATCGACCTAACTCCTACTTTATCCGACTGATGGCTTAGTAGTTACAGAGAAAAAGATTATATAATCAATTTGTGCGATAACTACATCTCCCAGAATAGGGCCAATTAGGAAGCGGTTCAAAAGGGGTCAAGTTTGCATAGCTGATCGAGAACAGGGCGCCATCGCAAGCCGTAAATTAGTTTCAAATTAGAACGAGGAAAGACAGCACCAATTTTAAAATTTTATTTTTTCACAGTGGCTAATCTGCACGAGATAGATATCGAACAAGATAATTCCACGAACAGTTTAAACACTCACTTTTCAAGTATTATCAAATGCAGTTTTCATTAGCAGTAATTGATAAAATTTGAATGAACCCATTCCTCTGTGTCTGAATTTAAAATCTAAACAATGTTTTAAACATATATTTTCAAACATTTGTAGAACATACAAAATCCCATCTGTATAATATGTCTACCTTGTCAGAGATCAAACCTTTAGTTTAAGTACCGTATAAAAACATTATCGTCTCGTTCTAACAACCTTGACGTAAAATGTCATATGAACAGTCAAAAAAGAAAAAAAAAAATCTAATCAAATTGAAGATTCGGATAGAAAACACGTGTTTTAAGACTTATGAAATTTACACATTGTTGAATGTGGCATTTCTTCAATGCATAGCTAATTTTTGGAAAACTATCAGGTTAAATTCAAATGGAATACATTTCTATTATTGGATACTGAGTTTTTTATAAAGTTTTTTTGCATTTTGTCAACTTGTGTTTGTATGTTTTAAGGTGTCAAACAAATTGTTGTTTTTTTGTGAAAAACTTGTGTAATAAGTAGTAACATCATACTTCTTGTATGTAACTGAGACGTGTATCTAAAAACGGAGGATCAGGGTATGTTGAACAATATTGTAATGGAGGTGCATGGTGGCTAAGCATTTTACCTAGCATGGTACTTCATCACCTTATTCAGATTTAAGTTTATTTAATAATATGATTTGCAAGTGTAGAAGCAGGCAAATGATATCATAAAAAGGTAAATCGATTTTCTTACATTCTATTCAATGGGACAGTGGATGTCATTCCAATTCATCCATAAAGCATTGGATTGACAAATTTGGCTAAAGCAAATATAGTATTTTTTATGCATTGTTGTACTGGAAAAATAGACAAAAAATAGCAACAAGTATTTCATTAGTTATTTGATCTTTTTTTTCGCTTCAATGTCGGGTTATCTACTTTATCTTCAGTTTCAAAACAATCGCAGCCATTTTGAGAGAGCGAGAAGGGGAGAAACAGAGAGTGAGAAAGAGAGAGATAAAGGAATAAGAGAACGAGAAATAAAGAAAAGAAGGAAGGAAGAAAGAAAGCCAGTGTAAGATGCCAAGGGTTTATCTTTAAAAACACTCTGCGGCATACCGGGAATCCGTTTTGCATATATAATTTATCTCTCTGTCTGACGTCATACTTTCTAAATGTCAGTAATCATATTTGTTCGATTTTTATAAAAAGCATAAATTTTAACTGATTTTTTTGGTTGATGGTTAGAGCTGCAATTCATCTTCACGGCGCTACCTCCAATTGAACATAATCCTCGTTAGCAAAGCGCTGCTTACAGATAGGATCATTGTCACAAATCAACAAGCAAACCTGCGGTCAAAGGATGGTTTATTAATACGCTTCGAACGAAATTGATATTCACCGGCTCGTTCGATGATTATCTGATTGAACGGCAAACATTGCGTAATCAACGCTCGACTATGGTTGAGCCCATACCCGTAACCTATCCCGCATTCCAATGCGTAATTGTTGATTTGAATAAACTCAATAAATTCTGATGGCTCTTCCCACACGTTTCCCCCATTAATCATACCATTGATCATACCAAGACCATTAGTCTTACCGCCCCTGCAGTGTCAAATTAAATACCCTCAACCAAAAACCCTCTTTCCCACTGCGCTGCTTACTACCACTATCAAGATAAATTATTCACCGAAACTATGGCGTAAAAAGAGGAACAAACATTCAAATGGAAAGCACTAACAACGGTACGTATATAGTTGACATAAGCATTACCCTTTTTGCACAGATATTGTTAAATTTTTCGCCACACATAGACTCACACCCAATTGCTTACCCTTTTCGCAATAGGATCCACGTAGTTATCTCCAATTGACACTAATGAAACTAGAATCGGTCGAGTCAGGTCAGATGGTCTTAAAGTGGAATGGAAAATAATTTGTATATTTTCAAGCAAACCAACCCACACCAAACTACACACTTTCATCGTACCTGTTTGTCAAAATTGATTCTGTATAAATTTCTTAGTTTATTTTATTTAATATTAATAATATTTAAAAAATTTTAACCACCTTTCAACACCTCACTTTTTGCATGTCCTCGTTCGCTTTTCTTAATGCAAATGGTAGTGGATTTAAGTTGCAATTCATTGTTTTTTCACAGTATTGCCACAAGGCATGAAACTGTGCTGCTTAGTCATTCCTCCTTATGCACTTGTGACGCGAACTTTCTTGAAGGAAATATTAGATCGTCGAATAGTAAAAACTGTCACTAAATCCATTCAGCAATCAAACATTATGCAATGAAAAATGTTTGAGTGAGTACAGCACTTTTAAAATGTGCGGAGGGAAAGGCTGACGGTTGTAGCCTGCTTGATTGTATATTGCATTAGCTTTTAATAGTTATTTCTCCAACTTTTGTCGGAAACCCTTTCTAGAGAATATATTAAAACAATTTATTAGAAAGTATTACGAAAGTATTGCAATATTTTATCATATAATTTTCGGATTCCAAGCAAACGACGGGATTGCTTTAGATTTAGATTTAGATTGTATTGATTTCCACCATACTGGACCACCAAAACAAGATATCAATACAACGATGCTAGGGTGAGCCAACTACCCCATTCAAATTGAAATACACACCGTAAAGAAGCAAACCTCAAACTGTCTACTGCTGAAGAAATACGATCAAAGACCCACCTCGTTTTTCTTCCTTTCCTCCTTTGAAAGAGCTTTCAGTGTACTAAGCTCCAGGAAGGCGAACAAATGAAAGTAAAATATGCTATACTGCATAATAAATTCAATGCCGTCCTGGACCCACCACTACACATTTGGATTATCACCACGCTGTACTTCTTCCACTCTTCGTTATACGAACAAAAATCTCCTGCTATTAAATAGCCAAATTCTACGAACACGTTCGCAACTGTTTAGTGAGGGCGGGAAAATTCAAGGAAAACATTTTGCTCCGTAAAACAACAGTCCCATACCGCCTGGTCGCTGACACTCCCTTCTCTAAGCCAAACACCAAACAATAACCAGGCGTCCGGTACCCCTTTTGTGTTATATTCGTGGGCCTTACTGTCTAGTGTCGGAACGGGCTGCGGTATACGAATGCATTTCAGGTTCCGCACATAAAGCAAGTGAAAAACATAACAATTAGTGCACACCCGGTAAAATGGCAGTGAAGTACTGGCAAAGGACATGGGTTCTAGGTTCGACCGTCCAAACATCGTGAGAAACAGTTAGCAAACGAAGGACAGTGTGTCATGACACGATCTACCCCCAAACCCGGTCGCAGTGTTTTAGTGACTTTGACACTCCCTGATGTGTGTTTATAGAAATCCGCGGGATATTTCGAACGAACCTACCAAGGTCAGAGTTGGAATGGTGATGCTTACGTGCATTAAAGATGACCATGGTTCTGAATCTGGAGAATAGAGCGGGCAAGAGAACAGTACCGGGAACAACCATAACAGTACCGGGTTAAACTGTTAAAATAAAGTCTTGGCATGGCGATGTCTTGGTGTTGAATACCGACGAGTGCTTGAATGTAGATGATGGATCTCATATCAAACTCATGCCCTAAAAGCAACCAAAGCAGAACCAAGTCTCTGTAGAAACGACAGCCTCTTTTTTGCGGTTTCAGCACGCAAGTGTGTGTCCCATCTGTTTTTCTGTGTGTGTTTGGTGTTTGCTAGTGTTAATCAAGCAATTGAATTGGAAACAGTGTCATTTTAGTAGTAATTTGCTCACTGGTTCATCTGTTTCCGAGCCCTTTGTACCATCGGCATTAACGGTGTCGGACGACCGACACAATGTTTTTAGGTAAGGAGAAACAGGAAAAGGATTGGTAATTCAAATAATTTGTACTGAAGCGAGTAGATCGTGTAGGGGAAGGTAGGTAAAGACGGACACTGCGGGTAAGATGGACACTTCTCATAAATGCATGAAAAAGGTAATTTTCGTGTAATTCAACAATGTAGAATCCAAACTGAAGGTAAAACAACACATTTGAGAACATTTTTCGTGTAATATAAGCGAAATTGGTTAAATTCACGAACAAAACAAATTTTCAATCGTGCGCAGCTTTGTGGATCTAATTTGATTGCTGTGGGTATTAAGCTCTGTAACTTGCATTGTTTATATTTTCAAAAGTTTTATTACATGAACGATTTGTCATGATTGTTACGAAAAAAACTGGCGAAAGAACGAAAATGAAAGAATTAAAAAATCTTGTTTTCTGGTGGTTTAAACATCCTGACACCAAAGCGGGAAAGACGGACACTTTGCTGTAGGGAAAGATGGACACCGAATTTATTGATTTATTTTACTTCTTATATCAATTGGTGATGAATGGATTTCTTCAAATATCTTAAATAAGGGTATTCCGAAGCTATAAATCAATCAGTAACTAGAGAAAGTATTGAAATAAGCGAGAAATGAAACACCGGTCAAAATAGTGGCCATTCGTTATGCTATTACTCTCTCGACGCTGATGAGGTTCTTCACGAAATCCAATATTTTTTCACGACTTGGACAACTTTAATTATAAAAATTTAAAGTGCAGATATCAAAACGTTCAGGAATAGATGAGAGATTCTATGGGTTTTCAGGTATCAAAAAGTTCAATCTTCAATGGAAAAAATGGCTTGACCTATTAACAAGTCCCTCAAACATGCTGGGATCGCGGACTTTCCGCGGAATAATTTCTCCTATAGCGAAGTTTTAAATTGTTGTTCTGTGAACTGGTGCAACCTCCACTGTTAGTGCCCGATATTAAAAAAAGATGCCTTAGATTCTGCATTCTACGTTCTATTAGAAGCGATGCTAACAATTCCTAAATTCAGGGCTGAATGAATCGACGTTGCAATTGGCCAAGAATTGGTTTATAAACGTACCAGGACGTGGAAAGCGATAGAATTTGTTAAAATACTGTAAAACTCTTCAATATCCTACCTTTTCTAAAGGTGTCCATCTTACCCTTCATGGTGTCCATCTTTCCCATTCAGGTGTCCGTCTTACCCGAACATTTCAAAACTGCACGAAAAAAATCATGTTTTTCAGTCATGAAAAAAACGCAAAAATCGATGGAAACTTAAAAGTTTCAACACATTTTCTGATAAAACATGAGTGTAAGATAATGTATGCATATTTTCATGGTCGTTGCACCTATATATCCTTAGATTTTGACCATTTCCCTTAGCGTGTCCGTCTTTACCTACCTTCCCCTACGTACGATAGAAATAATATCAGCGGATCTAATGGTAGGCGAACTAGGTGGTCGCCAAATATCCCGCCGATTTAGGGGCACCGTAAATTGCTAATCTATAGTATGCTGTATGTATGAAAGATGACAGAGTATTAGCCGCAAAGACCACGAAAAGCAGGACGTTTAGGTCCCTAGGCTGGAAAGTTCGGTACTTATTATGCGGAATTCCGGGTTGAACCAAGGACAATCGTATAACGTAACAGTGTATTGTACTGCCCTTAACATTAATCGTTTAAAAATCATGCATTTTACGGCCCATTTTTGTCTTTTTCAGTGTATTAGAAAGTGTGCAACGTTTGGATTTTTAAATAGGTTAAAAAATTGTATTTTTTTACATTATTCATCCTTTTTCTCCCTAAAATAGAATATAAATACTATTTTTTAAACATAACATAATGTGTAATAGACACTAATAATAAGAATATTGCAATTTCATCCATATCAAACATAAGAAATACGTTGCCTGTTCCTTTAAGTGTGCAACAATTTATCAAATTACCGTAGTTGTTGAAAAAAAGTACACATAATCGCTAAACGCTTTAGCCGGTTTGATAGTACTCGTACGACTTAACAACATGGCCGTCATGGGTTCGATCCCCAAATAGACCGTGCCGCCATACGTAGGATTAACTATCCTGTTATGGAGGGAAAATCAATTAGTCATTGAAAGCCAAGCCCACAAGTGGTACAGGCAGGCCTTGACCGACATCGGTTGTTGAGCCAAAAAGAAAAAAAAAACGCTTCAATCTACTTTGTTTCAGGACATTTACAAGCGTGTTTCAAAGGATTTCTTTCCTCCAAGCAAGCGAATTGTTTGGTTGTTGAGGTCGTTTTACCTCATTTAATTCTACCATCTTGAAATGTTAACTACACAATTGTTAAATGCTAGGGTAATTGTTTATATGTACTGGTCACAGATACAGATTTTGTTATATACTTTCCAAAGTCTTCTCTTCTTCATTGGCACTACAACCGTTGCTGGTCAAGGCCAGCCTGTTTATACTAGTGCAGTGAGCTTGGCTTTCAGAGACTTTTTTGATACCATAGCAGTTAGTCCTTATGTATACGGTCTATTCGAACGAGCTCCATGATTGCACCTCCGATGACTGCAGACCGGCCCAACTGTCCAATTTAGTACATTTAATAATATTATTTTATAAAATAGACTTTGAACCATTTCATTTTCGATGAAATCAAGCATTATTAGAAGTGTAAATTAAAAATATTTATAAAAATCGCGCTTAAAAAATCGTCATCGGCAAATTTGTCTCATTGCATCTCAGACGTATTACGTAAAAAAGTAAAAACTTTTACATTTACACAATGAATCTTTGTTAAAGTAATATGTTTTGAAGTCGGATCAGAACGATTTTAGTCGGCTGAAAAGCGCTTTTTGCAACTTTTTTTTTTTCAATGTTTATGTTAGTTTATACATAAATACTGACTTGTTCCAAGACTTGTTAGTTCCGCATAAAAAAAAGTTAGTCGGTTGGATCAGTTGAGTTGTGATTTGGTTCTGACCAACATTTCTGAAGTCAACGAAAGCATCATTTTAAATCCATCAGACAGTGCCACGTTTGTACATTTTATGTAACGAAGTTAAATTAGGCTCAATTAAACCCAAATAAAACTCATATTTCACTAGACATGGCATCATATGACAAGCTAAGGATAACGCATATTAATAATCGCTATATTGGTCCACTTTTTCTATCAATGTGTATTATTTTTTTCACATTAAATCTTAGTCATCTTCACAAACTATTGATTGTCATTGATCTTCACCAAACACAGAATTAAAATCTTTACTAAACCGACAATCCCTTCAAACAGTAGGAGTAAGCACGCTTGGATGCATCGTTGGATTTTCTCACGATCTAAATTACTGGCACACGCTCGCTCACGCTCAGTAGCTATTCTGTGTATATTGGAAAACAACGGCATCCGGAAGAATTGAATGCCATCATCTACTGCGCTACGAAAGGAATAGAGGGAAGAGCCGACCGCCTACAGGAATACTGAGATGGGATATTAAGCAGTGGCCGGTTCAACCGTACGCGCTGCAAAACCGGCTCGTTCTACTAACGATTTTTTGCATTCGAAAAGATGCGTTCGTTAATGGAACAGCAGAAAGGATAAGCGTCGAGAGTGCGCTTCCTGCTAGTCTACGCTACAGTCATTGCTTAAACTGATCCGGCAGCATAAACATTGGCCAGTGAGTAGTGGGTATAGTATCAAACATGCACATAATAGATTAACATTTGGCTTGTTCAATTAGCCAGCAGCGTTGCTCTCTATCTCTTCCTCTTTCTTTTCTTCTGCCACCATCCAATGGAAATTATTTATCTTTTGCTTTGTTTGAGACAATCATGCTCATACGAACGCATACACACTAACGTTATCATGCAATATCTAGCGCACTGTTAGCAGGTTTAAAATGACTTGTTTAAGGCTCCACCTTTTGGGTCACACGATATCTGCTTTCGTTTACGATCCCACATTATCCCTGCAAGTATTCATCTTTTTCACAAGCTCCAGCATACACGTAGAATGAGACCGAGATTTGCTTGTTGGAAAAGTTCGATGTTAAACCATACTGATCTTGCCTCAGAGCTCCCAAGAGCAGTATTGGCCGCTATAAAATGATAATTTCTATAATCACGACAAAACTCATCCGGTGTTGTGGTGAGCTTTTTAACAAGATGCATATCACAGCAACATCCGCCATTGAACGAGTTTCGTCCCTATTTCACATTCAAATCCCCCAAATGTGGTTTACTTATTTGCCCACCCCTAGCGGAGACGCTTACTCCCGGATTCGACGCGCATCGAACTACTGCGATCACATTACCGTCCACTGTGGCATTATTGCGTGATGAAAGCAACCGAATTCAACCGCCTGGTACTAAGCATATTTAATCGCTGAAAATGTGTTCTACCATCCTATCGAAACCATCCCCTGGTTCATGCATTCATTAGGTACCGGGGTGAAAAATGTGTCTTTTAAAATTAATAAACTTTCATCATCATGCTTTTCATCACAATCTCACCAACTATATCGGAGAGCGCTATGGAAGGTTGCTTGATTGTGTTGAAGAAGATGGCACAAAATTATTCCTGGGGGCCCGTGAACATTACCGACCGTGGTGCTGGTTTCGTTGCTAATTGCACCATACTTTCTGACGGTCATAGCTCACTCTTCAATCATGCAGGCGGTTGTTATTCGCTGTTGGCTATGCTTGCACTAGGCGCATCAAAATAATTGAAGACGAATATGCAACTTCGGTAGAGAACGTTCTAAATGTTTCGCGATTGCCAAAATTGCATTACGCTAATGCTTTCCACGTGCACCGAGCACTGTTGTTGATTTTGTAGGTCAATCGTTGAAGCATCATAAACAGCGTGCTGTAGATTATTTTGATTGGTATGATGCAATAGTATTGAACTACGTTTTGTGCTTAAAAGTAGCGATAATATTAACTGCAAATGTTACGGGACTAGTTTGCTCATCCTTAGAAAATATAAAAACTGTGTGTGAAAATATTCATATTTACTGAACGAAGAAACATCACGTCGTAAGAAAAAAAGTGTTATTTAGTTATTCACTGATGACATTAGCAAAATTTTTAAAGCTCATTTCGGGATTTTATTTTGAATAAAAAACGGTTAAGTAAGAAATGACCTTTTTTCGGAATGATTTTAGCATTTGTCATTTGAAGTTATCATTTTTTTTTATTATGATGATGATGATGATATATTTTAGAGTACCCCGCCAACGTATAAAAATCGAAAAACCAACTTTCTTGTTGGTTAATACCATATACATTTTCTTAAAATAGAAACTTTAATGCAATCGAAACCAAAATATTACACATGTTTATCTTGAACTAATTGAGATATAGGCCATCAAAGTACAAACTTTGTGTTGTTTGAGCCTTTTTTTGACCGAACATAAACCATCACATTTCAGTAAATAATTATTAGATTTTGATAGTCAATGTGTTGTTGGAAAGGGTTTTTTGTCATATTTTTATATTACGTCTGAACATTTTCCAAAAAAAAATTTAAGTTCATAAATGATCGAAAACTGAACTTCACTACTGAATTTTTGTATATATTCATTTTGGAGCGTGATTTTTTTTATTATTCAACTCAATTTCACTCGTGAGGCGTATATAATAGGAAAGATCAACATATTCTAAAGTTTTGTCGTTGAAATCAGCTGCATCCATCTGCGACCGCTATCCGAAGATTATTTAACTTTTTCTTGAAAATAGTGCGACCAATTTTGACTTGTGTTTTGCAGTAGCCATACACCACCAGTATGTGTTTTGCAGTAGCCATACACCACCAGTATCCACTTATCTGTCATAAACGGGTACTTGAAACGAACCGGCAATAAAAAAAACAATATTGAACTGATGATAAACAGTTTCAAAAGGTCTTAGGATAAAAATCAGTTCTTCTCAAAACCGTGAAAAACTGGGCTTTTTTAGTGCTCAATAATTTTAAAAATCGTTTTTAACAAGAAACTCACTTTGCCATCGATTCGATTCATATGAATTGTTGTTGATGCTGTTGACTACTAGGCAATAATGCAATGTTGTAAGCGATAATTATTAATGTATATTTTCTGCCTTGACGACTTTAGCATAGCACCGTGCTATAAAGTAAGAGCAATTGTATTTAATGAAAAGAACTGTAATAGCATGAGGAATTGATTTTCATCCCGGCGTTTGTATGGCCGTTGTCCACTGTGCACCGGACAGTTGATCTTTGAAATAACCGGCCAGCCAAACTTTTGTTAGCTTTCAAATTGGGTTTCTATTGAACTAAACTCTTGTTTCATCATTATTGGCAAACCTGCTCTGCTCTTAACATAAGTGGTATTAATATTGCAAATAAGAATGGCAACGGTACTTCAACACACTCTGAGAAGCATATCCAAGAAAGCTACCGTTCATATGCACAATTCAATTATATACAGCGTCTTCAGTAAACCACTTATTGATCACCTGCTCATGCGATGAAATGGTTTTATCGGCTTGAGGTGTGAGAACGATATTGTTGCCCTCTCAAGAGCCATCTTTCGTAGGCCAATAATCGATTATGTGAATATTACATACTCGTTGCAGTCGCGATATGTTTATGCTAATGGCACCATGCAGTACATGTGACCCTACGGTGCATACACTGTTGCATGAAGCGTGCACGCCAGTAACGATGGCCATCTCTGGTACGTTTCTTACTTTTCTCCTTCTAAACGGTTTTCACAAGGACTACGATGGCTGAAATTTGTCTGTAATCTCAATAATTGATGCACCCAAGAAGAATTGCACGTACCACCAGTGAGCAAGACACCTATCATAATCCAAGCCGTACCTGTGTCCTTTGTCCTCTATCCGCTTGCAAGATACACATCCGGTCCGGAGGGATCGTTCCCACTCGAGAGACGGCTGTTCAGATGTTGCCACAATTGACAACTTTTGCCGAATAAGCTGCAGTGCGCAGTTCATCTGCAGGAATCAATTCCCGACCCGTCAGCAGCAGATGTATTACTACCGTAAGCCAATCTTCGAGCAAAAATCCAGACGCACATAAATCTTCTGCATCGAAAGCCCCTTTTGCTGATTGTCCTGATATTCTGACGACCGGGATGATGATGACAGCAAGGAGTAAATTGGAGAGAATATCGTGATCACAACGCCATCGTCTGTCACCAGAACGCTTACGGATGCGCATGATTCAGCCGTCGTCCATCTTCAGGACAGAGCGAATAATTTTGCATACGGATGCTTTTAGGGGGATTACAAGCCTTGCAACGAAACACAACACATGTAAAATATGGTAAGTGCGAAGAAACTATCCTTAAGCTCACCTTCTATAATTTTAGTATTTTGGTAATGAGCAAAACCCGTACATCTCTTACCATACCAACCAGCCCAATTAGGTCGATCCATTCAGACGAAATTCATTCACTAATTAAGCCACAAATCATACGCTTAAAACGACCCTCGTCCTACAAACTGGAATTATTTAGTGTACAAATCATCACAGCGGCAAAGGCAGCATAAATGTTCAAACCACCCATTGGACACTGTACATTTGTGTCTCACTCTTATACCTGCGCATTTATGTGCTATGTACTGGGTATGTGAAAAGGTTTGAAGGTAAGGTAAGATAAATTGTGCTTCATTAAAACAACGCGATGCAGCGTTCAAAATGGGACACCAAGAGCATGAAAAAAATGTAATCATTAGTACAGAATTACAAAGCAAATGAAAAAAAGCCATGCAACACAAAAAAACCCAACCAAGCCCTGCTTTTATTTTATTTTCACTTTTATTTTATTTTAACAACGAGCGAGGATAATGAAAATGAGTGAATTTTTTTTTTCATTTTATTTATAACGGCGATTACCTCCAGTCAACATCTGTAAACAAGCAGGAGGATAAAATATGTGATCAATTAGTCGTTCCGTTAAATCCCATTCATTATAAATATCCCGACGTTCCCTTCGGATGGTGTAATATAACCCTCTGTATTGATGATAATGCCTAGCAGTGAGGAAGTCGGTCAAGGAGATAACAATATTAAATGAAAACTTATGCATCTAATGTTTGACGTATGACTTTGCATCAATTCCGAATAATTTAAACTATTTTACTATTAATCGTAATTAGTATTTTTACAGCGTCAGCTCAACATTGTGAGCTTCATTACTTATCCCTAATAACCCCACCATCTTATCAGCATTTTAAAATATATGACGAACAATGTACCCATTTAATGACCAATGTCCAAAGTAAAGTACCATATTTTTCTGATAAAAACGTAAAGAAACTTTTTCATGCGAAATTTCAATAAAAGTGTATGTTTGCTTACTCCCACATAACAATCGATCGTACATTTCCGACCTTCTAGAGATAATACCGTCCTCTTCGAATTTTCCCATTTGCACAAACAAATATAAAATGAGTATGTTTCATCAGCTAGTTAAAGATGTTAGCAATAAAAGTGTTTGTGTAACAATCTAATTGCATTATTTACCGCACTTCTAAATAATTTAGCGCAGCGCAAATTCTAGACTCGTTTGCAGTGAGTCATTAATGACTCGAAAAAAATCGAATCGAAACCTTCACAGTCAGTCATTCACTAACAGCAATATAATGATTGATGTTTTGTTTGATGTCGGTTGTAATTTTTAAATCCAATTTTTGCAAAAAACCCCGCCTCTACGCAAATACAAAGCTCTTGACAATTTATTGCATCAAGTGTGTTGCATACGAATGCATCGAGGAAGCGTCGCTATCTGCACAACCCGTTAGATGCGTCCATAATTCTCCCAATCTTGCGGGAAGTTTATTCATTGTACTGTCTCTCCTTGCCAACCGATGATGTATAGTATGGGTACTCCTGCATACTGTCACAACATGATCAGTGACGCTGGCCTGGATGGCCCTCGTGCCCGTGGCCGCAGCCCCTTTAGCCACGAGACATGATACTTCCGCACGCTCAAATTCCACCTTTGGACCAGCTGCTCAAACAGAACGTACAGCAGTGATATACGCCGTAGTGTAGAAAACATATCTTTTTCCTAAATTGATCAAAATAATTGTAGCAAAATAAAGTGCCCACTTTATTCATTCTACAGAAAATATTTTTCTGTACAAAGATAACACCAAAGTTATAATTAAACTGCATTCCGTAGGAATTTAAAGGCAACACGGCTCGCGTTTAGTATGGTCAAAGTTCAACACCGATAGGGCCGAGTATTTCCGAGCGCTTACGATCGATGCTGCAGGAAAGAATAAAGTTATTTTTTTTCCTAAGCCCGAGCTAAGTGACAGATTTTTAGCTTCGCCAATAAAATATCAATGCTTCACAAACGCTTGTTTTTACTAAAACAATTGACTTCGGGTGAAAGGAAGAATCATGTTGCCTTGTTACAACAGCGTCTATCACAACACGATAATTGAAATTTAATGTATCATTTTTTAAATGATTTTCTTTAACGAGCAATTCTTGGAATCGACAAAAATACATTTTCTTCTTTATAATAAACATTAAATTTTAATGGATAAGATTTTGAATTTCAGACGCATGTAACATTTCTCAAGTGCTTAGCTAACGGCAGGCATCAGCGTGATACTGGGTTTACCAGTATAATACACAACTGTCCACTTGTTTATAATAATAGTCGTTTTTAATAGACACCACTGTCTACCACTTGCTCACACGTCAGATGGTGTAAGCTACTCTGTCCAATTCAATAACACAATTTTCGCCTTCGATTAGCAACTGTCAGATTTGGCACAGTTTGTTTTGTTAGGCCAATTGTTTCAAAAAACAAAACATATTCTAACACATTTCTTTTATTTTAGCAAACTGCAGTGTAAACCATACATTTCAATAAATCAAAACATTAATTTTGTTAATACTGCAACAACCACAAGAAACCGAGCCGAATCCGACCGTTGTGCAATCGAAGGCGAAAGTTGTGTTATTAAATTGGACGGAGTAGCTTACACCATCTTACGTGTCAGCAAGTGGTAGACAGCAGTGTCTATTCAAAACGACAATTATTGTTAACAAGTGGACAGTAGTTTCTTGCACTGGTAATACCTGTAAGTAACAAACAAGGATAGCAATCCTTGAAACAGCATAAGTCTAGGCTCAGTAAGGCCATCTGGTTCGTCTTGACTTGCATGTTTTTACAATTAAACAAATCAACAACGAAACCTACAACGGTTCAACCTAGGATTACTGCATGCTACTACATGTGATTGTCATCAAGCGAGGAACAATTCTGAGAAGCGTAGGTAAATCTCGCACCCATGTTTCCTAGGATCATTAATTTTAAGCCTAAAAAATCGCTCAAACGTAAGCTCTTCTAAAATATCAACCGGGTAAAAATTTCAGAAAGCAGTAACTTTAGCCACTTGACAATGCAGGGATACATTCTAAAAATGATCCAAATAATTCAAATGTCATGTACAGTTCCGCCCAACGAAAATTCTTACGGAATGCAACGTCCTTAAGCAAAAAAATCAATGAAAAAAACGATCGAATTTCCTTCCATAGCCTTCCGCTTCCACTCATACATAAAAGAGAACACTTGGGACACCTCATAGGGAGATAGC
Source organism: Anopheles arabiensis (assembly GCF_016920715.1). Taxonomy (NCBI): domain Eukaryota; kingdom Metazoa; phylum Arthropoda; class Insecta; order Diptera; family Culicidae; genus Anopheles; species Anopheles arabiensis. The sequence goes on from NC_053518.1 coordinate 39,454,959, forward strand.
GTAGGCGCGTCAAAATGAAAATCGTAAACGAAACGGACAATGCGTCAAAAGGAGAAAAAATATTCTTTCCACGTTAGAACGTTAAGCTAATAGTATTTAAACTGTAATTTTGGATACAAATAAACACTTGCTATTTAATACTCAAACGGAAAAGATCGCGCATGTTAGTGTCAGTAAATATTTCATTCCTCAATTTTTAAAAGGTGATACTGTCAGAGCGTTGGCAACGGTCTCGTTCAGCCGTCTGATCGAGGAAAAAAGGTTTTGTAAACGCCTGAAAGTTTTACAATCTAAGTTTGAATTATCCTTGTGAAGACGGTTATAACATTTTCACATATAATAAAAATAAAAACTAAAATGTTCCAGCCTAATATATTCAGGTTTAAGCTGATACCACCCACCATCATCATTAATCCATCGTTAAGATGACGTTAAAATGGTTGCAACAATTAATAAAAAAGTATACTTCCATAACTATTAAGCTCATCAACAGAATCTTTCGTGTTAATGAGTGTGGAAATGGATCTCATTCCATACCATACAAACGGTAAATGGTATTAAAAAAAGATAAGTTAACATAAAATTAACGATTGCTGTCATTACCACGATGCATCATTCTTTCGAACAAAAACTCTCACGTAATGTTTTTTTTTACAATTTGTAGTTAATCGCTGGAATATCCCATTACAAAAACAGATAATTTCGAAAGTACTTTCACAACTACTTCCTTTAACACCAACATTTGCGCGCGAGAAAACTCAAGCGGAACCGGTCCAGCAAATGGGTTATTTGATAACAATTTCATTTTGCGTTTCGCTACATCACTGCATACATCACTGTATCGCATCAACAGTCTAACATGCCGTTGGAAGTCCCAAAAACGGTAACGGTACTACATGTGATTGTCATCAAGCGAGGAACAATTCTGAGAAGCGTAGGTAAATCTCGCACCCATGTTTCCTAGGATCATTAATTTTAAGCCTAAAAAATCGCTCAAACGTAAGCTCTTCTAAAATATCAACCGGGTAAAAATTTCAGAAAGCAGTAACTTTAGCCACTTGACAATGCAGGGATACATTCTAAAAATGATCCAAATAATTCAAATGTCATGTACAGTTCCGCCCAACGAAAATTCTTACGGAATGCAACGTATCCAAAAAATCAATCAAAAAACGATCAAATTTCCTTCCATAGCCTTCCACTTCCACTCATACATAAAAGAGAACACTTGGGACACCTCATAGGGAGATAGCGTAGGCGCGTCAAAATGAAAATCGTAAACGAAACGGACAATGCGTCAAAAGGAGAAAAAATATTCTTTCCACGTTAGAACGTTAAGCTAATAGTATTTAAACTGTAATTTTGGATACAAATAAACACTTGCTATTTAATACTCAAACGGAAAAGATCGCGCATGTTAGTGTCAGTAAATATTTCATTCCTCAATTTTTAAAAGGTGATACTGTCAGAGCGTTGGCAACGGTCTCGTTCAGCCGTCTGATCGAGGAAAAAAGGTTTTGTAAACGCCTGAAAGTTTTACAATCTAAGTTTGAATTATCCTTGTGAAGACGGTTATAACATTTTCACATATAATAAAAATAAAAACTAAAATGTTCCAGCCTAATATATTCAGGTTTAAGCTGATACCACCATCATCATTAATCCATCGTTAAGATGACGTTAAAATGGTTGCAACAATTAATAAAAAAGTATACTTCCATAACTATTAAGCTCATCAACAGAATCTTTCGTGTTAATGAGTGTGGAAATGGATCTCATTCCATACCATACAAACGGTAAATGGTATTAAAAAAAGATAAGTTAACATAAAATTAACGATTGCTGTCATTACCACGATGCATCATTCTTTCGAACAAAAACTCTCACGTAATGTTTTTTTTTACAATTTGTAGTTAATCGCTGGAATATCCCATTACAAAAACAGATAATTTCGAAAGTACTTTCACAACTACTTCCTTTAACACCAACATTTGCGCGCGAGAAAACTCAAGCGGAACCGGTCCAGCAAATGGGTTATTTGATAACAATTTCATTTTGCGTTTCGCTACATCACTGCATACATCACTGTATCGCATCAACAGTCCAACATGCCGTTGGAAGTCCCAAAAACGGTATCAAAAGTTTTCTTGCGATGACCTCTTGATTTTATATTCACATTTGCAAATTACTTTTGCAGTCTCTGTCTGTGTTGCCCCTTCTTCAGCACTTAACAAAATCCATCTTTGTCTGGCGAATATTACCACTCTGCTTGATCAGCATACACCGATGCTCCTTGAGCGCCGCCACATACTCGTCCACGAACGCGTAAACCTCCACACAGTGGTTGTTCTTTCGTATGGTAAAGTCGTTCTACGTACCCACTGACTGCAGCTCAAAGCACAGGACGCGACTGTTCGATGGCACTCCGCACAACTCGTCCGTACACCTTGCCCGTCCGGCTCACGCGTTGTGCAGCGGTGGTCCCGGTGCAGCAGCGTGCTGTACTCACCGCAGGTCATCTGGTGGCAAGTGGTGCAGAATAGTTTTAATTGATGTTCCGGATGCATTGGACATTAAATCGAGCATGGTAACGAGTCGGCCTCCTGCGGGACCGAAGTTATCAGTCGGGGCCGCACTTTCATCAGCTCGCTCAACCCAAACCGAATGATGCTGTGCGAGGCAGTACCACGTTGTTGCTGGTGTCAATGGTTTTCAGCGAAACAAAAATGTGGTTGTTGTTGTTTTTTCTCCGCTCAAAAGGATGATTTAAGGATGAGTGGTTGTCGGATCCCAAACAGTGTATGTGGCGTGAAAACGAAAATAGAGAAAAAAAATTAGTTTTTAACCTCGGACAAGACGCGTAAAAACTCTAATTCGCTGGATACGGGTGTGTTTAAATGCGAATATTTTCACATGGGATTTGGTTGGATGAACAAAATTGGTTTAGAAGCGAAAAAAATCCATGTTTTTGGAAAACATGGAAACCGACGAGTAGTGACTAAAACTGGTGTTGGGGGAAAACAGGACACACACAAAACCGGTACAAAATATCGTGACTGGAAATGCAGCGAACCGGTTTAAAATTGGTTCCGCTGACCACTGATCCCGTCTCAATCAAATAGGATGAAAATGGGTGAAATGGTGATGACGGTTTAGAAAAAGAAATAAACCTAAACGGGTTTTTTTTTGCGAAAAACAAAACATGGCATATGTCGCCTATTCGATTGTAAAATTGAAGCATTTTTCCATGTTTCATGTTGCTACCATTATCCAAATTGATGTTTGATTGTTTTATTAAAATTAGAACTGTTTGCTCCCATCACTTAAATTTTCGCTGCTCAAAGCTTATTTTAATAAACTTTTTAGATTTTGCTATCAACAAAAAGAGGAAGTTTATTACTACACGTGGCTTGATTTATCGTAATCGTCACATTCAGACAGTCTTGCAGCCCACCTGGCTAGTTATTATTTGAAGTGTTATTATTGAACGATGTTGTTGAATCTATTTCACATTCTATCTCGGGAAACGTATTGAATGACCAGTTCTTAATTTGGACTGTAATAATAAATGACTTCCTTTTTTAACCTCCATTTGTCTGAACTTGTCTGAAGCATATTGTGAATATCACACTCTATTTCGAAGATACCGCACGGAATTGATTCCCATACAGACCATCTCCTCATGCAGTAGGAAACAATTTTATATCTACACCACTGAGAGATTAATAAGTTGGTTGTTCTATGCATGCAAAAGCTATACTTGTATTAAAACAAAATAAGTCCAACGTCTAGCCCTTTTGAAAGTCCTTGAGTAACAAAAGTGAGTAAACTACTTAAATATTGCACACCAGGCTTTATTTTTGGACATTTCAATACATCTTTTCGAAATATTTTCTAACTTTTCTATTTTCTTAATGTTGCTTCGTACGTAGAACCCGCAAATCAAATACCAAAGAAATTGGTTTTCCAACCATTTACAAAAACAAATTCTACGATGATCAGCATCCCCAGTATATCTGGATTAAAAGATAAATGTCAAAACTTTTGGCCACTTTCCATCCAATCCGATGAGTTACCGTCGCATATTTGCTTTTCATACCGTGCCCTTTCATTGGCACTGGCTTTCAATCACACCATGGGACCAAACAAGGTGTAAAACTTATATCCTTTTTCCTCACTCAGAAATATTGCTCACTCTGACCGCTTCCCATCCTTCCCTGTCATGTATGTCTTAAGGTAACTTCGTCAGAACATTACTCGCACCGTGCAAACACGATTGATGATGTTTCACAGTTTGTGGGCGAACCATGCCGTGAAAAGCGAAATGATGTTCTCGATTTTTCTCGCCAATACAAAATGTTGTGGCAGATGGCCAATACCGCCCGGTCCAGGTGGGACAGACAAGAACTTTGTACCAGTCACCATATATTACCCTAGCCTTAACTTTGTCTCTGCACTGCTCAAAAAAAGAAAATATAAGCCACATAAAAATAGAGAAGGCGTTTGTGTGCTGCGGATGACACAAAATCGCGAGACGTGTAGCATACTCTGACCGTTCTTCTGCGTTCATGTCTTGGTATTATACGTATTTGTACACATTTGAAGGATGCGCCTGGTAACGGTGATACCTGCTCGGTGCGTTCTTCTTAGAAATATGTTGACCGGATTGTGTGTCTCTTTGCTCTACGACAACGACGCGACGCCGCATAAAATGTAGGGCATATTGTTAGCGTGTCATTTGATTTGAATGGACTTTAAAGGGATCGTTTTATTTCACACGGGCACTTTTACTCCATTTTTTTAGCAAATTCTCTGGCTATTATAATTACTGTTGCTGAACCTAGCTTAAGACGATGTATTTTTCGTTATCTGTCATATTGACAATTACTTTTTTGGAGCAGTTTAAATTTTTGGATATGATTACTTTGGAAACTACTTCAAAAATGTTATTGATTTACTGCATTTGCAACAGCATGCAAGTAGATAAAAAGGGTTGCTACCGTTCAATGACAATGATGAGTATACTTTACCTTGTTTGACTTTACCGGCGATCGCAAACAGTTCTGCTCAAGAAAGCTTTGAAAGGAGGCACGCATCTGATCGAAACGTGCCCCGCCGATGGTGCCCAACGTGGCAGAAACATTATGAATTACCGTTCTCTATATCCTGATCTCCTGCTTGCATTGATGGTTGACGATACAAAGAAAAGGATATAATTAATGTTAGTCATTGAATTTATTGATTACTTCTTATTGATTATCAAAAAGTAAAATTAAAATCTTTAGTGTCAACGTATTTTATCGATACTTACATCGTTTTAGTTTTCAAAAGATGTATATTCATTCATTGTTTTCTTCATCAAAGTTATTTAAAATATAAAACACATAACAACTTTTATAATAAATCGTTACTCGATACCAGATGTTGAAAAGCTAATAGTGTATAAACAGTGTAGTAAACATATTAAATTTTGTTGGCCGCATAAGATATCATAATAAAAATAGCAAGTAAGTAAATACATCTAGCATCGCACTGAAGCAAACAAGCAGCGGACGCTAAAATTGAATCAATTTTTTTTTTTTTTTAAAGTCATAAAAAACTTTTTTTGCACACACATGAGAAACTAAACATACATTTTACCACATACAGAAATAATACTTGTACTGTTCTAAAATACACATCGTAAACTATTTTAACATCCTTTCGTACGAGTCGAAGATTTAGCACATTTTAGGGTAACTAATTAAATGTAGCTTTAAAAACTGCAATGCGAGGAATAATGATCAGGTTTTCGTTTGTTTAGTTGTTACAAATAGCACTACAAAGAACCCATACCACAACGTTGCACTCTGCTCTACAACCAGGAAAGCCATACAAAGGAAAACACAAAACGTGCCCCACAAGTGGCCTTAATAAATATTAGATTGTGCCACCAACCGGTAAGGTAATACCCCCGGTAAAAAACCAACCGGTAAGGTAATACCCGCACCAACCGGAGTTGTATGTTGAGCGGCAGAGAGCCAAGAACGAAAAAAAAAAATCGTTGGTGTTGGGCACGTCCCAATGAATGAGTAAACAGGCGAGCTTTTCCAGTTAATGGCGATCACGAGCTTTCCAGGTATTTATGATATCTCGTCAAATTTATGCTGACCGCGGACCGATACCCGCAAGCTTACCGATACCCGTAATCCATCTACATCCTCCGGCCGTACAGTGTTCCGCAGTATCAACATCAGCATCATCGACAGCGGGCGTCCGGTGTCGCTGCGGGAACGGGACACGCTTCGTCAATGCCCGGAAGTGGTTCCGGATGCTGCTGGAGGGCGAGCTGCTTATACATCTCCAATTGATTGGTGCAGGCTACACTTCCACAGATTTCCTCCCTAATGCTGGCGTCCAGCGAGAGAAGGTATTCGCTTGCGGTAATGCAACGCTTAATGCGGAGCACGTTGCGCGCTCCCAGTTGCTCCGGGGTTAGATTAAAAGTTAATTTCCCACTGCTTTTGTGCAATGATTAAAGCGTTGTACCTGTGCCAACGGTGCAGATCCCATTCGTTAGCACAACGACGGACGCCTCGACGTGGTCTTCCTGCAGCCGAACATAGCGTTGCAGTGGATCTGGCCCTTTGGTCACGGGTACATCATGCATGGGTGTGACGGCAGGCTCCATCTGCAGTTATTCGCTGTAGCAGCGTGTTCTCGGGGATTTCCGTCGTTCGTCCAATGGATCCGTGATGGTTGTCGAGTCGGCATGGTTGTGCAGGAGAGATTGGTACCACCAGCTCGGGACGTTCGATGTTTCACGATCCATTGGCACTTCTCAATTCGACAATATTACGAAAGAGCGTCCATCGAGCACAATGCACGCACGAAACTATTTATCGATAAAAGCCACACTAAAAACGAAGCAAACGGACGGAAATTTGCCGGTAACGATCAACATTAGCGAATTGAAGTGCAACCTAGGGCCGAGCGCACTATGGGGCGGCCTCGAACTACTTGACGGGAAGGAGCGTCGCACACGCTTCGGCCCCTCTGATCTGTTTCTTCGTATGTGCCGTGAGTTCAACATTATCTGTGATCGTCATCAACCAGACATGTAGCGTGCCGAGCTACTAAACAATATCCGTGTCATGCGTCCTTCGACGTCCTACTTTGACTGATGTTATGACTGAACGCAAACTTGTATTTTGTGAAAATGTTTTTTACATGTTAATACATATTAATACATGTTAATACATGTTAATGCTTCGAGAGTGGCATGCGGTCCGTTGAAGAAAAAAAATGGTGTTAAGGGGTTTCTGTACTATTTACGATACAGGCGGTCCCTTAGATACACGGAAAATGGGGACAGAAAACAGCTGCAAAATATCGCGTATCTCTGATTTCCACGCAAGTCGAGCCTCGCGATTTCCAGCCAAAATATCACCAGATTTCATATAATTGTGCAAGTAGTGGGAGATGTTAGTCACTTAATTAATTATTTGATATAATTCGGAATGAATATAACAGTTTCAATCCTTTTGAAATGGTTTTTAACATTCAACCGCGTATAAGAGGTACCGTGTATCTCGGGGATTACCTGTATATCATTACGCGCCACAAGCAGTGCCACAGTACTTATGGCTGCACTAAATGTAAATGAAAACTGTTGGAGGCCTGTCAGAGCATTAAATTCCGGTTTGGGCTTCAAACTGAGAAAGATAAGGACGATGTTTTCTTCTGGTTACAGCTTCCGAACAATAAAGACGTGTGTGGTTGAAACAAATAGTTCAGGACTCATTATTATATACAACATATAATATTGTTTAAAATGGTCACTTTACTTATGAAACATGATTTAAATGTTGTTAATCGAGATGGCACCACTGTACACCGTTTTACAGGGTTTTTCGATTGTTATAAATGTTTTAACACACAATATAAAGACTTTATAATGACCGTTACCTAAAATCGTACCAATTCTAACCGTTGCATTCGCGTTAGACCAGTTCTAGCGATCTTGGCCTAACGGGTAACGAATTATAGCAGGTATGCCACCTGTCGCTGTGCACCTCAACCTTCCACTGAATCGACTTAGGCCATGGTTGCCAACTGCGTTAGAGGAGATAGAATTAGGGTACTAAGAACAAGCGGTCCTTAGTTCGGTCTCTTTGCTCGCTGACCGTTGTAGTGATAAGACGTAAAATAATAAATCCTAATTAATAACTTGACTTAACCTAAGCCAACGCGTTATAACTTTCTCTACAGTATGAAATCATATTTTTTCTTTTCAATAAATCTGAACAGTTATTGTCTTAATTATGTATCTCACGGTATAATTATACGGAAGTGTATCCACATGGTCTATATTTGGAAAAAATCTCAACAATGTTGACTCTCCTGAGGCAGGCCAAGACCGCAAAGCAGTTGTAGCGCCGGATAAGTAAGTAAGGCTCTAGTGTATGTATCCCTACAAGTCTTGAGTCACCAATAAATCCTTTTTGACCATAAACTGCACAGCAATATGGTTTGTTACTGGTCTGTTTTACCGGTGTAGAATCCCCTCATAACAGCGCACCATACGCTGCACGCTATATAAAATGTTTACATTTTTGACAGCTCGTGGCTATGAAATTTGGTGGCACAATTGCCCCAAACAGAGGTCGCTCTTTTGCCCCAAAAGGTGTAACATTTATATGTTAAATATGTTCTCGGTTGATTGTTCCCATGTTTTATGAGAGCTTATTTGGTATAGTTAAAATAAATTATAATTTTCTGCTAAACTATGTTCCTCAACATAAAGCATTTCATTACACTGGGTAAAATCGATAATTATATAAAAATGTGTTACAGTATAACTAGACATGAGAACAAAAACTGGTCATATAATATATAACTCGCCACGATTTTCAGTTCATTTCAAATTAGTTGCCCGCGGCTTGCGACTTGCAGCTAGTGCAATGATTAGATCAATATGATGCTCCCGGAATGGCCGAAATTCTGCACGTAAGAAAACAAGGACAACGTTTAGTACTGCAAAGCATGGAGTACTCTTCAATCCAATCACAACCTACCTTACCCACGATAGGCAAATCTATGAAACCCCAGGAGTCGGCACCCCAGTGTACCAGCCCTGAACCAAAGTTGGCTGTCAGGATGCCAAAGATGGCGGCCTCTACTACGTTGCTGAAAAGCTTCAAACAGAAGTGCCTAAATATATAGCCCAGATACAATATCATCAGTGAATTGCAAATAAAGACTCAAATCAGTTTCTGAGTTTATAATGCAGGTGTTGTCTATGGAAAAAACTTTTCGCAAGCATAATTTATAAATAACACTACTGACAAGGGAATGAGAAAATAAGGAAACAAGTTTTGCATGCGAAAAGGAACGTTTGTAATTCAAAACCACCGAAAAATGGTGTCCGTACAGATTGTCTCACAGCTTGTGGTGACCCTCACGTAACCGCAATAAGAAACGAAATGATGTTAATTAAATGTTCATGCGTTGAACCACGCTATACAAAAAAAACTTAAGCTCGTGCCAGGTTTACGGCGATGTAGCAAATTACTTTAAACCACAACAAAATGTCAATTATGAGGTTTCGGAGGGTCAAATACAGTCATCAAAATACTTTTCGTAATAGCGTCATGTCCTTTAAATATCTCTGTTGTGGTTTTGTCTGACGCATTGCATGCTTGACGGCGTTGGTTAAAATAAGCTCATGATGATAGGTATTTTATTACCTTTTCTCTCTTGATAGAGCCATCTGAGGGTTCGTTTGTAAATAATTGTGGTTGAACGTTATGCAGCTCGTTGTTTTGTATATATTGCTTTTGCTAATTTGCACGTGGTTGATATTGTATGATAAAGTATTTTGAACTTAAAATATTATAACTTTTTTACAGAATTTTGTAAACACTACATCATACACTTTATTTACAGACTAACATATAACAGCTAACATTTTAAATTCATTATGATATTTTCTATCCTTGTTAGGTTTGTTAGGTTAAAAACATATTTAAAGCGCGAATCATCTTTTAAGGGCTGCTATAGTTCTGTAGAAAATGGAGCATTTATGGTCATCCTAGTTCTAGCATTTCAACTGCGAACATGTTTGACCTTACCCGTTCAATGAGCGAAAGCACTTTCTGAACACTGGTTACCAAACCAAATGCAACAGAAGGTAATGCATATCCTTTGCTGTGAGCTGTCTCAACGATTTGTTTGAGTTGGTCCAAACATTATTGCAACTATCGGATGCAAGGAATGCTCCAACAGCAACGTGGGGAAAATCCTGGCCCGGAAGTACATTACCTGGCACGGAATTTCAGCGGCACCGAAAAACACAGCATTATCGACGTTTAATTTCTTTTTTTTTGTGTTTCTAAAGAATTGAGAATTGACAAAGTTTCAATGATCTATTTGAGTGCCAGGAATGTATGTATAGTATCCTAACCAATTTAATGCAATGCTGCCGGTAGATGTAATTTATTGCGTTTCGTTTAGCATGCAAAATGCATCCACGTCTGTCGCTTTTAATCGTTAGCTGGCGAAAGCCTTTATCTCTTTATTTGTATTTGTTAGTGGACTGATCGTTTTAATCGATCACCGGTTATGCACAGTTTTTCTCTCGTGCGTGTTGAGGGTTACAAAAGGTTTAAATTTACTCGAAAACCTAATTAATTCACACGACAAAGTCATTTTAATTGGTTGAAATGTTATCACATACAAAAATTACTGAATTCTACAGGCAATAAATGAGACCAATAAACTGTTTCAGAAATGTGTCATTGCAGTAACAAAATCTTGCAACCATCAATTGTGTATATGTAAACAGATTGCCAAAATATTTCATCAAAATTGAAATGGAAATTATTTATAACCCCTTGCCCTTTCGTTTTGCAAACTGGCAACATATTTATTTTTTCACCTATTATATACTCACTCACTCCCATACTGCTCTGTAATGGGATGGGATCCGAAGCCCTCCGAGGGATAACATAGGCTCTCCCATCCAACTCCTATTCCGACACGTCCTCGTCGTGCAGAGTGGTAACATGTGCCTCCATATATCCTAGCTTGGGTACACGGGCTAGATCCAACCCCTTGGGCGGATGGTGGCATATGGCGAACCAGGAGGGGGGTGGGTATCCCGGGAAACTGGGTGCCTGAACGTCGGGGGGGCAACCCGACGAAAAATAAAACGGCCACGTGGGCGCAGGGCCAGTCACCCAGTCTCACGTAACAACTGACTACAGAAAGCATCAGAAGGATACGAAACGGACTTAACGATACCGACCCAACGCAATGCCCCCGGACAACGATAAAAATGGGCTCATGGAACGTACGCACTCTTAGCAAAGCCGGAGCCTTGAAACAACTTGATGACGCCCTAGCCACACTGAGCATGGACCTCGTAGCTCTACAAGAGATTCGGTGGCTAGGGAACGGTGTGCACAACAGGCGTGGTAAGCAATGCTACGACATTTACTACAGCTGCCACGACCGCCACCACGTGCTCGGAACGGGTTTCGCCGTAGGTCCCCGGCTGAAATCCGTAATCATAGATTTCAAGGCTATAAACGATAGGCTATGCACCCTGCGCATGCGAGGCAAATTTTTAATATAAGCCTCATAAACGTTCACGCCCCTACCGAAGATAAAGAGGAAGAGGAGAAGGACCTTTTTACGGCCGCCTCGCTAGAACTATAGATGCGTGCCCCAGGCATGACCTCAAAATCATCCTGGGGGACTTCAACGCAAAAGTCGGTAGGGAGCCAATGTACCGCCAATACACTGGCTGTCACAGTCTGCATGAGCACAGTAACGATAATGGTAGTAGATTGGTCCAGTTCGCCGCAGCGAACAATCTGGTTGTAGGAAGTACCAAATTTGCGCGGAGGGACATCCACAAAATGACGTGGGCGCACCCGGATGGCGAATCCTTCAACCAGATCGACCACGTGTTAATAAGCCGCCGACGACAGTCGAGCCTGTTAAACGTCAGAACTTATCGAGGAGCCAATATCGATTCCGATCACTACTTGGTTGGCTTAGTGATACGTTGTAGAATCGCCCGCCCCCGCGCCAATGGGGGCGGAGAAAACACGCAGCCTCGGCTCAACACGGACTCTCTAAGGGACATTACTGTCCAACAGGAATTCAAAGCCGCTTTAGACGAGTCTCTACTACCAGAAAACAGATATGAAACTACGAGCGAGAGGTGGAACGCTCTAAAAACAAAAATAATAAACTGTGCAAGAAATATACTCCCACCAAGTCGTGGCAACACCAAATCTGGCTGGTTCGACGATGAATGCAGACTAGTGACCGAACGTAAGAATACTGCATACCGAGCAATGCAGCAACGGCATAGAACGCGGGCATGCGCAGAGGAATATTCACGGCTCAGACGCGAAGAGAAACGAGTTCACCGCTCCAAGAAGCATGCTTTGGAAGAGCAAAACATGCGGGAACTCGAGCAAACCAGAGAGGCGTACGGACCGACACGAAAGTTTTACCAAGCGATAGCGGGTCACCGAAACAACGTTGTACCTAAGGTAACCTGCTGTCGCAACAAGGATGGAGATCTGGTCAGTAACCAGCCAGAGGTCCTCTCGCGGTGGGCTCAGTACTTTGATGAATTACTCAATGACCAGTTTAGCGAACAGCTAGAAGCGCCACTAGCAGATAATGTCATGCTACTGCCACCTAGCATAGAAGAAACACGAAAGGCTATCCGTCGGCTGAAAAATAACAAGGCACCCGGAACCGACGGAATTGCGGCCGAACTGGTCAAGAATGGAGGTGCACGACTAGAAAACGAGATTCATCAAATTGTTACTGAGGTGTGGGATAGCGAATCGATGCCTTGTGATTGGAATCTCGGCATCATCTACCCCATATACAAGAAGGGAGACAGGTTGGACTGCAACAACTACAGGGGTATTACGGTGTTGAATACTGCCTATAAAATATTCTCCCTGATCCTTCAGGATCGCCTTGTCCCGCACGTCGAAGAGATAGTAGGAAACTATCAAAGAGGATTCCGAAACGGAAAATCAACCACTGATCAGATCTTCACCATGCGGCAGATCTTGGAGAAGATGGCTGAATACAGAAACGACACATACCATCTCTTCATAGATTTCAAAGCCGCATACGATAGCATAGCCAGGGTAAAACTGTACGACGCTATGAGCTCATTTGGAATCCCGGCCAAACTGATAAGGCTAGTTAGAATGACTATGACCAACGTCACATGCCAGGTGAGGGTGGATGGAAAACTCTCAGGACCTTTTGCTACCACCAAGGGTCTGCGCCAGGGGGACGGGCTTGCCTGTCTCCTATTCAACTTGGCGCTAGAGAGGGCCATCCGCGACTCGAGGGTGGAGACTACGGGAACCATCTTCTATAAGTCAACCCAGATCCTGGCATACGCTGATGATATAGACATCATTGGTCTGCGGCTCTCCTATGTAGCAGAAGCCTACCAAGGGATTGAGCAGGCGGCAGAGAACCTCGGATTGCAGATAAACGAGGCAAAGACCAAACTGATGGTGGCAACATCAGCGGACCTACCAATAAATAATCCAAATCTACGTAGGCGTGATGTACAGATAGGTGAACGCACTTTTGAAGTCGTCCCAGAATTCACCTATCTTGGGTCAAAGGTCAGCAACGACAACAGTATGGAAGTTGAGTTGCGCGCAAGGATGCTGGCTGCCAACCGGTCATTCTACAGCCTGAAAAAGCAGTTCACCTCAAAGAACCTGTCGCGACGGACGAAGCTGGGACTATATAGTACCTATATAGTACCAGTACTCACATACGCCTCTGAGACATGGACACTGTCCAAATCTGACGAAGCCCTCTTAGCCGCGTTCGAGAGGAAGATGCTCAGAAGGATACTTGGCCCCGTATGTGTGGAAGGACAATGGAGGAGCCGCTATAATGACGAGCTATACGAGATGTACGGCGACCTCACTGTCGTACAGCGTATTAAGCTCGCCAGGCTCCGGTGGGCTGGCCATGTTGTACGCATGGAAACGGACGACCCAGCCCGTAAAGTCTTTTTAGGCCGTCCACAAGGACAGAGGAGGCGTGGTAGGCCCAAATTGAGGTGGCAAGATGGCGTGGAGGCGTCCGCCATTAAGGCCGGGATAACGGACTGGCAGACGAAGGCGCGTGACCGTGAGCGGTTTCGGACACTCCTGAGGCAGGCCAAGACCGCAAAGCGGTTGTAGCGCCGGATAAGTAAGTAAGTAATTATATACTCAATGCATTCAATCTAATGTTATTAATAAATTCATCTCAAACACTGTTTACAGTTAGTCAATCAAGTTAATTATTTCGAGAAAATTTAATTTGAATTGTTATTGTATCTTTTATTTTAAAAATGAGAATTATACAAATCATCAACCTACCTTTAATATGATAATTTATTCATGATAAAGCCGATGATCGTAATTTTATGACATATACGACTGGAAAACCTCAATTGCATTTCAGTTACGGAATAGTTGAATTCTATTGCAAATATTTTTTTTTAGTTTGCCGTGATCGCCAGAATTTAACTCAGTTATAAAAAAATATCTGAGTCTTTGTTTTCTATTTTGGCCACTTTATACTACATTTTATCTCTCCATGTACATGAGCGCCATAAAACGAAACATACACTTTAATTATCGTTTAGTAGCCCCTCGCAAAGCAACTGAGGCCTCTGACTGAACAAATTAATCACCAGCAATAACTGGTTTAAATCATTAAGTACAAGCTCAGCTTGAGGGGGGTGATTAAATCACCCTGAAAGGTGTGACTGAGCACAACAGCCTCTTTGCCGTAGATACAAATAACAGTTGCGTTAGTAGCTGGCATTGAAATATGTACAACCTGGTTATCAACTGCCAACCTACTATGCTACACTGACACCACACCTTTGACTTTTTATACTTCACTTCATCCTATCGCATATGGAATTAGTGCAATACGTAAAGCAAGATCTGGAACCATCGTATGCAGCGCATAATTAAGCCATCGTGCTCACGAGAAAGCAGCTCCGCGGGCGGAATATTCGTCTTATGGGAAAGCTCAATTATCAAAGCAAAAACATCATCTTCTCCACTCACCATTACCGTACAGGTTAACCAGCTCCTGTGCACCTTTGTGCCGTGGTCCCCAGTCGAGGCCGCCAGTTCATGCTCGTACTGTGCTCTTCGCTCAGCTCGTTGCTGGCGAGTATTGTGTTGGAATTTGAGTCACCTTCTAGCTTAGAGTTTTGGTGTATTTCCTGGTCCGTTTTAACAGGCGTCTGGAAGCAGATGTTATATTTGGATTAAATAAGAGCCGGCTAGGCAAGGATGCAGATGTAGTGAACGAGTTTGTAGATAGGGTAGTGCATTGCTATAAAGTAAATGAAGTGCCGTGAAACCAGAAGGCAAGCTCACCGATTGCGCTGCAAATTAAACTTCGCCACAATTATTATTGTCATTCCCCTGGGTTAGCTGGTACTTCACGCTCCGGGGAGACAAATGGCCGTCAACTTTCTTGGCGTAGAACACTAAAAGGAACAGCTCTCCTAGCTTGTGTGTGTGATTGTGTATAGTAGTGCTACCACTTTCTTCAAGGTAGAAGGACCTAGCACGTTATCAAATTCTCTTTGCTTCTCGGTGCAAAAATAAGCTACAGAGCTATGGCAAGCGCCACATGCAACCAAGGGTCCCTTTGCTGAGGTTTAGGTGTCGTTTGTTCAACGCGATCACGGTTGTGGTTTCCGTGCTGCATGGTAGACACACACAGCAAAGCGCCATTGAATTGCAACCTGTTCAACGATGCTAATGTGTCGACAATGGCACTGCATTCCGCGAAGCGGGAGAGGAACCAGGATAAGAAGAAAATCGGTAAATTGTGCAACGGCGCACAGTCCAATGGAAAGACACAGAATGAGACAATAGCTCTTCACTTTCTCAAACTCTCCTCCTTACCTTTATCATCCCTGCCTAATGAAGCGATTTATCGAGTAAATTATTGTATTCATGATCAAACAAAACTCACACTTTGATAAGCTGAGCACAAATGTTGACGATGATGATGATGATGACAATCAATGTTCATGGTGCCCGATGCGTTCGAAGCAGTAGCATTAGATTGTGAATGCGCAATTTTATGCATGAAATGCTCCAGCCTTCAGCTCTTGTGTACCGTAGGGAGATGCACAGTCGGGAATCTAATAATGCGAATAGTATTTGCTGAATCTATCATACTCGGAAGCGTCTTAATACATGCGGGAATTTTCTTGGAGCCCGATGCTATGCACGAGTAAATAGGGTTTGCATTTTCAAACAATCAACAATAACATTCCGGTACAGGCAGACGGCTCAGCTATACGCATTCCATTTTATTTGAGAGCTATCGTGTCGTCATTGTCATTATCGGTATCCTGTTCGGTATTAATTATGCGTGCAATTATTGTCCATCAGGCGTTTAATTGTGCCGCTAAAGTGGTGGCTTTGCGGGCTGAGCTTACTACCATCACGGCTGTTATGGGTAAGCCTTTTCAGAATGAAATGCAACAGTCATTAAATCAGTGAAAAATATTGATCCTGATCGCGCACACCCTCTACGTTGTTTCTTTTTTTATAATGTATAAACTGGAAATTAATTTAAATTTCACGAAATTAAACGAGCGCTGTTTTATTCCATGGCTCCTAATCGCGTCGTTACAATTTGCTGTGTAATGTAATTTCCGCTACTCGATTAACGCTTTTACTAATACATTCACACATTTAAAGATCTGTAAATGCGTCATAGTTCGGTGAAACGCAAGACAAAACGCAAATGAAATATTTCAAAAAGGCGAACTATAGACTGTTAGGGTGGTGGCAACGCTTTTTCGCATCCGATGAGCGTTGCCACGAGCCTTATACCATTAGGAACACGTTTCAATGAAATAATGTATCTTGGTAGTGCATAATAGTGTAAGATTATGTAAGTTAAAGAGAGCTTTCTTTCCAATTTCTTGTAAAGTTATGATTCAAATTACGGACAACTTCAAATTCCTGACATTCACCATTTTTGTCATATCGATTTTCTGGCCAAACTATAATTTTACATTATTGCCATGATGTACTAGAATAAATAAAAAGGTGTCCGACCCGTAGGAGCGTCTGATGCCACAGTAAATAAATACAGTCAGAATTAAATAATTGAACGCTTTTTCGTTGGCATCAAGGTGCCTAGGTAAACTACAGGTGGGTCCTGAGCTCAGATTTTAGTATCCACAATGAATGGAGATTGGCAGATAAGGAGTTTTAGTTGCTAAGGACTTATGAGTTGCTAAGTTATGAGTTGCTAAGTAACTTTGGACTCCCTAGCTGTATACTCGACGGACATTTAGTAATTAATGGACCTTGTTTGGCATGCTTTTTAATTGAACGCTCGATAGTTGGATGACAGTTCAATTCAATGTATGTGTTTGAAACCCGGCTTTTGAAAAATTCACAAAAAAATAATGGCATGTCACGAAACATTTAAGAAATTTTGAGTGTGGAAAAATGTGCCAACTAAAAAGTAAACATTCAATAGTTGCCAGCAGAGTTGTTAGTTGTAAACATTATATGACATTCACAGTAAGCGGCTGTCAAAATCATTGTTTGTCCATGATATTCATGGTAACCATAACACGACTTTCTCAGAGCTACAATCATTTGTGTTATAATAGTCAGCGCTTGTGCATTTCCAGTCACTAGAACTGCTTAATCGTGTATTTTCCAATATTTATCAATCTAACTACTAGATATTTTTACTCAGTCAACCAGAAAAATGGTGTCACTCGCAAACTCGAAAAAATGACCCATTTTTGATAAATATCTAGTTGACTTGAAGCACGGATACATAAAAAAGTCAAATGAATGTTCCAGAAAAATATCATTGGATCAAATGAAATTTTTCCCTTGATTGTCGAATCCAAAGTCTTTCAAAGAGAACGGGTCCATGTGTTTAGAGTAAATTGAGCCATAGGAAAATGTTGACAGTTAAAATTAAAGTTTGTTTATGTTTCGCGATGGAAGCTGCTCAGGAGTGAATGCAGCATTTTCAGCATTTTGCACTCCTTTTCTATTATTAAAATTAGCAATTATAATGTAACATGGCTGATTCGTGGTTACAAATGGCAAACAATGAAAAAGTTCTATCAATATTTTTGAATACAGAGTGAACTCAAATGATTCTTCTTATGTCTCCATGAGTGATTGGCTGCAAGAATTTGAAGCATTACAATATTCTTTATATAAAATTCGTCTTTTTCTGCTGTAGCTATTCCCTTTTGTTTGTAAACACTTTTTCATGAAACTGGCAAAAACTAGCAGAAAATAGCATTCTAGCAACGTGCTTTGCATCGACCTGAGCTCTGTAATAGATCTTGGTCGAATCTAGGCGTGAATCTAGAAAAGCATCATTTTGTAAAATTTTATGTCGGCAGTTATCACCGTTCGCAACCCTGGTTAGTAGGGAATCGTAGTTCAACCAGTGAGTTCGGGCTGTATATTCTATCGGTTAGTTCACCACCAGAGACATTCTCGGTAGTTTTGCTTCAAAAACGACACCAATGTTATTTCTTCGATAATTCCTATTACTCGTGTTCACGTGCATTTAAATGCATCGAAGTTCATTGTGAAAGTAGTTGTCAACGTGAAAACAACAGTGTGTTATCATATTGTGCTCTGAATTTCATTGAAACACGTATCTTATTCTGTCCGGAATGCGAAGCAAATTTTGTTAAACATTACAAACAGGTGAAGTAAATTGTAATCAATTACATAAATCCATTTTTGTAGACAGTGATAATGTTGGTCCTGAAAAATTCAATGAGGAGCAGTTGAACCGATTTGCGGACTTGGCTGTCACATCAAAATTCTGACAAAATTTGCCTGAAAAGATTGCATTGAGTTTTGGGAGCATTACTTGTCGCTGCAAAACCAGTGGAAGCAATAACTGATTTTTTCATGATTCCTAGGTACACTGGTGGTCGGTTGCATCGATCTCACGGCCAAGTTAACACAGCGTTGTAGTGGCTTTGCCCTAGGTCTTCAATTTCAGCATCATTTGGAGTTTGTAGTCGCTCAGGCAACAGCATCAAAGCAGCGCCCAATCGGAACAGGGCGTTCTTTCGATGCTTTGAATGTTGTCTAATAGTGCCAAGATATTGTAGATGACGGAACAGTACGACGACCACAAACTGCCGCACCTCTAACCAAAACCACATTTGTAACAGACAATAAAACCAACGGATAGCTTTAGGTAAATCGAGACTACCCGGTATAAAATAACTCCAAGCCACAAATGGCTCGCAAAGAATTATGTTAGATTTTAAGTATGGAACTAATTTACCAATTGAAAGAGGCAATTGAGGCCAATTGGCTCAAAGTCTCTATAAAAAAATTTCCGCACGTAGTCCGTTTTAAAAGTAACGGGGTGCCGTTCTTTCATCGTGCCCGCTTCTAAACAAACTTTCTTTGCCATCCCGGTTAGAGGGTAATTAACTCCTCCATATTCCTGTAGTTGCTTAAGTCCAACCTTATTATTTGCTTGTACATAGGATACAATAATCCACGCTTCAAATCGCAAGGCATTTGAATTCCAAACCTCCTTGCATTTCTTGGCTGTTCTGATAATAATTTCAAAAGGACAATCTAGAGTTAACCTAATAAGCAGTGCAAGCTAATTAAAAAGGGTATTTAATATAATGTCCTGGAATACGTCAATTAAGTATTTTCCAATAACTTTAGTACGGCAATGACTAATATCAAGAAAGAAGGTAAAAAGGCCCTAACTATCATAATGTAAAAAAGATAAAATCCTAGCTACAAACAATTGAAAACAAAATCTTATTTGTAGAATGCAAAATCTTCTGTCATATTTCCCGAAATGGCTAGATCAATTAGCTACTTCCAGTCTTTCTGAGTTGTTTTTGTTTAATTTTCTACAAAAAAGTTCCCTAATAAAAGGATCTTGCCGCTTTCCACGTGGGAGAGGAAAACGAAAACAAAACAGAACCATCGATATTCCGCTTTACGACACAATAGCAAAAAGACAGCTTTCCACACGCCACCTTAAAAGAATCACCGAAATAAACCTGTCGGCAAGTGTGTAACAATGAAATGCAAATAGAAAAAAGGCGAAATTTTTTAAGCTGCTGGTCAATCGAGTGCCTGTAGCCTTATGCCATTGGTTGTTCGTCCGCCGCTGCCGTCAGTTCGGTGTATTTCGAGCAGAGTGGTACCGATATCAAATACATGCTAGCGTTCCATGAAACCCCGAACAAATAAACTGTGGAAGGTACCTGACTCAAGTAGGTACACGATTTACGAGCTGAAGCAACAGATTCCGAACCTTCTGGTTTACTGGCAAGACCTTGCTTTTTTGTTTCGACAAGCACAGTCACACACACTATGTACATGGTATTAAGAGACACGAGAGCTTCCTTAGAAATCGTTTATTCTGGCCGCTGCCCGAAAAATATGAGATACACTTGAAACAGAAATTTTCCTTTTCACTGCGATACAAAACAACACTTGAGTCGGTGTATATTTTACTGGCTCACACATTTCTAAAGCAGTTACACTTTCTCGCCTCGCTGTTGTTGCTCACACATCTAAACGCACGTTCGACAACACGGCATATCATTCGATGACCCTAATCAGCATAAACACGCGGGATGGCTACACTCATCCCTAGTCTTCCTTTCCAGGATTCCGCTGATCGTCGGCTCGATGTTATTTATGCGTTTGAGTGTGACGGGGTATATAACCTTCGTCCCTTGTTCGGATTATCGCAGTTTATAATTTTTATCCAAACAAAAGTATCACCACCGTCACGCTTTACGCACTCAACCGACCGAGGGGTTTGTACCCTTTTCGTTTTTATTTGCTGTTCTTGAGGCCTTCTAGATTTTAAATGCGTAGGCAACATAAATTGGGTAAGAAAATTCTTGGATAAGGAACTGGTTAAACATGCGTTAAAGTAGCAACGAGAGGTGGGCAAAACAGTGCGACTACAAGAAGATGATTTCATTATACGGCCCTGCGGTTGACACTGCAATAATTTGCTCAACACCCTCCGGAAGTGTGATTTAGGTTTGGGTTGTTTTTTTCCTTGTCACGTTTAACACCCTTTCATACAGTGAGAATGAAACAATAAACACCCTGTTGGTAACTTGCTTATTAAGTCACAGGAGTGAATAAAAAGAGGTAAGTTACACATTTTTTTATACAGTCATTGTGGCATTGCTTGTGTCTTCTATATATTTGGTTGATTAAGATCGAATAATACCCCGATAGGAAATAAATAGGGCAACACCTACAAAGCCCAAAAGGGTGGTTTTTCAAATTAAATATTTATTTACAGCGATGCGTTAATGTTTTCCCCCTTTTTTAAACTGATACCTCCGGCAATTCTTTACAAAGCTTGAAAGTAATCCCACCTCTAAACCTTGATGTGATGTGTTTTGTATATTTTATGAGTCAACTTATCATTTATCGTCCAACTGCAATCGTCATTTTTCTCACGCATCGAAAACCATACAAGGTACCGTGCTCGCTCCGCATATTTCATACTGCTGGTCACTCATTTGTAGGTTCAAAATTAGGGTACACAAAGAGCACAATAAGTAATGGACTGTGTAATAGTGTTTAAACAAACAATTGTATAATAGCACATTTTGCAATAGAAACGATCAAATTAATGGAGTGATTTAAACAAACGATGCAATCCAGCGAAGCTTGACGGTGAAATCGATTCATGTTTCGTATTTATGGATTCGTTACAAATGGATATTCAACCGTTTTGCTTGGCATGTCATCGTTTGCATGACAACCAAGGCATCGCGCAACACTGGCGACTTTCAGTCCAGTTCCTCGAGCTGGCACAAAACAACAACAAAATACAGCAAGTGTCAGCCTAGTCAGCAGCCTAATGCCAGTCGCTCATCAACGTAATTGTCCTGCTGTGAGCTTCCTCTACTCAATAAAATAAAAAAGACAAAGCGATAAAAAATCCTCCTTTAGCGAGGGGCTCTCCGGCAATTGGCACAAATGGCACAATGATAATATTTGTTCCAGTTGTTACAGCTCTTTTCAAAACACTCGTTACTCGATTAAGGATGACAATAAATCGGGAACCTTCTCGAGACACTTTTTTGTAAGCAGGTCATTCGATTACGATTAAACATACGGTTTCCCGGTACATATTAAAGCACCATACCGACGCTTTATTGCAGTTTTATTTGTCCAACATTTGGTCACCGGATGCCTGAGAGCGCAGCACAAATACACTTCAATAGTTCGCGCAAGCAAATGACACATAAAAGTTACATGCTTATAAAGAGAGGGTTTAAAAATTATATTGTAATATTTTTTTATGACCACCATAAAACGATTTTATCCTTCATTGCTTTTTTCTATCTCTAAACAAATATACTAAAAAAGAATAAAATTAAGCTCTGACTCGCTCTGCATAAAATAAAACTTGCGACGATTTGAGGAAACTTCTTAGAAAACTACATGCTAAGAACCAGTGTTTGAAAGGGGACTTTACTGGAATGCACTGAATTATTGCAGGGAAAATTGAGCCCATGTACAACTGAACAACATACCCGTCATAGGTTCAAACCCCGAATGGAACGTGTGGCGGCACATACGTAGAACTGACTATCGTGCTATGGGTAAATCAATCAGTCATTGAAAGTCAAGCCCACTAGTGGGCACAGGCAGGCCTTGAGCGACAGCGATTGTTGTGCCAAGAAGAAATAAATTATTTGCAATAAGTTCAATAACGGAGCAACGAAAATTCTGACGCCATCAAAAGTTGCTAGTGAGACGATGTAGCCACAAAGTGGTACGGAAACTTTAAAGACATTTTCTTGTTGAAGCTTTCTCATTATCCTATCCACAAAAAAGATGAAAAAAAGAAAGATGGTTTTTGAGTGAAAAACAAAATAAAATTTACTCCGACAGGCACCATCCAAACCAAACCTTCCCTACATGAGGCGGAATAACGCAACCAAGATACCAACCCAAGCGGTTGATAGCTTTGGTCGACGCCTGTCGTTGATATCGGCCGCAGTCTCCTGCAGCATGAGATGCAATAAAGAATGTAAAATTTAATAACCTTACAGTCCACCCCGCTAGTATTCGCCCGACAACGATTGTTAAACGGTCCTTTTTAATGGTTCCGTTCCGATCTTGATAACCGATGTGAGTGTGTATGTGTAGACGATGTGTGTTGATTTTCACGGAACGTGTCCAGTCCGCCTTCTTCAGGATTCGGTTGAGCCGGGTACCCTGGCCTAGTCACACGTAAGCCGTCCACAGCCGGAGCGTGTTTCGGTTTAATGGTTACCGTCGACTTTTTATGGACTGGTGATTAAGCTGATGATATTTTTATTCCACCATAAAAAATGCTGAAATCCATGGCAATCGAATCAGCCAGTTCAGCCAGTTCAGCCTCCCTTTCCACAATTTTGTAGAGAGGGCTGCTGTTGCTATTATTAATATTTATTATGGCAAGCAACCAGATGGTAACGCAGTACACCGCCATCTTTCCTCGCGATCTGTTGTCGAATGGGTACTATTTTTTATGACTTTATTAAAAAGTATTCGTTTTGTCACGTTGACCGTCACCGTGGTGGTGGTGGTTTTCCAGCTGAAAATTGACGCTGGCAAAACCGTCGTCACTTGTTTGATGTGTTGCTGTTTATTTTTTTGCTTGCTTGTTAGGCCATGGAATTACCGACAACATAACCGTAATGTTCGCGTTGATGATGGCTGATGGCTGATTCAGTGAATTTGTGTGGATTTAATATTATCATTCTCAAACGTTGTGCAAAGTACTAAGGTACAGTATTAAAGTATTTTGAGGTACAATATGTTTGTATGGTGCAATTGAATAAAGTTTTTAAAAATATGAGACTGGCAAGACGAACGCCCTTAAGATACACTCTGAAATAAATTTAGTTTACGTTAATTATTGAAATAAAAATGTAAAAATGTAAAACATAAAACAACTGTTTCATAGTACTTCACTGTACATTGTTTCATTTCATGCATTATGAAAGGCAGGCATTGACGAAATGTGAACTAACAAAGATGTCATCAAAAATCTCTCGAGTTTGTTACACAATTCTGAAGGGTCTCTAACTTAATGCTGATCAATATCCTACTCAGTACATGTGTGTCTTTTAAAATGTGTTTATAGTTTTATATAACTGGCAACACTTAAGAATTTGATTTAAAATGTCGCAAATTAAATGTAAACGGTTATTCATTCAAAGTTATTCAATATATTTAATCAGAATGTCAGTGAAGACAATGAGTTTTTTTTTTTTCAATTAGTGTTGGGTGTAGCCGGTCTCTTGGTACAGTCGTCAACTCGTACGACTTAACACAATGCCCATCGTGGGTTCAAGCCCAAATTGGTTCAAGACAATGAAAAAGAAGAAGAAGAAGAAGAAGAAGAAGAAGAAGAAGAAGAAAAAGAAGAAGAAGAAGAGGAAGAGGAAGTGATGAATCTCATGAATTCATGAATTTGAATGAATTCTTGAAATGATTCATTCCATCTTAAAGATTCGTGAATCTCGACAGATTCATGTATCTCGAAAGATTCGTATATCTCCAAACATTCACGAATCTCAAAGGTTTCATGAATTCCAAGGGATCCATGAATCTCCAAAGATTCGTAGAGCTTATCTTTTTATTATTCTTCTTCCTTGGCGTAAGAGCTAAACATGTTATCGAGAATTATTGGAAACTACCACGCCTTCGAAGAGACGGTTCATGCGAGGCTTGAACCCACAACGGGCATTTTTGAACCTATGAAGATCTGTGTGGAAATTCGAATCATTCATCGTTTTTGACGTTGGATTCATTCATATGACTGAAACTCAACGAATGATCCAAGAAACCTATCCAATATAAAATAAATTTTTAGTATGTCTATTGTACTAAGAGAAAAAGTGCAAAAAATGCCTGATTTTTTTAAGCGGAAAGAAATAAGTTTCAGCATAACGGTTTCTTTGAACCGCTACTACTGATTAAAAATACATATAAATTTCATTTATCTCAAGTTAATCTCTATTGCTCAGTGGGTTAAATGCTCATTTGTGCACAAAAAAACAAACTGATGAACTAAGTATTAATTTCAATTAAGTCAATTGTACTTTTTACTAAACCAAATTTCTAACAAAAGAAATCACGAAAATAGGTCTTGAAGACACAATTAATCGACAAGAAATGATAACTTTAATACCAATCATCGTGCAGCATGAAAACTTTTTAAACTACTTATTCAAATGGCAGACGCCAATAAATCATTTCTGTGGAAAACAAGATACTGTAACATACCAGAAAAAACCCACAATCACATTCACCCAGTGGCTTTACTTACATTGAAATCAGAAGCGAATCTTAATCCACATTGCACACAATAGCGAGAAAGGAATCCCATCGGAAGCACGAGTGTACCGTCCGAAGCACGATGAAAAGAGCAAAAATAAAAGATTGTCAAAATTTTTTATCCACCATTATTCCGATAACAAAAGATTACGTGATGAAGCAAATTATGTCATTCACAAGAATACACACCCCGGAATGAAAGTCAAGCCCCTATGAGACGGTGCGTAGCATCCCTTTCCGCCTATTCTTGGAACCGCCCGACCTAGGATCGAATTGAATGCAAATGATAAAGGGAGAAAAGTTTCCGCTGTGGTTTTAGCTGTCATCTTTTTGTGAATTGTATGAGTGAATTTAAATGCTCTCTTTCATGTAGCCAAATCTGAAAAATGGTATGCAGTCATTCCACCTTGTTGGCACGTCCAAGCGTAGCTGGTTATGCTTCCTGTTTTTTTTTATGAAGAATTGGTAAAGGCAAACGAGAGCCAGCATTAGGAGCGCTCGTGCCCGCGTATTCAACCAAATCTTTAGTGTGCTCCTTGATGGTATTGAATTGGAAAGCCCCTGTTTTTTTTTGGGACAGGCTAGGCCGCGAGTTTCCTGCTGATGCTAGGCTCGCAGCAAATTGCATGGCGTCTTCAGTTCGCTAATCACGTTCTTTCTTCCCACGGAGATTTTTTTATGTTTTATCGTCACCCATTCAGCTAGCGTAAGTGTGACAATGTGAAGTGAACTCACTCACCTAAGGATTACACATTCTGTGAATCTTCAACGTGCCTCACAACACTTGCTCCCTTCCTCCGTCCAGCTACCGGCGCTGATAACCCTTTTGTTTGACTGTGCAGTTAAATCGCAATTGATCTCTCCGATCGGTTAAATGATTTTTTTCATTTCTGAAAAATATTTTTTAAAAACGAAATGATCATTCAAATGTAAATGAAGCTCGACAAGCAAATGACCTGTACCATAAAATGATTTTTTTCATTTCTGAAAAATATTTAAAAAATAGCTGAAATATTTGACCTATATTCTGCTCAGAAGAAATGAATAAATAATAATAGTTAATAGATAATATTGAAATAGTTAAACTTTAATCAAATTATAATTATTCAAAATTCAATCAAAGGAATTCAAATTTTCCGTTTATACTAGCATATGTGAGTTCCTGCCACCAATTATTTAACTTTTCAAACAAATTATATGGAAAAGAGTCTCCAACATAACGAGTGAGTCACTGGAACGGAACAAGCTTGTTATTTAGGAGCTCATTGAACTGCTGCTAAGTTAAATGTCTTAAGTGTAAAACCATGAGAAATCACACCGCCACGAGAGTTTACTGTGCTACGTTGTATGATATTTAAGCAATAAAGTAGTGCTGTAAACGACACGTATTCAAATTTGAGTTGAAGAAAGAAAGCTGCTGCTTCTGCAGCAGGTGATATTTTCATCTATTAAGTTTATACTTTTTTGCGATCAATTAAACCATGAATTCAATATTATGGCAGTAATCCTCGGTTTCCATAAGTAAACAGCTTCAAAAATAGCTTCCATTTTATTTATACACAGTGTTTTAGATATCTTTGACTACCATCACTAAAAGAACAGTCGTCGTTTTGACTATGGGATTCATCAAATGTTAAAATATTCAAATATCTGTCGTCATAACACTTTCCATTGAATTAAGCATTTCTTTTCAATTCAAGTTTTATATCACTTTTGATACATTTACCCTATATATTTAACCATAAATTCAATAACAAATTGAACGGATTCTTTAACATACAAAAACCGTTTTGTATTCAATTTTATATTGTTAGTGTAATGTATAAATGTTGACATTATGTTACCTGTCCGATACATCCCAAAACTATCTCCAGATGAAATATGAAAAGTCACAGACGCTATCATATGTCCAAATTAACTTAATTGCTTAGCCATTTCCAAATTTAAACAGCACTGTAGCTTTAATCGGTGGAGAGAGAACGCTAGTAGAGAGATTACCATCTTATGTAGATGTAGTTTATCAAATTCATGTGTAATGTTAAAAATCATTCAATTAAACAACAGCCAAGCAATATTTACCTGTTTATTTGAATTATGTTCTTTATCCGTGTGCTAAAAATGATTTAAACTAGAAATAAAATACTGCATTTTTACAAGCGAATCACTACTAATATTCCGATCTTTATTTTAAATCTCTATTTCCGGTGCTTATGATTGTTGGCACACCATTATGCTTTGAAATATCGTTGAAACGCTCGGCAGTAAACCGAAACCAAAACTGGCCACTAGCGAACCAAAGGTTCATACCAACGGCATGCCAATTAATGCTAACTAAAGTGAGGATCAACAAAATTACCGCCCCATAAAGCTCCCATAAAAAACCCCGCGAGGGACACGAGCACACTTAGATCACCATACACCTTTGTCGGAAGGGATACATGGCTGTCATTGCTCGGCATCAATTGAGCGCTGGGACGAGAAGGAATGTTTATTTCCCAGACCGCACCTCCCAAAAATTTTGTACCCTCGGAAAATGCGCCAATTTATTTACGAGCAAGGCCATAAAACACGGAAGCCGCGCAAAAATGGATTCCACGGAAAAATTTTCTTGACCAACAGCAAAATTTCCTTAAAGAAAGCTTTTGCATTTGTTTCGTCGCCGCTCACTGGCCCGGTTTGTTTCGTGGATAGCAAAAGATTTATCCGTTTGTTGCCAATTTCTCTAATTTCAACGCGCGCCGTGCTCTGTTCGGCGAGTGTACGTTGTTTGTTATTTTTATGTTATTTCTACCTGTCCGTGGTTTTAAGTGCCTTTTGCTCGCCGCTCATCGGTACGGGACCACAGGCCTTTAAACTATCTGGCACTGTGGGACCATACTGGGCATCAATTTAACGCACATTCTAGCCTTTTTTTCTTTTGCGCTTTTGCAGCGGAAGGTGGAGGGATAATATTTGCTTATAATATGAATACATTATCCTTCTCGTCTGGCAGGTTTTATTTTCAGCCTGCCATCGCTTGAAACGTTTACTGTTCCGTTTTGTTTGTTTTTTGTTTGAATTTTTTCAATCATTGTCCATACTGTTATTTCCAATCGAACGCGTGTGTTTTGATGTAAATGTTTGGTTTTCAATTATTGGTATTCGTCTGGAATTGTTGATTAAATAATTCTGTATTTCGACAGTGTTTCCCAAGCGACGAGAGTGTATTTCTTTTTAAATGGACTTAATGTATAAACAAAAATATATTTAGAGAAAGCCGAAGAAAAAAAATAGTTATTCGAGTAATTCATAGGGTCGTTTGGTTACTTAGCAGAAACACCAAAACCCTCCTGTCCGAAAATTTCAATCATCACGAAATGTAAATTATGCATTACAACAAAGTGAAATGGTCCATTTGTTCATATTTCTGCATTAGGTTGTATATATTGAGCAGAATGCTTTTGTGAGGTCTTATCGAAAATGTGCACTCATTCAACTCACTTTACGTTTCACTCGTTGTTGAACAGTAATTTTGATAGACAAAATGATGCAACCATTATCACTACATCGTATCGAACGGTAAATAGTCCTTTCAGCGAGGTATGAAAGTGGTGCCATTATCGTTATGTGGCCCTTTTGAGCCTTTACTTGTTAATCAATTTAACTCATCGTCACGAATGCCTGGTAAATCGCTCAACGGCAGCATGGTGAGAGGATTTGCTGCCAAACGTGTCCTTGATCGTTATGGATGACATGTGCTTCTTGGAATCATCATTCAATGAAAATTCACATGATTCAATCATTTTGTATTGTTTGTCTTTTTGTTTGTTTGATATGAAATGGAAAATTCACTATTATTTTTTAATGTACACGAAATAATCAATTATAATAAAATCATCACAAGATACCTCAGATATGACAAGACACGGAATGACCTGTTAGGATTATTAAGTAGATTTTCAAAATATGCAGGAAGGATCAACTAGAAGCTATTGTTCTTTCTAAATCATAAACTTATAATTGCCTTTTCTCAATATTGAATATTTGTTTTCTCATGAGACATAACAGATAGAAACATTTAATTATGATTCATCCGATGGACCACACAGCGCGAAATGAAATTTTTTTTGCAATTGTTGTGGATTAACCATAAATAGGAAGTTTTTTTTGGGCTGGTCTGGTGGTACAGCCGTCAACTTGTACGATGTAACAACATGCCCGTCATGGGTTCAAGCCAGAATAGACCGTGCTCCCATACGTAGGACTGACTATCCTGCTATGGTAACAATAAGTCACTGAAAGCCAAGCTCACTTCACTAGTGGGTACAGGAAGGCCTTGACCGACAGCGGTTGTCGTGCCAAAAAAGAAGAAGAAGAAGAAGATGAAGTTTTTTTAGTGTGACAATAGCCTGTTTAATATCCTTGAAGTACATTACTTAATTTAAACTTAAACTTAAATTAAATACAGCTTTTTATATTTTTCGAAATTTCGCTTGGGTTATGATTCAGTTTCGAGTAGCAATTATCAGAAAAGTAGTAGGGTTAATGTACCAATAATGGTGTAATTTGTAGTACATATGTGTTTAAATGGATTTAAAGTGTCAGGAAGGACGGATTTCTGAATATTTTAACACATAGCAATTAGAATAT
This sequence comes from Anopheles arabiensis, assembly GCF_016920715.1. Classification (NCBI taxonomy): domain Eukaryota; kingdom Metazoa; phylum Arthropoda; class Insecta; order Diptera; family Culicidae; genus Anopheles; species Anopheles arabiensis. The sequence goes on from NC_053518.1 coordinate 39,485,021, forward strand.
GTTTTATCTTCGCAATCACAACCATTTTTACCATAAAAAATATCAAATTTACGAAAAAATACATATTTTTGTGACTGCTTCGTTGTACCTATAATGGTGGTATGGTTCCTATGGTCGTCGTTTTGTGCTCCTCTAGTAATGTTTAAATTTAATTGATGAAACTATTGACTAAAGTACTGCATCACACCTGTCGTCAACCCACACCCGGAAGAGTGTGCTTGATTTGAAGTCAATTTTTCATTCAGCCAGATTAGCGAATTTTGGCACAGATATCATCAAAAAGATGTAAAATGACTTGTTTTTTTGATTTTATAACTATAATCACAATAGGAACATGCCTGTTTTGTGTACCTATGATGGCACTCTGGTAAAAAACACTTAAAAATGGATAAATACGGTCACAAGGCAAACATTTTTAGTAAAACAATTACATTTAATGACATTTATGTTGAAAAACTAGTAATTTCGTGGTTATGTGGTCATTTAGAACGTTAACAGAAATATGAGTTTCGTTATGAAATCCTTAGAATTTTGAGCGAATGTTGATACATTTCATAAAATAATGAATTTTTAGATTACTAAGTAACGGAATGGTCCTGTTGGTTTTGTACAACTTTATTCACGCACACCGTACAATACCGCACCGTACAATTGCATTCTCCCGCACTCGCACCGTACAATTCGAAGGATAATTCAGAAGAGAGCGATCGTCCGATCGAACACCTACTTTTATGCGCACCTGCTTTGCTCTCACGCACCTTGCTTTTTCTCGGCCCTACGCTTCGTGTACTACGCTTCGTGTACTACGCTTCGTGTGCCATACTTCGTGTGCTACGCTTCGTGCCCTTATCTGTTCTAACGGTTTGTAACGCTTCCGTATCCTATCGCTACCTTTCTTGCTGACTAACCTTTGAGGTCGGAGTCACGACAGCGATAGATGTGTTGCTGGGGACACGGACTTCCAAGCATATTTATGCCATATTGCCACCAGCGATTACACCACAGAACCCCCCACCAGTGACGGAGTCGCGATCAACAATACTAATTGTGTGTCGCTGGTTGTAATTCGGTTGTAGTTTTAATTGTCCACCAAGAACCGAACACCCTTTTTTTTGTATTTTCCTTTTTGGGAGAGACCTTCCATTTCAAACGCAGGTTTTAGACGGTCTATCGAAACGGATTCATTTTTACCTTTGATTTTTACCGTGAAAAATTTTCTGCATCTCCGAACCACCTCATATGGTCCTTCATACGGTGCCTGTAGGCTCTTCTTTACTTTATCTACCCGCACAAAAACATGCTTACATGTATCCAAACCTTTTGGTATATATGTGGTTGTGCTATCATTTAGTTGGGTAGGATTTGGATCAATTCGTCTAAATGCTTCTTTTAATTTTTGGATAAAATCCGGCAGGTCTTCTATTGTTTTTGGATCAGAAGGTATGAATGCTTCGGATGGCAGCCGCAGGCTTTCTCCGTATACCATTTCTACTGGTGATCCATTCAAAGCGTCTTTGTATGCTACGCGAATGCCCAGTAGAATCAAGGGCAGACGCGAGATCCAATGAGTAGTGTCTTCACACGCTTTTAATGCAGATTTTAAATGGCGGTGAAATCGCTCAACCATTCCGTTGGCTTGAGGGTGGTATGCGGTCGTTTTGATGTGGTTTGTTCCCAGTAATTTTGTCAGTTCTTCAAATAACTTTGATTGAAACTGTCTACCTCTATCGGTAGTAATTGTTAATGGGCACCCAAACCGTGGAATATAATTCCTAACGAACGTTTTTGCCACCGTTAATGCTGATATATCAGCCATAGGGTAACACTCCGGCCAACGAGTGAACCGATCCACGATGGTTAACAAATAGGTCATTTCTTCTGAAGGTGGTAATGGCCCTACTATGTCCATGTGCACATGCTCAAACCTTCCTTTTGGAATGGTTATTGCTTCTAACGGGGAACGAGTGTGTCGACCAACTTTTGCCTTTTGACATCCTTGACATGCCCGAGTCCAGTTGCCCACGTCCGTGTTCATTGAAGGCCAGAAAAACCTTTCTGATAAGAGTTTCCGTGAGGCACGAATGCCTGGATGAGACAAATTGTGCAAGCTGTAAAATGTTGATTTCCTTAGAGAAAGAGGGACATATAACCTATTACGCCCTGTGGATGACTCAAACATTAGGTTGTTCTTATCGAGAATCAGCCCATTCAATTTATATTTGGAGTCTTCCCTTTTATCTTTTAACATTTTTTGTAGCTGATCATCTATTTGTTGATATTTGGCAAAATTTTCATAAGAAATTTCTGTGATCGATTCGGATTCTCCGATTCGGGATAGGGCATCAGCAACGACATTACTCTCGCCAGTAATATATCTAATGTCCGTTGTGAATTGCGAAATAAAATCTAGTTGCCTACTTTGTCTCGGCGATTTCTCTGCTTTGGACATGAGGGCATGGACTAGTGGTTTATGGTCAGTATAGACCGTAAATATTCTGCCTTCTAGGAAATGTCGAAAGTGCTTAATTCCTAGAGTTATTGCAAGCAATTCTCTGTCGAATGTGGAGTACCTCTGTTCCGTGGGCGTCATCATTTTGGAGAAAAACGCAAGAGGTTCCGGTATTCCATGGTTGACTTGCTGCAAAACTGCCCCAATGGCAAAATTGGATGCATCAGTCGTCAGTGTGTAAATGGCGTCACACTTAGGATGCACAAGCATGGTGGCGTTCGATAGCTCACTTTTGATGTGTTTTAGGGCCTCCTCGCATTCGTCTGACCATACGAATTCTTTTTTGCTTTTTTTGCTGTGTTCCTTCACCAGTTTGTGTAGCGTTCTTAACTTGTGTGAAACATTGGGAATAAATCGATGGTAATAGTTTACCATTCCCAAGATTCTTTGAAGTTGTTTTACAGTAGTTGGCGCGGGAAAGTTGCAAATTATTTCAATTTTATCCGAGGTTGGACTTATTCCCTTTTCACAAATGGTGTGACTTAGGAAATCGATTTTATTAACACCAAACACACATTTTGATGGCTTGAGTTTTATGTCGTGGTCCGTTAAACGTTTTAGAACCATATGTACGTGCTCTAAATGGGACTCACGCGACGGGCTGGTGATCAAAATGTCGTCAATGTAGACGAATACAAAATCTAGGTCGTGGAAAATGTTGTTCATTAGCCGTTGGAAGCTTTGACTCGCATTTCTGAGACCAAAGGGCATCCTCAAGAATTCGAACAACCCAAACGGTGTAGTTATCGCCGTTTTGTGAACATCTTCCTCGGCTACCGGTATGATGTGATATGCCCGCACGATATCTAACTTTGTAAAAAAATTACAACCATCTAGATTCATTGTAAAATCTTGTATGTGCGGGATCGGATATCGATCTGGAATTGTGATAGCGTTCAACCGTCGATAGTCGCCGCATGGTCGCCAATCTGCATCGGATTTGGGTACCATATGTAATGGCGAAGAAGCTGACGAAGATGATACTCTACAGATTCCCAAGTCCAACATGTGTTGGAATTCCGCTTGAGCAATCTTCAACTTCTTTGGATCGAGACGGCGGGGTTTGGCAAACGGCAGTGAACCTTTTGTTTCTATATGGTGGACTACCGAATGTTTGACTGGTTTCTTATAATCCGGCGGATCCATCAGTGATGGATACTCTTTTAAAAGATTCTCAAAACCATTTGTGTCGATTATAAAATTTTTTGGAGTTGGCGTGTCCACAAAAGCAATGGTTGCAATCGTTTCTTGTCCCGTAAGATGATCAATCAACCTTTTCCTTCTGAGGTCGACCCATAAGTCGTTTTTCGCCAAAAAATCAGCTCCTATTATCGGTCGATTTACTTCGGCTAGTATGAAACAATGAGAAAATACTCTCCTCAGGCCAAGGCTTAGTTGCAACAACTTTGTTCCATAGGTAGCAATAGGGCTTCCATTAGCTGCTACAAGTTAGTGTTCTGCCTGTCTGATTACTTTCCCTAGCAAATTGTAAGGAATGACGGACACATCGGCTCCTGTATCCACTAGGAAAGTGAATTTTGTCATTTCATCATCTATAAAAAGGCGATAGGAGTCGAATATTGCTCTTGGGTTGTCCGCCACTACCGTTGAGCATATTAGTTTTTTTGTTGAGAAAAATTACAAGGTTTTTGGCATCTTCGTGCTTGATCACCAAATCTAAAGTGAAAATAGCACATTGGATGTTTTCGAACCTGTGACGGCGTTCTTGAGCGACTGCCACTCGATGATCGATTTCGTTGGCGTCCTCTATTGTTACGATCTGGTTGTACTGAGATCGTTTTTAGCATGTCTCTCAATTCGGCAATTTCCTGCCGCAGGGTATTCATTTCGTTAGCGAGATTCCCACCCGATGTTTCTTTGAAGGAAGGCCCTGCGATTGACGAAATCGCACCGGCTTGGGTTGCTTCCCACAGCCTGTCTGCCACCTTTAAAAGTTCACCGATGTCCCGGCTGCCTATTGCAATTAGCGAGATTTCGATTGTTTTGGGCAGCCTTGATAGCCAAAGCTTACGGATAAGCTCCGTGGTGAGGTTTGTTGAGTCACCGGCTAGTTGGACCATATGTCGATAAAAATCCGACGGACTTCGGTCACCCATTTGTACATGATACAAGAGTTGGGTAATACGGTGCTCCTCACTCACATTGAGCCTATCTAATAACTGGCTTTTGAGGTGTGTGTAAGGGTTGCTAGGTAATGGAGCCGAAACAATATCCATTATCTTTGCCAAAATGTTTTTTGGAAGCACACTCAGTACATAAGAGTACCTTGTACGTTCCCTAGTCACATTCGAAACTTCGAATTCCGCTTCTGCTGCCACAAACCATGCGGACGGAGCGTCTTCCCAAAAATTAGGTAGTCTGGTCGAAATCCTTTCGATTTCTAAAGGTGTTATCCTTGGTTGGTTGGTCTCCGTCACTGGAGGTCGACCCGGTGCCATAACTGGGGATTGCTGTGGAATTTCCCTGTGCCCAGCACCGTCCCCATCGCTATCGTTCGTCTTCATCTTCGGCCTTACAATGTTTTTACTCCCTGTCTAAACTCGTAAGTAAACTATATATGTATGCTCACTTGACACGAATGATACAAAATTATTGATATATAAATGTGATAATCGCGAAAGAATATATGTAAGAAATTATATTTAAAAAAAAATTAAAATATTTTTAAAATTTGATTAAAAAAAATGTGCGAGTGTCATAGATGAATTGAACAACGCAGGTAAATAATATGTATGGTGTTATATAGAAAAAAAATGTTCACTATATGAATTTTACAATTCGCCTAACTGTACGCAATTGCGGAAGTATGTCGCGTGAAAAAAAAAATAAAATAGTAACAAAGCAAAAAAAAAAAAAAAAAAAAGGAACGAGCTCACCGATCTTTCCCATGTATGGTGTAGCGCACGGTTGGCACCAGCAATCAAACGTCTCCCTAGATGGTCGCTGAGGCCGGTCGCTGGTCCGCTTCACGTTCACCCGGTTGATAAAGGGATGTCTTCTGCGATGTTAGAACCGGACAGGTTATCCGCGATGATCACACCGCGCTTACGATGATTTCTTATGATGTCGCCGGTTTCGCCACGATGTCCGTGATGACGGTGGTCACACCGCGATATCGATGGTCACACCGTAATGTCAATGGTTGCACCGTGCCAAGAACGATGGTAGCTGGCCGTCGCCCGGTCCAGGCGTAAATATGATCCTTGTAGTCTCTGCGGAACGGCTGCTCTTTGTACTCCGAACAGGATCGCCGCTCCTTATGGTCCGAGCGTGATAAATGCGATGGCCGCGCCTCGTGGTCCGAGCGCGGTAAATGCGATGGCCGCGCCTCGTGGTCCGAGTGCGGTAAATGCGATGGCCGCGCCTCGTGGTCCGAGCGCGGTAATGCGATGGCCGCGCCTCGTGGTCCGAGCGCGGTAAATGCGATGGCCGCGCCTCGTGGTCCGAGCGCGGTAAATGCGATGGCCGCGCCTCGTGGTCCGAGCGCGGTAGGAGTGGATTTTCTGCCCGCCCGGTAAAGTTACGTGTATTCGGAGGATCTTCGTCTCATCTGCGGGTGTCCTCTGCACTGATAACCACGGTCCTGGGTGCGCGGCTTTACTCGGTACGTTCTGTTACCTTTACTGTACGGGTGTACGGGGATGCTTTTGGTACAGTTGTGCGTGGTCGGCTGCGCAAATGATCCGGGGGGATGGACACTTAGCACGTGCCTCCGGTGTCGGTTTTTGTCGGTGGTCCTCAGAGCGGTCAGCACCACAAGGCGGAGCGGTCGGAACAGAACGTTTATAGCGGTTGGGTAACCGGCAAAACGGTTGGGGTGCGGCGGTACGCTAATCGTTGCCGATAGATTTTTCGTAGCCACACCAGCGCGGTGAAGCACAATCTTAGCACCCTTTTTGCACCACTTCCTGGGAACCTTTTCACACCACTTTTTATCACCACTCGCGACACGTTATCGGATCACCTGATCACGTCGGGGTCACCACTTGTTGGTTTTGTACAACTTTATTCACGCACACCGTACAATACCGCACCGTACAATTGCATTCTCCCGCACTCGCACCGTACAATTCGAAGGATAATTCAGAAGAGAGCGATCGTCCGATCGAACACCTACTTTTATGCGCACCTGCTTTGCTCTCACGCACCTTGCTTTTCTCGGCCCTACGCTTCGTGTACTACGCTTCGTGTACTACGCTTCGTGTGCCATACTTCGTGTGCTACGCTTCGTGCCCTTATCTGTTCTAACGGTTTGTAACGCTTCCGTATCCTATCGCTACCTTTCTTGCTGACTAACCTTTGAGGTCGGAGTCACGACAGCGATAGATGTGTTGCTGGGGACACGGACTTCCAAGCATATTTATGCCATATTGCCACCAGCGATTACACCACAGTCCCATTCATCTTTAAAACCCTTTGTGAAAGGTTAAAGAACATTTCAAACTAACATAAATAACTAAACAAAATTTTTAATTTGCCGGTTAGATCACAATTTAGTGCAATCCCACCACTATTGGTACTACCACCACCATAGGTACGTTTACCCTAAGACTAAAAAAAAAAGGAAAATCGTATCGATCAAAAATCAAACTGGGCTGGAACTGATAGCTATTCAATCGAAGTCGACAATTATTCAAATCATGTGGACATTGTACAATCGGCGGGTTGACATATATATTTACAAGAGGTAACTGCTTTTACGCATCATACTGTATTGGTTCAGTTGTTCAAATATTTATGAAACCAATTCACAAATGCAACTTAAATAACTTAAAGAAACGATAACCATGTGAATGGTCTGTGTGCGTTAAGCACAAACGCCAATTTTTTCATGAGGCTAATAATCTACACTAAACAAGTTCTGATAGTCTTTCAATTGTAGAAATTCTGTAAGAATTAATCAGCACAGTGGATGGAAAAGGCCTGGTTATTTTCTGTATCAATTACTTTTATTACGTGTGTTGTTAGGGCGGTCCCTTGGTACAGTCATCAACTCGTATGACTCAATAACATTCCCGCCGTGGGCTCAAACCTAGAATCGCCTGTTTCCTAGTAGCAAGGATTACCTATCCGGCTGTGTGATGAGTCTCGAAATCCTGTATAGAGCCAGCATGTCCGCGTAGGACGTTAGAAGAGGGCGTGTGGTGTTTAAACACAACAGGCCATTTTTCAGAATTGGTAGATAATATTAATAAGAGTGTAACTGTTAAAATCCAGCTATAAAAACTTGGTGTCGGCATGATAAGAATATTCCTCTCTAAACAACACTTAAGTGAATAATATTTTATTAAAAAATAAATAAGTAATCTCTTTTCAACTTAATTTAAAATTCACTTTCGCACCTATTCAGTGAAAATCGAAGTGTCTATAGATTAAAAAAAAACCATAAAACAAATCGAAAGCAGATTTTCTCCACAGCAACCGATTTCAGTTGAAATGCTCAATCCGATTTTCCTCCTTTCCCTCACTGTGTTTCATTACTCAACTACGGCTTAGGAGGGCAGGAAAATAAATCAAAACGTTTTAAACCTTGGCAAAAGCTATCATGCACCCTCCAGCAATCGCGAGAAGAGTAAGTTTACTTCCATTTTTATTCCATTCCTGCATATGACGAGTGTACAAGGATGCTTTAGCGATGATCATGGACGAAACTGCTTGATGCAACCCTGCATATGCTAGCCTTAATTTTTCATCCACACATACCCACCGACCCAGTGACACATTTGTTTTCTCGTGCTCGTTCACAGGTAAGCATTGTGTTGACGGGGTGACGCTGGATAAATTGTTGTATCCTTGAACCTGTTCAACCATGAGTAAGTTTTTGCACTGCAGTGCGTGCAGATGCTGTTATGTTTTTCTAGTTCACTTGTTTTCATTTTCCGTTGGATAACCGTCCTATCGTTCGAGACGATGAAGGATTTTGCTGTACAGGATGACTATTTTTCACGCAACACGATTAGTCAAGCAGATTGGTAAGATGGTAGAGGGTATATAGATGAAATAGTATAATAAAGGATTGCATCGTATTAGACTTTAGAACCAATGGTACATGTGGACTACTGATAGCTTGTTAGGTTCGCTTCACATTCATCAGCGCTTCCATGGGGATGGAATTTTTAAATTCATGTAATCCAGGCCTCATACAGGTTAATGCTGACTAGTTGGATGAGTGCACACTGGTGCCATAACTGACGAAACGTATTCGTTTTTGTTTGAAAAACACTAGCGCATATTTGGTCATACGTTGTAAAAATACAATATATTATATTATTAATATATTATTTTCTGATTTCGGTAAGCTAAACACCAGTCCATGGATGAATTTTATCACTTTTCAAAATCGGCAAATGACTTCGTCACAAACAGTTGGCAAGATTGCAGACTGTTTGCGCTGTGTGTGGACAATTTTCGTTTTCGTTATTGTTCGTGATAAAGTACACGTAGCGGAGCAATCATTTTATACAGGTGCAAACTGTTTTCCTACGTTAGACAGTGAAGCAACAATGGCATGTTTACTAGGTTCTCAGTACGATCTTCCTCCTGTGCCTCTTCTTCGTTCTCATTATTGGTTTGAGAAAGCATGTTCGTCATTGTGCCGAATTCAACACACACCGGTCTATGAAAGGGTGAATGGTGGAATGAGTTTTTCGATCATGCAACCGAAGCGGCATACTAACCGAGGCCACATACAAGTTCAATGTGACTTTTGATTAGGAATCGACCTGGGATATAGTGCACAGCTAGAGCGTGTGTTGCTGGCGCGTACTGCTCCGGTTATGCCGGTTGGCATGTTTACGCGCAACCCTATGTGCGTTTAAACATTGCCCTTCACACGGTGGCTCTCGCACATTAGCCTTCGTTTTCAACACATCAATCCGTGATGGCATTGGCCGCATGCTTTGGGGTTTTTGTTGTCAGAAATATTGTGTTCTCGTCATGGTGCAATTTTGCTATTCTTCACCATAGTCGTTTTTCAGTGGTGGTGCTACCGTAAATCATTTCAAAAATGATATTTGCTTTCGTTTCTTCCTCAAACATTGACCTAGTCGTTGCGTTACGGATGGCTTTGTGGGTATGGGTGGATTATTGTTTTCGGACGCACCACCGCTGACGGTGCAGTTGATTTTTTGCTGACAAACGAGAAATGATCTCACTCAAAATGCAATGGTGATACTGGTGCACAAGCGATATCTACAAAAGGGGAGTAGACTAGCTAGCGACCGCTTAGCGCTTTTTTCGGTCCAGTGCACTGGTACAGGCAGTAACGGATGATAAAAGAAGCTTGGTAAGATAGCACAGAGAGCACCGAATAAAGGGTTTTGAATTTAAAATGCCCATTCAATTTCAGGCTGTTCGCCGACAGTGAAATGTAGACTGAAGTGATGATGTGACTTTTATGCCTTGCTAATGATTTATGCACTAATTCAGCTCACGTCAAGTAGAATGTTCAAATTTGCAACAACAAAGAAGCGTTTTACTTTTCTATCGAAAAATTATAGTCAAGCAAAAGAGATGAGATGAAATGTGTTTTTTCTTTTGTAATATATCTTACATTACTTCAACATGTGGTAAAGCGAAACCGCATTTTGTGTTACATGAAAAAATCAATTTCTCCATATTTTGTCCATAACTTATCCATATTCCAACGAAGATGGAGATGTGGTAATTAACCAGCCAGAGGTCCTCTCGCGGTGGGCTCAGTACTTTGATGAATTTCTCAACGACCAGTTTAACGAACAGCTATTAGCGCCACTAGCAGATAGTGTCATGCTACTGCCACCTAGCATAGAGGAAACACAAAAGGCTATCCGTCGGTTGAAAAATAACAAAGCACCCAGAACCAACGGAATTGCAGCTGAACTGGTCAAGAATAGAGGTGCACGACTAGAAAACGAGATTCATCAAATAGTTACTGAGGTGTGGGATAGCGAATCGATGCCTTGTGATTGGAATCTCGGCATCATCTACCCCGTATACAAGAAGGGAGATAGGTTGGACTGCAACAACTACGGGGGTATTACAGTATTGAATACCGCCTATAAAATTTTCTCCCTGATCCTTCAAGATCGTCTTGCCCCGCACGTCGAAGAGATAGTCGGAAACTATCAAAGAGGATTCCGAAACGGAAAATCAACCACTGATCAGATTTTCACCATGCAGCAGATATTATCGAGGTGTAATCCTCCCCTTGTAAAAGCCTCCACGGGCCGCAATAAATAACTCAAATATTAATTTAAAAGGCAGATATGCGCTGGATTAATCTTTACTCCATAGCGTCGCAAGCTGCATACAGAACCTTCAGTGTCCTCAGGTTAGAGACCACTGTCCAGCGGCGGATTAAGGGTATCGGGGGCCCTAGGCGGTGTTGAGGCCCCCTGTAAATGGTAAATGTTGTTGTGGCGGGGGGGGGCACTAAACGTGCTGTTGCGAGATTGAGCAGTCGGGGGCCCCTTCGATCATCAGTCACTGGATAAAATTTTTTTGCTGACGGGAGGGGTGCAAATGATTCCCCAGCCTTGGGGCCCCAACGGCCATCCTTCCGGGGGCCCTTGTCGCTATTCCTCTGTCCATACGGCATACTATAGAATGGCGATCTACGGGGTCCCCAAATCGGCGGGGCCCCAGGCGACCGCCTAGTCCGCCTACCGTTAGATCCGCCACTGCCACTGTCCTAGATGTCTTAAATGTAAAACCATTTAACGTTCCTTATTCTGGGTGTAGCGTAGTCAGGTTTTACAAAACAGCACAAAAAATGATCAGTTTTCATCTTTGCATTTCAACTAAGTTATGAAAAATCTTTTTGCTCTCGCAATAATACTGCCAGCAACAAACGAACTAGAAAGAAAAACCACAAAACATACTTTTTTGCATTATGGACGGCTCCTCTATTGAAAATTTCTTAATAAATTGTTTCTAGCCAACAGCCATTTGGCTTTCGGTTAAAGCTGTTGAATGTGCTGCACGTTCTCCACTTATTAGCATTCTTCCCAAAGCTTCACTAACTTTGTCCGACATAGTCGAAAAACGCCTCCGGTGGCAATGGTTTACGAAGATCTAAAATTACTTTTCTGATACTTTTACTCTAAATTGAATTAGTTTCAGTTTTGCTTTGCATATTACGGTCATTCGTTTACTTGTCCGTGTGCTCGCGTTTGAGGGATATTTGCGTCGGAAGATGAGAGCACAAGCTTGCGGGAAAAGCGGCTGGACTAAGCTGACAGTTGTGATCCTATGTTGGTAATTGATTTTTCCCCTTATAAAATGGCTAGTATTTTCAATTATGAACTGTTTACGAAAAAGTGAAAAAATAGCCAAACAGAGCACAACGTCAAGGTGATTCTTAGGAGATTATATGAAGATTACATGATTGCAAACCTCCACTAAAGGCTTTTATAATTCAACTACCGGTTTGAAACATTCTCTTAACTGATTGAACTATTCCATTATATGACGCGAAATCCTGCAACACAATTTATGCATACCATCCTCCACTTATACCGCCGCACAATTTGCTCCGGTTGAAACGCATCTCCAAACGCTCAGTGGTTATTTAAACCACTCGCTAACTTCTTCAATTATTTCACCCGAATGTTTCAGAATCTTTAACCAGTACTGTTAGATACGGTTTGTGCAGAACTTGGGATCAATCAATGTAGCTTTTTCATGCATTCATGCAGGGAATAGGAGACAGTTTTCAGTTGTCAGACAAGGGATATGAGACGATTGTAAAATAATGAATTAAGGATCACCCTGTGCTGATGTCAATCGTTTGGCGACGCGGTAGGTTTAGCTAGAGCAAAACATATACGCGGGAGAAGCCAAGCGAAGTGGATGAAAGTTAATAAAGTTTAGAGTTCAAACCATCTCTTTCTACGTACTCTCTTTCCTTCTACATTCTATATTCATGTACAGTCCTGTTTGTTCGACCTACAAAAAAGTCTTCCATCGGAACGGGAACGACACCAGTTGGTTTTGAGTATCAGTCAAAATTTTTACTCCCTAGTTTAATGATGTTTCATTGCACACAAAAGCTTCCCTCGTTTATCGTCAGAGGTGTGCTATATAAAATCATTAAGAATTGCCTCATAAACGAAGAAATTGAAAAGATGAATAAAAACTATATTTATTTTATTGCAGACATGATTCCATCTTTAGTATTAAAATTTTTGGTACTCCAAATTACCTCCTCAGGAAAATTGGCTATAACTTTGTCTGAAGCGTCTTTGATGCATCAATGTGGCAGTTCTTCTAAATGCTATCAGATTTGAGTTTCCTTGTTTGACCACCCTAAATAATTTCTTCCATACTCTGTCGGTCAACATTGCTTTTTTGTCTCCTCAACCATTGCTCGACACCAGAGCTGAAATCAGATAACTTCCAACAACTGACAATACGGACTGTCGTCGCATCATCTGTGTGGCATGAAGAGTAAATCCGTCGGGCTTCCCTGGCTAATGGGCCAATAACAAGCTTATGGTTGCTGTCAGGCTTTCCAAGGATCAAGGGAAGAAGGACTAGCATTGGATAATATATGACCTTCGGCATCGACCAGTGTAGGTTGCCTAGACTAGAGAAGCTCTATTGATATGCTTGAATTTATCTTTCGTTTTTTGTTGTTGTGTACCAGTTGATTTTTTTGTTATTTAGCAAACGTGGCTGAGACATTCTGATTCCACAAATGCTTAACAGTAGTGGACATTTGAAACATTTCACCTAAACCCGTTAAGAAACCGGAAATAACAAAAATGTTGTATGATGAAATAAAACGTCATTTTCAGCGACGTTTCATAATCATTTCATTTCATAATTAAATACACTTGTTAAATTTTCTATTCTTTATGAGAAATTGATCACGATGACCAAATGTTATGGTTATGTTCTACTGTTTTTAACGAGAGATTCAGAGATCTGATACGAGTAGGAAAGTTTATATTTGAGTTATTATATCTATATTACTTTTCATTAGTTCCTTTCAATAATGCTACAAATTAACACTTGAAATTTTCCTCCGCTTTTTTTTTCAAACATTAAAATCAAAATTCGTAATAAATATATGCGTAATAACAAAGAACCCTTAAGCAATACGGCCTTTTGGACCGTCCCTTCTGAATAAAAACAAAGAATCTTACTTTTATCTTTTTTATTAATTAAATAAGAATTGGATAATATTTTAATTAAAATGAATTGAAATGAAAGTAAAATACATTACTGGAAAGATAATGAAATCCTAAAACAAGAATTTTTTAAATCATAGCTAATAAATGCAACACAATTTCAATTTTCATCTATTTCTTTGATCTTATTAACGTGTGCTTTCTATGGTTCTATGGTTCTGTTCTTTTTGTGGTCATCGGATTGCTCTCCTTGATGGTATATATTGCTATCGTGGGATGGACGCTCGCCACGCTATGGTACGACAATGCAAAATCAAAATCGGAAAAGCTCGTCTTACCTTAAAAAAAAAATGCATTCGCAGCGTGGCAGAAAAACAGACGTTTAAACTGCCATCGAGTCAGGCGAACTCTGGATAGGGGAAATGTAACTTGCGCCATGACATTGGAAAGGACCGAACATTCGCCGAACAGTTGCCGAAGCAAACATTTACACCCGAGATTGAAGTGCGAAGAGCCCTGACACCATCCCAGATCGGAGCTTTTATTCGGGGTTTGTTCATTCACACGATTGAACGGTGCGTTACGCTAGTTAGTTTCCCGTTAGTTTGTCTTTGACCGCAGTCTGGAATGGTTTTAGGCTTCATGTTGTCTAAAAGGGATCGATTTTATGATGTTAATGATGTGAATCGTAAACATAAAATGTGTGGATGCATTTAAGCTGATTTCTTTAGAACCCTGGGATTTTGTTAAATTTTGTTGATGTGACCTGTTTTAGTGGTTTAAGAAAAGTTTAATTTCTGATACCAATGTATACCGGTGATACAGACCGGTGTGATTTAATGCTAACAGCATCTGTTACTTATCAGATAATATAAAACGGGTTTAAATCATGCACGATAGCATGCTCATGCATTTCAGTAAAATCATTACATCAAGGACAAGAAAACAGCCTTGGTGGCTATGTGCGTGTGTATGAGTGTGTTTCAATGCGTGTGTGTGTATCAAGCAAAGTAGGTTTATGTATCAAGCATACGCCAAAGAAGCATGCACCCACTCATCATGTTCGAAAATCTCCAACGTGCACAGTGGAGAAAGCAAAAGCAAAAAAGGCTTCAACGTTCCACCTTCAACGTGGAACTGTTTCATATAACGGGTTCAAGTAGGCTGGTGTGTTGGTTGAATAGAAAAACTCTGTTATACACGCATACATAATAAAGGCGCCAAAAGACGAACCTGGCAAGCTACGACTACAGCTCAAACCATTATGCCAGCCAGCGTTTTGTGGCACAAGTGGAGCACAACATTTCACAACAAGTTCGCCTTTCTGCCGCGTGTGAAAGGTGTGTTTGATTAACGCAGCAAAATGTATTCCACTACCATCAAGGTGTGATGGAAACGTTCAGTGATCATTAATTTTCTGCAGTGGTAAAAAGGACAGAAAATTGCCAAACTAAATTTTTCTTTCTCGTTGTTTTTATTTATGTATGTTAATAATTGTGCCCTTAATTTCCACCTACCACGGAGGTTTTTTTAATGAAGTTATATTAAAATCTGAGTTTAGTCGGATGTAGCCCATTATAGTGTAAATGTATATTACACGTCTGCCATACCAGCATTGTTTTATCGCGAAATTGTGGCATACAAATAAATGACCGCATGAGAAAGGCTGGATGCGCTACCAACATACACAGCCTACACGGCCATACCGTGCCGGTATGGGGTAGGGGTAAAATAATCATTTATCATTTACAAACCGACACAGCAGAACGTGGCATCTTGGGGAGGCGACAGTCAGGCGAGACCAAAAAGTGCTCAACAACTCACTTCAGTGTTTGCGTGTATTGCGGTATGAAAAACAAGTACGCAGTGAACGAGCGGAAAGCTATCAGCCACTGGAATGCGGATTATCAGCAACCCGCAAAATCCACCAAATAATTGCATCGCAGTGCAGTGAGGTCAACGATTTTAGGTATGGTTTATGTGTGTGGAATGATAGCCCTATAAAAAGTACACGCACAATGGTGATCTGGTGCCTCAGTGTTTGTGTGGTGAGGATGATTCGTATGGTAATTGTTGCTCGATATGAATAAGATGATAGCGGTTCTAGCAGAAATTGCATCACCGAATTGATTAGGATCGATTAAGTATGTGTATCTAGAAGAACATAAAAGCCGTTCTTAGCTATCCAACAGGGTAACGCGACGCACTACAGTGGTGGGGTTTGTTCCTCTCATATATTCTCCGAGAAAACTGGATACGGTTTTACTGGGCAGGCAGGAAAGTAACAAGCAAATAGTCTTTGTTTCTGTGTTGAAAATTGATTTCCTTACTAATGTACGGTATCTGTATAGGGCGCATCTGGTTATGATGGTGTGGTATATTGTTAATTTTCTTTAATTTTTTCAGTTTCCTATAGTAAGTGAAGTGTAATTGAATTTGTCAATTTTTCCTGTTTGTTATTTCTAACAAATTATCAATCGCTGCTGTGAAAAAAGTGTACCGGAGAGCTAGAAGTGAAAAGTAGTGGCGTTTGAAGGAAGTAGAAAAATTAAAGTGCATAATAAAAGGAGCAGTTCCTGTTATATAGAAAAGGTACAAATCTCCTTGATTGAGAGCGGAAAGCACAAGAGAGAAAGAGCATCCTGTACAGTAAGGTAAATAAATTTTTGACTGCAATTCGATCACTTTATTTACAAAATTAAACGTAATTTCTGAAACTGTGGGTTCCGAAATTATTAAAATTAAGCTAAGTTATGATAAAATCATTGCTATAATTTCAAAGAAAACGATTGTTTTGCCAATATTGGATGTTTTATTGGAGTGATTAAAATTCGAATGTATGTTTAGAGTTTCTAAAATTTTATTTCGTTTTATTTTTTCATAAAATAAGCAAATTACAGAGTTTTTGTATTAATAGTGTTATGTAAGCATACAATTGTAAAAAAATACACAAATACCTTAAATAATTATCATGCATCTTACAACAATTGATGACTTACAAACACAATGGACAGTGCGTTACAGTCAAAAATTTGATGCGCACTGTAAAAAATATATGCCTTAGCGAAAAAAATTAGATGGCAACGATTGCATGTTGGCCCTTTATATGAAACAATCAACCCCATCTACCGGGTTGGTTCGGGTTGGTTGAAGAGAGTTGGTTCGCCATGACAGCTTCTTGTTGTTATCTTGTTATCCGGCGCTACAACCGCTTTGCAGTCTCGGCCTGCCTCAGGAGTGTTCGAAACCGCTCACGGTCTCGCGCCTTCGTCTGCCAGTCCGTTATCCTGGCCTTAATGGCTGATGCCTCCACATCATCTAGCAGCCTCAATTTGGGCCTACCACGCCTTCTCTCTCCTTGTAGACGACTTTACGGCCTAAAAAGACTTTACGGGCTGGGTCGTCCGTTTGTATGTGCAACATGGCCAGCCTACTGGAGCCTACCGAGCTTGATACGCTGTACGACAGTAAGTTCACCTTATATCTCGTATAGCTCGTCTTTATAAGGGGACCAAGTATCCGTCTGATGTCTGATCCATCTTCCTCTCAAACGCGGCTTAGGGGATGACACGAAAAACGATTCACGCAGTGCTCAGAATATTAACTTAGCGCACACTACCAGGCACAGAAAGCTCATTCCTTGAGCCAGCAGCAATAAATAAAAAAAGCATTACTGCTATGCCGTATTTGCCTCTTTTTTTCTGCAGTTTGTTCCAATTGGTGACTAAGCGGGAAATAAACTCCTTTACTACCGCGTAGCAACGCAGCTGTGTCCGGACACAGATGGCGCGTTACGAAGGCATCATCCTGGTCACATGGTTGAACGATTGGAACCGAAAGGCAATCATTATTATCACAAAGCTTCAGTTACCAACAGTTTACTAAGAATCTGGTTGTCATCGTTTGGATGCCATTTGGCAGCAGTGTAAGAGAACTCACAAATTCTGAGATTTGGTTGGAAAATTTTCACAGTCCTAAAAGGAATAATTTATCATCCAACAACATTACTTACGCAGACAGCAAAGTCGAGACGAGGGGAAATAATGGCACGATAATAAAAATATGGCCACAATCAGACTTCTGCCACCGCTCGTAGAGGCTGTGGAGAGTGTTGTTGTTGCTGCTGCTGCGTGTAAGTATCAAGAGATGAGATGAAACGAACGAGTCCAGCTTTCGGTCTATACCACTTTCCGGTCGGAAGTGTTAATGTTGAATGAACCGCAACCAAACCAACTCGTTTTAAGGTGCCATAAGAGTAGGAGAAAAGCAACGGATTGGTAGGGAACAGGCATGTTTCCCACTTTATGGCAGGAATTCTTACATCTTGATAAAGCTACTTGCAAGCTTAGCAGACCGTAACGTTCCCGGGGCAAAATGCGTGAATAATCACTTTTTTCAATGGTCACACGGCGCATGAAGGGTTTCGAAGTAAGTTATTTAAGGTGATAGATGAGGAGAGAATGATTCGGGTTAAAGTTTTTTTATTTATCATCTTGTTACCCATGGAAGTTGAACAAAAAGATTTTATTACTTTACAATTTGCCAGCTTCCAGAGAAAATCATATTTAGTAAATATTGTATAACGAAAGAAAACTCTTTTGTGAAACGAACAATCATTGTTTTATTAAATATATCACTCTGAAAATTTCGATGGACTCCATTTTTTTGTGTATTAAACAAATACATAATTTTCATCAATTGGATGTAGAACTCCTCACTTCCCAATTTGGCATAGCCTCCGATTCCCAAAACCAAACTAAAGCACGAGCGTTGAATCAGCTGACGTCAATGAGTGAAATTACCCATTCTGCTATCATCCGTTTTCCACCGAGAAGATGCCTCCTTTTTTCGATACAAAGCCATGCGAGCGAAGTTGCCAACTCATGGTGAACGCTTCACCGCCTCGATGGAGACGCCTGGTCGTTCAAGGTATCCTGAGAAACGGGTCGAGCACAGGCGGCTGCTATCCAGTCGATAGTCTGCTTTGTATGTCATGCTATTTTCCCCCTTAAAAAAAGAATAAAAAGCAAGGAAAATAAGAAAACATGCTAATCATATGTAGCACATATAGGGAAGAACACGGAGATTCAGAACGCCGGAAGCGTTGCGCCACATATTTTGCATTTTTGCTTCGACCTCAATTTTCTGTGTGATTGATTGCCAGGGGTGCTGCTAATTTTTGCAATTGAGTGCGCATCATATTTAATCACAATACTTCGCGTGAAAATACTATCCTTCCGGTTCACCAAACTGGTGCAACCTTGTCAACCCTTGTCGTGCACGCTGTCAGCAAACCATTAGGCCTACCGTGGATTCCGTGTCCACCAACTCCCTTCATCTCTATTGGAGTTTATCGGTTCCTGCTAGGATAGTGAGAGAATCTTGCCCATCTGATACCCTCGTCAAGCACACAAGTGTGGATCAGTGTTTTAGGGACAGAAAGGCTACGTAAAGGGTCATGGCGTAAATGTTTCACTTTAACAAAGTAAAAACATCGCACACAATGCTGGGAGAGGATGTTGTGTATCTTTTTTTATTCTCACGATTTTTTTTTCTTCTCAATCATTGATAAGGAATGTTTGTAACTGATTTTGGTCATCTTATTACAGCACGATAGTTGTGAAACCTGCGAGACAAAAAAGTGTAGTAAAACGATAACCACAAACTGACTATCGCTGGAAATGAACTGGGTTAAGGAAGGAAGAGGTTCTAATTAAAACAATTATCTCAACACGCCATGCCATTGCCATAGTCTATTCATCAGAAAGAGTTGTCCAAACTGCAAAAATCTCCAATGTCTACTCCTTTTAAGCTTTGAAGCTGCAGAAAGAGAGTTAAAAATAGGAATATCTTAGCACAAATATCTTCAACCCAGGGCTTGCATATAAATCTTCATGGGTAGAAAAAGCAAAATACTACACAAGCCATGCTGCCACTCGGGTTGATGTTGTGTTCGTGGTTTTGTAAACTTTGATTTTCTCTGCTCGGGCATTGAGAGCGTGCGAAATGTACCAGAGAATTGGTATGGTTTCGTTCGCACGCACTCATAGAAGTTGGCAAAGAAAAACCAACAAACATTCCGTTCATAAGCAAACAGATTAAAATGATCTCATTTGTGAATAATTGGGTTTTCTTGATTGCTTTTCTTGTCTCTTCTCGCGGTGCACGAGAAAAGCAATGGTTGCAACGGCCTACCGGCATACGTAGCCAAAGATCACTAGGTCGAGGTGGGCATGTTTACCAAAGTTGATTTCTACCTTTCCCACAGCTACAATTTTGGTGCAAAGAAATGTAGCGTAAAACTTTCCTAATGAAATTGAGACCAAGAGCTTTGGCTCGAGCAGGCGTCAAGTATGAGAGCCTACAACAAGCGCTTGAAAGATGCTTGCGGTGATTGCAGGATTATATTACACAACTAGCCGTGTTTTATGTGCCTTTTAGTCACTGGGAGCTTTGGTTTTCGTTCGTTTTGGCAGCAGAAACAAGCATGTTTTTTTTGTTGTTGTTTGCATTGTTTGCTTTCTTCGCAGTATTTCATTTCGTTTGCTACAATCGCAGGCAAAGTACGGGTTAAAGAAATGGCTGCCATTTACACGGTAGACACTTCCACGGTTGCACGCGCAACAAATCGTCAACAAGTTGCCTAGAGGGCTAGAGAAAAGTGAAACATTATTGCTGCCAGGCACTTATCTTACTCGGAGACGAACCCTTCGGTCAAACGAAAGGCATCAAATAAATTGTAAAGAGGAGGGTTTTTGCTTTTCATTTTGCTTGTGCCACACTTTTCAGTATAAAACGTGAAATAAAGCCAAACGCTGTCGAGATCCGCTACACCATGACTTGTGCTGCAAGTGACGGTTGTGGTTCAAAGAAGAAAGTAAAAAAAACTAAACCTTTACTTAAGCAAACATTACTTTTTTTTCTTTTTTAAAAATATTTTTGTGAAGTGAACAAATCAGCACAGGTTACAATTTTTTTTTTTGCAACAGACGGAGAGCGACATCATAAAAAAATGCAAGGGCAACTTTTCAAGACAAGAACAGACACATAAGGCAGCAGTGAAATCAATAGTGTTCTCTCTGCCGTAGTTTATCTCTACACCGTTTTATTTATTTCTAAGTTTTAAAGGAAATGTTGGAGTGGAAAAGTAGTTTTTCTCGGAACATAGACTGTTCACTCCGTTAGCATATTAAGACAAAGGGTAAACGTATTTGTTCAAACCGTTTCCACTATTTCATGTCAGCGAGTCAAAATGTATTAAGAAATTCAGGATTAAGTTTGATAAATTCCAAAAGCATAAATTCCCAAAGTAAAATGCCAGTACGAGCTTACAGTTAGTTTGTGCTGGCATTCCAACAGCACCATATAAAGAGCATTAAATGGACATATAAAATCAAAGATTCACGCTATTATACGTAACCGAAAAAGTACTTAATAAAAGGATCGTATTGGATTTGTGTTCAATTACAGGGTTTCCCACGATTTATTGGTTGGTTCCCATCAATTTTTGGTGTGTTTCCATATTGTATTGGTGCGCTCCCACGTTTTTTTTTTGGCATTTTCCATAACTTGTTGGCCGTGGGAACGCACCAAAAAACCATTGGAACTGACCAATAAATCATGGGAAACCCTATATGGCGTAAAAGCAGTTTTTACGAGAAAATTTTATTTCGTGTTAAAAGATGCATCTAGGACCGATTAAAAAATACGTAAAAAGAGACATTAAGAAACGAGTTCTAGATTCAATTATGATGGATAGCTGGTTTTCTTGATAACGGTACATACCAAGGAGGGTTTTTGAGTGACAATCTTCCAGGACCCGCTTTTGAAATCGAACCTGCTTAAGATCCTACGCAGCATTAATTATTCATGGGGCATGTGCATGTGTAGTACTTTTAGGTGGCTCTCGGTAAGGCAAGAAAGAACGTTAAAGAATTCGTACCAGATTGGAATGTTTCCATTTCTGAAAGTCTTGGTATGTTTGCGATCCTTCCCTTCTGCCTACATTTAACATATACTCTTTAGACTCCTAAATGAGCAAATACTTGTCCGAGATCCTAGTCGAAGCACAGTTTTTCGTTTGATCTTTTCTTAGGGTGTCTTGTTTTAAAGCTGTGAAGTGAACGGGAACAATTTTCATCCTCTGGCTGGTGAGGAAAGAAACTGTATCATATGTTAGCTGGAAAGCGTTTCTGATGAAATTTATGTCACACATTTCAACGTGTTGGGCTACCGGTGAGCACGAAGGGCACACAGCACTTTAGCAACCAGACGAGATTTGCAACGGCTTTGCCGCGGCCTTCTAATACCCGAAGCAGTCAGGCTTGAGTTGGGTTGAAACATTCTCACAATGTGCCTTATGAGATAGTCTTAGCAGTTGGACAATTAAGGGAAGCTGAACAGAAGTTCTCTGAGTCTTTTCCCAGGAAGCTTCTTATACATTCCACAAGAGTGCCTTTTACTCGGAGTGTAAGATATTTATGATATTGATAGTCATATTTACTGACCCGGGAGAGATATATTTATGTATAAGGCATGTTTTCCTTCTGGTAAAGTGTAAAAAAAGATCAAATTCCTTATAATTGGAGCTCCGAAAATCTCTCCATACTCATATGCACACAAGAAGAGGCAAACGAGACGTAAAAAGAACCTAGATCCGTCTTGCATAACAAAGAAAATTGAAATGATCATATAGAGCATCACAAAACTCTGTAAAGAAACAGGGGGAATGGGTTTAATAACAGAAATCACATAATGGCATCTTTGTGCCTCTTGATTCTATTCGGATTGCTTTGGCTCCGCCTTTTTAAGGTAGTATGTTTGCGTGTATTGCTTCATTCCGCTGAGCCTGCCTTTCAACTTTTGCTGACATAATCGATAAATTAAAGGCTGTTGGTACCGATTGGCTTCTTTGTTGGCTATCGATTCAAGATCGATCGATATCCAAAGTCCAAAAATCGATCGTTTCCCATCTATAAGAGGAGGACAGGAAAACAACGAGAGAGAAGGCTCGATATAGGAGTTCAATGAATAATATGAGTGAAAACACTCATCATTATAAGCAGGTGAGGTATCTCTCACGATTTATTCACCATTTCCCATATATTTTTGTATAGTTTCCTCATAATTTTGGTATCGTTCTATTGGACATTGCAATTAACACAATGAACAGTTAAAAAAAATGATAGCAATCAATAACTCGTTGACTGCAAATTTCGCATTGACTGACAGGTTTAGCAGAAAACGAACGATTAAATGACTGATCCAATCAAATGATCCGGATTATCTTTATGAATGAACAGGAACTGAGCTGATCTTCAAAAAGACCCGTTTTTAACACCACTATCTTAAACCATCCATCTCGGCTGACTCAGTACCCTACGTGCTAGCTACTTCACCACCATAATGATCGTCATTGTCTATGGAATGTAAAGTTTATTGGTTTAGCAGGTGACAAGGCAATGACTGAAACATTCCACACTTGGGAACGTGCTGTAAGGATACAACCTTTATTTTTTGTTTTTGAAGGGCAGCACATTTTTTACATTCTTTCAGACACACCAGCATCATCATCTTGTGCTGAGTAAAACTCCATTTACTATGCATTATATTCAACCCGGTAATCGGAGCAATCAATTTAGCCGGGTTCATCGAATGGTAGGAAAAAGAACGTTTTATGGTAAGGAACCGTCTATTCGCTTACCATATCGGCCGATATCACGAATAATCGCCACGTCGTTAATTTGCATAGCCATCCACGCTGCTATTCACCTTCTTACTGCATACGTATCGCTGGGTGCGTTTGCGTATGGCCCTGCAATTTTTTGTAGTTTACACATGTTTGTTCCGAGAGACAGTCGGTCGTGACCTTTCCTTTCTTTTCCGAAGGCAATACAACCTCGCCACGCTCACGAAAAGAAAAGCTCCGGATATAGTGCCTTTTGCTAAGCTGACACCGGAACTATCCGGCTAAAAGGAGGATATTTTTTTTCCAAAAAAAAAATTCTCGACTTAAGCTAAGCCATGCGTCCTCGTTTTAGTGTTCTCTCGGTGGTTCCGACTACCGACAAGGATAATTGTCAGATTTTTGCGCAACTTACGTTAAATTCACGTGCAGAGTAGAACGATTCATGCGAGGGAAATAAATGAAAAATAAAAGAAACCTGGACCAGTGGCAGCACACGTTCTAGTTTCGTTACAAAAAAACGAGGAAAGCTGTGAGCCGCACCATCACGGACTGGCAAAAAGATGCATGATAGGGTAAATGTACCTATAGTGGTGGTGGTACCAATAGTGGTGGTATTGCACTAAAATGCGGTTCATACGGCAAATTACAAGTAATTAAGTTATTTACGTTAGTGTGAAATGTTCTTTAGCCTTTTAAAAAGGGTTTAAAAGTTAAATGGGGCCATTCCGTTACTTAGTGCCCGAAAAATCCGAAAAATCCGTGAAATGTGTCAACATTTTCCAAAATCCTTAGGATTTCATAACGAAACTCATTTTTCTGTTAACGTTCTAAATGACCACATAACCACGCAATTACTAGTTTTTCAACATAACTGTTATGAAATGTTATTGTTTTACTAAAATTATTTGCCTTTTGACCATAATTATGCATTTTTGAGTGTTTTTTACCATAGTGCCATTATAGGTTCACAAAACAGGCATGTTCCTATAGTGGTTATAGTTATAAAATCAATAAAAACAGGTCATTTTAGATTTTTTTGAGGATATTTTTGACATGTCGTACTGTTTTCACTAAACTTAGCAACAGAAATGAGTTTTATGTAGATAATTTACCAAAAACAGGCCAAAATTCGCTTATTTGGTTGAATGAAAAATTGACTTCAAATCAAGCACACTCTTCCGGATGTAGGTTGTGGACAGGTGTGATGCAGTACTTTAGTCAATAGTTTCATTGATCAAATTTATGCATTGTTTTACGATCAAATTACGCAATAAGCCTATATTATGGCAGTAATCCTTGCTATTCATAAGAAAACAGCTTCGAAACTAAGTTTCATTGATATTATACACCGTTTTTGATGCATCTTTGTTTACCGCCACTATAGGAACACAATACAACGACTATAGGAACCATACCACCATTATAGGTACAACGAAGCAGTCACAAATATATGTATTTTTTCGTAAATTTGATGTATTTCATGATAAAAATGGTTGTGATTGCATAGATAAAACATATTCCAATTGCTATGTGTTAAAATATTCAGAAATTATCCTTCCTGACACTTTAAATCCATTAAAACACATCGGTACCACTACAAATTGCACCACTATTGGTACATTTACCCTAGTGCATCAGCGATGAAGCGAAGCCATTTATCCACCGATCGCTTCTTTTCTTTTGCTAGGCTCACAACTTGTAGATGTGAGGTGGAAGTTGTTTGGGGCTCTCATAACCTTAGGAGATTTTCTGAAGAATAGCTGCAATTGTAAGAATCGTAGCGACTTCAAGCTTTTGTAAGCACGTCCCAACGCCCTGCGAGCTGTCGGTCATTCAACCGGAACGCTTTGGAAGTAATTGCGTGCATAAACCGGAAAATACTGACAAGGGAAAGGTTTAAATTGATTTCTTTTTTTCAGGCACTATGCTTTTGCTCAAACGATCCTGAACAAGGCCTGGTAGAAATAATTCATCCCGTTGCATTCAAAATGGCTATCCATTAGCAGGAGGCACATAGCGCCTTGGCCAGCCGGGTAAATTGTCTCGTACGAACCGACTGCAAGTGTGCCACGGAAAAGGATACCATTCAAAACGCTGCGAGCCGAGATTTTCCTTCCAATACCATTTTTAGCTTAAAGAGTACTTATGGTAAACGTACGGATCGGAAACTGTCGCTTGTGAATTCCAGTATGTGCTAAGTGACCATGAATAACAGATTTGGCTTGCATTTGTGCTTGAAGTTTCCATACGATGCGGATCGAAAGCAAACCAAGACGAAACGAAGGAATGGGGACGTCATAGCATCGCGTGACGAACATAAATCATCGCCTGCCATCGAGCACCTATTGCATAATCAAACACAAGCGTCGGGGCAACAAAATGTCCTACACCATGGGATCACGTAGATAGAACATGAAGTACCGTCGTTACAACTGGTATGGGTTTTTTTTTCGATCGTGACTGAAATATTCTCAGGCAAAGTAGTATACTGCATGTTGAGAGAGAGATAAAGAATGTGCCCATGTTTTGGAATGATAATCTTTCGTATACGCTTCGCCTTCGATGCTTTTATTTTTCCTGTGCTTTTTATTGGGTTATGGTTAAATCATTCGTTTTTTCGTTTTCGCTATATTTCTACCGACAGAATATTGAGGATGTGCCAATTTCTACTGGCCGGTCTCGTAGTACAGTCGTCAACTCGTACGACTTAACAACATGCCCGTCATGGGTTCAATCCCCAAATAGACCGCGCCGCCATACGTAGGACTGACTATCCTGCTATGGGGGGAAATCAAATAGTCACTGAAAGCCAAGCCCGCAAGTGGGTACAGGCAGGCCTTGACCGACATCGGTTGTTGAGCCAAAAGGGAGGAGGAAGGAAGCCAATTTCTACTTCATTAAATGTCCAAAATATAATTCCAAATACCCAAGGGTACATAATTTTGCAAGAAATATTGTGGAAACTCAGTAATTTTTCCCATATTGTTTTTTTTCTCAATGAAAATATATTCTTCAAATCTCAAATACTGTTAAAACTTTGAGAGAGCGACCATTTTTTTAGGTTTATGAAACTATGTTTATGTTTAAGAAGTCAAGTATATGTTTGTTTGAAAACAGTAAAGAGTACAAATTGCAGGAATTCTAATAATGTTGATGCAAATCATGAATTACTACAATACATTATTTACTGTTTGTACTATTAAATGAAAAATAATAGATATGCACACGTGCTAGACAAACACACGGTTGCAAGCGAACCGCGGAGTCATGTTCCAACGGGAACCGCACTAGAAGCAGGTTCCCACGACAACCGGAGAAGTTCGCGAACGGAACCTTCACGTGTGGTGTCATATTGATGGGATAGATCTTCCAGCATGCAGACGACACCATGCAGACGGGATCAATATGATCACATCAGGTGGTTGGCAACGTGACCGGCAGACGGAAGAACACCTACCAGCACCGAGACACCAATCTATCAAATTAGTTTTATTCCCGGCTTCGTGAATAAAGATCCCCAGTTTATTTTAACTTTTTTTAAACTTACTCTGGATAAACACACACATAATTTAACTTTTTAATCAAAACTGTGTAATATTCAAACGGAGAGGTCATTATTTACGCCAAAATATGGTATTTTGTTCCAATTAAACTATTCGTAGCAGATTCATGTGAGATACCAGGCGTCCCCATCGAACAAACTTAATGCTTCATACGAATACTACGTTGATATGACCAGACCATATAAAACGATGTGCTCTTTTTGAGCAGACCATCAATTGAATGATAGAAAAAGCTTTCGACACACGACTAACAATCAATAAAACATTAAATTAATAAAATAACTTTATTTGCTTAAAAACCATTAACCTAATTTTAACACCTTGAGCACCGCATCATTGATCCGTTTGTCGGTGTTCGATTTTGAGGAAGGCAATCCACAAGCCCATGAAGCTAGAGAATTTGTTTAACGCCCCCTAGTTTGCAAGCAGCATCCTTCCATTATCGGAATTAATCGAAAATCGAAAAAAAGGATGCCGGAACACGACTTTTACGCTTACTGGAAGTCATGCTTATCGTTGTTGTTGACTTGTAACCCATGTAACCCATCACATTTTTCCACGGGTTAGAATAGGTTTTTAATTTCGCAATACGTGCTCGTGTATGTTAGCCAGCCAGCAGAACAGGGTAGGAGAACATCCTTTAACCGAGTACAAAACAGCCTTGAAGTGGGGATGGGATTGCGTGATGCCACTTCATCACTACACTGACACAAACTAGGTGACAGAAGGTAAACCCATTGAAACCGCCGATGAAAACACCTTTGAAGAGAGTATACTTGAGAAGATGGAGAAGTTCATGGGATGAACCATCGGTAACACCTTTAGGAATCGTACATTGGCCTACTTCTGTATCATATTATCTGCTCAATTGAAATACGAGATGTCGTGAACAGTTACGAGATTCTTATCGCATTGCTTTTAGCGTATCTCTTTATCATAATATCTTTAAATACCACCTGCTTGATGAATCATGAAGAATATCAAAGCGTGTAAAGCATTCCACACACTGAATGCGGTGCCATGCATCTCATCATAACCCTAACTGCATAATGTTAAACCATCATACGACTTGAAACAAAAAGCCGTTCTTTCCTTGAAGGTCGTGTACATCTCATAAAATTTAATATTTTCATCGAATTGGCTTTAGAAAGCTCATTAACGGAAGTCAACGATACCCCTCATGAATTGTGAAACCTATTATTCGCTCACATAAAATCCATGTTGACAGAAGATGGTTTGCATTTCACGTTGAGTATAGTCTTCCCCGATAGTATGATAATTTCGTGAAACAATAAAATATTGTTCACGACATCCGAGAAGTGTCATGAAACGCACCGCTGAACCGGAATGGTGTTTACATTCACCCATACCCCAAACGGTTTGGTGGTAATCTTTCTGCTTCTGCGAAATTGAATCTCTTAACCATATATTTTTTATGGCTTTACAGGGTTTCACACATTATCTCAATTCACCGGATTCAATGCTGAATATGCGGCACATTTTTCGAACACACTGTTCAACGATCAAGTTTTAACAACCAAATGTACACTAGTAAAGCCCTTTTTCATCCCGAAAAGATGTATCTGAATGTCAACGCCACCGTTGTGATCATATATGTCACTCAAGATCCTCGATGCTCGCTGCTTTCTTCCAATTGTATAACAAGCATTGACAGCTGGAGTGCAAAAGAAAAGATAACAGATTCCTTGGCAGCAAGTAAACCTTCCCAAAGCTCACGCTACTTGAGGCACGTAGAGTGTTGCTCTATTTTGAGCCTGCGACCAGGAGCCCCATCATATCCCCAGTCGAAAGCAGAGCGGGAAATCTGCCATTACGGGGCAATTTGTGAAACGAGAAATTTGTTTGCCAGGAAGGATCATTAATTTGATTTTCTCAAATTTGCCCACCGGCCTCCTCGCTCACGCCGTTTCCTGACAGGAGCGGTAAGTGGATTGATTGGGATGGTATTGTGCTGCAGCATCGTGTTTAAAGCTCACGCGTGGCGAAAGCTGATAGTAAGTGATCGTTTAACGGCTGGTTTATCTCAGCAACCACTAGGACACGTGGGAGTTCTATCCGTTCCAGAGGATGAGAGCTAACTGGCTGTAACGATAGGGTTGCTTAAGGTACTGGGGATTACAATCTTTTCCAACTAACCACAGATAACCGAATCCGGGGCTCGTTTCAGGGGGATTTGTAATAATCGGTTAGCAAATGATTGGCGTTTGTCGAGCCACATACGACATTCATTTCTCTGCTCATTTTTCAATCGATTAGATTCGGGTGACTAAAGCATTTATGCTAAAACCAGCAAACTAGCCACAGCTCTTATCCTGTCTTTGTTTCCGAACATCAGTTTGGCATCGAATCCAGTCGTGCTTGACCAATTTGTTCACCCTTAAAATATTGTGAGAGCTTGTTTGGTTGAGTGACATAAGAAAGAAAGAAATCAAATAAAAAAAGTCAATTTCTCCAGAGTTGCTCCCCAGCCTTTAAAAAAAGCTAGGATTGGAGTTAAAAAAAGAAAAATCCTTTAAAATACATAAACTCGTACAGAGTACGCAGAGCGAGTCTTGTTTGTCTTTTTAGCCCGTGAAACCCTACTGGATGACCGATTCTTGCATGGACCAAACCCCTAACGAAAGCATTAAAGCATATTTTAAATGAGTGGTTCTAGCTTTGAATGCTGAGGCCCAACGATTTTTAATTTGTGTTCTTTTTTTTTAGTTTGTTTATTTCCCCTTGCTTTTCTTTACATGTTTCATCCTCTAATCGAAACGGCTGAGGAAAAAAAAAGGCTGCGACTGTTTGGACTGAGCAGCTGACGTTGCAATCAGCATTTCCGGAAGTGCACTTTCGTCCCGTACGGCAACGGAACTAATTCGATTCTCGAGACGAAAATCAAGGTTTTTCCCTAGAGATGAATGAAAAATCCAATTGAAACGCTGCTCTTTCCTCATTGTAGACGCTCGGCAAAGTGTCGAAGCAGCTACGAGAGCTAGGCGATGCTCGAAGTCTTTGCAGTAGGCAAAGTGTTTTGGGTTGCGGCGGAAACGATTATCGAGTGCGATGAAAAGCAGGGCGTCCGGTGTAGTTTCCGTTCATTATCGATTTGGAAATGCTAATCAAGTGCCCACGTGTGACGGACTGAATGCTCGGTTCAACCTTATTTGAGACGTGGAGCTAGAAGGAGCAGTAGCAAGGGACAGGTCGATCGTTGATCATTGCGAGATTGGGATTTGATGAATTGTGTCTTTTTGTCTATTTTTCATTTCAGGTAAGCAAAGACAGGTGGCTGGCAAGAGCTGACACTTCAGAAGGAAATGACATTCTCTTCTACAACGACCATCGTGGCCATTAACGCGGGGAGCTAGAAAAGGCGGGCGTGGTAGGTGCCAGCGTTAATGAAATGTTTGGAGGACGTTGGTTACATCCGAATTGAATCCGTTTTTGCATTACAATTTGATTGACGTGGTTTTTGGTCGTTTATCGTGCACAGTGAAGGACACAGGACACGGAAATGAAGCCAACTTACCAGCAAAAGTTGGTCATCATACAGCACGGTCGTTACGTACCGTATGTATGATGCAGTGTGTCAGTACTCTGAGCGGTGTGAAATTTGGTTTCTAAAAATCATGTCTTATGGCACTCTATAATCTAACCACTTGGTGCCATCACCACTTGGCTCTTCCTTGACACGATGGTTGAAATCTACAACGCTTGCCTACACTCGAATGGGGAATAAATGAAGCCTAGATTATGCTGTTGGTGAAAAGTGGATGTGGTTTTACATCTCCATCCTGCAAGGTAGAGACGTTTTCGAGGCAAAACGGGAACGACAGGAGCTTTGGGAACGACAAGCTTTTGCTCCGACTGGACTCGCTACGACAAAGCGACAGTGAAGCTGAGGAACATCATTAAAAGTACACCACAAATAAATTCAACTTGTCCAGCAGCGGCTTCAGCTGTAGGAACAAACAGTGCGACAGTAGAAATACATGAAATAATAATTTTTAAATGCATAAATTTGTTCAAATTTTAAATTGCTCTGTTTATTTGAGCAAGTGAGTAAAAATCAATTAATTGGCCATTTTTATGACTAGCTCCAAACTTGTACCTCGTCAATCGCTTCCACAGATGTACATTTGTGTAAACCTATCATCGTTTCGATCCTCGAAACAGTACCTTGGCCGGATGTCACCGTTGGATGAAACATTCCATCACAGTGCGCTGGCCCTTCTCCGGCATTCACTCTGTAAATGCAACACGGTATGTAAGCGCATCATTCGCACTATCTTTCACCCTAAACTGTGCATCACCATTGGGTCTATGTGACTTTTAGTCGACCCGGTGCCACTCTGACCAAATGTTGGCTGTGGTTTCCAAAGCTTAGTGTGTTAGCTTGTTATGTGAGCTCTTTCGATCAGAAAATGGCTAGCAGGTGGTTGTAAGTGATGAAATATTTATTTCACTATGAACCCGTTTTATCCTGCATTCTTTTGCCAGAGGATACTTGTTAGCCATCGAGGTTTGAGCTGTTTCATGTCGGTTTCCTTCTAAAAAGGGGCACCTTGTTGCTGATGGTTCGTACAAAAACCATACGCGACCTATGAGAAGCTTAACTGCTGCAGTTGGTGTTTTCAGCGATGTACCGATCCTGCGCTCCCTGCAACACAACGCACGAAATCGGTAACAGCGGCACTACAAATACAATCCTGGTCACCACACCAATGATAGTGCCCCAATGTTAGGTGTTTTTGCATAACCATGTCAACAGTTATTATTCCAGTTTTTGCACTAACTGTGGTTTGCACGGGGTTGCTCCCCGAGGTGAAAGAAAGATTGCTTGGATGGTCATGTTCAAATCTCATCGCCTCTTTTGCAGTTCACTCTCATACTCACTAACAAAAGCTCTTTGCTGTGTCTGCGTAACATACCACCACTTTGAAGGGTTCTTCGGTAGCACAGTATGTGCGCGCAGTGGCAAATATTTCCGAAACACAGATTCTGTGCCGTTCTATCCTACCATACAACATTGGGTTTTGGATCCTCTTGCACCAACAGCATCCACTCGAAACCAGAAACCAGTGAGCATAAATATTTACGTTTTGTACCGTTTTGTTGTGCCGTTTGCTGTTGGAACAGCTGGCTGTTTGTTGGTCGTAGCTTTCATTCGGTTAAGTTTACACCCCGTGTACAACGGAACGGCGCATTGGCTTAGAACAAACCGTCGTGCTATTAGCGGCACTTGAAGCATACAGCCCACCGACGATGTATTGGACAAAGAGCATTCTCGGGTGGTTTTGCTGTGGTATGGAGTATGGGGGAATTCATAAAAATTACAAAATATTGCATATCTGTCAAAAACCAAATTCACCAGCAGCGGCAGCAGATTTTTTGTCCCGGTAGTTATCCTTCCCACAGAATAAAAAAAAAAACACCACCAAAGAAGCAGAATGCGTATACCATAGCATAAATAATGCATACCACAGGTATCAGGATATCAGGATAGCTAGTTTCCTCTCTCACCATCCATCCTCCGGACGGTCATACGGCTGTCGTGCGTAACTAAAATTTTCGGCAGATAAATTCCTTCACGTCCACCATTTCCCTTTTCATGCATAATAACACATGCATAATTAAAAAAAAATTATAATAAATTGATATTTCACATTATTAACATATCTGGTAGGATACTGGCGCTGAATCATACATGCTAACATATACTGTCCCGCTGGCTTGTAGCTCTATTGGAGACTTCCCGGGACTGTTTGTTGGTGGTCTTTCGTTGCTATGCAGAAAATGACGTACGATAGTTGATTTTGTTTTATCGCTTGCGTTGTAGCTTTGAAGAGGTGTACAGTTTAGATGTGGGGAATAACTAGGAACGGAACCGTCTCGAGATGGCTGACGTATTGGACGCTCAAATGGATGTAGTTCAACGAACGCACTCAGTAACTTCATAGTGATTGTCGTTGAAATTCAATGTAACACAAAAAAGCATTGCAAGGCAAGACAAAACAAAAAGCTCATGACATTAAAGGCAAACACAGCATCAAGCCTTTTCTGAAAAACTGGTAGAACGTAAAAGCATTAAATCACTTCAAATCTCAACTCAAGTTTCCTTTCAACTAAACTGTTCATCTTGAATGTCTCGTCGCACTGAGTTAATTTGTGAGGGTATTGAGTTCATAGCTTACAGCCATGACTAACTCAGCAGTTTTTCAATAGGACTGTTGAGACACAGGCACGGAAGCCCTGTCATCTAATCGTGTTTAACGAAACACGAAGATCGTTTCGTTGAGCTTTGAGCTTTCGGCTCGGGCGATTAGTTTATAAGTATAAGTGTAGTTCTAAAAATAAAAATTTCTTCTAATTTTGCAACTGAACAAGCCACAACCGCCGGTAAATATCGAACGCTAGAAAAGTTACACCGACACACGAAAGAAAAGATTATCCGAAATCGTAAGATCGAACAAGGACAATTATTTTAAGGTTAAATTGGGTAGGTTAAAATTTCTTGACTATGTAAAACTTTGCAAATTGCAGTACTGATGAAAAATATATTAAAGAAAAATGATCAGAACATAAAATATTAAGCATACTTAACAACATAATACAGAACATGAAATAAAGAACATATTCCATTTTAACCAAATAATCTAGGTGATATGAAAGAATGTTTTTCAGTTTGAGGTTATACTAACAAAAACAATAACAATTTTAACTTTTTTTCTAGCTTTTTTATTATGGAATCAATGGCCATAAAAAAGTAAACTATGTTTAATTCATTAGGTGCTTCATCTTCATCCAATATTCAATCAAATGATATTAAAGATCAATGTAAAAAAAGATTAATGTAAAAAAAATATATTTCGTATGAGTAATGTTACAGACTTTTATTCAATTTCTCTATCACAAATATCAATTGAATGTTTTCGATACGTTTTTATGTCCTTTTATCCTTTCTTTTAAATAGAAATAAAGTATTCTTCATAGCCTCTCTTCAATCTATTTTGATATATTTGTGCTTTAAGCAGGATATTTCACATAAACTGCATAGCAACTCTCTTTACAATGAAATATAAACATCTCTATGCTGAACTTTTTCATCAAGCAGCATCATAGTCAATCTATCATTAGAAAAACAAATAATAAAATTCTCCCCTCCACAACCAACCAACAAGCACCAAGTGGATCGAGTGCCTTCCCCGAAAGTGTTAATTGATTTTTTTCATCGAAGCAAAACATGCTCATTCCGGATTGCGATTAAAAGGCATTTGAATGATGCTTCATGCGAATCACAAACCACTGTACCGAGCACGATTCGACGCCTTGTCCTTTGAACCGTGCAACGCAAAATCCGTTTGTTTGCAAAGCCCCTACAGCGCCCTACGGTTAGATGCTCATTGTTCGCTTCGCACGTTTTGCGATTTGCTTATCTTATTATGAAACCACCAAACCTAAAGCAGACTGTCGGCGCGATCTTTGTTTGAACGAAGGAAACTAACCTTCAGCGTCTAAGAAAACATGCATCACAAAACAGTGCAAAGAACAGAATCGATCGTTGGTCGAAATTTCCGGCATCACTTTTATCGCAATACGGATCGCTGCCTTCGCCGCAGAAAATGATAATAGAATGCCGTCTCACTTCGAAGAGGGAGGAGATCGAAGAGGACGAGAAGATCGACGAACCTTGCATGGCTGGGCAAACAGAAACAAAATTGTCAATCCTTCACACGAACGCCTTGCGAAGCTGGTAGCATGACTTCAGGCTGAAGCACGGTTCTGTTGATATGTGGCATATTTCCAGTGCAAAGCGTGTAATAACCAGTTTTTTTTCCACCCAGCTTGCGTTAAAAATGAACCGCAAAAAAAAAAATAAACCTCAAATTTATAACAATCGTTAGCGTATACCTCAGTAACCACACTCTCGATGGTAGTGTGTACCGTAACCAACTGTGACTGTCTTGTAAAAATGTCTTGTGATGAATTGTCGCTTTTTCCCTCAAACTTTCTTTCTAAAGCCTGCGTTACAGTCGGAGTGAACGTGAACGTAAAATCGCTTGGTGAAACGTTTACAGGTTATGTTTTGCATCAAAATATGTTGAATTCAGTTGCTCTGTCGGCGAGGATTTAAAGCTCAAATCAAAACAAACAAAACAGCAATTCAAACAAGACCCGTAATGACTATGCTGCCCACGCATAGGATTGACTGATAGCTATACCCATTTGTGGTAAATGCTGCCCTAGCTCGCCAGCGGTTGAACGAGAGAAATAAGAACAAGAGTAGGAACTGCCTTAGTAACAACAGAGAGAATGAGGACCCTTGAACACTCAGCCAGTACCGGCAACTTAGACCGTTTTTTAAATGTCTTGTAACGAAATGACGCTTTTTCCCTAGAACCTTCCTTCTAAGCTCCGGTAGAACAGCTAAGAACGCACCAGGAAGCCGTTTGGTAGGCCAAGAAACGACCCCGTCATTTAAATGCATAACCGTGCCGATCACGTACTCGTGACAAATGTGTTCACAACGCGAGTAAATGAGGAACTCGAGCCATTGTTAGGGTACGATGAAATGAATTTCTCCCGCAAATGCCTCCTCCTGCTGCCGAGTTTGAGGAAACGAGAATGTAAGCATCAAAATTGCATCCAACCGAGTTCCTCTTTCACCACTTTAACACCACTCACTAACATTACCGGTGAAGTATATGCGAACGCGCATGCTTTCGCTTCAGAAGACATTCCGTTGCTGTGGCTTTCCGTTGACGGTGTGTACGGGCCTGCCATGTGAACTAGTAATCAGCCACGACGTAAAATGTACACCTGTGATGCTTACCTTTGGCTTGACAATTTAATCTTCCGAGAACGGAGTTCCCGAACACATGGAGTTCGTACGAGTGGTAAGCATTCGGATTGAGATTAAAGGTTAGCGGGAGCAAGGAGCTACTCTAGGTAACCTCTTACGCATCTTCTTAGCCCACAAACCTCACAGGTATCTGAGAGGCGATCACAAGAGGCACACATGCGTAAGGCGTACATTTCATTAGCCATGTTTTCACACGGCATATTCTATCAAACACACTTTTTTAAATGGGTACTTTAAGTCAACTCGTACGACTTAACAACATGCCCGTCATGGGTTCAAACCTCAAAGAGACCGCGCCGACATACGTAGGACTGACTATCCTGCTATGGGGGGGAATCAATTAGTCACTGAAAGCCAAGCCCACAAGTGGGTACAGGCAGGCCTTGACCGACATCGGTTGTTGAGCCAAAGAAGAAGAAGAAGAAGACTTTAAGTTAAGCAGCCTTTGGTGAATCTTTTTTTAAACAATCCAAGTTATCCTTCGGTGGATGAAAAACAAAAATATTTTCTTGCAATCTTTTGACAGGAGTGAAAATCGAGTTAAATCGTGTTTAAACATTAATTTTTGATTTCTCCGAAGTCCTATTCTAACGGTGGTATATAGTGCATTTCTTAAAACAAGAACCCGTATGTTACGAGATATTTTGATAATTTACGATATTTTTATCCGACAATTATTCGTGATGTTTGAATGCAAAAATATTAACGTATATTTTTTCTCAATTGTTTTTGCTGGAAATGAAAATAATTACCAACAACTATTTAGCCTACGAAAACGTGTCTATTAACATTCACAAATCAAAGGTTTGGACAACATTTTCCCTTCACTCTTTCTCCTCCTCACATCCTTTTGCTCTTTATCTCTTTATAAATACGCGCCAAATAAATGACAAATGTTTTCATCATACAGTGCTCTACCTATTACCAAAATAGATGTTTCACATGAGGAGCGTGTGGGGTATGTTTGAATGCTAATTTCAC
The DNA here is from genome assembly GCF_016920715.1 of Anopheles arabiensis. Lineage (NCBI taxonomy): Eukaryota > Metazoa > Arthropoda > Insecta > Diptera > Culicidae > Anopheles > Anopheles arabiensis. The sequence continues at coordinate 39,521,766 of NC_053518.1, forward strand.
GCTTGAACTCTGCCAACAACTACCAACTCACACTGGAATAGGTGTCGAATTATGACTAACTACCCGGGGGACTACCACGCCGGTTGCGAATTGGCGTGCTAACTTTTGTTCGTATATGGCTACACTACTCGTAAATTTTGCTAATCGCTGTCACGGTGCTTTGACCAGTGGTGGTTGTGGCATTGCTTCACCCGAAAGGAGACCATAAAACTCTGCACAAAATGTTCCCGGGAAGAGAAAATGCGTTTGTATCGAATAAGCAAAGTTTTTTTTCTATTTTTCCTAAGACTTTCTGGTTGGCTTCGCTGGAAACAAAACAAAAGGCGCTCCTAATCCCTAATCTGCCAGCTGATCTAGTAAGTATAAGCTGGTAGTCCCATCCTCAGTATCGGCAATGCGCATTGCTTCCATTTTCCGCAACCGGCATGAAAGAGGCAAGATGAAACATTCACTTCCACGACTACCATCACTTCACTGTGCAACAGCGACCCGTATCCATGAGTGATGAGTTGCGGGCATCCGTGTGCGCTTTGGACGGTAGTAAGCCCTGAACAAGCCCATTCCGATGCTTCAGCTAAAACTAGGTTAGGCAGTTAAAACATCCCAAAAACCGACATGAACCATGTTCGACCGCAATCAGGCTCCATCGACTCGAGTTTTGGGGAAACGAGACTCCAAAGCCAAAAGGCTACAACCCTAGAAGCTTTACCATTTGGAGAGTGCACCTTATCGCACCCCAGTCTGTAATGGATCGAAGACGATTTATAAAAATTACCCAGGTGCTTACAGACATCTGGCCGGGGATGTAATCCTATCATAAATTCCGTCCTCTTTTGCCCAACCGACGGCGCCTCCGTACTTGACTGAGGTGCGCGAGGGAGCATTTTCTTGTACTACTGAAACGACGATCTACGGGGAGATGGGATCAAACCTGAATGTGCTACACTTACTAAATCCTTTAGCGCCCCTTGGAGAGTTATGTCGAGTTAAGCAATGGTCAGGTTAGAATTGTGGGGCAAAATGAGTCAAAACCAAAAAGAGCACGACAATAGTGCTAAAACAAGAGTTGATGGTGCGGAAAAAGAATGCCTCTGTCTGCATCATGAATCATGCCACTTCCAAGATCCACGCAACAGGGAAGCGAGAATACGACGACAGTAGGAAAATGTGGCGAAACCCGCATCGATTAGATTTCATAGACTTTCACAGTTTCATTCCCTCCTAGACAGTGAGGAACGTAGAAAGGAAGGAATTCAGGGAATATCTATCACATCCTCCCATCACTAAGACACTCTGGAGAGAAAATGAATTTATTAATACAACAAACGAAATCTTTACGCCGCTTCTTGACCTCATTGCTGAGCTGTTGTGTATGGAGGATGATTTACTCACCGGAGATCCCGCGAAAGGGGATGATAAATGAGGTTATACATATTTATCACAATAAAGTTTGTCCGATGGTTCGAGAGACTCGACAAAAGCGCTGACAGAGTTATTTGCAAAATGTTAAATATTTTTACATCTACTTATAGATTAGAATTCTCAGGGTACGAATAATGAAAATTACATGTCGATACTCTCTTACTCGTTTGTAAAAAAACACGCTTGGAGTTTATTTGATGATTGTAGCACTGTGCCTGAAACATATTAGTATAACATTCAAGCACTTATGCTTTTTTTGTCCAAAAAGCTATCGATTTTTAGTTAATCAGTCAGGAAGTACAAGTTACTTATAGTTGTCAAATGTCAATTTCAATCTTATAGTCACAGCTCATGCTGATACTCCAGTTTACTGTACTAAAAGCACCGCTCACAGTTGAACACAATGCGTCACACACAGCTACGAGTTGTTCAACACATTAAAAGCGGCCTGTTTATAGCTTGAAGCAATTTCAAATTAATTTTCACCTCGCAATTTGATCGCGAGTGTAACCGTGTAACCAGACGTAAAGAGATAATTTCACGCCGTGAAGCAATTTTGTTAAACGCATTAAAAGTGGCCTGTTTATAGCTTCAAGCATTTTCAACTTAATTTTCACCTCGCTATTTGATCGCGAGTGTTACCTCGCCATATGTAAAGAGATAATTTCACGCCGTGAAGCATTAAATAAAAAGTCAACATTAACTTGGCTGAAACATGCCACGCCTAAATGTATGTACCCAACTGTCATCTTGTATGGTGCGAAAATATTTGACGAAATGCCAAAATTATCACGCGCACACACATGTCCTGAAAATATTCGCCATGAAAAAGTTTGGTTTTGTATGGATCTATCATCAAATGGTCAATCTGGTGGTACAGTCGTCAACTCTGACGACGTAACAACATGCCCGTCATGGGTTCAAGTCCCAAATAGACCGTGCCCCATACGTAGGACTGACTATCCTGCTATGGTAACGATAAGTCACTGAAAGCCAAGTTCACTTCACTAGTTGGTACAGGCAGGCCTTGACCGACAGCGGTTGTTGTGCCAAACAAGAAAAAGAAGAAAATCATCGAATATCATCAAATGTCATCGAATTTGGCTTTACGCTTCACGGCGCAACGCTATTTCACGGGATGTCTACTTGCACGGTTACGGTTTTGTCATTCTATTGTCACTCCTACAACCACTTGCTTTACGGCAAGTTAATTTAAAAAAAAAATGCAAAAACGTCACATGACACAAACAATAAAATAAAACAAAAGCCCGAGCCGATTGCACTTCCTTTAAGAGAAAAAAATTGAAACAGGAATTGGAAACGAATCCTTTCCAACTGTATGCGAAATTGTAATTGAATCCATTCGTCTTTTAACACGTGTCCCGAATTTACACGCATTCAAAGAAGTTTTAGAGATTAAAAAAAGAGAGAAAGAAAGAGAGAGATAGGAGACAGTTCAAGAGAATGAGGATGGACATTGCTATCCAACCGAAATGAACTTCATAACCTTTTGTGAGTAAGGCTCTAGAAGAGCTGGATGTAGATGATAAAGGTAATTACATCCAGGCTTTTGGGTTGGAAATAAAATTTCACAGAAAATGGTTACATCATACACGATCAGCGTTACTTATCTCGAGTGGCAAAATTCCAAAGAAACCGCTGCCTCAAGATAGTTCCTTCAAGTGGGGCCCAAATCAAATACGCACCAGGGAGGGCCGACACTGCTTTTTAAGTATCAACTTCAACGCGAATCCTTCTCCGGGGAATTATAAATATTGTATCGATAACAATAACCTTTTTTTGGACCAAACCATTGATTACTGACTGTATGGTGCTTTCGCTGTACCTACTCTTACATCCGGTTCTGATAATTTCAAATATTTATAATGGCTCCAGAAAACATCAGCATATCAAACACAACACAAAAAGAAACCGGCAAAGTCAATTATCTGCAGCACAAATCTGTGTTCACAACAGTTGCGCCTTTTTGCGACATCTTTTTTTCCTCCTCCGAAACGAAATGTCCTTCTGTAAACTCCGTTTGTCACTGCACTGAGAAATATGCCGTCTCTGACTGAGGAAAACAGAAGTTTGGCCAAAGCAAACTATTCGTTATAGCAGCATCCTTCCGTTTGCTGACCCAGTGCCGATTTTATGCTTCTTCGGCACCAGCGCCGACACCAGGCCCAAGCTTAAATTATCAATCACTGAAAAGTCCTGTTGCTACTGGTGTTGCTGCTGCTGTTTCTATATAAAACTAGACCCGGAAGACGAATTAAAGAAAAGGATGAAACGGAAATGACAGAATTCCATCTCGATTCTTGAAAAGACTGCCTGAATTTTTTGTATTTTTTGCATCATTCTTCCATTTCAAATAACAAGAGACCAACGGGAGCGAATTAAAAAAAATGGAGCAATTGTGTGCTTCCGCTGTAGTTCCCTTCTCAACGTACCAAACATTCACCACTGGTACCGATTTATTTATGCCTGCTTTTGGATAGGGAAAACTGGTACGAAAGTGTAGTAAAAATGTATTCGGAAAAGGGGCAGGCAAGAGAAAATGAAACATCGAGGTGAAATAAAAAGCATAACTTTTCTCGCATGATGAATGGGTGTTCTACCGTTGCGTAGAATCGTGCGGATAGGCACTACAGGAAAATGCTTCAACTTGAAATGCAGCGAAAAGGTTCGGCAAAACGGAGGCACCACATAAATAGGAAGTGTGGTTTTATCGATCGCTAAAGATTTCGTTCGCTGTATCACGCACAGAAACTGGCGTCTATTGAGTCTATTGAAAAAATTCACAATGTGGACCTGTTTGTTTATGGGTTAGTTAGATGAATAAAAATGGGTTTCAATGATCGTTGCAATAGATCAAAGCGTTGCGTAGCGTTGCAAGCGGCATGATTGGTTATTAACATATACTGTGTTCAGTTAATTTTTATGTCAATTGTATGGCCACTCGTTCGCCCGACACTTCATGAACAGTAAAAGATTAAACTACTAAACAATAAATTCAAATGTATTCTTCTTTTAAGTTAATTAAGTTTTTAAATAATTTTTCAATTGTTTGTTGGGTTTTGAGACTTCGCAATAATCACGCATCCGGATATTTAGTCCGAGCTAAGGGAACGTTTAAAACCAACGAGGAGCGTGTTGCCAAGTCCCTCCAACCTATCATGGGATCGTCCAATTTTATATTGTCTAGAAACGAATTTAGTTTGATAAATACGCTTAAAACATTCAGCAACTTACGCTTTGTAGTACTTTACCCATCTTACAAACATTTGTAAACAAACAAAAGCTAGAGCAATCGTGATGTCGTGAACGTTTTGTTCCTCCTGAATAAAAAAAAACACGAAGACATTGATAGAAGTGAAGTTTCGTCAAACATTGTCGCCAACAACTTGTTGTTCGTCTAGAAGCAGTGGAATCTCCATCGGTGCATGTCAGTTCGGATAAAGATTTGAATCAATTCTACTATAAAACACGCTTGCTATTATTATTCTACCATCAAACGCGATGCTAAATTTTGCATCGAAAAACACGAGGAATAAGTTGATCAGCAGTTCCGTTTGAGGCCATTTTATTTAAATCATTTATCAAGATTTTTTAAATGATTATATTTTTTATAGTTCTTTTTATTCCTACATTAATTTATTTTTTAAAAAAATTACAACTTATCTTAATAAACTAAATGTATTAAACCTACCCGGCAATTTGACGAGTGCCATAGAGATAGGAATACCACATATGTATCTGAAAACGTATGAAAGTTATAAAAATAAAACTTATGCTATAAACTCATAGTATGTTATGATAAATTCATGAAAAGTAAAAAGCAAGATTAAACAAAAGCTATTTTTAGTATTTTACTTTAATGTTCAAATTCCGTCAAATAGACGGGTTCCGTAAACCTAGTGTCAAAGTTCTTACGTCACTCGTACCTTTCCCGGATGAAACTCGAGAAGCGAGGTACCATTTTTTAAACCTGTTTGTTAATCTTCCGCACCATGCGGTGATTAGCGGGTGAGTGAATGAAATACCGCGAATGCGGTGATTTGCGGATGAAAAACCAGGTAGGGGCACTAATTAAAATTTTACTCATGAAAATTGTGGCGCATTTCATGTCTGTGTGCACACACACACGGGTACTAAACAAAACCAAAACTGAAAACTTTCTACGGGGTCTTTCCTCCACCGTGTCCATCCAAGAGCGATGTGTGTGTGTGCGTGCCGTGGGAATTGAATAAGACCTCCCTCGCACACAAACAGAGTTCCTTTAGCTTTTTTTCTTTCTTTTGCAACAAGCAATCTGGAGGTGCAGCATTTATCTAACAATTCGCTCTAAACTTGTTCGAGCGAGAGTTTTTAAAGGATAAATCGGTAATTTATTCCTATCCATGCATTGCAGTTCAGTTTAACTTTTTTTCATGTTTTTGGTCCCTCGCGGAAGGAAGCTACAGGAAGCTTCCTGCCGTTGAAGGATGGAGAATGGGATGCTCATTTACGTAGGATTGGTTATTCTGTTTATGATAGTTTGCTCTTCCCTTACGGTGTATTGCGTTCTGCGTATTTACCGAAGCTCAATAATGTCCAGAACGGCTCGGGAGAAGAAAAATTCCAAAATACGTTGCCAGGCATACTTCGGAAACGGAAGAGCAAACAAGCGCGGGCTTCAAATTATTTTTTTTCGAAACTTCAGCAAGGATACACAAGTAATTGCCAGTCGCAGACAACTGACACAAAAACGCCTCCCAATCTCGCAAGACTGTTTGCTGGTAGACACTGACGACGTTGTACACCACCCAGCCCAACTGTATGATGATGATATGGGGATGTTATTCAATATTTCAACCAAAAATCCTTCTCACACACTGGCACTGGAAAAGTGCTCCAGTAAGCCGACCCTGCGTGTCACTCAGTACAGCTAATTTCCCTAATCTTTTATTATAATTATTATTCAGTGGTAAAAATTTGATCTCATCACATGGTTTGGCTGACTCGGAGGCGATGTCTCTATGTGCCATTACTAGTACCAGACCACACGAAGCACGACGCTACACAGCAGGTTGGGCGTAACACTTTGAGGTTTTGCGTTACCTGACACTGGATTCAACTGACAACTGTCATTTAAATTCTCAAAATTCACCAAACCTCATTTGCTTACGGTATGTGAAGAGAGAAGTTCACACTCTGTACACCATTTCAGCAAGCGTCATTATCCAATGTGTGATTTAAATGCAGCAGGTGTAAAATTCAAATTATCGGTCCCGATGACGAAAACGATTGTAATCGGCAAAATTGAAGGTACAGCATTAATTATGCAACACTGGAATTCGATCGGGATAGCTGAGGACAAATATAATGCCGCGGGGAGCAGTTTTAGAGTCTGTCACATGCACTGCGAGGGCTTCAGTATCCGTTCAGACACGAAAAATGAACCTCGCTATGTATATTGTACCTTTTTTTATTACTCAACCGATGTCTTAGTGCGAGCATGTGTGAGTTTGTGTTATCAATAATGACCATGGCGAACACTGCGTTAGGGGTGTAAAGTATGAGTTACGAGGGCTTTGCCAATCAACACGTTTTGAATATCATTTGCATATTGATCGACTCGCGGTCCGTCGTGTAATCGTGCCGATGATGTTGCGTATTCCACACACTGATAGCGAGAAATGAGATGATAACGAGGTCCTAGGGACTCCGAGGGAGAGAATACTTTGTTCCAGAAGTCTGCAACTGCAATGAAACCGAGAGCGGCTCTGTCGAGAACATATAGTTCATCAAGCATTAGTTAAATCTTATTGTTTCTCAAAGATGTTCTGGACTTGTAAAAGGCTCTGCTGTCCGTTGAAAACCTAAATAAAGTAAGTGCATTCGAACACAAACCTCAGCTCGTTTCTTAATAGTCGAAGGCACTCTTCGGTCGATGAAGAAAAAAATATATCCGACTCGGTGTAAAGCACCGGCGTTGGGTGCTGCGACGGAGCAACACATTTGCCAGCAGAATTAGCTTCTTTGCCGGAACAGCTTCTCCAACTAATGAATTCTAGCATTCAGTAATCATTTCTAGAAAAATAAACACTATACAAGCGGTGTGTATGTACATGTTTTCTTTCAATGTTACTAAGAATTGATGCAATAAGCTTCACTAGTTACTTTACATAGAGATTTCTTCGATTCCAGCCCCGCCAGCTGGGCTAAAATATAACCGTTTTCGGCTTGGCACAACGGCAAACAGAAGCTTACGTATGGATACTGGGCGGAGGCTCTAATTTATCTAGAATTAGGCTAGTTGTGCGGTGGTTGGAACTAAGTACTAATGTGCGCCACATCCATTAGTAAAACGTAGGAGCTAATGCGCTGCGCCGAATAAAAGTCCCATTACACATCATACAAAACCTCGACCGTTGCTGGTATTTTCAAGACGCGTGAGAACCCCGTTTGTATGCTCCGCTGGATCTTGTCCATACGAAGGTGTTTGGAAATCTACCAAAAACTGGTACTGACCGAACAAACAGAGGAAGCAGGAAAAGCATATATACTAACTCGTACTAAAATCAACTCGCTTGATGTTGTTGCCTTTTTGTACCAACAGACAATGGATGCGAGAAGATGCCAAGACAATGCCATAACAAACGAAACGCCCCTACACGAGCAAAAGATGAGAAGCCTTTTTGTTGCTTCGGGTGAAAATTAGAATCCAGAATCCAGAAAAGACACCGTGAAAGGTGATGGGACAAACAGGGCGTGGGAAAAACAAACAAGCACACCCACATATACACAACATGGCAACAAAAGAGAGCATAATGTTGCGCCTTGGATGTGCTTTCGCACCGAAAAGATTTGTACGGAGAAAAGGAAATGTTTCATTGTTTGTGTCCTGTAAGCGTGGGAAGTGACGTTCGTTTTGTATCCTTAGATTTTACTTATATTACTTGCTATTTTCAGCCTATTCTGGGTTTGGTTACAAGTATCTTTACTCTTGGAAAAAATAGGCTCGACAAAAGAACTGGATAGATATCTAAAGATGGAGAAACATACACTAGCAAATCCATTTTCAAAATAATGGTCTATATGCTGTATAAGGGTGGACAAAATGTCCAACCCTATGTGGTGAAGACAAATCGGCAGAAATCAGGCGCCTGGCGGGAACAGCACGATGGAAATGTCAAATATCATCCCTCGAGGGTGTCACGGGGCATCCTCTCTGATTGTCTTTTGAGCTTGACTCATGTAAACCCAATGGAGGGCGATATATTCCTCAGGATAGCGGCTGTAAAAGGGATATCTTAAGAACAACCACAAAAGCTTAACCAGCACACACACACACACACACATACACATCAAAGAAGGAGGTAGGAAGAACCATGCCCGTCGTCATGGACTTTTTCATTCGCATTCAATCAAAAGGAACGCAACGGACCTCACGGGCAAATTGGTGTTGTCTTTTGTTTCGCCCTTCAGTGCAGTTCGACATATGGGTGATTTGTGTTCTCTATGACGACTCTTGCGCTTCCAACGCTTGTTGGTAGAAAAGGCACGCACGTTCAGGCACGCATAGTGTCTTTTTGCTGTCGCCTTCCCCACGTTAGTGGCACAGCAGTGCACACGATGTACGCTGAAATGCTGGATTCGAGTGTGGATCCGGTTCCGTGCGTTTTTTTCCGAAATGAGACAATTCTATTTATCAGAAGACAATTCATACAATCATATAGGTCCTAGTAGATTATTTGTTGTTTACCTGTTTTTCTCCTTCTATCATTTCCTCCCTTTCCCTTTTTATCTTGCCCGCGTGCTCTCTCTGCAATTTTTGTGTGAATCCATTTGTTTTGTACACCATTTGCTATGGTGAACGAAGGCGCTCGCTTGGTGTAACTATGCAACGATCGAGAGTCTCGGGCGAGTGTTCAGTTTCTAAAAAGCTTGCTAAATCCTTCCTCTGTGATGCTGTGAGCATAGAAGATGCTGTGATGTTGTGAGTGATTTATAAAAGAGACAAGCCTTATCGCAAGCATTTTCAGGAGTCGCAAGGAAAATGAATACCGGATCGAGCTAGGTAACCGATGGGGCATGCCTAGAACCTGGACATACGAGAACGATTTCTGATATAGACATATGTACATGGTATCCCACAAAGTGCAAGTTTTAGCCCTTTAGTTTTTTTTAGTGGAAGTTTTTATTTCGTTTTAGTTTTTTTTAGTTTTAGTTTTTTAGTTTAGATTTTTTAGTTTATATTTTTTTGCACATTGCAAAACGTGGAAAACTATTTAAGAGTTACGTTTATCCATTTCATCCCATAACTTTAGTTGTTCTCAAAGCTTGAGCTTAAGATTTATATGATATATGATTTTCATTGCATTTTGTATTTCAACTCAAATGCATGTACTTGTTTAAATTCTAACATTATCTAAAAACTCCTCCCAAAGTTTTTGAAATTTTAAGTTCATGACTCACCTTCTTTTTAGTTGTTTCAATAGCTTTGTGTGCCCTTTACGCCGCAGACTCAGTGTAATCCATACAAGTCCACATGCATTGAGCGCTTTGTCCTAATGGAATTCATTTCCAATACTGTCTCCGCACAAATCGGATTTATTTCCTGCTACAGAAGCACAACTTGATGAAAACCTCTATGATTATCCGGACGAAATGAATATTCTGTACATAATATGTTGCCTGCAAAAAGAGATGTTCTTTATGTACTTTTAAATCCTCTTGCCTCATTTCCTCCTCTTTTCAACACTGATGCTAAAGTGTCATTAGATCCATCCAGCATTCGAAACATCCTTTTAAAATTATTCCTACCATGTGCCGTAAGTAGTACGGACCTTGAAGCAAAAGACAAACTAGTACCTTTGAGACAGACACTATTGGTTCGTATTCATTTCCCGTATCTTTTGCCTCTATATAAAATGACAATGACAATCAACCGGCTAACTGTTTGGGATTTTAGAATGGTTTGAATCTTTTTGTTCAAGAAGTTGTCTGGGGAAACGGTGCAAACCCATTCAACTGTTTTCTGAACTCCAGAGGAATTAATTGATGACGCAGATGGGGTAGTAAACTTTCCAATTTAATAATAATATCCGTATGAGTGAATATTCAGACCCAAACGTAACAACACATACAACCACGCATGACCATTTTCCCTATTGGATGTACAGTCAAAGACATTCCATCGACCGCTTATTGTTGCAAAGCTGGAAAACAACTGCAATTTCCCACGGTTTGTTTGTCGTGAGCCGCTCACACATAATACAAACTATTTGCTTTGTGTTGTATTTTATTTGTGTGTTACCAATTTGAACGGCCATCAGAAGCATTTAGCATCGCCCATCAGCTTGATATTGGATCAGCTTTTTTGTCGCGAATGTGTGCGCACGGGGAAATATAAAATTGCTGTTCAATAGGATTGATTTATTTCAATGACAATCGACGCTATTCATTCGTGGAAACTGGGTGAAAAATATAAAATGAGCGTGTGATAATCAAAAAAGAGGAGAAGCAACAATTGTTGACTAAAGATTCCCCTAATTCAACATTCCACTCATGGTATGTTAAATACTGTCAGCAGACGACAGAAGCAAAAAGTAACAACAACTGAATGTTTATTTTTAGTTTTACGTCCTGTGTCGCGAGTACTTTCAATAACAGTGTTTATTTGTGTTCGTTTTCTCATCGTTCAATCGATTTTACTGTTGATAGCTATTTTATAAAACGAAATACACGACATTCTAAAGCAAAACGGAACGTTCCGATATCGACTTGGAGTTTTAAATATTGGTGAAATGTTTATTGTGCTTGTAGAGTTGCGTCTGAAAACTAGGAACATTGTTTGTTACGGAAGCCTACGTTGTGTTTGAATTTTGTTGTTGTTTTGTTTTAATATGTTCTTTTATAATTCGATCGGTGGCTCTGAAAAGTGTATGCTTGTCCAATTATGTGTATTTTGGCAATCTGGGTATTGGTGCTTTGTTTATATGACTACGCATGGTGTTTTCTAATGAGATGTTGATGATGAGAGTTGCTTGATGAGAAAATGAAATTTTGCGTTATCGCCTTGTTTATAGTGTACCTCATAGTGCAGTTAATGGATGGTGCGTGTGTGAGAAATCTGTAAGAGTGAATGAAAATAGGTTAATAGATAGATAAAAACAAAATATCCTCTAAATGTCAACCTACTTTGTTTACATTAATGGTATTTCAAATTGAATTGATTGAAGTAAAAACTATAAACATCAGTAAAATGTTGTTTTTCCCGAACACTTCCCCCACCATCAGCACGACGTCCCACGTCTATTGAAGTGTAGCAAATTTTTTTAAACCAAAATCCTTCCAGCACCAGGTCCCTATCCATCAGTCATCTAACGAAGATCACGTGCATTTCCGATCATCTTCGGGGCGTCTTTAAACTGGTCGTATAGTGATAAATTACTCTCACAACCAACATAAAACCATTCCCACTCAATCTCTTGTGGCACCTTGCTGCCTTGAAGACACGTTTGTGTACGTGTGTGTGAATTTACCCATTCCCCTGAGTATTTAATTTGAATAATTTATTGATTTATTGAACGGATTATCAAGAAAGTATGAAATGAAACATCTTCTAAGTGGGATAAAATATTTAAAAAAAATGGTTTAAAAGTGCTTCCAGATGCAAGATCCAATAGCGAAGGTGATTGCTACGAGAAGTTACTTCTGAGCATATATAATCACACCACTGCACAGCTTAGGTAAGCCAAGAACATCACCTTGAAATTGTTGAAATTCGGGTTTCCGCCCTGCGCTAAAGAAACAATCCTGTTTTGGTCGTTCTTTGCTTTGTTTCCGTTTAACATAAAAGACAAAAAATAATCGGCTTATCGGAAAGAATTGAAGCCTACAGCACACCAGCAAACAAAATGGCATTAAAAGAGACAATGTTACAAATAGCACAAAAAAAATCCGAAAAGCAATCAGTCGTGTCTGTTCTCGCCTTGAGGAACGGACATTCCCCCCTCAAGCACAGTGGTGTATCCGGTTGAGCTTATTGTCTTTCAGTCAGAAGCTGGCCACAAAACATTATTTTCACAAGGGCACCTAAAATCCGGATATCATGTTGGCAGGAAAGGCACGTTTCGAAAGCACCACTCGCCGGAGAATGTCTTGTCCAGGGCGAGGATGCTAGGCGTGTTCCGTAGTCATAATGCAAACAAACAATAACCGTATCCCACAAACACCGGTAACGACCGAAAACGGAAAGAACTCCTGACTCAGACCGTATTCCGTAACCTGTGATGAAATTTAAGACAATCCTGCTGAGAACGCCGACTGTACATCGGAAGCTGATTTTCACGAGCGCGCCCTCTCGTCGCGGGTTCATACCTCCAGCTAACCGAAACAGGTCACATCGTGTTATTTCCACCGTGCTCCGAGCCTTTTTTAACCGACGCCTACGATTTTAGCCGAGTAGGATAAAATCGGTGACTAAGTTGCCGAAAATATTTTCAAATTTGATTTTGAAACATAATTCGTTACTACAAATAGCATGTATTTAACTCTAAACAATTTAGTACAATTGTTCCTTTGATCATTTGATTCCTGTACCCCATAAATAAGGCGCCAAATTCTGAAGCTACCCTTTCGGGAATGCTTATTTTAGTACTTATGTACTAGTCGCTGTGTTGGAATTCTCTTTCCTTTTTTCGCTAGATAAATTGGAGGTTTTGTGACAGTTTTGGTTATCATTCCACATCTACCTAGTTTGGCCGCAATTCGTACAAAAACATACAATTTGTTAGCTTCACGGTAGGTTTTGATTGAGAGCACAAAACCAAAACCAGCACACCGTGACGCGTCGTTGATGCTGCGGTAGGTGTTAAAGAGAGATTCGTTTTCTATTTTGTGGTTTTCTTATTTGGCACAAACAGGTAGTGTGGGGCAAATGGGGGTCAACAAAAAGCCTTTGCGTTCAAAACACAGCAACGTCAGCAAGTTTGTGTTAGATTTGATTCTGCAAGTGAGTGAGTGAGTTAGAGAAGGAGGATTGGGTGGATTTTGCATTTAGAATTCTCTCACCAGGACATTATTAGGTATGTGGAACGCATGCCAGAAATACGGCATTCGTGAAAACAGGCATTTCGGAACATTATTCAATACATTACCTGATATTGCTCTAATTTATTTATATTGTTTCGTTTTAGTTTTCTCTTTTCTGATTTCCTGACGGGGCTGTTTCTAATACACGCCTGTCGTTTCATTGGTTTGGCAAACATTTTGCAAAAGCCTGGAATGCCACCGCTGTCAGGCGTGTCAGTTGCTACGAACGATGGCACGTTGGAGCACACACAAACACACAAAAGCTGTCGGATCATTAACATTTAGATAAGGTAAAATTTATTGGGAAACAACCTACCACTGACGAGCTCTTGCTGTAGAGGTAAATGCAGCTTCTGATTTGACCTTTAAACACAAGTCGAAAAAGATGTCTCTTGAATTTCAATTAAATTTGTAATGGGCAAATAAACAACAACACACAAACACCTAAGAGGCCATTGAAGTTAAAGATTTTTAGCAACTGGTTTCGGCATAAAAATAGCGAACCGGTTGACAACAATAAAATCGTATGGCTTCAGTGTTGGGAAGGAATGACTAGCTACCTTGAAACATGTATGCACCTTGTTGAGATGTCAAAAGAAAAAGGAATAATAATAAAAACAACTCTCTTGAACTTCGACCAGCAAAGAAGGTAGTTGTGCGTCGCTTCTCGTCTGGCATCCGAAATACATGAAAATACCAAATAATCATCATTCAGATGTGTGTCGGCTTCTACCAAAATAGGCTATGTTTACTAAGGAATAATTTATCTGAAAAGCTACGTTCCTGGAACAAAGCGTCACATAAAATTATTTTCTTATCTTGTCAATCTCTTCTTCTTCTTCATTGGCTCAACAACCGATGTCGGCCAAGGCCTGCCTGTACCCACTTGTGGGCTTGGCTTTCAGTGACTAAATTAGCTTGGCAGGATAGTCAGTCCTACGTATGGCAGCGCGGTCTATTTGGGGATTGAACCCATGACGGGCATGTTGTACGCGTACGAGCGGCATGAAAAGATTAGCAGGAGGCCTGAAGTCGTCGGTTGATGGGTTTGATATTGATAAAGAGATCGAAACATCTGCCGTTGATATTGGTAATCCTGCAATGCCGATCAAAGCATTGCGTAATATTGCGGCCCAGGAAAGTTTCAAAGCACCATGAGCTTACCAGTTTCTTTGTTAGTTAACTGAATTGAAGTTTTTTATCATTGCATTAATTGAAAGCTAGCGACAAAAGGGGGAAACATAAGGGAACGTGAGATGTGGCCCACTGAATAACAAACATAATGTGTAATTTTGAGTAACCAAGGGCACAAGAGCCATTACAAACATTAGCTCATCAGTAGCAGAGAGCCCGGCCTAGAAAGCTCTAGCGCTGCGCAAATAACCACCCGCACTGATTGCATTTTGCTGGACAGTACGTGGGTTTTTTGCATTCGTGTATGCAGCATTTTGTTCTGTAAGGTACGCACAGATTTACACAGACGACTTCGGTACACGAACCAAATCAGCAGAAAACTGGTTTAATTAGTAATCATTCAGCACTGGATTAAATAGGCAACAGTGGCGCATTTGTGTTGATGCCATGGCATTACTGGGTTTTAGAAGATTATTACGAAATTTTCAGCGAGTTTTGGGAGTAACGCACATAATGTTCAGACTTGTAATAGACTTCTGCAGCGAGATATAGAATTATTTTTAAGTAGGTACTAATATGTTCGGTGATTCTGAAGTGCTGTAATTTGTTTTGGTTACACCCTGTTCTGAAGCGTTTAATTTTTCATTCTTAAATGTCCGAAACGTAGCAAATTAATTCCCAGAGCTTTTTAATACAATGGTCAATCCTACTCTCCCTCCCACATATTTTACGACACCTGGAGTTTCGGACACAAATATCCATCAAAAAGTTCGACTGGCCTCTCTATATCATCGCACGTTACTTATGCAACAATATCTTACTTCACCCGTTTCGTTATCCCTTTCCCGTGTTCGGTTCCAATCTTCCATCAATATTTCCATCGAAACGTTTTGTTTCTTAAATTTCCGGTCAACATGTTGTTCTTTTTGGGGTCTTAGATTGGTTTCCATTCCAGCACCGGGCAGAAAAGTGGAAGATGATCACAACAAATTTGAGAAAAAAGGCACTAAATTAGACGACGGCAGCCGATCGATTTTATGCAAATTTATGAAGCCAGCGACTCGGTCATACGGCTCTAACAAGAAGCTTAGTCGTTATGGCCAGCTTATATCAATGGTGAATATTTTAGGTAGGAAACACTGCTAAGAAACTATCCCTACAAACAAAAATAGAGCTATTTACGGGCGAGGGGTACGTAGAGGCAAAAGAAAACGGTGTAAAACACAAGGACACGAGACCCTATAAACAAAGAGAGCGTGATTTATAGATGAGGAGTACGTAGAGGCTTGGAGAAACGGTGAGAAACACAAGGATGCGAGAGCGCGTTTTGGTTTCTACACAGTTTTGACACTAACACAGTTACAAATGTGAAAATGTGTGCTTTCAATTTCGGCCGGCGCGCTCATTTTGATCTGCTCGCAGCGGCGTGTTGCTATCGATGTCTCGCTTGCACTGCTGAATAGAAAGCTCCTCGGTGTGCTCTCGTTTTTGCTACCACACGAAATTATCAGTACAGCTCAAGGATCCGCAGCGAGCAGCCGCGCGTGTGTCAGCCTAAGTCCTGGGCGCTTGGTGTTATAATTTTGTGAAGTGTTCAAGTGTTGTGCGCATTGAAAGAAGCTGCGTGAATGATTGGTAATGTATGTTATGCACATAGTGCAGCTCCATTTCATACATGTTTTACAGTAATCAACGTGTGCAACAGGATATACGCAGATATTCGGTCACTTCAACGTTTGCACCGAAGGATCGATCTATTTTATAAGTTGAATATTGTGTGTGTCAACGTACGTAAATGTGTGAAATCGTGTGATGTAAAAGTATGCTCCATACGACGTGCAGTGTGGTATTCAACTTTTTCTCAGTAGCCTGTAACGAATTATTTATTGTACATCAAAATTTCAGATGAGTATGCCATTCATTAAAGAACACAGGCGTCTCCCGAGTTAAGACCCCCTCGAGTTACAACGATTCACAGATACGACGATTTTGATTATGACAGTGAAAAGTTGTCAGTGAGAAGAAATTGATGTATTTTTTTGAATTTCTGTGCTGATAACCGTTACACACATTTTCAAAGATTCTACAACTACCCGATCTTCAATATTTATATTGTGTAAACGGCTTTTGGTATAAAATTACTACATTATCAAATATTGTTTGAAATAAAAATCACGATATCATACATTTCGACTCTTCAACTTCGGTTATAAACTTAACATAGACATATATTCGACATACGACTTACGCCTTTGCTGTGGGACATTTTTTCGATCCCAAATACAGTCGTATCTCGGGGGACAACTGTAATTATTCAATAAGGTTTTGTTAGTAGGAACCGTATAGAAATATGATGATGATGATATCCCACCCTTTACTACGAAGTTTGTATTGGAGTATGCCTGTCAGCAACGCGCAATGCTTTAGAACTACCTCATGGTTCTGGTGGAGATAATCGTTACAGAGACATCAAAAAAAAGCAGTACATTCTGTAGTACAATCAATTTGATTTTAACTGTCACACCAGGACTGCTAGAATTTTATAAAACTAAAGAGTCCACAGAGTTTAATAAAAGTGCCATTGCAAATGTCAGTTGTTTAGCATTCGCATTCATAAATTGTCTTTCTTTTCCTATCCAACACAAACACAGACCACAAAACGAATACGAGGTTGTATTGCAGAAACAATTGCAAAAGCCCCACTGCACACATGTTTCAAGTGCCCTTTGTGGAAAGATTTTCAATATTAACCTCTCCAACACTCTCCATCGTTTCACCACATAACAAACAAGCTGGTTCACGTGGCCAGCAAAGTCCAGCCACAGCATCACTTACAGACGAACGAAAATATGGCATACTAACCGATTTTAGTCTCGCTAAACTGATAGATGATCCCTGGGTCACCCGTTCGTACCGCGTTTGCTCCAGTGCTTTTGACTGGATTTGGCAAATGTCAAGCCGAAAGATAACTTTGTCGACTGCGGCAAATGATGACAAACTTTCCCTAGCGTCTTGGCATCCGAAATAATCAATCATCATAATGTTTCGTCCGTTATCGCGTTACCCATTTTTGTTGGTTTATAAATCCATCAGCAAACAGATAATTTCCACTCTCCAAGCACATCCACACACGCACACACACATAGACACATCGCAGAATGCTGCATCGTTGGGTTTAACACTTGGACCGCCGGCCTGACGTCACAGTTTTTTGGGTGAGCACGTAGCGCATGGCAAGAGAGTGATGAGAGCGACTATTTCTCGTGCTATTGTTATCTTCTTTTCTGTTATATCTTTTGTTTCATTGCGATAATTTTACCATGAAACACACCAAATTAACGAAAAAATACATATTTTTGTTACTGCTTCTTTGTAACAATAATGGTGGTTATAATGGTTTCTATAGTCGTCGTAAAGTATTCCTTTAGTGGTGGTAAACAAAGATACCTCAAAATGTATAAAATTTGATAATAAAATATTAACTGAAGTACCTTATAACGACTAAAGTCAACCCAGACGAGGAAGATTGTGCTTGATTATGATCTCGAATTTTACTTAGCTATACATGCGAATGTTGGCCTTTGTTCGTTTGCAAATGACTTACAGGAAATTGGTTTCTGTTGCAAATTTTGGTGAAAACAATACGAGCATTAAAAAATATCCTGACAAAAACTTTAATTTGTTTTAGTTTTAGTGATTAAATGACTATAACCACTTTTGGAACACACCTGTTTTGTGTACCTTAAAAAATGCTGAAAAATACAAAAGTATAGCCAAAAAGCAATGAAGCAAATAAAAAAAAATGATTCAATTATGAAAAAACATAACAATTGAATTTGTTATGTAGTCATTTACAGCGTAAACTAAAATATGAAAATCCTTATGAATTCCAAAGGATTTTTGAAAAATGTTGACATATTACACAAGTAAATAGATGTAATTGAATGACACCTTTTACTGTAAAAAAAAACCATCGAACATTTTACACCAACAAAAAAAAAAATCACTACTCACTTCTCACTACTCACTACTTATTTATCCGGCGCTATAACCGCTTTGCGGTCTTGACCTGCCTCAGGAGTCTCCGAAACCGCCTGTACTCAATCAGCATTGCTTTACTCCCAAGAGCTGCTTAATGCCTCTTGAAACCCACAAGTAACGTTCTATTTCCCCCTGAGCAGCTTAGTAAACTCTATCCCAAATTCACCCGGCCTCATGAACGTCAAATGCGTGTTTTGCTACGGCGAGACGTTACACAATATCGTCATCCAGGTTATGCTCACTCATGCCATGGATCACAGAAGGCCCAGTCGCCACATAATTCATTCACCAGCTAAGAGAAGCTAGGGGATGCTGGGGCTGCCATTGGTCATGGACAACCGGTCAACTGACATTATACTATCATTCTCTGCAATGATTTGCTAACCCAGACCTCTACTTCGAATCTCCTACACAGTCTTGCGTGAGATAACAAATGAGCTGGAAATGATTGTTTGATTTATGATTTAGCATGAGCAGCTAGCAGTGCTCCCTCCCATCCACTTCTCATGCGCTGCAGAGAGTGCAATTCCCGGCACCAACAGCGAAATCGAACATAATTCAATTATACCACCGTGCATTACTGCCTCTGAGCCCCATCAATGAGATAGAAGGCGTCTGTCCGATTTTCACACCCACAAGAGAGTGATTGAGGATTCTGCCAAACGGTGTTAAATTTAGGTGAATGACAAATGCTTTCCTCGGCAAGCGGAATGCAAGAAACAATGTATGCGTGTTTGCGTCCGAATCAGTCGGCGTAGATGTATGTTTGCGTGTGTACATTTGAAAGTATGAAGCTGCGCTCTTTCCTTCGCCTTTTCACATCATTCAAGCACTCTTGCCGTTTTCTTCCATCAATCTTCGAACCAAGATGTGGTGTCCTCTTGTTCGATCGTTTGCTTCTCATACCTGCCAGATACAATCAGCATATCCTATCCTATCCTATCCTTTCTAGCCTGGTTACTAACTGGTTACCCATTAAAATCCGTTAAAATCTTAAATGTACTAAACGTACTACAATTATATTGTACATTAAAATTATATTGTACGTAAAGTTGAAACGATTCTCAGAACATGTCTCTTTAAATTCTCGAGGCATCTGACAATGACGGTTGAAACTTTTCACCGTCGTCAATCACTTAATGCCCACAGTCCGGCCGGGAAAGTAAGTCACTGTATTATGGTAGGTCCATAATTGAGATTCTTGATAGTTTTTGCAACATTTAATGCATTACAATATTCAAGGCAAAGTAAAATCAGGTGAATATTTTGTTCGAAAGTTATTTTTGACGAGGTAAATCCTTAGTAGAAGAGCGGAATGGGTCAAATTGTTTATTGTACAATGTGTTCATTATTGCCATCACTTTGCACTGCAGGCAATTTGCTCTATTTTAATTCAAGACAATGTTTAACGTGACTAGCTGTAGCTGTAGCTGTAGGACAATGTAAACGGAATAGCTATATTGTACAAAGAACCGGATTTTAAAACTATGTAGATTAATTTTGCAATACAATGTTATGTATTAAAGCCCAAGGGTGTGGTTTTTTTCATGAAAAATACATCACTTATATTAGGGGTACCGATTATTTTATTTAATAAAATGTCAGTGGGCTCGGCGCTTACATGAATAACGTGCAAAGATCGTTAGTGTAAGACAGGCACACCTCCAGAAGAACTTAGTATCCCGTCCCTGCTCAGGTTTGATTGGACCACATACCGTTATTATTATGTCAAACATTTTGTGCTCTGTAAACAGCGCCCTAGAAATTTATCTATTTACATAAGCAAGCTTCAGTGCCCAGCCATGCACAAAAAACAGCAAACAAAATGGATAGCTTTCAAGTCAATACAGAAAAGAAAAATATAAACATCACACATCCAAACTGAAAAAAAAATCCCACACCGCCTATCGACTTCATGCAACACTAACGACCGCTCTAGTAAATCAGTGCCCAAATGATCCTTGCCAACCTTTCCGGTAAAATTCTGACCAAGAGTCGTATTACAAAACCCGATCACCCCCGCTACTCTTGGCGATACCTTCCATGAGCTGCAAATTACCGAGTCGCTTAAGCCAAAGTTTTTCGAAGTGGGTAAGTAAATGGCATTTCGGAAGCAGCCTACCAACCGACCCGCTATCAATGTTCTGATAAGAGTGGATGCAAGAGATGAGAAAGAACAAGGGCACAGTCATGAGCAAGTATTATTGATATTGCCGTCCATTAAAATTATATTCCCTGGGCAGTAAACACAGGCACGTAATGCCGAAGTGTGTCTTTTTCCGGTTTCGTCTCACTTGCAGTTTCGTTTCCTCGGCGACGATCCACTGGATCCTGTTTACCATCTGCCCAGCTACATATTTGCCTCTACTTTTCTCATTGGACCTAGGAATCCCTCTGTCCCGAACAAAATGAAACCAGATTATGCGGGTGCTTTAATTAGTAATCCTTCGTTTTATTGGTTCAACCCGGGGTAGTTGTTTTGCTACTTGTTGCTTTGTAAGATCGCTTCGGACACCACCCGAAGGGGGCTTTATTATGTTTTATGTTCATATATTCAACTTATTGCATTTGAATTAATTTTCCGTTCGACGATTGAATATTTTTATATTTATACAAATTAAAATCTTTAGTAATAAATGACATTCTTGTTGAAACCTTTAAGGATCTTCAAATGAATCATTGCCACGAAATATATTGCATGGAAGTTACTGAAATGATATTTTAAAAAAATATATTTTGATTATAAAAGTGGTACAAATATGAATGCAGCGATATTTGAAAATTAAGGAAATAAGCATTGATTTTTAAATGGAACAAAATGCGCATTCCATATTTTTCATAAAATGGTTTTATATCTACTAATGGCACCAATGCCCCCGTCAAACAAAAAAAAAGCATCCTGAATCCGACAGTCACAAGCATCGATAATAAATTCTCGCCTGTCTAAAAAGATGGACTTCACTGCATCAAAGCATGAACAATATCTTCAAAAAGAGAGAAACCCTAATAGTCAAATTGAAATTACTGACATTAGATAAATCACCATCATCAATTAGACAGGTCGTCCTGTACACCCACACATGACTAGCAATTGTGCGAACGGTTGTTTTTCCTCTCACCCTAGCCTGATCTCATTACGGCGAACGAGAGTGCTAGCGGTAGATGCAAACGTTGTTGCCGACGCGGGGTTGATGTTTGTGACAAGAAAACGTCACCAAAATAAATGTGTCTGAGTGTGTTAAAAAAAAGCAGCGACAAGAGTGTAGTATAATTTCGTAAAAGCAATCTTTCCAAAAAAAATGTTGTTGGTATTCGTCGGCATTTTATTACATCCATTTGCATCAGCAAATGTAGAAAAAATCCACTTCCTTTGCTTTGAATGGAAAAAAATGTTTGTGGAAGGATTGTTGGAGCATTAATGGTGCTTAGCATAAGAAACAACCCGAACAGCTCCCACACCCAGAGAAATCGGTGGGTTCTTTCTCAAATTTCTCTTTGTATCATTGCACAATTCTAAAACGAGTGTTGGAAACAATTTCAGAAATGCAACATATTTCCCTGCTGCCTGAAATCCTTTCCATGGTTCTTGTAACTCCCATTCCATTGAATTCCAAAGGATTCTTGTAACTTCCAAGGCCCTGGGGCTGCATTTATAAACTCTATTTTCGTCCTTTTTTCTTTTGGGAGCTTCTCCTCTTCTTCTTTGGCTCAACAACCGATGTCGGTCAAGGCCTGCCTGTACCCACTTGTGGGCTTGGCTTTCAGTGACTAATTGATTCCCCCCCATAGCAGGATAGTCAGTCCTACGTATGGCAGCGCGGTCTATTTGGGGATTGAACCCATGACGGGCATGTTGTTAAGTCGTACGAGTTGACGACTGTACTACAAGACCGGCTTCTTTTGGGAGCTAATAACCTAATATTGAGACGAAAAACACAATAATAACAAAAATTGAGGATCACTTTCGGGTTGCCTGGTTCAACGGAAAATGAAACCAAGCAAAAGAGAAATTTCGGTAAATTGTAGGAAAATGGCACACAAAACTCCTTTCTAAGTTTCAACGAGGACGTAAAACAGAAAGTGTGCACCATTGCAACTAATTGATGCAATTTTTTATTCAATTAATTCCACTTAGTGTTTGTTTATTGCCCAAAATTATCATCGCTGGTTGAACAACCATCCCATTGCCGATATGGAAACTCCCGGAGCTGTAGCGCAATGAGTGCCACGGTAGAGAAAGGGAGCTTAAGAATATTATACTTTCCTTTCATTAGTTCTTTTCTGGACGATTTGTTGCCTTCAGACACAACACTCCAGCTTTTGTTTTGGGTAGCTACGCGAATAAAAATAGAAATGTATCTATGCCTGTGGCAGTGTGTTGTTTTGAGATCTGAAAAATAAAGAATCATGTCTTAATCCTAACTGTCGTAAGTGAGAACGTTGTGTTCGATTAGATTGTTGCTTTTAAGCTGGCAGCTTTTGGACGATGACCGAACCTTCTGCAAACTGAAATACTTGTGAACAATTGGGGGACTTGAACGTGGTGCGAATGACTTAGTTTATAAATAAGATGAATTTATGGTTATAAATGTTAGTACAAAGATAGGAACGATTTACCAAGAAGGAACGATAGTGGAGCTTAATTAAATTAAATAGTGGAGGCTAATTAATTTAGAAAGACAGCAGTGCCTTTAAAAGAACCAATTCACAATGGACATGGAAAGTTTCAGCAAACTATATAATAGATTCTTGTGATTCATCAAGCATTCATTCATAAGACCCACACATTTAATCCTCCATTTATCTGAATGTTTATCGTTCCATCACAAGGATAAAAATATGTTTATAGATAAAACATAAAAGCTTATCTGCTAACTGCTCTTTCCAGCCATTTCTAGAACGAACAAAAAAAGAAACATGTGGTAGTTTCATTCATTGTAGTTTCATTGATATCACTAAACCATTCCCACTGAGGCGTTAATGAGTGACCACCAGCTTCTGCCGTCCTTCTGAAAAGTTTCCAATATCTTACTCATAGACCTGACAACAACTTACAGATACAGTCATGGAGGCCCATTTTGACGGTCAAATTTATTCCATCTCAAAATCAATTAGCCTCTCACTCGTCATGTTTTGTTTCTGCATGATGCATCAGATGAGTTTTCGACCTGTCGAGGGTGCCTACCCAGGGAACAATATTCTACAATGAGGCTGCCTGGAAAAAAGAGAGAGAGAGACAGGCAGAGAGAGGGAGAGAGGAAGAATTGTAGAGAAAGAGAGTGATAGCGGATATCTGCAAGAAAATGTACATAAAAAGTGTGAGAAAGTGTCCCGCCCGACATTCATTAGCAGCAGTATCCAGCAATAAACGAGATTGCCCAAGATGATTTGGTGTCGTTTAACTAAAATGTCTTTGTTTTGGGTAGCTATGAGACGTGATGCACACTGTAGTTGGGCTTCATTTTATTTATTTTACGTGAAGCGACCACCGCCATTAGAAATTCTTTTACTGCCAGATCACACTTTTTATTACCATTTGCATAGCTATCCTTCCGAATGTGCGATGGAAATAAAGGAAATCGATGATGGTATGAGAGGATTGATTGAAAATCAGCAGAACATGGTAGATTGTTCCTTTTTCTCACATTTTGTGTTAAACGAACGATTCAATGGCGACAAATACTGTTGTCAATGGATTGTCTTTGATTTATAGTGTCATGGAGGCGCCTGGTACTTTATCCGTACATAGGGTGATGGTGTACTAGTTCCACCGAATGGTTTGATCGCGGACTGCCAACATACAAAAGGATATCATTGCTGGATACGGTGGAGGAACTTAGTGAAAGGATATGCAATAACCCTGTGGTCAATGCAAACAGCTGGCAACACAATGTTCTTCAATGTTACGTACCTGATGCAATATGCTGCGCGAATAACGAGGGTCTAGTTTTAATAACGTCGGTGAATGATACTTAGTAGTTTGTAAAAGCAATTGCCACTATTTTCTGATGAGTATCTTTTTGATTCAAGTTGAGCTTATTGCAAGGCAATAATAATAACAGTAAATTATTTAGACTGCACTTTAGTGAGCTATTTATTCAAAAGCTACCATTCTATAGCGCAGACATCAGCGAAACGACGATTCAAACACCTCGTATGTCTTTGACGAAAAAAAGCGATTTAATCAATATCACCAGTTTCACCTAGCCTGCTGAAAGCCATCAGTTGTGGTATGTAGCACTACCTTCGATCCACTATCATACGCCTGCCATTCAAACGAAGTCAAATTTGACCAAATATTAAATTTCAATCTATTCCGTTGCATCGCATTGGGTACAACTATTTAAATCCTTCACAGTGCCCTAGATTTTGGTATTGTGTCGTTCAATCAACTGGAAGAAAATTGATACCGAAGAAAGTATAACACGCAATGAACGATTTATTTCATTTCACACTCGTTCTGATAGCATCTTCGTGAAACCCTAGCTCCTGTCGGGTATAGAATCTCAAAAAGAATTTATTTTAGGAAAGCACTACAAGAGGGTTTCAGTTTGGAAAAAGAAATGGTAATGTTTGGCAGATTAATGTTTTCCTTTTATGGGATAATGATGTTGCAATAATGTCACCTTGAACATTCCTAAATATCTTTGTTTTTAATTCATACCGTTTTTTTGTATATATTAAAATGTGGAAGATGCAAATATCGTTAAAGTTTTTACAATAGATTTATTAATTTTTTCATGCAAATATTATTCACCAGCACCTGGATTTTTATAATATGCTAAGATGATTAAAAACGATAACGCATAGATTTAATATAAATTCATTTGATGTAAGAATTATTATAATATTCTTTTTCTTATTTCTATTCATTTTCTTTTTGATGTAACGACTAACGAGGTCAAACGCTCATTAATGTTATTGTAACTATGTTCATTAATATTATTGTGATTTATGCAGCAACACACAGCTGGTTAATTAGTCCTTGTTACGAGGGAACGGTCTGTATGAGTCTATATGACTCATGTTGAAGCATGTGGTTTAGTCGCTCATGACTACACCCAACGGATGAATAATATTCATATTTTATTAATGATGAGGTTTATTTATCATATTTATTACCCTAATGTCTTTTTTATCCTTTTGAGAAATATGAATTTAAGGATTGGATTTTCAGCAGCCGCTTTAGAAAAGAGTTCTTAAACTTTATTTAGATATGTTGACATATTGAGATTTAATTTTGTAAGAATATATTGGGAAGATTTTTCGACAACATCCTTTGAAAACGGGTCTGAATCTTTACTAAGATATATCAAGGGGTGCACTGTTTCCCATAACTTCACTTTAGTTATTTTTCTCGTCCCTTATAATAATTTCTCCAGTTATAATCAGAAAATAACAAAAATCCTGACCCCTGACCCCCAAACATCCAAATATGAAAAGGAAACTTTATCCGAAAGCTTTTCGCGACGAAACACCATTTATTCATTGTCAATACGTCCATTGATCATTTACGATAAGTGTGTTTATCTTTAATAAATGGCTACCACCATACAAATTCCATAAAGTTTCCCTCTTTTTCGGTAAATATTTTACACTTCTGAATCATTCGATTGTCATTCAACGCAAATGATGTTGCTAAGATACGTAAAAACAAAGCAAAAGCAGACCATTTTGAAAAAGCCTTTTGAGTTTCATTTTAGTTTTAGTTTCACTGTACGATTTTCCAAATTTATATGATTTTTTTCTTCAATTTTGGATTTGAGTTATTCATGATTGTTGAAAGCTGTTTCCAAAAACTACTCCACACATTACTATTTTTTTATTACAGTTCATTCGATTTTTTACTGATTTTCTGATTTCAGTAATGTTTTCAGTTAACCATTCAGTAACTAAGTATATTTACTGTACTATTCAGTAATTTTGAATGCTGACCAAAATGACAGCCTATTTACTAAAATCATAGTTAAGCCATTCTGATATGACTGATTGTTCAGTAATTGGTGACGATTAAATAGCTGCAAAAACATTCAAATTGAGGTTTTTATAAATTTTCAGGAAAGTAGTCCTTTCAGCTGATGGTTATGCATATTTCATAGTTTGTTTTTTATTTATATAATTATTCCTACAAATTTCCGCCTAAACGATGAGCCTAATTCCTAAGGCAAGGATAAGCATGATGAACTAGAAACTATTGTATACAAGAGCACTTTAGTAGTTTTTCGTAAACAATCGTCATTCGAGGGAATCTTTTTAACGTCTCGATGCATGGTATAGCGTGCATGGCCATCGTACGAACAAACGTACGAATCGAAGACAAAAACTATGATAGTGAAAAATGGATTTTAAATTGTTTCATATTGTGCTTCTGACTGAACTTCTCAGCACTAAGTGTCCACGTAGAGGGTAGCTGGAAAATCAGATCCAACCCACTATACCAATGGTACAGTGGCGATTTCGTATGGCGATTGGAATTGCACCAAATCACAAGCTCAGCTATAGCGTGCGAATAATCGTACGCTGGCGGTTTGACGTTTGGATTGTGGAGTTGTGCCAACGCACACACACACAGACACACACAAATCCTGTTGGCTTTCTGCCTCTTAGAATCGCTCCAACAGAAAATCTAGCATCGTGCAAACAAAAAGAATACATTCCCACCGACACCAAAATGAACCGGTTGAGTGGGTGTGGTTATCGATGAGTGTTTCGGTAACAAGCGAACAATGTGTTTGGTTTGTTTTTATTTTTTATTTTTGCTTTGCGTAATTCTTTCTGTTGCACTTTCCCATGCTTTGCAGGTTCTCCATTAGTGGTCAAAAATGCACAAAAGCGTTCGGTCCGGAACCTGGTTGAGTGAATAACATATCTCGCGTATTGAATACCTGTTTTGATGCCGGATGGAATGTTTGAATGCCGGATGAAACACGTCATTAGAAGTAAAATCAAATTATTCCTCCGTCTTGCGTTTCGTTTGCGCTTCCAGGGATGATGTAATATTTTAGCGATTTCCTGTGTTAGTTGAACCGTGCTTATATTCTTACCGCAAAGTTTGAGTGCATAGCTTGAAACAACATTCTGACATAAGTACATCGTGTGTAATTTGCTTTCCTTTCAGTTACTAAGTTCATCAACACAGGTAACACAGCTGAAAAGAACGACTAACCAATATATTTTGAGAAGGTCATTTATAAGATGGACATCGACGAGAATGTGGAAATCAATCACAGCTTTCTTAACGTCACCGCAAAGACGCTCGGTGATGGTGTACTGATATAGTTTTGTGAATAATAATGAACAATTTTCTAGAAAAAAAAAATGCAAAATATAATTAATAGCTATGAATTGATAAAACGATAAAATTATCTAAATTTTTCCCCAAGCGAAACTAAGGCACTCTAAACCATTCAACTAATTTTCAAAAACAGTGTGTCTTTATTTTGAAGACAGTCAACAGGAAAAAAATTGTTACCAAATATTTGCCTCATAATTCAGATCATTTTCTAAAGCCTCTGATAAGGGCCTCTAAGCTTGAAACTATGAACAAGGTACGAGCGATCAACCTAGTGCCCCAGTAAACACAGCATTCGTTCGTAATGTCGTTGGCTTTCCCATACTCGTGAGAAAGCACGATTCCGGTATGTGAAAGCACTTTTTGTGCACTTTCTTCCGCTCAAATCCGTTTACATTAGGTGCCTCCAGCTGTAAAGCATTTGTGTGCGTTCGACTTAACATGACACATGACGCTTTCGTCTGTTTGTGTCGATATATAAAGGTTTGTTTGTGCAAATGTACCATACTGTTTTCCACGCATGCTACTTTCCAGTATGAAAACACAACTTTTAGCATGTTTACGTTTGTCCCCCAGCAAAGTGCACTTGACTTGTCGGTGCCAGCGCGCATTCTCAATGCTCAAGTTTGAAAGCTCTTCGGTGAGTGGTGTTTCTTTGGAGATAGAAACGCACTCGAATGAAAAAACGAAGCCATTTAGAACTGGAAGTTGTTCATTGTGTTTGTTTTTGTGCTGTTTGTGGTGGTGTACTTTATATGGAAAATAAACCACAAGAAGAAAAAAAGTTCTCCATCGATGTAATCTGAAACAAAGTTTATAATTGTAATGTGACTGTCGTCAAACCACCTGTCCATTCAAAACGATATAGCAGGTTCATATGTAAAGCTGATTTTTTCAATCTCTCTGACACTGTTACACATTTGGACAAAATGCTTTGATCAACCTTGAAAATACCCTTCATCACCCCCAAAGTTCATTATCTATCCATGCCACTCATACATTACAAATCATACAAGCAATCTTTTTGCAAGCTATGTCAAATAAAACACATTCTACCTTATTAAAATCAATCACTTACACTTGAAGATATTTTTTTATTGAACAGTAAACACAAAAATTGTAAATCTTATACCTTATACGAAATCAAAGTTGTTGCGTTGATGATTGAAGATTTTAAAGTGAAATGCGCACTCACTGTGTACACATTAGGCCGGAAGAGCAAAAGTTGTCAATTGACTTCAGAAAGCAAATGCCACATAAAGAACATCGTTCACGGAAAAGTATGTGTGTTAGGTTCAGCGCACATTTTGCTTACCAGAACCTTGTGTGGTAAGTCGGTGCGCGGAATGCAGAGGAAGATTACAGAACGAGATGGAGTACAGAGGGCGAGAACGTACCGTAGGTTAGGTCAGTATCTTACATGCACATTACGGGCAAAACCTTCGGCGGAAGCTTGAAAAAAGGAGATATACTAGAGCACGAGTGATCTACGTGTCTGAAACTAGTGAACTATCTCACTGTTTATAATAATCTTTATTTATGATTAATTCAGGAAAAGTAATGAAACAATGTCTTTCTACATTTATTTGATGTTTACGGTTAAGATTGGCCTATTTTCATGCTGTCTTTTCTAACCTTCCTGGGTTGAGGTTAGTTCATCAAAGTATAAAGTCAATATAAAGTCAATGTCCAGGTGTTTGTATGTCAATTGGTGTAATTGTTGCACTTGCTAAGGCAATTTTCACTGTTGCCAATAAATCTGGTACATATTCCTTACAACAAGACAAGAAAGGTAAATATGTATCATTGAAGAAACACTTTTACTCCACCAAGTGGCACGGTATGCGCTGAGATATCTCGTACGCAATCGTGCTGCGAATGAGTTGGGTGGAATGTTTGCTGAGTATTTTTTTGTTGTTGTTATCTTAAAGAACAGTTTTTGCTTACATAGGAGCTGGTATCATTAGCTTTACATTTTTGTATTCACTGCGCATGAACTTATTTTGAATAAGCGAAGCAATAGCAAAAGTAGACCAAACATGTTTAAACAGTGATTGTTTTCTATCGACCACAAAGGCAAACGAAAGAGAAGGTTTATTTCAGAAATGATGAAAAGGTCAATTCATAAATTAAATCGTCAATGCACGTTTCATGTGAAAAAATGGCACAAATGCTACTTGAAAAACAGTTTTTTGAGGATGTGTGCTTTTTCTCGTTTGCGGTTGATTCAATTAATTTCGATTTCATTTAAGTTTCCGTGCTACTTTCCTTAGCTGAACCAACAACTACCTCTCGCCTGCAAGTAGGATGTAAAACATGCTATGAGCTTTTTTTCGTATTCAAACCTTGGTGAACGGATAACAAAGAAATACGATTCGATTGGATTGGAACCACACAAAACTCGCACGCGGAATGCCATCCTGCTAGCAATACAAATTCTTCCAATACCGGTCCGGTTTATCTTCTGTGTGTAACCTTAGCGTTCCTGCCTGCCCTCCTATCACAAACTCGAAACAAGCGTAAAGCGATAAATGGAATCAAGCTGGTGACGCAATATTAGAAAAATGGTGCCATTTTTACCAGCTCGGGTGGGACGCTTGGTGGCAGGTTTCAATAATGGTGGCCTTAATTCAATAAGTTAATCTCTTTACGAAAGTCACTCAAGACCATGATGTGCATGCGAGAGCAATCATACTAATTTTTCAATCCGTGTAGCTTTTCAATCCACTTCGCTGCCGTTCTAGTGCCAGCGATTTAATGAATCAACGACTTTCGGTTAAGCTTGGCTGGCTTAACCAATATAACGCTGGTGATTCGAAAAATAAAAGCAAAGGAACAACTGAAAATAGACGCCAAGCTTTTCTCCGTTTCTTCGGGATTCGTGGCTGTTGCGCAGAGCATTGGTCTTTGTGCGCAACTTGACACGAGCTTCTCACTGGTTGTTAACAAAATCCTATCCCAGTGCTAATTTCATGAGTCTGACGGGTGAACATTCCAGTCTGTTTTTTTGCACCCAAACAAGTTATCAATGAATGCTGGGACAGATTAGATTAGGTCCCCTTTTAATGTGTAGGATTTGTGAAAGACAATTTTTTTGATTTGTGAAGAACCATTTTATTTGTGTCGGAGCTAACGTGCATTTTTTGTAGTACTCCAAGAGAACATCAATGGTGCAGTGGGCATTGACAGGATAAAAAAAATCCGGCAATGATTACATTCATAAACTACAGTGTCAAAAACGAAGGATTTTATCATACATTTGCATTGCCTGACTCAAACGGGGACCAGTTTTTGTCAAACATTCTTCCGTCAGATCAGAGTGGTGGTAAATGTGCTGTATTACGGTTTTATATTTATGTAGTTAATTTCAACCACACTTAATCATGATTTTTGCGCTCCAATAGACGGTTTGGTTTAGATTTGAAAAGTTTTGTGCTCTAGTAGAAAAGATTCCTCTAATAAAATGCAATAAACTACGAGTTTGATACATGCCAGAGCCTCTCTCGTTATGCGGGAGACTTTTTCCATATAATTTGTATAAAAGTGAAATACTTTCACTTCAGGATTTCAGGATAATAAATGTGCTGATATATGTGGAAGTAGTTGGCAGATCATACGTTGATGAAATGTTTCTATCGAAACGCAAGAAACACTAGTAATATACCCTTGTCCATAATTCTTCGGCACATATACTTCTAATAATATTTTTATACTAAACAATTCATAGTATCGCAATTCTGATTTTCTTGAGTTATAATTAAAATTAAAGAAATACTCATGTTAACAATCGTCAGCTTGATTGCACATCGGTAGGAAAAAATATATCAGATACAAAAACGATATTGCCTTTCATTCAAGATTTTACACCTTACAAGAGATATTTAATGAACTTTAAGAATCGCTCGTTAAGAACAAAATTCGTAATAAAAAATAAATAAAATCATCTCTACATTCATCTCGAATGGTAGTCAGCTACACATCCTTACTATCCAAGCATTTTTTTTCCGAATTGATTCGGAATCACTCCCGCAAAATTAAATTCCAATGCCAACATATATGGTAATACCTACATCCACACACACACACACGCAGACGATCTGTACGATCAGTTTTGCTCGCAAAACCCATCCCTTTGAGTTAAAGTACTGAAACCGATGTCTACACGCTAACCAATCCAATTTACTTCAAACAGGGCCCAAATCAGTACGTTCAGAAGCGGTCACGTGTGTATTTGTGTAAAGCAGCTACAAAGGTAAACCTGTCATCGAAATAATTTCAACACACGACACATTCCTAGATGCTTTAAGTTTTCACTGCCAAACGCAACACGCAGACTCGAAGATGCCAGTCGCGTGTACACGCAGCTATGATCCTTAAACATCCTCCATACTGCAGTGCTTGATGCAAAGCACTGGAGTAAATGTAAAAATTCTTGAGAAAAGGCAAAAGGACGTACAAAGCATGGTTCGGAAGGTATTACAAACACAGTACAGCTGGGTGTATTAATTATGTACCAGGTAAATAGTGGCATGGTTCAGATTTATCCAAGCATTTTTATTCCGTTGGTGCTTGCTGCCGATGGAATGAATCTCACGGTACGTAAAGCAATCATTTTCTCGCATGCGGAAAACAGACGTATATTTTAATTAAACTAGTTATAAACATATCTCTCGCCCAAGTCGTATTCTGCACCGATGAAAGCTTTCCTGCAACTTCATCTCATAATTAGTGTGCTACATTCCCTTATCCTTACTGCCACCGTCATATTTTATTTGAACAGTGAGACCGTCAGCACCGGTGTACTTTGAATTGTATTTGCAGCTGGTTTAAGGAATCTGTAAGTACACCATCTCGGAGCGTGTTTGTATCTGTACATGCATACACAAATCGAGTGCTGCCGCAAATATCCTCGTTCTTGCTTTGCTCGTTAGCTGCGAAACCATCTACTGTTAAGAAATCATACAAATCATTGCCGAGAGTAATGTCGAGTTTTAATTTTATTTTTTTTTAAATAAAAAAACTCGATTCGGGGATTCAAATTTGCCAAGCACCAAACACGCGCACTCATGCCAACTGGTACCGCTCCAGACGATGGCAAGTCGGAATCGAGTAAAATTATATTTACTAAAGTATACTTTCTCTTCCTGTGTAAAATCTCACCACGGCTGAGTATATTACGGTACGGCATACTTTCGAGTCAGCAAGTATTCCGTTGAAGCAAATGAAACGGGCAAAGACATTCAAATCACCACCGGAAGCAGACGATGAATGACTTTGCAGCGCACTTCAGCGTCACCCTTTCATGCTTCTGAGCGGGTCCTGTTTTTGGGTTAGGGAAAACTTAAAACTATGAAAGCTATATGAACTCTCTAAACTAAATACGCTGGTTTTGATTCCGTTCCCAAGCGGCGTTACTTTTACTACCAGTAGCATTATCATATCATCTCTACCATTTGCACAGAAGAGGGCTGAGTTTGCAGAAACAAAGAGACGAACTGATGGCAGAGGTATACACGGTATTTATTAAAATCAAACAAATTGCAGTAGCAGGTAAGAAAACATAAACCTACATACATGTAGCCCGCTTAGCAAATATGAATTCTTGGAACCGGAAGCAACCGAAGGATGATGATGTCGTAACCAGCGAATCTTTCCCTGCCGAATATGAACTGTTGAGTTAGCTGCCTTTTGAGAAACCACATATTATGATGTGTATGCTGTTAAAATGTCTACCAACGTGGATAATTCGTTTTTTTCTACAAAAAAAATAAAAAAATAAAAACATGTAAGTCAAACCAGTCAACCAAGGGTCAATGCATCATACATTCATAAGCAACATTTTGTCACAATATCAAATGGTATAATTATTGTCCTTCAAAGCATTGGATCATAACCAATTCATACTTCATCTTATACCATTAAGGACTCTTTATTCTCAAAAACTTACTATGCGCAAAAGGCTTTGGACATATTTGCCTTTAATCTGATACTGAGCTCAAAAAAATGTTTATATTGTTGCGTCCTGCCAACATACCAACATAGAAGCTACATGAAAGTTTCTCCAAATGCAAAAAGCTGTTTAGAAGATCTCAAGGAAATGCACACTTCACGTGAGAAAATTTTGTAACACAGCCGTTGTCGTTTAAAGCATGGTATACCAAAACGAGGTTATACTATTGAAATTCCACAAGCAACAGATATTGTTATTGATTGACCGATGCGTTCATTTGGATGTATTGTTGCGAGGAACGAAGCTTCGTGGATTTCGTTCGAAACCACTCAAACAACATAATCAAAGCATTTTACATAAATTAATTACACACAATGGAAACCCGTCCATAAAGGTTAAATGCTGACTTCAACGCTTGTTTTTATCACTAACAAGCACGGATTGACTCTACCTATTTTCATCATATCGCGGAAAGCAACATTCTCAGTGACATGCTTTCCTTCTTTTCAGCTTTCACGTGCTCTTTTCACTGACCTACCACCTGGGATTAGAGACGATTCGTCCTTTGTGAATGGTTCGTTGATATGCTAATCAGGAAAACTAACGCAAACACATCCACCTCCTCGGTGGCAACAGCTAAAATGCCGCCTTTTCTGAACAAAAAATCAAAAAATGGATAGAAAGACAAGCACACACTCATACAAACGTACCTACTAATGAAAACGCCAGTGACACACCATTGGAGCATTTCCACCATCGCTCGTTTGGCCCCGATCGCTCCACTGATTCTTAATGAACGCGTCCATTATCCTTCGTTGGTTTAGTTCGTTCCTGTGTCTTTTGCGAGAGAAGAAAAGCAACGTTCACCAAATGAGAAAACTGATTTAAAATGATAATTGCTTCATTAACTATTATTTTGTACGTAAAATTAATTAGAATCTTAAGCTGGGAAAACGAACAAAAAAGAAAAAAAAACACCCTCCAAAAACAACATTTTGATGATAGTGTTTACAACTGCTTTTGCAAAGATGCTGTTGCTTTCAAAAAAGCATTTTATGTGCTTTTAAGATTATGTGTTTGAAGTTTACGTATGTTGGCGGGAAATCAAACGCTATTCAGTATGTCAAGCGTATTGTGGCAATATTTAACTTATACTGGTAGTGCGGGTAGCTCAGCACATTTCGCTGCTAGTGATTCTAAATAAATTCTAATTCGTTTGAATGCAGTACCTTTGAAAGAAAAAAAACAGCATGCATCAGCTGCTAAATAATTCGTTCAAGTGTCATCCATCTTCAAAGCATCCTTTGAATGCAGCGTTTGCAAGTATACAATTAGACTAAGAAAAGCAAAAATCGGCATAACACCAGATGAAGTGCCGTCGGCGGTTAAAAATCGAATCTTTCAGTAATCGGCCCAACCCATCCCACCGCGGATAATTCCATTCTCACCCCATTTAGCTTCTAAACTGGGTTAAAATGAAAGTTGCTGTTTCCATGTCGTTGACTGGCACGCCCGACAGGTTTCTATTCCGTTTCCATCTCCAAATTAGGCTTCTGCCTTCCTTCTTCACAGTAGCTCAAACGGCTAGCTCCAACGGATCAGCCGAGAATGGCTAAATCGAAATTATAAATCATCAGTCGTCGCCAAAAAGCACACGGCCTACCAAACGGCGACGACGACGGGAACGATGTTTTAAATTAAATATTTGGATAACGATTTACCGTTGCTGTGCATTGAATTTCTTTTGAAAACCAGAACTGAGTGTAACAGCAGCAAAAAGAAAAGAGTGGAAATAGAATATACACAAACCTGGCGAGGAAAGGAAAACAGGAATTGGCGGTAAAGTTTTAGGTGAAACTTGAGAGGGAAGTTGCCGTGTGAAATGCATGGCGTGATCGTTTCTTTATGGACACAATTGGCGTCTCTTTGATTCAGGCATGGCACATTCGAGCTAGAATTGTTTGTGCGTAGGAATTGAATCTCGAGAAAAGGTTACACAGTAGAGAAATTTAATCCACAGCTTTATGTTATCAATATTTTATTTTCAATTTGAATTTGTTTTCGATTTCAAAGCAATTACAATGGACGAAGAAGATGATTATTTTAAAAATTTGATATTTATACAACTTCATTTCGAAAGATCCAATTATAGGGGATGGCATTAAGTGTTTCGTAATTAAATGGTGAAACAGAAGTGAAGCAAACATTTTATTTTTCAATTTTTATCTGAATGTATAAAATAAAATTAAATAAATTAAAGTGAAAGAATGTTCTAACAGCTACATTATAAGATACAAATCACAGCAAACTTCATAATACTTACATTTTGTAAACTATTTTAATAGAAATCAATCAAATTCAGTCGCTAACTAACACTGCCTTACAAATATAGCTGCTTAAATTTAAATGAAAAAATGACGTTAGAATAAACATAGTTGATTGATAAACGCGTGCCATAAATTGAAGTGAGTCTTTAAAACCACTGTAAACGCTTCTAGTAATTTTCTTCTCCTTGCTAAGATTTTTGGGACTGTGATATCTCAGCAAAAGCGCGTTTAATTTTTTGGTTGCGTACGTCATTTTGACCCTGTAAGGCGTACATTTCACGTTTTTAGCACTGCTTTCAACCTCTGGCAGCCTTGTATTTGACCTTAATCCTTGCCATCGTCATTCATCAAGCGCTTGTGGGCAAATGCT
Source organism: Anopheles arabiensis (assembly GCF_016920715.1). Lineage (NCBI taxonomy): Eukaryota > Metazoa > Arthropoda > Insecta > Diptera > Culicidae > Anopheles > Anopheles arabiensis. The sequence continues at coordinate 39,558,386 of NC_053518.1, forward strand.
GGCAGAGCAGACAGCTCGTTACGCAAACCGTTGCAAAATCGGTTGCCATTAATTAATTGTGTAATTATAATAATGACAGAATATTATAATCATTTAATTGAATATCTCCACCAGGCAGTGAAACTGCGCATGGGATCTACAAGCGGGGTGAAGAGAAAAAGGATCCGCGACAGAACCGAACTGGATCAGGAGAAACAGAACCGACTCGTCAGCAATGCCCTGCAATTATGCCACACCATGTTTTGCGTGTGAGGGAAAACGAGCATCACAAATTGCACGTCGCTGAATTCTGATTAAAATGACATCATTTATTTTATTTACTTTTGCATTTACAGCCATCACCAACATAGGGCATACACTGCAACGCAGCAGGGTAGTGGCAGCAGATCGGAGACATTAGGTGGGAACAGTAGGTACACAGCAGTAGCAGCATCAGACATTTACCACCTTTGAGTTGCGGTTATTGCCGGAGATTTTACTGTAACCGCGAAGGACTCATTTTCCTTAAGGTGTTGCTGTTAATATTTGCTCATTTTTGGTTGTAAATTTTACTGTTGTAAACATAAGTAGTAGTTTTATCCATTGAGACGAGAGCTGGTATCATTGAGATCGTTTGTAGCGATGGTGTGCATCCCGACATCCAATCATTTTTATGACTTACTAGATGGGTGCTATAGTTATTAACCAAGGCGTTGTAGGACCGGGTACATGAAATGTGTTGCCATACCTAGGATTACGAGAAAGCGTTATACGTTTCCGCTACGGACGGATTCTATGATATTTGTTTTTCTGGCAGGTTCTCACCTCTCAGAAAACAAAAGCCATGATAATACACGAATTAGTAAAACTGCACCAAATAGCCAGAGTAGAAGCAGGATGAGGCAAGCACGGAGAATCGTTTACCATCTTTAGACGAACCATAAACCATAAAATCTTTACTGTTTCTCCGAGACGTACTATACTGCTCAAGCAACATGTCATTTGAGTGGGATCCGACTGTGAGAAAATGCGCTGACACTCATGAAATGGTTTGTTTTTATCTTTTTCATAATAAAAGTTTACAAGGAAAATCACAATTTTACATCAAGAAAGGTGTTTTACGCGATGTTATAAATCTTCTAAGCCTCATTTTGTTATTCACATGTTCTTCTTTACTTCATACATGTTATCGCAACTTCGATATCCTTTAACAAAAATTGTAGAAGGATTTGTTAGCAAATGCTTTTACGTGTATTAATAAAATGTTATTTCTCACTTTTAGCTATTATTGTTTGATTGAAAACAAAATATATTCATGTTGCTCTTAGCAGTCTTTTCGAAGATCTAATATTTTATGTGACACACTTAATGCCCAGGAAAAAAATATATGTTCACCAACGTGGATGTTCAACAGCTTTCAAAGGTAATGATTGTTTAAGGACATATCAGCTGCAAAATAAACATTACAACTTACTTGAAGAAAGGTTCCTTTTTTTGTGCATAGCTTCAGTCCTTGTTCTTATCAGCCTTGTAGTTGCTGTAAAGATTGAGTTTGAAAAATATCCAGTACATTGTTAAGAGATCACAGACCTACTCGTCGAGTTTATGTAAAAGATGTTAATCATTTTTTTGAGTGTTTGAAGCATATTCGTATATGACTAATAAAGCATTTTTACATTGTACTAAAAGTTTTTATTATCTTTTTACTTAAGAAGATTCTTTATTTTTCGAGTCTGACTCCTTCGTTAGGTTCTATAATCGAAATAGCATTGAATAACTACACACTCCTAAAAATAAATACCAGCATTAAACCACTAAGAACATACCAGAGCTTCTGTAATTTGCTTAAAAATAAATAAATGGTAAATCTTTAAGAAATATAACAATCGTTTTAAGATGAAGATTGAAAGAAAGAAGATCATCTCCAAGAAACCTCAACCAAACTATTTATTATTCTTCTGCCTACTGTCTATTATGTTTCGATCATTCGCTCAACTCATGAAATCTGATGAAATTTTCAGCAAAGGGCCGCAAGCCTTGATGTTTAATCACTCAGTACAAATAGTTGCACAGCTCGTAAACGCCTCAATGTGTCACGGAAAAGTTGTCTCAAAACATGTTAAAAATGAGCAGCTGTAATCTTCTCATGCGTAAAATGTAGAAATAATTTCTCCTGTTTCCCGCCAGTAGAAATAATTATTTTACGTTAGGGGTTGTTTTATGTTTTCTTCGATGTTTACACCCTCCACTATGGTGCCAGCGCTATCAAATTCTGTGATAAATTTTGACAGTCCTCAATTTGCAGCTGTTCCGAGCGTATAGCACGGTATAGACTCGATGTTGTTCTCAATCTTATGGTTAACGGTTTACTGGAAGAAATTAAACAAGCTTGTGTAAACCAAGGATTGAGGCAAAACGCTTTCCTAGTGGTGCAACAGCAACAGGTCCCTGTAAGCATTAAATGTTTCTTTTTGTAGACTTTTTGTGTTGCTTCGGCCGACATTTTGCAACTGAAGCAGATTCTGCTGGATTTGAAGGTGGATAGTCTACAACAAGTATTCTAAAAGATACACAACCTGGAGCCGCTACTTAAGAGGTCATAAATGATTAATGAATGAAGCCCTAGATGGACAATGCCCCCATACGTATGACTAACTGACCGACAAAGGTTGTTGTTCCAAATAAGAAGAAGAATAAGAAGAAGGCTGGTTCCATTGTGAGTTAATCGTCGAACAAGATAAGCTGCCCATGAAATACGAGATTTTTTGTTTGAAAGGATTTAGCGTTTAGTTGAGGCTCGATTATCAGCCTTCTGCTTACTCTAGAAAGGGAAAAACAAGAAGAATACCAAAACTTGTTCATCGATGACAATTATTAATGGACGAGTCAATTTCTCCATTCCAAACCACAATGGATACAACATTTATTTTTGTGAAGAAAGTTTTGGGTTCTTTTTTCCGATAAAACAGCTTCATTTTTTTTTTTTGGCAAAGCATTATTGAGAATTGAAATAATTCACACGCAAGTGCATGAAAGGATGTTTCAGAGAATGATGAAAAGTGCGTGGCAAAGTTTCAAATTATATACCGGCGCACCTGTTTTAATATTATTCTCGTGAGGATCCATTTCCATACTAATGCTTCTTTTGTATAACTTCCGTCGTTCCTGAACCTTTCAATTTTCATGGAAAAGAATTTCAAATACTAACTACTTCATGTGAAAATTTTTAGACAATCTGTTTTGGCAACAAGGAAAAGCAACCAAAACGTCGCACTTCTGCTGTTACCATGAAAATCAACAAATTTCGCACCATATTTCTAGGAAGCATTCCAGGAATTCCATATCGTAATTTGTTTGCATTTGGAAAAATTGTCTTTCTTAAAAAATGGTGATGAGACTGCAAGAACCTAAACGTGCTTGAGACCATAAAAAAGAGACACAGGCAAAACTCTCTTTGCTCAATTTCCAACATAATACCCTCACCACCTTAGGGATTTTAAATCGAATTTTGTCAGCGCCAGTTAACAGTGACGATCTCAAAGCCATTAAAAAAAGAATCTTCCCGCGGCCAACGCAAAGCTTCTGTAGCAAACATTTTTACACGCCGTTCAATGCGACCATTGTGGCTCCAGGCACCGTGGATGTAAAATTACGCCGTGGAACAATATACACGTAGGGGGTAGGTGGTTTTGGTTTAAGTTCTGTGACGTTTTCAATTATATGCGACCTCATTTATCAGGGCTGTAGGCCTCTTGAACAGGACCCACTTCCCCAAGTGGACACATAACAGGTGGCCAAAACGAATGAAAAAATCAGTAATCACCGAACGACAAGAAAAGATTACTTTATTTGATGTTTTCTTTTCCCACGCGCACTCGTTCAGATCCCGTCCAAAGCCAAATTGAAATGTATCTATTTTTTTGTTTTGTTTTATTTTCGGTCAAGACTTTCAAACAAACGCATCGGAAAGTCTTTGGGTGAAGCATAAGAAAAAATAGCTAATAACGGTCGAGGAGGATCTAACATTTGACAAAAAAATTAAAAACTACTTGTCTGTGCTGAAAAAGCAAGCAAAACCTAGTTATGATCGGGTAGTTTTGAAGGGATTGTTCGTTGTAAAACTTAAAACCACCAGGCAAACTGTTTGACGCTTGCTTTGAAATTTTCATTTCATTTGGTACGTTTTTTTAACGTCGCTTGCTGATTGACGTATTGGCTGGTGCTGTATGTGTTTATGTTTATGTGAAATGCATTATACTCGAGAACGAGAAGCCCAAACATAACAGCGCAGGATTACATGCCAAAGCTACGTGAAACGCTGATGCGATGATAAACTAGCGTCTCTTCTTGTTCTTTTGGCTCAACAACCGTTATCGGTCAAGGCCTGCCTGTACCACTTTTGGGGTTGGCTTTCATGGCTTTTATCACCCCCATGGCCGGATAGTCAGTCCTACGTATGGCAGCACGGTCTATTTAAGGCATGAGCCCATGACGGGCATGTTGATAAATCGTACGAGTTGACGACTGTACAACGAGACCGGCTGAATTAGCGTCTAATTGAGCCTTAATCCCACGATTTCCGGTTAGATATTTCTTCACTATTACCCATAACAAGCCCGATATTGCACCGAACAAATTCCTTCTCCTTCATTAACCAGTAATTTCGCACGAATAACCAACAGTTGTTTCGGACAACTTCTTGGCTGATCAGCAGGGCGAACGTTGTACCGTTCCGGATGCACCAACGTCAAGTTAAGCAGCTAGAACGAAGCACAGAAAATGGATGTTTCACTTCATTCTGCTGGACGATGGTACAGTCCAACGCCCAGCATCGGTGGTAAATGTAGCACTCAGTTGGTTTGTGAAATATGGCTTCACCTTTCCATTAATTAAATTAGATTAGCGCTGCTAATCCTTCGTGATGACGATATAATCAATTAACAGAGCAATGATGTGCAAACACACGCTCTTCCGTGTGATTTCTACTTTTTCCTGCGCAGCTTTCACAGTCCTAGCATAAATTCGTCACGTGGTAAAGCGTCGAAGGGAGGGGTTCGTTTAAATTACAACTAACAGCGATTTTCATCCTAGCAAGCTGGGGTAATTTCATCCTCGAATTATTTACTATCCTGGACACAATATTTGGAACAAACGTGTTGCAACCTAAATGAATATATCGTTGGTACAAAGCCTACGACGCACTATTTTTCCGCGGGTTTTATCGTTATCACACCACACTGGGTGACCACCAAACCGTCCGTTTGTTTAAGGGTTTTGCTTTCTTAAATAACTTCGGATGATAATTGTGTTGCAACTAGAAATGTGTAAAACATGAATATTCAAATGCCTCGTAAAGCAATTAAAAATTCATGTGCTATTGTAAAGTTAGAAAGAAATCACTCCAAAAACTAGCAAGGTGAAATACGATCAAAAACCTTGCGTAAAATTCAGATGAGCTTTTCTTTTCGTTAGGAGCTCTTCAAATCAAACGTATTGCACTAAATCGAATACAGTTCAGATAATAAGGGAAAAATTGAAAAATACCTTGCTTTAAGGGGCATTATGTTCCTTTTCTGTTTTAGGCCTCCGTTTCTTTAATATGTTTAGCCTTCAAAACACCCCCCTCCCCACCCGTGGATAATAAAAGAAGTGCACCACCTAAATGAATTATTACCTCACATCATAAACAAAGATTTCTGATAAATAAACAATAAACTTAATGCTGAAAGCAACAGTGCAAGTAAAATGTTAAAACCAACGAGCCATGTTTCCTGTTTAAATTTTCCTGCAAACGCAACGCAACTCCTCGGCACCGAAGACACGCACACAGTTTTTTACCATTTTTTTACCTCTGCTCGGCATAAGAGCATGTAAAAAGCGCAATTCCACTTCCATGCTTCCGTACGTGTAGTAAATCGTTAATAATAGATCTACTACACGTACGGAAGTGGAATTTTGCGCACAGGAAACAAGAAATTACCCCCGTCTTTCAATGTTCTTGTTGTCATGATTTACGTACTCAATTATTAGTTACCAGAAACAGATTTCAATCGGACAGGAACGAACGTTTCGGCTGGGGCAATTGATTTCGTGTCACTTTCGCCTCGTTCCTTTTTGAATTGCAGCATTTTTTCCCCACGGAGGGCATGATCAGAAAAGCAACACGAATTGCCGTCGGAAGTTAATTTTCGATTAAAATCGTTCGACGAGCATGTGTGTGTATTTTTTTGTATTGGTGATCTTAGCAAAGGAATCTCAGGGTTCTAAAGGTTGGCCATTTCTAGTGGCGATGCTGCTCGTAACCTTAATGATTGGCAGTCGAGTGGATGGTCTGGCAAAGAGGTTGAGGTGACCTGATACGATGCCGGAACTCATCGTGCAATCCGTCAATCATGTTATATTAACAATTTTCCGACCACTTGGTGTTATCAATTGCTCATTAGAACAATGTTTTTGGCGCTGATTGCGTTTTTCTACACCTGGAAAGTTTAGAACCCAATAGTCCCTGGAACTTTGGAAATTATCAAATAAATTCTTTTAAATGCTAACACAAATCCAGACCATTAAGAAGCACTGAAAATTTCCACCCTAATTGAACATAAAAAGGAACATCTTCGTTTCTCAATTTAATACTTCAGTACTTAACAATAAATGGGTTCGATAAAATGACCTTAGCTACCAGCAAAAACTCTGCATCCTGATGTCAAAGCTGGATACGGCAATGATCAAAGGATAAACTAAAATACTTGTAATACAAATTGGCATACCTCGTTTATCCGGTGTATTAAATAACGATCGGGGCGATTTTTTTTTGATGTTACGTTCAAGGAACAATAGAATATTCAAATTGATTGTGGCTGTTTAAAGTATCAAAACCAATGAGACTGTTCCATTTTGTTTCAAACATCGTCAAAAAGCTACGTAGATCAACATTTCCGTACCTAGAAATCCTTTTTAAAAATTAAATTTCATTTCAAAACACTTTTGATTGCATACACTGCTCTTAAATTAAATTTTAAGGCTCAAAGGCTACAATCACCATACATTTTTATCAGCGTTTCCTTGGCTCGTGTATTGTATGAGAAAACAATATTACAGCAGTTGAATGGTTTCCCTTTCTTTTCGGTTCTGCGAAGCAAGCAGTCTGCGCTTCTTTGCGAAATCATAAAAACTGCCTGACGCACATAAATCACCCAATTAATCCCAGGTCATCGTGTCCTTTCTTTTTATTCAATCATCCCATTTTTTCTGCAATCATCGAAATCATCGTTTTTTTAACGCAGATTTGAAGATTGAAGCTCTTCTGATGCTAAATATGCAGCAATCAATATAAATAATAAACACGATATATTACTGGAAGCAAACATAAACTAGAAGGAAAATTGTACTTCACTTCCACTTCGACTCAACCATGATCGTGGTGCGAAAAACATCTTATTAACTTCATTCCTATCCAAGTTGAAGCTATCGTTCCACCTCTACTTCATGATTTAACCATGCCCGTTCATATCATAGCCCTTTGTTTACAATGCACTCAATTTTGACCGTCAAACAACTTCGAAAGAACGTAGCAACGGCACTAGCACCTACGCCGATTCCTACCGTGCACTATATCAAACATATGCAAACATTTACCGAAAAGAAAAAAGACCACCCTTTTCTCGAACAAACATGACTCAAAGAGTTCAAGCACCGTTGCTCTTCTCGCAAGTCGAAATGTAAACGAAAATCAAATATCAAAACCTGGGTAGCTTGCGTGAAAAGCGATCGAACGTCTTATGTCGTATGAGTATTTAAAATAGGACAAAACAAAGTGGGTTCATGTTTTGTGTATAAGCTTGCATGGCATCGCGTTAAGAAGCTCGTTAAAGATTCATTTTTTATATCCCGAAGAAATGATGTATTCAGGTACATAAGAATACAAGGAAAATCCCTATTCAAAGGCATTGGCTGCTTACTTAGACCAGAACAATTCAATTGGAAATTGAGTGAATAATTTCATGGATAATTTTTTGCTTTAGTTGGTTTAATGGTATCGATGAAAAATAATAGGAGTAAGCCCATTGTTCCTCCCACGGACTCATTCCTCACCGTCTCGAGCATCTTAGAACACAACATATAAAATTCTGAGAAAATGGATCTATCGAGGGTCTCGCACGCAATACTATTTATGGAATAGCAATAATTCATACAAACCGAAAACAAAATCGACAATAGTGGAGTTTCTATTGAGTCAACAATCAACGAGCCAAATTATTCCATTGTAAATCAATCCGTGGGTGTAATTTTTCATTATGCTCTTACCGTTCCATTCCGACTTGGGGGCTGGTCTCATCAAAATCAGCAGATATCATCAAACAACGTAGAGCTTGATTTTGATCTGCTTCATATCGCTAAGAACTGTTTCTGCTCTCTATTGAAAAACCACATTGGAAAATAGCACACAACTTCTGTGACTGTACAAAATCCCATTTCTGGAGGGAAAACTCAATGTGCAGCTTCCTACAGCAAATGAGAGATGCGCTTAAGAATTGGCTGAAGCGTATATAATTCAATTATTCACTGTCAAAGAATGAGGGAAGCTTTAGCAACTGTGTGCAAACAACGGGCAAATCGCTAATCGCAAAAAGCGTATGAAAACTTTCTCAACAGCCCGATCGAAAAAACTACCATTCGATAGATGGTCATAAGAAATGGTTTAATTCATACCTAACAGTATTCAAGTTATTTAGTACATTTATAGCTGGTCAAGTGTAATTCGTAGAAAAGAATGAGACGAAATCATATCAAAACCAAGGAAGAGCAGGGAGAAGCAGGAATCTTCATGGTTAAAATATGCAAACTTAACATCGGACAGAGTGTGCTCGTAGAACGTTGCTGCATGCATTTGATATCATTCTTTCTGTTATCGCAAAACTTTTCAATACCAGACCAGAACTTTTACTGCAGAATATATCGATCTAGGATGCTTGCTGTTACAAGCATTTCGTTCCAGTAGATAACACATACACACACACTTTCGTACACATATACGCGTTGTCCTCTTGCAAGAATGCAGCAGTTGACGAAAAAAGCGAAAAAAGACTCCACTGTCGTTAATATCGGGATCGCAATCAAAGTATGAATAATTCATCATGGTATATCATTCGGTTTCGAGGCAAGACATTTCAGTCTGCATGCAACGGCTATAGAAAAAGCTTTAACCGATGCAAGCCAGTGGATCAAGGGACGCGCAAAGGCAACGGTTCGCCTAGGAATGCGCTCAATGTCAGTTATGGTACTTTGCCAAGCCTCATTTTGAGCAAACGAAAGTTTTGGTAGTTTTTTTTTTCTGATATGATTTGATTTTATCCTTCATTTGTTAAATTTTTTCCTCGATCCTTCCTTTTTGAGCTCTCTTTATCGTACAGTTGACGAAGATATATAGATGGAATAAAGCAATGTATGGGAATTTTTTTATTATAATTTTAGCAGGGAGTGTTATTTTGTTTGATATATATAATTAATTGATAATGAAATGTTGTTTATAGTGTGTCGGTGAATGAAAGTTCTATATATTTATGATTACTCTCTAAACAATGCTAGAGGCACGTCACGACTGAAAAACAAGCAATTAATTCTATCAAATAAGGAACTCATCTGTTTGATCCTGGAAATAGACACTTACGAAAATATTTCATTTCCACGCTAACTCAAATTACAACGATTGAAAATATAAGTCCTCTCAACCAGAGTGGCGGTGAATATCCTTGTTGTTCTGGAGTGATGTACTGCATGCGATCAAAAATTTAATTGCATACCCAACGTATCGAACGCGATTGCAATTTATCTACCCATTCAGGCTGCAGTGCTTGGCTCAGATTTAAAGAATCTACCATCCAATCAACTCGGTTGATTTGTATGTGTGTATGTTCAATCGCATGGCTATTATATTTGACATTCGGGTCCTCCCCATAACCGATCAATCCTTTGTAATGGTTATACCTTTTTATGCTTTGCCATCACACAAATTTACTTGATAGATTCAGTTCACATTTGTTCGCTTGTTTTGGCTTTGAGTATACGACAGCATAACAAATTTACAGTTTCCCTTCCAAGTGCATTAGCAACATTGCTCATCCATGCATAAAAAGCTGTGGAAAAAGCTACGGCACACACTACTAAAATGGCGCGTTGAAACTGTAAATAACATTAAATGTCGATCATTTATGGTGTCGATCGCAGTGACAAACTGATTCAATCTGAATTGGACGGTGATGATGCTCAATTGAAGAGGCAATATAATTGCTGCCCGTGTAACTCTATAATTACTTAGTGGAAGCATGGTGTACTTTTAAGGGGCTCAATTGAAATGACAATCAATTAATGCCCAATGCATTTATTAATGGTAAGTTGAATAGTTTTGAGAAAACTTATGTGTGCTCGTAAGTAATAAATTAAAATCGATGATAATTATGTTTGCTTTAGTCTGAACCATAAGTTTTTTTTATTTATTGAACTCTCGTACATTTTTGATTTATTTTATTTAATGTAGCCAACATGCTAGAATGATGTAAGGCTTAGTAAGACTTTACAACGCAAATTTAATATTTATTCCAAATACAATTTTACGCAGATTTTACTCAAAATCTTTGTATGTTATAATATTTCTTCAAGCATTAAATTCTTAATCCATTACAAGTAACAAATTTGTTTTAATATAAGCCAATTAAATTATTTAATATTTAGCCAAAACACAATTGCAAGTTTTTCTTAAGAAAATTTAAGGATTTAAACATTAGATTCCACGAAAAAGGCATTTAGCAGTAGCGTGATATTCTGCACCAAGGCTTTGCTGTAAGAAAAAAAGAAATGAAAGATATTAACGTTCAATGAATAAAATTAACGACCTACTAGTTTCTGGGTTGTCAAGATTCGCCACACAAACAAACATCGTTCTTTTTTTCATTTCTATACAATGCAAAAACTGCTATACTTGGTTTGAAATTAACATCCTTTTTGCTTATTCCTTAATTGTTCGCGCTATGTTCCAACCGAATGCTGCGAATATTTTATCTGACTTTCCATGAATTCTTCAATCGTTCGTTTTCTTGCAAAAACTGCTGAGTAAACGAATCCAATAACAGAAAGGTAAGCAAATCAGTATAGATATTTTCTACAATATTGTGGAACACACGGCTGAAAGTCCAATTGAAAGGAAACTATTTAATTCATCTGGTTTTATTTTTTTCTAGTCATTCTTATCCGAAACATTCTCTGAGTGATAGGATAAATCTCTTTTCTTCTTATCATCAATACGATAGCGAGAACATCATTGCAACATTACAAAACAGTGCAAACAAGTAATCGATTGCCTTTTGCACCATCTTTATATACAGGGTTTTCGAGGATTATATAGACATGTTCAACGAGTTGTAGATTCGTTCAGGCATATAATAGACTCTTTCAGCGAGATATAGAATTGTTCGGAAATAGGTGTAGACATGTTCGGTTATACTGTAGAGCTGTCACTTTCGTACCCCTTGGACTGCAGCTTGGATCATTCTCATCAGGAGGTAAACAAACAGTTTTCAAAAAAATAAGATTTTTTCAACTAATTTATGTATTAAACAGCTTGGGGAATGATTATTAGCTACTTTTAGGACTTTTAGAAATGGAAAATTGAACCCTGCGGCACAATGTGTAAACAAAACAAATGACAGCTCTACAGAATCGCTGAACATGTCTACACCTACATCCGAACAATTCTATATCTCGCTTAAAGAGTCTATTATATGCCTGAACGAATCTACAACTCGCTGAACATGTCTATATAATCCTCGAAAACCCTGTATTATAAAGCGTATTCGCTTAGGATTGAAATTGTAATCCCACTTTCTTTAAAATTCATCGTTTCACTCGTTTTCGCATTTATTGATACAGTTTGAAATCAGAAAATGCTTAAAATTCATGAGCCAGCATATTGACGAAACAATATGTCGGCCCGACTAGAGCTGGTGACAACGGGTCTAACGAGATAATAATTTAGTAGTCATTGAAATTTTGATTTCTGTTATGTTGTTTTAATAAAAATCCTTTCTTCTTGGCGGCATCCCACTCCAATCGTGAAAGCATGCAGATGCGAATCAATCAATACACATTCTTCATCGTTGCGTTTCGATATTTTAGGAAACTTCAGCATTTTCAACGCTACCGAATGCGTAGAGAGTAATGACAACTTTTAACAGTGCCCTCTTTACCAATTACGTCGGAAGAAAAAGACACTTTAAATAATTAAATAAAGTTTCGTGTTTTCGAATGATTAGCCTTTTTATTCCTCAACACACTGGAAGGGAGGGATTGTTATGTAATTTTTTCTGTTTTTTCTCTTATCCACTCTGTAAACTATGTAAATGTTACCTTAGTTTTATATACGTCTCAGAATCATACGTCAACCATTAAGAACCTTGATTCTGCTGTCACACTGACAATTGTCGAAACGCAACGAAGAAGAACAATAAAGATGGACAGATCGAGTTGAACATTCGAGCAAGAAACAACTTCAGCCTTCCGTTATTATCTTCAGTAATTTTATCACCTTTTACAACTCCTATATTTTCAACTGCAGTCATCTGGATTGCAGCGGTATTGGAAACTGTACTAGAAAGGTATTTAGGTACTTTTTCGAGGAAATCCTATGGTTGAAAAATAGGGTGGTGGTGTTTCTGGTCCATCAAGCGACTTGCTTATGTTCGATCATTAATCATTTTTTTTTTCAAACTTAGCGGGTGTTGGGTAGTAATCAAATGACTTAACTCACCTTTATCATCTGACCTGTCCACCCGCGGGTGTTTTATTAGCCTGTCCCCTCTATGCCACAATGGTCAGGTGCAAACATAGCGAAGGCTTCCTGCATCCTTGCAGGGACCAAAGAGAATCAAAAACGGAATATCAAAACCAACCCAACTACTGAACGGGTCTAAAAGTAGAGCATCGATCTTCACACTTATTTCACCGCCTTCCAGAGAATTATAAAAGTTATTTTAACATGTTGTCACCTTGGTCCAAAAACAACATCGCCTACTTCTCGAGGGATTTTCGCACTCTGAAGAGAATACGCAAATATTCGCAAATGTTTTCCAATCCATAATAACGAACAACGAAAAAGGGAAAACTTTGCGCTTTTTCTCTTCAAGAGATCTTCAACCTATAGCAGAATGGCGCCAAATGGACAAAAACTTTACAGCGTCTTCCCTACCTCGCCGTGGGATCATAACTTGTCTTTGATTATATCGTTGATTTTTTTAACTGGGTTTTTATAATTTAAAGTCTACTTTGCTACAATCCAGGGGCCTTAAGGATTTGCCCTTGGCAGTTATGGAAGATCCCTGATTCAATTTGGTTGACTGACCGGTTGCAGAGATACAGGTAAGGTAAAATCAATAGGAAATCAACATATGTCAGAGGAAAATTTATTGGTCCATTATTGTCCATAGGAAAATCTGCCAGTGTGTGCTTTAGAGGATACCTATATCAATGTATCTAATTCGGTGCTGCTACATTCCAGTATTGGACTAATTTGATATCCTTCCAAGTATTGCTAAGCTGCCTCTTGCTTGGGAAGACCCACAATCCTGTTTGACGATATACCGATTCATTACTGTGACCAATCCCCAAACCGGGAAGCTCTATGATGATCAATTACAGCTTACAACTAGTCAGCAAGATGGACAAAGCTTAAGAGCTTTCCTGGTCTAGGCTTGCTTGCTTTTCTTTGTTCGTTTCCTAGGCGCAGTACAGCTTTATAATAATTAATTTACACGGAACTATACCCCAAACCAACCATTTTTCTCGAAGCCATCTGGAACACAAATAATACCCATGTAGCTTATTGTTTTTCTTATCTTTTATGTCACACTGGAGAAATCGTCTACGCAACCCGATGAGGGAGATGATGAATTAAGCGTATTTCATTTACATGGTGAGTTGATGAGGTTTGCTATCTCCATTGGTCGGTCAATAGGTCCCTGTCGTCAGCCTATCAAAGAGCTTCCTTAGCAGCATTGTAACCGACACATTCCGAAATTCTCAGCTACAGCAACAGCCAGAGCGAGGTGATAAGGATATCGTCACTTATTCAATATTATAGAAAACCATGCAGCCAAATTGCGGTTTTCGGAAGGAAAGAAACTATTCATCGTTTTAATTTATTTAATTATGTAAAAGAACCCCAACGGCTGTTATTATAGGTGGTGCAAAAAGAAAGACATTATTTTGTTTCGATGAGTAGTAAAAAAACACTTGTTTCCAAAAGTCTTAATCATGCAAACATAACCTACAATTGCTTTTGAATTTCCCAGTAGTAGTTATCCTTTATCTGTTTAACCTACATTCATGTTAACAGTCCACAATTTAAGAAAGGCCATCCCGCTTTTGAAGCATTTTTAAACATTATTTAAAAATGCACAGCACATGCTTCCAAACAAAAACCCTAATTTCACGTCAAGGGGTACTGGATAATCATCATATCCTTTGAATGCATGAAATCGTTTATTAAATAGTACATACCACCCATTAAACAGTTTATGCACGGCAAAGTTTTGCTACTGAAAAAGTTTAAGAGTGGCAGGACAGCGACTCCCTGCTGTTTAACCATCATTGGCATGAAAATGTGTCCCACGCAGGATGATGTTGCTTTCGTTTCATCTCATTGCTTTGACTACCCCTAAAATGGGCTTAATTGTGGTATCGTTTTATATTGACCCTGTCCTCGTAGTAAACGTTTCGCAGTGGCAGTGAGGATGGTACGTCTATGCACAGCAAATGTAGATTTGAATCCAGAAGCGAGGTATGACGATTAAAATAAATGATACCAACACCGTCACGATTTGCACTAATGCTAACACGTTCGTAACGAGGCAGAAGTGACTGGTGCAAGGGAAAGGCTTGGAAATTTGCAAAGGAATGTTTGTTTGTTTTCAGGTAATGCCTAGTAGAATAACACAACAAGGGAGTTTAAAAAGGAATATACACGTAATTCTGATTGTTGAGCTTTAATTAGGCAATGTGCACAAAAGAGCTGCGCAATGAAACAAACCAATATTCAATTAAAAATTAAACCATTTGTTTCAAATGGATTTGTTTAAAATTCACATTCAAGTTTGCTTTTATAAACCCTCTTATTCTTCTTCAACCATCTCTCTATGTAAAACTTTTTTTTTGACAACACAATTTGCCCTTGTCCAACCTGTACTTGTTGCATAGATCCTCTCGATAGCAATTTTACTTCCACATTCTCAATTGAAGCCATTGTTCCTGTTGGTATAAAAATGTTGCGAAAACTGTCAAATCCCATCATCCAGCACCAGCACAACGCCAGCTATGCACATGAACATCTTCTACCCCAGGGTGAGCATGCTGCCAACACGAGAAATTGGCGAAAAAACTCTCAAATTGCACGAACAATCACAGATACTCGCTGCATCCAGAACACAAAAGGCAGAACTGAAATGTTTCACCAGTGCAAACGCAATGAAAAAAATCTGCGAAATTTTTTAACAATGAAAAATTATCTCTTCACCACAATTTGGCATTTTCCACGTGATGCAATTCTACATTCCTAACGACATCTTTCAAAGCTTGCCTATCGATGGAAAATGGCACACAGTTAATGACAAAAGTTGTTTTATGCCGGTTTTCGTTGGCCCATGGAGTAGAGCCTTGCGAGTTCGGGCACTGATTGCAGTTCCAAGGGCGTCAAGCTGCAGTGCTGAAGGATTTCCCAGCTCTCGAGACACTTTCTGCAACATCTGGCCCTGTTTGTCGTTCGACTTGTGTACCGCGTATTGTTGTGCTTGTGGAAGTAATATAACAGCACGTAAGTAACACTATAATATACGATTCGACACCCCTGATTATTCATGATAGCTAGATTAAAGAATATTGTATACAAGAAATAATTGTAGCTTAGACCGAAACCATGAACTAGAAAAGGAAAGGAATAGATAGGGGAAATTCGGAAGGAATACGAGTTCACTCATAGAATACTAAGTTGACACGAACACTATGAAAGCGTTATGATTTTATTAAAGGATTTTGTTTGATAATATTTCAATTTAGTTCACTTTTATTTAATCTTTATAATTCACAATTCTCTTTGCCTGAACCGCGTGCTTCGCTTTTTATCTTACGTCTAACGCACACATACATTGTCCTCGCTATCGGTCTGACGCGTCCACATGTCCTATTTTTCTCGCTGTCATAGCATCCAGCGAGGATGATCGATGTGCGTCTATAGCGGTCGGTGCACTACTCACCGATTACATCTAACATACTCCCCGCATTGAAATAAATTCTGATACCGCTCGAAAAACACTCGCAAATGATTCACGTTGAATACACCGCACTATTACCTTCAAACTGTCCTCTAAATCTGCACTTGTTGGTAAATCTTTCTTAAAGTCGCTTCCTTTAGACACTCTGTGTTTCGCAAAACGCACTATATACACCATCATTCGTAATAGTCTTTTATAGTCACTGGTAAATTCAAAATTCAACCTTACTCCTTTCATATTTGCAGCAATCAACGTCACCTTGCCCTTTTATCTCAGGAACCTCAAAATCATTTTCTGGATTCACACGCATTTCAACTACACTCCTTGTTCTTAAGAAGGAGGGCCCATACCCTCCGCCTTGGGGGTTTCACCACGCGAAATTATATCAGCAGGATTATTTTTCGAAGTTATATAACGCCATGTAAAGTCCTTTGTAAACCCCTGAATTTCGCTAACACGATTCGCTACGTAGGTTTGTAATTGTTCTGGAGGGTGACGTATCCACGCTTCTACAATTTGTGAGTCTGTCCACAAATACACTTTGTTAAATGACACATCAATTGCTTCTATCACTTTTACAACCAATCTAGCTAGTAACTGTGCAGCAAGTAGCTCTGCACGTGGTGTTGTGATAGCCTTTCGTTTTTCTATTTTAGTTGGCAATAGGCGCGATTTGCTACATATTAGATTCATTGTTACACTTTCATCGTCATTGATGCATCGACTATAAACACAAGCTCCGTACGCATTGTCAGAAGCGTCCGCAAACCCATGGAGCTCAATCACCTTAGTATTAATCGCAAAAATCCAGCGTGGCACTTTCAATTGGTTCAAATGAAACAGTTCATTACGAAGGCAAATCCACTTATTAATAGTAACTTGCGGCACTATCTCATCCCACCCAGTTCTAAGCTCACTTACTTCTCGAAGTATTAATTTTGCCAACGTTATAACAGGGCCTACCAATCCTAGCACATCATAGATTTTTGCGACTTCACTCAATATTTTACGTCTCGTATTCGCTTCTTGCTGACTGCAAGTAACGTCAAATGAATACCAATCTTTATCAGGATTCCACACTACGCCAAGCGTTTTCACTAAGATTGGTGAGCTTTTATCTATCACCTCTAATTTGAAGCCCCGATCTCCTTCTGCGATATTTTCTAACACTTCTCTACTATTTGAACACCACTTGTGCGCACCAAAACAAGCCTTTGCTAGAATCTTTTCTAAGTCTCTCTGTAACTTGCATGCACGATCTAAATCATTTTCACCAGCAATTATATCATCAACGTATGTATTTTGTTCCAGCACCCTTGCTGTTTCTGGGAACTCATCTTTATGATCTAATGCTGTCTGCAGCAATGACATAGTTGCTTGAAAGGGGGATGGTGTCAAGCCATATGTTACTGTTTCCAAATCGTAAACGTCAATTGGATCTTCAGCGCAATATCGCCAAAGAATTCTTTGAAATCGAGTATCTGGTGAAAGCACTCGAATTTGCCGATACATTTTGGGTATATCAGCAGTTATGGCATATCGAAAACTTCTCGAACTCAATAATATTGTAAATAGTTCTCTTTGAACCGTCGGCCCTTTCCGTAAAATATTATTAAGTGCTATACCATTTGACGTAGCTGCTGATCCATCGAAAACTACTCTTAGCTTCGTGGTTGTGCTCGACGGCTTCAGCACATAATGATGTGGTATGTAATAGACATCACTCGCATCGCCTTCTTCATGTTTCAAAATTTTTCTCATATGACCCAATTCTGTATATTCACGCATGAATATTGAATATTGTTCTCTAAGTTCTGGTTGTTTAGCTAGGCGTCTTTCTATTGTACTTAGCCTCTTCATGGCTATCTCTTTTGAATCACCTAACTTCTCACAATTGGGTTTGAATGGAAGGCGAACCCAAAATCTTCCATCAGCGTCTCGACGATGTGTCTCATTAAAGTGTGCTACAGTTTCATCGTCGTCTCGTGTTTGAACGTATTCATCACATGTTTCTATCTTATAGAAATTTGTAAGTATATCAGCTAGTGTATCGTTATTCGTTAAACAGAATGTTTGCGCTATTACTTGGACATTAGTATTAATGACTCCTCCAGCTATCCATCCAAGCGATGTTTTGGTTAGTATAGGAAGACTCTTTCCCATCTCAAACTGATTAGGCTTAACCAGATTCCAAAACCATTCTGATCCGATCAATATATCTACCTTTCCTCTCATGTTAAAGGTAGGATCAGCTAGCTCGATATCGGTAGGAATATTCCATTCAGATATATCAAATGATCTTTCAGGCAATTCGTTCGTGATCTTAGGAGTGATGAGCACATCAATATTCAACATACATTTTTCTATGCGTGATGCTATGTTGATATTCATATCTTGTAAAATACGCACTTCTTTTCCATTAAAGCCACTTACTACGCAGTCAATATTTCTTCTTTTTTGTGTCATAATATTTGCCATTCTAGTCGTGATGAAATTAAGTTGCGATCCTGAATCCAAAAGGGCTCTACATGCAAATCGGTTTCCCGAATCATCGTAAATATCAACCATAGCAGTGGATAATAAAATTTGCCTCTTCGATTTTGGAACAGTGCTCGCACTAAGAATTGTTTGTACATGTTCTTCACTTCTACTAATTCCTTCTTTTATAACATTATCTTGTCTCTGTTCCTTTTCTTGGGACACGACTAGGCAATTGGGTCGTTCAATTGTTCTATCAAATGGCTGTTTTCTTAGATCTGTTATGTGCAAAAATGTGTGGTGGCGTTTGTGACATAGGTGACAATTTTGCACTGTCTTGCATTGTGGTACTCTGTGCCCCTTTTGTAAGCAGTTGAAACACAGACCCAACGATTTAACCGCACCTAATCTATCCATTACGCTCATCGATTTGAAATTAGTGCAATTTGACGTATTATGTGTGCCTTGACAAATGCCACAAACTTTAACTGAGTTCTCAACAACGCCAACTGTCAATGCTTTAGATGCTTCACGTCTCTCATATCTTGCTACTATTGGTCTTTCTGGAAGTGGTTTTGCCATAAACAACGCTGAGCTTTGATCATCGATAAACTTCAGAAATATGTCCAACTTCATCACATTATCACCTTCTTCGGCTTGCTTAAGACACCACAGCTGCTTTGTTTCAGGATCTAGCTTCTCTATAAGAATATGTATTAGCCAAATATCCCGTCCTTCTTGCTTCATAGCCGCCAGTGCTCGTAGCACTTCGTCGGAAATATCATGCAATGATCGTAAGCCGCTTGCCGATGGTTTAACAATTGCCGGTTGCTTCATGAATCGATCGATATGTTTCACAGCTGCCTCTAACGGTTTTTCGTACCTCTGCTTTAGTTTTTCTAGAGCTGGCTCATAATTGCCGTCTTCGATCTTTAAGTGCGAAATTAAAGCAGCTGCTTCGCCGGTTAGATTTGTCTTCAAGAAGTACAATCTTTGTGCATTGTGTAGCGATGCGTTTTGATGAATAGCAGTTTCAAACAAATCATAAAAGGATGCCCATTTGAGTATATCACCATCGAAAGTGGGTAAATTCATCCGCGGCAGCCTTACATCGATTCTTGGGGTTGTATCTGCTACCGAAGTTGATTCGGCATGTGGATTAAATGAACACGACAGCAATCTTAACAATTCTGTTTGCTGCTCAGCTAACAATTTGATGGCGCCTGCACCATTTTGTTCGTTGCCTTCATTTTGTTCCGACGTTTTCTCTTCGGCAGCTCCCCTAAAACGATTATCAATTTTTAGTAAAGCGGTTCGCATATTTGATGTAATTTCATCGAATGTAATTTGATGATCCACAATATCCTTTCGATGCTGCTCGTTTTCGCACTCATCCACAATCGCTTCTTGCAATTCCACATACTGCGTGGACAGGTCGTTGACTCTCTTCAAGCACACAGCAACGCTTACACTGTCGTATTCGCTCGCCACCACTTCCTCGACCTTTGTCTTGAGCAGCTGTACTCGTGCATCTATCAGTGATCGTTTAATCAATAAACGCTCCATATTACGGGCTGATATTTACTTTTCGTTGTAATTTATCACTTATTGCACCTTATCCGGTTCGAAGGACCATAAATGTTTGATAATATTTCAATTTAGTTCACTTTTATTTTATCTTTATAATTCACAATTCTCTTTGCCTGAACCGCGTGCTTCGCTTTTTATCTTACGTCTAACGCACACATACATTGTCCTCGCTATCGGTCTGACGCGTCCACATGTCCTATTTTTCTCGCTGTCATAGCATCCAGCGAGGATGATCGATGTGCGTCTATAGCGGTCGGTGCACTACTCACCGATTACATCTAACAGATTTCATAATTTAGGCTTAATTTTATTAACAAATATTATACTTCCATATCTACAATTAATGTTCACATAAATAACATACTATAGAATTAGTAGTACAACGGATACTACGATAATTAAACAAGGATTCATGAAATTGCGCATTAGTCCAAAGGGACATAGGGGAAAATTAGATGCAATACAATTTTTTTTTTCTTTGGCTCAACAACCGATGTCGGTCAAGGCCTGCCTGTACCCACTTGTGGGCTTGGCTTTCAGTGACTAATTGATTCCCCCCCCATAGCAGGATAGACAATCCTACGTATGGCGGCACGGTTTGTTTGGGGATTGAACCCATGACGGGCATGTTCTTAAGTCGTACGAGTTGACG
The DNA here is from genome assembly GCF_016920715.1 of Anopheles arabiensis. Lineage (NCBI taxonomy): Eukaryota > Metazoa > Arthropoda > Insecta > Diptera > Culicidae > Anopheles > Anopheles arabiensis. The sequence goes on from NC_053518.1 coordinate 39,579,398, forward strand.
ACTGGCAACTACATATACAAAAATGATGAATAGGATAAGTCGCACGATAAAACATAGTTTTTATTTAATAAAATACTGAATATCCCATAAATTTATAGCAAAATATTATAGACAGATAAGCATAAGTCTTCTGCACATATGGTGCACAATTAAAAATAGGTAGCATTAGAAGTAAGGTAAGAAATAATATGAAATTCATGCAATTGCGCAGTAGATCACGTGCAGGACTAAATTAGTATAAAAAGGATATCCAGCGATCGGAAGACACAGACGCGCTAAAGTTAGATCACGTTAAAAATATAAAGTGCCAAGTGCTGCCCTAAAATAAAAAGTAGTGCTGCCCGAAAATAAAAGTTAAAATAAAAGCTAGTGTAAGTGTTTCTCTATAATTAATAAATAGAGATGTCCGAAAGACAAACCCCACCACACGATGAACAGATCATTCCAAATAAATTCATAAATTCGGTCTAATTTTTTTGATGTGTTCAAACAAATGGCGCCTCCCGACTAATTCGGATGTTTCTCTTGCAACAGACCACCCACTCTCACATGAATTACAGTTTGCATTGTTAGAAAACGTGTAATATACACTTGGTGACGGTTTCAACTGCGGTCGAATTTTCATTTTTTGTGGAGGTAAGTAATACGGAATGGTGCTTCTAAGAATGTTGTAATTCATGGTGGAAATTATCAAACAACATCTCTTTCTCAGAAACCTGAATTGGCTAGTATATCCTATTAAATCGTCACTCCTAGCGTTTCACGCTTCATTATGAGGAATAATTAAAAAATAGATAAAAGAAGGAATAAATTGCATTATACATGACTACACTTCAATTGTATTATAATTAAAAAATGCAAAGTGCATAAAATACTAATATCAGAGATTTCCATATTTTAAGCATGCGAAATAAATTAAAAGCTATTTTATGTACCAGATGAACCAGAAGTCAAGTTAGAACGTGAAAAAAGGTACTAGAAAAAATTTCACGGATTCAGCATTCGCTACCCGATAAGGAGAGATTTGGACTCAACTTGACTGTCAATTGTACGGACAAAAATTAAGTAAAAGAAAATAGGAGTAAACTCGCCTTTCCTTATTCTTTTATACAAAGACACAGAAAAGAGGAGAGAACAAATCATCGCATTCCACTTAAACGTAACAGATGATATGAAGTGATTTCATCAAGTGACTTACCAGATTTCACATGCATTCTGCACAACGCTGGCGCATCCAAGACCGTGGAACATTACCTACAAACCAACTTACTTTCCAATACCACACAATGGCATGAGGGAAATGGAAAATGTTCCGTCTCAACCATTTGCCTGATTACAAATCCATGTGTGGATAGGGATGTACTCAGGAATGTTTTCTAGTATTGAGAGATGTCCAAATCGTTGTCCTTGCTGGGGGTACTTCGAAGGAAAATGGCAAAAAGGGGAACAAGAACCAAGCAGTATGTGGAAATGTGTGTTTTGCGTGTGCTAAAGCCAGTGTGATTGGAATCGATTTCCATGCGTCAAGTAGATGAACCAATATTACCTTTCTTAAACCACATCGAAGATAAATGGAAAAGCTCGCCTCGGTGCCGCTGCCTAGTGCGAACCAACGCCAAGGGCTGTGAAGCACTACTCTGATGTATTGTTGAGAACAGCAGACCATCGGCAATAACAAAACTGCACAATTTTCTCTAATCATCTTGAGCGTAAGAGCTTTTTTGGTTTCATCGTGGTTTACAAGAGAGACCGCGCATTGAAAATAGAGGAAACAAATGGAAGTTCTCGAAACCAGAGAAGTCGCAGAACGGTTTAAACGCAAACACACTTACTCGTGCATAAAACCATCTCCATCTCAGCCAGAGGTTTCAAAATTAGACCATAATATAATACCATTATACCTAATATACCAATTTCGAAAAGAAACATCGTAATTTATCTGTCAATTTATTACAACCTGTTCTGAATCGGATAGTAGAAAGTGGTAACATGCATTTCACTAGGTTAGCATGTTTTTACATTGCCTGCAACCGATTTTTTGTGTATGTTTGTTTGTATGTAACGTGAAAACCCACAGCTTGGTAACCTTCTTAGAAGTGCACCTACATAAGCTTCTCCAAGAATTACAAATGCCACGGCCTTACACACAAAACATGCATAAACAACGCACGTGGGGCTTAAAAAATAAGAATGAGCGAAGAAAAGCCAAACCAAGTTTCAGTCAAGTTTCAGCCTCGCCGCAGGAAAGGATCGTAACCGCAACCGTCATCCATCATGTCAAACTGACCAAAACTAACTTCGCCGAACGTTGCGAGCAAAAAGGAGTCTGGTTCTGTTCCATCGCACCAACGCACCGCACAAAAGGACGCTCGACATGACAGTGAGCATGTATTTTTGTGCATAATTTCATCCACAACAACGGGATGTCCGCGAGAACTGTTTCTGTAGCGAGATGCCTGCTTTGTGTGCGTGTCAATTGTTTGTATTTTTTTACACATTTTTGAAAATAAATACATTGTTTACGGAGAAGATTGGGGCTAAACATAACAAACGGTGTTGATTGTACAAAACTTTTGTAGAAAACTTGCAAATACATTAATGTTTCTCTTCTACTCGCAATTTAACTGTATACACGTTCTTTGTTACAATTGAGCATGACCACAAATTGGTGAAGTGGATTTTTGTGTCACTGAAAATCTATATCACTGGATGAGCAGAGCTGACACTTACAAAGATGCCAGTTGTTGATGCACCTCTTTGCCGGGACGAACTCGTAGTTCAAGCATCAAAGGTTCTTTTGTCATTGTGATCGAGATGTGCAGCACTATACTTGGAGTGGGATTAAATCACTAGGCATCCACAAATACATTTCGTTGGCAAGTGGTGTTGACACGTTTTGGCACGCGGTATGATGTAAACAAACACCTGTCAGCGAGTTGAAGCGAACGGATTAACCGGAGCGATTCCACCACCAAGCGCAGATTGGCGCTAGCGTACGATCAGGAGATTAGGCAGTGATAAGAGCGAGATGACTAGCGCTTCATGCTAAGGTCGCAAACCTTAGCGAAAGGGTCAAGGAAGGTCGAGTTTGGCGCAATTAGCAGCAAGGAGTTAGAAAGCAAACACGAGAGAGACCGGACAAATTTTTAAGCGTGCGCATTAAGATCGAATCGCCGTTGTTGAAAATTATCGGAAATAAATTTATTGTTACTAAAGTAACAAGTGGAATGTTGGCACGAACAATGTTCCTTTGCGGAATGTTATAGATTTCCCGCTACCATCCACAGAATCACTAGTAGCCATACAATTTGATGATTTATGGCTAATAGTTATTCACCATAAAGAATCAAATTTTATCGCCAAGCGGTATGTACTTAAGATACCATACAGACAACAACTAACCAATGAAACGTCTAGAATCAGTTTATAACGATTACAACGTCATAAATTCGCTCGAACGGTAAAGCACACGGATGAAAAAAGGCTTCGCTTCAAGTGAAACGAATTGTATAGGGACTGTCCAAAACGACAAATAGATTCCTTCACAAAACCTGGAAACACTTACAAGTTTCGTGAAGCTAAGCCCGAATGAGGGATGGTCAAACAAGTAAACTGTTACGGTTCAATTGAGTTAAAAAAACTTAAAGACGCTATCAGGCTAAAAAATCTTTACAGTCAAGAAACACCGTTGGCATTGTTAAAAACAACAATTGCCAAAGCCTTTTCTACGAATTTCAAGAAAAGGTTAGTGGAAAGGAAGAGTGATAAATGGAAAACAAATACCTGAATTGAATATATACTTCACCAAAGAAGACAGGATAAATATAATTTTAAAAAATAATAGTCGCTCCTATTGTTCTCAACTGCACAGCATATGCAAGAAAAAAAGAGAAATTTCAATCAATTTTTAACAGCCGTAACGAAAAAACGTTACTGAACATCACATTCTATCTCAATTGCTCATGATTTTACTTCAAACTCTGCGTCCTCTATCCTTGTCAATTTAAGCTTCATCTATCCTTACTTCGATCTATCTATCTGGTCTGCAAAACAATTAGCTTATTGTTTTAAATATTGAATTTTTATGAGCGTCTCCCTTGCAAGGTGTCAACATAAATTACTTTTATTGAACATTATTTTACTTCATTTCATTTATTCATTTGGATATGTCTGCCTCTGGGGTTGAGTATGATTAATTAAACATTGTTGCATGCGGGAGCTCTGACATTTCCTTACCACCACTCCACTTCAACAATTTTACAATCCCATACCCTCGAAAATTGCGTGCATTGTACGCAGCATGAACCTCCGCTACACCAGCTCTTACCAAAGGGCAGCTATTTGACAACGCAAATAAAGTGGTAAAGAACGATGATAATGCAATCAAAGTTACGCTTTCACACGCCACCGTGACGCTGAGTGGAATATAAATTTATTCTAATTCGACAACTCAACGGAGGTGATGGCAGCCAGCGTCCCATGCGAGTTTACCATCGAGTTTGTAGAGTATGGGAAGAGGAATTTGTCCTCATAGGGTACACCGCAGTACTTTCAGTAAGTCCTGACTGCATGTTTCCCTCCAAAGAGTAATCTAATTTTACACAACCGGCTCTAATCAACTCAAAACGCTCACTATGTAAAATTAGTACACTCTGCTCTCAAGATAAACTATTGTTACGTTTTTCTGTAAAAAGTGAAGAGGGTAAAGACAAAACAGGAGGCAGCTGACAAAAAAGAGTGTTCTTCGAACGGGTGAATGCTTAGCGGCAATTGTGACAATCACTTCAGAGCTATGAATCTCGTCCTAAAAACCATCTCCCATGGTTTGACTGATATTAATTTGAGCACAGGAGGCGTCTTCATCTACCCAGCTCTACCATTTTTCAACTCCTCCTATCTTTGTTGGCTACCAGGAAAATCGGACCTGCACCAAACGAGAGTACTAAACATTGCATTGCAAGTTTGTGTGAGTTATACCGCGTACCGCGTCATGTACAAACATTTCCCTTTCGAGCCATACTTCACCCCATCAGTGGCGAGGCATTAGGGCAACAATTTACGAAAATTTATGTTAAGAAACAAAATAAATCCCACCATACCGCTCGAACGCCTACGCCGGCGGCACTTCATGGTGAACCGGAAGCTCAACAGGGATGTCTCATATTTTGCATGAACAAAGAACCTGATGCTCCGTCCGGCTTCGTGCAGTTTGGAATGATGCAACTCAGCCGCACGGTGGTAGCGAGCACGAGATGACCATTACCCTGGCGTGGCAGCACAAGACCCAATGCAAAATGTATGCAGCAACACAGATGATGGAAACATACTACAAAGAGCATATGCACTCACAAAAACACGTTTCGGCAAACATGGTTTATGTTAACTGCAAGAACAATCCATATATAAAGTTATACATTTTTGTAACGTTTTTTTATAATAATGGGTGAAATTAATTACATGTACATGGATCGGAGTGACGAAGTGTTTGGTTAGTATTCTTTTGGCAACGCACACAAAACGCACCAGCACGCACCCCTAATCCATTTCCTAGCGTGGTGAAAGGAATACAGTGCCTACCAAAAGCATTAAGATGCAGCTTTACAGTTTAATGTGATTTATCATACGCGAGGCTGTCGAGTACCGTTTTGCGGGAGGTCAGTTTTTACTGACATGAGCCGAGGTGGAACGAACTGTTCAAAACGGACTGATTAAACCCGGCATTTGATCGTCTAGTTGAGGGCTGTAGAGAGAACGTTGTTGAGGGCCATTTTGATTTTTTTTCAAATCTCTTTTTAATTAGAAAATGCAAACTGAATATGTTAAGTTTCTACAGCTCTTTTTTATTGAATCTTGATAATTGACTTTTCAAAAGTAATAATTAAAATATTGATTTTGATTTTAACGAGTCTGAATCTGTAAAAAGATTTTATGGATTTCGTACATTTGATTATGGATTGTGTTTGTTTTTTGATAATCAAATGTTATTATCATTGGCATAATTTATTAACTTAATTTATGTATGGTGTTTGTCACTGTGTGCCTATGCTGCTGTTTTAATGTTATGTGGAAAAACGAATGTTTTCCTCGATCTTTACCCACGCTGCGCTTTTAAGTTGCTCTGCGTTCTCGGTTCACTTACTTTGCTGCATTAAAGCTTGCTTTGCTTATGTTGTGCGATTCGGTTGTTTTCGATAAACTTGTCTCAATTGTTTTTTGTATGAACGGTGTGATCTGAACTCTTTCGAGAGTGTTGCTTTGGTATAGTCTGATTTGCTGAGTGTGTTATAATAAATGTGTTGCAATGGTGTGATTTGGCTTTCCAAAGTGTGTAGCAATGTGTCAATAGCTTAAAGTGTGGTTTATAATAAGATCTACTGCAGGAATACTACTACCGCTTGGTTTGCACATGGCTAAAACCAATTGTAACGTGGTATGATTTTTGGAAATTAGCATAACCATGTGGTACGGCAAACCCAGCTATCCTGGTTAGTACGGAATTTCAAATATTATGTGTACTGTTTGTTGCGATGGCGGACAACTAACACTGAAATTAACATTATATCTTTTCAAACGACAAGATGGACTCTATAGGAGAGGATTCAGCCCACGAATGCAATTAAACAGCCGGCGCAGATTCTACACGTACACGAATAAGCAGAGGTTTAATTTGCACACCGGTGAATCATTTCAACACGTGCTACACTCTTTTGTTAAGCTTTATAAAGGCTCCTTGGGAGGGCACACATCACCCGCAGTATCGGTGGAACGATTGAAGAATGCCGGCACTCACCCTGTGCTATATGATTGAGATGGGATGAGCTAATTATCATACACAATTTGAAACACTTCAGCGCATCTACATGACTCGTGCAGCTTCCCCTCGTGCGTGTCTGGGAAACATTAAAGCTCATTTAAAGAGACACATCCGGACTAATAATCATCCCATTCCTTCTCTTGCCCTTTTCATTACAGCGTCCGGTGTACGATACAAGATCTCGAGCGGTAACGTAGGCAATGTATTTGCCGTACACAACACAACAGGCGGCCTGTACGTAGCCAAGGCGTTGGATTATGAGAAGATCAAAAAGGTAAGCCCAAAGAGAAATCCACTGTGCCGCATGTGGTGCGAATATTTCAGATTATGCATGCTCTCATATATAATCTGACCCTTTTCTTCGACATTCCTCGTAGCACGATCAATAAAGCGTCTCCATGTTGCTTTTCCTTCTATTTGTGTTTCCCTTACTAGTATGAGCTACGATAGACAGCATCGAAAAATTTAAAGGAGAAATACACTACCGTTCTGATTAACGTTCGCGGTGTAAACGACAATCCACCGGCGTTTGAGAAATCGTTATATCGCACACAAATCACCGAGCAAGACGACCGAGGGCTATCGAAGCGTGGACTGCGGGTAAGTGTGTGCGAGCGATGGAACCATCTGACCCTTGCGTTCGAGACAGTTTGGCTGGAGGCGATTTATGCTTGAGACACTAGAGAAACGAGAAAACATTCCCTCGGGCTAACCAAATGCTGGTATCGTTGATACGTTGGGACGCGATGAGGAATTTGGTTTCGTACTTATCTTTCCCAATATCATCCAGTATCTCGTAACAGGGTCGCCTAACACAAACACCTGATTTGAGTGTAAAGATGGGCTTCTCCTACTGTTTCACCAGGTCACTAAGGCGTTCAAAATGGTCCAGCACATTTGTCCAAACATGGACAATATTGGAGAGTGTCTTTCTTCTCAACAAATCTGTAACCACACGTTCACCAAAGCGATATAAATGGGTCAATTTTTCACCAAGCCTTTGTTGCGTACATTTCCCTTCACACATCCGGTTCACATTCAGAAAGTGCGCGTTTGCATGTGTCCAACAGGATCCCATCGGAACATTTGCTTGTCCTTCTTGGAAATTTTTAACGAGAGTCACAGGATCTGATTAAACCGAGCTTGCAAAATATTAGCACGTAGAAACATACGTATCTCCAGGTTTCACCACCCGTCTTGAATTAATCCAGTGTTGGTGCTGATGCCAAAGGTTTGGCTAATGGTCACACGTACACTTTTTGTGTTTGCTAAGGGACAGCTGCGTGTGTATGCAAACGGGTCGTAAACTATCTTGCAATTAGATCGAACGAGTTTGTAATTTGAGTTTGCATGAGTGTCAATAGTTGAAAAGGTAAATGAGAAGCTAATCAAACATCATACCCATTGCACCAAGAAGCACCATCGTCTATCCATATCGTCCGGAATGTAGCAATGTTTTGGAGAATTTTCTCACAAAATTAATCCAATTTTGCCTGAATTGAGTGTACCAGTAATCATAATGGGGAAACAAAATACAACTCAAACCTAACCAATTCAAACAAAGTGTTTTATTGTGCGTTTGTGTATTGTAATTTTGGAAAGTCGTTAGAATTAGATATTGGTGAAGCCGATTTGCTATAACTTAACTGCTCGAATAATCTTGCCCCGTCGGATGGCATATCGGTATAACCTATCGGACAGCCTTTAATTTATATAGTTAGCAGGAAATTTTAAGCAAAGGGAAAATACGACACGGGGAGTTATTCACTACCGGGGTCGTCAGTTGACTAGGTTCAAAGGGAGAGCTTCTAATTACAAATTTAGTACGATTTTTGAACCCATTACCAATACTTATAATATTCCAATCGATAGCAACTCACGCCCCAATACAGTGCCACACTTTAAATGTCCCCTTAGTTATCACTCTTTTTCTCCATCTCTTTGCTATTTTTTGTTGTTGTGATGGTCGGTATAAGCACCTACTGCAAGCAGAAATATGTAACCGATAGGAGGCGCTAAGAAATCGGTCCCTTGAAATATCACGGTCAGCACGTATAAAAAAGCCTACACACTCCCGGAAACGCTTGAGCCGAGCCGAACGGAAGCAGAGAGATCGTGAAAAATAACAATACATGTAAAATATTTATAAGAACAATAAACATTAAAAATAATGTTTCGAGCCCGAGAGAGCTGAGTCCTAGGAGTGATTATGTTGCCGTGGAAAATGGATTTCGGTCAGTGGCACAAGCATGTTATGCGTGGCGTCGAGTACAATGTACTAGGAGCGACAGGAAAGACTGAAAATATTCAAAAAGAGAAGAAATGAAGTAAACAAAAAAAAGAAAAAAAAGAGCCACCAGCCGGCCAAGTCAACCAAAAATTCCCAAATCACTGGGGAATCATAAAGCTGCTCTGGTGAAGTTCTGCGAATCGCTGCAAAAAGGCTTTCCAGCAAAGCTATCCCCACATGACGCAACAGGAGCAAAGGGCCCCTACCAACACCAAAGGAAATAAAACTCAAACAACATCACAACAAAAAAACACAGACACATTTTAATTCCCTTCCCGTATGCTTTGCACCGAAACGAATTGGAGTGTTGATCTTTTTCACATACTCTCGCGCACGAATAATCATGGTAAGCAGCTGAACAATGCGATTGCGAAATAATTCCATCCGACACATGATGGTAGCACTTTATAATTCCGAGCGGGCGATGGCACACACATCAGAAAAAAAGTTTCTCGCACGCTTTCTTGTGGAGTTGATCTCATCTTTGTCGGACGTGCTTGAATCTTTAAATACTCTCTAACACTGCTGGCTTAAATTGGAGTTCTGCTTGAACTTGCGCTCTACAACTCTATTCCCTTGAAGTTGTCTTTGGGGATTAAAAGCGCTGTGACCCCTGTGCATAGTATGATAATAAAAGTTTTAAATTAATAAATGTGTTTTATCTTTCATCGCTGGTAACCGGACCACCGCAATGTTAATGAAAAATGAATGTGGCAAACGAGTTAATGAATATTTTAGTCATGTCCGCCACCTTGAAGAACAAGTTTTTTTTTGTTTTCTAGTAACAAAAAAGACCTACAGCTATTCTAAGTGTCAAATTTATAAGAAAATGTATGGAAAAGAAAAAAATCTCCGCTGGCAATGCAAACATAATAAATAACCATCATAATTTGGAATTTCTGATAACGCGTGTGATACTTGCTTTGCAATTAAAACATAGTCGGAAGGCTACAAAAAGCTGCACATGTTGAAAATGTTGACAAACCTAAGGTAAAGCTGCATACAATTGATGAACCCATTTGTAAACATCCTGATTAAACAACCAATTGTTAATTTGATGATAATTAAATCTCCCAAATACTGTTGCAATGAATACGTTTGCAGAAACATCTTTATGCACATTAGCGCCATTCGACGCGAATGTATTTTTGTATATTTATTAAATGATCAACGGACCTCATAAGCCCTCTCGATATATGTAGGAGTACAATACGAATATAACATATATTTTTTTACACGCTTTTACACACCAATAACAAGGACACTAAACATTTAGACGAGATGCGCGAATAAAATTAATGCGACTCAACACATTTGCTATCGTCATGCCAGGCTGATACGCATAAGATTCCGCATTCAGAGCAAGACATATGCGCATGAACGGGTATCGGAAGGCGAAGGTGGTCCTTGTCTCCGAGATGGCCAGCAACGTCCGAAGGCGGAGGGTTCTTGCAGGCACGTATAGCTGTATCGACGAGAGCAAAGCCGGACAATCGATGCTACCGTTGAGAAGCCCAACGATGAAAGCCAGCCCAGTATTTCGTATCCGATCGTCGAGTTGCGGTCGACAAACACCTTGTCGTATAGTCATTGTTGCTCCTCCACGAACAGAGCGCGAAAAGGGTAGCCTTACGCAGGATATACTCTAAACGCGCAACCCCCCGAGCAGAGGAGGGCCACCACACAACGCTGCCATACTCCAGCACTGACCGAACAGGAGCACAATAAAGAGTTTTGGTGCATATTGGGTCAGAGAGCTCGTGAGTCATGTTAACGACTAAAAATGTAAATTCCACTCAATCCACGAATCGATTTGGACATGTGAGCGCAAATAGAATTGCCAGCAATGCTCTAAGCATTCATTGCAAATTACATTCATTTCCCATTAAAAACCAATGCAATTCCGCTGGTTTTGCCCTTCCAATTGCAACCCCGCATTATTTATCGATATCTGTACAATGCCCGAGTCAAGCACCGAGTCAATATATTCTTCCTCATCAATATTTGCGCGTTTATGCAATAGTCATCATCATCATAGGCGCTTCAATCATTACAATTGCCAAAGGGACGGCACGTAGAGGGGAGTGTGTTTGTGTTAATTAACCAGTAGCACTGAAACTAATACGATTTCCGACAATCAAAACCCGAATGACCAGGTCGGTCCAATTGATGCACTCAATTCATTCCCTCCAGTCTTTGATGTTGGTCGTTTCACAATTGCTGCTGTGGCTAAAAAAGCGATTCTATTCATTTGGAGCTTCAATTTACTTGATATCCCATGCGACTTTTTACATAGTGAACACAATAAAGTAATTACAAACGGCAGCACTTGAATGATTCGAAGCAATAAATATGAGAAACTATTTTAACATAAACCTTTTTTTTCGGTGAATTTTTGCACCGAAAGCGAGGCATCTAGCATCCCAATCATCAAATCGTTCCATAAGCTGCCGAAAAATAAGTGGCGGTTTATTTTGTTGTTGCTATTATTTCCCACTGAACCTCACCCCGCAAAGCTGCAAGGCTGGCAAAACGTACGTGCAGTTTGGGTGACCGGGCCGCCAGAATAGTGTGAAGAAATCTACGTTTCAGGCAGCAGAAGACAATAATTCATAGGACAGAATAAGTCTCTCTATCTAGTTGAGGGCAGGATCTCTCATACACACTCACTTTGAAAAGAGAAAGAATGGGTGTAAACATTCCTGTCCATTCCACTAAAACCACGAAAACAGTAAATAAAGCCGTTTTAGTTCTGGTGTTATCAAATGCTTTGGAAATTGGAATTTTTCTCCTTCTTCCATTTTATCTCGTTTGGCCCGGGTCGTTCCGAAGTGCGAGTGCTAGACTGGGATTAACGGGTTTGAATTAGTTTTATGTAGCCACTTTGCTTCATGTAATCCATGTCATAAACAATGCTCGATCGTTCCCCAATTTCAGTAGCCGGCGCCCGGTGCAGAGCCCGGAGGGTCGACTATGAACTAAACCAAAGCAATTATAGAAAATTGTGTAAAGCTGGCTCTGTGGCTTGATTAGCATTAGACTTTGAACGGTAGGTTGGGCACCTCGTTTTATTCATGATCCCAATCAACCACATCTATGCTTGCGGTGGTTTTATGAAGTTGGAGCATTAATTTTTAAAATCCAACATAAATTGTTCGAATCGGTTCAAGCGGTTTAAGTAAAACTATTTCATTTTTGGTGAAAAGGTTCGGAACTCTGAAATTTTGCAGACTATTGTGTCTAGGAGGAGTTTTGTGGCGTTTGGCCCGGTAAATAGTAAATATTATAAATTTCACCTTAGTTTTGCTCTCTGTGCCATCACCACTATCGGCCTTTTTCACCAACCACGTGGACAGAGTTGACCAATTAATCTAACTGCACAGAAAGAATGTTCAAAAGCTTGCCATCATGAACACCGAGCCTGGTTCTCGGATATGAACAAACAAGCGCAACCGAAATACTACTAGGACCGCCCAGTTCAACTACTGTTTGTCGGTTATTGGCTTAGGGACAGTGTTCTGTCTATAGTTCACCTCCTTAAGATAACAGCGTAATACTTTGGTAGGGAAAGTGTTACGTACTCTTTTCGTGCGGGCCTAGCTGGCGGGGATGTCCAGCCAGCTAGAGAATACGTCTCTCCCCAACCCGATACGGTTCGAAAAATTTCTTCCATCCAGCGCGCTGTGGCCAATGGTCACTAAAGTACGGCCATTTCGGTTGATGTTTTATCTTTCACCGCAAAGCGTCAGAAGCTGTCACGTTCGCTTTCACATGCCATTGAGGCGTTCATATTAATCTGTACCGAAGGGCAAGAATCGATAACGAAGCGTTTGAAGGTCGTGAGGACTGAAAATCTTAACATCGTTTTCTGGTCTTTGAAAACTGAGACGGCAACTAAGTAATTATCCACCGTTGCCTGCAAAGACACTCCCCCTGCCTCAGGCTTAACCTCCCTGTGATACGCTGTCGTCTACCGAAGAAAACTTCCGGAAACATACCCATTCGAATCAACGTCTAGCTCGTTTCTTTTGAAGTGCGCATTTTCTGCATGTCTAGCACCATTGCAAAACAAACCGGTGACACAATTTTCGGCTCTTTCATTTCCCGATATGGCTAATCAAAGAGACAGTACGACGACTCGTCGGAGAGCGCCGAAACCACCGCATCGTTCCGTTTTGGTTCGTTTTATTTGCTCAGCAACCAGGGCCGGAAGTTCGAAACGAAACCGAACCCCATGTCGCTTGCTAAGGGGAACGAGGTTTTACTGACCATTTCAGTAAAATTGGAACCACCAACCACCACCACAAACCTGACCCAAAATGTAATTCGTGTGCCAGCGGTTTCGGTCCAAGCAAAAGCGCAATTTGATAAGATTCGCAATTCGTTGTCTCCTCCCTGAGGAGTGTCTCTGGGGTTTTGCTTCAGTGCGGTATCAGCGGAAAACGGACAAACGTGGTGACCCATTGCCCACGACCAATGAATGTCTCATGAAACTCCCATGAGCAGGGAGAAACTTTCCGGAAAATGGGACTATCCTATTATCCAGCCATCGCATCTAAACTGCAATGTGAGCAGATAGTTAAGACAACTCCTACCTGTTCGAAGACGATAATCGTTATTGTCACTCCAGTGAAGGTGAACCATGCTGGACTCTGTTGGTTTTTAATGACCACTGACCAGCTCCAACACTGACACCAATGACTGTTAACGAGCCGCTTCTGATGGTTTGCTAATGAAGCACCGAAGGTAAACCTACCATTAGGGCAATTAATACGAAGCCATAATATCGGGACTGGAAGACCTGCTGATGATTTGATTGTAGTGATGGATCGTAATAAATTATCAGCATTTGATGGTACAGTAATTTAATTTAAGATTTAATGTTTTCATCGTAGGCTGCTGCACCATTGTTTAATGTATGTTATTCTGATTCCCTTGAGTTATATATTATCAGCATTTCACGCTACGTTAAGCTCGGACATATGTTCACGGGAATGACATTTGTGCATGGTAATACGTTCCGTTATGGGATACTCTTGTCCCTGTCATCTGGTAATGCAACCAGCTGCACCAAACAACATGCTAAATTATCTGAGAAAAAATACATACAAAACCATCAATTGCATGCTCGCTGTCGTTATCCTCAATTTTTTTCTGCATGACGGCAAATGTTTCAATATTATTCTTTTTATAAACATATCTCTCTCACCTTTTATGATTGAGGGTAGCTCGAGGAAGTCAGTGTTGTTAAAACAATTATTAACGTGTATGTCTTCTGCTGCCTGTCTCATGTACTTATACAATTTATGTCTCGCAAATGTGCATGGCGCATTACACTTGACTCACCATGCGATACCCACCAAGTAACACAATTGAACAAACAGTCCACATGTTTTGCTGGTTAGGTCAGGAAGAAGTTTCAGAAAACAACGCATACAAAGAAATAAGTATAAAATATTATAACGCTTGCATTTGAACACAATATCATATAAGGCTAGCAAGTGAGGCAACATCGAAGTTGAAAGAAAGCAAGCGGCAACGCGTTCTGTTAGAAAATGATTCGATACAGAAACAGCAGCAAACGCCAAAAAAACAACATGTTCCGTCGGAATTAAATAATGCGCCGTACGGTAAATGTGCGATATTCCCATCTAACAACAGATACAAAAATGCACACATTCTAGTAACACAGTTACATACCTTTCCCGGTGCAAGTGCACCGCAATCGCAAAATAGCAGAAAGCCGCCGGCAGACTGGTTTGGAGATGCAAGACCTCGTTAGTGGAATGCAACCGCCCGCCATGCAATTGACAGCGATTTGCGAGGGCGCGCGAGGGTTCGCACGCCATACAAGTTCACAGCCCCAGAGCCCTCGCATTCAAGAGCTTGCGAGTCTTGGCAGTTTTTTCGCCCCTAGTTTTAGCAGTTATAATTATAGCACCTCAAGATCAGGTATAACAATTTTTAGCATACTAAACATCTAAAAACTGACATTTTATTTTGTAAAAATCCAAAAAATTAAAAATAGTGATCTTTTCAACGAATTACACCAGAAAAAAATATTAAATAAAAAATAAAGAAAAACAAATAAATATGAATCAAAATATTTTTTAAAATACCTTAAGATCTCCAGCAGATGATACTACTCGCAACCCTCGCAATGTTTAACGGAAGGATTCATCATTTGTTAGTGTTTGTCATGAGTAGGCTTTACTTTCAGTGACTAGTTGATTTCCCCTCAGAGCAGAATAGTCAGTCCTACGTATGGTGGCACGGTGCATTTGGGGCTTGAACCCATGATGTGTATGTATTTAAGTCGTACTAGTTTACGACTATACCACGAGACCGGCTTATTATATATTCTAACTATATATCACAGTCTTACAAATAGAAAGCCTGATAAAGTTGTTAATTTGAAATAGCAAAATAACGAATGGTTTCACAGTTCTAAAATATCTTTCAAATTGAATAAATATCTAACTGTAATATACATGCAAAAAGTTTTGTAATACGTTGAGTCGAACATGAGAGTTCAACACATAAAAGCTTACAATTCACGATGGTGCCATTTAATCAGCTACACAAAAAAAATTTAAGCATACACAATTCGGACGTTCTGGCCTTGAAACGATAACAGACTTCGAGAGATAATAAACCATTGGCATCAGTCAATAGGAGACATCCTTTTTTAATACACTCTTTTATGATCATATGATTATGATTTGACGGTGCTTTTTCGATTTCGTTACAATAAACGATCTCAAAACTCCAAACAGCGTAGTTTATAAAGTTATCGAATTAAAAAACTAAAATTACAGGTTTTTCCTTCTCCTGTGACAACTTAATCGCACAACTGCATTTACATTTTATCCTTAACCTAATATCTCGCGCCTGCACTATCGATCTACACTTTGAGTTGCTGAGACTCCATTTTCCTAATCATCCGACTAGAGCAAGCTCCATTTTCGTGTGCTTAATAGCTCATCGTAATTAATAGTTTCACTTTGAACAAACTAGCTCCTCGCTATCTGTTCGATACACGAGATTTTCGATTCCACCGATCATTAATCGACAGAATAGAGTATCCTCTCCGTGCAATCAAACACCTGAAACAATGCGAACAGTTCGCCTATCTCCATTTTCACCTCCATAACTCCTTTCCCATTAATTCCTCCACCTACTATACACCAGCACGTAATGCAAAATGTTTGCTAAAGTCAACTGACGAAGACTATTTAGCTTCACTAATGCTAAATCACTGTTACCCAACCCAACTGGAACATCGGGATCCTACTGTAGCAACGAATGGTGTCGTAAAGTTGGTCGTACTATCTTACGAAACGTAGCATGCAGTCCACGGTTGGGCACGGTAAGGTAAAACATACATGCAGTCTCTTATACGACTTTTGGATTGTTAAAGTTAGATTCCAAACTTTGTCGTACACTGTTTTGCAAATGCACCGAGGCGGTACTGTCATCGGAAAAGAGCCATCCTGTTCGCTTTGCCTTAGGTCATGTGCTGGTCGTGGTGGCATACTGCTATTGGTTTCACTACTTCACCCAAAAATCGGTTTTCTTCTGTATTTCTGAAAAAGGCAAAGTGTTCCTGACAAACCCCACTGCTAGGAGGTGGTTGAATATTCGCGCACGTGGGAACGGCGTGGATGGCATGAAAACGTAAAAACAATTCCATTTTTTTACGACAAATTTACTCCCGTCCCACAAACTTACACACTTTCATCTGCTCGGTTGGTTGGTTCTGCTCGATCCATGAGAAAAGCATACGTTTTCATTTTCGACTTTACAAACGTGTCGTTTTATACACCAAAGACTTGGATCGAGCCCATGTTCACTTATCAAACCGCCTATGGAACGGTGGCAATAACAGTTTTTGAAATGCCAAAACAGATAACGTACTACCCCGGGAAGGATTGAAACAAACGGATCCAAGGAAAGAATTTGTTCAATAAAATGGGAGAGAGCACAGCATCCGCTGACAACATTACTGGGAAAATCATGAACGTACAGTTACGTGGCCGTAAAATTTTGCAACAAAGCTAAAAGCTGTATCCACTAGGCCCCCCATGCCACACAACCCAACTTAATTTGGCATTCCCATTTGTGGATCGCAACACTTGAACTGCAAACAAGTCGAATCGATCATAAAGTTAGCAGCTTCTTTTGAGGTGGTCCTAAAGAACCTAATACAAAAATCCTAAGGAACCGGGAATACGGCTGTACCATAAAGTGAAGCGTAACGCATTTAAGCTCTATTAATGTCCATTTTCGGATGTTCTCCACTTGGGTTGATTGTCCCATACTAACGAGAAATGACTTATGTAATTGTGCCACAAAACTACAGAGAGGCGTAACACGACTACTCTGCTGATGACTTGGAACAGCAGCAAAAGGCAGTTTCATCTAATCTTGGTTGAAATTTGACCCAGGATGACTTGAGGGGGAATGAATGAAAGAGTTTCTCAAACCAAGGTTTTTCCCAAGGTACATCTTTATCGGTTATTCTATCACACAAAAAAGAATAGGGGAAAGTACACAGGTGGACATAAAAATAGGAAAAAAATTGTGTGTTTTTTTTGCGTTCACTAGGTGTGTCATCGCCAACAGTTCGAGGCGTACTGAATTTGCAATAGCCGACTTTTGCCTTTTATACTCTAATTTTTGGTGCGCTACTTATCTGAGTTTTGAGTGCCGGCAGCGTTTTGCGACAGTATAAAAGGAGAGCCAAACCGTGTTGTGCTTCATTCTTCCATCAGTGGTCAAGGTGAAAGGTTGCTGTTTAAAAATTCCACAAAATCATCATGGGTCGCGGAAAGCACTGCACACCAGAGGAGCGAAAACACATTCAGGGGCTGTATCGTGAGAACGTGCCGATCAAGACAATCTGCAAGGCGTTCAGCCGTTTGCGGACGTTTGTGGACAACGCCATTCGTAGCGAGGCTACGGGTAAATCGACAGGTCGTCCGCGAAAAACAACGGCCGACGTTGATGCGCAGATTGTTGAGATGATCAGGGCGGATCCTTTCAAAACTTGCGCTCGTATCAAGCAGGAGCTTGGTTTGCAAGTTTCGGCGAAAACGGTGTCTCGCCGTTTACACGCCGCTGGGTTCTGTGCCCGGAGACCGAGGAAGGTTCGTAAGCTGCAGCCGCACCACGTAGAAGCGCGCATTCGGTTTGCCGAAGAACATTTAGCTGCATCCATCTTTTGGTGGAGCAAAATCATTTTTTCGGATGAGTCCAGAATCAATCTGGATGGTTCGGACGGCATTAAATACGTCTGGCGCTTTCCTAATCAGGCGTATCATCCGAAAAATACGATAAAAACCCGAAGTCACGGAGGCGGCCACGTAATGGTGTGGGGTTGCTTCTCCTGGCACGGCCCGGGTCCTTTGTTCCGTATCAACGGGACACTGAACTCGGAAGGGTATAGAAAAATACTTAGTCGTAAGATGTTGCCATACGCCCGACAACAATTCGGAGACGAAGAGCATTACATCTTTCAGCATGATAAAGACTCTAAGCACACATCGCGAACAGTTGTTATTTGGCAAACCAGGATGTGCAAGTTCTACCGTGGCCTGCGTTGAGTCCTGACCTCAACCCGATTGAAAATCTGTGGTCAACTCTCAAGCATCAGCTAAAGAACCAGCCTGCACGTTCAGCCAGCCAGCTAAAGAAACAGCCTGCACGATGATCTATGGACACGCTGCAAGGTTATGTGGAAACGCATACCCAGAAGCGAATGCCGTAACCTCATCGGCGATATGGCCAAACGCTGTCAGGAAGTGATAGCGAATAACGGTCACCACATTGACCGTTAGAATGTGTTTTCGCTCTGTGGAACACCGCAACACCTCCTCCCAACAACAGTCCTTTTCAGGGCTACCAAATATTTCTGACAAGAACTATGTCTTTTGGTCACAGAAAAAAGTTCCTATTTTTATGTCCACCAGTGTATCCTATTCAATTTCAGCAAACCAAACGTCGAGTTATCGAGCATGTTGGAGGACTTCTTAGGTAGCAGATAGGTACCGATGTTATATCCTGCCAAACACTCCAATTACCATCTTCGTGTCAGTGAACTTGTTCAACCAGGATAGTTTTTGCTAGTTCAAACAGAAAATGTAAAAACCCGTACCCAAAGTTCTTATAATTTCTTAGTAACCGCTGCTCTGAAGACCTCACGAATACTCTAAACGAAAGGATGCTACACTAAATACCGATAGATCTCGTCTTAATTTTTCCCTAGCCCGCTCGTAAGCATCTCTCCACACGACATGTGCTGTGATCAAAGAAAAAGGTGTCCTCTTAGCAGAAACAAGGCACTTGTCTTACCCAAAGCGCAACGACGATGCGAACGTGGCATAGTGTCCCACTGCGAGATAGAGCTCGGTGTTCATCGATAGGTAGTTTGAACTATCCCTGTCCCCCCAAGAGCCATCGGACATTTGGAAGATAGATTGTATTTTTCATTAGTTTCGTAAAGGTTTTGAAAAGACACTCCCGGCATCAAGGCCGTGCATGTGTGATAGTAGCAGCCTTTTGGCAGCACTTTCCTGGGGTGAAGTGAAATAAATGACCTCCGTGCGTTGGAAGACACTTATCTATTTTATTACTTTCGAACGTTCTATTATGGCTTTGACCGTTACATTGCTCCTCTTGGTCGGTACTTGATAGTGAAACGGGGCATGTTCTATGGCACCAGCCTCACACACCGAACGGGCTAAACCAAAACGAAAACACTTCCGATTGGCACATGGTTGTGCCGGATTATCTGGATTTTAAGAAGCTATATTCCATTGCACAAGCTTAATGCGAAGACGCACATGCTCGTTGGAACAGCATGTCTTTGAAAAACGTTTATTTAATTTATGAGATAGTTTGCTGAACGGTCACAACGTTGCTGGTAAGCAAGTGGAAACGGTGCTGATGAGGAGACTGATGGAAATAAATATGCTTTTAGTAGTTGGCATTTTACATTGCACATGGGGGTAGCTTTCCAGCTTAAAGCAAACAAACTTAGTTTGTTTTGTGTTTGGAAGGATACAAAAATAAGCGCCACTTTCGTGTATCCCAGTGAATGAAAAAAAGTAAATATAAATATAAGTAAAATAAAAAGTAAATAAACAAAGAATAATTGCTGCCTCTACTGATACATGTAAAACAAACTAGAACCTATCCTCCTTTACCACATGTACCGAGCTGTATACAGTGTTTTTCGCTTTCCTGCACAGATGAAAACATACAGGGTTTCGAATCATATAATGGACTACTTGATCTACTCGGTGGAATGTTTCAAATGGTTAGGGGATGTATGCAACGTTGCTATGGAGGTTTGCAAGCATATAGGGGAATATGTCAAACGCTTAGGAGAAGTGTGCAAAACAGTTATGGAGTTTTGCATCCAGCTATCCAGGCTCGGATGTAGCGCTGTAGAAATTATTCATATTCATATTCTAGATTTTTTTAGAAAAACACCGCGTGATGATTTAAATGTTTGGGGTGATTAAACACATGTTTTGGTACTGTCAAGCAACATAATTGTTTATTTTTAAATAAAATTTGCTATTTAAACAATTTTCTTTGTAAAATTCTCATCTCTTCTATTTTATACTCTACTATTACTATTTTTAATGTGGCAACATTTTTCCTCATATTTAAACACACATATTCAAATAATGTTCATCAAAGTCCTCCTACCTGGTAATCAAATTACCCCCCTTCTTTACTGCGTTCACTCTGTCTCTCTGCCTTTTTAGTCCTTTCTTTTTTCTCTGCTTTCTCTTCTTATCGCTATCTAACGTATTAAACGATCGCTAATTGTGGGGATATTTTCATGTCAGTACCATGCTACTTTTACTAAACACTATTGCCTGACGTTCCTGCTTAAACCCTGAAAGAAGCATCCTGTTCCGAGCCCCTTCGAGTATCGTCAAGTACCTTCTACTACAGCATGCTATAGCCTGGTGCTGTGTCACACTTTGTCATGTTCCCAGGCATATCGGCTCCCACTAGTGTCCTTGGCGCTTTTTGTTCAGAGATTGTGGATGCTTGTTGTTTTACTCCCTTCACCCTGATTTCACTTGTGTGTGTCTGGTTTGTTTGGTTTGTTTGTGATTAAGCTAGGATTTTGACGCTATTCTACCGTTAGCCCAATCCTTCACACATTTTCGCGTGCCTGGTGATGAGTGATGGTTCACTGCTGTCACACATTTAAAGTGCCCCAACTACTTACGCGAAGGAAAGCAAAAAGACTCTCTCCGACAAGCAGCAAAGTGAGTTGTTGGCAAAACGATTGAGCAAAACCAGAGCGCTATTTAATGGCCTAGGCGTTTTGGATATCCGGTGATCCAGCTCGCT
Source organism: Anopheles arabiensis (assembly GCF_016920715.1). NCBI lineage: Eukaryota > Metazoa > Arthropoda > Insecta > Diptera > Culicidae > Anopheles > Anopheles arabiensis. Next base: position 39,600,880 of record NC_053518.1, read on the forward strand.
GCGTAACTGCTGTGAAATGTTTTCCTTCATATTAAAGGCTATCACTGAAAAGTGTCGCATCGTCAACTGGTTTCTGATTGCGAGTTTGCTCCATCTTCCTTTGCCGAGCGTAAAAGTCACTCGAAGCGTTACCAGGCCGGTTCGCTACTAACACCAACTAGAATGAGCGTGAAATCTTGGAAGTAAATTTTAATATAAATACAATTAATGAATATAAATACACACCCATAACACACTCTTCCGGTTGGCGTTCGTATTTTGCACTCACCCTTCCTGAAAGCTCATTCAATGTGACCTATTGCTTTTCTGTCTTTTTTTCTATAAAGCCACAGGCCAATGCACACTTCCTGTAATGCTCAGCTCTCTCGTTCCCCTTGTTGTAGCAACACAACCAAATTGCAAAAACTGAACTTTTTCATTCGCGGCACCATATTGAACTTTATTTGTCTTGTGAGAATGGCATGCATGGCAAAAAGATCGATTAGCACGCTTCTTGTCGTGTTGGAAGGGAAATTTCATCTACATTCTTTGCTTTTGAAAGTGAACAGTGCATACGGTGCCCTAAAACAGCGGTGCTGTATATCAGTGAGGAGATTTGTTTGCAATTGCTTCTCTGGAAAGAATTTTGCCGTGCCGATGCACTCACGCAATCATGAAATTCACAATACGCCGCGGAACGGATGTAATGGAACTTTGCTTTTAAGTGCTCGGCAGATCTCTGCTTACCGCAATGCATCCACCCGATCGGGTTTCTTCCGTGCATACTTGTGTGCTCCCGTCGATGGAATGGTGTAAATGCATCGGTAAACATAAGGATTGTTTTACAAGCAAATACACCACGTACAACCATTCTATCGTTACAAACGCAGTATCTCGGTGCATTCGAAGTAAACGGGGTAAGCATATGTAATGACCCTCAATTCAGGCCAGACCGATGCCCCGGACGAACCAGATCAAATCTGTTAATAAAGGGTACGTTTCATACGTGCCGCTATATCAAGCATCCCTCGTGTCGAGCACGTGGAGAATAATTATGAGGCCGAAACAGAATTCTTCCATTATGTTGATATTATTCACCACAGACTCTTTGCTTGCATTTATTAAGGAAGTGAACGCTTAGAATCGAATTGAATACCCTGCGTATGACCCTAGGCTATACGATCGTAGCGATCCAGTTAGCTACTTTATAATCGCTACAACTCAATCAGAATTGCTGAAACAACATTCATGGACTAATGAAGACATAACTGTTTCAAGCTGCTACACACCTTCCAGGTTCGAGCTGGATTTTAACATCCCGTTACTTTGGGTTGGTTTGTTTCTGGAAATACATTTTGAATGATATTACCTCTTACCAAACGAATTACTCCTTAGCATACAACATCACCGACCAGTGCAATTTTCAGTAATAAATGGAACACAAATTTTCCAACGGACAGACGATGGAATTGAATTAGCTGTCCAAGCTGTGTACCAAGACCAGTCGACCTAACAGAACACGCCAGGTGTCCGTTTATATTTTTGTCTGATCCCACCGATCCGAACGATCAAATAGTCATGTCAATCATCCAGTCACGAAGCATTCATATTTCCCGTTCAGGTCAGCAAAAGTGCTGACTGAACTTGACAGCGCACAAAGCAAACATGAGAAAGGCTATCGTACGCCTTGCAGCTATCCTGCATTTCGTTGATTCAATGTTTCTTCTTCGATCGATCTCGGTAGTTCGTCGAAACAAGCTCTTCTCTATTGTTTCCCCTTATTTTTGGTTTTATTCTCACTCTTCTCTTCCACTTATTGCCTCCTTTTTATGTCTTTCCCTTCGCCTCATACAGGTTACTGCCTCGGATGCCGACGTGGAGCGGCCGAAAAACATCATCTATTTCTTGACCGGGCCCGGTATTGACATCGAAAATCCCTCCGACAGCAACTTTGACATCAACAAGGACACGGGGGAAATATTTGTGTTTAAGGTAGGTCAAAGTTCTGCACACATTCACGACACAACCCGTTCGCCATCCGAAGCCGAAGGGATATGATGATCCTTTTGTTTAAGAATTGTTTGAAGAAGTATTTGCAGTCATTTTCTACCACCGACAAAATGCAGGTTAAATTTACGGTACAGAAATTTAAACATCTGCAAGAATTAATGTACGATGTAGCTCTGGCCCAATGGAGAATCTTTTCAAAGGCGAAATTGGATTCTAATCTGTGTTTCCAGTTTTGAATAACTTCTCAACTCATCCATGTGACAGGTCTTGAAATGATTGGTGTGGAACTACAAAAATACTCCATAGTGCTCAGTATGCCTGATACGAGCCTTCACCTCATACAAAAACAGTGGTTTACTTAAATCAAGTAATCTATTTTCCTGAACGAGCAAAACAGACGCAATGGACCTACTGCATCCAAAGTGTTTTAGGCTTTTTTGAAGTCAAATACAATTTCATTCCCAAACCACTAATTAAATGATGCAACCCAAAATCCATGCTGATGGAAGCTATTAACTTTTTTCTTCCTCTCTTGCCTATTGTTTTCCTTTCACACCATTTTCTCCAAACGTTCAGCCTCTGAACCGAGATCCACCACACGGATGAGCGCCATGGAAGTTTATCGTCTTTGCGCAGGACGAAGTAGGTGAAGGATTGGTGGGGTTTACGGAGGTGCAGATCAACCTGAAAGACGTCAACGACAATGCGTCCCAGTTCCCGAACGGGATTGCGTACGGCAACGTGACCGAAAATGGCACCATCGGCTTGCACGTGATGATAATAAAGGCCGAAGACTTTGATGACATCAACGAAGGAACTAACGCGAAGGTGATTTACTCGATCGAGAAGAACGCGATCGAGGAGGACACTGGTTTGCCGATCTTCGACATCAATCCGGACACGGGACTCATCACGACGGCGGTATGCTGTCTCGATCGGGAGAAGACGCCAGACTACTCGCTGCAGATAGTGGCCACAGATGGCGGAGGTTTGAAGGGTATGGGGACAGATTCCATCAAGGTAAAGGATCTGAATGATATGCCGCCTCGGTTCACCAAGGACGAGTGGTTCGTCGAGGTGGAGGAAACCGACGGTAGCGTGCTGACCGAAGCACCGAAGCATACTGACCGTGGTACAGGGAGTTTGAAGGTGGTCCAGCTGCTAGACTACGAGGATCCGATGCAGATTAATGGCTTCCGCTTTCGGATACAAGTGATCGATAACGATGGGATCGATGAGAGCGACAAGTACCATGTTGACCATTCGTGGGTGATTGTGAAGCTGAAGGACATTAACGATAATACGCCTCGCTTCAAGAAACCGCACATCGAGGCGGCTGTGTACGAAAACCGGACGTGGGCAAAAACTTGGGCACCTTCAAGGCGGAAGACATTGACAAGGGCGGTAAGAGCAAAATTACCTACAGCATTAACCGTGCTACGGACCGAAAGCGCCAGTTTGCCATCGACCAGGAAGGTACGGTGACAATCCAGCGCGAGTTGGATCGGGAGGCAATGGCGAAACACTCGCTCGAGATCCTGGCCACCGATGACGGTGTACCGCCTCGCACGGCCTCCGCCATCTTGACCGTGCTGGTGAAGGACATCAACGACAATGCGCCGGTATTCGCGGAAGATTATCGGCCCATTCTGTTGGAAAACTAACCACCGTTGAAGATTATCGAAATCTCCGCCGTCGATAGGGATGACCGACTGAAGGGCAACGGGGCACCGTTCCAGTTCCGCATGGACCCCGACGCAAACGATGTGATTCGCACGTCATTCAAGGTGGAGCAGAGTAACAAGGGTGACGGTATGTCGATCATTTTATCGCTCGGCTCGTTTGATCGCGAGTACCGCAAGCAGTACACCATTCCATAAAACAATAAATAAAAATAATAATTCATATCGTTATCAAAGACTCGGGTACGCCACTGCAAACCGGCACCAACACGCTGACGTTCACGATCGGTGATCTGAACGATAACATCATGCAGCCTGGCTCTAAGGAGGTGATCGTGTACAACTACCAAGGCCAGGCGCCGGACACACCGATCGGGCGTGTGTTTGTTAACGATCTCGACGATTGTTACACCTCGGACAAGCTGTTCTACTGGGATGAGGCCGAGAATCCACGCTTTAAGCTGGATGACACGTCCGGCATGGTGACGATGCGGCGCGGTGCACGCGAGGGACGCTACAAGCTGCGCTTCAAGATCTACGACCGCAAGCATGCGCAGGAATCGTACGCCAACATGTCGGTCGTGGTGAAGCACAACTCATCTGAGGCGATCATCAACTCCGGCTCGATCCGGCTGACCGGCATTACGGATGAGGACTTTATACGCATCTTGAACTATCGCACCCAGAACATCTTCCGCAGCAAGCTGGAGCGGTTCTGGCACAAGATGGCGTCCTACCTACAGATAAATACCTGATGTTCGCCGACGACTTAATAATATTTATGGCAATACGAGACGATTCTCATTGCGAAGAACTTCAGCAGCATATATAAAACTTTTATCGTTGGTGCACACGCAATCATCTGCAGTTATGTGTCGACAAATGCCGAGTCCAATCCTTTAGTAGAGCTCGCGAGCCTTCTTGGTACAGCTACAACATTGATGGAATTTGTATTGAAACCGTTAAACTTAATAGGGATCTTTGAATCATCTTTGACACGGAACTGACCTTTAACCAACATGCAGAAGAAATTATAAAACGTGGCAACCAGCTTCTAGGATTAGTTCAACGAGTGGTTAGAGATTTTAGGGACCCAATGTGTGTAAAGGCTGTGTATTGCAGTATAGTCCGTTCAGTGATTGAATATTGGCAGGTTGTTTGGAAACCATCTTCTCAGCGCTTATCTGGCCGACGCATCGAGTCAATACAACGCAGATTCACCCGTTATGCTTTGCGGCTTCTCCCATGGCAACCAGGCAGTCAATATCCATCTTATGAAGCACGCCTAAAGCTTCATGCGTTGAAAAAACTCAGTGACAGGCGTCGTATAGCGCAGCAAATGTTTGTTGAAGGTCTCCTAACGGGGAACATCGACTGCTCATCCCTACTCCAACTACTGGACATCTATGCTCCAACGGTCCCTCTACGCCCGCGACCTCTGCTTAATGTCCCTCGTCGTCGAACAAACTATGGCTTATTAGACCCTATAATCTCTTTGTGCAGGGCTTTTAACGAAGTCTATCAATTTTTCTATTTTGATGCGTCTCTAAAGTCCTTTAAAGATAACATTTGCGCCAGGATATAGTTGAGTTGCCAGGTGAAAGTGGATGAAAAACTCTCAGGACCTTTTGCTACCACCAAAGGTCTACGCCAGGGAGACGGGCTTGCCTGTCTCCTATTCAACCTGGCACTAGAGAGGGCCATCCGCGACTCGAGGGTGGAGACTACGGGAACCATCTTCTATAAGTCAACCCAGATCCTGGCATACGCTGATGATATAGACATCATTGGTCTGCGGCTCTCCTATGTAGCAGAAGCCTACCAAGGGATCGAGCAGGCGGCAGAGAACCTCGGATTGCAGATAAACGAGGCAAAGACCAAACTGATGGTGGCAACATCAGCGGGCCCGCCAACAAATAATCAGAGTCTACGTAGGCGTGATGTACAGATAGGTGAACGCACGTTTGAAGTCGTCCCAGAATTAACCTATCTTGGGTCAAAGGTCAGCAACGACAATAGCATGGAAGCTGAGTTGCGCGCAAGGATGCTGGCTGCCAACCGGTCATTCTACAGCCTGAAAAAGCAGTTCACCTCAAAGAACCTGTCGCGACGGACGAAGCTGGGACTATATTGTACCTATATAGTTCCAGTACTCACATACGCCTCTGAGACATGGACACTGTCCAAATCTGACGAAACCCTCTTAGCCGCGATCGAGAGGAAGATGCTCAGAAGGATACTTGGCCCCGTATGTGTGGAAGGACAATGGAGGAGCCGCTATAATGACGAGCTATACGAGATGTACGGCGACCTCACTTTCGTACAGCGTATCAAGCTCGCCAGGCTCCAGTGGACTGGCCATGTTGTACGCATGGAAACGGACGACCCAGCCCGTAAAGTCTTTTTAGGCCGTCCACAAGGACAGAGGAGGCGTGGTAGGCCCAAATTGAGGTGGCAAGATGGCGTGGAGGCGTCCGCCATCAAGGCCGGGATAACGGACTGGCAGACGAAGGCGCGAGACCGTGAGCGGTTTCGGACACTCCTGATGCAGGCCAAGACCGCAAAGCGGTTGTAGCGCCGGATAAGGAAATAATTAAGTATAGTCGAGTTATGATTGTAACCTAAGTTAATTTTACACCTAAGAACATTCATTAATACTATAACTGTCCATTGAATAAAATTTTAATAATAATAATAATAATAATAATAATAATAATTGTAATTGTAGCAGGTGCTGAAGGTCTTTTGTTCCCGAGGTCGACGTTTGTTGGCACAGTATAGCATAGCATACCGTCAAATTAAGCTTAATGATGCGCAAGGTCCTGTAAAAAAAATCTGTGCGTTCACAGCTCAAAGAAGAAAAACAAGATCGTCGTTTTTGAAATATGATTCTGGAGTGTGCTCTCCAGCATGCGGGCGAAACGGTAGTTATTCTTTGTAAAATAGTCACTCAAATTCCTACATATAAATCTCCGTTTACGCTGCGGACATGATCGTTCGAGCCGACGCGAGAATATAGCATTGGACTTTTGGACTGTATCATTTTGCAGGAAAATGAGAAGTTGCGAAAGTGATGAAAGTGCATAGTTGGAAAGCAAATTAAAATCGATTTTATTAGCTTCCAATAGATAGTAACATAAGGCTACAAACAGACTAACGGTGCACACGCATGGTTGGATTGCTCTGAAAACGAGAGCATTAAATGCTCGCTATAATTGGGTAAAGAAGATGGAGCATCACTGTAACTGTACCAGTTATGGTGAACCACTATACTGTAAATAATACATGTACAAATAAAATCTACAACCTACATGTCTCGTACAGACACGAACTAATCTCATGCCACTGACGACACTGTAAAAAACAGTAAATAGTTCTTTTTGAAAGGACAAGTTGGCAAAAGAAAACGAGTTCCCTGAGCAGAAAATCTCTGATTGGGCACTAGAAAATGGATTACTTGCTAATGGGATCAAAAGAGTGAATAGATTTTCTTTTTTTAAAAAAAAATAACACATTTTTATCATCCATTTGCAAAATGTGTACACGTGTTCCTTGGGAAGGTGAGCGAAGCGATATTGCCATGTTGATAAAACGCATCCAGAAATTTGATCGATGGACGTTGTTCTGGAGAAACACAAGCAGTAACTGTAAAATGTAGCCCATTCATAAAATCATTTCCGTTGGGTGAATTTTTCACATGCATTTTTCGTCATTCCGATTGAACAAACGATACAATAGTAAAAGACAAATATTCTACTCAATTGAATAAATTCTTAAGAAACTTTGACAAGGTAAAATGCCGTGCACAATTATGGTTTATTTGTATGATGAACTCGCCGCTAAGTTTGACAGGCTAGGGCAGCGATCGGCAAATTGCGGTTCGCAAGCCGCATGTGGCTCTTTGATATCGAGATGGCGGCTCTTATGTATTTCACGGTTCATATATTTCACAGAGATTTCACTCATTTTTGCTCTTGGTTTAACAATTTGGCTCTTCACGGATAACTCTACGAACATTATTGTAGAATTTGGCTCTTTCGGTCGTAAAGTTGGCCGACCGCTGAGCTAGGGAGTGGGTAAGCCACTCTCCCGGAAAAACACAATACAAAATTCCACGAAAATCAATACAGATACAAAAAATCAAACGAATCCACCGTGGACTGCAAGTGGACAAAAATTACGAACAAAACTCTAAACTCAATCAAAACATCCGAAGTAGGAAACAAAACCGTGAACAAATGCTTAACCGGTACAGGCTACAAAGCAAACATGTACCCACCGTCCTGCAAGCTTCCGGACACTCTGATCGTTTGACCAGAATGAAAACTTGTATGAAACTCGAATGAAAGCAAAGACATCGACACAACCAACCACACAAGCACATAATGAAAAATCGTAGTTCTGTCAAATGTTGATAAGTTTTGTTTCGATTTTGGTTTCATTTATTTTTTTTCGACTATGTTTCTAGAAGAAAAGAAACGTGCAGTCACATAATGCTTCGGTCGACAGCTTGGTGTAGTATACTGAGCATTTGCAATCACTTGCGCTGGTGGGTTTTGTTTTCGAAGCTAAAGCTTCAAACATGCTCTACCGTTTGTTGAGAAACTTTACAACTATGTAATATTTTGCAATTTGTGCAAAAGCTTGATTAAATCATCTAGCATCGGAATGATCAATAAAAAAGTAGCATTTTGTAACGGTAAAACAAATGAAGCCATTCGGTTGCGCCAAGCAACGAGTAACTTGTGTTTTCAATCAATTATGATGGTTAATTCTATCACTTAAAATGACGACGCGGTAAATTACTTGCAGGGTAAGGTTAACAATGATGAAAAACGAGCGGGAGGAGAAGAAGAACATTTTAGAAGTGGATCAAAAGAGCGTTCGTTTCGGTGCAGCTTTATCAGGGAACTTCTGTTTGCCAATTTGGGAAACGTTTATTGAACGAACGTGCTGCACGTCACCTCTTCAATCGTTGCAATGGCTGAACGTTAGCAAAGTGCCGTTTGCAGCATTTTGGTACGCCATTAAATAGAGTTCCTTTTGATATCGATTTCTTTCATCTATGTTCTATTTGAGCATGCATTTACATATTTTGTGAGACAATTGGACACACATAGGATCCCCGTAGTTTGCGTCATGGAGCAGTTGTGTTTGCTTTGTTGATTTGCCAGACAATTGAGGTAGCACGATGTGTGAAAATAGTAATAAGTTTATACAGCTTCTTTCTTTTTGTGTTTTGTTTGAGGCATCTTTCACAATCGAAAGATGAACGAATTGTTGGTATTCGAGTTGTTATGCACCATTCTTGCAGCAATTCTACCGTCGCGTAAATCCGTACGTACTTTATGTTCAATCTATTTACAGTGATTGATGTGGCTAGCAAAATCCAAAATCAAGTCCAAAACCATGTTTGATACTTATAATATTTCGGCTAAATTGGCGAAGATTGTAATAAATCAAATAATTAATTGTAAACGGCTCGTAGAATTGATTAAAAGGGAAACCATTAGAACAAACAATAATAATAATAATACCTGATCGAAACGCAAATACAGTTAATTCGTCTAAATTTGTATGCATGTAAGAAGTGGCAAAATGGTATTGCCTGATGCAAACCGAAATGAACTTCGGTCCACCTCCTCCACCCCTCGGTCGGTTTTCGGTCGTCGTGATACGATTGTGTTGGTTCATGGTTCTCCAGTGTTGAAGTATTCGTCGCCTTCCTTCCATCCATTCCTCTCTCTATTTTTCACATACATGTATGTAGGTATGTAAACGAGATGGAAGGAATTGTAACATAAAATACCAGAAAGAAACGATTAGTGTATTTTGACCCAAAACACGAATGCAAAAAATAATCAAAAATACACATACACGTAACGCAAACATGTGCAAATGGTAGTTGACAAACAAAAAATGGCTATTTTTTTACCCATCATTTCCATAATTGAAATGATGGGTAGAAGTCAGAGAAAAAGTACGGTAGTACATACCAACGGAATTTGATTTGTAACGTGTGGATAAAACAGTGTCCAGAACTAAGAAAACACGAAAACAAGGCATAAACGATGTATAGATGGATTTTATAATAATACACAGACAAACCAACAGTTACATAAGACTGCAAAAGAAAAAAAACCAACCAATCAGCAAAACATTTCCAACCAGAGGCATTTCAAATGATGTGTGATTTTTTATTGGAAAGAAAACGTTACACATTCAACATAAGACTAAACAATGTTTCTATTCTAGGGATTTACATATAAAGTGGTATAAAAGTGGGGCGTGCAAAACGATACAATAGAAAAATATAAAAATTAATGGAAAAGACGTAGAAGCACGCGTCAAGAACGGACCCAATAAAGAAAAGATTTTAATTAAAAAAAAGTCAGATACAAACAAATCTGGCCGCAGGTGCGTTGCATTATTTTATATAATGTTCATGAAAATGAGAGAAAAATGCTTTTGATAAACAACAGGTGGAAGAAATATAAAAAAACAAATAGGGAAACAGCAGGTAACAGATTATATGGTCAACACTTGTAAATAAAGATTAATAAAAGTTTTCCTAGATACAATATAAATGAAAATGAAATGTTTTCAATAGTATGTATGAATATGACATTATTTTTTCTTTATCAAACAACTTGCACATATTTTCATACAATTTATTTTATCTTAGATGCTTTTCCGTTTTTTTGTGGCTGTACTCATTGATGAATTTAAAAATGCACGCTCCACTGTGTTTGCATTCTTCTAAAGCTCATCATTGTACATTTTTGCTTCAGAGAGCTATGGCATAAACAATAAAGAGACCGATAAACAACAATTTAGCATATATTTTAGTATTGCAAATATCGTACTCCGGTGCGACACTTTAAAAAAGTTACCACCAACCAGTATGTCTACTACAGGAACTACAAGTTTTTTTCCCGTATTGGAAACCGGACACTGCCAGGCACATTCTTAAGAGAAGGTTGAAAGAAACTTTAGAACTCAACGGGAAAAGGTTTCAGGAAGCGGGGGACGTCGGCATGGATCTGGTTTGTTCGTCAGTTCAGCATGTTGAACTTTCCCAACGATGTCCACTTGGATGGTCATGCTATCCAACCGTTTTCCTGTTCAACCAATCATCCTGCGTTGATAGTAAATCCTCGACGGGCTAAACTTTAATTGAAAGTGATTCTCCTTTGTTGACTATAAGAAAGTTTTACAAGAGGTAAAAGGTAAGCGGATTGGTTTTTGTGCTAAGAGCTTGTACAAAATATGTTTAAACGCATATTAAACGTACACAACGAAACGTAAATCAATCATGTGCCATTTTGAAATTTAGAGCCATGTGTTTAATGTGTTACTGACATGCGTGCATTTATTTTATCATGTGTACATTTTTAAAAATTATTACTCACTTTGCTGAATATATTTTATTCGTACATTTAAGATGTAAAACAGTAAAATGAAATTTAGAGCTATTGCAAAAATGTCATTGGAGTATTTTTTTATTTGGCATTTTTTCAGTAAACAAAAAATAGTTAGAAGACCGCATGATTACACAAACATGTTTGTTCCTATGACTTGATATGGTGTTGTGAACGTTTTATATTTAAGTCAATTAGATTTTATATATTTTCAGCCTAAACAAACTTTGTAATATCAAAAATATTCGAAGAATAAATTGATGGTTTCAATGGCCTAAAAATAATCGTATTATTACTACTTCTTTATATTTGACGCAACAATCGTTGGCACCATTGGTGTGCCAGAAGCCAATTTTATTTAAATACCTTTTTACTAAGCAGAAAAGTCAGCCACTTGAACCCACAATAGTGTCCAACTAACCGTAACAGAGCTCTTGTAATAGATTTATATTGAAATACCATTTCCACGCAGGTTATCTGTTCTGATCGACATAAAAAAAACCTTAATAGTTAACCAGAACATACCTAGGTATATCACGCACTCGCCACATTTTATTTTTCTCGTTTATTAATAATAATTAAACGGCTCCCAGAAGTATATTCACACGAGTGAACGATTATCTTATCTTAAGCTTACACGAAAATATGCTCATAACACTTACCGCCAACGATGAAAATAAAAGTAAAATAAAAAAAACAATTGCAGGCGAACGCGCGTGGTTCCCCATTTACTCAACACATCATTACACCGAGGGTCTAGAAAGGGTCGTCGCAATGTCCCCGCAGCGTAGGCATATTTTCGCTATTCAAACCTTAAAACGTGCATGGAATACTAATCTCCCGACAGTGTACCATTTTCATTGGGCCTCCAACAAAATTGGAGCCACAATACAGCCATCTTACAGCCATTTCAAAAGCTTATTTGGCGAGGTGCCCCTGTACAGGCGCTGCAGGCATCTATCGACGACAGGTGGAGTGCCAATTTCTTGCACACATAAATACATATGTGTTCCACTGAAACAGACAAAAATCTCTTGAAGCGGTAAAAATGGCTTGCTTTTATTTTTTCCGGTTTCAAACATTTAAAAAAACATCTTACACCGCGTTATAACAGTGGAATTATGAAAATAGCTGTTTATTTTTGCAACAACAAAAATCACGTGCCCGACTAATCTGATGGATTATCAGGTGTTTTTCTTTTCAAACCCTACAACAAACCAAACGGTTCCGCACAGGGCTAGCACAGGGCTACAGTGTATAAACTCATTGCTTGATTTTGCCACGTATCTCATTGGTCGCCTGGCAAACTTTTATGCAATTTTTCACTGAATTGAAGTGTTTAAGGTTAGAAATGGTGGGAAAGAGATACATTTTAAAAATGAATTACAATTTTATGCAACTGCAACTGTAAAAGCAGTTTAGCGAAAATTGAACACGATTAATGATGCTTTTTTACCCGTTTGTAGAAAAACGTGTAACGCGTATAAATTCAGTATGCATGACAGTTTTTGCTCCCGAGTGTTTGGGCAAATAATTTTGGAAGCAGTTGATTCGTACAAGTTGGTTTGAGAAAAAGGTCCTATGGCGATGCTGTTTAGTATGCGTGTGGAACGGTGGAATTTTGTTCAGCTTTTAGGTTATTACTCACGCTTTCTCAGATGTGCAATAACATCTTTGCATCCTCAAATATGCAACCTAATGTGGTAATGGTGCAGTATAGCATTTAGGGTAAGTGTACCAATTATGGCTGCAATATGTCATCAAGATACCGATTTTACGCCTATTAAAATAAGTATTGGATAAAATTTTAAACTTATTTATGTTTTTATGTAGCCTACAATGTGTAGAACACGAGAGTATTTTTTATTTTGACTCAATGTTCAGCGAAACAACAGAAAATTTCAATTCAAAATTGCATCTCAAGTTACCAATTATGGCTATAGTGTTCCTAGCAATTCGCCATAGCTGTACCAATTGTGGTCGTAGGCCAAAACTCGTGGATATTTACACCAAAAATTACTTTGTGACATTGTTTTAACTGAAATCAAGTAAAAATAAGTTCACTGCACCAATATAATGTATGTAGCCACCATTACATACGTAAAACTAACATTTTAAAATATCCGTTTTCTAACACTGGTTGTATTGATATCCACGCTCAATTAATCGCACAATTGATGAGGCTAATCATAAAAAAATACTTTCGTACACCTTTGACACCGTACTTGGACACACACCTGACAGTCTTTCACATACCGAAGCCAGCCACCGTTTCAGCGCGATACGTAGAGGAGCACAGACAAGCAGGGTGGTCTGTTGGAATTTGTTTAAATAAAGAATCGTAGCCATAGTTCAACTATCTTCTGACCAAGATACTTCTAGGCAAGACTAGCACTAACTATCGATCAGGGAAGAACAAAAGCGCATTTGGCAATAAGGCGACACGAGCGGCTTCAGATTTCGCTTTCTTCGTATGAAAGTCATTCAAAGCTGTATTATTTTGGTGAAACTGATTCGATTTCATTATACTGACTTTTCCGTTGATTACTGATTTGAACACTTTACGAAAAAATGATGCTTAAAACACAAAATAACACTTTATATTGCGAAAATAACAAAGAGAAACCCCGATTTGATCACTTGTAAACTACGCACTACGACCAAAACGACAGTTGTCAACAAAGCATCCATAGCGATATTTGGTACACCCATTACGGACGTACAGAAAAAAGGCTTATTTTCGATGAAATTTTGGTGAATTTTGATGCGTAGTCATTAAATAACTAATATTTTGCACCAAAATGATGATTTTGAGATGAAATTATGGTTAGGTGCTTGAAAATCGCTAATATCCTACAGTGCTGCTCTTAGCAAAATGGTAAGAGATACCAAAAATCTTGCCAACACATTTTAAAAGGGTGATATTTAACAAACGAAAGTGACCAGCATGGAACTAATGAAGCACAAATGTGTTAAAATGTTCATATTTGAAAAGAAAATCCTTCCGTGGTTTTAGAATGCAAAAAGATTGTTTTAGAGCAAAAATAGTGTTCGTTATAGCCATAATTGATGCTATAGCCACAATTGCTACACTTACCCTACGTGATATAATTGTTTTTTAATAAATTTTAAGTTTTATGAACGAAGAAAAAAAGATATTGAATCAAAGATTTTTTTTACATTTGCATGAAATGAACAACATCAACCAGTTAAGTAAGGAATAGAAAATTAATATGTTATAGTTCATAAAACAATCTTATGTTAAGGTTTGATCTTCTTCTTTGGCACAACAACCACTGTCGGTCAAGGCCTGCCTGTACCCACTAGTGAAGTGAGCTTGGCTCTCAGTAACTTATTGTTACCATAGCAGGATAGTCAGTCCTATATATGGGGGCACGGTCTATTCGGGACTTAATGTTCTTTATTCGATGGTTGCTCTTCGACTATGTGTCGCGATGCATCACTTTCAGTTCGTAGTGATGGCAAACGGATCGTAACGAATAAGTTTGAAGCGTCTTGGCCCAAGCCACCCCGCTAAACTGTGCACGTGCATAGTTCGGTGACTCCTAAACAAAAGGTAACAATTCGCGTCACAGCGACCACCTGCCAGTATCCGTGGGAGACTAATTCAGGGAAGCTTATGAATAAATTATGAATTGCAAAGTCTGCTACGACTACCAAGGACGTACGTCGTTTGGCAAGCATTGGAAGGACTCTTTGCAGTCGGAATGGAGTAAATACCTATGCCTTTACCCCGTAGCAAGCCCGTTTGCGTGCTTATATTCTTCTATTCGTGGTGTATAGTTCGAGGTAAAAAACAAACATTCATAAAGTAGAGCAAATGCGGTAGGTATACCAATTAGACCACGTTGCCTAGCGGTTTTGTGGATGAATTGTAGTGGGTGTGTATTTTTCTTTTCCTGTTGAATGCTTTCTCCTTCGTTTTTGCCACCTGCTACCGAGGGCTTACTGTTGCATCCACGTTGTTGCTGCTAACGCGGTCGGTGCAAATGATAGCCCACCGACAAACAGACCAAAAATGAACTTTTAACTCCTTCAAGGCAGTACCAGCCACCATTTCGTATAGGCTCAGCAGTCTTTTATTAACGGTCATCATGTTTCACACTTCTTTTCCAACGGGAAAATTAGCTTTTTGGTGGGTAGGGAAGTGAGGACTGTTTCTCTTTGGGTGCACAAAATTGCCAAGCCAACGGGTAGCACTGAACACTGGATAACAAATTGGGCGCCAACCCCATTTCGCGGTTCCTGGCCGGATGCACTCGCTATTGCTGGAGAAAATTTGAAACACTGCATCATCACACGAACACAGTGGTAAAGTTCGCACTACACACCACACCCGGAAATTGCAGACCATTTTGGTAGCCAGTTTTAGGTTACATCCTGCACTAAATGGTACCACACTGACTGATTGGCGGGTAGTGCGCTATCCTTGCGGCCAGCGAAACATGCTTGACTTATTCGTGGATTATGAGATTATTAAATAAAAGTTTTGCATCCACGTTTGAAACACTCCGCTACTTCTCCTGGTCGCTACTTGTGTTCCACGTGGTCAACCTATTGCATCTTTTTTGTGTACTGCATCTTGCACAAAGTGCTCATGGCAAAATCTGCTTGTTTGAAATGAATTATTGCACAATGCACAGCACCCTGAGCTGATAAATTATGCACGTGTGGATATTCCGGTTTGTCATGTACGGCTTGTTGCGGGAAGCTGAACGCAAAAGATGCTTATGAACGGCTACATGTGGGTTTGGCTACACGTGGGTTTTTAAAAAAACCGAAACGAAAAATGACGATCAGTCTGTTTAAGCTTATCGCGCTCTAGGACTATTGATGAACTAAAACATACATTTGCGGAATAAAATATTTTAATCAATTCAATATTTTGAACAATGCTTTATTTTTTAATAGAGATCTGATAATTACAATTTGAAGACCCCCCATATCACCAAAGAACTTCGGTGGCTTTTATTGATGATGGTAATTTGTGATATAATTTTGTAAGTTAAATACGACTTTTTCATTATTAAAAAAAACCTAAACAAAACTCGAGTTGAGGAAAAAGTTGTACCAATGATTGTTTTCTGATACGGTAATAGAAATAAGCAGGTTAGCAATATTTATTCATCGTGACACGTGAATCGACATCGTGAATATTTATTGTGTACGACCAAAAAACTCTACGTAACCGTACAACCGCCTAGACGGGTAGGCCATACATTGAAAAAAGAAAGCACAATGTAATAAAATTCCGAATTACATTCCAAGCGCGTACACAAGCCAAAATACCATCTGGGTGTCGTTCGCAGAGAAAATTTGCCACAAATCATTTGATCGTCTTAACTACTTGGTAAGCGATAACGGTAGGCAAACAAACCTGACAGGAACCAGTGCTTACCAAACTGCCATGTTGGTGCAGTGTAACCCCAGCTCCTAACAACAGTCATTATCATTGCTGCACAATGGAAATCAAACCAAACCTTGCAATAAGACGTTCTTAGATTGGAAGTGGTATAAGCGACCATGTTGCTGTTTACTGCTTCTCGACCCAGGATTACTTCAATTTAAAACTTTTTTTCAAAAGGAAGAAAACAGTCAATTCGACAACGGTATTTCCAGTATCAGCCACTTCAGCACTAACTAAGCAGATCATTTTCCAACCCGAAGCGACTTGATGCTGGTGCTGCTTCTGTGCGTGCCTGATGCCACTTGGTTTGGGTTTGCAATTGTGCTGGCACGCTTCTGGTATAATATTTATCATCTTCACTACCAATCTTCCAAATGTTGCTCGGCGAAAAAAATGAGTAGTGATAATTTTTACCGTACTACGCTCGCTTTCGTCCAGCAGCAGCAGCACCCTACCAGTTCTCCCGGAAATCCTTTGTGTAGAGGAATTGTTTCTCCTCGGTTTGTGATGCATAGCCAACTGCCAAAACCCGACCTACCAGACGGAACATCATGTCCGGCACTTGCTCGATTTATATGTTTTACCATATAGATGGTATCAGCTGACATTCCGGGCGGCCACAGCTCCTTCGGCCCCGGTACAATAGCCCGGACAGTAGGACACACAGCTTTCACAAGCAAACGAAATTGTGACACTAAGCATAGTAAATCGCAAGAGCCGAGAAATTTGAAGCGTTTTCTGCTACTAACGTCTTCATCTGCCGGCAGGTTTGCTGCCCTCAAACGTGCAGCTCTGATCTGTTGATGACGGACGGAGGAATATTCCCTCACCCAATCTCTAGAACAGACATGTCAAACATACGGCTCGTGGGCCATATTGGGCGCACGAAGTTTTTCAATCCGGAAATATTTTAACTGTAATCTGGCCAGCGACCCAAAACGAGTTTGACATTACTGCTCCAGAAGGAATCGCTAGGAAAGGCCCACCCAAACCATCTTCGCTCGGTCTGCAATCCTGGCATCTCCTGGATAACGTCTCCGTTATAAATAGGTTATATCTAATCGACAAGAATGTGTGTGAGTATGTGTGTGTAATTGAGTATGTGCTGAACACTACTGCCGTGCTTGGGGATGATTCACGTGCAGCATGCTAAACTATCGTCCCGGTGCGCTGATCTACCTTTCCGGGAAGCTAGAACTGCGAAATTGCTGAGGACAGACGGAAGCGTAATAACTTCATCATACTCAACCTGTCGTTTTGCCTCCAGTGTGATGGTGTCGTTTGTGGGACAGTCGTTTGTTATTCAGGCAGCCTAGACACGAACGCCAGGAACGAGTTTGAGGAGTGGAAATTTCAAAGTAAGGATAACACGTGGCCTTTTCTATCGCACTCGAAGCTCTCGTGTACTTTGGATCGTAAATGGAACCAGGTGATTCATCCTTCTCCCTGCAACATTTGAAGCATAACCCACACAAATTTTCATTTTTTTCTAGCACTGTACTCAGAACGTCTCAAAACTGTCCCTCACAAGAATAAATAGGATGCAGTTCACATTTTATCGCAAATTCCACGCAAGCAACAATACCTTCCCGAAGCGAAGGGACTGTCATTTGATAATAATTCCTACCCGTTTGAGAAATAATCGCAAAGTATAACTTGACGCTTTTGGGCAGAGATTTGCGGTACATATTTATCCAGTTTTGTACTCAAACATAGCTGCCACTGTCATGTACCAGCTTTCTGGATATTATAGAAAATAAATGTAGAGAATGAAATAGCATTCAATGCAATCCCTGTGGCGGAAGGTGCTTTATCTTTGCAATCAAGAAAAACAACACTTTTTCTTTTAAAAAATGTACTGTCTCTATCTTTTTGATTAATTCCTTCGCTTTGTTATCTAAACACCCTTCGCGGGAGATGACAAAACAAATGCAAAACGAAGCAAATGCCAACGAGATCCGAAATGACCGAGAACAGACGTGGAATTTACTTCACTATGAGCCTCCCACATCGGGTTGTGGCAATGCAACAATGAGAAAATGCACTCGTTTTAAACTGATAAATCTAGACAGACCCACATGCACGGAACAATGACACCAACAAACAGAATTGTTCGAATCGTTTCAGAAAAAACAAAGAATCCGAGAAAATGGAGAAAACTAAATTTAAACTACATTCAAATCCAGATCCAATTTTTCCTTTCAATTTTGCAGTTCACTCTCTATTTCTCTTCCCTCTTTTCTCTTTCATACTTAATACTGTAGCGCTAGAAACAAAGAGAAAGAGAAAAAACAGCATCAACAAACTTTCAGCATGGGATTAAAAATAATTACCAAGCCTAATTTGTATCAGAAGATGCATTGTTGTAGATTCTCGAGACGCATTCGACCTTTCCCGAAGGAAATTAGCAATGTGCGTAAATGAGTATGTGTGTTTGTAAAAAAAAGAAGCAAAAACTGCAATAACACCCTACTGCTTATGTGTTTGGATAAATCTGTGACGATAAGTTGTGATGCAAACTACTACCTTTTCGATTCTTCCCTTCCTTTCCCTTCCTAAATTGTAATTTTCTGAAAAAAAAACACTTACCGTAGTCCTGTATATCATTGGTCGGTTTTTCCTTTTACCTCCGCTCTGTTGGTTTTGAAAGGTAAAAATTTAACCGGATAAGGCATATCGAATCAATCCTACTAGCTCAGCGATCAGCAAAGTACGGCTTTCGAGCCGCAAGTGGCTTTTTAAAATCGTGAAGGAAACTCTTAACAGTTCATATATTTCATAGAACTTTCACACATGTTTGCTCTTGGTTTAATAATTTGGCTTTTCACGTGTAACTCTACGAACATTTTTGTAGAATTTGGCTCTTTCGGTCGTAAAGTTTGCCAACCGCTGCACTAGCTAGATTTAGGATGTTAAGCCATCCAACTCTGTTTGAAATAATTCCAGCTTAGTTAGGCTTAAAGCTTTTATGGCTAATGTTAATGGTTAAAAACTTGCCATTTGGAATAATTCGAAAACTTGGTTCGTGGTTTGATAGAATGATTCCATGAACAGCTTGAGGGATCAATATGAATGTAGTAGCAAATGAAATAAATAAACGATGGAACTTGCAACTTCCTTCAAACATTTATCGTTTTGGTATATTGTAATCGGTATGTTGCTTTTTAAGGCAATCAATTATCTGTTGCATTAATAGACATGTTTTGAAAAACTATAGTTTCAATGAACTTTGATCTGAAAATCAAATATATTTGAAATGGCCAAAGAGTATAGGAGAGTGCGTGTCCGTGAAGTTCGAGTAATGTGCGAAAATATCGTGTAAAAGTTTGATGAATTTTGCGGTGTCCATGTTTTTTTCTCCATGTTCCACTAACTTCACATACAAATTACAAAAGAATAATTTTGAAGGATATAATCTAAGTTGTATAACCAAATGATTTACTTGAAAGAGTAAATAATTTTTCGGTTATCCATTTACGGTTGAGCACATTTTATACAGACCATATATATTACTATTAAGATTGGAATCAAATTGATAAAATAAACTCCAGAAGTTTCGCCCTACAAGTCATCCTACAAGTCAGTTTCGCAAAATACTCATCCATTCTCCGTTGAAATGGACCGATTGCTGCAATATGAATCTCCTAATTGGGTCAAATATCCAGTTGAAGTTCAATTAACTCCAAAATAAATTCAAGAGTACATCCTTGACTATACAGCAATTATTGTATACTCTTTTTGGATTTCCTTAATGTTCTTGAAGAATTTTACATTAAATTTTTGCAAAAGATAGGGGAAGGTAGGTAAAGATGGACACGTTAAGGGAAATGTTAAAAATCTAGGGATATATAAGCGCAACGACCATGAAAATGTGCATACATTATCTTACACTCATGTTTTATCAGAAAATGTGTTAAAACTTTTAAGTTTCCATCGATTTTTGCGTTTTTTTTTTCATGAATGAAAAACATGTTTTTTTCGTGCAGTTTTGAAATTTTCGGGTAAGACGGACACCTGATATGGGAAAGATGGATACCATGAAGGGTAAGATGGACACCTGCAGTAAACGTTGGAAAGTGAAGAGTTTTACAGTATTTTAACAAATTCTATCGCTTTCCATGTCCTGGTACGTTTATAAACCAATTCTTGACCTATTGCAACGATGATTCATTCAGCCGTGGTTTTAGAAATTGTAAGCACTGGTTCTAATATATCGTAGAATGCAGCATCTAAAATGTATTGAAATATCGCGCACGTACAGCTGACGTTGCTTCAGCTTACAGAACAATAGTCTAGAACTTCCTTTAAGGAAATTATTTAGTATTTTTTGAGGTACTTGTTAACAGCTTAATCCATTTTCCACCATGCCAAAACTCAACATTAGATTTTTGTAATCCCATAGAATTTCTCATCTATTCCTGAACAATGTCGTATTAATGCCTCATTTTTTTTATTGTTTGAAGTTGTCCAAGTCGTGACAAGATATTGGATTTCGTGAAGCGCCTCATCAACGTCGAGCGAGTGATAGCATATCGAATGGCTACTATTTTGACCGGTGATTCATTTCTCGCATATTTCAATACTTTCTCTAGTTGCTGATTGGTTTATAGCTTCGGAATACCCATATTAAAGGTATTTGAAGACATCTATTCATTACCAATTGATACAAGATGTTATGGCCCAACCTGCCTAACACATTAGGCCACTCACCGACGACAGGCAAGGGTCTTCGTGTGATGTGTGAGTGTAGGAGGTCGGGTCTCTCGGGAGAATGAGAGGGCATCAAGCGGGAACCGAGCGGCGGTCGGACACTCGGTACGGGCAGGCAGAAGGGCAACGACATTATCAGTGAATACACGGTTTTTACCTACATCGTAAACTTAAACCCTTCCCGCGTTGTTGGCCGTTGTTGAGTAGCGCAACATATCACAACACAAGAAGTAAAATAAATCAATAAACTCGGTGTCCATCTTTCCCTACAACAAGGTGTCCGTCTTTCCCGCTTTGGTGTCAGGATCTTTAAACTACCAGAAAACAAGATTTTGTGTTGCTTTCATTCTCGTTTTTTCGCCAGTTTTTTCATTAATGATCACGACAACCCATTCATGAAATAAAACTTCCGGAAATATAAACAATACAAGTTGTAGAGCTTAAGATCGGCAGTAGTCAAATTAGATCCACAAGGGTGCACATGATTGAAAATTTATTTTGTTCGTGGATTTAACCAATTGTGCAAATATTATGCCAAAAATGTTCTCAAATGAGTTGTTTAACTTTAAGTTAGGATGCTGCATTGTTGATTTTTTCGAAAATTACCTTTTTTATGCATTTATGAAAAGTGTCCATCTTACCCGTAGTGTCCGTCTTTACCTAAGTTCCCCTACCTGTTTTACAACAAAAAACATTAATGTATAATTCTGTGGCTATATTTTTCAACCTTCGAACCGATAGTGTAAACTATTTTTCCATAGGAATCCGCTGTACGCGAAAACTCGAGATACGCTATTGCGCTCGGGTCCGTACGATAGCGTACATCGGATAATGACTGTACACAAAATTTCTTCTTTCCAAATTATTTTTGTGTACATGTGACATGTATCGAACAATAGAGATTGTTAAATTTTAAGATAGAGTCTACAAAATCCATGAAATTATGCTGTTTTCTAAACGCCTCGAATGCAACTTGCGCACAAACTTTCAGCAGCGATTCTTACTATCGACATCCAGAGCAAAACTGTTGAAAAAAAGTTCTCCGAAACTATGGTGGTAAAATAAAACAAAAATTCAAATGAAAAGCACCAAAAGCGGTAAGTATATAGTTAACATTATCCTTTTGCGCTGGTACCGTTTTAAATCTCGCTTCACACGGACTCACACCCAATAGCTTATACTTTCTTTAACTGTAACCTCGTAGTTATCTCCATTTGAAACTAATGAATATAAAATCGGTCCACTGGGAATATATTGGTGAGACGTAAAGCGTCTAGCAAAATCAATTATTTTCCCCATGTACACAAAACCATTGCAATCTTCACACCCTCTTCGTACTAAATCGTCAAAATTGAATCACGGATTGTGGATGGCCGTGGATTTAAATTGCACTTCACTGTTTCAATCACAATGACCGAGTTTCCACAATGCATGAAACTGTAGTGTTTTGTTATTGCACCCCATGAACTTTCAACGGACTTTCTTGAATGCGAAATTGTCTCGTGCCACAGCAACACATGACAGCAACCAAATCCAGTCAACAATTAAATATAATGCAATGAATAATGTTCGAGTGTGTTCGAGTTTTTTGAAATGTGCAGAGGGAAAAGCTGACAGTAGTGATTTGCTTGATTGCGTATTGCTAAGTATTTGTAAAATAAAAGTCTGTCCTTTGAAAACGCTCTCGGGAGAAAACCTTTAAAACATATTTCAAACTATTCCTAGTAATACAATATTTTATCATGATTTTTTCGGTTCCAAGCAGACGCCGGGATTTGTGTGTTGTATTGATTTCCACCATACTGCACCACCTCACCAAGAGATCAATACAACGATGGTAGGGTGAGCCAACAACACCATTCAGACTGAAATACAGACAGAAAAGCTGCTGGATCCCAAGTGTCTACTGCTGAGGAAATACGATCATGGACCCACCTCCTTCAGCT
Source organism: Anopheles arabiensis (assembly GCF_016920715.1). Lineage (NCBI taxonomy): Eukaryota > Metazoa > Arthropoda > Insecta > Diptera > Culicidae > Anopheles > Anopheles arabiensis. The sequence continues at coordinate 39,624,056 of NC_053518.1, forward strand.
TCCCTTCTCTCTGATGAAATAACTTTCTATTTGCTGAGTTCCTGGAAGGCAATCAGATGAAAGTAAAATAAATGCTGTACTGTATAATAATTTCAATTGCCGTCCTGGACCCACTGCTACTCACTTGAGATACCTGCACACTATGCTTCTGGCTCCCTTGTTTAATCCAAAGTTCTTTTGCATGTAGATAGCTATGTTTCACGACCACGTTTGCTGCTTTGCAGTGAGGTCAGGAAAGTGTGAGGACAAAATTTGGCTCCGTAAAACTACAGTCCCAGACCACCTGGTCCCTGACACGCCTTTACCTAAGCCAACCACCAAACAATAACCAGACTGCCGTGGTCGGTGTTCAGCGTGATCGGATGTGTTCGTGTAGCTCCAAGCCCGGATCGGTCATAAAATAGTTGATATTGACAAAGTTTACGGAATTCAGATGCACACATCGAGAGGAGTAGGTGATTTGCACAAGGATTTAGTGAAGTTTTTGCGAATACCACAGGAACCACAGCGGAAATAAGCGAAAATAATTGTCGTCGGCTCACAGTCTCGCACACAATCGCAATTCGCACAAGCAGAGGGAAGCGTGAAAACAAACAAAAAAGGGGGGGATATAGGGTAGGATTCAAGGATTGAAAACAGCTAAAACTCGTGTCGGCGCGGTTAGACGGCCGGATCCGAGGATCCAGACGGCGGAGCGGCACGCAGCAGCAGTACAGCGGCTCAGAAAGTTTACAGCGGTACGTACCAAAAAAAGACGATATGATAGCGGCAACAGCATGAATGGAACCGCGAAGACGCTCCGAACGAGAACAATCCCAATGAATTGTAGCAGCGGGGCGATTCCAAAAAAGCCAAATGCTATGGCTGTAGCTACAAAGGCTCGCATTGACACGGGCCTCACGAAACGCTCAAGCGATGTGAGCGAATTGCGCTTGCTGCTCGAAGAATCGCGCAGGGAAAAAGCGGAGCTGCTTGAGGAGTCACGCAGAGAGAAAACGGAGCTGCAGGCTGTGATTACCCAGCTCCAAGTCGAGCTCGGGCTTATGCGGCAGCAGCTTGCAGAAAGCTCTGAACGGGTAGAACGCGCAGCACAGGAGGCGCGGGAAGATGCCAGGCGTCGCGAGGACACCCTCAGAGAGGAAGCGGAAAAACGCACGAAGGCGTTACGCGAAGAGGCCCAGCGCGATCGGGAGCTGATCTCATTGCTTATGGGAAACAGTTCCAAACCCAGCCATTCAAGAGGCAATCAGCAACAGCAGCAGCAGCAGCAGCAAAAACAACACCGACAACCATCACGGCAGTCACTAACTGTGCGACAGTCGCAAGAGTTGCAACCGTCACTACGTCAGCTCCAACGACAGCACCAGGAAAGTGAATTGATAGAAGAAGCCTCATCGTCAGCGGGGACACTCGCGGATTCCTTCGCAGAAGTTGTCCAGCGAAAGTCGCGTCGTTGGCAGGAGCTGCGGACGGAGCGGCGGAAACAACAACAACACCAGCAGGAGCAGCCGAGGGCGGGTCTGCAGACAATAGACGCAGCTGGTCAGCAACATCAACGGTGCGAAAACCTGCAGAGACGCTCTGCTCGGAAGAGGCCAGATGAAATATTCGTGGCACCGGGTACGGGTCAAACCTATCAAACGCTGTACGAAAAAGTTCGTTTGAACCCGAATCTGGCTGAGGAAAATCGCCAGATTCGAAGGGGACATCGAACGGCGCGCGACCACCTGCGCCTTAAACTGGAGCGCAACGCTGACGCTGTAGCCCTCATGAGAAAAAATACAGGAAGAGTTAGGTGAGATGGGTACTGCGCGGGTTGTCACTGAGATGGCGGAGATAATTATCACCAATATCGACATGTTGGCCACGGAGGAGGACATCCGCAAGACATTCCAGACAGTGTTAGAGAAGGAGGCGACGCTGGCCACTATCAACATCTGGGAGCGGCGCGATGGTTCACAGCGTGCCCGAGTGCGATTGCCACGCAGCGATGCCAACCATCTGATAGATAAGCGGCTCCTAATTGGCTACTATTGCTGCATGGTACGAGAAGCACCGAAACCGTTGCCAAACTCGCGCCGTTGTTTCCGGTGCCTGGAACGCGGCCACATGTCCAGGGACTGCCAGGGGATCGACAGATCCGGCATGTGCCTGCGCTGTGGAGCGATTGACCACAAGGCAGCCAAATGCAATAACGACCTAAAATGCATGATCTGCGGCGGCCCGCATCGTATCGCCGCCGCCTCCTGTGCAATAACAACACGGACTTGTTGATGGATATTTTACAAATAAATCTCAATAAGAGCAGGACTGCGCAAGATCTTGCGCTCAATACGATGCGGGTAGAAAAAGTGGACGTTATGCTGTTGTCGGAAATCTACGGAGTTCCCCAAAATAACGGCAACTGGGTGGTTGACTGCGACAAAAAGGTGGCCATAGTAACCAGCGGAGTGCGATACCCTATCCAGCGCATCCGAAGTGTCCGAGTTCCGGGCGTCGTGGTAGCAGACGTCAATGGGGTAACGATTGTGAACTGCTACGTTCAACCTCACATCGGAGTGGCGGAGTTTGAGGGGATCTTAGACCGGATCTTCGTATTGGCCCAAGGCCATCCACGGGTGCTGCTGGCAGGCGATTTCAACGCCTGGCATAACGCTTGGGGGAGCGAGCGTACTAACCAGAAAGGTGAGGCGCTTCTCCAGCTGGCCAACAGTCTCCAGCTCGAAGTCCTTAACGTCGGAACCGAACCCACTTTCCGGGGCTGTGGAGTAGCGCGGCCCAGTAGAATTGACGTGGCGTTTGCTAGCCCGTCTATCTGCCGTCCGGACCTGGCGACAAACCCGGCCACTTGCTGGCGGATCTTGCGGAGCTACTCTTACTCCGACCATGTGTACATCCGCTACACAATCGGCGAGCTTCCAACGACGGATCGACGAGGGATACCACGGGGACAACGCTCAGCATCAGCGCGTTTGGCTGGGACACGATGGAACACGCGACAGTTCAACTCACAGTTATTCGAGTCATCGCTGCGGGCTTCCCAGTTTGAGGAGCGAGGCACGAGTGCAGAAAGCTTGGTAGAGGCATTGACACGGGCCTGTGACGAGACTATGTCACGCGTGTTCCCTTCGCAGGAATATACAGGCCGGCCAGCATACTGGTGGACCCCGGAAATCGCGATCCTGGTAGAGGCTTGCCGCGAGGCAGATCAGCTGCGCAACGTATCACCCAACCATCTGGGAGTGGCAGCCGAGGTTCAGCAGACGAGAAATGCATTAAAGACTGCAATTAAAGCTAGCAAAAAGCAATTCTTCGAATGGTGCTAGCGATGCACAACGATGAGACGGGGCAACTTTTCCGTAAGGTCCTTTATCGTATGAAACCCACACGTACGGCACAGGAGCGCGATCCAGCGGTGTTGGAGAGAGTGGTCTCCACGTTGTTCCCGGAGCATCCCCCAGCAGAGTGGCCCACTATAGACGGAAACGAAGCTGGCAACATGATGCCGCTTCGTGAGATCACCGATCCGGAGTTGCAAACCATCGCTAGTAGCATGCATCCTAAGAAGGCCCCGGGTCTTGATGGGGTGCCAAATGCCGCTCTTGCAGTGGCCATAACGAAATACCCTGGCTCATTCCGACAGGTGTACCAGGAGTGCCTGAACACGTCCTGCTTCCCACAACAGTGGAAAAAGCAGCGATTGGTACTCCTGCCTAAGCCGGGCAAACCACCGGGCGACCCATCATCCTTCCGTCCGCTTTGCCTTCTGGACAACGCGGGCAAGGCGTTCGAGAGGTTGCTGCTGAACCGCTTGAACGAGCACCTGGAGAATCCGGAGAACCCAAAACTGTCTGAGCATCAGTACGGATTTCGGCGCGGACGATCAACATTGCTGGCTATCCAACAGGTGGTGAACGCGGGTCGACGAGCCATGTCGTTTGGGCGCACAAACAACCGCGACAGGCGATGTCTCATGGTTGTTGCACTCGACGTACGCAACGCGTTCAACACCGCCAACTGGCAATGCATCGCGGAGGCGCTGAGAGAGAAAGGAGTTCCTCTGCAGCTGCGCAGCATTCTGCAGGACTATTTCACCAACAGGGAATTGACTTACGACACTGCAGAAGGTCCCGTGACGCGTCGAGTCTCGGCCGGCTGTCCGCAAGGATCTATTCTGGGTCCCACACTTTGGAACGTCGGATACGACGGCGTGCTGCGGTTGGCCTTCCCTGAAGGGGCTCAGATAGTTGGGTTCGCCGATGACTTGGCGATTCTAGCGGCAGGAACAACGCCAGAACACGCGGCGAGAATTGCAGAGGAAGCAGTGGAATTAGTGCACGCGTGGATGAGGCAACACCATCTGCAGCTGGCTCCAGAAAAGACGGAATGCGTTATGATATCCAGCCTCCGCCGAGGGCATCCTGAGATACCAATGCGAGTGGGTGGAGTTGAGATTCGCTCCAAGCAGGCGATTCGCTACCTGGGGGTGATGATTCATGACCACCTTTTGTGGCGACCGCACGTGAAAATGGTCCTGGACAAGGCCAGTCGCGTGGTGAGGGTAGTGACCAACGTCATGAGAAATCACAGCGGGCCCCAGGTAGCCAAGCGGCGATTGCTCGCCGGGGTATCGGAGTCAATCATCCGCTACGGTACACCCATCTGGGCTGAGGCCACGGAACGCCAGTGGTGCCGGCGGATGTTAGCAAGTGCCCAACGACACCTGGCGCAGCGAGTGGTGAGCGGATTTCGCTCCATGAGCTACAGCGTTGCTGTACTCATGGCCGGGCTCATTCCACATCACCATCTGATAAGGGAGGATGCTCGATGCCACCAGCGATACCTCGCCGACACAGAGGCGAGTCAAGTGGTCATCCGACGCGAGGAACGTGCTGTGACACTTGCGGCATGGCAACGGGAGTGGGACGCGAACGCTGTAAATCCAGGAGCCAGCCGCTATGCACGTTGGGCACACCGCCTGATTCCCGATGTGCATTCATGGATGGTACAGAAGCGGGGTGAGGTGGATTTTCATCTTGCCCAGATACTCTCGGGACATGGATTTTTCCGAGAGTTTCTGCACGTCTGCGGCTTCGCTCCATCTCCAGAATGCCCGGAATGCACAGGCTCGGTCGAGTCAGTGGCTCACGTGCTGTTCCACTGTCCGAGATTTGTAGAAGTCCGGCGGGACCTACTGGATCTGGGAACGGACGGTCCCATTACCGAGGAGAACATCGGGCGGAGGTTGCTGCAAAGTTCAGATTCTTGGACCCGAATCAAGGAAGCGGCACAACGCATAACCACAGTTCTGCAGCTGCGCTGGAGAGAGGATGAGGCAGCGATGAACGCGCTTATCAGTTCCGCCTCCGAAGAGGCGACAGTCAACGCAGAGCAGGCGCAGGACGAGGCTGCAGTACGACGAGCGGCCCGAAACCGCCAAACAAGGGCCCGTAGAGCTCGGCTACGCGCGGAGCAGCTTGGCGACATGGAACTGGCGTCCGCGTTACAACTTTTGTACATGCCAGCAGCCAGTGATGCAACACCAGCCGAAGCCACACCAGCACCAGTAACAGCAGCAGTAGCACCTCCGACACCACAACGCAACCGGAGGCGAACGCAGAGACGGGTCGGACAACAACAACTATCCGACAGTCGGCTGCAGGGTCACACAGCGCAACTTACTGTGGAAATGGACCAGCGCCAAGCTACGGTGACACCATCGTCACCGCCACCATCGGGCGAGAGACAGGAGAGGCGTACTGGCCTAACACCAGAAGAAGAAGCAGCCGTTACCGCTCAAGTAACATCAGGGCGCTAAGAGAGCTGCTCAAGGCACAGAGGATGACTCCCACGCGAGTAACGGAAGGGCCTAAGCTAGGTCACAAGGTTTTTTTTTCTCATAAAGGATGAAGGCACAATAGTGTATAAATGCGTAATAAGTATAATAATAATAATAAAAAGGAAGGTCCAATCGGACGGTCTTATCCGGTGGGTAAATCCCTAACGGGTAACCCCCATCGGAAGGTGCGCGCAGTTGTATGTTAATTATAAATTTTTTTTTTTTGACAAATAAACTGCGGATACATTTAAAAAAAAAAAACAATAACCAGACGTTCGGTGGCGCTTTAGTGTTATATTTGTTTGCTTTACTGTCCGGTACCGAAACAGGCTGCTGTATACCAATGCATTTCATGATCCGCCCATAAACCAAGCGCAAAACCTAACAATTAGTGCACACCCTGGAAATGACCCGTGGGAATTGGCAGTGGAGTGCTGGCAGAAGACAAAAATTTTACGTCCAGTCGTCCGAACCCCGTGAAAGACAGTCAGCAAACGATAGATACTATGTCAGATAGTATGTTAGTACGTTCTACCCCCCAAACACAGTGTTCTAGTGACTTTGACACTCCCGCAGGATATTTCGGACGTCTTCCAGCAACCAGATACAGAGTTGGAATGGTGATGCTTACGTTTGTTACAGGTGCTCATGGTTCTGAATCTGGAGAATAAAACGTATTTCGTATGATTTTGTTCCTCCAAATAGCCAATCTTCGACGAACATACGAATTGTTTGTTTGCTCTTGTCGGTTTATCGTATCACATTATACCAAGTTGAAATGTTTACTGTACAAATAGAAAATGAAACCGTTGTCGGAGAAGAATTTTCTTTTTTATTGTTTTTAAAATTTTATAATGCTGAAGTAGTTACTTCTAGATAGTGATCATAGATTCTGGAATTGCTGCAGACTCTTATATCACAATTTACTACATTTAATATAAGACTGTCGTGCAGCGTATCGAGCTCGCCAGGCTTCGGTGGGCTGGCCATTTTGCACGCATGGAAACGGATGACCCAGCCCGTAAAGTGGAACGGATGACCCAGCCCGTGAACTTTGCCGTATGGCAGTCGCAGGCCCTGGGGCCTACCATTAGTTTTTTTGCTAAGGAAACAACAAACATTGCGCAAAACTGCGCTCTTTACACATGAATATCAGCAGCGCGCCGGAACAATAATATTTTTTTGTGAATTAGACAAAGCAGGTTTCTTGAATAGAGTAATGTACCGTTCAATACTCAAAAGCGTGTTAACTAAACTCAACTGTTTTATTCAATTCATACCTCCCTCTATTGTTACCAATTTTGCATCAAAAGCATTAATCGGATTAATGTGACTGTTCACGCATTCGTCGATTATTTGTGCCTTGGTCATCTCATACAACTCAGAATACTACAAACCTCTGTATACGAAGGTATACAAATAACATGCAGCTAAAATAGGTCTCTCATAATAAGTATAGACTTAACAGAAGCAAATACCATTAATAAACCAACAATCATCTCAAACAATGGGATTGTTGGATTTTGAGATAGGCAGAACACACCCTTATGGGAAATTGAGATAGGTAGAACTCACCCTTAAACTGAGACTCAGGCAGAAAACCCATTACCAAATTTCCAGTTGGAATTTTGTTTAATTCAACGAGAACTATAAGAGAAAACATATCAATCGATAGCGGAGCGCCTACGTGTTAATAATTAGAACATCACGGAAATTACAAATAAATTGAGTTAGAATTCCAATCCATACGTACTAAGTCCGTGCTTCAATCTTTTGGTGAGCATTGCTCTTAACGGGAAATTCGATCCCGTTGAGAGTGACAAGACATTAGTAAGAAATCCGCAGTTAGCAAGGCGGAGGTTCGATTCGGGATGCCAGCCTTTTTCAAGGCTTTTGCTCGGGAAAAGGTCTCACTCATACAGTTTACCCACTCATACAGTCCACGAGACGGAGTAAGCCGTATACCATACAGGGAGAAATCACCTTTGTGATTTTCTGACGATTGAACTAACTGGCACACACCCAGCAGCCATCGTGTATATTGAAAAAACACGTCATCCGGTAAAATCGAAAGCCACCATCTACTGCGCTACGAGAGGGATAGATGGAAGAGGCGACCGCCTAGAGGAATGCTGGGACCCATCCCCCATTTTCCTATTTCATCTATTCAGCTATGGCCGGCTCAACTCAACCCGCTGCGAAACCAGCTAGTTGTACTGACAGTTGTTTCGCAACCACATGGCAACCACGTTGTACTAACGCATAGTTGAAGAGATGCGTTCGTGAAAGGAACAGCAGCAAAGGAGAGTGTCTGGAATGCTCTTCCTGTTAGTTTATGCTACAGTCATCGCTTAACATCTGATCCGGCAACATAAACTTTGGCCAGTGAGGAACGGGTTTAATATCAAACATGCACATAATAGATTAGCATTTGGCTTGTTCAATTAGCCAGCAGTCCTATCTCTCTCTCCCTCTCTCACTCTCTCTCACACATACACACACTTACTCTCTCGATCTCTCTCTCTATCTATCTATCTATCTATTAATCTCTCTATTTATTTTACCTTTAACCACCAACTCATGTTAATTAGTTTTCTCTTACTTTGTTTCAGACAACTATGCTCAAGCACATTAATGTTATTATTTCTGGCGCAATGTTGGAGGATTGAAACAAACACTTGCTAAAGGTTTTCCGTTCTTCGGCTTTCCTAACACTCATACAAGAATGATTGGTACAACACTCCCAGGCATATTTGCTGGCATGTTTGCGATCCTCCATTATAGCTGCAAGTATTCAGCTGTATCGTACAAGGCTAACCTACACACAAAAGCTACAAGCTCCGTTGAATGAGTCTGAATGAATAGAATGAGCTGGAACACATTGCTCTTGCCTCGGTTCACGGGCCGCTATAACATATATTTCGATATTTATGGTAAGGCTCATCCGGTGTTGTGGCGTGCGTTTTAGCGAGACCATTCGCTTCGTTCACCGTTCACCATACGTTTCGTAGCATTTTAGCTCTATAGAAGTAGCCAGATTCAAAACTCTAGTGCTCAGCATATTTGATAGGTTCTCGTACTACCATTCCTTCGAAACCGAACCAACCGACCAACCGTTCATGCATTCATAAGGCATTTGGATGAAATATTTATCTTAAAAAATCAACAAATTTTCATTATCATAGTTTTCATTACAATCAAACCAACCAAAGCGGAAAGCACTCTGGAGAGGCTGACTGTAAGTTTTGAAGATGGTGGCACAAAATTATCTCTGTGAGCCCAAGAACATTACAGACTGTAGTATTGGTTTTTTAGCCATTTGCACCATATGTTCTGACGATTGTAGCTCACTCTTCAATCCTACAAACGCCTGCTATTCGCTGTGAACAACGCGTGCACAAGACGAATCAAAGTGATTGAAGACGCAATGGCAAATTCGGTGGAGAACGTTCTAAATGATACGCAATTACCCAAAACCGCATCACGCTAATAATTTACGTGTGCAGCAAGCTTTGTTATTTATTTTTATAGGGGAAGGTAGGTAAAGACGGACACTGCGGGTAAGATGGACACTTCTCAAAAATACATAATAAAAGTAATTATAAAATAATTTAAAAATGTAGCATTCAAGTTAAAGGTATAAAAACACATTTGAGACACTCCGTCCACATGACAACCTTTAAATTTGTCAAATTTGGCCGCAAACAAAAAAAGTAATCCAAGTAACGTAGTGGATGTAATTTTGCTGCTTCAGATGTTAAGCTCTAATTCTTGCATAGTTTATATTTCCGGTGGATTTTCGAATTGAACGTGTTAGCTTGACTATCGAGCATAAAACTGGCGAATGAACGGTAATTAAAACAACAAAATAATTAGTTTTATATCGTTTTAAGTATCACAGCACCAAAGCGGGAAAGACGGACACTCTGTTGTGGGGAAAGATGGACACGCAAGTTTTACATTGATTTTGTGTTGCTGTTGCTTATTGATTAACAGATGCCAACAAATTACATTCGTAAGAGTAATCGGAAGTTATGGACCAACCAGCAGCTAGAAAAGGCAATAATATCTGCGAGGAATGGAACTCCGGTGAAAACAGCAGCATTGAATTATTCGGTTCCTCGCACGACTCTGATAAGGCATCTTAAGCAAACCAACATCTTGCCACGGCTGGGACCAATTGATTCTGTGTTTAGTATACAACAAGAAGAAGAACTGGTAGCACACCTTTTAGAACTCGAAAAGAGGTTCTACGGAATCACAAAGATCGATGTTCGAAAACTAGCGTTTGACTTGGCGGAAAAAAATAGTTTGCAGCACCCTTTTAACAAGGTCACTAAACTTGCTGGGGTAGCGTGGCTTAGCAATTTTATAAAACGAAACCCTAAGCTGTCCTTCAGGATGCCTGAAGCAACCTCTGCTGCTAGAGCTAGGGGATTCAATAAGGTATCGGTTTCTGCATTCTTTAATTTATTGGAAGCAGCGCTGAACTCCTCTAAAATCACGGCAGATCGTATTTTCAACGCAGATGAGACTGGAATATGTACTGTGAGCATTTGGTTATATTTTTTGTGTTGTGAAAAACAAAATATAGAATTCCTTTATTTTACAGGTTCCCCCTAAGAAACGAAAGATAGCAGCAATGAAAGGAAAAAAGCAGGTCGGTGGAATTACCTCCGCTGAGCGTGGGGTATCGACTACAGCAGTAATGTGCATGTCAGCAGCAGGACAACACCTTCCTCCGTTTTTAATTTTTGCTCGTATGCGAATGCATGACGCTTTGAAGAAAGGAGCACCATGTGGAAGCAAATTTGCATGTAATTCTTCCGGTTATATGACTGTGGAAATCTTCAATGACTGGTTTGATCATTTCTTGGATAATGTGCAGCCATCCGAAGATAAACCGGCCTTGCTCATTGTTGACGGACATTCTTCCCATACGAAGAACCTAGCATTTACTGAGAAAGCCAGGGCTAATTTCGTCACTGTCTTAGTATTACCTCCGCATTGCAGTAACAAAATGCAACCACTGGACGTGTCTTTTATGGCACCCTTCAAGTCTTATTATTCTTCTGAAGTGGAGAAATTCTTACAGCAAAACCCTGGGAAAGTTGTAGGTCAATATGACATTGCAGATTTGATGAAACCTGCTTTTATTAAGGCAGCTACCATGAGTGTAGCCGTCAATGGGTTCAAAAAGGCCGGAATCTGGCCATACAATCCTAACATTTTTGACGACGATGCGTTTGCACCATCAGAGGTAACCGATCAATTAGTTGGTGCATGCATAGATGAAATACCTTTGCAAGTTGAAGAAGCTTCGATTGCATTAAATCTATTTGAAGATAAAGAGACTCAAGTTTCCTCCGAAGATTTCGTAGGTTGCAGTTCTGCAAATTCAACTCCTGTTACTGAAAAATCGATGTTTCAAGTGTCACCAACAGCAATACTACCATTGCCTAAGATGGTAGCCCCAAGATCCAACAAACGAAAACGTCAAGCAGAGAAAGCAGCTGACATTACCTCTAATCAGTACGTTATTAGTTTGAAAAAAGCCAAAGCCAACCAAAATATTCAAACTATGAAAAAAGAACGAAAGCTATCTTGCAAGAAGACGAATCAAAAGCAGTCCAAGACCGACACGATGTGTGACACCCTATGTGAAACATGTGGTTTCCAATTTTCCAATTCAGACCAAGGGACAGGATGGACTATGTGTTCGAAATGCTTCTCTTGGTTCCACTCAGAATGCTTTAACATCGTTAAAATATTCTGCAGAAACTGTTCTTATATCCTTTCTTCTTAAAATATTGTGTTCATTGATTGTTACCTGATTTTTGCAATGAATTAAATGATGTTTGTTAAAAATGTGTTCTTTTTTTTCATTAGGTTTTCGTTGATGAAATTTGTTTTTATTGTTATAAATTACTTTTTTTGTAAAAGGAGTGAAGAAAACAACAGATAATGTTAAAGTACTGTAAAACTCTTCAATTTCCAACGTTTTCTATAGGTGTCCATCTTACCCTTCATGGTGTCCATCTTTCCCATATCAGGTGTCCGTCTTACCCGATCATTTCAAAACTGCACGAAAAAAACCATGTTTTTCATTCATGAAAAAACGCAAAAATCGATGGAAACTTAAAAGTTTCAACACATTTTCTGTTAAAACATGAGTGTAAGATAATGTATGCACATTTTCATGGCCGTTGCACTTATATATCCATAGATTTTTACCATTTTCCTTAACGTGTCCGTCTTTACCTACCTTCCCCTACAGGTTTACCTTTAAAGCATCAATAACAGCGCACCACAGTCCAGTGTTATCGATACGATGAAATTGTATTGGACTTCACTATTGTACTTAAAGATAGCGTTTAGTTTTACGGAAAGAATTTGTACATCTTCGGGAAAAATATTAACTATATGAGAAATTGGCATAATTAATTAGGCGTTATACTGTCAAATAATGAAAATTAAGAGAAGATTCGTTGTCTTAAAATCTAATTGATTAAATCGATTTTTTTTCCAGTATTACAATTATACATCCTTATAGAGTAAAATCATGATAAGTCACATTATCGATTAGGTTTTTTATCTTTAGAGAAATTATTTCCTGGGTATCAAACAGTGTTCAGGCACGTGGGAGATGGAAACCCTGTCAGTTAGATCGTGATTCACAAAACACGAAGTTCGTTTGTTAAGCTAGGAGCTTTCGGGCAGGATCAATTCGCTCGTAAGTATAAGTGGGTTACGAGAAATAAACTTTCTTCTAGTTTTTGTAACCAGAAATAACATTTGGTAAATATCGATCGCTAAGAAAATTACACCGCAACGGGAAAAATAATCATTTATGAATCCGCATCATCATCACCATTATCGTTTAAACATCTAGGGATACAAAAATACAATAACCGTGAAAAGAAGCCGTCAATTAAGGAACTGTAAGCGCTCCTTGCAAAATTTCGTAAAATGCAAAATCTAAGGCCTTTTTTAAATATCAGGCGCTAACACCGAAAATTGCTCCAGCTTACAGAAATTACTTCAACTTAAATAAATTACTAATATACTTTAGGAAATTACTCCACGGAAAGTTCACGAGTCCTGCATGTTTGTGAGATTTATCAATAGGTCAAGCCATTTTTTCTACCATGTCAAAACTCAACTTTTATCTTTGTTATCTTATAGAATCTCTCATAAATTCATGATCGATGTCATATCAATCACTTTTTTTTTTTTTTAATAGCATAACGAATGTGTACTATTTTGACCGTTTCCGTTTCTCACTTAATGCAATGCTTTCTCTAGTTGCTGGATGATTTATATCTTTGGAGTACCTTTTTATGATATTTAACAATATCTATTCATTATCAGTTCATACAACGCCTACCACAACTACATGGACAGTCGTTTTTCTCGATTTGCGGAAAATCCGTAAAAGGGAGATAAAACAGTCAATGCAGAATACTATTTCACATCTTTGTACATATTTTATCAGTTTTTTAAAACACTTTGACACGACTTATCACGAAAAAACATATTTATGGGTGTACCATTACTATAAAGACATTTCAAAAAACATTTTTCTTGTGCTAACTAACACATTTTGAAAATATGAATAACATATTCTAAAAAGTTTTTACAAAAACATATTTTTTAACGCCTTTCCCTACTTTATTACTTCTGCTTATTCTGCATCACGCCATAATATACAAAGTTGCTAAAGCTAGTAGAGTACCCCGACACCGGACAGTTTTTCTTTGTAATACCCGGCCGGCCAAATACAAGTTTTCAAATTGGTTTTCTATTGAACAAAGCTCTTGATTAATCTGTTTATGCTAAAATCATCATCCAGAAGTTGTGGCCTAACGGTACATACACTGTTGCATGAAACGTGCACGGTACCAACGATGGTCATCTATTTTCCATTTCTTACCCTTCATCCTCTTCTGCACGGCTTTCATAGGGCCTACAATGGCTGTGATTTGTCTGCAATCTCCATCGTCTATAACTGATGCACCCAGGAAGAATAACACATACCACAAGTGAGCAAGACACTGATCATTATCTAAGCAGTACTTACGCCCTTTACCCTCTTTCCTTTTGCAAGATGCTCCGATCCCTCCGAAGACGCTCCCAAAATTGACAACTGCTTATTTGCCAGATAGACTGCAGTACGCAGTATATCTGTAGAAATCAACTTCCGTCCCGTCAACAGCAGATATAGTGATGCCGTAAGCCAATCTTCGTGGCTGAATCCAGAGGCACATAAATCTTCTACATCGAAAGCGCCTTTTCTTGTTTTCACTGAGTGGTAGGGATGTTGATGGCTACATGTTCGTTATATGCGAGGCAAATTTCATAATTACAACGCCATTGTGTATCGCTGGTACGCTTGTAGATTCGCATGGCTGAATACTTAGCGAAAAAATTTCATCTGGAAGCTTCTATGGGGTTTTCAAGTCTGTCATCGAGCCACAACACCCAATCGAAGATGGATTGTATGCAGAGCAGAGTATTGAATGTAATATCTGTATTATGTCAGTTCAATATACATCTGTCACCTCATTTGTGTTACATTTCAAAAGAGGTCACATTTTAACGTTTAGTTCGGTATGTGCGTCGAAACTATTTAAAAGTTCACCTTCCTTTATTTTAGAACGTTTGGCTATAAGCATATCTTGTTTACCATACCAACCAGCCTCACCCAGTACATCAAACTTTCGCAAAGACGAATTTCATTTTCCAATAGAGCCACAAATCATGCGCTGAGAACGACTCTCGTCCCATTAGTTGAAATGATTTAGCTTACAGTTCACTACCACAGCAGCAAAGGCAGAGTAAAATTTCAACGTCCCAAAGGATACTGTAAATTTGTTACTCGCTGTTTTGCCTGCGCATTTACGCACCATGCTCTGGGTATGTAAGAGGGTTTGAAGGCAGCGTTATATAAATTATGCTTTATTAAAATAACGCGAAGGAGTGTTTAAAATGGGACAGGAAAAGCATGACAAAAAATGCAAATATTAGAACAGAATTTCAAAGGCGAATGAAAAAAGGCAACACAGCAAAAAATAAGCCAAAAGACAGGCTTGTATTTAAATTTTTGTTACATCGTGTAAGGATAGTGAAAATGAGCTTAGAAAAAGGTTTCCTTTTTTATTTACTGCTGCGATTACGTGGAGAGGCGAGAGGATAAAATATGTGATCAATTAGTCGTTCCGTGGAATCCCAATCATTTGTATACCCTTATGATCCCTTCGAATTGTGCAATGAAACCTTCTGTGTGAACGATGATACCTAGCAGTGGGGTAGTCGGTCAAGAGGATAAAAAAGTTGTATAAAAATGTACGCAGTTAATGTTTCACAACATGCTTTGCATCGGTTAAAACTATTATAAAATGTTTTGCCTGAAATCAGGGGAGTTGTTTTTTCTTTACAGGGTCAGCTCAAATGTGAAGGCCTTGTTTGATCCCTGGAATCCCAATTCAATGTTGGCAAATGTATGAGTAACGTTTAACAAGCAACCAATGACAGGTCATTCTTGTTTCCATCGTTATTGTTGAAATGTTTTTACATGATTGAATTATTTGCTATGAAATTTGCTGTTGTACTTCATACAACTGTATGTTTGAGAGTTGTATGAAATTTGGATTGGAATCAATTCCGGATTGTATGTTCGGAATCAGTTTCAGGAATTGGAGTCGGATTCGGTTCTTAAATCAGAATACACGGTTTTCCAAGCCACTTCTTAAATTTTAAGATAAAAATAGAAATTTTAACCACGTTAAACGAATGCTGAAGGCTACACGGATGATTTCAAGTCTGAAAAGCCAGTTCAATACAATCGTAACCACGGAAGAAGGTTATAATTTAATTGATTGAATCTAAAATATAGCTTTTAAATTTATAAAAAAATGTATATAATTAATAAAATAATAGAACGATGTAACATAACATAACACATACAAATACATAACATAACAGAACATAACCTTCCGTAATCAAATCGTCGATGCAGTGCAAAGCGCTACCACCAAAGAGAAAGAGAAAGAGAAAGAGAAAGAGAAAGAGAAAGAAAGAGAAAGAAAGAAAAGAAAGAAAGAGAAAGAGAAAGAGAAAGAGAAAGAGAAAGAGAAAGAGAAAGAGAAAGAGAAAGAGAAAGAGAAAGAGAAAGAGAAAGAGAAAGAGAAAGAGAAAGAGAAAGAGAAAGAGAAAGAGAAAGAGAAAGAGAAAGAGAAAGAGAAAGAGAAAGAGAAAGAGAAAGAGAAAGAGAAAGAGAAAGAGAAAGAGAAAGAGAAAGAGAAAGAGAAAGAGAAAGAGAAAGAGAAAGAGAAAGAGAAAGAGAAAAAACAAAATAAAACCATCGATATTCCTCTTTACTTTCGAATATCCAATGGAAGCTTTTTACACGAGACCTTAAAGAAATCTCTGAAACGCGAATCTTAAGCGTGAAACTTTAAAATGGAATAAGAAAAAATAAATTAAATGTCTGGCCAATCGAGCCTATGTTCCTATAAAAAATTCCGTCGAGATCTTAATCACCATGGTAAACGTCGGTTACAATGCCATCGGTTGCTCGTTCGACATTGCCGTCGGCTACGTGCATCTCGAGCAGAGTGGTAGTGATATTCATTCCATGCTGGTATTCCATGAAACTCCAATCAGTATAACTGTAAACGCACGAGCTTCGGCCTAGCCACGCGAAGGTTTGGTTTGGGAGTTCCATTGCTCTTGCATTAGCAGAAAGTCAGGATTCTACCCGAAAAGTGTCTTGATACTTCGAATCCGTAATAGCTCTCCGATAGTTGTTCCATATACCAAATACTAAAACAAATAGCTCCAGACATCACTGACCCGGTCTGCATTACGACGCTGTACTGCGCTTTGGTGCGGTCAGTGGTAGAATAGTATGGTGGCCTTCAGCTGTTCGTCCCCTGGCTCGTTTAGTAGTATTATGAGACAGTATTATGAGTGACGCTGTGCGTTGTTTGGCATCGAGACATTGAAGCAACGGAACTGCAACGCTTAGAGGTTGTTTGTTGCGAAACTTCTTGACAATCGGATCGACTCACCCGCGCTTCTTTCGAAGCTAAACATGTATGTTCTGCCGAGTTCGCTCCAAGATAGATCGCTACTGGACGTGGAGGAATGCCGCACTCGCTTTGGCTCTTCTGATCTGTTTATTCGTATGTGTTGTGAGTTTAATGTCATTTGTGATCGTTATCAACCTGACATGTCGCGCACTGCCTAGTTAAATTGTATTCGTGCAGTGCGACCTTTTAGGTTGTTAACTATTGTAACTTTAGACTCAACGTGATAAAACGATGAACTTAACATGGCTGTAATGTAGTGAATATTAGCGATTTTTTCATGAGAGCCATTCGCGATGCGTTGAATTTTAATCAATAAATAACAAATAAATAACCAGATAATCCGAGCAGCCTATCTCGCAAAAGGAGGGGTGAGGGTAGATTGTTATGGGGGTAGATTTGTGAGCTCATCTAAGAAACAATGTAAGGACTTCAAGATGTTCTCTCTACGATTCTTGGAGTGAATCTGATTTTTTTACGGAATGTATGAACTTATTTACTAACATTGGGCCTGATCGCGAACGAAAGTCGATAACAGAATCGATAATTTAGTCAACCGGTTAGCAAAAATCCACTATGACCCAATTGCGTTTTCTTAATCGGAATCTTCGGTATCCGATCGGCATAGCAATGGGGTGGAATGGAGATTGTCGCCACAGCAACGTGATTAAAATATTGAGCAGCGGGATGTGCACTTTAAAGCTTCATAAATAAACCATTTCAGTCGGTTGGCCATATCCACTGCTGTACGCCAGTTGATATAACAGTGGAAAACTAAATAATACGAAAAAGCATGTTTGGGGCCCTTCACGATTCTAGTCAGCTTTTTATATAGAGTTTGACAATTGGACGATGAAATCATGTAAACACTTCATACAAAACCACACATAAAACTAACCTGCAATTTTCAGTCTAGAGCAGGGGCCTCCAAACTTTTCAGCTCGCGGGCTGCATTGCTTCAAAAATAACTATGTTGAGGGCCATTTGAAGCTACCTTTAACTGATGAGTGAACGTTTAAATCTCGTTTTTATAATAAAATACCAATGATACTTGTACAGTTTCGTGTTACTAAAGCTTGATTTTTGTCTAAGAAAAGTAAAAAATACATTTTAATTTTAAAAAATCATAATAACGTAATATTTATATTAACTCTGGCAAAGTCATCGTGGTCCGCATTTTAAGCTCTTGAGGGCCGCATGCGGTCCGCGGCCGTAGTTTAGAGACCCCTGGTCTAGAGTATTCTAGCCTCAAAGCTAGAATTAGATTCGAATACCAGCTCAAAAAATGGCAAAACAAGGTGTTGTTTTCATTTATCCCAATATGCATTAAAGAGATCTGGTGATGGAATGCATAATTATAGTGTATGTAGTCCAGGTGGTCTCAAAGCATTTTTATAACCGTATTTGTAAATCACTTTTTGATAGGATAGGTGAAAGCTTTTGTTCAAACAAACTTTCTGGAGGCTTGACGAATACACAAAAACACTCTTAAAATCTTCATTTAGAAACAGAAGCGATGAAAATCAGGAGTCTAAATTTGTAGGTTTCTACGGCCTACTCCGCCTCGTGGACTGTATGAAAAGGGGAGCAGTACTCCCAAGCAAAAGCCTTAAAAAAGCCTGGCACCCCGAAGCAAACTTCAGCCTATTTTACAATGGATTTTAGCAAAGAGGTCTCGCCACTCTAAATGAGAATCGAATTTTCCAAAAAAGAGGAATACTCATCAAGAATTTGGAGGAAGAACTAAGTTTATTATACTGGCATTTTAACTCGATTTCATCGCAATTTCTGGGGTATTCTTATTAGGAGTCTACGTGCTCCGTTAGCGATACATACATTTTTTTTTGTTTAATTCTTGTTAAATTGGTAATATTCCAACTAGATTCTGTTTGAACTGGTTTAAATGAGATTTCTGGCTAATCGTAAAATGCATGTTGCCTATGCATGGGCGTTGTTATTCCATTGCCTTACTTACGGGTATGTTCTGCCTATCTCAAGATCTAACAAAATTCATACACCTTGGAATAAGCCAACCTGTGTGTTATACCTACTTAGATAGCTGCTCGAAAACAGCTATACAACAGCTGACAGGCTAAATTTTTAGCCTACCAACTTAAAACGGAAAGGGCCTCTTTAGGTTTCTACGGTCTACTCCGCCTCGTGGACTGTATTTAGAAAGGGGAGCAGTACTCCCGAGCAAAAGCCTTGAAAAAGGCTGGCACCCCGATGCAAACTTCCGCCTATCTAACAACGGATATTGCCAAAGGGGTCTTGCCACTCTTAAAGAGAATCGAATTTCCCAAAAAGAAGAATGCTCATAACAAACTTGGTGAGAGAATTAAGTTAATTATTTTGGAATTGTAACTCGATTTATTGGTGATTTCTGGGGTGTTCTTATCGGGAGCTCCGTTAGCGATACATACATTTTCTTGTTAAATTCTTGTTGCGTTGGCAATATTCGATGTTCGACTAAAAGATGTTTAGTCGCTGTTTGAAATATTTGATATGTTTTATCACTCAATTAAGCTAAACTATTCTGATTCTGAAAATATAAATTTATCTGTTTTTTTTTTTTATAGAGAATCAAAACACATAATTTTAGGTTTAAACGATGCGCTAAAAGGAGTGGGGTCCCCCTATACTTCTTGAAGGAGGAGGGGGGGGGGGTTGATTTCTTTACTTTGCTATGGATATGGGTCTCCAATAGTCAATGAGTCCCTTCGTCCATGGAGTCTTTATCGTTCACAGAGTTTCGCGATGAGACTACTGTACGCATCATATATGCTGGACTTAGCAACTCAGTTCGCTTACCGTTAAATCCGCTATTGCGCAGGGGGCGTAGTAGGTTTAAATTGAAGAGGCCAGATGACGCGGAAGGGGTCAGCCATTAAGGTCAGGATACAGGGTTTCACACTTTATCTCAAGACCGAAGACCCCTTCACGAATCTGTCTTTGCAAATGCCAAGACTGCGGTATGATGCTTGAAAACGTTGAAGATACCTGAATTCATCGGATGTAATGCTGAATCTGCGGCACATTTCTCGAACACGCTGTTCCGTGCCGGGGACTTGCGGTCAAATATTTTTTTACACGTATAACTTTTATGTACATCAGTGTACTGAAAACACTCAATTATTTTTTTCGTTTTTTACCAAAAACGAGTATTTGAACTACTATATTAACACTTTTAAAATAATTTATTTAAACAAGTATGCATTCACCAATTAACAATAAAATCAAGTACCGGGCCGTTCCAAAATACTTGTTTATTTAGGCCAACTGTAAGTTTCTACAGCCTACAGCCTCGTGTAGTGGCGGAGATTAAATTCCGAGCAAAAGTCTTGATGAAGGTTTTGCCATTCTTGAAGAGAATCGAACTTCCTTACAAGATAATGCTTACCAACGACTTGAAGCAACAACCTAGTTAATTATACTGGAATTTGGACTAAATTTATGTAAGAAATAAGGAAACGAGCGGTGTAGGTGATTAAGGAAATTCGTGTATTCAACTTGCTTCTATTCACAGTGACGCTCGCGGTAAGATTGTGGCGCTCATCGCCTGCTGTCATGCTTTCGCTACCTAGCTGTCATTTTGACGTTTTTGGGGAGGTGGCCCTCTCATCCTACATTTATTGACCATTTATTGGGTGTTTTTATCAGGAGCCTACGTGCTCCGTTAGCATTACATACATTTTCTTCTTAAATTCTCGTTGCGTGGGCACTATTCAAACTGGATTTTAGTTCTGCCTATCTCAAAATCCACCAATATTATTTTAATGCTTATTTATTTCTAATTCGTTTCAAATCAAATTAACTGCTTATTTTAATTTTGATCGCAAATAAGTTGTCCATATAATACATAAACAAGTACAAAAACACGTAAAAAAAGATTTGACTCCCGGAGACCTTATGCCAAAAGACGAGTTTTGAAAATGCTCTAGATTCCACCACTTGTTCTCCTTAATGCACCTTTCTGAACAAATTCACCTTGTCATGTTCATACACCTTGAATGTGACGCAATCAAAATCGCAATTTCAATGGCAATCCCAAACAGAATTCCAATTCCAAACAGAATCGCTATAAGAATCGCAATTCGAAACAGAATCCCAATCCCAATCCCAAACCGAATCCTAAACCCAATCCGAATCGAATCCCAAACGTAGCGCAATCCCAATCCCAATAGTATTTCAATATCAATCCCATTCCAAATCCCAAATCGAATCGCAAAGAATCCCAAACGAACCGCAATCGAATCCGAATCGCAATGGAATCTTTAAACGACTCAAATCCTACAGACGGGATTCGATCCAATGGAATCTTTCTAGGGATTGAACCTTCGAATCTTCCGAATCCTGAATCTTTCACCACTAGTATAAACCCAGGTTGTAGTAGTGTTAAATGGTTTCATGTTAAACCTGATTCTTTAAGAGAATTTCTAATTTTCGCTAGCAAAGCAGGTCGGCTCATGATCAGAACACCCCGAAAGAAAACAAGATTTATCAGAGATGAATAAAGCAAGTTCGCTCGAATTATCTTACATTAGTAATAAAAGGAGAATAAAATCAATGTTGTAATGTAAAGAATTCCACAGTTTATATTTAGTTCAATATTCAACTTTTCGAAAGCTGTGCTCTTAAGAGGAAGTTCGTTTTTTCTGAAGAGTTCATAGTTCATAGTTATCAAAGCGAAGAGGTCTGATTGAGAGGCCAGCCTTTCTCAATACTTTTGCTATGGGAGTGCCCTCCCACGCCACATACGGTCTACCATACTGAATATGCCGTGAACCCTACAGACTGCTTGGACTACATCTGTTGAATTTTTGACCCGATCAATCTGGATGCACATGGATGTATGTGAGTAATAATTGATAACTTTGTCATTTTTAACTTTTTACAACTATATCCAACTTCAAAAGTATCTAAGTAATCATTTTATTGGTGCACCAAACTGTTGTTACAGGCAAATGTTGGTTATTACCAAAACGAATTGTTGGCAAAGTGACCAATGCTTTGGAAAAGTGCTTAATCAACATCTGATAATGTACCCCTTTCCGATTTTAGATCGTAGGCTGAAATTTCAGCATTTTGCATTGTATAGCAGTTTTCGAGCAACTATAAAAGTGAGTATAGTATGGAAGAAGGCTTACATTGTTTCCCATTTTTTTGTGCGTTCCCACGATATTGTTGCTGATCTATACCAATAAATAATGGGAATGAACCAAAAATCTATAGGATACGATAAATAAAACGTGAGACGAACGAAAAAAAACTTATGAGAACTGATCAATAAATCGTTGGAAAGGTTTGTGTATTGAGAAAGCCGATTTTTGTCGCTTCTTCTTCGGAAAGAAGGTTATAAGAATACGTTGTGTATTTGTGGCGATAGGTGTAGCACTATTTAATAGCACACTTTTCTAGGTTCGTACAATTAATTTGTATTCGCTTTAAAAGTGCTACCACGTAGCTTGGCTGTCACTGGCCGAAAGCATTTCTCTACCGGAAGCCGGTTATCTTCAGCCATGGTATTGGCATCTAACTGCGTTTCTTCTCAGTGCGTTTTTCGCCGAGTGCGTTTTATCGCGTACGCGTTCTTACGCATCTAACCAGTTGACAAACTATGTTAACAATTCTATGTTAACAGTATTAGTCAAGCTACCAGAAAGCCTGTTTGAGCAAAATTTTCCATCTGGCCAGTCAAAAAGTGATGTTCAAATTTGGTGTTAACAAACATGCTATGAAACCACCTGATTTTCATCTTGAGATGAATGAAAACACCACCTTGTTTTGCCTTTTTTTTCGAGCTGGTACTCGAATCTTATTCTAGATGTGATCCTAAAATAATAAAGGCTGAAAATCGCAGGCTAGTTTTATGTGTGATTTTGTATGGAAAGTTTGCATGATTTCTCCCTGCAACAATCAAACTCCATATAAAAAGCTTACTGGAATCGTGAAGGGCTCGAATAGTAATGCATTATGCAAATATTTGATCTAAACTTTTCCTGGAAATCAGCAACCCACATAAAATGTTTGAGGAATATGCTAAATTTCGAAATCAGACACAGGGGGATGGATTATGTGTATTTGCTCCTATTGCATTTGTTTCTGCATTTCAATTGATCCCTTTAGAACCAAGCTTTACAGTTATCGACGGGATTGATTTGATATACCTATTCCGGTTTAAGAAGAAGGAAAATCCGTCCTATTACGCAGTAGCATGGAAGAGATGCACGTAAAAATTGAAAGGCATTCTACAATTTAGAACACGATCAAGGTATTTGGTTTGATGAATATTTATTTGGATAGTTGGATATCAAAATGGATCGAAACGGAAGGATTCGAATAGGTAACAATTTGCATCACAACTTAATGCCACAGATTTGCTCAAACTCAAAAACATTTGCATAGGCTCCGTGAGATGAGTTTGCTGATTTGTTTCTTTTGTCAACACAATGCTACGACAACAAATACTCTTACACGCACACATAGTACTAGTTTCCCTTGGTTTCAAATGTTTATCCAGAATCTACAACGAGTGTGTCTTGTTAGACAAATTATGCTGGATATTCGTGTTAATCCCATACTGAAAGTTTACTGATGCTTTTTTTTCTCTATCTCTTATTCTCTAGCCCTACACTATCGGGACTGAAAGAGCAATCGAAAGCGATTTAGAGAGCTGGCTGGTACCAAGAAATAGGGTCTGGATTTGAATATGGTTTAAATCTAGTTTTCTTTGACTCTGGCAACATTTCTATGACTTTGCCTGGAAGCAATTCTGTTAATAGTGTTTTTTGGTGTCATTGTCTGCATGTTGGTATTTATCAGTTTAGAACGAGTGCATTTTCTCATTGTTGCATTGTTGCCGCAACCCGGTGTAGGAGGCTGCAAGAGAATTTAATTCTTTCTCTTTTTTTGTCATGTCGGTTCTCGTTGTCATTTGCTTCGTTTGTCTCCCGGACAGAGGATGTATAAATAGCAAAGTAAAGAGATTTATCCAAAAGAATGAAACAGTAAATTTTATTTCATAAAAAGTGTTGACTTGTTCGGGATTTTTTGATTCCGAAGATTAAGCACATGCAGCCACAGGAATTGCATTGAATGCTATTTTATTCGCTGCATTTTTTTTCCATAACACCCAGAAAGCTGGTGCATTACAGTGACAGCGATCTTTGAGTACAAAACCAGATACCAAAATCATATCCCTGAAGCGTCAAGTTCTACTTTGCGATTATTTCTCAATTTCGGATAGGAATTATTCTCAAATGACAGTCCCTTTGCTTCAGAAAGGTATTGTTGATTGCGTCTATTGTGCTGAAAGATGCACCGAACACAATGCGCACCGTGTGGATTTCAATTTTGGGTTTGTATGTGTATGTGTGTGCCTAAAATAACAAAAAATATGCAACGGAACAATACAAACTCCATTCTTTGGTTTTGGAAGGGACACACGGTGACTGTGTGCGGAGGCGCATAATGTACCTTCACAACCAGTTTCATCTAAAGACAACATTATGCTTTAATATACTTTATCTCAGGCATATGTTTGCGGAGGCTGCTATCCTGTTTTTGCTGCAACTGTTACTTTTCTCGGTGTAAAGGAGCAGAACCACTGTTCGGGGACGGAAGCTGCGATGCAATGTGAACTGCATCCTATTTATTCGTGCCGGAGGCAGTTTTGAGATGTTCTGAATACAGTGCTGGAAAAAATTAAATATACGTGTTGTGCTTCAGATGTTGCTGTGAGGAAGGCCGACTCGCCTGGTTCAACTTGTGACCCAAAAAGTGCACGAAAGGTGGCATGTTTTCCTTACCTTGAAATTTGCACTCCTCACACTCGTCGCCCGGCGTTTGTGTCTAAGCTGACTGAACCACCAACGACTCTCCCACAAACGATACCTTCACACCGGAGGCAAAGCGACAGGTTGAGTATGATGAAATTATTGTGCTTCCGTCTGTTCTCAGCAATTCCGCAGTTCCAGCTTGCAGGAAGGGTAGGTCAGAACAGTTGGAGGATAGTTTAGCATGCCGCTCGTGAATCATCCCCAAGCATGGAAATAGTGAACAGCATCAAAACGCTAACACACTCTCACAAACAGTATGTTCGATCAAATATATCCTATTATAAACAGGGACGATATCAAGCAGGTGCTCGGAAGATGGATGGGTGAGTTACCGAAAAGCAACCCACACACACTCGAGCAATCATTAGGTTGGCAAAAGAGCACATCGCTTGCAAAGGGATTTATTCTCAAATTTCCGTTTTAGCTGTTCCCCATGTAGCCATGTGTTTAATGTGTGGTCTTGAATTCTGGTAGCTGATCATCTTTCCGTTGATACCTATACACCGTTTTCCAGGAGTGTGTCCTGCATCTTGGAACAAACTTGCAAGCGAATTGAAACCTTCACCCAGTAATCATCAAGTACCTTACGCTTTACAAAGAACAGGGCTGACACTGCTGACGAGCTGTTTAGCATGCAGCTTCCGCTTCAACCATGCTTTCCACGCATACCTTCTCCTTTTCTGCTTGCAATGGGATGAAGTCAACTCATCCGTCATAACAAAACTGTTAGAAAACAGTTTGGGTGGGCTTTGCCCTGGCCATACCTTCTAGAGGCTGGTTAGAGGAATCTTCCTCCGTCCGTTACCAACAGCTCAGTGCTGTACGTCACTGTTTGGGGGCAGCATATCTACCGGCAGATGGAGGCGTGGGTGGCAGAGAACCATTCAAGTGTCACGGCTGGTGCGACTCGCGGCGCTCAGTGTTTCGAACCCGTTTGCTTGTGAATGTGGTCTCGTATCTTCTTCTGTTCGGACTGTCGTGCTGGAGCCGGAGGAGAGGTGGCCGCCCAGAATGTGAGCTGATACCATCTATATGGTAAAATATACAAATCGAGCATGTGCCGGGCATGATCTCCCGTCTGGTAGGTCGGGGTTTTGCTCTTTTCGTTGCATCACATGCTGTGAAGATGCAATTCCTCCACAGGAAGAATGGTTCCGGGTGGATTGGAAAACTGGTGCTTGTTTTGCTGCATGAAAGCGAGCTCAGCAGCAGGGAAGGAAAAATTGCTACCCATTCTTTTCACCGAGCAAAATTTTTAAGATTGGTAGTGAAGATGATAAATGTGAGACCAGAAGCGTGCCGGCACAATTGCAAACACAAATAAAGTGGCATCAAGCACGCACAGAAGTGTCAGCAGCAGCAAGTCAGACCACATTCGGCTCGGGTTGAAAAGTGATCGAGTTATTTGGTGCTGAAGTGACTTAGACTTCTTAGACTTGGCAAAAAGAATTTAGAAAACGAGATATGTTTTTATCGAGACGCAGAACAAATGCATGACCCAATATACCTCTTCTAATCCAAGATTGTCGCATTGCATGATTAAGTTTGATTGCAAAAATGCAGCAATAATCGCGTATGTTGTTAAGAACTGGGATTACACTGAACCAATAAGGCAGTTGTGTTCGCACTGGTTCCTATCATGCTTGTTTGCTTACCGATATCGCTTACCAAGAAGCTAAGATAATCAAATGATTTGTGGCAAATTTACTCTGCAAACGACACCCAGATGTTATTTTGGCTGGTGTACGCGAGTTAAGTGTATAGGTTTCGGATACTCTAATAAGAACGTCTGTTCAGCTTGGATTCTACTTACAGATTAATCTTTATTAGGAACGTTCGCTTAGATTTAACCTACCAATGTAATTCGGAAGCTGTTCAGCTGTTGATAGTGCATCAGAATACCAAGAGATGATATTCCATCTGTGGTGTAGCAGTTTGATTTGGAGTTGAAAAAAATGTTCTTGCAATGGCAATACATCGATGAGTTTAACGCTTGCTGTTTTGCCCTCTTCTAAGTGAAAAAAGACTAACCCAAATATTTCATATTTCAAATAGCAGCGAATCAACTGCTACTCAAATCAAATCAAATGAAAAATGTGCTCACTAGCAAAACTTAAACGCACAAACACAACACTCTCACAGACTCTAGGATTCGGCTTCTAGCAGGAGGGGAGAGTTTCAAATTTAGGAATAAATATATGAATTTATTTGCTACTTTATTCGTGCATTTGGTCTCGTGTTTACTGCTTGTCTGACAGAAAAAGTTAATCATAGCACTCTTTTTTCTTACTCAGGAGGGACGGCTCTGCCGTATTGCATATATTGTTTAACAAAAAAACTTATGAAAAATATGCACGTACCTGATGTACAGTGTAGCAAACTTATTGAACAGGACATACTTAGAAACTCAGATTGATAACAGTGAGTCAAAAACACGCAAAACTTTAAAAAAATCCAAAAGTGCATCGTAGACGACAGTTCTATTCAGAATTATTATAGCATTATAGCTCAAACAAAACCAAGTGTGAATCAACGGCCTTATAGAATAATGATACACGGTAAGAATTTGATGAAACACAGTTAATTTTTGAACAAACACATAGCATAACCTGGAACCAACTTTATGGCCGGAACCAAACGTACAATACCTACAACCTTATGAGAATAAATAAAATCATTTCCGAGTTTCGCAAGTCAGACTCCTCAATACTGTCAGGATAGGACTATCACTAACGTTAAGATAGGAACTAGTTTATCTGCCACATTCCATAATTTATCTGGTGTTCCTCAAGGGAGTATATTAGGACCTTTACTATTTATTATATTTATTAACGATGTCGTGTTTGCTATTCCTCATGTTAAATTGTTATTATATGCTGACGATCTAAATATGTTCCTACCTGTTAAATATTCTGATGACTGTGAAATGTTACAAGACTCGTTAAACTATTTTTCTGCATGGTGTTTTAATAATGAAATGTTACTTAATGTTAGCAAATGTAGTTGTATAACATTCTCAAAGAAAAAAAATCCTATTATTTATAACTACAAAATCAATGAAGACAGCGTTCCACGTTTTTCTCAGGTTCGGGACTTAGGAGTTATTTTAGTCAGTAAGCTTAGTTTATCTAGCCATTATCAAACTATCGTCACTAAAGCTCTTAAACTGTTAGGATTTGTGTTTAAAAACATTATACTGCTTTTTCGTCCCATCCTGGAATTTGCCAGTGTAGTTGAGTGTCCCCATCAAATCACATACATAGATAAAATTGAAAAAATTCAGAAAAAATTCACACGTGTTATGTTTCATCGTCTTCCCTGGTCAAACCAAATTCCACGTCCTTCGTATAATGTTCGGTGTTTACTATTTGGCTTAGAGACTTTACACCATAGGAGAACTACGGCTCAGATAAATTTTATGCATAAATTATTAATTGGAGATTTTGATGCACCTGACATTTTAAATTTTATTTGCTTTTCTACTCCCTCAAAAGGTCTTAGAAGTAGAGAGCTACTAAGAAGCTCTATTAGATCGACTGGTTTTGGTGCCAATGATCCACTGCTCAAAATGATTGATGTTTATAATAGGTTAGGGTTATCAGCAGATTTCAATCAATCCGTTAGTCAGCTGCGTCAGCATATTCAAGTTAGTTCTAGGGCCATACTTTAAACTTGTACTCTGTAACCATTAAGTTATTTAGGCATACTGCCCGATTACCTTAATTTAAATAAATAAATAAATAAATAAATATATAAATAAATAAATAAATAAATAAATAAATTACATCCTTCGAAAAATTAATCGACTTTTCATTTTTAGATTTTCTATAACCTCTCGAAATGTATCAGGGAATGTATGCATTCATTCTGAATGTATGTATGTATGTATTCATGAATGTATTCATTCTGTAAAAAGGGCTGCAAAACAGACAAGTTAAAAATTATAAGGCTTTATAAAATAAAAACTTACTATCTGGTACTGGTTTTCAAACATTCAAAAACCTCAATTCCTTTTTACACATATCCCTTCACACATTTAACGGAAAAATGCAAAATAACTTTCCCTAAAAATGCCATACACGTAAAGAAAGACCGCGCGAAAGACGACATTAATTTTTCGATCGCTTGAAAGGGTGCACATTTGTTCGGACAGATGCTTAAAAGCAAATTTTCCTGAACTAACCATTTTCCAACTCGTTTCAATCACTTAGTTAAAAGTTTTAGAAATTTATCTTAATAGTTTTTGGTTTTTTATCTCGGTCATCTGTATTCAGATAAGGTTTCGATGCTTAATTTCAACCCAAGCGTGTACTTTGCTAACAACCTGTTCCATACGGTTCCCATAGCCCGATCTCGGGTACGTCTTTACACTGGAACCATAAATTTGCGCCCATCAGCAGGTCGTTAAAGTTGTTCACGGGGCTTGTCCAGCAGTTGGTACTTTCCAGTTGTTTAATTTGCTCAATTTGTACCGGTTTGCCAAATCCCTGACGCCCTGTCCTGTCCGCCACCTAACAGTGCAACAAAATGGACGTAGGAAAATCACCGTTGGTTTGTTCATTCACGCTCGAGCTCGACGTAAACTTACGTGTGAAATAATTGTTGCATCAACATTTCGGTTTGTTTCTATGTTAGGAACGGAGTGACGTATGTTTCTCTAGTTGTCCGTGTGTGTGCTGTGTAGGTTAATACACATGTAGGTGTTTAAACACATTTTTAATGATCTTACTAGTTTGAGTTTGTGGTCGAGGGTTTTACCAGTTGCATGTTCTGAGTGTGTGGCATGTAATGTCCACTTTAACTCTCAGATTTAATTTCATTTTTCCAGCACCAGATCTGAACTACGCCAAAAACTACATGAGCAACTGTTGATATTATATAAAAATTATACAACTTTGTCAACACAGTTAAGTAAAATATTCAAATATAAAAGAACTTAAAATTCACTTCGGGCTTCAACGCTTATGGTGACCCTTAACCACTTTGCAGAAGTTGTCATACTGCGACGATGTTTTGCTGCAGGACGATGCAAATGACGCAAGCTTTAACGACCATATCATCGGATTGCATAAATCAAATATACCACTAGTGGGCAAAAATGGGTATAAGCAAAATGTATTTAAACCAAGACAGCAAGCGTTCAGTCCCGACATTCGGTGAAAACAGTTAAAGCGTATAAGTTGAGGCGACGAATAGACCGGTTCCCAACTGGCGTTCACCAGAAACGACGAAACGACTGCCACCATAATAGAAAACCAGGCCAGTCTAAAACCAACTTTACGGCCGCACTGCACATAGCCTCTGGTAGTATTCGGTTGTCCGGAGTTTTGGGAAAATATTGAAGCAAAACGATAGTGTCGGTTTGATAAACGTCGGAACAAAAGGCTTTTGTTGACGCCTTCCCCATTGCCACCGTTACAGCTTGACGGCTCTCCGGTGCTGAATTTTGTTCGTGGCATCGTTCTTGTTAGGGGAACGGTTCCAGTGAAAGGAAGAATTGTGTCGCCGATGCTATTTTACTGCCATTCTGCTACGCCCATTCTTCGCTGCGCAAGACTCTCAGTGAGCAAGAAACCACTGCGGAAATGTGGATAATATAGAGGAGGATGTTCAACACACTGTGTCCTGCGGTGTTTCAAGTAGCCTGGATGGCTAAAAGGAATAACAATTGTGATAACCTATTTTGCAAGGGTCGGATTTTGTCTCGGCAAAAGAAAAAAGTATTTGTACGGTTAAAGCCTGTGTATAGGTTTCATTCGGTGAAAGTTCAGCGAAAACATTCCACTAGCCGTGTTGTTTGCAGCAATTAGTTAAAACAATAATACGGTCGAGTGTGTGGTTGATTAAAAGCGTACGCATATGCTGGGAAAAATAGGAAAACACAGCGATTAGTTTAATTGAACGGCTAATTACGTTACTATACCTCGTGACAGGTTGAATAAAACGGAGGTTTGCTATAGCACGGCTTGAATCTTTTACTATCCGACCATAACGAAAAAGAACCATCTGGTAAGCTTCCATATGAATGTATTATATGACTACGAATGTTGTCGGCAATTTTTGAATAAATGTTCTTCTATTTGGCGTAACGTCCTACGCAGGCACGTTCAGGCTTTCAAGACTTAATTCATTACTACGCAGCCCGATAGTCAATCCTTGCTACGGGGCGACAGTCCATTCTAAGCTTGAACCCGTGACGTTAATGTTATTGAGTCGTGTCGTATGGCTTACGTTTGAGGGCAAGACACTTTTTTAATTTAACTTTTTATTATTTTGATATTCCTTAGTTAACAGCGGGTATTTGAGTAAAAATCGAAAATTTCATATCAATTACAAAAACATAACCAAAACTGTCTACTTGTGTCATATGACTCTTCATCCACTCTTTTTGTAGTGGCAGACATGGAGTATTTTTACCTCAAAGCAGACTTGACAAAGCAGCATACTGATATCTCTAGGCAGACAAAGCAGCATACTGATATCTCTCTACATAATGTTCTGGTTTTGGATCGAATGAACCTTGTAATTGTAAATTTCAATGGTAATCACAAAATATATTACGTTCCAAATGTATCGCTTTTGTTACCATAGGGTCACTTTTTTACTATATTTATAACATTATTGTCGATTTAGAGTTTCATTCAACTTTACAGTCTAATCAAAGGGGGTAAAAGGGCTGAAAAACAAATATTCAATTTTCTCAATTTAACTTATTTCATCTTATCATGAAAGTTTCCGGAGGCAGGCCAAGACCGCAAAGCGGTAGATAGGTAAGTAAGTATTATGAATGTTAATTAACCAGTGATAGTCATTAACGCTCAATTAATCTAGTGCAATAGTGATATTTCTACTGATTATTAATTGAAAATTAGTAATGGTTTAAATCTTTCATTACGAAAATGTATTTTTGTATTAATTAATAGTGCTCGAGCACTACGATGAAGTTAAATGGTCGTTCCTGTGCATTGCTCAACTTTTCCGTTCGTTTTTTCAAAGCCCTATCATCATGTAATGAGTTGCAGTTGCGGTCAGCTCCCCGCGGCAAGCCGAGCCCGACTACCTGGATAATCCTCACGTGCATAATTTATCAGCTCAGGGTGCCGTGCATTGTGCAATAATTCATTTCAAACAAGCATCTGTAATTGCCCTGGGTACGGCGCACAAGATGAAGTACACAAAAATGTTGCAATAGGTTGACCACGTGGGTTACAATAGCTTGACCACACAAGCAGCGAGCACGGGAAGCAGTGGGGTGTTTCGAACGCGGATGCAAAACTTTTATTTAATAATCTCATAATCCATGTGAAGTAGGGAAAAGAGATAGCGATATCGTGGCGAGCGCCGAGTGAGCGAAGGAGGGTATTTAAGCGGCGCGCGCTGCTGGGTCGAGAGGTCAGTTGAACGCGAAATGTCGAAGGTGAAGGACGTGCGAATTGGAGAAAAATAAAGCGAACTAAACGAAAGCAGAAATCTTCTTCTTTTGATGTTTAACTGATTCTCACATCCATGAATAAGTCAAGCATGTTTCGCTGGACGCAAGCATAGCGCACCACCCGTCAATCAGTCAGTGTGGTACCATTTAGTGCAGGATGTAGCCTAAAACCGGCTACCAAAATGGTCTGCAATTTCCGGGTGTGGTGTGTAGTGCAAAATTTTCCACTGTGTTCGTGTGATGATGCGGTGTTTCAAATTTTCCCCAGCGAAAGCGAGTGCATCCGGACAGGAACCGCAAAATGGTGTTGGCGCCCAATTTGTTATCCAGTTTTCAGGCTTGGCAATTTTGTGCACGCAAAGAGAAACACTCCTCACTTCCCTACCCACCAAAAAATGGAAAAGAAGTGTGAAACATGATGACCGTTAATAAAAGACTGCTGAGCCTGTACAAAATGGTGGCCGGTACTGCCTTGAAGGAGTTAAAAGTTCATTTTTCGTCTGTTTGTCGGTGGACTATCATTTGCACCGACCGCGTTAGCAGGAAAAACGTGGATTGCAACAGTAAGCCATCGGTAGCAGGTGGCAAAAGCAAAAAAAAAAGAAACACCCAACAGGAAAAGAAAAACAAACACCCACTAGAATTCATCCACAAAACCGCTGGGCAACTTCGTCTAATTGGTATTCGTACCGTAATTGCTCTACTTTATGAATGTTTGTTTTTTACCTCGCACTATCCACCTTAAATAGAAGAAAGTGTCCGAGAACAGGACGTCATTTGCTAGAAGGCATGAAGCGGTAAAGGTATCCTTAGAGTAAAAACATTTCCACCCCGCTCCGTCTGCAAAGAGTCCTTCCCAGGCTTGCCAAACGACCTACGTCCTTGCAGACTTGAGCAATTAATAATTTATTCATAAGCTTCACTGAATTAGTCTCCCATGGACAGCAGATTCTGGAAACGGTTCACCCATCCCATCCAAGCAGATGCCCACCTTGTGTGTGCACTTTTCTATGTCCGCTTATGCTGCACTATTTGCTGTTCTCACTATTTCACACCAAGGCAGCATTGTGAGACAACAGTGGCAGGTGGTAGCTGAGAAGCGAACTGTTACTTATTTTTGTCGTTTACCAACGATTTTTTGTTTTCGTTTGTTCGTAAATGAGAACCTCTCACCAATCTTTTTCTCCTCAGTGGCTTAACGCGTAGGCGTACACTCTACCAAAGATAGAATTACTTCGTCAAGAGCGTGCCCTACGAACGATGCACCATCAGGGAGCTCCAAGCTATACTGAGCAACGGGTAGCAAAACAATAATGCTGTCTTCCCCGGTGTAGTTTCATTCCATCCTCGTGGGATATAAATTGTGCGCTTCAAGTACAAGAAACAATAAATTTCAACGCTTTCAATTACACTCATACTGCTCAATTTCCTTGCGCTTTTCTTTTCCTCTTTGTTTTTTCCCATCTTTACCCTACATCTTCACGTTATCGAGGGTTGAGCAGAACTAATATTTTCTTCGCTGAAGAAAAGGTGTAAGACACAGAAAAACTAAAGCCTTTTGGGTAAAAAAATCGGATTGAATTAAACTTAACAGATCAATTGTTACTTGTTTGGTACGATGCTGAATAGAACTTTCAGTTGGTTGATTGGTTTAAAGGTTCAGCAAGTGTTGACATGAATGTTGCGTTACAAATCAAAATAATTTCAGATCAGATCAGATATCAGAGAATCAGATTTTCATCACTGCTGAGAACCAATAATGAGATTTTCAACAAACTGTCTTATGACGATTCTTTTCGGAAATTGTTTGATCAAAATCGGACGGCCCATCCCAAACATGATGATGAGCAGTGAATATGAAGAATCATCTTAAACGGTTTGTCGTAATTGCTCGTAATAAAGACGGCAAAGGCAATCTGAAAAACACAATTTTTCGTTGAATATTGTTTATCTGGTGAGTTCTCTTTCTCTCTCTTGTTGGCCTTCTCACGATAGAGCACGTCAATGCAACATGGCTCGGTCGACAATCATTCTTCAGCATGCTCGGTCCCGGGCTGTAGCTTCCCATCCATGCAGATACCTGATCTCCGTCAGGTCTCGCTTCACCTGGTTCAGCCATCGAGTTCGCTGTGCTCCCCTGCGCCTTATGCCGGACTGGGGATCACTGTCGAACACCTTCTTGGTGGAGCATGAGTCCGGCATCCTCATGACATGCCCCAGCCATCGTATCCTGCCAGCTTTCGCCACCATTAGGATTCTCGGTTCACCGTTCGGCGAATCAATGTGTGATATAGCTAACATTTCGTGCGGTCTTGAAGTCTTCTGGATCTTCAGCAGTCAGTGAAACCTGTATTATGCCCGATTCCCCTGCAAAATTTGTCTCCAGATTTTGCTGCTGATGTCGTTGTGCGAAGTAATGACCGATCCGAGATAGCAGAATTCCTTTACTACCTCGAGATTGTCGCCGTCAACTAATTCACTCCTTTCCAGATGATCTGATGGTCTCTCTGGTGAACACTCTAGCAATTACATGTAAAGTAGGAAAGAGTTGTATACGCCGCTATGTTCACGTAGAACGTTACGCAGAGTAGGAGAAGAACAACTTGGTGTCCAATCTTAAGGTCTCAGATTTTATGATTTACGGCGTGCTTGTAACTTTATCTAGCGATTGATATTTATCTGCTATTGTTTCTCGTTAATTAAAACAAATTAAAAGAACGGTTATGTCACGTATTCCTCTTATACTTATATATTACTCAGTAGAGCCAAAAGCTTCAAAGCTAACGAATTATTTCATTTGTCGTTGAACACAATCCAACTGACAGGGTTTTCGTTCCTGTGGCTGAACACATGGGTAGCCTTGTCGTATCTATAAAAAATTAACCACACGCTTTTTTCTGCAAATACTCCTTAATGGTCTGGGTAAAGGTCAATCTTACTAAGCTGCAAAAAAATGCCTCGCTATGATTTCAAGTTGCGTTACTTTACAACGATACGACCACTACCAAGGCCGTGGCTGCTGAACCCTTTTATCATTCTCTGTGCATCAGTGTTAAAGGGACTCTCTTGGTTATTTTTCTTCCGTTTCTTCCTGCACGATTGCCATCTGATCACAGAACAACGCGTAGCACATCAAACATATCTTCCTCGAATTGCAATGCCCCACAGCCAGAAATCATGGTGCGTTCTTTTGCCCCGTATATTCAGTACCAAACGCTGGATACAAGGGAATGATTTTATGTGTGAACACCAACTTTTATGTGGTGTCTGGCTTGACAGAGGCCTCACCTTCAGCCACCACATTGACACAGTTGTCAATCAGGCGCGGAAAACATTGTGTTGCGCGTTAGCACAACGCCCGGTCTGCAGATAAATAATTTACCAAAAAACGGCTTTTTTAAGTAATTCAGGATTATTTTATTATGCCTTTAACAGCACAAAATTTTAGTAACCGAGAGAGTGAAAAAAAAAACTAAAAATTCGTCCGCTTCCACGCAGGTCCGGGATCAAAAAGAAAGCCCTATTTCGCAGTCCATGCGGTCACCGGCTATCCGTCAAACGCTCGGTCGATCCCTTTCGTTCAGTCCGAACGTTTATCGTCCAGTCCGAGACCTCTAGCGGCCGCTAGCTAAATTACGGACGCTCCTTGTCGATCCTCGAACGATCGCGTCGTCACCATAAGTGACACATTGGGTCTCCTAAAGAAAATTGCTTGCGATTTCTCCGACCCAATGTGCCTGAAGACTCTGTTCTGCTCTCTGGTCAGATCGATTTTGGAGTACTGCTCAGTAGTTTGGTACCCTACATCTCGAATCCACGTGGAACGTATCGAGCGGGTGCAGCATTCGTTCACCAGGTTTGCTATATGTAAAATCCTGGGTGGATTGTCCTCCCTCATGCCTCCTTACGAGGGCAGGTGTCGGCAGCTTGGCCTAGAACTATTGGAAAACCACCGTTCCCATGCCCAATCCACCTTTATTGCCGCATTACTCCTTGGTAATATTGATTCTCCTTCCCTTTTTTCTTCTATCCCTTTCTACGCCCCTAACCGTGTTCTTCGTTACCGCCCTCCCCTAGTGATCCCTTCCCGCCGAACTGCAGTGGGCCGTAATGACCCCCTTCTTCGTGCAATTCGTCGATTAAACTGTGTTTATTCTATGTTTGATTTCAACCTTCCCTTATCCTCTTTCCGAACCCGCATCAGAATCCTCCATAATCCCGAGCTGCCTTAATTTTTAATTTTAATTTTTATTTCTAATATTCTTAATTTTTTTTCTAATTTATGATAATTTGTATTCATTTTTGCTAGGTTAGGAACATAGGTAATGAGTATTATTTAAGTATTTGTGTAACCAACAGGTAGACAAATAAATATGAATATGAATATGAATGACGGCATTTTCCATTGCAAACATTTCACAGAATCGCGTCAACCAGTAAGTGGAAGCATACGCATAAATTTTGCACTGCAGTGTACCGGGCGGCATACATATGG
Source organism: Anopheles arabiensis (assembly GCF_016920715.1). Classification (NCBI taxonomy): domain Eukaryota; kingdom Metazoa; phylum Arthropoda; class Insecta; order Diptera; family Culicidae; genus Anopheles; species Anopheles arabiensis. Next base: position 39,660,750 of record NC_053518.1, read on the forward strand.
TTCTCTTCCCCGGTGCCGATCGTTGTGATAGATTGTGCGACGCAATGGAGTGTAAAATTAGTCATCAGCTGCATCGTCCGGGTCGCAAAGCTTTCTAGAACCTTTTACAGCTGCTGACGCTTGCAAAAATGAACTAGTATGGTTTAACGAGTGTTATTCAATTCGTCTCCTTGTGTGGTGGTATGGGCATGATAAAACAGATATTATTCCTTCGCCAGGAGGTGTGTGCGTGTCAACAAGCTGTCTTCTTGGGTGTCCTTGAAAGAGGACTTTTATTTTGCATTTTCTACGCCTACTCAACTCTCATCGCGATTGTCAACTTGCATTTCGTATTCTTTCAGTGAGCTTCTCTCTGCACCCAAACAAACACCCTTCGTGTTAAGGCAGAAAGTAAAGTTTTTTTCTACAATGCTTTAAACAGCTATTACTTTGCACCGCAGAGCACATCGAAGACGAAGAGGCATTCCTCCTTTGTAAGCAGACTTATTGTTGAGTGCTTTACAAAGACGGCTCTCAAGTGGATTTCGCACAAATATGAATGCAATCCGCTGAAAGGTACAACTATGTTGGCAACTTCGATATTGCGACAACATTGAGTGTTGGCGAGGGCACAATTCCTGCACTTGAACCGCATCTGTGTGCAGGAAACTTGTGCATAATATCGGCATCTTGAATTTCTGAACATGCAATGGACTTCTATCTGGGGTGTTAGTCCAATGGAAGACGAAAAATACTAAAGAAAACTTACTATTTCATTACATTGCGAGATGAGGACAGGAGCAGCAATTTTCTCGTCTTAATTACTAGAGTCATGAAGGTTTATTGCACAACAGTAAGATGTCTCTTGTTAGTATCAAAAATGGCGAATGTTTGAAGGACTTCAGGGACACGATTAGCGGCAAAGCCCTAGCAAACCTTCATCTCCTAAGTATTCCGGGAGGCAAAAACTACAAAACTTACAGTATGCTCGTGATTCGAGTGCACACCTGTAATTAGTCTGATCCAGTTGGAAGACGCCACAGCAAAGATGAAATTGAGTGAACCGTAAAAGTGCACCGTTTATATGTACCGTATGCTATAAGCTGACACAATTGCCAGAGCCATAGAATCAGCGCGATGGTATACAGCAGGGGTCTCCAAACTTTTCAGTTCGCGGGCCGCATTGCTTCACAATCAACTATGTTGAGGACCATTTTGACGCTACCTTTAGAATGGGTGGAAGTTTAAATCTTATTTTAATAAGAAAATACTAGCAAAATACATAAAATTTCTGGAGCTTTCTTTTATTGAATCATGATTTTCGTCTCCCAGAATTAAAAAAAATAATTTTGATTGGTTAGTCAGAAAAGAAAGCTATTTAATTTAACCTTCACCCAGTCATCGCGGGCCGCATTAAAGGCTATTGAGGGCCGCATGCGGCCCGCGGGCCGTAGTTTGAGACCCCTGGTATACAGCATCGAGAATGGTTTTATGATTGTAATATACACGGTTTTTTTAGTTTTTTTCACAAGGAGTTTATTGTAGAAGGTCTTTTCCCAAAGCTTATTTCTTTTTCTTCTGCTTTGACAGCTCGCACACTGTCACTTCTTCGGACATCGTATTTGTCAAAACCCAAGATGCTCATAAACCCAAGATTACTATAAACTCAAGATGTTTACAGCTCGGCCTTTCCTGACATGATAAATTGCCCTCAATTTACTTATAGACTAAGTGTTGCCAAAGATACGCAAAAGGAAGTCAATCACTGCCCGGGATCGGCACAATCCACTTTCTCAACTTATTCGCCTCCAACACTCCGTCATAAGGAAGTTGGGTCTGCTGGCACCCATCGATGTCCCGAACAACATAACGATCGTTTGGAAGCCGTCTGTGTATGACATAGGGGCCCTTGAATCTAGGGATAAGCTTTTTGTTTGAGTTTACCGTATTATCTACGTTTCGTATTACCACAAATTCTCCTTCTGCAAATTCAGGGGCTGGTTTACATTTCGACAGGTGTTGTTGCTCATTAACTTGTTGATGTTTCATTATGTTAACTGATGCTTGTGATCGTATACTATTTAAATCTACTCTTGAATCGTTATTTATCTCATCCAAATGTTCGGTTAATTCATCGATCACTGGACCTCTCTGTTCAATGCCAAATAAAAGAACTGACGGAGCAAAATGTGTAGATGTGTGAGTAGTATTGTTAAGAGCATACTCTACGTTAGGAATTTGAGCGCTCCAATCCGCATGGTCTACCGGGTTTGAAAGTTTGCTCAGTACTGGTCGTAGGACACGATTCACTCTTTCAACCTGTCCGTTCGCCTGAGGTGATCCTGTTGCATTTAAAATGTGAGTAATACTACGCGACGTTAGGAAATTTGAAAAAGAATCAGATGTGAAACACGTTGCTCGATCGCTAATGATGCGCCTAGGGCGGCTGTAGTACATAAAATATTGCTTGAGAGCATTACAAACTTCACGTGTGTTTGTAGATACCGTAGGATACAGCTTTGTAAATTTAGTAAAACTATCTATTACTACCAGTAAGTGCTTCTTTTTTTGAATGAACAGATGGTAAGGGGCCTAAAAAGTCAATGTGCAAAGTATCGAATGGAATAGGTGTTTTAGGTATACTGAATAAATTTCTATTGTTAACTCTTGCTGGTGCAGAATACATTACACATTTCAAGCAATTTTTTATGTAATTAGTGATCCTTGTTTTCATTTGAGGGAAATAATAATACTTGGAAATCTGCATGTAACACTTGTCTACGGCAAGGTGTCCTATTTTTTCATGAATGTGTCGTATTAAGTTATTGATCATTTCTGATGGAACATACATCTTTAATTTGCTTGTTAGTGATTGTTTGAATACTACTCCATCTCGGATTGTGAAGCCGCTCACTCCTTTAGATTCTATTTCAGTTTTTAAAGATTTAATTTCAACATCACGTGCTTGCGCTATACGTAGTTGAAAATCTATATCTAAGTCATCAATTCCTGCAACCTGTTCTAATCGACTAAGCGCATCTACATGTGGCATTGAAGACCCAGGGCGATGATGCATGGTGTAGTCATAATCTTCAAGAAACAAGGACCAACGAGCTATTTTTGCTGAAACATTCCGGTTTTTTAAAGTTTGTACCAAGGAGTTACAATCTGTGATAATCTTAATCGGAATCCCGTGGACGTAAGTATGGAACCGCTTCAGCGAGTAAATTACTGAGAGCGTCTCTAGTTCGTAGCTATGCAATTTAGCTTCATCTGCTGATGTTGTTTTAGAGAAGTATGCTATTGGGTGATACTTTCCATCATTTTGTTTTTGTAGTAGTACAGATCCAAAGCCTAAAGAGCTTGCATCACAATGCAATTCAGTCTCACGGCTTGGGTCATAGATCGATAAAACAGGTGATTTTATCAGTTCATTACGTAATGTTTCAAAAGATTTTAAGCAGGTTTCATCAAAATCAAAATTTACTTTATCTTTTAATAAGTTTGTTAGAGGCTTTGCTATGGTTGAAAATCCTGGTACAAATCTACGGAAAAATGAGAACAATCCTAAACATTGTTGAACTTGTTTTTTAGTCTTTGGAACGGGGTAATTCTTAATTGATTCGATATGATGGTCGCTAGGAAGAATGCCTGATGCATTAGCTTTATACCCGAGATAATTCAACTCATTTTGAGCGAATTTGCATTTGTCCAATCGCAGTTCTAGACCATTTTTGCGTAAGGTGTATAAAACTTTCCCAATCAATTCAATATGATTGTCAAAATCATTCGAGGCTATAAGAATATCATCTATGTACACCACCAACTGTCCACGATCAATGAATTCACGGAGTAATGAGTTGATAAAGCGTTGAAATTCTGCTGGTGCATTTTTCAGCCCAAAAGGCATGCGCGTGTACTCGTATTGTCCATCTGGAGTAACGAACGCTGTGTATTTTATAGATTCCTCTTGCATGGCCAATTGATGAAATCCACTCTTGAGATCCAGAAGCGTAAAATACTTCTTGTTTCCCAGATGTTCAAGGCAATTGTCGATAAGGGGTAATGGGAAATTGTCTCGGATTGTAATTTTATTTAATGGCCGATAATCAACGCATTTACGAATTTCACCGTTACGCTTGCGAACTAGAACTATTGCTGAGGCGTATGGAGAGTTACTTGGACGGATGATGTTCTTTTCTAACAGGTTTTTACTATATCTTTGACTTTAGCTCTTTCGGCGAAGGACAAACGTCTAGGTTTGGTAGAAATGGGTGTATCGTGTTCCAAATTAATTTTTACTGAATAAGCTGGAGAAGTGACTTCTTCAATAGGAAATTTGTGATAATTTTGAATAACTGAATTGCTTACTAATTTGATTTGATCTTCCGAGAGGTTAGTACCAATATCAATCACACTAGATTCATCAGTAATCTCTATCATACACAGACTCCCAAAGGTGTCGTTGATGTCACATAAATCACGCTGTTTAGAAATCGGCAAAATTGGCATATTGTCTTCCCCCGAGCCCACGATAGACTTCCGATGTATGTTTAGTGTATGGAGCTTTTCGATTATATTCTGATCTAGATAGCTAACCCTGACATTTTTATTCAAATCTTTAAGTTTTTTCATGTCATAAACGTATTTAAATTGGGTAAGGTGTATTTTAAACGTCCGCAATGCATCCCTGCCTAGAATCAGAGGCCATGCCATGTAATGTTTGGGTAGAATGATAAAAGGGTGTTCTATTGTAGTTCCATTAAGTGTGATACGTAATTCAAGTTTTCCATATGATTTGAGCTCCTGGCTACCTATTCCACGCATATTTGAAGGCTGTGGCTCACCTAACAAGTTTTCCGGAAGTAGTCCTGCATTGATAAAGCTCTTAGGACTGCCCGTGTCACAAAGAGTCAATGATTTTAAATTAGTGCTCCATACATCATTACATTTATAGGCAACACTTACCTCCTGATGCGCATTCATCTTAACAATGGTTTGGTTATTGTGAGGTTCTTCCTCTTCCGAATCGATAACGTGCATGGTTGCTGCAGCTTGTTGTACGCGTTGGGGGCAGTTTTGATATATGTGGTCTTCTTTGTGACATCGAAAACACGAACCGGGTGGTCTGGCTGGTAGTCGACACTGATTCTGTGTGTGTCCCATTTTTCGGCAATTGTAGCATCGGGGGCTGCATAATTCTCCTTACTAATGTCATGCTGTTTGTTGACAATTGTTGACGTAACAGGAATCAGAGGAGCAGTAGCACGATAGGTCTCGTATTTCTTCAGGAGTTGTTTTAGTGTATCCATTGAGGTAGCTGCGAAGCGCACAGACGCCATGTTTACGGGGTCGCCGATTCCATCAATTATGATGTTTATCAATTCTTCTTCATCGATGCGTTTTCCGGCGATTTGCTGCATCTCAAGCACATACTTCGTTATAGTTTCATTGCGTGCCAATCGTCGCGCTCGCAATTGTTGGTAGATTTGCTCCATGGACGTTGTCTTCACAAATGCTTTGTGCATTTCCACCTTCAGTTTGGCATAAGTATTGATTTCAGCAGATTTGGCCAATAGTGCTGCAGTTCCAGTGAGCAGCTGGCGAGTGTTGTAGTATTTAGATGTTTCATTCATATTGTACGGCTCGAATACACGCTCCAATTCCATGAACCATTCATCCACACTTTCATCATTGTCACCGCTAAATTTCTCCAGAAACTTGTCGAAACCCATAAAAAGTTGCGGTGGTGTATTCATAGGTTGGAATTCAAGGGCAGCGATTTGTTGGCGAAGCTCAAGAATTTCCAGTTTGGTACGAAGAGCATGAATTTCATCACGGTCGCTCATGATTGCTACACTCGGCGTTCTTCCTACATCACTGGCTGTATCGGCATTGTTTCCTGTATCACACATGATGACAGGTGCTAGCTTCATCTCTCCCGCTTGAGATGCTTCGGGAATCTCATCGCGGCCATCTTGCTTTTCACTGCGAACACATGGCGGTGCGTATGGTTCGAACAGCTTTTTTATCTGCGACATTGTTGCTGTAGGTGGCACTTCAACGCCATTACTTTGTAACGTACACACCATTTCCTCCTTTGTCGGCATGTTCTGAGGTGAATCCCACTTCTGAGTTGTAATATACACGGTTTTTTTAGTTTTTTTCACAAGGAGTTTATTGTAGAAGGTCTTTTCCCAAAGCTTATTTCTTTTTCTTCTGCTTTGACAGCTCGCACACTGTCACTTCTTCGGACATCGTATTTGTCAAAACCCAAGATGCTCATAAACCCAAGATTACTATAAACTCAAGATGTTTACATGATGTTTGCTAAGAAATAAAATTTAACAATATGGCTCCACCACGAACAGTGGTCGGCCAAGTTGTACCCCTAAATGAATGTTATGCCAGGCTAAAAAGAGTAAGGGGTTAATTGTAGATCGCTGGCTATATTTATATTTTAATGCACTATTGGGATTGTTTTTACTGGTTAGAGTAAGCAAATAATTAAAGTAATGGGGTACTTTAGAATAAATCAAATCGTCTACTAGGTGGTACGAGAGTTGTTTAATCACGTTCTTTGGTGTTTAATTACGCTCTGAATACTGTTATTGGAACATGGAATTAATTTATTAATTGTAATAGTGGTAAACAATGCTTTACTTCATTAAAAGTTTTAAACACAAATATGTGATAGTTTATGCAAATCGAGCATCGAGCAAATCTTTCTTTACAAAGTTATTTAGAGCACAAATTTTATGAACCAAAATGTTAGAATGCAGTTTATGTTTACCGTTGATTATACGCTCGAGTCGATATCGATGAATAAAAGGCTTGGCATATGTTATGATTATCACTGTTATATTTAAAAACTAAAGAGAACGTATCTTATTTGCTCTCAGCAGAAAAAGGGTGATTGCATGATTCTTGTATCTATTTATAGACTTGCTATTCGCTTTGGCCGCTACTTCGGCTTACGTACATATCGACTAGTGACGTTTAGGAGCACACACCTTCCACACTTGAGAGAAGATAGATTCATTTTTTTGCTATCATGTAATACCGTCTCTATTTAACCATTTGTCCAGAGCCGTTGGTCAAGAGCCGTTGATGTAGAGCCAACTCTGAAGCCGTTGGTGCGGCTAGTTGTAATACAAATTAACATTTTTGATCGAATAAAAACTTGAACTGAAACTTGAGGCTGTTTTGAGACTTAAAAAGCGTGTTGGAATAAATTTAGTCACCAAATTTCAAACTCTTGTTAACAATAATCTAAAAAATTATGTATAGTTTTCAAATATTTTTTTCCGACAAAGAATTGATCACATAGTAGGGTAAATGTACCTATAGTGGTGGTAGTACCAATAGCGGTGGTATTGCACTAAAATGCGGTTCGTCAGTGTGAAATGTTCTTTAGCCTTTTACAAAGGGTTTAAAAGTTAAATGGGGCCATTCCGTTACTTAGTGACTGAAAAATCCATTATTTTGTGAAATGTGTCAACGTTTTTCCAAAATTCTTAAGATTTCATAACGAAACTCATTTTTCTGTAAACGTTCTAAATGACCACATAACCTTGCAATTACTATTTTTTCTACATAACTGTTATGAAATGTTATTGTTTTACTGAAATTATTTGCCTTTTGACCATATTTATGCATTTTTAAGTGCCATAGTGCCATTATAGGTTTGTTCCTAAAGTGGTTATAGTTATAAAATCAATAAAAACAGGTCGTTTTAGATTTTTTCGAGGAAATTTTTGACATGTCGTACTTTTTTCACTAAAAGAAGCAACAGAAATGAGTTTTATGTAGGTAATTTACCAAAAACATGCCAAAATTCGCTTATATGGCTGAATGAAAAATTGACTTCAAATCAAGCACACTCTTCCGGGTGTAGGTTGACGACAGGTGTGATGCAGTACTTTAGTCAATAGTTTCATCGATCAAATTACGCAAGAAACCAATATAATGGCAGTAATCCTTGCTATTCATACGAAAACTGCTTCGAAAGTAAGTTTCATAGATATAATACACCGTTTTTTATACATCTTTGTTTACCACCACTATAGGAACCATACCACCATTATAGGTACAACGAAGCAGTCACAAAAATATGTATTTTTTCGTAAATTTGATGTAATTCATGGTAAAAATGGTTGTGATTGCGAAGATAAAACATATTCCAATTGCTATGTGTTAAAATATTCAGAAATTGTCCTTCCTGACACTTTAAATCCATTAAAACACATCGGTACCACTACAAATTGCACCACTATTGGTACATTTACCCTATTAAAACAATCAACTGGAATGTTTTTTCCATATATACTTCAACAAACAACACATACTTTTTTATAAATTAAAAAACACTCAAGTTAATTTTTTCATCGAAATCAAACCTTTTTTATTTGCATGTTTTTTTAACTTGGCATATTATCAAGCAAACCATAACCATGTTAACATGGAAATGTTATCATTACATTTTCATAGTACGAGTTCAATGACAGCTTCTTAGATCAGTAGATTTTCGTTTCTTACTTTATTCAGTTTGTTTTCTAATAGAATTTGTCACGAAGATTATTTGTTTGAATGCTTTTCCCTTTCAAAAAGAATTCTAGTTGCTGAGGTACAATCAAAAAGTTAAAAACATACGAACACTTTTCTACGGATTATGGCACAGAAAGTAAATTGCTGTCCCGCTGTTTGTGATTCGTTTTTATATTGCAGAAAATCATTTTAAAAGCAAGATTAAGAAAGGATTTACATAGATTTATTCGATCACAATGTAAAAGATTTGACGTAAAAGAAAAACTATCATCTACAGATTATTTTTCAGACCCAGAGATCACCTTGTCGTTAACCATAATCGTTTTCTTTCCTTTTTCGTAAATAAATGTTCTCGGAGTGGTTGAATTGGGGAAAGACAAACGCAATCAAACCAAAAAAATAAAAAAATGATCTCGCAGCTATAGATCTAACCGTCAGGCGCCTTTATATACGCCAAATTCAACACAGAAGGAGCATTAAAAAATACAAAAAGCTAAATTGCTGCAGCAACTGTGCAAATTAGGTGAGAAGCGCAGTTTCGGTTCTTGCTAAAATCCGGACTAGTGGAAAAACTTATACCTGAACGCAATCAACTGGTACCGGTGGTCTTCTTTTATTCACCACCATCGTACAACCCCTGTTCAAAGTGATGGTCGCTGGCATGGGAACAACCTCTCTCGCTTCGACAATGAACCAGGAAGAACTAGTGTTCGTCGATTAAAATGGGATTGAAAAAAATAAAACAACTGAAGAAATAAAAAAATATACCTCTACCTAAAAAGCACTTCGAAAAATACACAACAACAGACGCGCCCGTTAAGAGCCAATCGAATGCAGCGGAGGGCTGCGTGTGTTTTTTAGGCTATTTTCTACCGTTACCTATTGAATGAGAAAGGATTTTTGGTATCATTTTGTATGCACTATGGTTGCAAGATTTGGAAAAGAAGAGGAGAAGCTTAGTAGTGAAGAGAATTGAATATTTGGGGCGTGAAAGTGGCAACCACAACTTTTGCTATCCGGACGCAAAGTTTGCCGGCGCCGCTAAAAAGAAAGCGAGAATGTGGGCAAATCTATGTAGTCGTTTTGTTCGTCGCTCATTTGCACTATTTTTGAGGGACACAAAAATAGCAAACATGGACCAACCGCCTAGTGTCTATCGTAAGAAAGTTCGGTGACAAATGTTGTAAAATAATAATAATCAAAAAAATCAGCCGGTGCGAAAGAAATTAGCGTACGTCTTCTAAAAACCTTTAATTAGCTCACCATTCATTAAACACGGTTGCAGATTGTTTCGATAATTGTAATTTGTGACGGTGGCATGAATGTCATACGGTTGAAACCCCTTTTTTACCGAATGGTGTTTGCCGGTAGAATGCACGTAAAGGTGCAGACGCCATTGTAGCACTGATTCATGTTGCACAAAAGGAAGAAAATGGGTGCTGACTTAAGTTTTCTTAATGTGGGAACACATTTTCTTTTAAATTTCAGTTACAGTACACATACTAACACACCTATATAATAACACCCATACACGAAAAACACCATGCTTGAGATGTGCTGCACTGTGCAGGGAATAAAAAGCATTTGCAGCCGGGATAGAGCATACATCTCCTTATGCTGTCCACGTTTTCGGCAAGGGATACTGAAAGCATTGGTGTACGAACAGCAAAAGCTATTACGCTGCTTCTTCACACATGCATCCGTACATACCCGTGCGATAAGTTTCTAGGGTAGACTAAAATGGTAGAGCTTATGTGATAAGTTTGTAAATTTTATACAAAACTACAAATCCCATACCTTATGGTATGAACGTATGGTATTCAATCAAATGATTTTAAAGACATATTTTATTAAATACACAAGACAGGTTTAATTTATATTTTAAATCGAATGAATTCATTATTGTGGTTCAACAAGCATATACAAATCAAGTATATTTTAACACATAACTCGGAACATATTTTTTCTGTTAGCACATTTATGACATTTCAAACTGTCAACATTGAACTATCAACAGTTTTGTTTTAAGATGGTTAACTAAAAGAATATTTTACTTACAGAGCAGGTAAAGATTTTTGTCTTAAATTCCATAATCAATAAAACCTTAGCTTTTGTGAATGCTGTGATAATGCTTGAGGTACTGTGTTACTGGATTACATTTTAGATACACATTTTTCCTTCATTAATGAGCTGTTAAGGCTTCCCTAACTTTTTACTATTTGCACTTATTTATTTTGCAACATCAAAATGAAACATCATGTACTAACATTTGATTGTTTTAATGAAATATTCTTTTTTTTCTCCTTTTTTAACTCGTTGGTGATGATCACTTGATTCATATGAAAATAATTATGCTTGTTTGTGTGTCAAGATCATGTTTTTTTTTCATGCCATTCCTACTTTATCATTTCATGAATCATTCGTACTTTTTTTTTCTAGAAAACAACCACACAACGTTAATGTTATACCGCACTATTACACTAGGATGAAAGTTTGTTACTTCATGAATGGGAAAGCGTGTGAAATAACCTAAAATATGAACACCATTCTACCTTAAGATGGTAAGCTAACTAAGCCATACAGCAACATCATAGGAACTCAAAACTGATTCCATAATTGTTTCCGCATTCACTCTATTGTTATATTATCTAGTGGTGCAAATACACGGAAGCAAAACCTGTTATGCACGCTGAGTGAAACTCGTTTCACGTATTTATCCAGGTGCGAAAACATTCCTTAAATGTATACAATTTTCTCTTTCATATATACTGATGTTGCAGTTGCAGTTGCATAAATAAGTTTCCCACGTTTCCCAGGCATAATTACCTAAATTCCGTGAAATATTGCGTAAATGGTTGGCACGCCACAAATGAGACATGTGGTAAAATCATGCATTGTGTTTATAAAATGTACTGAGCTAGCCCTGAGCAAGACCGTTTGGTTTGTAGGAGGGTTTGAAAACGAAAGTCTCTATTAATTCATTAGACGCGTCGTTCACGTGATTTTTGCTAAAAAAAAGGTTACCTTTATTACCCAAATGCCAGTCTGTAACGCGGTGCACGATGGTTGAAAGCACAAATAAAGCAGAACCATTTTTACCGCTTCAAGAGAGACCATTTTATCTCTTTATTCCTGAACACTTATTGATGTAAGAGCATGAGAAAATGGAACTCCACCTTTCGTCGATAGATTCTTCCAGCGCCTGTACAGGAGGCACCTTGCTAAACAGGCTGAAGTGGCGGCTGTATTGGGGCTGCTAATTTGTTGGATGTTCGTTGAAAGTGGTACACTGTCGGGATATTAATATTCCGTGCACGTTTCACGGTTTGAATAGCAAAAATATGCCTACGCTGCGGTGGCACGGTGACGAACCTCTCTAGACCCGGGGTACTGATGTGTATAGCCAATGGAAAACCACGCGCCTTCACCTGCAATTGTTTATTTTTGTTCCCTTTTATGTCGATTATTAGAATTGAGCTTTATGAGCATATTGTTTTGGAAAATTAAGCTAACATAATCGTTTACCCGTGGGAAAATACTTGTGTGAAACGTTTAATTGTTTTAATGAACGAGAAAAATAAAATGTGACGAGTGCATGATACACCAAGGAATTTTCTGGTTATAAATTACAGCTGTGTATTTATTTCATAACGATCGGGACAGATAACTTGCGTAGAAAAGGTATTATGTTTCTAATATCATCATATTAGAAAAGCGAACACTTTTGTTTTCGTTGGACAAAAATATTCGTTTTAATCCTTGTTTTGACCCGTTGAAGCTAAAATGTTCCTTAAAGTCGTCAAATTTAGCTTCATAGCTCTTAGTATATAAAAAAGTTTGTTACAAAAATATTAATCCAAGTTGTACAATTCAGTAAATTTTAATTGTTATTTTGCATAGATCTTCTGGTATAGTAAAAAAATCGGAATCTTTTACATTCCCGAAGCAGGTTCAAGTCTAGTAAGAGATAAGCACGTTACACGTAAGATTAATTTTTATTTTATGTAAAGTACGTTATCAAATAAAGTAAGTCAATGATAGGCAAGCACGTTAGAAGCGAATATCGCCGACCAATATTGTTTATGATCGTTGCAGCAAACTTAAACAAGCAGTTATAAGTTTTATGCAAACGTTGAAAGCATCAATTGATTTTTCGGAAACGATTAACATTACATTTTTTTTTGCTGTACAAGAATTATTGAATCTTACTCACTATTTCACAAATTTAAGTAACATTTAAACAAATTATAAAAAATAAGATCATAATTTTTTATTATCATCAACTGGAGAAAAGCAAACGTTTTAGAAAACTAAATATTCAATATAAAACACATCATTTCGTTTAACGTTCAACTGCGTATGTTTAAAAATAGTTAAAAGGAAATGATCTGAAGCTTTCAAAGCTTTCTTAGCACAAAAATAAATATGTAAACATTTTACTTCTAATAAAAGATTTGTAGGTTTTGTACAACTTTATTCACGCACACCGTACAATACCGCACCGTACAATTGCATTCTCCCGCACTCGCACCGTACAATTCGAAGGATAATTCAGAAGAGAGCGATCGTCCGATCGAACACCTACTTTTATGCGCACCTGCTTTGCTCTCACGCACCTTGCTTTTCTCGGCCCTACGCTTCGTGTACTACGCTTCGTGTACTACGCTTCGTGTGCCATACTTCGTGTGCTACGCTTCGTGCCCTTATCTGTTCTAACGGTTTGTAACGCTTCCGTTATCCTATCGCTACCTTTCTTGCTGACTAACCTTTGAGGTCGGAGTCACGACAGCGATAGATGTGCTGCTGGGGACACGGACTTCCAAGCATATTTATGCCATATTGCCACCAGCGATTACACCACAGAACCCCCCACCAGTGACGGAGTCGCGATCAACAATACTAATTGTGTGTCGCTGGTTGTAATTCGGTTGTAGTTTTAATTGTCCACCAAGAACCGAACACCCTTTTTTTGTATTTTCCTTTTTGGGAGAGACCTTCCATTTCAAACGCAGGTTTTAGACGGTCTATCGAAACGGATTCATTTTTACCTTTGATTTTTACCGTGAAAAATTTTCTGCATCTCCGAACCACCTCATATGGTCCTTCATACGGTGCCTGTAGGCTCTTCTTTACTTTATCTACCCGCACAAAAACATGCTTACATGTATCCAAACCTTTTGGTATATATGTGGTTGTGCTATCATTTAGTTGGGTAGGATTTGGATCAATTCGTCTAAATGCCTCTTTTAATTTTTGGATAAAATCCGGCAGGTCTTCTATTGTTTTTGGATCAGAAGGTATGAATGCTTCGGATGGCAGCCGCAGGCTTTCTCCGTATACCATTTCTGCTGGTGATCCATTCAAAGCGTCTTTGTATGCTACGCGAATGCCCAGTAGAATCAAGGGCAGACGCGAGATCGAATGAGTAGTGTCTTCACACGCTTTTAATGCAGATTTTAAATGGCGGTGAAATCGCTCAACCATTCCGTTGGCTTGAGGGTGGTATGCGGTCGTTTTGATGTGGTTTGTTCCCAGTAATTTTGTCAGTTCTTCAAATAACTTTGATTGAAACTGTCTACCTCTATCGGTAGTAATTGTTAATGGGCACCCAAACCGTGGAATATAATTCCTAACGAACGTTTTTGCCACCGTTAATGCTGATATATCAGCCATAGGGTAACACTCCGACCAACGAGTGAACCGATCCACGATGGCTAACAAATAGGTCATTTCTTCTGAAGGTGGTAATGGCCCTACTATGTCCATGTGCACATGCTCAAACCTTCCTTTTGGAATGGTTATTGCTTCTAACGGGGAACGAGTGTGTCGACCAACTTTTGCCTTTTGACATCCTTGACATGCCCGAGTCCAGTTGCCCACGTCCGTGTTCATTGAAGGCCAGAAAAACCTTTCTGATAAGAGTTTCCGTGAGGCACGAATGCCTGGATGAGACAAATTGTGCACGCTGTAAAATGTTGATTTCCTTAGAGAAAGAGGGACATATAACCTATTACGCCCTGTGGATGACTCAAATATTAGGTTGTTCTTATCGAGAATCAGCCCATTCAATTTATATTTGGAGTCTTCCCTTTTATCTTTTAACATTTTTTGTAGCTGATCATCTATTTGTTGATATTTGGCAAAATTTTCATAAGAAATTTCTGTGATCGATTCGGATTCTCCGATTCGGGATAGGGCATCAGCAACGACATTACTCTCGCCAGTAATATATCTAATGTCCGTTGTGAATTGCGAAATAAAATCTAGTTGCCTACTTTGTCTCGGCGATTTCTCTGCTTTGGACATGAGGGCATGGACTAGTGGTTTATGGTCAGTATAGACCGTAAATATTCTGCCTTCTAGGAAATGTCGAAAGTGCTTAATTCCTAGAGTTATTGCAAGCAATTCTCTGTCGAATGTGGAGTACCTCTGTTCCGTGGGCGTCATCATTTTGGAGAAAAACGCAAGAGGTTCCGGTATTCCCTGGTTGACTTGCTGCAAAACTGCCCCAATGGCAAAATTGGATGCATCAGTCGTCAGTGTGTAAATGGCGTCACACTTAGGATGCACAAGCATGGTGGCGTTCGATAGCTCACTTTTGATGTGTTTTAGGGCCTCCTCGCATTCGTCTGACCATACGAATTCTTTTTTGCTTTTTTTGCTGTGTTCCTTCACCAGTTTGTGTAGCGTTCTTAACTTGTGTGAAACATTGGGAATAAATCGATGGTAATAGTTTACCATTCCCAAGATTCTTTGAAGTTGTTTTACAGTAGTTGGCGCGGGAAAGTTGCAAATTATTTCAATTTTATCCGAGGTTGGACTTATTCCCTTTTCACAAATGGTGTGACTTAGGAAATCGATTTTATTAACACCAAACACACATTTTGATGGCTTGAGTTTTATGTCGTGGTCCGTTAAACGTTTTAGAACCATATGTACGTGCTCTGAATGGGACTCACGCGACGGGCTGGCGATCAAAATGTCGTCAATGTAGACGAATACAAAATCTAGGTCGTGGAAAATGTTGTTCATTAGCCGTTGGAAGCTTTGACTCGCATTTCTGAGACCAAAGGGCATCCTCAAGAATTCGAACAACCCAAACGGTGTAGTTATCGCCGTTTTGTGAACATCTTCCTCGTCTACCGGTATGATGTGATATGCCCGCACGATATCTAACTTTGTAAAAAAATTACAACCATCTAGATTCATTGTAAAATCTTGTATGTGCGGGATCGGATATCGATCTGGAATTGTGATAGCGTTCAACCGTCGATAGTCGCCGCATGGTCGCCAATCTGCATCGGATTTGGGTACCATATGTAATGGCGAAGAAGCTGACGAAGATGATACTCTACAGATTCCCAAGTCCAACATGTGTTGGAATTCCGCTTGAGCAATCTTCAACTTCTTTGGATCGAGACGGCGGGGTTTGGCAAACGGCAGTGAACCTTTTGTTTCTATATGGTGGACTACCGAATGTTTGACTGGTTTCTTATAATCCGGCGGATCCATCAGTGATGGATACTCTTTTAAAAGATTCTCAAAACCATTTGTGTCGATTATAAAATTTTTTGGAGTTGGCGTGTCCACAAAAGCAATGGTTGCGATCGTTTCTTGTCCCGTAAGATGATCAATCAACCTTTTCCTTCTGAGGTCGACCCATAAGTCGTTTTTCGCCAAAAAATCAGCTCCTATTATCGGTCGATTTACTTCGGCTAGTATGAAACAATGAGAAAATACTCTCCTCAGGCCAAGGCTTAGTTGCAACAACTTTGTTCCATAGGTAGCAATAGGGCTTCCATTAGCTGCTACAAGTGAGTGTTCTGCCTGTCTGATTACTTTCCCTAGCAAATTGTAACGAATGACGGACACATCGGCTCCTGTATCCACTAAGAAAGTGAATTTTGTCATTTCATCATCTATAAAAAGGCGATAGGAGTCGAATATTGCTCTTGGGTTGTCCGCCACTACCGTTGAGCATATTAGTTTTTTTTGTTGAGAAAAATTACAAGGTTTTTGGCATCTTCGTGCTTGATCACCAAATCTAAAGTGAAAATAGCACATTGGATGTTTTCGAACCTGTGACGGCGTTCTTGAGCGACTGCCACTCGATGATCGATTTCGTTGGCGTCCTCTATTGTTACGATCTGGTTGTACTGAGATCGTTTTTAGCATGTCTCTCAATTCGGCAATTTCCTGCCGCAGGGTATTCATTTCGTTAGCGGGATTCCCACCCGATGTTTCTTTGAAGGAAGGCCCTGCGATTGACGAAATCGCACCGGCTTGGGTTGCTTCCCACAGCCTGTCTGCCACCTTTAAAAGTTCGCCGATGTCCCGGCTGCCTATTGCAATTAGCGAGATTTCGATTGTTTTGGGCAGCCTTGAAAGCCAAAGCTTACGGATAAGCTCCGTGGTGAGGTTTGTTGAGTCACCGGCTAGTTGGACCATATGTCGATAAAAATCCGACGGACTTCGGTCACCCATTTGTACATGATACAAGAGTTGGGTAATACGGTGCTCCTCACTCACATTGAGCCTATCTAATAACTGGCTTTTGAGGTGTGTGTAAGGGTTGCTAGGTAATGGAGCCGAAACAATATCCATTATCTTTGCCAAAATGTTTTTGGAAGCACACTCAGTACATAAGAGTACCTTGTACGTTCCCTTGTCACATTCGAAACTTCGAATTCCGCTTCTGCTGCCACAAACCATGCGGACGGAGCGTCTTCCCAAAAATTAGGTAGTCTGGTCGAAATCCTTTCGATTTCTAAAGGTGTTATCCTTGGTTGGTTGGTCTCCGTCACTGGAGGGCGACCCGGTGCCATAACTGGGGATTGCTGTGGAATTTCCCTGTGCCCAGCACTGTCCCCATCGCTATCGTTCGTTTTCATCTTCGGCCTTACAATGTTTTTACTCCCTGTCTAAACTCGTAAGTAAACTATATATGTATGCTCACTTGACACGAATGATACAAAATTATTGATATATATATGTGATAATCGCGAAAGAATATATGTAAGAAATTATATTAAAAAAATTAAAATATTTTTAAAATTTGATTAAAAAAAAATGTGCGAGTGTCATAGATGAATTGAACAACGCAGGTAAATAATATGTATGGTGTTATATAGAAAAAAAAAAATCACTATATGAATGTTACAATTCGCCTAACTGTACGCAATTGCGGAAGTATGTCGCGTGAAAAAAAAAAATAAAATAGTAACAAAGCAAAAAAAAAAAAAAAAGGAACGAGCTCACCGATCTTTCCCATGTATGGTGTAGCGCACGGTTGGCACCAGCAATCGAACGTCTCCCTAGATGGTCGCTGAGGCCGGTCGCTGGTCCGCTTCACGTTCACCCGGTTGATAAAGGGATGTCTTCTGCGATGTTAGAACCGGACAGGTTATCCGCGATGATCGCACCGCGCTTACGATGATTTCTTATGATGTCGCCGGTTTCGCCACGATGTCCGTGATGACGGTGGTCACACCGCGATATCGATGGTCACACCGTGATGTCAATGGTTGCACCGTGCCAAGAACGATGGTAGCTGGCCGTCGCCCGGTCCAGGCGTAAATATGATCCTTGTAGTCTCTGCGGAACGGCTGCTCTTTGTACTCCGAACAGGATCGCCGCTCCTTATGGTCCGAGCGTGATAAATGCGATGGCCGCGCCTCGTGGTCCGAGCGCGGTAAATGCGATGGCCGCGCCTCGTGGTCCGAGTGCGGTAAATGCGATGGCCGCGCCTCGTGGTCCGAGCGCGGTAAATGCGATGGCCGCGCCTCGTGGTCCGAGCGCGGTAAATGCGATGGCCGCGCCTCGTGGTCCGAGCGCGGTAGGAGTGGATTTTCTGCCCGCCCGGTAAAGTTACGTGTATTCGGAGGATCTTCGTCTCATCTGCGGGTGTCCTCTGCACTGATAACCACGGTCCTGGGTGCGCGGCTTTACTCGGTACGTTCTGTTACCTTTACTGTACGGGTGTACGGGGATGCTTTGGGTACAGTTGTGCGTGGTCGGCTGCGCAAATGATCCGGGGGGATGGACACTTAGCACGTGCCTCCGGTGTCGGTTTTTGTCGGTGGTCCTCAGAGCGGTCAGCACCACAAGGCGGAGCGGTCGGAACAGAACGTTTATAGCGGTTGGGTAACCGGCAAAACGGTTGGGGTGCGGCGGTACGCTAATCGTTGCCGATAGATTTTTCGTAGCCACACCAGCGCGGTGAAGCACAATCTTAGCACCCTTTTTGCACCACTTCCTGGGAACCTTTTCACACCACTTTTTATCACCACTCGCGACACGTTATCGGATCACCTGATCACGTCGGGGTCACCACTTGTAGGTTTTGTACAACTTTATTCACGCACACCGTACAATACCGCACCGTACAATTGCATTCTCCCGCACTCGCACCGTACAATTCGAAGGATAATTCAGAAGAGAGCGATCGTCCGATCGAACACCTACTTTTATGCGCACCTGCTTTGCTCTCACGCACCTTGCTTTTCTCGGCCCTACGCTTCGTGTACTACGCTTCGTGTACTACGCTTCGTGTGCCATACTTCGTGTGCTACGCTTCGTGCCCTTATCTGTTCTAACGGTTTGTAACGCTTCCGTTATCCTATCGCTACCTTTCTTGCTGACTAACCTTTGAGGTCGGAGTCACGACAGCGATAGATGTGCTGCTGGGGACACGGACTTCCAAGCATATTTATGCCATATTGCCACCAGCGATTACACCACAGATTCTTATAGACAGTGAAGAAGGAACACTTTTAATAAAAGTTTTGCCGGTTGGGGCATTACGAAACACAAAGCATGGTGGGTTAACCGGGTTAGATTGGATATCAGGACCATCCATGCAGACATCTTCGGAAATGTTAGACCTGTTGAACCGACGAAGAAAACGGAACCATGACGATTTCCCGCTTCCCGAAACCCATTTTCCTTAAAGTTCTAGAGTTTCTTTCAAAATTTGCTAAAGCAAGTGCCCAGCAATGTCCAGCTTCGGGCATGGATACAAATTTGTCGTTCCTGTTGTAGAAACTGGTTGACTGTGACTTATCTGCCCCGGAGTGCATAAGTATTTGCGGTGGTAAAATTTATGAAAAATATTGTATATCGGTATCTTGGTTGGTTATGCTAAAACTAACACGCGCCACCAACCATCCAACATTGCAAGGACAGTGAAGCATACATTGCATTATGTGTATGTTTTGTTCCATATTCTTCCGGGTGACGATAGATCCATCTAAGAGTATAAGTTATTTCCTGCGTTTAGGACTTACAAACAAAAACAAACAACATAACTAATGGCTTTCAGAATATTGAATAAACCGTCCTGTGAAATAGCTTAAACGTTTTGCCTCTTTGTGATGCATATGAAGTCCATTGGCTATTGCATTACGTGAAACCGCATGAGTTAATTCAGCATTGAGTACAATTACAAATTAAATACACGTCAACCCAATGAAGCACCATAAAAAGTGAAAAAAGAGAAAAGTATTTCACGTTTTTAGTTAATTAGTTAGTCCATCTGGAAGGAAATTGAATACCTTCATTACATACTCATACATACCATTGATTTGCCCATAGTAGGATAGTTCGTCCTAAGTATGGAGCACGGTCCTTCGTATGGGGCACGCCTTGAACCCATGACGGGTAGCTGTTAAGTACAGTAAAATCTCTCTAAGATGTAGTCTTTTCAAGATGAATTGTTTCTACAAGATGAACATGTTGTCGATCCCTTCTTATTCCACAAATTGTATGTCTCTTCAAGTTGAAATTCTCCCTAAGGTGAATATGCTTCAAGCTGCATATGCGATTTGGCAACTAAACTTCTCTTAGATGAATTTTTGGATGATTGTTTATAAACTTATTGGCCAAAGGTTTGTTTGTTAAGTTGACGGTCCCTTGAAGATTCACCTAAGAGAGATTTCACTGTAATACGAGTTGACGACTGTATAATGAAGCCGACCTACATCCATGAAAAATAAAATTATATTTAATGGGCAGATGCAGAAGGGCAGAACCTACTTATAATAAATAACAGGTAACAGGTAATATGGTCAACTACCTGTTACCTGTTATTTATTATAAGTAGGTTTTTTCATCCTAAGAACTGTTATTAAGAAAACGCAATGCACCTGTGACCAGATTTTTTTTTTAATTTTATAGTTTTTTTTATTAAACTCTTTACAATCTCAGTTCTTCACGCAGGCTTTTACCACTTTTTTATTTGATTTTGTATTTTCTCATCGTGTTGTTTTTTTGTTGCACGCTTGTTTTTCGTCCCTTCGTATTTCGTATTATACCACAGAATCTTAAATTAAAACATTCACAAACTAATTCTTAGTTTAATGTGTGACGTTTTCTTTCCAATATTGAATCGCACATCATGTTTCGGTTTTATTTGTTGGTTGGTTTTGATTTTCTTTTGCTGTTTTATCTAACTATTGGTTTGCTGTTAGTTACTATTGATTTATTTATTTATTTATTTATTAGCAAAACCTGTTTCTATTTGTCAATTACCATTCGGGCATGTTTGCGTTACGTGTATTTGTATTTTTAAATTTATTTTTGCACCTGTCTTTGGAGCAAAATACACTTATGGTATATTTCTGGTACTTTATGTTACAATTCTTTCCATCTCGTTTAAATAAATACACACACACATACACAATTAGACAAATCAACTGTATTTACGCATCAATCAGGTATCGCAATTATTTGTTGAAATGGATTCCCTTCTACATCAATGCTACGGCGTTCACAGCCGATCACGTTTAATTACAATCTCGTTTGCCGATCAAGCTGACCGATTTGTATCAGTAAACCAAATAAGAATCCTTAAAATCACGAGTAGCAGCATTTAAGAAAATGTCAACCATAATCTTTTCGTTTGCTAGTCCTTACCAATCACTGTAGATATATTGAACATATGGAACATATGGAACCACGGATTTTCACGAGCGTATAACAGCAGCAAAATATCAGACATCATTGCTGCAAGAATGTTGCATAACAAGTGGAAAATAACCAATTCGTTCATCTTTTTATAATGAAATTAACTTCAACTAAAAAAACATAGGAAGAAGCTGTACCTATGAATCTTTCCACCTAGACTGCAAACTAAATTGTGTTGCAGATCGATACAAAAAACACGATGGCTTAAAGCCCTCACAAAAAAAATAAAAATAAACAAATAAACAGAAAACACGATTGCTCCTTGTCGCGGACTTCGAGGATCTTTTATGTGTCCAATGCTCTTATTAAAAAAGGAAAAAGCTGAAAACGGCACTTTCCTAACGTTCATTCATTGCAACGATCGAAGTTGTGTCGTGCAGCACGTTCGTTCAATAAATGCTTCTCAAGTTGGCAAACAGAAGCTTCCTGTTTTAGCTCAATTGCAGCGCCTGAACAAATGCTCTTTTGTTCCACTTTTTACATGCCTTGCTTCTCCTCTCGTCCTTTGTCCATAGCTGCCATTTTTATCCTGCATATGGTTTACAGCATCATCGTTTTTATTGATAGAGACATTCATCGTAATTGATTGAAAATTCAAGTTAGTGTTTGCTTTGCACAAGTGAACGACTTTATTTGTTTTCTAGAAGCAAAATGAATCCCTGCAAAATGAAACTTTTGTGCAAAATGCAAAGGATTCCGTAGTAGTAAAGTTTCCAAGCAAACAGTGGAGAATACTTGAACAGACTTTTGCTTTGAAAAACGAAACCAACCAGCGCTGATTTTATTAAACGCTTACATCGGCATAACCACGCTATTTAACAAGTTTTTGTTGAATAAAGGAAACAGACAAAATCGACCAGAACCATATCGAAGTTTGACGGAACTATCGACCGAAGAAAGCGTTCTTGTTATGCGGCTGGTTGTGTCGATGTCTTTGCTTGCATTCGTGCTTTATAAAAGTTATAATTCCGGTCAAGCGAGCTGGATGTTCGGAACCTTGGAGGGCGGTGAGTACGTGTTTGCTTTGGAACCTGTACTGGTTAAGCCTTTGTTCCTGGTTTTTGTTTCTTCCGTTTGATGTTCGGCTTCTTGAAGCAAGGCGTATTATCGTTGATATCCTTCAGCTTTACAATCACCCACGAATGGTAAACGTGGTATTTGGCGCTCTCGTCGATCCCATCGTTATCGGTCACCTGTACATGTGAACAATAGGCAAGAGACAAAGACATGTATTATAACTTTCCATCATTGCGGTCATTAACGCTTGGATTGCATAATTCATTAAAAGGTTTTGGAATGAAAATGTGTTTGACTTAATAAAGCTAAAACACTCTGTGGACGCTGTTGATGCTTTGCGTCGAATATGCTCGTTACCAGCAAGAAAAAATCTACAAAATTGCTTGATTCAATTCAATTTCTTTATTTGCTTGTGGTAATAATTAGTGACTGGCATACTGAGCACGATTATCTGTTCTTGTAGTATCACCCGTTATCAACCGTAGGAACATAAAAGGTTTCTCCCATTTAATTTCAATGTTGTGGTGTTGCCGCACATCTCATTTTTTTATTCCGTTTCATTTCATATCGTCACACTTAACTGCAGTGTTTTTACGCTTCCAAGTGCAGAACTTTGACCTACCTTAAGCACAAATATTTCCCCCGTGACCTTGTTTATGTCAAAGATGCGGAAGGATGTTCGATGTTAATACCGGGTCCGATCAGGAATTAGATTATTTTGTTCGGCCGCTCTACGTCGGTATCCGAGGCGGTAACCTGTTCAATGGAAAGGCATCAAAAGATAGTCAATAAGTGATCAGTGGATGGAAAAAACAGGTGAAATACGAAAATTTGGAATAGTAATCGATAAAGAAAGGCTTGTTTCTACGAACTACCGAAATCGATCAAAGAAGAAAGATTGACTCAATGAAATGCATGAATTGCAAACCCACTAGGCGATAGCCTATCTTAAGTTTGTTCCTCGCACTGTCAAACCCAGTCAGTACCGAAGCAAACGTAAACGAAAAATATGAATGCTTCGTAACCGGATGATTGGCACGACCATTTGCTCGTTTATATCGGTGAGATTGGACAGAAAACATCTTTGTACACCGGACGGGTTTGGGTAGGTCAGTTGGGCTTGGCACGGTCTCGGAATGCTATGTAAATTCCTTTATCTGTCAGATGGAAAATAGATTTTTTATTTATAACTGCAAATTGCACTGCTTGATGATATAGTATGTTAACGAGTGAATCGTTTCGTAGGAGGTGAAATCGTTCAATAACATTAATGACTTTCCAGATATTCACCTGCCCAGAGTATCGTGACGTTAAAGTGCAGCTTGAAGCTGGAAGATTTATAGCAGCTTGGGCCAATTATCCCTTCATTAGTCAATAAATGTTATTTCAGCCATTCTGATTGAGTTGTTGCGATTACAATGTAGCTAACTTTGTCGCCACGGCCGTGAAGGCTAGGGCCATACGCAGGATATTCAATTCGATTCTAAATGTCAATTGCTCTTACGTAGGAAATCCAAACAAAGATGGTGAATAATATCATCACGAAGGTAAGATTCCTCTTCTAACTTTTGCAACGATCATCATTATCCACCACGTATGAAATGTACCCTACATTAACAGATTTGATCTAGTTCGTCAGGGGCATCAGGGGCAGGTTCGTGAGGGTCATTACGTATGCTTACCCCGGTTACTTCGAATGCACCGAGATACTGCGCTTGTAAAGATAGAGTGGCTGTACGGGGGGGTTTTGCTTGTAAAACAATCTTTATGTTTACCATGCCATCCACGGGAGCTCACAACGATGCACGGAAGATAGTAACCGATCGGGTGGATGCATTGCGGTAAGCAGAGGTCTGCCGAGCATTTAAAAGCAAAGTTTCATTACATCGTTTGAGCGGCACGTTGTGAATTTCATCATCGCGCTAATGCATCGGCACTGCAAAGTTCTTTGCAGAGGAGCAATCGCAAAAAAGTTTCCTTACTGGCATACAGCACCGTTGCTTTAGGACATCGTATGCACTGTTCACTTTCAAAAGCAAAGAAAGTAGAAGAAATCCCCCTCCCAACACGATAAGAAGCGTGCTAATCGTGCTTTGTTATGTTCATCCGTTTTCTTTTATTTCGTTTCGCTCCTTTCTTACAAGACAGGGAAGGTTTAATGTGGTGCCGTGCATTTAAAAGGCCCCGTTTTTGCTGTATATTAGTCTTGCTGCAACGAGAGAAACAAAAGTGCTGATCATTAAGGTGGCTTAAATGGCGAAGAAAATTGGCGCCGATTAAATAGAATAGAGTTATTGTCTCTATCAGCGGGGAGCTATTCGCCAGTAATTTAAACGTATGCCTTTCTGCTACTGTACAGAAATGTTCCCGATTTCGGTTTCCCCCATGACACCTTTTCAACATGTGTTGAGTGACAATTGGGAGTTTTTTTTAATAATTTCTACTAGAGGTGGGCATTTCGGTTATTTAAAGTGAACGTTAGTGAACTGAATTTTTTCACGTAAATTGAATGAACCGTACGGTTTTGGTTCATCTGGCACACCTCTAATTTGTACATTATGTTCCTTGATGTATTTCTTTTCATTTGATAACAAATGTATAGATCTTTTGGTTCTCTCTCTCTCTCTCTCTCTCTCTCTCTCTCTCTCTCTCTCTCTCTCTCTCTCTCTCTCTCACACACACACACACACACACACACACACACACACACACACACACACACACACACACACACACACACACACACACACACACACACACACACACACACACACACACACACACACACACACACACACACACACACACACACACACACACATCTCTGCACAAAAAGCATGCTAGTGGCAGCCGATGTTATTGGGAGCATGATAAAGTGTGATACAACACTAAGCTATAGCATGCTGGATGTAGGAGAATGTTCTTGACGACATTTGAAGCGATTCGGAACAGGATGCGTCTTACAGGCTATGTGTAGGAACATCAGACCATGTTGTCTAACGAACGTGGCACGGTACTGGTATGAAAATATCTCCACAAATAACGATCGTTTGAGACGTTCGATAGCGACAACATAAAGACAGAGAAAAAAGGAGGACTAAAAAGGCAGAGAGACAGAGTGAACGGAGTAAAGCATTTTTCAGGCTAGAATTTTCGTAATGACATATTTATCCCGGCATAAGCTTGTTAATATTTATCCTTCACCTAGTTAGAAGTCGCTCGAGAGCGAAGGGGTCCCGTTGACGTGCAGTGCAGCAACCGATGGCAGTACGTGCCTTTGGATTACTGACTTTTACCATCATCAACCAACTAGAGCTATGGGGAAATGATTAGAAAAGATAAACCAGATAGAGGGTTGGTGGGAATTTGTCCCATCATGGCTGTGGTTGAGTGCACATTGAAGGTATTGTCGTCGTTATCGATTTCCCCATGGGAGAAGATTGCATACAATGTAAGTCAGGTTGCAAATGCTGTCAGCAAACATTGTCCCTCGTGCGATCGTGCGAAGGGTTGAAAACCGGACAATCCTGCGAGGCCACTAGAGGTACGGCACGTGTCTTGACAAATAAGATTATGTTTTCATCTCACTAACAGTTCCCTAACATCAGTGCAGGAACGACGGCTCGATTCATATGCTATAGGAGGACACTTTCTTGTTTGTTTGTCGTTTATCTGTACAGGTGGCAATTACTTTTTGTTGCTTACATTATATTGATCCTGTTCTATGTAATTCGTAAAGATTTTTTGTAGTTCAAAGAGAGGCGGTAGCACTGCAAAAAAATATCTACGAAAATTAATGGTTTTAAAGTTTGTCGAATTTAATAAAATATAAACTTTTTTGATTCACTTGGATATACGAAAGTGGCGCTTATTTCTGAATACTTCCAAACACAAACAAACTGAATATGTTTGCTATAAGTTGAAAAGCTACCCCCATTTGAAATGAAAAACGCTCTCGGAAGCATTTGCTTTTCAGCTTGGCCCGCCGTATGATTGAGGCTGGGGCCATAGAACATGCCCCATTTTACGACCAAGAGGAGCAATGTAACGGTCAAAACCATAATTGAACGTTCGAAAGTAATAAAATTGATAAGTGTCTTCTAACGCATGGAGGTCTTTTTTCACTTCACCCGAATAAAGTGCTTCCAAAAGGGTTGCTTCCATCACACATTTACGTCCATGCGGCCGGGAATATCATTTCAAAACCTTTACGAAGCTTATGAAAACTACAATCTTCTCAGTGTCCAATGGTTCTTGGGTGGACAGGGATAGTTCAAACTACCTACCGATGAGCACCGGGCTCTATCCGCAGTGGGACACTATGCCACGTTCGCACCGTTGTTGCGTTTTTGGATCAGACAAGTGCTCTGTTTCTGCTAAGAGAACACTTCTTCTTTGATTACCGTAAAACCGATTACGTAAAACCGTATGCTTCTTTCATAGATAAAACATAACCAGGATGAAAGTGTGCAAGTTTGCGGGACGAGAGTAAATTTGTCGTAAAAGAGTGGATTTGTTTTTATGTTTCACGTCTTTTCTCGCACAAGATAATACGAATTTTGGGTGAAATAATGAAACCAATAGCAGTATGCCACCACGACCAGCACATGACCTAAGGCAAAGCGAGCAGGATGGCACTTGCTCGATGACAGTACCGAAGCATTACACTGGCAAAATAGTGTACGATAATGTTTGAAATCTAAGTTTAACTATTTAAAAGTCGCATAAGAGAGTGCATGTATGTTTTTTCGAAATGTATGGTGCACAACCGACCACTAGACTTTTGCAAACATTTTCCATTGCGTATTTGTGTAGAGTAGCTTGAGGAAATATTGGGAAAGGTGTTATAGTGGTGGGAAAGGGAGCAAGAGATCTTGGCATTATTTTGGGTGTTTAATTTTCCGGAGAGGATGTTCCACTCTGTTGATGAATGCTCGGTGAAATCGAAAATCTTGTGAAACACGCAGATCGTAAAGAGCAAGTTTGATCAAAGTAAAATTATTAACTACGACGAGCTATTGAGTACACGAAATAGGAGTATGCTCGAGTCGGATAACTAGAAGAATAGTATTTGAGTTGATAGGAGGCGGAGAAGCCTTCAGTTTAAGAGCCACAACTCGGTATCTTTACAAGTCAAGCTATGTGGAGTTTTGAGAACGTTTATTATAACGGCAACAAAAAAGCTTCATTGATTCATAATTCCATAATTGTAATAGGATGTACCAGCAAAGATGTATCATATTAATTGATGTGAAATAGTAGTTATCTCTCGAAGCCTGCTATCATTTCAAGGTCGAAACGTCCTATTTGTGAGTGTTAAAAGTTTTTTTCCTCTAGTTGGAGCAATGAACTTGTTATTAAAATAAATAAATAATTGTAACATTTCGTATTTGTTCGTATGGTAGGGCAAGTTCAGGGCTCCAATTAAAGTTGCGAGACATAAATTCAATAAGTGCATGGGACAGGCAATAGAAAAAAAACATATATAATTGAGGGAGGGAGAAAAGTATATTAAAAGAACAAAATTTTAATGGTCCACCGGAGTGGAGGAATACGGCAACGAGCATGCAAGCGGTGATTTTGTATGTGTTTTTTCTGATAATTTAGCATGCTGTTTGGTGCAGTTGGTTGTTTGGTTAGATGACAGCGACAAGAATGTCCCACAATGGAACGTATCAAAATGCACAAATGTCCTTACCGTGTGCGTATGTCCAAGCCTAATGCAGCGAAAGAGTAGCTCAAGGGAAAAGGCAGCATGACGCACATTAAACAATCATGCAGCAGTCTTCGATGGATAGTAATACATAATGAAGAAATATCAATAAAATAATATTTTTTTGTTTATCATCACTTCATTCTAGAGAAATAGAGATGATTTTATATACGAACTTTTGGTATTTGAATGGTTTTTGGTTGTTCCCTTGATTGGTTTTTGCGAGCTTTTGGTATTTGAATGGTTTTTGGTTTGTTCCCTTACTAAAAAGATCAATCTCAAAACTAACGTGTATCACCTTGCCATCAAAAGCTTATAATTTCTTACGATCAATCATTACAATAAAATCGTCAGCACGTCTTCCTGCCTCACTGTTATGGCTTCGTATTATTTGCCCTAATGGTTTGTTTACTTTTGATGCCTCATTATCAAACCATCCGAAGCGGCTTGTCAACGGTCATTGGAGCTGGTCATTCGCCATTAAAAACCATTAGGGTCCGCACGTGTCACCTTCACTAGAGTGACAATTATCATTACCGTCATCGGAAAGATGGGAGTTATCTTAACTATCTCCTCACATTGCAGTTTAGATGCGATGGCAGGATAATAGGATATTCCCATTTTCCGGGAAGTTTCTTCCTGCCCATGGCAGTTTCATGGGACATCCATTGGTCGCGGGCAATGGTTCACCACGTATGCCCCTTTTCCGCTGATACTGCACTGAAGCAAAACCCCAGAGAAACTCCTCAGGAAGGAGGCAAAGAAAAGCGAATCTTATCAATTGAGCAAATTTCGCTTTTGCTTGGACCGAAACCGCTGCCACCTGAAGTAGATTTTGGGTACGGTTTGTGGTAGTGGTTGGTGGTTTCAATTTTACTGAAATGGTCAGAAAAACTTCGTTCCCTTAACCGAATGACATGGGTTCGGTTTCGTTTCAAACTTTCATCCCTGTTTTGTTAGACAAATAAAACGAAGTAAACGGGGTGGTGCGATGGTTTCGGCGCTCTCCGACGACTCCCTGTGATGTTTGTTTCATTAGCTTTATCGGTAAATGAAAGAGCCGGAAATTGTGTCATGGGTGTGTTTCGAACCGAGTTAGCACGTCCTCGCAGATACGCGACAGGGGCCAGACAAGCAGAAAATGTGCACGGCAGAATCATTGAGCTAGACGTTGATTCAAATGGGAACTTTTCCGGATGTTTTCTTTCGGTAGGCGACGGCATATCACAGAGAGGTTATGCCTTACCCAGGGGGAGCGTGATTGCAGGGATCGGGAGATGGTGACTTAGTTGTCGTCCCAGTTTTCAAAGACATGAAAACGATGTTAAGATTTTCATTCTTCACGACCTTCAAACGTTCCGTTACCGCTCCTTGCCCTTCGGTACAGATTCATATCAACTCTCCGATGGTGTGCAAAAAAGAAGGTGACGGCGTCTGTCGCTCTGTGGTGAAAGATAAAACATCAACCGAAAAGGCCGTACTTTAGTGACCATTGGCCACAGCGCGCTGGGTGGAAGAAGTCGTTCTTGGGTGACACAAACGGACCGTATCCGGTTGAAGATAAACGAATTGTCTAGCTGGCTGGACATCCCCACCAGCTAGATTCGAACGACAAGTGTAAGTAAAACTTTCCTTACTAAAGTATTACGCTGTGGTCTTAAGGAGGTGAACTTTATGCAGAACACTGTCCCTATGCCAATAGCCGGCAAACAGTAGTTGAACGGAAAGTTTAAGCGCTGAGGCAGCAAGAATTCTGGGCGGTCGGAGTAGTATTTCGGTTGCGCTTGTTTGTTCTTTTCCGAGAACCAGGCACAGCATTCATGATGACAAACTTTTGGACATTCTGCCCATGCGGTAAGATTCATTGGTCAACCATGTTCAAGAGGTTGGTGATGGTAATGATAATTAAAATTTTATATTAGGTAAGCGGGTCAAACGACTCGAGACTCTTCCGAGATATAATAGTCTGCAAAATTTCCGAATATTCGAAGTTTTACACTGAAAATGATATAGTTTTATGTAGACCGCTTGAACCGATTCGAACGATTTGTGCTAGATTTTAAAAATTAATGCTCAAACCCCATAAAACCACCGCAAGCATAGGTGTTGTTGAATGGGATCATGAATAAAACGAGGAGCCCAACTTGCCGCTCAAATTCTAACGCTAATCAAGCCACAGAGTCAGCTTTACACAATTTTCTATAATTGCTTTGGTATAGTTGATAGTAGTTCCACCTGGCTCTACACCGGGCGCCGGCTACTGAAGTTGTGGAACGATCGAGCGTTATTTATGACGTTGAATACATTAACCAAAGTGGCTACATAAAACTACCTGCTACTTCCAGTTCTGTTCTCGCCCTGTTGAACGAATCGGGTGAAACTGAGATGAAGCAAACGAGGGAGCAAAATTCCAATTTCTAAAGCTTTTACTGGAACTAGAACTAAAACAGCAAACCCTTGCATGCTGGTTTCGCGGTTTAAAAGGGTGGACAGGATTTTTTTCACACATTCTCTCTCTCTCTCTCTCTCTCTCCAAAATGAGTATGTATGAAAGACCCTGCCCTCGACTGAAACGGAGATTTATACCATCCAATGAATTATCGTCTTCTGCTGCCCTACATGAAGA
This sequence comes from Anopheles arabiensis, assembly GCF_016920715.1. Lineage (NCBI taxonomy): Eukaryota > Metazoa > Arthropoda > Insecta > Diptera > Culicidae > Anopheles > Anopheles arabiensis. The sequence goes on from NC_053518.1 coordinate 39,691,595, forward strand.
ATGTTTACTCCGAATTTTTCACACTATAATGGCTTTTCGTATACAACCCGCAACACCCAAACTGCACGTAAAATGGAAAATATTTGCCCAGATTTTCAGTTTTGCGGGAGTTAGTGGGAAATAACAACAATAGCAAAAACAGACCCTCAACCTTACGGAAGATTAAAACGAGCTGATGATTGGGATGCTAGGTGCCTCGCTTTCGGCGCAAAATTCCACCAAAACCAGTTCGGGTGCTCCAAATTGCCAGCACTTTATCCGATCACTTTATGGAAAGTCAAAGATGATAGCAAGTTAATTAAAGCTTCAATAGAATGGAATCACTTTTCTGCTGCGGCAGCAATTGTTAACCGACCATCAGCAAAAGAGGGAGTAAGCGCTTTGAGCGTAGCAATTGGACCGAGCTGGTAAATCGTTTTCTGAATGCCGGAAATCGTATTAGTTACGGTGCTACTGATTAATTATCACAAACACTCTTTCCCCTTCGTGCAGTCCCTTTGGCAATTGTAAAGATGGGAACGCCTATGATGATGATGACTATTGCATAAACGCTCAAATATGACTCGGGCATTATGCATATATCGAGATATAATGCGGAATTGCATTTGATTGTAATGGGAAATGAGCGTCATTTGCAATGAATGCTTAGACCATAGCTGGCAATTATACCCGCAATTCCATGGCCGTATAGATCCGCAGGTTGAATGGGATTTACATTCGCATAAAATTGCGCTAAAGTGTAAAATGTTGAGCCTGTAAACGTATTCATCGCGATAGTTTTTGGGTGGTTTTTAATTCAGTGAATTGGCTATTGGTTGTTTAGTCAGGTTGTTTACAAACGGGTTCATCAATTACATGCAGCGTAAGCACGGTTTAGGTACTACATGGACCTTTGAAGCTTTTTTTTTACTTTCGCACTATGTTTGACATGACGGTTATTCAGTTTATGTATAATACATAAAGAGGAGAAACTAAGAGTAGGTTTGGGTTTTTTATCACTCGTAAAAGGAATATTCTGTTATAGTTAACCTTCATTTCGAGGTGACGGACATGATTAAAATCCTCATTAACTCATTTGCCACATTTCTTTTCTTACCAGCGATGAAAGATAATTAACATTTATTGATTTGAAACTTTCATGCCGTGTGATGTACCGGGGTCACAAGGCTTTTAATCTTCTAAGACAACTACAAAGAGATAGGGTTTAAGAGCACACATTCAAGCAAAGCTCCCCTTTAAGCCGGCAGTGTGACAGAGTTTTATAAGATTAAATCACGTCTGACAAAGTTGAAAACAACCATACAAGAAAGCGTAAAATAGACTTTTCTTTTATGTATGTGTGTGCTCTCGCCCACCCGGGACTATGGAGTGCTCCCATCATACGTAGGATGGAAATATTTTGCAATAGCATTGTTGAACTGGTTTCAATGATTGTCGGAACGGGAGAGAACGAGAAAGGGAACAAAATGCCATGCACGGCGTTAAGCAACATGCAGGAAGGACTTTCAAATGTGTGTTTTTGCAGTGGTGTTGTTTTAGTTTTTTAGTAAGGGCCACTTTGTTCCCTGTGCCTTATGCAAGGCTAGCTTTTCCGACTGGAAAACCATTTAGCAGCGATTTGTTGAACTAAACCCGGGAAGCATTATGATCTCCTTCAGTGATTTGGGAACTTTCGGTTTAATTGGTTTTTTATAATTCCTCCCCTCTTTTCTCTCTCTCTCTCTCTCTCTCATACTTACTCGATTGCACACTTTCATTTCAGGAACTTGCACACTTCTTACCAGGCATGGTATGTTCCGATTTTCCGATGCTTTTGCCGTCGACCGAATTTCATTTGCCACGGCCACAAAATGCGTAAGCTTCTAAGTGCGCTGACTGAGGTATACCAACAGATCTCTTCAGCGCCGCCTATTGGTTGCACATTTCCACCCACCGGGGTGCCCATTACTTCTACCTTAAAAAAACAACAACAAAAAAACATCTGAGGGAGTGCGTCAGGGGTCAATGTTTATGGTGCCTCGGGGCAGCTCGTTTGCAGCTTATCTCTCGTTCTCTCTGTCCGCACAGCAATATGCATACAACACGTCGGAACTGCTCGGTCCGACGAGTAATGGATGGTCGCCTTTAACCGAGGTATTTATTGGCAAACCAGATAGGTAGACACAGAAAAAACAGAGAGCTGAGGTTACATGTAAACCGTCCCATTTTGTTGATGCATGGGTTGCTGTCGATTACAATGTTAAAACTATTGATAACGGGTCACAAAATCGTTCTAAATTCGTAATTAGGACCGTTATCTCACTCGAGCCACCTATTCCCATTTGTGTCCCTATACGTCTCATTTGAAGATGCTTCCCCGAGTCTGGTTTGCCCTTTGCCTACAGTTTCTTGCTAATGATCTAAAATAAAGGCTGTCCGATATGTTACACCGATATGCCTTCCGGAAGGGTCAGCCCTCTGTTGTGGGTAAGTTATTGCGAATCGTCTACACCACTATCTAATTCTAGCGACTTTCCAAAATTACAGCCCGCAGGCACAGCTCACATACGCACAATAAAACACTTTGTTTAAATTGGTAAGGTTTGAGCTGTATTTTGTTTCCCCGTTATCATCCCCGGTACACTCGATTCTAGCAAAACTGAACTCATTTTGTGAGTAAATTCTCTAGAGCATTGCAAAATATAGGGCGGTCTGGACCCCTCCCTAGCTATTGACACCCATACATTCATTAAACTGTAATTTGCAAACTCGTTTGATATGATCGCAAGATACGTCGTTTCCTCGTGGATATATTTTGCAGGCTCGGCTTAATCAAAACCAGTGGTTTTCGTTAAAAATTTCTAAGAAGGTTAAGCAAATGTTCCATGGGATCATGAAGGGAAATGAATGCAACAAAGGCTTGGTAAAAAAGGATCCATTTCGATCACTTCGGTGAACGCATAGTTAGAGATTTGATCAGGAGAAAGACGCACTCCCGTACTGTTCGTGTTTGGACAAATAGGCTGGACCATTTTGAACGCCTTGGTGAACTGGTGAAACAGTTCGAGAATCCCATCTTTACAATCAAATCAGGTGTTTATGTTGGGCGACCCTATTACGAGATACTGGATGATATTGGGAAAGATTCCACATCGCGTCCCAACGTATCAACGATACCAGCATTTGGTTATCCCAGAGGAATGCTTTCTCGATTCTCTAGTCGCCTCCAGCTGAACTGTCTCGAACGCAAGGGTCAGATGGTAACATCGCTTACCCGCAGTACACGGCAGACCTCGGTCGTCTTCCTCGGTGATTTGTGTGCGATATAACGATTTCTCAAACGCCAGTGGATTGTCGTTTACATCGCGTACGTTGATGAGAACGGTGGTGTAAGTGGGATAAGTGGGATCACGTTTAATTGATGAATTCGCAGCACATGCGGCACAGTAGGTATCTCTTTGGTCTATCCTTTTTGATCTTCTCATAATCCAACGCCTTGGCTACGTATGTTGGCGCCTGTTGTGTTGCGTATGGCAAACATATTGTCTATGTTACCGCTCGAGATCTTGTATCGTACACCGGACGCTGTAATGAAAAGAGCAAGATAAGGAAAGGGTTGATTATCAGTCGGGATGTGCCACTTTAAATATGCTTTAATATTTCCCAGACACGAACGAGGGGAAGCTGCACGAGTCATGTAGATGCGCTGAGGTGTTTCAAATTGTGTATGATAATTAGCTCTTCGCATCCCAATCATATAGCATAGGGTTAGTGCCGGCATTCTTCAATCGTTCCACCGATACTGCGGGTGATGTGTGCCCTCCCAAGGAGCCTTTATAAAGCTTTACAAAAGAGCATAGCACGTGTTGAAATGATTCACCGGTGTGCAAATTAAACCTCTGCTTATTCGTGTACGTGTAGAATCTGCGCCGGCTGTTTAATTGCATTCGTAGGCTGAATCCTCTCCTATAGTGTCCATCTTGTCGTTTGAATAGATATAATGTTAATTTCAGTGTTAGTTGTCGACCATCGCAACAAACAGTACACATAATATTTGAAATTCCGTACTAACCAGGACAGCTGGGTTTGCCGAACCACATGGTTATGCTAATTTCCAAAAATCATACCACGTTACAATTGGTTACAAAACCAAGCGGTAGTAGTATTCCTGCAGTAGATCTTATTATAAACCACACTTTAAGCTATTGACACATTGTAACACACTTTGGAAAGCCAAATCACACCATTGCAACACATTTATTATAACACACTCAGCAAATCAGACTATACCAAAGCAACACTCTCGAAAGAGTTCAGATCACACCGTTCATACAAAAAACAATTGAGACAAGTTTATCGAAAACAACCGAATCGCACAACATAAGCAAAGCAAGCTTTAATGCAGCAAAGTAAGTGAACCGAGAACGCAGAGCAACTTAAAAGCGCAGCGTGGGTAAAGATCGCAAAACATTAAAACAGCAGCATAGGCACACATTGACAAACATCATACATAAATTAAGTTTATAAATTATGCCAATAATAATAACATTTGATTACCAAAAAAAAAACACAATCCAAAATCAAATATACGAAATCCATAAAACTCGTACTCGTACTCGTACTCGTTAAAATCAAAATCAAAATTTAAATTATTACTTTTGCTAGTCAAATATCAACATTCAATAAAAAAGAGCTGTAGAAACTTAACATATTCAGTTTGCATTTTCTAATTAAAACGCGATTTGAAATTACACTCATTCTAAAGCTAGCGTCAAAATGGCCCTCAACAACGTTCTCTCTACAGCCCTCAACTAGACGATCAAATGCCGGGTTTAATCAGTCCGTTTTGAACAGTTCGTTCCACCTCGGCTCATGTCAGTAAAAACTGATCTCCCGCAAAACGGTACTCGACAGCCTCGCGTATGATAGATCACATTAAACTGTGAAGCTGCGTCATAACGCTTTTGGTAGGCACTGTATTCCTTTCACCACGCTAGGAAATGGATTAGGGGTGCGTGCTGGTGCGTTTTGTGTGCGTTGCCGAAAGAATACTAACCAAACACTTCGTCACTCCGATCCATGTACATGTAATTAATTTCACCCATTATTATAAAAAAAAACGTTACAAAAATGTATAACTTTATATATGGATTGTTCTTGCAGTTAACAAAAACCATGTTTGCCGAAACGTGTTTTTGTGAGTGCATATGCTCTTTGTAGTTTGTTTCCATCAGTTGTGTTGCTGCATACATTTTGGATTCGATCTTGTGCTGCCACGCAAGGGTAATGGTCATCTCGTGCTCGCTACCACCGTGCGGCTGAGTTGCATCATTCAAAACTGCACGAAGCCGGACGGAGCATCAGGTTCTTTGTTCATTATTATTATTATTATTATTATCATCGTTCTTTACCACTTTATTTGCGTTGTCAAATAGCTGCCCTTTGGTAAGAGCTGGTGTAGCGGAGGTTCATGCTGCGTACAATGCACGCAATTTTCGATGGTAAGAGATTGTAAAATTGTTGAAGTGGAGTGGTGGTAGGGAAATGTCAGAGCTCCCGCATGCAACAATGTTTAATTAATCATACTCAACCCCAGAGGCAGACATATCCAAATGAATAAATGAAATGAAGTAAAATGATATTCAATAAAAGTAATTGATGTTGACACCTTGCAAGGGAGACGCTCATAAAAATTCAATGTTTAAAACAATGAGTTAATTGTTTTGCAGACCAGATCAAGGATAGATGAAGCTTGACTTGACAAGATTAGAGGACGCAGAGTTTAAAGTAAATTGAGCAATTGAGATAGAATGTGCTTTTTGTTCCGGTTGTTAAAAAGATTGTTTGAAATTTCTCTTTTATGCTTGTTTATGCTATGTAGTTTCGAACAATTAATCAAAATTATTGTCATACAATTCAGTAACATATTTAACGTTGCCGCAAGGCATTTCGGAAATTTTAAATTTAACTTAATTTATAAAAAGCGAAGCATTGTTACACCCCTCTCTAATAGTAGCGACTATTATTTTTTAAAGATACTTTTCCTGTCTTCTTTGGTGAAATATACGTTCAGTTCAGGTATTTGTTTTCCATTTATCACTCCCCTTTTCCACTAACCTTTTCTTGAAAATCGTAGACAAGGCTTTGTCAATTGTTGTTTGTAACAATGGCAACGGTGTTTCTTGACTTTGAAGATTTTTTTTAGCCTCTTTAAGCATCTTTAAGTTTTTTTAACCCAATTGAACCTTTGGCTTTGGCAATTGTTGTTTTTAATTTGTCTGCCACTTTCACCTGTTCCCTGGAGACATTTTGAGTGATAGCAACGGTGTTTCTTGACTGTGCAGAAATTCTTTAGTTCGGTAGCATCTCCAATTGAGAAATGGGGTCGCCATTCACTCAACCAGATACCTTGTACCCGGCCTTGGTGGAGTGAAGGATCGGAAAACTTTTTTCAACATAATTGAACTGTAACAATTTATATGCTTGACCGTGCCTCATTCAGGTTTAGCTTCACAACATTGGTAAGTGTTTCCGGGATTTGTAAAAGAATCTTCATATCTTTTTTACAGTCCCTATACAATTCATTTCACTTCAAGTGAAGCCTTTTTTCATCCGTGTGCTTTACCGTCCGAGCGAATTAATGACATTGTGATCGTTATAAACTGATTTTCGACGTTTCATTGGTAAGTTCTTGTCTATACGGTATCTTAAGTACATCCCGCTTGCAGGTAAAATAACTATTCGCCATAAAGAATCAAATTGTATAGCTACTAGTGATTCTGTGGATGCTAGCGGTAAATCTATAACAATCCGCAAAGGAACATTGTTCGTGCCAACCTGCCACTTGCCAACGAAATGTATTTGTGGATGCCATACAGCTTAGTGATTTAATCCCACTCCAAGTATAGTGCTGCACCTCTCGATCACAGTGTTCGAACCTTTGATGCTTGAACTACGAGTTTGTCCCGGCAGAGAGGTGCATCAACAACTGGCATCTTTGTAAGTGTCAGGTCCGTTCATCCAGTGATATAGATTTTCAGTGACACAAAAATCCACTTCACCAATTTGTGGTCATGCTCAATGGTAACAAAGAACGTGTAAACAGTTAAATTGCGAGTAGAAGAGAAACATTAATGTATTTGCAAGTTTTGTACAAAAGTTTTGTACAATCAACACCGTTTGTTAAGTTTGGCCCCAATCTTCTCCGTGAACAATGTATTTATTTTCAAAAATGTGTAAAAAAAAATACAAACAATTGACACACTCACAAAGCAGGCATCTCGCTACAGAGACAGTTATCGCGGACATCCCGTTGTTTTGGATGAAATTATGCACAAAAATACATGCTCACTGTCATGTCGAGCGTCCTTTTGTACGGTGCGTTGGTGCGATGGAACAGAACCAGACTCCTTTTTGCTCGCAACGTTCGGCGAAGTTATTCAGTCAGTTTGACATGATAGATGACGGTTGCGGTTCCGATCCTTTCCTGCGGCGAGGCTGAAACTTGACTGAAACTTGGTTCGGCTTTTCTTCGCTCATTCTTATTTTTTAGCCCCACGTGCATTGTTTGTGCATGTTTTGTCCGTAAGGCCGTGGCATTTGTAATTCTTTGAGAAGCTTATGTAGGTGCACTCCTAAGAAGGTTACCAAGCTGTGGTTTTTCACGTTACATGCAAACGAACATACACAAAAACCGGTTGCAGGCAAGGTAAAAACATGTTAACCTAGTGAAATGCATGTTACCACTTTCTACTATCCGATTCAGAACAGGTTGTAATAAATTGACAGATAAATTACGATGTTTTTTTTTCAAAATTTTAGTTTTATTGGTATAATAGGTATAATAATATTATATTATGGTCTAATTTTGAAACCTCTGGCTGAGATGGAGATGGTTTTATGCACGAGTAAGTGTGTTTGCGTTTAAACCGTTCTGCGACTTCTCTGGTTTCGAGAACTTCCATTTGTTTCCTCTATTTTCAATGCGCGGTCTCTCTTGTAAACCACGATGAAACCAAAAAAGCTCTTACGCTCAAGATGATTAGAGAAAATTGTGCAGTTTTGTTATTGCCGATGGTCTGCTGTTCGCATCAGTACATTAGAGTAGTGCTTCACAGCCCTTGGCGTTGGTTCGCACTAGGCAGCGGCACCGAGGCGAGCTTTTCCATTTATCTTCGATGTGGTTTAAGAAAGGTAATATTGGCTCATCTACTTGACGCATGGAAATCGATTCCAATCACACTGGCTTTAGCACACGCAAAACACACATTTCCACATACTGCTTGGTTCTTGTTCCCCTTTTTGCCATTTTCCTTCGAAGTACCCCCAGCAAGGACAACGATTTGGACATCTCTCAATACTAGAAAACATTCCTGAGTACATCCCTATCCACACATGGATTTGTAATCAGGCAAATGGTTGAGACGGAACATTTTCCATTTCCCTCATGCCATTGTGTGGTATTGGAAAGTAAGTTGGTTTGTAGGTAATGTTCCACGGTCTTGGATGCGCCAGCGTTGTGCAGAATGCATGTGAAATCTGGTAAGTCACTTGATGAAATCACTTCATATCATCTGTTACGTTTAAGTGGAATGCGATGTTTTGTTCTCTCCTCTTTTCTGTGTCTTTGTATACAAGATTTAGAAAAGGTGAATTAACTCCTATTTTCTTTTACTTAATTTTTGTCCATTCAATCGACATTCAAGTTGAGCCCAAATCTCTCCTTATCGGGTAGCGAATGCTGAATCCGTGAAAACTTGTCTAGTATCATTTGCTACATTCTTACTTGACCAACTTGACCAACCAACGGTGTACCAACTGTGAACTGCATTAAAAAAACTATACAGCTATTTGGTACATAAAATATCTTTTAATTTATTTTGTATGCGTAAAATATGGAAATTTCTGACCTCTGCATTGCATGCACATGACATTGTTTTTAATTTTATTTAAATGGAAATGTGATTATCTCGCGATGAATTTATAAACGTTGCAATTTAATCTTTCTTTTATCTGTTTTTTAAATTTTCCTCATAATGCAGCGCGTAACGCTGAGAGTTACGATTTAAATGGGTGTACAAGCTTGTTGAGATTTCTGAAAAAGAGAAGTTGTTTGATAATTTCCACCATGAATTACAACATTCTTAGAAAAACCAATCCGAATAGTTTACCTCCACAAAAATTGAAAATTTGACCACACTTGACACCGTCACCAAGTGTATATTACACTTTTTCTAACAATGCAAACTGTATCATTCTCACATGAATGGTCTGTTGCTAGAAAAACATCTGAATCAGCCGGTAGGCACCACTTTTTTTCACACACCGGAACAATTAGACAGAAAATATGACTTTATTTTGAACGATTAATACATCGTGTCCATTCCAAGCCTTTACATAGCTTGCAACAATACAACTACAAGGGGCACACTAGTTGCAAGTAAAAAAAGAGCAAGATGTATAAAATATCTCGGGAGCAGGGAGATGCTTTGGCACTACAGCTTCACGCCCTTGGAATTGCAATCAACGGCACAAGTAGTACGGCTCCACTCCATGGGTCAACGGCACACAGCAACTTTTGTCATTAACTGTGTGCCATTGTCCCATCAATGGATGGACAAGCTTTAAAAGCAGTCGTTAGAAATGTAGAACTGCATGGCGTGAAAAATGGCAAATGGAGGTGTAGAGATAATTTTTCATTGTTGAAAAATTGCACAGTTTTTTTATTGCGTTTACATGTTTACATTTTATTAAAATTCTAATTTTGCCTTCTAAGTTCTGCATGCAGCGAGTATGTGTAATTTTTCGTGTAATTTAATAGTTTTTTCCGCTATTTTCTCGTGTTGGTTTGATGTAGAGCCATTCGAATAAATGCGAACTAATTTTGGCTATTTGGCAGGTTGCTCTCCCTGGGGTAGAAGATGAACATGTGCATAGCTGGCGTTTCGCTGGTGTTGGATGGTGGAATTTGACAGTCCTCGCAACATTTTTGTCCCAACAGGAAAACTGTCGAGAGGATCTATGCAACAAGGGCAGGATGGACAAGGGCAAATTGTGTTATCAAAATTTGGAATGAAAAAGTTTTACATGGAGAGATGGTTGAAGAAGAAGAATAAAATGGTTTACAAAAGCAAACTTTAATCTTTAATCTAAACAAATCTGTTTGAAATAAATGGTTTAATATTTTTGCTTCAATACTTCGAACTAGGCAGCTCTTGTGTACACATTGCCAAATTAAAGCTCAACAATCACCATTACATCTCCTCGGCATCACCTGAAAGGTAAAATTAATTCGCAAATTTCCATGCTTTTCCCTTGCACCAGTCTCATTTGAATCTTTGCGAACGTGTTAGCATTAGTGCGATTCGTGACAGTGATGGTGTCATTTATTTTAATCGTCATACCTCGCTTCTTGATTCAAATCTACATTTGCTGTGCATAGACGTACCATCCTCACTGCCACTGTGAAACGTTTACTACGACGACAGGGTCAATATAAAACGAGACCACAATTAAGCTCATTATAGGGGTAGTTAAAGCAATAAGACGAAACGAAAGCAACATCATCCTGCGTTGGACACATTTTCGCGCCAATGGTTTTGGGCCACTCTGAAACATTTTCAATAGCAAAACTTTACCGTACATAAACTGTTTAATGGACAGTATTTGCTATTTAATAAACGATTTCATTTATTCAAAGGATAAAATCGTTATCTAAAAGCCCGTGACGTGAAATCAGGGTTGTTGTTTGGAAGCATGTGCTGTGGAGTGTTGTTTTAAGAGTGATAAAAAAGTTTCTCACGGGGGTTGACCATGATCAAATTGTGGACTGTTAACATGAATGTAGGTTACACTGATAATTTATACTGGGAAATCAAAATATCATTGTGTGTTATGTTTCCATCACTGAGCATGCCTTTAGAAAAAAAGTAACTTTCCACTATTCAACGAAACAAAATAATAGTTTTTTTTCTTTTCTGTACCGTATATTTCAACCCTTGTTGGGTTTCTGTTCCATAATGAAATAAATTGAAACGATGAATAGTTTCTTTCCTTAAGAAAATTCCTATATGACCATATGGCATTCAATCAGATTAATTAAGTGACGATATCTTTTTCACCTCGTTCCGTCTGTTGCTGTAGCTGAGACATTTGGAATGTGTCAGGTGCAATGCTGCTAAGGAATCGTTTGGTTGACTGACGAAAGGGACCTATTGACCGTCAAGTGGAGATAGCTTCACCGACTCATCATGTAAATGAAATACGATTCATTCATCACCTCCCTCATCGGGTTGCGTAGACGATTTCTCAAGTGTGACATAAAAGATAAGGAAAACAATAAGCTACAGGCGTGGTATGCGTATACCAGATGGCTTCGGCAAGGATGGTTGGTTTGAGGCATACTTCTGTGTAAATTAATTATCGTCAAGCTGGACTGCGCCTAGGCAATGAACAAAGAAAAGCAAGCAAGAGTAGGCCGGCATAGCTCTTAAGCTTTGTCCATTCTTCTGGCTAGTTGTAAGCTGTAATTGATCATCATCGCTCTTCCCGGTTTGGGAATTGGCCACTGGAATGGATCGGTATATCGTCAAACAGGATTGTGGCTCTTCCCAAGCAAGAGGCAGCTTAGCAATACTTGGAAGGATATCAATTTAGTCCAATATTGGAGTGTAGTAGCACCGAATTAGAAACATTGATATAGGTATCCTCTAAAGCACACACTGGCAGATTTTCCTATGCAGACCAATAAATTTTCCCCTGACAAAGGTTGATTTACAATTGATTTTACCCTACCTGCATCTCTGCAACCAGTCAGTCCACCCTACAGAATCAGGAATCTTCCATCACTGTCAAGGGAAAATTTTAAAGGCCTTAGGATCGAAGGAAACCGCGCTTGAAATATTTCAAACCCCAAATAAATATACAACCAAAGACTAGATTTGATCCCACGTTCTCGTGGGCAAAAGCTGTAAATTTTATCCGTTCGGAGCCATTCTTCTTGTGGTTGAAAACCTGTGTGAGAGGAAAAGGGAAAAGTTTCCCTTTTTTATTGCTCGTTATTATGGATTGGAAAACATTTGCGAATATTTGCGTATCCGCTTCGGGGCGCCCAAACCCCTCGAGAAGCAGGCGATGCTGTTTCGGACCAAAGTGAAAACATGTTAAAATAGCTTTACCTTTCTTAGGAAGGTAGAGCCGAATAAGTGGAAAGATCGCTGCAAAACTTTTGGATCCTTTCAGTAGTTGGCTTGGTTTTGATCTTTCGTTATTGCCTCTCTTTGGTCAGAAGTATCCTTAGCCATGGTCATGTTTGGATCTGGCCAATGTGCCGTAGCCCCTTCTTAGGTTAAGAAGGTTAGGTTAAGAAAACACCCACGGGTGGACAGGTCAGATGATAAAGGTGGGTTATTGATAAGTCGTCTGACAATTACCCAACAACCGCCCCGAGGGATGCTAAGATGGAAAAATAAAATGATTAATGAGCGAACATAAGCTAACTGCTAGAAAGACCCGAAAACTTTCTACCCTCTCTTTCTCAAAGAAAAAGTGCCCAAATACCATTCTCAAACAGTATAAAATCCTGCGGCAACCCAGTTGACAGGGCGGATATGGTGAAAAAAGGTAGAAAATAGTGATGGGAATAGTTCCTAAAATTGAGGAACGGAACGAACCTGCCAATCTGGAGATAAAGAACGAAACCCGAAACGCAGGTTCAAGATGACTTGCCATGGCTACGCTTTTTTCTGTTGCTCACTTTATATATGGATAACTATGGATAAGTATTCGTTGAATATTGTGTAATATATTTTGTGTGCAGTAATCACACAGTTTCAATTAAAACAAAACTAAATACTAGTTAATTGAATGCGTAAAACTATTATTCTACTAAAAGAAAATCGGTTAACCTAAGTAAGCCCCTTTACAGTTCCTTTTTATTGAAAAGGTTAAGGCATTTTGTTGTTTTTTTTTTACTAAAATTCATCATTTTTCCCATTTCATACTTCTAACTAAAGAAGTACATCAGAAATTTGTTGCTACGTATATGACATTTTGATGCAAAATCAAAAAGCTTACAACTTTAATCGGCTTTTTAAATTTCGTATGGATTAAGTTACACTATACTGATTGAATTAATATCTTTTAATAGAAGCAAATAGCATCTAATAACATTGGTTTATATTAAATACATAGACTGTTAAGCTGCTTCCGTAGGGTTGACATTATACTATACGGTGCACTAACGGAGTTTCCAACTGTCCGGTAGTGCTCTTTAATTGTCCATAAGAATAGCGCTATTTCACGGGGCGATAAACTGCGTTAAAGAAATTATTGCGGAGAGCTAAATGTGTCGTGCACCCTAAATATTTAGTTGCACAAAGAAGAACTCAGGTAATAATTCAAACGAATTCATTGGAGATGCATGCGCAACGAAGCAGCTTAGCACCCAACACATAGCAATTCATTGACTACCACAATGCAGTCCAAATAACGCACCTATACTGATAACATCCATATGGCAGAAAAGAAACATTTCATTCATTGCGCTTACCGCATGTGCAGGATTGTCTCTTTAATTTTTGGCGATTAGCTTCCCACCAATCACAAATCTCTATCCTTCCTTGGCTTCATGGCTCAGGTGTTGTACCGATATTTCTTTGATTGAGAGAGTATTGCTTGCTCTGTTATCACTCACATAGACAGTGTGTGTGTGTGTGTGTGTGTGTGTGTGTGTGTGTGTGTGTGTGTGTGTGTGTGTGTGTGTGTGTGTGTGTGTGTGTGTGTGTGTGTGTGTGTGTGTGTGTGTGTGTGTGTGTGTGTGTGTGTGTGTGTGTGTGTGTGTGTGTGTGTGTGTGTGTGTGTGTGTGTGTGTGTGTGTGTGTGTGTGTGTGTGTGTGTGTGTGTGTGTGTGTGTGTGTGTGTGTGTGTGTGTGTGTGTGTGTGTGTGTGTGTGTGTGTGTGTGTGTGTGTGTGTGTGTGTGTGTGTGTGTGTGTGTGTGTGTGTGTGTGTGTGTGTGTGTGTGTGTGTGTGTGTGTGTGTGTGTGTGTGTGTGTGTGTGTGTGTGTGTGTGTGTGTGTGTGTGTGTGTGTGTGTGTGTGTGTGTGTGTGTGTGTGTGTGTGTGTGTGTGTGTGTGTGTGTGTGTGTGTGTGTGTGTGTGTGTGTGTGTGTGTGTGTGTGTGTGTGTGTGTGTGTGTGTGTGTGTGTGTGTGTGTGTGTGTGTGTGTGTGTGTGTGTGTGTGTGTGTGTGTGTGTGTGTGTGTGTGTGTGTGTGTGTGTGTGTGTGTGTGTGTGTGTGTGTGTGTGTGTGTGTGTGTGTGTGTGTGTGTGTGTGTGTGTGTGTGTGTGTGTGTGTGTGTGTGTGTGTGTGTGTGTGTGTGTGTGTGTGTGTGTGTGTGTGTGTGTGTGTGTGTGTGTGTGTGTGTGTGTGTGTGTGTGTGTGTGTGTGTGTGTGTGTGTGTGTGTGTGTGTGTGTGTGTGTGTGTGTGTGTGTGTGTGTGTGTGTGTGTGTGTGTGTGTGTGTGTGTGTGTGTGTGTGTGTGTGTGTGTGTGTGTGTGTGTGTGTGTGTGTGTGTGTGTGTGTGTGTGTGTGTGTGTGTGTGTGTGTGTGTGTGTGTGTGTGTGTGTGTGTGTGTGTGTGTGTGTGTGTGTGTGTGTGTGTGTGTGTGTGTGTGTGTGTGTGTGTGTGTGTGTGTGTGTGTGTGTGTGTGTGTGTGTGTGTGTGTGTGTGTGTGTGTGTGTGTGTGTGTGTGTGTGTGTGTGTGTGTGTGTGTGTGTGTGTGTGTGTGTGTGTGTGTGTGTGTGTGTGTGTGTGTGTGTGTGTGTGTGTGTCCATACTGTGTGTGTCCTAAGAAGCAAAAGAGAAGAAAACGCCGTTCTTAACCGGAACGAAAAAAACGCTGAGAGAAACAGGTTCAGATTTCACTTGCTTCCTTTATATGTACCAAATCGGCCCATCGTATGAAAGAGAACAGATCATCGAGCGTCCCAGACCAGATCGGAAACCGTCCCAGACCAGAAAAACAGGTTCATATTGAACCTGTATGATTTGTTTACAGCTAACCGGCTCATCAATACAAATAGAATAGAATGTCGAGCGTTCTAGGCCGGATTGCAATACGCACTGAGAGCAACCGACCCAGCACAGATCACAAAGAACGCTGAGAGTAGCCGGTTCAGATCGGATCAATAAGATCGTTGATAACAGCCGGTTCAGGTCGGATCGCAAAGAACGGTGGGAGCAAAAGGTTCAGTTTGAACCTGGTTGGGTAAAAAATAAGGATCGCGGTCCGGATGCTTGTATGCACCTGGCAGGTTCGGAACGCAACGCGCATCACTAGTAGAAAAATAATGAAGTAGATATGAGTTACTAAGAGAAAAAGCTACTCAACAATCCCTTCAGTTGCCTGGGGGAAGAAAAAGGCACACCATTATTTAACAGATTCTACAATCGAAAAACCCACAGCAAATGAAATGCATAAGTCATTATTACACTTTCTACCGCTTCCACCAATTCAAACTAAAAACAAACTACCAGTTGAAAGGAGCAATGTATCGAGAAATTTGAACTGTACTGATCTAAACTCAAAACAAAGAAGTATCTATGAGTAAATGAAAAAATAATTTGTCAAGAACTATAATTAAAACAAACATTTTAAGCAATAACTGATCCAAATTGCACTTTTTGCCGGAAAAATATATTTTTGTCCATAAATTTAAAACCTGCAAACTATTCGAATAATACTGGCGAATATTTACAGAAATAGTAGCATTACAAAACCTAAGGATTCCTGCATTTAATGAAATGTTAAGACTGGAACTAAATAACTTGAATGCAACAAAACGTTCCAAGCTTATGAGTCTATTAGTAAATTATCCATAATAGGGGCCCTTTCCGTTTGAAGCTCGTAGGCTAAAATTTCAGCCTGTCAGCTGTTTGCATTGTATAGCAGTTTTCGAGCAGCTATCTAAGTGAGTATAATATACAGGTGGGCTTATCTCAAGATGTATGAATTTATAAGGCTGATTTTTATCGCTTCTGATTCTGAATGAAGATTTTAAGAGTGTTTTGTGTATTCTTCAAGCAGAAAGCTTGATTGAACAAAAGTTTTCACCCATCCATTCAAAAAGTGATATTCAAATTTGATTATAAAAACATATTATGAGACTATCTGGACTACATACACTTTGATTCTGGATTCCATCACCAGATCTCTTTAATGCACCTTGGGATAAATGTAAACACCACCTTGTTTTGTCATTTTTCAAGCAGGTACACGAATCTTATTCTAGCTTTGAGGCTAGAATTATCTAGACTGAAAATTTCAGGCTAGTTTTATGTTTGGTTTCGTATGGAGTGTTTACATGATTTCAGCCTCCAATCGTCAATCTCCATACAAAAAACTGACTAAAATCGTGAAGAGCCTCACTAATAGGAAACAAACAGATGCTCCAGGTATTAGATAAACATGAATTGAAATCTGTGATAGGATAATAAGTAGATAAAACATTCATTGGTATTGTTTTAATAAAATGAAATAAAAAGTTTAAAATTGTATGAATTATTATCACCAGCGGTAGCAATCGGCTGGAACGTTTTGATAAGTGAGTGAAAGGTGGTCACCTTAATTATTGGTGAGAAATCGTAAAAAATTAACTTTTACTGCCTTTTAATAAGGCTGTTAGCTTTAGAAGAGCCAATGGACGTTTTCTTTGCATAAAGGCTTACTTGAGCTTTTCCTCGATTGCAACTGATGTGTGTGTGTGCTAATAAAAGTACCATTTTATACCGACATAATCGTAAAGAAGGATACGTTAAACATTGCTCACTATGTGTAGTGAAAAAAGACGATGAAAATTTAATGTTACTCTGTAATTTATTTCAACGATTCAGTGTGTTTCGCGTCATCCGTTTTTCTCGTTCGGAAGCATTTAAAATGCTGAAGTTTTTTAAAACATCTAGACAGAACCGTGGAGAGCCGGTAGTGTCATAATTGATTCGCACTGCATGCTTTAACGATTGGAGTGGGATGCCGTCGAGCAGGAAGGAGCTCTATTGAAACAAATTAAAACTCCAATGACAATTAATTTTGGAAAATAACTCGTTAGAAACATTGTCTCCAGCCAATTTTGCCCGACTAGTTGGGGTACATGTTGGCTGTTTTAGATACTGACTCATGCATTTTAATTGTTGTCTGTAGTGTATCAAGAAAAAAATACTATTGGTTCGTTTTTTATAGGCAATAGGCTTTAAAATGGAACGATAGAGTTTACAGAATGGGGGAATATAGTTTCAACGCTAAGCAAATACGCTTTAGGTTCAAAACAAGATTTTACCAATAAACTAAACATATTCTTTATATACTGTTTTTAAGTACTCCAATTATTTGTATGGTGGTGCAATGATGAAAAGACAAAAAAAAAGATTTATTTCATCATTCACAAAATGGTTTGTGCAAAAACAACTAGCAATAAGTAAAACCGGCAGAATCTAAGGATTTTATTGATTAGTTCATCAATTTGTTTGAATTTAAAATAACTGAAGTAAATATCATCATTATTTAAATCAGATAAAACATTCGCAGTAATCTTTTGCAACGTAGTGCATACAATCAATGAAGATCTAAATTTCAAACTAAGGAACGTTAATATCTTTGATTTCTCTTTGGCATATAGCAGAACACTGGCGCAGAATATCACCATTCTGAGTAATTCTAAATGCCCTTTTTGTAGAATCTGTTATTTAAATTCTTATATTTTCTTAAGAAGAATTTGAAATTATAACTAGGCTAATATTAAAACTAGTTTTTATTTATTTGAAATGTATTTAGAAAGCAAGGATTCAACATTTTTTATCTTATTTAGTAATTTTATTGTTAATTAGATAAGTTATTATATTTTAACTATCCGACTGTTTCTTAAGCAAAAAAAAAATATTTTTCTTCAACTGCAACTAATTATTTGGTTACTTTTCTCTTAAAAACAATTTAAATTGTGTTTTTTAATTAATTTTGCGTTGTTAAGACTGACTTAGCTTTTCAGTTTTCTAGCTGAAAACACGGTTACAGCTAAAACGATAAAAAATAATAAATGTACGAGTGCATAGTTCCGACTAAAACAATCGCAAATATCAACAGTTTCTATTTATTATTTACGAAGACAAATTATTATTCTCAAAACTATTCCACTCAATATCAATAAATATACACGGGCCCTGCATATCATGCATTAATTGGTTGTCATTTCAGTTGTCAAAATCAGCCCATTGAAAGAATATCATGATTCCACCAACTAAAGGCCGTGCAATCGTTAATAGAGTTACACGGGCAGCAATTATATTACCTCTTCAATTGAGCATCATCACCGCCCAGTTCAAATTGATTCAGTTTGTCACTGCGGTCGACATTATAGTTTCAACGCGCATCGCGCTCAATTACTGAAATGTGTGCCGTAGCTTTTTCCACGGCTGTGTGGGTATCTTTTTTATACAAGGATGAGCGATGTTGCTAATACACTTGGAAGGGTAACTGCATATTTTTTATGCTCTCATACACTCATAGCCAAAACAAGCGAACAAATGTGAACTGAATCAATCA
Organism: Anopheles arabiensis; assembly: GCF_016920715.1. NCBI lineage: Eukaryota > Metazoa > Arthropoda > Insecta > Diptera > Culicidae > Anopheles > Anopheles arabiensis. The sequence continues at coordinate 39,710,166 of NC_053518.1, forward strand.
AATAAAAATGGATGAAAACAAATGATTGATTGGTGATGGGGAGGACCCGAATGTCAAATATAATAGCTTTGCGATTAAACATACACACAAACACACCTACGTATCTGATTCGATGGTCAATTCTTTTAATCTGAGCCGAGTATTGCTGCCTGAATGGGTTGATAAATTGCAATCGTGTTCAGAACGTTGGGCATGAAATTAAAAATTTGATTGCATGAAGTACCTCACTCCGGAACACCATTGACACTTCACCTCCACTCTATTTGAGATGACTTTTATTTTCAATCGTTGTAATTTATGTGGAAGTGGAGATTATCTCATAGTGTTCATTGCTAAAATTGAACAGTTGAATGCTTAATTTGATAGAATAAATTGTTGTTGTTTTTCATTTGTGAAGTGCCACTAACATCGTTGAGAGTGCCAGATGCGTTACATAAATAAAAATTTCATTTATCTACTCGCTATTAACAATATTTCATCATAAAGTCATGAAACATATCAAACAAAATGATATATAATGTTTATCAAACAAAATGAGTATCTCTAAATGATATGGCTAGCAAGGCCGTTCTTACGAGAAATAAAAATAACAATTTCTACTAAAATTCTATAAAAGCTTTCCTCTGGCGGGTTGTATACTTTGCTTGATTCATTCCATACATCTTCGTCAAATGGACCACAAAAAAGCACTTCAAGAAAAAAGAGTAGAAAATAAACACATAAATGAAAAAAATAATTAAACCATATTCAAAAAGCTTACAGCAATTGTGTTTGCTCAAAACGATACTCAACCAAGAACTATTACTGACATTGAGCGCATTCCGAGTCGGACCGTTCCCTTGCGCGTTCTTTGATTCACTGGCTTGCGTCGGTTAAAGCTTTTCTTTACACCCGTTGTGTGCAGAACCGAAATTTCTTGTCCCTAAACCGAATAATATTGCATAATGAATTATTCATACTTTGATTTCGATCTCGATATGATGACGGTGGAGCCTTTTCCTGCTTTTTTCCTCGGTTGATGTAGCGTGTAGGTTATGGTTAGCTCATTGCAACCCTTTGCATCTTAAGCGTTTTTGCAAGAGGACAATACGTATACGTAAGCGCGTGTCCTCTTGCAAACTGGCCTCTTTGTGTTGTCGACTGGCACGGAATTCTTCTAACAGCAAACACCCTAAATCGGTATATTCATCGGTAAAAGCTCTGGTTTTGAAAAGTTTTGTAATAACCATAAATTAGGAAATAATACTTTACTCCTGGACATACACAACATCGTATGTGAGAATAGTGAGCGCGATAGTACAGAATAGTGTGTATGTGTGCGTGCGCAATATAGCAGAAAGAATGATACCAAAGGCATGCAGCGGCGTTCTACGAGCATAATCCGTCCGATGCTACGTTTGCATATTTTTACCACGAAGATTCCTGTTTCTCCCTGCTCTTTTTCGTGTTTGGAATGATGTTGTCGCAATTTCGTTTACAAACTTCATTTGACCGAGGACATTCTGTTAGCCATAAATTTATCCACTTTCTTATAGCAATGAATCGAATGAGAGATTTAGGGATGTTGAGTTGTAAAAAAATGTCATACGATGTATGCGATTAGCGGTTTACTCAAACATGGATTTCCCGCTGCTTATGCATAAAGCTATAGTATATTTTATGCCATTTGAAAAACAAATGTGTGCATTTATTTGAAAGCATACTTTTCTGAAACTTAGTATGGTATTTCTTTTGTGTTTCACAATGCGTCATTTGGTGTTTGGAGTGAATGAGAAAAACAATGTAGCTATTTTTTTTTTATTTTTGGTAAAAAATGGTAGAAAGTTGCTTTGTTCACTGTTTATAGAGAGACTTTGGCCTCAAAATGTCTTTTGGAATTAAAATGTATAAATTGTCTTGCGTATTTATATAATTATTTAAATATGTTAATTTAATACGACTTAATTTTCATTTTTACTGTAAATATTGCTTCAATTTTGTGTCACTAATATAAAGACATTCTATAAAATAAAAAAGGGCTACTTAAAAAAATGCGGTCACCAACTAACTGCACGTAAATAAGAGTAGAATGCGAACTAATCTCTAATTTCCCGCCAACGCAGATTGTTTGACACTGATTTTTTTTAATTAATTACGCAGTTTGTACATTAGCGAAAGTTGTGTGCTATTTTCCAATTTGATTCAATCCAAAGCGCAAATTGTTTTTAGCGTAATGAAGCTAAACAAAACCAGGCGCTCCATTGCTTGTTGATTTCTGCAAAGTTTTGAGCTGCCTGCCCCAAAGTCGAAAATGGTCGTTAGTTAATGAAAAATTACATCAACGGATTTATTTACACTGAAATGATATGTCTCGCTGTCTCTTGAGTCAACATAAACTCTTTTATTGTCGATTTTGCTTCCGGTTTCTGTGAATTAGTGCCACTAAATTAATAGTCTTGTGTACTGTAGATCCTCAAAAGTTTTCTTTGTTTTACATTTTATTTTAAAAATGCTGAGTGCCAAGCCAGTCTCGTGGTACAGTCTTCAACTCGTTCTAAGAACTTATACGACTTAACAAAACACCCGTCATGGGTTCAAGCCCTAAGACTAACGATCCTGCAATGGGAGGGGAGGGGGAACTAAAAGTCACTGACCCACAAGTGGTACAGGCAGGTCTTGATCGACAACGGTGGTTCTTACTCTTAATTATTTGTAAGAAATCATTTAACTAACTACAACTGATACATTGACTTCATCGTTACAAGTTTAAGTTATATTTAATATCACCTTTACGGAAAGCAACGCAGAAATTCAATCAACTGATAAATTATTTGTACTTTTAAGATTAGCATAGGTCTAGCATAATAAACTGAAAATGGTATATTTTTCCCTGTTTCAGTACGAAAATTTTAAATTGACTGTTAGGAGCATCATCACTTCTCGCACGAAAATCCTCTTTTTCAATTTGAACTATTGCTTGAAAGTTCTAACTCATACATAAAACATGCACGTCCTTTGATTTTTCCTATTTTAAATACTCATACGACACACGAAGTACGAACAGTTTGTACGCAAGCTACTCAGGGTTTGATGTTAGATTTTCGTTTACATTTTTACGAGAAAAGCGACGGTGCTTGAACTCTTTGAATCAAGTTTGCTCGAGAAAAGGGAGGTCCTTTCTTGTTTCGATCAATGTTTGCATATATTTGATATAGTGCACGGTAGGAATCGGCGCATGGGAGAGCAAAAGTGACCCGTTTGTAAGTGCTGCTTGTTACGTTCTCTCGAGGTTGTTCGATGGATAATAATGAGTGCATTTTAAACAAAGGGATATGATATCAAATAGCATGGTTAAATTATGAAGAGGAGGTGCAACGATCTCTTCAACTTGCAAGGACAAGAAATGGATTTGATACGATTCTTATCGCATGATGATCATCGTTGAATGAAAAACGAAAGCCAGGACCCAGTTCCTTCTAGTGCCTGTTTTCTTCCAGCTGTGTATCGTGTGCCCATCATAGATGATATCAGTTATATTGGAAGCCTCATTGCTAAAGCAATGGGCAAATCAATCTTTAAGGATAAATAAAAAAAAACTCGCTGGTTCAGCTTATCGATCCATTGAGGTCGTTAACGAAAATTCAATATTTGAAAATGGAAACGAAAGAGCACGAAGACTTGAGATTAATGGGGTGATTTTTGTGAATCAGGAAGGTGTTTTGATTTCTCAATGGGACACAGACATTTTGAGATTCATTCGCCTCCCAGACATTTCTGAGCACAAACGTACGAACTGAAACGGAGAACCATTAACACTGTTCTGATTTTGATTATTCTGACGATATACGAGCAAAGGAAACGATGATAAAATATAACATAGTGTTGACTTGCCTTCAAGTTCAAGCAACGAGCGTTGTATGCGTCATGTTTTCAATAGAATTTAGGGATTATAAAGAATTTGTAGGTACGGAATCGTTGATCCTCGAAGTAATTCAGCAATCTTTCAGCAATCTCTCAAGCAAGGCTCTCATGATCTGTTTCTTGTCTGTCTCTGACGCTTCAACAAACTTTTCCATATTTTCGACTTCGACCCTTTTCATACTTCACATACGAGCCTTTCTCAACTCCTTTCCTTAAAACCGACCAGTTACGTAGGGCAGTAGTTTGTAAGTTAGTCTTGAAGTTTGTTTGACTTGGACTAGCGTTCAAATTTATTCAATACACAAACAAACAAACATACTAATGTTTGAATCAATATGAAACAGTTTCAATGGTTTGAGCTTCAATAAGCCGTCAATCGACTTGAATAATCGATTAAATCAATTTTATGATGAATTTAATTTAATTGATGATAGGATGTCAATTTGAAATTGAAGTGTTTAAATTAATCCGGTCTCTTGGTACAGTCGTCAACTCGTACGACATAACAACATGCCCGTCATGGGTTCAAGCCCCAAATGGACCGTGCCGCCATACGTAGGACTGACTATCCTACCATGGGGAGTAATCCATAAGACATTGAAAGTCAATTCCACAAGTGGTACAGGCAGACAGGCCACATATATGTATATATCTGCTTATCAACTATTCTGTAGCTTATCATGACTTGTAACGTGTTTATATTCGTTATATATTTTATTTATTTTTTTATATCATTTCAATGCCATTTTTCTTAGTTATGCCTTTTTAGAACTGGTTTTATTATTTTGTTGAATACAGGAAGTTTCATATTGTACCATTCCATTTTTTTGAACAACATTTTACAAAATTCTTCAATTTCTTTAAAAAAATTTAATTTGTGTCAATTTGCTTCGGTAATTCTGATTAAAGAGCAAGTTGGATTGATAACTGATTTTTAATCATGTTTGAATTTTTGTTCCTCTGGATATTTTTTTTATAAGAAAATTGTACAAGGTTCTTTGTTTCAATTTGAGTTCATTAGAATGAATATTTCACCACTATTTGTTCCATTTCAATACTGGGCAGGTGTTTTTGCAATTAATGAAGAAGTCAGAAAGTTTATCATTGTTTTATGTATTTCACTTGAAGTCAATGGGATGCAAAATTGTGCAGAATATTAGGGACGCCGTATGTCAAATTAAATCTTCAGGCGGCTTTTGTTAAGTCAATTTTCGAAACCGCATATTGTTATTTACTGAAGTATGAATTTAGATGTTAACGATTTATATTTTTCGTTCAATAAAGTTGAATACTTTCAGTACTTTTTGTTGGCCTGGATTAATTTCAACATTTTAAATATTTAGGTAATTTCCAGAGTTCTAGAGTTTCGTAGTTTCCATGTTTCTACCATCGCACGTGTAAAAACGCAATTGGATCCAAATTGGATCCATTTCGCACACCACATTGTTCTAATGAGCCATTAATAATACCGAGCAGTCAACACGCATGACAGGTCGGAAAATTGTTAACATCATTGACGGATTGCATGATGACTTCAAGCATCGTATCAGGTCACCACAATCCATTCCACCTCAAACTATCCATTTGGCTGCCAATCATTTTGGCCACGAGCAGCATCGCCACTAGAAATGGCCAACCATTAGAAACCTGATTATACTTTTCTAAGATAACAAAAACAGAAAACAAATACACTCACTCACATGCTCGCCGAGCGATATTGGTTGATAATTAACTCTCGACGGCAATGTGTGTACCTTAACTCCAAACGGAACGATTGCGCCCATTGGGAAAGGGACAAGTGACGCAACAACAGTTGCCCCAGCCTAAACTCTCGTTCTGGTCAGCTTGAAATCTGTTTTCGGTCACTAGTAATCAGGCGCGGAAATAATGGCCACGCTAACTTTTTAAGTCGGAGGTAATTTCTTGTTTCCTGTGCGCAAAATTCCACGTCCGTACTTCCGTACGTGTAGTAGATCGTTAATAAAGATGCGCTACACGTCCTGTAGCAGAACATGGCCTGGCAAAGGAAAAAATGAGAAATTATTGCGTGCATGTTCTACATGCCGAGGAGTAATGTAGAATTTAGCGTTGCAAGAAAATAAACAGGAAAAATGGGTCGTGGATCGGTTTCAGCATTTCACTTACACGGTTTCTTTCAGCAGGAAGTTTATTGTTTATTTATCAGAAATCATTTCTTATGATATGAGGTAATAATACATTCCGGCGGTACACTTCTTTTATTATACACGGTGGGGGATCGTTTTGATTAAACATTTTAAAGAAATAGAGCAGTTTTAGTGAAAAAGCTCAAAACAGACAAAAATGCAACGTTATCGCCCTTAAAGTAAGGTAGCGTCCAAAGTTTTACCAGATTTTGCCGGATTTTGTTTGTGGTTTTGGTTTACGTTTGACTACGTAAAAATAGCCAGTCTTACGATTTCCGTACGCATCTAGTCCATTCATTTTAATCCAGTTGATTATTTTTTTTTCGTTCTTCAATATGCATGGTAATAAATTAAAACAAAATTTCCATTTTATGGTTTTGTGCGTCGATTTTCAGAAGACTTAAAGCGTATCAGAAAATGTGATCCAAAACCGCAAGTGTCGTTGTGGCTGCTTTATTTTGTCTTCATTTTTCCACCGCCTCTTTATTTTAGTTTTCCCTCACTGTCTGCCTGTATTTCCTGCTCTGTTTAAAACTTTTTTCTTTCTCTCTCTCTCTTCCTCATTCTATCTTCACAGAGTAATATTTTCCCATTCTTCATCGTCTGTTGTCTTGATTTCGGTTTGGCGACCAAATCGGGCACCGGAACTCGAAAGGCTCGAGCTAGAAAGCAATAAGCCTCCTTCATCGGAATAGTTGCTTTTAGTCATCCATCTGATAAATTCATTTTTCTTTTTCCTCTACACCCGCTGCAATCATGCGTTGCGACAAATGATAGGTGTGTTCGGTGTGCTACCCCAGCCTACCAAACGATCTCGTTAGCAGTGGTTGACAGTAAACTGCGATATTAAACGGGCTGTAATAAATAATAAATGATTGTTGTTCTTTTTTGGGGAGCGAGTGGATTAGATTGAATACATTGCTCTGTGACATGGCTCTTTGCCACTTGATCTCGAGTCATCGTTTCCTTTCACCAGCCCCTTGTCTTGCACTCTCTTTTTTTGTTTTGCGACAATGAGCACGATGTCAGTACATATTGGAAGCAAAGTTTGGCGCTCGCTTAGAAGTGACCAGGTTATGGCAATAACAGAGCGTTTGGTTTCCTTTCATTTTTTTTTAGATATTGTCAGGGATTCACAAAGGCAGATTGTGATCAAAATCTTTTTTTTTTCACATATTGAAAAATGGATGGGGATTTAAAGAAGCAGGTGAAGCAAAATTTTACAGTGGCTTTTATATATCCTTACAATCGTGCTGTATTATGTACCAATCCAAGAAGGTAGAGTGTAATGTTACCGTTTTGAATTTTAGATTTTGATAAATTGAAGCGTGTAAAAGTTTTCAGCGAAAAGGAAAACCTCATTTGAAATTTACGAATGTAACTAGATTGTATTTGCACGTGTAAGTTTTTTCGAATGATTTCCTCGTATTATTACAACACCCTATAACATTTTTAAATTTATTAACCAAGCATTTGATTATCTGTGCTCAACACAATTCCATTGGCACCTCAACCATCATTGACATCTTCTTTCGAAAGCGATACCTTGAAACAAGCGATAGTTACTTGGAACGGACTGTTTCGTGATCTCTCATAGTGATGAAATAACGATAAAACACACGCACAAATAGCACGTCGTGTGATCCTTATAACAACTTAACGATCCATTCATTTCGGTTGTGGCACGTTCGTTCCTAAAATTGTGTCTAGGATAGTGACCATTTCAAGGAATACCCTTAGGTTGTTTAGATGAAAATGTTAGTTACCATGAACATGTTAGTTGCTACCAAAACTAAACCCACCCTTCGACTCTTTACCATGTAACGAAAAGTATAAATCACACGGAAGAGCTCGTTTTTGCTCTTCAGCTATCACTTCCCGCAGAAACGCAGTCGAGAGAATGCTCCGGTAATTGATTTTGTGGTCATCAAGAAGGATTAGCAGCGCGGGTTGATAATTTATGGAAAGGGGAAGCCACGTCTCACGAACCAACGTGGACTACATTTACCACCGGTGCTGGTAACGTTCTGGGTCGTGGACTGTGCAGTCGTTCAGCAAAATGAAGTAAAGCATCCATTTTCTTTGCTTCGTTCTAGCTTCTTTACTTGACAGTAGTGCGTTCGGAACGGTATAACGTTTGCCCTGCTGATCAGCCAAGAAGTTGTCCGAAACAACTGTTGGCTTTTCGTGCGGGATTACTGGTTGATGAAGGAGAAGGAATTGGCTCGGTGCAATATCGGGCTTGTTATGGGTGATAGTGAAGGAATGTCTAACCGGAAACCGTGATATCAAGGCTCAATTAGACGCTAGTTTATCATCGTTCCACGTAGCTTTGGCTTGTAATCCTGCGCTGTTATTTGTGAGGTTTTCGTTTTTCATTCCCCCTCCCCCCCCATCCATCGTCTTGCACGTGTAAAGCTGATGCTGTAAAGCAGCCTTTCCTAGAAATGTTTATGGTTGATGGATTAAAGGAAAAAAATCTGCACTACATGAAAAGCAACAAGTTGCTTGCTAAGAATGGGTTAAACTGATGTGCAAAGCAAATGAGCCAACCAGCTTTCGTTTGTATATCATCCTACGTGAGAAACATTTGAATTTATTCGCATTCCAAAACAAAAACCTCGTTGCTTCTCGGTAGAAGCTAAGGGTTAAGTTAAGGCATTTAATTATTTTAAAATAAATACACTTCGCCCAAAGACTTTCCGTTTAATTGGTTCTACTTAACCGAAAACAAAAACCAGAAAAAAGATACACTTGAATCAGGTTATCGGCGAGGCTGTATCGGAGCGAGTACGCGGAGGGAAAAGACAACATCGATTAAAAAAATATTTTCTTGTCGTTCAGTGATGACGGATTTTCATTTTCAGTCATTTCTCATTTTGCCCAACTGTTTTTTGTCCACATTTTTGATCACTCAAGCTTTTTTCCTCCTCACTCGGGGCGTATTTAAAAGTCCTAAAGTACGAAAGAATCGTCCTGATAAGTGAAGCAGCTTAAAAAGAATAACGTCGAAAACACCGAAACCAAAACCCGCTGCCCCGCTAGCGTGTATACCGTCCCACGACGAATAAAGTCAAACCCACACCCTGGAGCCGCTGGACGGGAGTGGTCGCATTGAGTGGTGCGTAAAAATATTTCATACAAAACCGCTATCATACGCTTCGCGTTGGCCGCGGGAAAAGTGTGTTCGTTTGTTTTTTGGTTGACTTTGGCATCACCAAAGTTGACTGGAAAATAAAAAGTCGATTGAAAAACATGATCTTGGTAAGGGTATTTTGGTGAACATTAAGTTTTTTTGCCTGTGTCTGTTGTCAAGTTGTTGCTAATTTAAAGCAGTTCCTTGGTTTTTTTGCAAAAAAAAAAAGAAAGTGCTAAAGGCACCTTGCAGATAAAAACAATTAGAAATATAACTCCCAGAACGCTTCCTAGAAGAATGGAGTGCTATTTATTAATTGTTATCGTAGCAACAGAGGAACGATGATTTTGTTGCTTTTCGCTGTTGCCAAAACCGACTGTCAGAACCAGTTCCCAGAGTAGTTAGTATTTCAAATTCTTTCCAAAGGAAATGAAAGCCCTATTGAAAACAAAATGCAACCAGAAAAAAGCAAAGGTGTGAATAAAGTTGAACAAAGGAAACATAACTATGGAAATTCAAACTCAAGAAAATTACATATAAAGGGCGCAGTGCAAATTTGCCTCGAGCGTTCTTCCATTTACGGAAAGACCCTTTAATGGAATATTGTTTTTCAATTTACAATAAAGCTTTGCAGAAGTAATATTGCTTCCTTGCCGGGTTAAAAATTAAAAACTTTCATCACAAATTTGTTTGCACCATCGATAAACTGTAGAGCTCATAAATGTTTTATTCTTTGCGCTTTGGGATGGGGAAATTCTTTCGCATGACTTATGGTTCATTAATAATTAACAGCGTTGAACAAGTTTCGGTATCCTTCCTGTGTTTCCCTTTCTGGAGTACAAAGTGAGCCCAAAATGAAGCATAAGCACTAAATCCTTTCAAACAAACGATCTCCTATTTCGTGAGCAGTTAATCTTGTTCGCTACGCTCCCTCGCTCTAACAAGCGGTGGTAGAACTTCCGATGTCTTCACTTTGCCACCATCCTTAATGCCCAACGCTTGCCAAAGAGAGCGATGGGAGGGTGGATTCCGGTTGGCAAACTTTGCTCGTGAACGACCGATAAAAGCTAAATTATCGCAAACATCATCAGGAATTAGCTCGACGCTCAAGTGCTCTCGCAGGACCAAGCGTGATAAGGCAATGAGCCTTCGGCTTTCGGCTGTAGCAGCATGCGTTCTGTGTCATTGCACCACGTTTGATCTCCAAAGCAGCTGGAAAATAAATTTGTTCTCTGGCGTGGCAAAGTACGATAGTGTGAAGGATGTCACAATACACTGCACAATATATACGAAACGTACGGTGGTCGCCTTATGTCAGTACGGCAAAACGATTCCGGCGCTCGACCGTGCCTCGTCTTGTGTAACACGCATCTATCCCAGCTCTCTCCCGTGAGTGCAATAAATAATCGCAAATGGGTTTTGGCGTTCAGCACACACGCACACACATTTAAAGCTCGTTTGATCGTGCCAAAAGTGTGGGATGAAATATGTTTCCCGTCAAACTTTCGCATCAACTCATACCGTAAACCGGCATAAACTGTACGCGTGCAAGCATTTTTGGAGCGAAAAACAGACACCAGCTCTCCCTGCTAGGGATTGTAGTCTGTTTTTAGGGGTATGCTGCTGTCGCCTCGCATATGCGGCATTGAACCGACCGGTTCGAAAAGACTTTTGGAGGTGATAGAATCTTATCCCGGGGAGAAAAATATCACCCTTCAACTTGGAAGCGTTTCGGTTTTAGGGAGTAAACAAGGACAGGAAAAAAATGAAAACAGGAAATATGTTTGTGGCGCAATTTTTGCCCGACCGAGCAGTGAGCATGCCGAGGGCTATGCAAGGCGTAACACACACTGAAAAACAGTCAAAAAAGAATAAAAAGAAAACTCTCTAAATCGACTTTTCCTTTCCCGCTTAGAGTGAAAAATGCAAGGAAAGGAACATGTCCATATAGCGTTCGGCGAAACAACATTGCATTTTTTTATTATATCCGTTGATAAAGTTTTATCAGCAGCAGTACACACTGATATAGAAAGAGAGCAAAATAATAGGAAAGAAGGAGAGAGGCGACAGGAATGCACTCATAGTTAATGGTTTGCCACACGGGTAAAAAGAACTGATGGTCGGAGAAATGTGTGTGAAATGATAAATTGGAAAATACGCGAACGAGTAAAGTAATATGAACGTGTGGGAGAGAATTGCTGTGACTAAAAGACACTCGAACAGTAACACATATTGCTCCAGCAAATATAGAACGCATGAGATGAAATGCTGCAGTAGATGAGTGGTAAAAAATTGGCTTGCTTGTGGCGAATAGGGAACAGTGATAAGCTAGTTTTGAGCACGCAAACCACAATCTAGACAAGCGGGTGTCATGGGTTTTTCTGTTGCAAATAACTCACCATGACATAAAGTATGCTTACTAGGAATCTACTTGGTTTTTTCTCCTACTACTTCAACTCAAAAATTATTCCTAAAGTTAGAATTTTTTTCTCAAAACTCAATAAGAATCTCTTTAGAGTGTGTGTGAGTGTGCATGGTTCTAGTTCAGTGTTTAACAACCACAAGAGCAGACTACAACAACAAAGTCGTACATACAACAGGATACCCTTATACTAGCGGGCATAAACTTTTCAAAGACAGTTTAAAAAGTAATCATTTTTGACTTCTCAAGTAGCGGCATCATGTTGTGTTTCTATTAGAATACTTGTTGTAGGTTATCAAAGTTATCAATGGGAGAGGATGTTTCTATTTCAAAACTCTTGCAACCAGGGCAGCTGCTGCTAAAGGGGGTGTGGTAGAAAATGATTTTAAAATAAGGACAACCCTCGGGATGAGATGCTGCAAAGGTACACACGTAAACTTGTTTTATAGGCAAGCTTTTCCGTCGGGACTCGATAGCCTTCCAATGTGCGGCTCGGAACAAACCAGCAGACATGAGTTGAGCATAACAAAAAGAGACAAAGCAAGTTTGTACAGGCCATTCCACCTTCAAGATAAAATTCAACAAAAAATCTACAGCATGAAAAATTAAATGTTGGGAGGCAGGACAGACTGGGAAAAGTTTTCGAATCCCTAGATGGTAGTGTCATTTTGATTTTTCTTCACTTTTTGTTCCCAAAACTCTCCTTCAACCCTCACTAAGTAGATCGTTGTTCATTAGATTGAGAACAATGTCGAATTTATAGCGTGCCAAGCGTACAGCAGCAAATTGAGGCCTGTCAAAGTTTATCACAGAATCTGATAGCGCTGACACCGTTGAGGAGGAAGTAGACAGGAAAGTAAATATAAAACAATCCCTAAAGTGCAAGAATCTTTGTACTGGTGGAAAGGGAAAGAAACTGTCTCTACATTTTTCACCCGAGATAGTTCAACTTGCTCATTTTTGACATGTTTCGAGACGACTTTACCTTGAGACATTGTGGCATGTAAAGGCTTTGAAATGGGATGCACTGACTAATAAAACATCCAGCCTTGAGGCTTGAGCTGAAAATTTAATCAGTTTTCATGAGTTGAACGAGTGATCGAAAAATAATTGGGAGAGCAGAAGAAGAATGAATGGATTAGTTGAGGTTTCCTCGAGATGATAAACTTTGAATTGATTTATTGAGCTTAAATTATAATTTATAATTTTATTTATAATTATAATTTATAATTTATTTAAAAAAAATGAAAACAGCTCCTGTTATATTCTTTGTAATGTAAAGTAGAGATTTAATGTTAGAGGTTTATTATAAGGTTTATTGTTATTTAACATTTTAAGTGCCGCGTCATATGAATTTGCATAACGGCTTTGTGTATGACGCTCAATGATTCTCTTATGAACGAATGACGTAGGAACGAGAAAACGAGAACGACATGTGCAACGCCATTTACTCCGATGAAACAAAAGAGTGATAACAATCGCATGAGAAATTATTACTCTCATCGCTCTCTTGCCATGCGTTACGCGATCGCTCGAAAAACTGTGACGTCAGGACTAAATGAGTGTCAGCGCATTTTCTCGCACTACTTCTCAATTTCATCAAACCGCAAAATAAACTAAACAACCAAAATGAGCAATAATTAAAAACCACCATAGGGAAATGAGTCACGGTTCACGGTTACAGTGAAACCTCCGGTAATAACCGCAACTAGGGGCGAAAGTGACAAATGTCTGCTGCAGTTGCTGTTGCTTGCCTACTGTTCCTTCAAAATTTCTTCGGTCTGCTGCCGCAAAGAAGTAGTAAAAGATTCACACTTGATTGCTGGTATTATTCTGCAATTTTCTGGTACCACCGTTAAGCACGGATGACTCATTAGGCGTGAGCTTAGGCACGGTTGAGGGAAAGAGCGTTGGGGCAAATAGAGGATTAGTGTTGAAAGATTTGTTTCTGCACAAATCACGACACCCTGTGCCTAGGCACCAGCAGCGAGCAGCAACGACTGCAAGAAGCGTTATTAATGCGCACCGCCATCATTTTGGTGTGGTTGTCTTCTGTCTTTGGTTTCGCAGTAGGACGTACCATCGCTTTACATGCCGATGCTCATTTTCATTTTCTGCCTTATGGTGATGATGGGCATAAATGCAAATGTGAATAAAATAAATGATGCCAATTTAATCAGAATTAAGCGACGAACAATTTGTGATTCTCGTTCTCTCTCACACCCGAAACATGATGAGTCATAGTTGAAGGCCATTGTTGCCGAGTCGATCTTGCATCTCCTGAAATGGTCGTGGATCCTTTTTCTCTTTTACTCCTTTGGAATCGGCGTGACAGATGAAACCGCCAGGTGGAGATATTTAATTAAATGATTATAATACTCTATAATTATTGTAATTGCATACTTAATTAACGTGCTCTCTGCTCTGCCAGCAGTTGCCTACAAGCGATGCCTGATCGATGACGATGTCAAGGATTGAGGTGAAATACAAGGCTGCCTGAAGCTAAAACCGGTGCTGAAACGTTAAATGCACGCCTCGTGGGAATGAAATTTGTACGCACGGCGTAAGCAACCGAATGATCAAACGAGCTCTTGCTGAGATATTGCAGCACTGTTTACTGTGGTGATTACGAATCATTTTAATTTATGACACGTGTTAATCAATTATGTTTACGCCCGTCAGTTTAAATTTTACGTTATTAATTATTCATTTGATTACAGTCAGTTGCAGTAGGTGTTTGTTTCCAGTCAATATTAATGTTCATTGGATTTCATAAAAAAATATATTTTTGTAAAATAACGTATGATTTGTTAGTAGTTATGTTTCTGTTAAATCTTTATTTCTATTTACCTGATCCATTCAATTAAGTACTTTTGTTTTGCCATGTTTATTTTCAATAATAGATTTATATTCGTCTTTTTAATTCTATTCTTTCTTATTTTTACTTCTATTCCGAAATTAAACCACACAACACTTCTTTGAGGTATACTTTGAAATTTTTCATGAAAAATTCATTACTGAACATTAGATTAAATTATATTATATTAAAAACTGTTATGTTAAAATGTTATATTAAAAACTATTCTGAAACACATGTTGCTTAGGTTTTTTAGGTTTGAACGCTTGAAACCAACAAGTCTAAATTAAATTATTTTTATACACACGAAATAATACCCTAACATTGGATATCTTGAAATGGGATTGGATAAGCATTATAATCAAAAAAATCATTTTTACATCGATCTTTAATGTTCGTAAATGAACCAACAAATTTGAATTGAATGTTACATATTTGATAACAATAAGTTGTGTATAAAATTGCTCAATTGGATAATCTTCCTTGGTGGTTCAATTCCTATGTACAACCAATTCTAGCTCAAATGTTCCATGCCCCAAGCATAAAGAGACGATCACTCCATGCATTTCACATGATTTTTTTCATCTCCAGATTTACTCAAAACTGTAAGGCTAACTGTGTAAGGCTTTTATAGTTCAAATTTAGCCATTTTTGGACTATCGGGGTTTGAAAGTTGGTTGGGTTTCTGTGAAGAAGGAAGGCTGAATCCTGATCAGGCAATGGCTACGGGCTGGGAATCCATCGGGCGTGCGAATAAACGACTTGGCAACAGATGCTTCCATTTCACGCCAGTTGGAAGCTAACGCGGTTGATGGAAAGGGTTCCTTCGCCATTGGATGGGTTGAGCCAAATTTTGAATGAATCGATTTCTAACCGCCGACCGCATTCCATCTGGCGTTGCGTTTGTTATTAGGTTCAGATGTTTTCTTCATTCTTACTTTACATCAGGAATCTTTTGATTTAAAGGATACTTTGAAAATCGACGAACATTGAACGAATTATGCAGTAGCTGTTCAATGCTGTTCGTTTTCTATGTAACTGCATTGAAACGAATAGGTTTTTTTAGAAGCACTAACAACGAAACGTGCTGGAGCTTCCACTTTTAGCTCAGGACATCTTGAATAGCATGAAATTTGCGTTTTCCCAGCATAAAATTTCAATTACTTTTACGTATAAAGGAATAGTTAATGAAGTTATTTACATTTAAAATAAGTTTTCTATTTATCATTTGGTGCACGGCTTTTCATCCCTCTATTTCACTTACTTCCCAAAAATGTGCAGGAGAAACTGGACCCAACTATGCCAACGAAGGAAAATAAACGCGTCTAAATATTCGTTGGTTTAATCGAGGCCAAACGAGCGATGGTGAATGGTGGTTCTTGTCTTTTGTTTTATCCAGTGTCCGCTTTCTATCGAGAGAAAGCTGCATTTCAGCTGCTGCCGAAGAAGTGAATGTGTTTCTGGTAGCTTTACTTATTCTGATTAGCATATTAACGAGCCATTCGTCGACACTGAAATATATGCGCCTGAGACGCGACTCTAATCCCAGATGGTAGGTAAGCGAAAAAAAGCACGTAATAGTTAATTTAAAAGGAAAGTTCAGATTTGAGTCGCTGCGAATGTTTTTTCTCCATGATTTTATTAGAATAGGTGAGAGAGCCAATCTGTGGTTTAATCTGTGGCACAATATTCGGTTGTTGTGCCAAAGAAGAAGAAAAACAATATTCTTTAGACGAAATTTTCTCAAAACTTCTAAAATGACGTGCCTGCAGTATCAACATTTGTTTGTGTTCAGACTTGGGTCAAAGACAATCTTGTCAAAATCCTTTTGTGTACTGTGATTACCTGAGAATAGAGAGTCATTTAAGATATTAGAAAACCAGTCAAATGTCTGAAAAGTTTACGGTTCCCATGCCTACAAGGACAATTATGAGATCATTTGGTTGATATTATGACAAAATGATACTTATAAATAAATGATATATTGTTTCTTTCGTTTGAATTACTCGATGAAAGACGGTTACCGTTTTTTGTCTATGAAAATGAACGTTTTTTGTTGTCCTTGATGTTAGATAATTTACTAACGTACCTATCATGATACGTCCATACTCACTCAACAATTCAACTAACTCAATTGCCCAAAGCTTCAACAATTTAAAGATTTTTGATGACATGCCAATGAATGTTTTCTCGTAATTTCGTACGATTAGTTACGATATCAACAATCTTCGGTTCCAAGAATTCATATTTTTGATCTCTTATATGGGTTACGTGTTGGGATGTTTTTAACCCTGCTAATGCTATCTTCCGTTTTCTTTTAATTAATACAATGCATTTATCTGCCAGGTTGACTCTCTGTTTCTGGATCAAAAAAGAAAAACTTCTTCTTCTATGCGCATCCAATTTAAGAAGGGTTGTGTGAACGTAGCACTGGAAGTGAAAATAATGCCGCTTGGGAGTGGAAGCTAAACCAAGGGTTTTGGTCTACGATCGGCAACACAAAAGCTAATCCCATCGTCACATCGTTTGTTTTGTTCCGAGTAGAAGGTAAAGCCGTCTGCTTGCGGAAGTGGTTTGAATGTATTTATCCTTTTCGTTTTCTTCATTGGAAGACGGGCTTACCCAAAAGTACGCCGTACCGTACTAGTTGTGTTTATAGCGTTTAATCTACTGAGCTGAGCTGAGATTTTGCCAAGAACAAGAAAGTCATTTCCCTCGATTCCGGCTTGTCAACGTCCGGAGTAGTACCAGTTGGCATAAGTGTGCGTATTTGGTGCTTTGCAAACACGTGTGCTCGTGTCTTGTGCTCGAAGCGGAAGTTGTGGCGAGACAGCCGGTTGCTTGCTTCGGGACGGAGTTCCGGTGCGCTACCGGGATAGTTCTTGCACAACCGACACTGGTAGGAAGTAGGACTCTGGACGAACTACTTAAGATTACAAGTTGCGCTCAAATTTTGATGGTAATATTTTGTAGCGTTAGCGGATGTGACGCATATACTAAGGAAAGTAAATGGGAATGATTACTGCTAGGGCTGGTGTGATGCTAAACAACTTGGTCCATTTTGATTAAGAACCATGGTTCTTTGCCCAACACCACATCGATACTCCGTTTCGGTGATGTTTCGAGAAATTGCGTTTTTAGTCCCGGCGTAATGGAGATGGAAATGAAAATTAAAGTAACCAAACTTTCTTTACGTTTTCCAGGAAACTAAAATACAATCACTTTAAAGGAACCCGACAAACCTGGTACTCAAATATCCGAACCCTTTCCAGATTTGCTTTGAGCTATTGCCCCAACCATTTCAAAAATATCATCACTCTTCATTACGCTCGGCAATGATTTGTTTGATTTTTTAACGGTGGATGGTTTCGCTGCTAACGAGCAAAGCACGAACGAGAGTATTTGCGGCAGCAGTCGATCTGTGTATGCATGTATAGATACAAAAACGCTCCGAGGTGGTGTCGGGTTTACTGATGAGATGAAATATGGTGGCAGTCAAGATGAGGGAATGCAGCAAACTAATTATGAGAGAAAGTCGTAGAAAACCTTCCATCGTTTCAGGAAACGACTCGGGCGAGGGATATAATTATAGTGAATTAAAATATACGTCCGTTTTTAGCATGTGGGGATATGTTTGCTGTACATAACGTGAGCTTCATTTGACCGGCGGCAAGCATCAACGGTCTCAGTTTCCAGCAATTCCAAAGTCTTTCACACACCGGTGGATCTACCCCTTAAAAGATGCGGCACTGTTTGTACTACCTTCTAGAACTTCAGGCATCATCGTCGGACCATATCGTTGTATCGATGTAATCCTTTTTATGTAAGTTGATACTTTATGCTTTAGTTGCTACTTTTCCCCTGCTTTGATTCCTGGCGCAATCATCTTCAGGGAATTGAAAAGAGAAAATACTGCAGCAACTTTTCGTGCTTATATTGCTCTAAGATGTTGCTACAAACAAATGTGGCAAAGATTGTGAAAGTGTGTGTTTTTCCTTTAGCTCGAATGCTTGGAACAATCAGAAACATGCGACTATTGAACTGGTACATATTTAATACACCCAGAAGTAATGCGAGTGTGTTTTTTTCTGAACTGACCATGCTTTGAACGTCCTTTGGCCTCTACTCAAGAATGTTTACATTAACACCAGTGCTTTGCAGAGCGCTATGGAACAAAGGGTGTATTAACGACCAAAGCGACGTGTATACACGCGTAGCATCTTGTAGTTTCACGTTCGATTATGAAAATTTCTGGCATCTAGGAACTTGGTCGTGTGTAAATTATTTCCATGTGCAAAACTTTTTATTTCGCTTACATTTCCCTCTGTATACGAGTGGTAGAACATTCGATTCATTTAACGACTCAACCCGGAACAAATAAACAAACAAATAAACAAATGAGTAGGTGCGAGAAAGCATAAGTGACTCCGATCTGTTGGTGCAGCGAGTTCGGGGCGGGTCGGGTAATAGCAGAACAAGAACGACTAACGAAGGCGACCATTCTCTGCGAGCGTAGAGACCTCTGATAACTCACAACACTGCAAATCATCAAGGAAGCTAATAACCAAGTAAGCCCGGAATAAGGCTGCACCGCTGGATAACACAAATAAATAAATTTGGGTAGTATTTAGAATACAATTATTCAAAATCAATCAACAGCTTGGTTAACTTCACAAAAGCAAGTAACCGAAAAAAATCGTCAACGATTACAAAACCCTTTAACACAATCAAAGCATAAATTATATCATTAGCATTCATTACCCTTGAAAGATCAGCTACCTTCATTGCTACCTTCCCACCTCATTAATGGTTTGACGATTGAAAAGATAAGTACCTATGTTTAACAGGTTGTTAAGTCAAGCTAAAGCCTGGTTTATTATACGGTTGTTAATTTGAGTCGTTCTACGCACGCACGCGTGCTCCGATACAAAGAAAACGTTAGTAAGCAAAAACGTTTCACAAATCAAAATATTCGCCCGTCACAAATCCTACACATCAAAAGGGAACCTAATCTGTTTCAACACCAATTTACGACTTGTTTGGGTGCCCCAAATGAGAAGTGATTTTCACGGGTCGCGCGCGTGGAATGAGCACTGGTTTGTTTATTACCAGCAAGAGGCTCATGCTACGTTATTCCATTTCAATTCATCCTATTTCGCAAGTTACGCACGAGTAGCAATGATCGGCGAAACAAAAAATGCTGGAAGTCCATTTTCAGTTGTTCCTTTGCTTTTTTATATCCCCAGCGCTATATTGGTTAAGCCAGTTAAGCTTAATCAAAAGCTAACGGCACATTATATCGCTGGCTCTGGAATGGCAGCGAAGTGGATTGAAAATTTACACTGATTGAAAAAACAGTTTAATCACTCCCGCGTACACACCATGGTCATGGCCTTGAGTGACTTTCGTAAAGGGATTAAGTTATCGAATTAATGCCAACCTTACATCGAGCGGGTGGAACCCATGCTGGTGAAAATGACTGCATTTCTTTCGTATCACGTCACCAGCTTGATTCCATTTGTCGATTTCCGCTTGTTTCGAGTTTGCTTTTTGTTTTGAAGGTTTTGTTGATTGTGGAAACACGGTCGGGTTAGCATTAAAAAAAAATACTGACTGGGTTGCGTTTTGCGTTCTCCTTTTGCTTTGGAGTTTTTTGTGTTTCCTTTTGCGTGCGATGTCGGGATGGAGCAGATGCCACCCTGGTGCTAAGCTTTTCGTGCTTATAATCCAATCGATTTTCTTTTCACCCGTCCTTTCTACCTCTTTGAACCAGAGCCAAACAACGCTTTGGTCAAAGGAATCACCAAGATTTAAATACGAAAAAAAAAGAAGTTCATTGTAGCATACTTCGCATCACACTAGCGAGCGAGAGGAAATTGCTGGTACAGTTCAAGAAAAATACTTTGGAATTCAAATGAAATCGAAATAAATTTATTGAAGCGCAAACGAGAAAAAGGACACATTCAATAAAACAGGTTTTTGAGTAGCATTTGTTCAACTTTTCCACCAGCAAGTCTGCTTTGTGTTCAACAGTTTTCCTACATACCATCACTAAAAAAAACCTTCCCGTTCGTTTGCTTTTGTGAGCGATGAAAAGCTTTCACTGTTTAAGCATGTTTAAGTGACTTAATTTTCCAATCAATTCGCATATTTAAAATTAGTTCATGCGTAACGAAAATGAAAATTTAAAGCTGACGATACTAGCTCCTATGCTAGCAGAAACTGTTCTTTAAAATAGTGAAAAAGAATTCCTCAGCAAACATTCCACCCACCTGATTCGCAGCATATTTGCGTGCAAGATGTCTCAGCGAACACCATGACCCTTGGGGGAGTGAGTGAGAGTGCTGCTTGTTTCTTGAATGATAAAAATTTGACTTTCTTGTTCGGCGGTAGTGCAAGGAATGCTTTTCCGAGAACAGATTTTTTTTACATTTGTGTCTCTTGCAGAAGTCAACTGACAACTTATCCATCATAATGTATACACACTGGGTACATATTTCACTTTAAAATGTTGAAATATCAACGAAACGGCTTAGATTACGTAGAAAATATAACTTTATCTATTTTTAGGTTCACGGTTCAACAAGGAACTTACTTCAAGTGGTGGAGGTTTATGTGAATGGAATAGGAAATGTTTGATAGGACATTGCTTTCAAACAGATATCTTGTATGGTTTGGTGTGTGTGTAAAATAGTGATGGGTAAATTCAACAAAAATCCGGAATCGCTTCCGAATGACACCGCCAAAATTGGAAGCGGTTCCGGAAGGTAGGTGCAAAACTCCGACCTCGGAGCCGTCCGGAGCCGTCCAGAGCCGTCGGAGCCGTCCGGAGTTGCTAGTCGGCAGCTGGAGCCGTCGGAGCCGTCGGAGCCGTCCGGAGCCGTCCAGAGCAGTCCGGAGCCGACGGAGCCGTCCGGAGCCAGTCGGAGCCGTAGTAGTTGTTGGAGCCGACGGAGCCGACGGAGCCGTCCGGAGCCGGTCGGAGCCGTCGTAGTAGTTGGAGCCGACGGCTCCAACGGGCTCCGTCGGCTTCGACGGCACCGATGGCCCTAACGGCTCCAACCGGCTCCGTCGGATCCAACGACTACGACGGCTCCGTCGGCTCCGTCGGCTCCGTCGGCTCCGTCGGCTCCGTCGGCTCCAACGGCTCCAACGGCTCCGGACGGCTCCGACGGCTCCGAACGACTCCGACGGCTCCGGACAGCTCCGACGGCTCCGGACGGCTCCGACAGCTCCGGACGGCTCCGACGGCTCCGGACGGCTCCGACGGCTCCGGACGGCTCCGACGGCTCCGACGGCTTCAGCTGTCGACTAGCGACTCCGAGCGGCTCCGACGGCTCCGGGCGGAATCGACGGTTTGAATTATTCGGAATCGGAGCCGGAGTAGCAATGCTCGGAAGCGATTCCGAGCCGTGGGTGCGATTCCGGTTAACCATCACTAGTGTAAAACATAGAGACATAAAAATCACATATGAGTGGTTATAATGGATGTCATGATGGATGTTCAATGACTTTTTCCAAATATATAACAGTGCTCTAAAGAAAAAAAAATCTCAACATGTAATCATGTATTTTAACGTTTTCAACTATATCGCCAAATGCAAATAAAAATCGAAACTAGAACTTTGTTTTTCTTTCAGTTTATCTTCCTTACAAAAAACTACAAAAAGCGCCAAAACAAACACCAGAAGTAAAAACATATTGCTTTAAAATGCTTTGAGTTCCTTTTCTATTGTTTTATCTTCAAAGAAACAACAAGCATGGAAGAGTTTTTTATGCTTTGAATATTGAGAATACGCCCAGGCTCCGAAAAGTGAAGTGCACTTTGTTGGAGGAAGAAAATAAACATAATAAAAGTTGTGTTTTGTTTTTGAAAAGTAACAAGTACGGATAACGGTATGGTAACTTCGCACACACATTAACAAACAAACCCACATACATTCACACAAACAGAGGAAAGCGTCATGTGTGATGCAAAGACGAACGATAATGCATTACAACTGGAGGCAACCCACGAAAACGCTGTCGGAAGAAGTAAGGTACACAAAAAAGGGAAGTAAACATGACTTCTTGCTCAGGCCGACATCGTGCACTCCCCCGGGTACGGGAAAACCAACGACCTTTGAGATAACGTGAGACATGCGTTTTTACCGGGACTGAGGACTCTTCGTCCTTGATCAAAGTTTTATGCTTCAATGCCCTTATCAGAGGCTATAGAAAATTATTTGATAAATGTGGCAAATATTTGGAACAACATTTTTTATGTGTTTTTCTACTGACTCTCTTTAAGCTAAAGGCGCGCTGGTTTTGAAAAGTAGTTTATCGAGTCATTTAAAAAATCCTAGATTTTCTTTAAGCCAAAGAAAGTTAAAGTGCCTTTCTTTGGCTTAAAGAAAAATCTAGGATTTTTTTTAATGACTAGTTCCTCTTCTATTTGGCGTACATACTTCGTGGGCATGCTGGCCTATAGAGGCTTTTGAGGCCGGATAGGCAATCCTCGCTACGGGGAGACGGTCCATTATAGGTTTGAACCCATGACGGGCATGATATTGAGTGGTACCAGTTGACAAATGTACCACGGGACCGCCCACAATTACTAATTATTTACTCTTTTTATGCAATTTTTTTATTGAAATTGGTCAAAACATTTCACGAAACTATGACACTTACCCTCACCGTGCGTTTTTGCTGATATGTTGAAAAAATGTGATTGATTTCCACATTCTTGTCTATGTCCGTCTCATAGATATCTTTCTCAAAATAGACCTTTTATGATGGAATTAGTAACTAAAAGGAAAAGAAAACACACAAAATGTAATCAGTTGGTTGTTTAAAATTATGCACTTAAACTGTGTGCTCAAAATATTAGTACGACTGCATTTGCCCAAGAAAACGCAACAACGTTGGACCCTATGTGGAAGCGATTTGCAAATGAAACGAAAGACTGGCAGAATATTTAAATTTTGTTTCTATTGTCGTGTTCTTTCTGGCATCCAAACATTATCACCGCATATGTCACTAACGCAACCGATTCCGGTCCTGACGCTCCTGAACATCAGTGACCACTAATGGAAAACCGGTGAAGATACATTTCGAATTTCCTGCTTCCATTACAGTCTCCAACCACGGTAATTGCAATATGAAATTATTCAACTTATAAAAAATTGGATGGAGAAAGTTGTCAGACCAGAACCGGCGAAGGAGGGGAAAAAGTACGGAGTCGCACGGTGCCATAACACTGTGGGTTGTGTTGAGTGTCCTATGAACAATGTGTGCCAAGAAATTCAGCCCACAACACAATTTGAAACAATTTATAATTCATTTTCTACTAGTATGCTTTCTGACTTAGATTCGTTTCGTTTGATACGCTGGTGATGTACGGGATATGGCAATGTGGCGAGCCACGATACCAGCTAGCAGTGCACAAGTGGACAAATGGAAAAATAGCATGACACAAAGTCCGATGGGAAAAAACGTTCCCATCTGGGTTCATTTTGGAACTTCTTGTTCAGGTTTTATTGAATTAAATTTTTGCTGATAGTTTTTTTTCGTGTTTTTTTGTCAACTTACTATACAGTTTTAAATTTTACGTTGAAATGAATCCCTTCAACGACCCGTGTTTGAATACTTGCTTTTGGCTTGTTGATATCGAATTTGTATGTTCTTAGTAATTTGAGGTCAGTTTTTTCTCGAACGTACTACTAAAGCACTTTTGGATATAATGTTATTATTATTGGCTGGTTAATAGAAAAAATCTCAAATTTTTTTTTATTTTTTTATTGTTTCTCATGCCTATATCGAATGCTCGACGGTCGGATACTGTTGGGATACGGGCACGGTACAATTAACCCAAAAAGAAAATCAATGATGGATTTTTTATGGTATGAAAAACTAAGTTTTCTGGGCCAGCTTGTAAGTTAGGAAATTAATAGATAAATAAACAAATAAATTTATAATTGAATAAATAAATAAATGAAAATATAGCAAAAAATAAATCAACAAATGAATTATTAAAAAAATAAAAGATAAATAAATAAATAAATGAATGAAAAGCAATAAAAAAAAAAATATATATATATATATATATATATATATATATATATATATATATACATATATATATACATCTAAAAAATATAAATAAGTAATGTTGGCTGTCCGCGATTAAACCGTCCGGTGAAACAGTAGGGTAAATGTACCAATAGTGGTGCAATTTGTAGTGGTACCGATGTGTTTTAATGGATTTAAAGTGTCAGGAAGGATAATTTATGAATATTTTAACACATAGTAATTGGAATATGTTTTATCTTCGCAATCACAACCATTTTTACCATGAAATACATCAAATTTACGAAAAAATACATATTTTGTGACTGCTTCGTTGTACCTATAATGGTGGTATGGTTCCTATAGTCGTCGTATTGTGTTCCTACAGTGGTGGTAAACAAAGATGCATCAAAAACGGTGTATAATATCAATGAAACTTAGTTTCGAAGCTGTTTTCGTATGAATATCAAGGATTACTGCCATAATATTGGTTTCTTGCGTAATTTGATCGTAAAAAATGTATAAATTTGATCGATGAAACTATTGACGAAAGTACTGCATCACACCTGTCGTCAACCTACACCCGGAAGAGTGTGCTTGATTTGAAGTCAATTTTTCATTCAGCCATATAAGCGAATTTTGGCCTGTTTTTGGTAAATTACCTACATAAAACTCATTTCTGTTGATTATTTTAGTGAAAACAGTACGACATGTCAAAAATATCCTCGAAAAAATCTAAAACGACCTGTTTTTATTGATTTTATAACTATAACCACTATAGAAACATGTCTGTTTTGTGGACCTGTAATGGCACTATGGTAAAAAAAGACTTAAAAATGCATAAATATGGTCAAAAGGCAAATAATTTCAGTAAAACAATAACATTTCTTAACAGTTTTGATGAAAAACTAGTAATTGCGTGGTTATGTGGTCATTTAGAACGTTAACAGAAAAATGAGTTTAGTTATGAGATCCTAAGGATTTTGGAAAAAATGTTGACACATTTCACAAAATAATGGATTTTTCGGTCACTAAGTAACGGAATGGCCCCATTTAACTTTTAAACCCTTTTTAAAAGGCTAAAGAATATTTCACACTAACGTAAATAACTTAATTACTTGTAATTTGCCGTATCAACCGCATTTTAGTGCAATACCACCACTATTGGTACTACCACCACTATAGGTACACTTACCCTACACCATTACCCGTATGTACGGATAAAACACCAGGCGCCTCCATGGCACTATAAATTAACACTTTGACCGCCGGCCTGACGTCACAGTTTTTGAGTGAGCTCGTAGCGCATGCCAAGAGAGCGATGAGAGCGACAGTTTCTCGTGCCATTGTTATCAAACTTTTGTTTCATTGCGATAAGCGGCGTAGCACATGTCATTCTCGTTCTCTCTTTCCTACCTCATTCGTTCTCAAGAGAATCACTGAGCGTCAGATGCAAAGCTGAACGGTGAGCAAAACCGTCATGCGAATTTATATGACACGGCGCTAAAAGTGTTAAAGACCATCCATTGGCAACGGTATTTGTGTTCATTGAATCGTCCGTTGAGAATACTTTATGAGGAAAAGACGTCACAGGACCAATCTGCCATGTTCTGTGTGTATTCAATCAATCCACCCATACCACTGCCGGCCTCACCAAAGTGCCTTATTTCAATCGAAATCTTGGAAGGATAGCTATGGAAATGGTAATAAAAAGCGTGATCTGCCAGATAAAGTACATCGAAAAGCAAATGGCCACTTCCAATACAGGGGTTTTCACTTTATTTCGCAGAATGAACATTAGAAACATTTAACGTAACCGCAGAAACGTAGAAACATTTAACGTAACCGCAGCAATTAACAGGGCAACGGCATTAGTTGATTTCAGCACGTCATCATGTTTAAGGCGTTTGATATCACATGCGCGGTACACAATATCACAATTCCAATGTTGCGGATTCGAACAAGTATTCAACTACATGTGTTTAAATGGATTCAGGTCAATTGGTATCTAGAAAAATAGATTATTTACAAGTTTTAGAGAGAAAATCCACAATACTTTTTCACGTAAATTCACAATTATAGGGGACGAAAACTGTACCTAACTCTGTACTTTCGATTTTCAGGTGTGTGCATTACATTGAAAACGTTTTTAGCCGCTGGTAAATGATCGCTTCAAGCCGCAAAATCCTTTGTGATATAAAGTGGGAAGGCTGTCTTAAGCGTGAAGACGTTTCGAAAACTGATGCCGTTGTCCTGTCAATTCCTGCGGGTGCGATAAACGTTGCTAAGCTGGCGAAATCAAGTAAAACCCCCTGTAAGATAAAAATAAAGCCTGACCAGCTAGATGAATGATTGAATATGTGTGATCCAAGCCTCATGGCCACCCTAAACATTGTATTAACGCGACATAAAATCGTCTTCGGTAACCTCGCCTGGATGATACTGCTATTTAGTGTCGCGCAGAACACTTTCTCGCACTTTTTATGTGTATTTACTTGACGGCTTCTGCACTCTCTTTCAATCTCCTTCTCTTAGCGACCCAATTATTAGAAATGGTTCCATGATTCACCGTCAAGCGGCCAAAAACTCATCTCCTCCCCTTCATGCGACCCATGCAGAAACAAAACACGCCGAGTGCGAGGCTAATTAATTTTGGGATGGAATTATATTTTGTTTTATGACCGTCCATTAAAACGGCCCCCCATGACTGTATCTGTAACTTGTGGTGTGATAGTCGGGTCTGGGAATACGCTATTACAAACTTTTCAGAAGGACGGCAGACGCTAGTGGTCACGCATTAATGCCTCGGCGGAAATTGTGTAGTGATACCACGCTTCAATGAATGAAGCTACCACATGTTTCTTTCTCTGTTCGTTCTAGAAGTGGCTGAAGAGAGCAGTTGGTGAGTGGGTTTTTATGTTTTATCAATAAACTTATTAACATCTTTTTGATGGAACGGTAACATTCAGATAAATATAAGACTAAATGTGTGGATCTGTTGAATGCATGTTCGGTGAATCAGAAGAATCTGTTTACCAATTTTAATATTTTGCGATCTCCAACCGTAAATGTCCTTGGTCATAGTT
The DNA here is from genome assembly GCF_016920715.1 of Anopheles arabiensis. Classification (NCBI taxonomy): domain Eukaryota; kingdom Metazoa; phylum Arthropoda; class Insecta; order Diptera; family Culicidae; genus Anopheles; species Anopheles arabiensis. The sequence goes on from NC_053518.1 coordinate 39,737,779, forward strand.
TTAAGAAACGCAAACGCTGGAAACCATTGCATGTTATTGAGTCGTTCGAGTTGACGAATGTACCACGCGACCGCCCCAAGAAACGCATAACTGTGTTTTAAAATAGCAAAACTTAATTTATTTTTATTATTTTATTAAACTTTTATTTATTTTATCTTGCAGTGTTGTGTCCGAAGTCAACAAAGCGTCCAGAAAAGAACTATTAAAAAGTATAATATTCTTAAGAATTCTTTCTCTACCGTGGCTCTAATTACACTACATTTCCGGGGATTTCCATATTTGCTACAGGATGGTTGTTCAACCAGCGATGATATTTTTGGGCAATAAACAAACACTAAGTGGAATTAATTGAATAAAAAATTGCATCAATTTCATACAGTGGTGCACACTTTCCATTTTTCGTCTCTGTGGAAACTTGGGATGGAGTTTTTTTTATGTTTTTTCTTCCGCTTTCCGAAACTCCTCTATTGTTGTGTTTCATTTTTCGTTGAACCAGGCGACCCAGGAGCTTGTGTTTCCATCACTGGTTTTGTAGTGGTACGATGATACAAAGAAAAATGTGAAGAACCCACCAATTTCCATGGGTGTGTTGGCTGTTCGGGTAGTACCTTATGCTAAGCTCCCTTTGCTTCAACAATCGTTCCAGAAACATTATTTACGTTTAGAGTATCTTCTTCTTTTTTGGCACAACAACCGCTGTCGGTCAAGGTCAAGGCCTGCCTGTACCCACTAGTGATGTGAGCTTGGCTTTCAGTGACTTATTGTTATCATAGCAGGATAGTCAGTCCTGCGTAAGGAAGCATGATTTATTCGGGACTTGAACCCATGACGGGCATGTTGTTACGTCGTACGAGTTGACGACTGTACCACCAGACCGGCCCAACGTTTAGAGTATAAGAAGTTAATATTTTTCGCTTCTGCTGATGCAATTGGATTCAGATGCAATCACGAGCAAACGAAAAATTCACTTCGAAATGGTTTGTGGAAAGTTAGTTTTGACAAACTGGTACCATACTACCGTCGTTAATTTATTGTCTGACAATCACATACAATCATAGTGTGGCATCATAGTGTGATAGCGTCACAGAGATGTTTTCCGAGGGCGGTTTTTGCTCATTTGCTCAGACAATTTTCTAAATGATTCGGTTACTTTCTTGCCACATTTTCAACCACTCGGTCAGCAAAAAGGTTTGCACGATAATTTTCGTTCGCCGAAATGAGTTCAAGCCCGGGTAAAAAATAACATAACCGGACACCTGATCATCTGTTTTCGAAAAGGACTTCATGTGTGAGTGAGCAGGACGAACGTCTAAAGGTTTTGATTTATCTTCCACCCGTTATTTCAATTAAAGAGTAGGTCCTTTTTTATTTCCCTTTTTCGTGAAGCTGTTCGTGATTTGATGCAGTAAACTGCTTCTTTTTGATAGGTAGACATTGATTGTTGTATTGTGGGTTCTATTTGTTTTGAATCTTGCTTTTTTTACCTTAAATTATGATAACTGAGATATGATAATGATATTTTCAAAAAAAAAAACTGTCTCCGATGGAAATATTGTACTGTAGGATGTGAGGGCTACCCCCCGAAAACGTCAAAATGACAGCTAGGTAGCGAGGGCATGACAGCAGGCGATGAGCGACACAATCTTACCGCGAGCGTCACTGTGAACAGAAGCAAGTTGAATACACGAATTTCCTTAATCACCTACACCGCTCGTTTCCTTATTTCTTACATGAGGCCTCGTCCGGGAACGGGCTAAGTACGGTGATAAAGTGAAACGACGAAAAACCAAGAGTGAATAATGACGACAATCGAAGAGCTGTGCGAAAACCTTACGAAGATCGGCCTCGCACGCAAGTGCCAGCAGCTTGGTTTGGCGACGTCCGGCGGTAAGCAGGAGATGGCCAAAAGGATTATTGACCATACGACGATGGCCACAAACGACGAGAACGACGGTGATCATCAGAATCGTGAAATTCGTGAAGCCGTGAACGCTAGAGAGCAGAACGCCGTGCTGCAAAACGACGACGGTGTGAGTGAGAACGACGACTTACACACACACAACGACGACAACGACGATCGAGAAGATGGCGGCGCGCGTGCAAAATGTTCACGCAACGACGACGACGAACGATACGATGATGATGGTGTTGGTGACAACGACGACGGCGGCAACGATGATTACAACGATGATGACGACGATGAAGACAACGATGATGACGATGATGACGACGCATTATTGTTCCAAACGGCGATCAGAACTTCGACCCCAGCGGCAAGGAAGGAACGGAAATTTCATGGAACATCGATGGTTTATTCTTTCCGCGACATGGAAGAAAGCATCGACACTTTTGGTGCTGATGAAGGTGAGGACGTACGATTATGGCTAAAACAACTTGAAATGATTTCTAGGTCGGCACGATGGAATAATGAGCAAATGCTGATTATGTGTAGAAAAAACTGACAGGTACGGCGAGACGTTTTGTGTTTTCCTTACGCGATGCTAGCAGTTATAGTGTTGTGAAGAAAGCGCTAATCAAAGAGTTCGCTCCTTTTGTTCGAGCAACTGACGTGCATAGGGCATTAGCTAATCGGAAGAAGAAGCCAACGGAGACGATGCGTGATTACGTGTATGAAATGCAGCGCATTGCTTTACCTATTGAGTTAGATGAACCTAGTTTATGTGAGTATATTGTGGATGGCGTTACTGACGACGAATTTTATCGCTCCACATTATATGAAGCCAATACGGTACAAAGGCTGAAAGAGAAACTAAGCATTTTTGAGAAGGCAACCAAGAATACCAAGGTAGCTAAGAAGAATCGACACGATGACAATGCTGACGTTAAGAAAGAAAGGCAACGCTTTGAAGGGAAGTGTAAAGGTGAAGTGAAACGTAAATGTTTCAATTGCGGCGGTACCACACATGTTGCTTCAGAGTGTCCGAAGAAAAACGATGGTCCGAAGTGCTTTAGATGCAACGATTTTGGACATCTTTCCAAAGAGTGTCCCAAAACACAAAAGTCGAACAAGAAAGACAATGACGCACGAATCAATGTAGTGAAAGCGGCTGTTAATGAAAAACTCAGCGTATCAGTGGAATTGTTTGGACAGAAAATCAAAGCAGTTGTGGATACAGGTAGCGATATTTCTCTAATGAGATTTGATCTTTTGAAGAATTGAAAAGTAATCACATTCAGATGCATGAATCGAACTTGAAGTTACGAGGATACGGTGGCGGCGTAAGCTCAGTACGTGGTAAAACGACGATATCTGCAACAATCGACGAAGATATTTTTGATATTCAATTCTATGTCGTTCCATGTGAAGCTATTGATTCACCAATGTTGATCGGAATGGAATTTCTTAGTTTCGTTGACTATTCTATCACTCCAGAAGGAGTAACGATAAAGAATTATCGAACAGACGAGACAGTTGGTATAGAGACGAAATGGATTCGGCGTATTGCAGGATACATTGATGAAAATGAATTATTGGTTCCAACCAAGTATCGCGAAGAAGTAATGACGCTAATTGAAGACTATAAGCCACAGAAGAATATGACTGATAGAAATCAGCTGACGATTACTTTATCAGATTTGAATGTTGTTTGTGAGAACCCTCGACGATTGGCTCTGTTAGAGAAAGAGGTAGTTAGAAAGCAAATCGATGAATGGCTTGACGAAGGAATCATACAACCATCGCAAAATGAATATGCAAGTCCTATTGTCGTTGTGCCAAAGAAGGATGGTTCGTACCGCGTTTGTGTTGACTACCGTGAATTGAATAAGAAGATTGTGCGTGACAAATTTCCGATGCCAAATGTTGAAGAGCAAGTCGATCAGCTCGCTGAAGCTCGAGTTTACACCACTCTCGACTTAAAGAATTCCTATTTTCACGTACCAGTTGATGAAAGTAGCAGGAAATATACGGCATTCGTGGCGGATAGTGGTCAGTATGAATTTTTAAGAGCACCATTTGGACTGTGCATTAGTGGAAGCGGTTTTGGTAGATTTATTAACGATGTGCTTCGAGAATTTATTCGAGATGGATCAGTTTTGGCGTTCGTAGACGACATAATCATTCCGTCTAAAACTGAAGAAGATGGGCTGAACGCGATGAAACGTGTATTTGAAGTAGCAGCGAAGGCTGGATTGATGTTTAACTGGAAAAAGTGCGTATTTCTACAACGACGGGTAGAGTACTTGGGGTACACAATTTACGATGGAAAAATAGAACCAGCACCCGCGAAGATCGAAAAGTTGAAGCAGTTTCCACAACCGACGACCGTGAAGCAACTGCAACGATTCTATGGGTTAGCAAGCTATTTTCGAAACTTTGTCCCATCATTTGCTGGTATCGCACGACCGTTATCGGAATTATTGAAGAAAGATCGTTTTACTGAATTGAACGACGAAGCAATGAATTCTTTCCTATGTTTAAAGGATATACTTGCAGCTTATCCAGTACTACGCATTTTAGAGCTGACGGAGATGTAGAATTGCATACAGATGCTAGTAAAACAGCGATAGCAGGCATTTTAATGCAACGAGCAGAAGACGATGGTAGATTTCATCCGTGTTATTACTTTAGTCGACTCACAAGTAGCGCTGAGAAGAATTATCATTCGTTCGAGTTGGAGGCATTAGCTGTAGTAGAGTCAGTACGGAAGTTCAGATGCTATTTGCTTGGACGTACATTTAAGATCGTGACTGATTGCATGGCATTCAAGGACTCAGTTAAGAAGAAGAAGTTGAACGCAAGAATTGCCAAGTACGTATTAGCTCTTTCTGAATTCAATTACGTAATGGAACATCGACCAGGAGAAAAGATGCCGCACGTTGACGCATTGTCAAGAGCTAATGTGATGATCATTTCTACAACCATCTTATCGAAGATACGAATGGCTCAGAATAAGGATGACCGAGCTAAGGCTATTATAGCAACATTGGAACGAGGAGATACGGTTGACAAATTTATTTTGAACAATGGCGTTATTTACGAAAACGATGGCGATAAACGACGACTTTACGTTCCAAAATCAATGGAGATAGACATCATAAGGTCTGCTCATGAACAAGGACATTTTGGCGTCCGCAAAACAAAAGAACGCATTAACGCAGATTATTTTATTGTCGGATTAGGCGAAAAGATTAAGAGTTGCATTGACACATGTGTTCCATGCATCATTGGCGAAAAGAAAAGAGGTAAGCCAGAAGGTGAACTACAACCGATACCTAAAGGAGACGTACCATTGGATACGTTACACGTTGACCACTTAGGACCGATGCCGTCGACGAAGAAGTCATATGGATATATTCTTACAGTCATAGACGCTTTCACAAAGTTTGTCTGGTTGTTTACGACTAAATCAACAACTGCAGAAGAGGTCGTAAAGAAGCTTCAGGTGATCACGAGTACGTTTGGCAACCCACGACGAATTATCAGTGATCGAGGTTCTGCCTTCACGTCAGGACATTTCACCAGGTTTTGTGAAAACGAAGGCATTGAGCATCACACGATAGCAACAGGAGTTCCGCGAGGAAATGGACAAGTTGAGCGTGTCCATCGTATCATCATCCCAATGCTTACGAAGTTGTCCGTGGAGAAACCGGAGGAATGGTTTAAGCACGTAGCGCGAGTTCAAAAGTGTTTGAACAATAGCTGGCAGAGAACAATCAACATGACACCATTTGAGCTAATGACCGGTATCAAGATGCGTACAAAGGAAGATGCTGTACTACATGAACTACTATCACGCGAGATACAGAATGATTTTACTGAAGGAAGAGATGAGTTGCGCAGGACAGCGAAGCTTAATATTGAAAAAATGCAAGAGGAGAATTGTAAGTACTACAATCTGCGTAGAAGACCCTCACGACAGTTTAAGATCGGAGATCTTGTAGCTATACCGAAGACGCAGTATGGAGTAGGGCAAAAGTTTAAACCGCGCTTTTATGGTCCGTATGAAATCACGCGTATTTTAGATAACGATCGATATGATGTAAAGAAGTTAGATGAGGAGACAGAAGGGCCTAAGAAAACATTAACAGCAGGAAGTTGTATTAAGACGTGGATACTTCCGGGCGGAAGTAATGTCAGGAAAGGCCGTGTAGGATGAGAGGGCTACCCCCCGAAAACGTCAAAAAATGACAGCTAGGTAGCGAGGGCATGACAGCAGGCGATGAGCGACACAATCTTACCGCGAGCGTCACTGTGAACAGAAGCAAGTTGAATACACGAATTTCCTTAATCACCTACACCGCTCGTTTCCTTATTTCTTACAGTACTGAAATGTTTTCTCTTAGAAATCGAATCCTAATCTAGCCCATCAGCTTGAGTGGATTTTTTTCAGTCATATTAATTAAGCACATTACACGTCTTCAACTCTCCAACGGCACACGCTTAATCACTATTCACTAGGGACACTTCATAACTGGTCGGTCCACACGTGTACTAATACTCATTGACGTTGTTGTATTACGGCGATCGATTACGAACGAAGCCCACAGTAGCCGCCGCACATTGAGTATTTGTCCCCGGTCAGTAGCAAAAGAACAAATCCGGTCGAACCGATAGAACGAAGGATTACTAATTAAAGCACCCTCATAATCTGGTTTCACTTTGGCTCGAGCAGAGGGGTTCCTGGGGCAAATGAGAAAAGCATAGGCTAACATGTAGCTGGGCAGATAGTAAACAGGATCCAGCGGATCGTTGCCGAGGAAACGAGACTGCAAGTGAGAAGACACTGGCAAAAGGTGCACTTCGGCATTACGTGCTCGTATGAACCGCCCAGGGAATAGAGATTTATTGGACGGCAATATCAACAATACTGGCACATGACTGTGGCTTCATTCGGTTAGTAGCCCGCTCCCGAAATGCCATTAACTTACCCGTTCTGAAAAAATGTGGCTTGAGCGGCTCTGCAATTTTCAGCCCATGGAAGGTGGTGCCGAGAGTATCGAGGGTGGCCGGTTGTTGGAATACGACCCTGGGTCAGAATTCGCCCGAAAAGGCCGGTAAGGATCATTTGGGCTCTGATTTACCAGAGCGGTTACGGTCGTTTATGCATGATGAAGCCAATGTCGATATACGGTACGGGCTCTTTTTTATTAATGTGTATGTCTTCTTTTTCTTCTATGGCTCAACAACCGTTGTCGGTCAAAGCCTGCCTGTACCCACTTGTGGGCTTGGCTTTCAGTGACTAATTGGTTCCCCCCCCCCCCATAGCAGGATAGTCAGTCCTACGTATGGCGTCACGGTCTATTTGGGGATCGAACCCATGACGGGCATGTTGTTAAGTCGTACGAGTTGACGACTGTACTATATAGACCGGCAATGTGTATGTATGTGTGAGTTTTTTTTCTGTATTGACTTGAAAGCTATCCATTTTTTTGAAGTTGTTGTTGCTTGCATGGGCACCGAAGCTAGCTAATGTAAATAAATAGATTTATGGGGCGCTATTTACAGAGCACAACATGTTTGACATAATAATAAAGGTATGTGGTCCGGTCAAACCTGGGCAGAGACGGAATGCTAGGCTAACCCCGAGGTGAGCCCGTCCTGCACTACCGACCTTTACATGCTTTTTTTTTACGCCAAGCCACCGACATTTTATTGAAAAAATCATCAGTAGCTTCAGTATGATTGATGATATTTTTCTTAACAACTCACGCAAACACTCACTTACTCTTAACATTTAAACAAGGCACGAGTTACAAATAATAACGTATGGCCCATCTTCGGTAAACATGGTCTTTGATGAAAACAGGCGTATTGTGTGCAATGCAAAGTTCTGGAAATAATGAACACATACAAAGGTTTACCTTGTCATGGATGAAAGTTAATTTAGAAAAAAAATTCCCTTGATGGTACTTTGTCTTGAATATTTCAATACTTTAAATATCGCGAAAAGTACCTAGAATCTCAACAATGGACCTACCATCATACAGTAAATTACATTTTCGGACATACTGTGGAAAACAAGTGATTGACGACGGTGGAAAGTTGTGCCTGTCACTGTCAGAAGGCTCGGGATTTTCAAAAGACAAGTGCTGCAAATCGTCCCTCTTGGTAGAATTGTTTTTTTATTGTTGGTGATATTGAAGCAGCTTTCGAAAATGTAGAAGCAACTTGTAAGACGTTTTGCACGTTTTATATACGCACGGATTCTTTCACACTGTAAATCGTTCAAGGAATATTAAGTCATACGAGACTGAAAAGGCTGCTCAATGCTTTAGCAAATAGCTCAAAAGTGATTTTGAATCTGTACCTCGAAAATGAAGGTTTGGTATAGTCGTTGTTTGCACCGGAAACTATGCCAAACAATCTCAATGGTGAAAATCCAACCCTTTTGCGCAATACTAAACATATTCTCTGGGAGCTTTCGTGCGCGACTGTATGACATTGATTTCAGGGTTTGAAATGGTCCCAAGGCTACCACGATGCGTTTTAGTTGTTGTATTGGATTAGTTTTTTTTTGTATTTCCTTGTCACCATCGTTCGATATAACCTCCATGCCTGTGTATATCTTCGCAAACACACACACAGATGTACATTCGATTGGCTACGGTACGCCTTGAACAGTCGACATCTGTGCTGAGTTTTTTGATACGTGGCATGCTGGGAAGCAAATTTGAGCGTATGGACGGGGATGGGTGGCGAATTGCAATAAACTATCCGGTTCTATTTTACTAAAAGCTTTCCATCCGACCATGCATAAAATGTGCAAACCAGTCGGGCTAGAAAGGATAGGTAGGGATAGGCGGATTGTTTCCGGCTGGTATGACAAGCAATCGATTGATCGAGGACAACGCTCCCTGGTTCGAAGAATGATGGAAGAAAACACCAAAAACACGTGCATGACGTGAAGAAGTGAGAAAAAAAGTGCAATTTCATCCATCCGAATGTATACACGCGAACATACACATACACTGACGGACTCGGATGCAGACACGCATAAAACGCTTCGTGCATACCTTTTTGCCGTGAAAAACATTCGTCATTGACCGGACCACCATTCAACCACGTTTGGCAGAATCGTCAATCCCCTTGTTGGTGTGAGAACCGGGCACAGTCGCTTCCTCGCACATCGATACGGCTGGCAGTAATCCTCGGTGCTGTAATTGAATTTTTGCTATCGCTGATGGTGCGAGGAATCGCACTTTCTGCACCGTGTGGAAGGACAGTGGGCGAAGGTACTGCTCATGTCAAAATCATAAATCAAACAATCGTTTCCAGCTCATTCACCATCTCACACTGGAACGCATTGAAGGTCAGAGTTGGCAAATCATTGCAGAGGGTGATAGTATAATAACGTCTGAGCGGTTGCTCGTGACCAGCAGGCGACTGAACCTCCGGTGGTGTATGGCATAAACAAGCAAAACCCTGGTGACGATAATGTTTTAGCGCCTGGTGGCATCTACACAATCACTTGACGTTCTCAGGTGTGATGGGTGACTTTTAAGTAGAGTATACTGTGCTGCTTAGGGGGAAGTAGAGCAAAACCAGTGACCTTCAAGAGGGTTTGAGCTGCACTCGGCGGTAAAGCAATATCTTTATAGTATCAGCATACAATTTTTTAAATTACTACATTTGAACTTGTTACTAGCTTCCATTTTCAATTAAATGTACTCAAATAACTTTAACCTACACTGTATTTAAATGACTTTCAGAACAACATAATACAATAAATTAATTTTGCTCCATCAGTAGAATTGTCGTTAAAAATTTCGTTAAAGCTGGCTCTTTTTTGTAGATGCTATCTTCTTTCATTACATTAATTCATTATCCATTATGGTTCATCTTTATTGCTTCCAAACAGACACCAACAATGGCCGACAGCATTTCTCGCGTGGAATTTCTATTTTATTTTATCCTTTTTGCTATAGCTCACTTCGAACACTTTTCCACTGAACCTTCAACCGTATTCCATTCCGTTCACCATAGAAATAGAGTAAACGGCTGAATCCAACGATGCAGCCCTTTGCGATGTGTCTATGTGTGTGCGTGTGTGTGTATGTGTGTGTGGGCTTGCTCGGAATGTGACTTTTATCACTTTGCTGGTGGACTTATAAACCATTAAAACTGGCCTGTACGGTAACAAACAAAACATAATGATGATTGATTACTTCGGATGCCAAAACGCTGGGGAAAGTTAGTCATCGTTTGTCACAGTTGCCTGGGAACAGGTTATCTTTCGGCTTGGCATTTGCCGAATTCGATCAAATGCGCTGGATCAAACGTGGAGCGTACGGTAGCCCCGGGGAACATGTGTCAGTTAGGTGAGGCAGAAGTCGGTTAGTGCGCCAAATTTTCGCTCCTCTGAAACTGATGCTGTTGCTGGACTTTGCAGGCCACGTGAACCAGTTTGTTTTTTGCTTAGTGAAGTTCGCTGGAGAGTGTTGGAGAGGTTGGAATTGGAAATCCTTCCACGGGGGGTACATTAAACACGTGTGCAGTGGGGCTTTTACAATTGTTTCTGCAATACCGGATTCGCACCGGGCTATTGCTTTGGCTGCTTCAACCTGGCCTCGCGGGATCTCTTTTAAGGAGTTCATCGACCTTAATCCCCGCTCCGTCAATGTTTGGCGACCCACTACTGCAGCATCCCTTGCACCTTCTGCGCCTATTACTCGGGAATCGGATCATCCTTCATCGCCATCTTCTATCAACCACACGACACAACTGCGAAACGCTGATTTCACTATTTCGCCAGATCATGGCCCTATGAGCTTGCCTTATACGCAGTACTTTCAGCAAGCGTAAACCGGCGGATCCGGCTGAAGATTCTCATGAACTACCGACTTTACCCGAATTGATGGAAGCTAACCCTGCATCTAATACATATAATCCGTCCGACTCTCTTTCGCCGTTAATAACTTGCAGCGAGAGCACTCCCGGCGCATCTCGCTCTCTCATCCCTTCGATCGATCTACTAAACATCTACTATCAAAACGTATGAGGATTGCGCACAAAACTAGACGAGTTACGCCTCTCTGTCTATCTGAACTTGATATGGATGTGTTGGTGTTAACTGTAACATGGCTCGATGGCTCAATTTCGTCCTCTCTTACCTCGGAGGATGCGTATGTCATCTATCGCTGCGACCGAAATTCTCTCAGAAGTAACCGTTGCCGTGGTGGTGGTGTACTCATTGCCTGCTCTTCCGTGCTGAACACGTCAACTTTATCACTGCCGTTCGACTCGCTGGAGTCTGTTTGGACAATTGTTAAGCTTCAAAACCTTGCAATCTATATCGGCGCCGTTTACATTCCACCCGATCTGCGTTCTTCCGAAGAAGTCCTTGACGATTTGCATGAGAGTGTTAGTTTCGTTGCTGGCAAACTTAAATCAAATGATCTTATGGTGTTACTTGGTGATTTTAATTCACCATCACTCTCCTGGCAACCGTTTGCATCGTGGGTTAATCAGTTCATTCCTACTGGTGTATCTCGTGAAAATGTTTCTCTGCTTGATGGAATGTCGGTAAACGGTTTGCTGCAATTATCCGGCATAAAAAATATACGCGGAAGACAATTAGATCTTCTATTTGCCAATGCTGCCTTCTTGGAGTGCTGCTCCCCCGTCATAGCTTCACCTGTTCCACTCGTCGCGCTAGACAATCATCATCCTGCTCTTGAGACAAGCGTGCTCCTTACGCACTCTCGCCCTGCATCTTCCCAACGAATACCTACGGCTCGTATGTTCAATTTTAGGAAATTGGACTACCAAAAGCTTCATCGTATATTAGCCGATACCGATTGGTCCTTTATTGATGCTGACTGTGACATAAATCAAGCTGTAGCAGCCTTTACTAATATAATCACTTCCGCCTTCCCTTCCTGCTGTCCTCTCCTTAAACCCGCTCCTAATCCTAAGTGGTCGAACAGAGCTTTACGTCTATTAAAATCGGACAAAAACCGCGCTCAACGCGCCAACCGTTTAAATAATACTTTACACAATCTTTGTGTATATAAATATGCGGCTAAGGCTTATCGTCTTCTTAATCGCCATCTGTATCGTCGCTACGTTAGGCGTCTTCAAATGCGCTTCACTATTGATCCTGGGTCATTCTTTCGTTTTGCGAACTCTCGGCGAGGCTCTGCTAGCCTTCCATCCACCCTGTTTCTTGATCTGTCCTCTGCTACGTCCAATCCTGATATATGTAACCTGTTTGCCAAACATTTCTCTAGTGTATTTGTCGATCCTAGTACTTTTAAGGTTCCTTTGGACGTAGGCTTGTCTTACACGCCCTCTGATGTGATATCATGTAATTCAGTCGTTGTAAGTGAAAGCCTAGTAAAATCCGCTTTATCCAAACTTAAAACTTCGTTTTCACCAGGCCCCGATGGCATCCTTGCCTGTGTTTTGAAAAAATGTGGCAATACCCTCACTCCTATTCTCACTCGTCTTTTTTTCTCGCTCGCTTAGTGTAGGGATTTTTCCTAGTCAATGGAAACTAGCTTGGCTTGTTCCCATTTATAAGAAAGGTGACCGCACACTAGCATCAAACTACAGAGGCATTTCTATTATTTGTGTGTGTTCTAAAATCCTCGAGTCAATTGTCCATTTATCTGTAATGCCTTGAGTAAAAAATATATTTCTACGGAACAACACGGCTTTATGCCCAATCGCTCAGTGTCCACCAACCTAATGTGTTTTTTGTCTTCTCTATATCACTACCTGTCTAGTGGTAAGCAAGTAGACACTATCTATACCGATTTCAAAGCGGCATTTGACAGTATACCTCTATCATTACTTGTTGCTAAGCTTCGAAAACTAGGTTTCGGTGGCTCTATATTGCCGTGGTTCAACTCCTATCTTGAGAATCGTTCATATGCAGTTAAAATCAGTGGCTCTTTCTCTGAATGTTTTCTTAGTTCTTCGGGTGTCCCTCAAGGTAGTGTCCTTAGTCCCTTACTGTTCATTCTCTTCCTCAATGACTGTACTTCGATCCTTCCTCCTAACGGCTTCTTGCTATATGCGGATGACGTTAAAATTTTTCTTCCTGTATCTTCTACAGCTGATTGTCTAGTCCTTCAATCCTGGCTCTGTAAATTCTCTACATGGTGTGCTTCTAACGGTTTAGTCCTGTGTCCTGAAAAATGTTCTGTCTTGTCTTTCTTCCGATCTTCTACAAGTATAACTCATGCTTATAGTGTCTGTGATGCCCCTATTCCCCGTGCGTCCTTGTCTAAGGATCTTGGCGTCTTCTTTGACCCGAGTCTTTCTTTCAAGGAGCACACGGACTATGTCATCAACAAGGCCAACAAAAGTCTTGGTTATATTTGTCGCATGTCCACTGAAATTCGTGATCCTTTTTGTCTTAAGTCCCTTTATTGTTGTTGGGTCCGTTCCGTACTGGAATATGCCTGTGTCATCTGGTCTCCTGTTCAACTATCTCTGCTCAAAAGGATTGAGAGGATCCAGAGACGTTTTACAAGGATCGTATTTCGTAGGTCGCTGGGTCATCACTCTATTCCGCTTCCTTCGTATGACGATAGATGCACTCTATTAGGCCTTGCCAAGTTGGAGCACCGCCTCTCGGTCGCTCAGGCTTCTTTCGTCGCTGGCATATTGCTCAATACGATTGATACTCCTTCACTTCTGTCGCGCTTACATTTGTATGCACCTTGTCGCACCTTACGTTATCGTTTTCGTCTCCAGTTACCTATATGTCGTACACGTTTTGCTCGCAATGAGCCTTTTGTAAGAGCTATGTCGTCTTTTAATAGTACTTCTGATCTGTTTGATTTCAACATATCCTATCCTGTCTACCGATCCCGTCTTCGCTCCTTTTCCGTACCATAAACTCCTTCCAACTCCTTCGTGAATAATTGTATACTATAGTCAGTAAGCACTATTGCTGTAACCCAACGTGGCCGAGCAATTAATAAAATAAAAAAAAAATAAAAAAATAAAAATAAAATAATACCAGCTCGCATCCGTTTTGTGTTTTGTGCTTGGGATGGATAGGAAGAGAAAGACAATTTATGAGCGAATGTGACACTTACAGTGTAACAGTTAAACAAACCTACTATGCAACTTCTATGCATTCCGCAGTCTTTATGTTTCATGATGCATTCATGCGAATAAGCACTCAAACTTTGACCTACGAGCTGAAACGGGGAGGTCTGAAAAACATGGGAAAGCCAACAATTCCCTCACTTATACGCGTGTTAGAAACAGTGCAAACAACGAGACCAACCACGAAAATGTAACACGTGCGCAAACAATTTCATGCCGGTCGACTGCTCATGAAGGTGTTCATGTGTGTGAAAGTGTGGCAAAGTGGCAGAATATTTTTTACTTCTTACAAATTGCTACTACTTGTTCAAATGAATTCCACGGTAGATGGATCTTAATGCCGTGGCAACAGCACAAATGCACCACCGTTGCCTTATTAATGCTGTGTTGTATGTTTCTGCCATCCGTACGGACAAATAAACATACAAAAAATCCAGAAAAGAGACAGAACCCGCAAGCCCACATCTCCTCGACCTTAGACATAATATTCAATGGTAGTCAAAAAATAATAAAAAATTAATAAAATGCTACACACATACATGAAAAAAAGTCCACGTACTGTTCAGCAGAATTCAATCAGTGCGGGTGGTTGTTTGCGCAGTACTAGAGCTCTTTAGGCCGGTGTATCTGCACAGTACTTCAGAACACTGAAACCGTTGCGTACAGCACTCTTTGCTACTGATGAGCTAATGTTTCGCTCCTGGTTCTTTGGAACCTGTCTGTGGCTGCTATTGAACGCGATGAATCGACCGGCATTGCAGGGTTGCCAATAACAACGAAAGATGTTTCGATCTCTTTATCAGGATCAAACCTATAGACTGGCATCTTCGATTTTCTGATAATCCTTGCATGCGGTTCGTACGCGTACTGTGAGTGACATGATTTTATTTGAAAGAGGTTCATCCAGGCATTTCTACGATAGAACGGTGTGGCGTCTGCTCACAGCGAAACGAAAACCGCCCGTGGATTGTTTTCCATAAAACCTGTTCCTTAGCATACCTTTGCTTTTTCTTGTTGTCAGTGTCAAACACACGTTACGCACACTCTGCGCAACTGGCTGCCAAACCTTTATCATGAAGCCGCGATATGCGATAAGAATGTGAAAGTTATGACACGACAAGCCGTAAAATGGGGCTTCCTTTTTTCTCTGTTTGCCTCTGTGTGTGTATTTTGGGAATTTAAAGGCGATAACCGTTTCCTAAATCGTATTGAGAGGATAAGAAAAGGTAAGGTAGGTGAAGTTTTATTTCGCGAACGTAGCGTTTTATATAAATTATTCCCTAACACGTTCAGCCCGGCGTTGATTTTCAGCAACTTTCCATTCCGCCGGCATTTAGAACCCAGGCAGATGGGTTTGAACCAAACATAAATGTAGTGAAATTGAGTTTATTTTTTTAATGTAATTTCAACTTTACTCAGTTCATCAATACAGTTGTTTGAGATGAGGTTTTTGTCAACCGCAATAATTCTTAAAACACGATTCTTTTACCTGCCGTGAGGCCTGCCAGTGGGCTGAACGTGTTAATATGAAATAGTATTTTTCTGAAGGAATCTCCTGGGAACACACCTGATGACATACAAGTTAGCTGTTGGTATCTGGCTCGATATTTTTATGCCAAAATCAGTTGCGGATAAATTTATAAATCTTGTCGGCTTACTTTGTGTGTGTGTGTGTGTGTGTGTGTGTGTGTGTGTGTGTGTGTGTGTG
Source organism: Anopheles arabiensis (assembly GCF_016920715.1). NCBI lineage: Eukaryota > Metazoa > Arthropoda > Insecta > Diptera > Culicidae > Anopheles > Anopheles arabiensis. The sequence goes on from NC_053518.1 coordinate 39,753,513, forward strand.
TGTGTGTGTGTGTGTGTGTGTGTGTGTGTATGTGTGTGTGTGTGTGTGTGTGTGTGTGTGTGTGTGTGTGTGTGTGTGTGTGTGTGTGTGTGTGTGTGTGTGTGTGTGTGTGTGTGTGTGTGTGTGTGTGTGTGTGTGTGTGTGTGTGTGTGTGTGTGTGTGTGTTTGTGTGTATGTTTGTGTGTGTGTGTGTGTGTGTGTGTGTGTTGGGGGCTTGAACCCATAACGGTCATTTTGTTAAGTCGTACGAGTTGATGACTGTACCACGAGACCAGCTGAGTGGAAATCTTAACCATATCTTTTTCGTTCCGTATTAACAGGTCAAATCAAAAGCTTCTTCTTCTTCTTCTTTTGGCTCAACAACCGTTGTCGGTCAAGGCTTGCCTGTACCACTTACTTTTGGGTTTTGGCTTTCAGAGACTTATTGATCACCACATAGCAGAATAGTCAGTCCTACGTATGGCAGGCAGCACGGTCCATTTGAGGCTTGAACCCATGACGGGCATGTTGTTAAGTCGTACGAGTTGACGACTGTACTACGAGACCATGTGACAAATCAAAAGCTACTTCATTTCCATTCCACGGTGCTAACCCCTTTTACTCATACGCCGGTACGTTGGTCGGTCGTATCCCTATAAATTTTCACATCATCTAAATGTTCATAAGCAAACAGCTGCTGCTCCATTTGTGTGTTTGTGTGAACTAAAACGTGTAATCATTCGTAAATAATTAATTATAGCAAAAGCAGGTTAAGAATTGAACGGTGTTCCGAACGGTATATTTTCGCAAATCCCGTTTTTTTGTCACGCATTCTCCATCCCCGGAAATGTCCCGGTGAGCAAATTCGAAATGCAAAAACCACCCAATCCTCCCTCATTCATTCACTCACTCACAGATTCAAATCAAACACAAACTTATCGACGTTGCAGTTTTCCGAGTTCAATGGTTTTGATCCCCATTTGCGTCTCTAGTTTCAGCATTATATTAACCATTCCGCTAACCTCATTACCTGATTGTGTCAAATAAATAGACCACAAAATAGTAAACGAATCTTACTTTAACACCTACCACATAACCGATGCCGAGTCACGGTGCGCTGCATTTGGTTTTGCGCGTTTTCCATCGTGTCCTAGCAAAACTTACCGCGAAGCAAACAAATTGTATGTTTTAGTACGAATTGCGGCCAAACTATGCAGGTGTGAAATGATAATCAAAACTGGCACAAAACCTCAAACACACAGAGCGGGAAATGGTGAGAGAAATCAAATACAGCTACTAGTACATAGGTACTAAAATAAGCATTCCTGAAAGGTAGCATTGGAATTTGGCGCAATATGTATGGGATTTTGGGGTCGAGTTTTCTGTCTTTTGTTCTAGATTGTTTTGTTGAAATCTAGATCCAATAAAATATTTTTAATGATATAATATATTTTTTATACTTTTAAGATCCAATAATATTAAAAATTTAATTTGAAAAGGATTTGCGGTAACTAGTGCCAAGAACAAACATTTATTGTATTCCTACTATTTTTAGGATCGTATTCAATAGTTAGGTAAATTTTCCCACACACACAAACACATAAATTTTCGAATGACTATTCCGAACAACCTCAACAATGAAGACAACCTCAACGGCGAGTGCATGAACTTCCGCTATTACTCACTACCGAATGTGGTTCACACTATGTTGCAAAATAAATTTAATGAATGCATCCTAATTTTACACGATTTTACGTGCACATTCCGTCACCTTGGTCCATAAATGGACATTTACACCCAATAGAACGTTGGTTGTGGAAAGTCGAGGAAGTTAAATACACACGATGAAAACTGTCCCATTTGCAGTATGTGTAGTTTTGCGGTTGGGTCTTGTTTAAAGTAGACCGAGCCGCGGAAATGAATGTTGTCGTTCACCTGTACAGCTGCCCAATTTAATTGGGTGGGGCAGTTTTGCCTCCCCGAAATGGCCTCGAGCACTGTGAACATAACACGGTGTGACTTGTTTTGGTTAGCTGAAAACCGTGACGCCGGACGCTCGTGAAAATCAGCATCCGTTGTGCGGGCGGTGTTCTCATCAGTATTATCCTAAATTTCAACCGAGTGACGGGATACGGCCAGGATGCAGAGGATACAGAGTTAGGAGAGGTTTTCTGTTTTCGGCCGATGTCGGTGTTGTGGGATACGTTTAAGCATGCCTGCCCTAGACATTCTCCGGCGAGTGGTGCTTTCGATACATGCCTTTCTGGCCAACATGCTATTTGTATTCTAGGTGCCGTTGTGAAAATAATGTTTCCTGGCCGGCTTATGACCGAAAGACAGTAAGCTCAACTGAACACATCACTGTGGTTGCGGGGGATATGACCGTTCCTCAAGGCGAGGACAGATACGACTGATCGCTCTTTGGCTTTTTTTCTATTTGACTCTGTGTTAATTTTTGCCATTTTGTGTGCTCGTGTGCTGTAGGCTTATATTCTTTCTACTGAGCCGACTATTTTTGTCATTAATATTAAACGGATATAAAACAAAGAACGGTCAAGACAGGATGTTTTTTTGGGCGAAGGGCGGTTATCCGAATAATGCTGAACTCAACAATTTCACGGTGCTGTTCTTGGCTTCTCGAACGTGTCTCCAAGGCATAAAGATGCCACTTAGAGGTAGGAATGGTTTTTTGTTGGTTGTGGAAGCAATTTATTATCCCGAAGCTGATTGGAAATGCACGTGATCTGCGTTAGGTGACTGATGGATGGGGACCGCTCCGTGCAGGAGGGATTTTTTGTAAAAAATTCTGTTACACTTCAATGGACGGTTGGACGTCATGATGATAGTGGAGAAAGTGTTTGGATTTGTATATTTGTTTCCACAAGACCAAAAACCGAGCGTTGGATCTGAAAGCGGTCATGAATCTTAGGGTAATCTGTTCGAAAAACACTTTCCGCTTGATGTGCCTGTCCACTTGATATGCCTGTGCGTGCTTTGCCTAAATCATCGGCCCTCTATGCTAAATACTGGTGTCTGTATTGGAAATGTTGAGGTGCCATCGGCGATATCACCTGACCAACACAAGCAGGTCATGCGTAACGACAACCACAGGTATCGAATTCTTTAGAACGAGAATTGCTGCTGGTGGAACCTGATAGAGAGTGATGTATTTTTTAATGGTACTAATTTTTGTTGATATTTTCTACAATTTCGTTTTCTACAACTTTACTGAAAGGCAAGTGGACCTAGAAACTAGGACTTTTGCTAGCAATATCAATCTTTAAGAATAAAAGATGAAGGTAAACGACGGCAATGATGTTCACAGTTTTGAATTTCCCGTGCCTTTACTCCAAACTTCTTCTTCTTCTTCTTTTGGCTCAACAACCGTTGTCGGTCAAGGCCTGCCTGTACCACTTGTGGGGTTGGCTTTCAGTGACTTTTGGATTACCCCTCATAGCAGAATAGTCAGTCCTACGTATGGCGGCAAGGTCTAATTGGGGCTTGAACCCATGACGTAGCACTTTCCACACTCCATTGAGTTTCTCGAGTAAGCTGGTGAGCATTGTACAAATACTTTTAAAACGTAATATTTACTTTTGCACCTGGTTAAAAAATTTAATTTCTTTGTTCACGCATCAACAAAATCGGCTAAGGCTGTACAACAACGCAAGAACTTTTGAAATTTCCTGCACCCATGATAACGAAACATCATGTTGGGATTTTCGAATACTTTGGGGGAATAGATTGACATTAGAGAAACAAAAAGGCTAACAGGTATTGTTTTAGGGTTGATGTGTTTTAAGCATGAAAATGAAATTTAATATCATTTGGACAGGGTCGTGCGAAACCCATTCATTTCTGATAACAGGAGCCCAGAAAGTACCGCCGTGCGCCTCGTTTCAAAGGTAAATTCAACTTCCACTTGTTTTTAACAGAAATAAAAATTGAAGAAAGCAAGACATTATTGCGTAAAATTTTTGAACTTAACTGGCAGTCAACAAATTTGATGCCTCATTTTCAAGCTCAACATTTTATTCGATGCCATACCGTGACCAACGGCTGAAAAGTTTGAAGAGTGTATCTGAAGAAAGTAGCTGAACCACCTACTCTATGAACTTGAACCTTCTACCACCAAACTTTCTGTTCTACTTTGTAGACAAACAACAAAGAAGATGTAAAATAAATGCTTAATGAAGTGGATTTAACAAGTAGCATGCATTCCGACGGTGGTCACGGATTCCGAAATCTGACGTGTGTAATGGAGATGATTAAAATGTCATCGGTGTGCAACGTTTTGATTGTCAAACTTCGATGAACTAGCAACAAAAACGTCCCATAAAATGTACCTTAACGTTTGCAGTTAAAGGTAAACTTAATCGACATTTACCTAAAAAAAACTTGCTGACTCTTTTAAGCAAGAAAAATTCGATGTTCATTTTATTTGCCTTTGACTCCACCTATTCGCGCTGTACCCGGATTTTTATTGCAAAAGACTTACCCGCTTCTTGTTTACTAAATATATGCTTCGCACGTCTCTTGCTACCATTTGCTCCACTTCGGTCATATGAAGAGAACGACGAGGTGTAGTGGTCCTGGGCAAAAAAGCTCTAGAAAGCTGTATCAGATTGCTCACAATTTCTCATTCCTTTTGGTTCGTTTCGTTTGCTTCTCTTCTTTGCTGACGCGTGTGAACACAAAGCTTCATTTGTGGTGCCGTTGGCACAGTAATTGACCTTCAATCCCATGCTACATCGCACACACGCCTCCGGTGCTTGCGGTCGGTTGCGAAAATTAGGAACGAGAGAGAAAAAAATGTGCTTGCTGGGCAACTATTCGAAACGGACACGAAATATAAACTCTACCATACCCGTAACGTCTGCTTTGCCACCATGCAGGCAACACTACGTTAGCGCAAAGATCGAAACCCATTTCCCAAAAGACGATTAAGTCATAGAGCCGATTTCGAGTGGGGTTCGCGTGAATACTTCCACGATTGGTGAGAAGGGAAGCGAAAAATGTACCTCTCGGTTTGCCGTTCTAGATCCTAGAGCTCTTCTCTCTGGAGCAGAAGAGCGAGAGAAGCGTGACCATTTTATGGTCTGTTTCATATAGTGGTTGCAGCTTAATAACCACAATGAAATGAATTCTTCGGTACAGCGATTTGTTTCGTGATGGTGTTTGGTGATAAATGTTCAGCCAGCATCGCAATATTGCACGTGCAACGAAACTCACCGGCACAGATTTTATCCATTGAGATGTATGCTACAGTGTCAAAGAGCAACTATCATTCTGGCAATGTTTCGAGGTTTTCACATTTCGAATAGAAAGCATATATAATCGCAGTGTTGCTGGGTATTGAAGATTGGGTTTCGAAATCACATTTCATATCAATTTTTGGTAGAAAAATGTTCACATTAATAATTTTGTGAAAATGACCCTACTATCCGGACTCAACTGCACAGACATAATGTAAATTTTACTGAACACTTGTTTTCGCATGAAAATAAATTTACTAATAAAAACAATTACAAATGATTCAATTAACATTCTTTTAGCAAATATTTCAATTTACTCTACAAGAATTTCAGCAAACCAACAGCTGATCAGCGTGATGAAGGCTTACGTTCTTAAAATAGACACACACTTGCAGGTCCATTTTCATATCATCATCCAAACTGGAATGCGTAGGTTGAAAATTAAACAGAGGTATAAACCTGATTGAAATGCTAAATAAAACGCCATTGTTTGGCTCGTGCTAGAACTTCAGTGATTTTTTTTATTTTAATTTAATTAATTTTTCTATTTCAATGCAATGCACAATAGGAGCAATACAATTCCGCTAGTTTAGCTTGCTTCGTATAATTTACTACAATTGAGCAAAAGGGCAAAGCTGTTTCTCCGACCAGCGTAATAACAAAAATGAATGCTCTTTTTGTTAAATTATGAATGTAATTATTATTAATTTTTACATATCCATTATTTAATTTAGCATCAGAAACAAATATTCAAAGATAACTTTATGATGAACGTGTATCATGTGACCCTTATTAAATCTAAACCATTCCTTGCTGCTAGCCCAGCGATCGGCAAAGTGCGGCTCGCAAGCCGCATGCGGCTTTGTAGTATTAACATGGCGGCTCTTAACAGTTCAGATATTTCATAGAACTTTCATACAATTTTGCTCTTTGGTTAAAAATTTGGCTCTTCGCCTCTACGAGCTCTACAAACATTATTTTAGAATTTGGCTCTTTTGATCGTAAAGTTTGCCGACCGCTGTGCTAGCCTAATTGCCTAAGGTATAGTACTTAATAAAAAAAAATCAAACAAAATTTGACTAATATTCTGCTTCACTTTTCATGCACATAAAAAACATTCGATTTTAGATTCTACTGTGTTTTTTTTCATGTTTATCTATTTGTGAGGCTTTTGTTATATTAAGAAATTCATATCAGTAGAGCTCACCGGTAGAGAATGTATCAAGCACTCCAGTGTCAAACGAATGCCACGGCAGCGAAAAACCTTTCGACTGAAAAAAAAAATCGGTTTTTGTCACATGGATAGTTTTCCCATGGATAGTGTGTCAATATAGGAGAATTTCGTGTCGTTTTAGAATTTGGCGTAGTACTTTTTTTAAAGAAGCTTTCAAAGCGGCGTTAGCAGTTATATCAATTAAACGATGAAAAAACGAACAAAAATAAACCCTGTCATCGAAAATACTCGCGAAGCAAAACCAAAAATCAACATTCAGCTTGCAACTGTACGCTGTTGCTTTTTGCTTCTTTCTTTTACTGACAGTATGAACCTTGTGTGCAATGTTGAATTGGTGGCATCATTCTTCAACCCTTGCTGCTTCTCCTATTGCCTATATCATGAGCAAAATCTTTCTTTTTCACTCAGTTTCCACGAATGAAGAGCGTCGGTTGTCTGTGAAATAAATCGACAGCAAAAAACTAAATCGATTTAACAGCAATCTAATCGCTAACCGTACGCACACATTCGTGACCACAATCTGATTCAATTTCCACCTATTGAACGTTGATAAACGCTTTTGATCGCTGTTAAAATTGGTAAAACTCAAATAAAATACACCACAAAGCAAAAAGTTTGTATTGTGTGCGAGTGGCTTGCGGCAGACAAACCGTTAGAAAATGCTGCTATTTCCGGCATTGAAGCTATAAGCGGTCAATGGAATGCTCCCCCTGTACACACGCTAGGGGAAATGGCCATACTTGTGTGTGTTATTTTGTTTGGATCTGAACTTCATTCGTACGGATATCATTCATTTATCATTGAACTTGGGCTCTGAAAACAGTTGAATGAGATTGTACCGCTTCCTCCGACTACTTCTTGAACAAATTGATTCAACACATTCTAAAAACCCAAACGATTAGTCAGTTCATTGTCATTTTCATCATACATAGACGCGAAAGATATGGAACATGGGATCTATCTGGCTCAAAGAAACTTGTTTTTTTTCTTCATGCTTTAAAATACTTAAAAAAATATGGATGAAAGGTATGTTTCGCATGCTTAACGGATCAAATAGCTCTATAATATCAGTGTCGAAATCTGGAATGAGGAGATCATAAGCCAGCAGGCATATGCTTGTGCCTTGTAAAATAACTTGCATAGATTTCTTCGTTCACCATCGTTCACCAATGTCATTCTATAATGTATATTTCTTGACTATTCTATAATGTATATTTCTGCATTTAGAAAATGGATTTAGCAGACTTTTCAATAACTGAATACATCTCCGAATCACTCGATCGAGCGTCAAGCGGGCAACTTACGCCTCCGTTTACCATGGCTCAAATGGAGTATAAAACAAAAGAATTCACATAAAGATTTCAGTGAGAGTGAGTGAATGAGAGATACAGAATGAGAAGAAAGAGAGAGAGAGGCAAAGGACACAAAATCTATTCTGATGTATATTATAGTATAAATTGTGTCTGATAAATGGAATTGTCTCGTTTTGGAAACAAAACGCAGGGAAACGGGTACGCACTCAAATCCAGCTTTCCAGTACACGTCGTGTGCTCTGATGTCCGACATGAGTGGAGCAGGAAACGACAGGCAGACCATACTCGTGCCTGTCAGTGTGTGTCTGTGCTACCAACAAACAGTGGAAGAGCAACGAATAGCACTGAAGGACAACAAAAATAGAAAACATCCGTTCAACCTTGTATCACGATGCGTTCCTTTTGATTGAATGTGGACAGGAAAGGCCATGACAACGGTTATGTCTCTTCCTACCTTCTTCCTGGGTGTGTGTATCCAGCTGGTTGAGTTTTCATGGTTATTATTTGGAAACAGCTTTTACAGCCGCCGCCACACCACTTTCACGTCCGCCTTCTGGGTTGTGTGAGTCAAACTCAAAAGACAAACAACAGAGAACCGTCCGTGACGCCCTCGACAGATGATATTCGACATTTGATGAACTAGATTCAACATACGGAATAGACTGCGACGAGGGTGGCTGATTTGTCCATCATCAGGCAGTTTTTAGACCTTTCTTTTGAAAATAGATTTGTTAATGTAAGTTGCCACATGCCACTATCTTAGGATGTCTCTCCCGCAAGTGTTTAGGTAATTTCTTGTAATTTCTTCTTCTGCAAGTGTTTAGGTAATTTTAACTAAACCCTGCACAGGCTGGCAACATCTAGTTGTATGAGTAAAATATAAGTCTTTGAAACAAACGTAACTTCCCTCGCTTACAGGACGATAAAACATTTTCTGCTCTTCATACACATCTTTTCGGTGAAAAAATACATCCAAGGCGCAACATTGTTCTTTCTTTTATTACCATGTGTATGTGTTTGTTTTTGTCGCATACCGTTTTGGCTCCGGCATCTTTCACGGTGTCATTTCTGGATTCTGGGAACTAATTTTCACCCGAAGCAACAAAAAGGCTTCTCAACTTTTGCTCATCTTGGGACGTTTCGTGTGTTGTGCTATCATTGTCTTGCCATCTTTTTGCATCCATTGTCTACCGGTACAAAAAGGCAACAACATCAAGCGAGATGATTTTGACACAAGTTAGCAAATCTGTTTTGCCTGTTTTCTCTATTTGTTCATTTCCCTTTTGGTAGATTTCTAAACCTCTTCGTATGGACAAGATTCGGTGAAGCATACAAATGGGGTTCTCGTTCCGGTCACGCGTCTTGAAAATACCAGCAACTGTCGAGGTTTTGTTTGATGTGCAATGAGACTTTGGTTCGGTGCAGCGCTCTGTATACGACACATCGACTAATGGATGCAGCGCACATTAGTTCTTGGTTCGGGGCGTCGGAAGGCTAGACTAATGCTGGAGAAATTAGTACCTCGGCCCGTTGTCCGTACGCTAGTTTCTGCTTGCCGTCGCAATAGTTATATTGGAATCTATCCGATTAGCCTGTCAAGCTCAATTTGAAATAACAAAAAGAATCTTATTGCAGCAATTCTTAGTAACTTTGAGAGGAAAAACAAACATACACACCTCTATTTATTCTCGAAAGGATAATCAACCGCTAGAATTCATTACTTGGAAGCTGTGCGTTAAAAAAACTCATGCGTTATATGCAGTATCTTTAAATCGTCTTACTGTTTGTTAGGTGCTTAGGTTGTACGATATAAATGATATAAAAAGCAAGCCAACACTTCTAACAGAAGATGAATTCCTAAAATTGATGCGCAGAAGATTTATTTGCTAGGGTTATTTTGCATCCGGCCCGATATGTTTAGTAATTTACAGTAAGATTACATTGATTGCACTTATTACACGGAATGAAGTTTTGCTCTTTTGGCCCTATGTGAAACCGAACCGATTTTATGTACTGAAATGGTACGAAGCTCCTAGACGTCATTTATCTCTTATATTCCTTGAAGAGAAAGCTTAAAGCAGCGCTAGATTAACGAATGGTAAGGCCTTTTAATCGTTTAATGTACTATACGCTTTCGGCTGAACTGCTATTGGTTTCATTGCAAGTGCAGTCTACTTGAAAAAATCATAATTGATATTTTACTAGTTAAATTCATCGACGGCCCGCGAGTGTGAGTCGATCAATATGTAAATGATATTCAGAACGCATTTGTTGCCAAACTCCTCGCAACTCATACTTTGCACCCATAATGTTTGCTATGGGTTACACGTTATATAATGGTTACACAAGCCATAGTGACTGTAAAACTTCGAGGCGTTTACAAAACCTTTTTTGGCTCGATCAGACGATTGATCGAGTCCGTTGCCAACGCGCTGGCAGTACCACCTTTGGCAGTAATGCAGTAATGTAATTAAATTATCATAAAATTAACCTGGTGAATACAGGAGTCATAATTAATTCAATTAACTCTATAAAAATTAAATGAGTATAAATAATGATTACTATTAATTTTTAAGTGCGTTACGATAATTGCATAATTAAGACCAATCTTTATGAACTGATAGAAGTTATCGAGTAGAGTCGCTTCTCTTCGGAGGTTGCTTACAGACTGAGTTTATTTTACGAATTTTATACTACTAAACACTACACTAGCAATACTAATAACTTTATTTCTAATAAGCTATACAAATACGAATCTGCTATTCACCGTGTGGTAGCTAGGAGCTTGTACTGCTTCTAGACGAACTACCAGTTGTCCGGAACCATTTTTGACGAAACTTATATGTCATCAATCCATCGTAGGTTTTACACGAAATAATATGGAACTATGATTATTATTACTTAGAACGTGGCAAAACTTGTGAAAAATCCTCAAATTCAAACATCATGATTGTCCTTGCTTTTATTCAAGCAAAAACAAAAAGATGGGTGAAGTTGAACAAAACGCAAGCTTTTGTTGGTTTTCAAGCGTATTTTTCAAACCAAATTCATTTAAAAAAATATAAAATGGAACGGCTTATTGGAAAGGTGGCAAATTTGCACGACTCAACAACACGCCCCTGGTTGTTTCCAGTCTCATATAAACCTTTTTTTTATTAGCAAGGACTGAATATCTGGTTGTGTAGTTATTACTAAGTCTAGAAAGCTTAAGTTCTAAGCGACTTCACTACTATGTGACTGTGAACAAGTGTGTTTTTGTCCCGTTTGATAGTAAATAAAACATTTTTGAGCCATCAATAGCATTTGAGTCCTTTTTATGAGGGGTGGAGAAACCAAAGATGACAATTATCTTTAAAACATGATAAAATGATTATCTAATAAAATATCTACAAATGCTACTCCAGTTGAATTCGCTCTGAGAGTATTTGAAAAGATGGAAGAAATTTTGCACAGCACAGTATATTTTCATAACCAACTATGCCGTTTGCAGCGCGATGATCCATTGCAACGATTATTGAGGCTCATTTTTAATCATCTTACTAACCTACAAACAAACAGTTCTACATTGTGAATCTTAAGGCCCAATACACGGAGGCTTCTATACCTGATACTGCGAGCGGAATGTTAAGCCTGTAGCAACCTTGATCCCATAATAATTGGGAATTATTATAGCTAGGTTATGTTTATAGATTAGGATAGAGGATTAGGATAGTTTATAAGAATAGAAGAAAATAAGAATAAAGCCTTCTTTTGGTAACGACACAGCCGTGAGACTAAGCTCCGTGAACCCGCGACATTGGTGACCCCGACGTGATCAATAAGTTCCGTCACAACGTGATCGTATATAGTGATAGTGCTGCACAAGTTAAAACCGGAGAAAGTGTAAGCCATTCTTCACGCGATCATTGACATCTCGCTGGTAACGCGCCACACGGCATTATTAACGTCGTTTAACTGAGAGAGAGAGAGAAAGAAAGCGGGCTCTCTAGTTCAGTCCTGTACGACACGAGCACAGCTCGAGCGTTTTGGTTATACCTTACGCCAAAGGCCTGCCGCTATTTTTTGGCCGTTTAAAATCGTACCGCGCAATCAAGCGAAACGCTACGTTCGTTTGCCACAATCGTAATATATTTCGATTGCCACAATCGTGAAGAGGACCCTCTCGTCTTAGACCCGCCATCGCAAAGTAACCATTTTGCCCACCACGAGGTGCCGCCATCGCGAAAAGAGCCAACTCGCACACCACGAGGTACCGCTATCGCGGGGGCAATTTCCAAGAAAGAAGCAATTTTCGCGCCGACCACGAGGCGCATCCACCGCATACACTAAGCAATTTGGAGAGAGAAGCAGTATTCGCATCTACCTTGAGGTGTCATCGCCACTAATAACCGTCGAGGCAACGATAAGGGACAACTAATTCTACTCATCATCGCCGTACCCAGCGGTATCAGACGATCGCAGTTATCGGCACGCCTCCGTCCCTTCTTACGCCGCTGCATTGCCATAGCTAGTGGCACGAGAGGCCAGATTCTGCAACACACATACTGGTCCCTGTCGCCACACCGATCTACGAAGATCGGTACGAACATCCACATCAGCAGCTTCACACCACGGCCATCGGCAGTTGCAGCGTTCTCTACAGGTATCATGTGAGTACACGAGTATTGCCAAGTGAAGAACAGGAATAAGACAGTAGTGAGCAATTGTACAGTGCATTACGTAAAAATACGTCTAGTTAAAAAAAAAAGAAATAGTAACAATTACAATTTTTGCACAACATTTACCGTTCCAAGTTAAAATACCACGTTCGAATTGAGAATATACAGTGCGGTGCGTAACATTATGCCATGCGTGATTTAAAGTGAAACAAAATTAGTATAAGTACAACGTTTGAAGTGATTTCGATTTCATATTGCGTAAAAGCGTGTCTAAACTAATATATCTTTAGATTCAATTATTTTTTTTGTTTTAAATATGCAATAGGATTCGATCAGCTAGGTTTACATAAAAAACAACTAGGCGCGATTGGTGATTTCATTAAATTATCCCTGCATTTACCGTGCGAGTCTCTCATTTAAATTTCATTTACCCACATTCAATTTTCTTTTTCTGCATATTACATTATAAGATATTGCAACTATGTCATTAGACGAAAAGCTTGAACTCACTACTCCCTCTGCCTCTGGGGGAAATTTCAACAATTAAGTTGCCACAATTCTGGGCTAGCTCTCCAGTAGGATGGTTTATACAAGCGGAAGCGATATTCGAAACCGCTCGCATTGTCAGAGACCAAACCAAATACATACACCTGTTGAGTGCCATGGCACCAGAGACATTCGAGAGGGTGATGGACATTATTCAAGATCCTCCTGCTGAAGATAGATATAAATATTTAAAAGGCAAACTTATAGAACGTTTTTCTGCTAGCGAGGAACAACGTATTTCACGATTAGTTTTTCATGCGGAGATGGGAGACGATTCTCCATCAGTTTTTTTTAGGAAAATGTCACAACTCGCTGGCAGTAGCACTGAAGTGTCAACAAGTTTCATTAAAAGACTTTGGTTAGGGCGATTACCAAAGCAAATAGAAGTAGCTTTGATTGCCGTAGGAGATAGAGATATTTCAGAGCTATTGAAAATTGCAGACAAAATATGGGAAGCATCATTAGGAAAAAACATAGATGAAATTCGAATCAACACACACTCTTCCCAAGCTTCCCAGAACATCGATGAAATTGCATCACTACAGTCAGAAATAAGGGAATTGACAAAAAGGCTTAAAAATTTAGAAAGTAGGCCCAGTAGATCATTTCAACGCAATCAAAATCAAAGGCGTCCAAGCAAGTCAAGGTTCTGTTGGTACCATCAAAAATATGGGAAAGAAGCAAATTCTTGTGTCAAACCGTGTTTCTGGAAATCTAATGAAAAAAACTAAAGATTGCTTCGTTATTGACAGGTTTCGGAGCAACCCTGCCAGTTTCAATTGGTAAACATTCCTGTCGACTTTTCGTTCATGATCCTCTCAGTGCACTTACTTATTTAATGGATTCAGGGGCAGATGTTTCAGTTATTCCTCAGTATATGTTCGGAAAAATAACTAAAACACCAATAAATAAACTTTCAGCCGCTAACGGAAGCACTATAGACACTTTCGGAACAAAAATGTTAAAAAGTTTCCCTTGGGTTGAGACGCGAGTTTCAGCATGAATTTGTGCTTGCTTCGGTCAATAGACCTCTAATTGGAGCTGATTTTTTAGCAAAATTTGGAATCCTTTTGGATTTAAAGAACAAAAAACTGATCGATCCACTGACCAGTCTCTTTTCAAAAGGATCAATAGCTAGTGTCGATACACCGACGCCTAAATTATTTCAAGTAGATGGAAAGTTCAAAACCATATTGGACAAGTTTCCATCACTAACTGCTCCACCGGATTACAGCAAACCAGTTCAGCACTCAGTGGTTCATTACATCACCACCAGAGGGGCACTGCCTTTTTCAAAGCCGAGGCGTCTAGACGCCGTAAAATATAAGGCAGCTCAGGCAGAATTTCAACTAATGATGGACTTAGGAATCTGCCGTCCGTCATCTTCATCAGCTTCATCTCCATTACATTTGGTTCCAAAAGCTGATCAAGATTGGAGACCCTGCGGAGACTATCGTCGATTAAATGCTATAACGATTCCAGATAGATATCCGATTCCTCATATTCAGGATTTTACATTAAATCTAAATGGTTGCAGTATCTTCTCGAAGTTAGACATAGTCAAAGCGTATCATCTCATTCCAGTAGCTGAGGAGGATATCTCTAAAACAGCAATTGTCACACCTTTTGGATTGTTTGAATTTACTCGAATGCCATTTGGTCTTCGAAATGCAAGTCAAACATTTCAGAGATTCATAAATGGAATATTTAGTGATTTGAGTTATGTTTTCGTTTACATAGACGATATTTTGATCGCAAGCAAAGATGCTTGTCAACATAAGAAGCACGTAGAAGAAGTCTTATAACGTCTGTCAGAAAACGACATTAAAATCAAAACTTCTAAATGCATTTTTGGGGTTCAAACAATAGAATTTTTAGGACACAACATATCCCCTGAAGGCATTAAGCCTTCATCCGATAAAGTAGATGCAATTACAAAATTTCCTCTCCCTACTTCGGTTAAAGGTCTGCAGAGATTCATGGGTATGTTGACCTACTATCATAGATTCATAAAAGACATATCTAAAACAATGCAACCTCTGCACGACTTGGTAGCATATCACAACAAACATAAGAAAACTTTGTTTTCATTACCAGCAAATGTCGCTGATGCCATAAATAAGCTAAAATCTGAGTTGGCGAATGTAACCCTACTAGCACATCCAAAAGAGAATACAACATACTCTTTAACAACGGACGCCTCAGACGTTGCAATGGGCGCAGTTTTACAGCAGTATGACAATGGCAAATGGCAACCTCTAGGTTTCTTTTCTAAAAAGTTAACTCAGACACAACAACGCTATTCCACATTCGATAGAGAGCTTTTAGCAATTTTTGCTTCAATTAAACATTTTAGGTATTTTTTAGAAGGCCGAACATTTTTTGTGAAGACTGATCATAAACCACTTATAACAGTTTTAGCATCAAAAACAGATAAATCGCCTCGTCAATATAGACAGTTGGACTACATATCACAATTTACATCAGACATAAGATATATAAAAGGTGAGAGCAACATAGTTGCAGACGCTCTTTCAAGAATTGAATTGAATGAATTATCACAAAAAATAGACTGTAATGAATTTTTTACTCATCAAGCTTGTGATGAGCAACTGGAACAAATCATTTTCAAATCTAAATCTAGCAATAAAACATCAAAATACACTTTGGAAATTAAAAACGTAGATGGATACAACTTGCAATTTGAAACCTCTACGGGTAATAATCGTATCTACGTGCCTGGCACATTAAGAAAATCTATTTTTGATAGTGTTCATAACCTCTCACACCCTGGGGTAAGAGCATCCAGGAAGTTGATAACAACCAGATTTTTCTGGCCTGCAATGAATGCAGATATTGGGAGATGGGCTCGCACATGTATAGCATGCCAAAGGGCAAAGGTCAGCAGACACACAAAATCACCTTTGGGAAAATTTGCAATTCCTGCTGGAAGATTCGATCATATCCATATGGATATTGTAGGGCCCCTTCCACCCTCAGAAGGGATGTCATATATTTTAACAATTATGGACAGATTCACGAAATGGCCAGAATGCTATCCAATCCCAGAAATTACCGCGGAAACAGTAGCTTGGACTTTTGTAAAAGAGTATATTTCCAGATTTGGTTGCCCGGGAACTATCACTACTGATAGAGGTAGACAGTTTGAGAGTAGACTGTTCGATAGTCTGACAAAGTTTTTAGGTACACACCACATTAGAACCACCGCCTACCATCCTCAAGCAAACGGCATGGTGGAAAGATTTCACCGTCAGCTGAAGAACTCCATCAAAGCCTCAGACGTGTCCGTGCCATGGGCAAAAAGATTACCAATCATTCTACTGGGAATAAGAGCTTCGCATAAAGAAGATTTAAATGCTACCCCGGCAGAGATAGTATATGGGCAAACTTTGCGTCTACCATCAGAAATATTCAAACCAGACACACATTATTTATCCAGTGACCATGAGTTCACAGAAAATTTAAAAAAGATAATGAAATCAATCAAACCAATCGAAAGCGAAGTCAAAACAAATTTGCACCATTACGTTTCCAAGGATTTAGACAAATGCAAAAACGTTTTTGTGAGGGTGGACAAGGTTAGGACAGGTTTAAAACCCCCATATGAAGGCCCGTTCCATGTTATAAGACGCCTTAGAAAATTTTTTATTTTAGACATTAATGGAAAATCAGAATCTGTTAGTATCGATAGAATTAAGCCAGCATATATTTTAAATTAGGTCGTAACTCCGTTACTGGTGGGGTGTAGTGTAGCAACCTTGATCCCATAATAATTGGGAATTATTATAGCTAGGTTATGTTTATAGATTAGGATAGAGGATTAGGATAGTTTATAAGAATAGAAGAAAATAAGAATAAAGCCTTCTTTTGGTAACGACACAGCCGTGAGACTAAGCTCCGTGAACCCGCGACAAGCCCGTTAAATTTGTTCTCCCTATTTAAGCGGTGGCTCAATTTTGTTCAAACTATTCGCTGCAATTCGGGTTGAAGCAATTTCCTGCAGCGCCTCTTCACCCGATTCTACCCAACGGTAAAACAACCCACCCATTCATCATGCGAGGAAAGTTATTGTTTAACAAGTTTAACAAATTTTAGTTTAACAAATTTCACCTCGGTATTTCATTTTCGCTTGCCTGTCCCTTTCCCGAACATATTCTTCCAGTTCTGCCGCACCAGTTTTCCCTATCCGGAAGCCAGCAAAATTAAATCGGTACCAGTGGTGGATGCTTGGTGCGATGGGAAGGGAACTTTAGCGGAAGAACACAATTGCTCCATTTTTTATCTCGATTTTTTCGCTGTCCTTTGTCTCTTGTTATTTGAAAAGAAAGAGTGTTACGAAAAATACAAAAAAGTCGGACAATCTTTTGATAATAAAGAATCGAGATAGAATTCTGTCATTTGCGTTTCTTTTTTTTACTCGTCTGCCGGGTTTAGTGGTATATGGAAACAGCAGCACCACAAGCAGCAGGACTTTTCAGTGATTGATATTTAAGCTTCGACCTGGAGTGATGCCGATGACGAAGAAGCATCACTGGGTGAGAATACGAAGCCGTGAAACAAACGGAAGGATGCTGCTATAAAGAATAGTTTGCCTTGGCCAGAATGCTATTTCCCTCAGTCAGAGATGGCATATTCCTCAGTGCAGTGACAAACGGAGTTTACAGAAGGATATCTCATTTCGGAGGAGAAAAAAGTAGTTGAAAAAGGCGCAACTTTATGAACAAAAATTTGTGTTGCAGATAGTTGAATTTGATGGTCCGTTTTTGTGTTTTGTGCAGGTGTGGGTACGGATGCACCATACAGTAACAACTGGCTCGGTCACAAATCGAGTTTATTGCTCATACTCATGATCGATAAAAAAATCTTGCAGGCAGTGCTTTTGGCATAGAAACCAAAGATAACATTCATCTTTAAAATATGGGTGACCGACGAGCCTACATTCATCATGTAATACAGGGTCTACCAAGTCACTTTGCTATGTGAGCTGCTCAATGAATCTCATTCAAGACGTATTTCTATTCTGACGTGCTACTTCATTTGGCCCGACATAATTTTCTATTCTGCCGTATTCTTTTTCATACATTATTTGTAGTCTTTTCACCGGGGATCTTAGCTACATCCGTCCGCGATGTGCCTTTTTTTCAAAATTAAGTTTAAAGGCTTTTGTTGCTATTTTGTTCAAACAATTGTGTTGTTTTTCAAATAATAAAATTTTATTTTTGCTTCACTACAAAACTCAAGCCGAAGTATGCGTTATTCATTGAATTATTAGCAGGTTTACTCGGGCAAGTTTTATTGCTAATAACCCTATTAACATCGCATGTTTCAGCTTGAATATTTTAATGAAGCAAAAATAAACTTTTTTAAACAACACGATTGTTGAATCAAAACTGCACATCCACTCTGAGAGTCTTAACCCGTACCCAAGTAGATGTTTATGTTTTTATCAATTTCCAATTAGTTCTCCCGACGTTTTTTGCTTTATTCTTAGAATCACTGGACTGAACATAATGTAATGAAAATATAGTCCTCCAATTGAAGGAGCTGGGGATGGTAATTTATCCTCGAAAAACAACTCAAACAGTCACCATCCAGGTCAAGAAACTATGCAAAGTGTTGGCTCGTTAGTTTTATTACTAAATTCATTTTCTCTCCAGTGTGGATTAGTTTTTTTTAAGCATTGTTTAGAAAAGTAGGCAAGCAAAACTAGTGGAAGCCTATAAAATCCTATCGAAACGGGCCCACCAACAACTCCCGCTGTCATCCTATTCCCGATTCCCGTAGAAGCCGCATGAGGCAGAGACAGGCATCCCTTTTCCGAACTATCAACTCCTATTTTGACGCTACTGTCGTGCTCTTTTGCTTTCGTTTCATTTTGCCCCAAAAGTCTATCCTTTCCTGCACATTGCTAAACCCGACTAAACTCTCCGGTGCGTTCAAAAGGATTTAGTAAGTGTGGATTTAGTAACACATCCAGGTTTGTTCCCACCCCCCGGGTTCATCGTTTCAGCAGTATTAGAGAATGTGACAATCAAACGCACCGGGTCCCTCGCACACCTCAGCCAAGCACGTGGTTGCGCAAAAGATGTCGGAATTTATGATAGGATTACATCCCCGGCAAGATAATGTCTATAAGTACCTGGATAATTTTTATAAATCGTCTTCGATCCATTGCAGATTGGCGTGGAGTACTCTCCGAATGGTTCGGTTTCCTAGGCTCTAGCCTTTTGGCTTTGGCATCCCGTTGCCCCAAAACCAGGGTCGATGGAGCCTGATTGCGGTTGAACATGAATCACTTTAATGGCGGTTTTGGGATGTTTTAACTGCTTAAACTAGTGTTAGTCAAAGCATCGGTATGGGCTTGTTGGGAGCTTACTACCGTCCAAAAAGTACACGAACGACCTCACCTCATCACTCATTTTGGGTACGGGTTTGACTTGCCTTGAGAATGTTTTGACTTGCCCCGTCCATCTCGGTTGCGGTAGACGAAAGAAAAACAATGCGCATTGCCGATACCGAGGATGGAGGTACCGGTTTATACTTACGAGATCAGCTGGCAGATTAGAGATTAGGAGCGCCTTTTTGTTTTCATTCCAACCACACAGTAGGTCATAGGAAAAATATAAAAACTTTTCCCATTCGATACAAACGGTGTGCGTTTGCACTTTCCGAGCACGTTTTGTGTAGTGTTTTATGGTCTCCTTTCGGGTGAAGCAATGCCACAACCATCACTGGACAAAGCGCCGTGACAGCGATTAGTTACGTTTACGAGTTTAGTAACAAAGTTTATGAGTGGTGTAGCCGTACGCGAAAAAAAGTTATAACGACAATTCGCAGCCGGCGAGATAATCCCCGAGACAGTTAGTTATAATTCAATACCGAGTACAGTGCAAGTAGGTACTTGTTGGCAGATTGCAAGCGTGGAATTAGAATGCTTACACATCCGCCATGCTGCATTTGTCACTTCCTGAACTCCTGGGCTGTCGATAGGTGGCTGACGATAACCGCTGACGATAAACTCATGGCAAACATCTATCTTAGTTAGATCTCACTCGCTGGCCGATGAAAACATTTGTCATTTAGTTGGCGCGTATTGTTGCCCGTCCCACGGTGGTGACCGCATGTAAAAGTGCTCATGGCAATGAAAGTCTTCTAATTCCGAAAGAGAGAAAGAGAGAGAGAGAGAGAGAGAGAGAGAGAGAGAGAGAGAGAGAGAGAGAGAAAAGTTTTCCCAGCCGGGTGTCTGCGGAAGCGAGTGATTAGAACTGTTGGTAGGAGCTCGGTAATGCATGTTAATGAACCCGGTGCATACTCATGAGGTATTTAGCATGTGTGCCTGTTGTGTTGGCCTCACAAAGACCTGTGAGCTTTGAGGGCCAAGAAGATGCGTGAAAGGTGACCTTGTAATGTGGCAGAAGCAGTTCCATGCTTCCGCCAATCTGCAATTACAATCCGAAAGCACGAACTCCACGTGTGTCAAGCACGAAAGTCACCTTGAGGTATCCCTTTCCCAAAGGATAGTTAAATTGTCAAGCCAAAAGTAAGCATTACATGTGTACATTTTTCGTCGTGGCGGAATACAAGTTGATATTTCAGGGCCGTACACTCGAGCCAACGGAAAGCCACATAGACGAAAGCCTCCTGAAGGTAAAGCATGCGAGTTCGCACTTACTTCACCGGTAATGTTAGTGAATGATGTTAAAGTGGTGAAAGAGGAACGTGGTTGGATGCAATTTTGATGCTTGCTCACTCGTTTCCTTAAAGACGGCTACAGGAGGGGCCTTGTTCGAGCGACATTCATTTCATCGTACCCAAACAAGGGCTCAGGTTCCTCATTTTCCCGCGTTGCGATCACATTTGTCAGGAGTACGTGTTCCGCACTGTCACGCATATAAATGACGGTGTCGTTTCTTCGCTTTATAAACGGCCTCCTAGCGTGTTCTTAACAGTTCTACCAGAGCTTAGAAAAAAGTTCTGGCAAAAAAGCGATATTTCGTCACAACACATTAAAAAAAGGTCTAAGTTGCCTGTATAGGCAGAGTGTTTGAGGGTCCTCATGCACTCGGTGGGTCCAAAGGCATTCGTTTACGATTGTTAGAAATTGGATGTTTTCTTCTTTTTATGCCGTTCATATTTAACACAAACCCGCCCTAAAAAAGCTTGATCATACATGATTTGTTCTGGAAATATGCCACATATTAACAGAACCGTGCTTCAGCCAAAAGTCATGCTACCAGCATCGCAAGGCGTTCGTGCGAAAGATTGGCATTTATGTCTCTCAGTTGGCCAGTCGTGCAAAGTTCGTCGACCTCCTCGTCCCTTCTTCGAAGTGAGACAGCATTCTCTAATCAGCGTCTACGGCGTTGGCAGCGATCCGTAATGCGATAAAAGTGATGCCGGAATTTTCGACCCACGGTCGGTATTGTTCTTTGCACTGTTTTCTGTTTGTTTTCTTAGATGCTGAGTTTTCAATTTATTCCATTCGAACAAGGATCGCACCGAATGTCTGCGTTAGGTTTGGTGTTTTCGTAATAAGAACAGCTCCAACAATCAAACGCACGAAACGTAGCAAGAGCATCCAGCCGGGTGGTGGAGGGGCTTTACAAACAAACGAATTTTGTGTTGCTCGGTTCAAAGGACAAAGCGTTGAACCGTGCCGGATACAGTGGTTCGTGATTTGCACGAAGCTACATTAAAACGAGGGTGATTTGCTTCGATGGAAGAATCAATTAACACTTTCAGGAAAACCATGTTGTCCAACGACACTCGATTCAATCGAGACTAATTGCTGGTGGAGGAAAAAATAATCTACCATTTTTTAAATTGGTTTACCTTAAGGACATATTATTTTTATGCAGCGTCTTGAAAATGATGAGCTGGGAGAGATTTTTATTTTATTTTAAAAAGGATAGCTAGGTTGTTTATGTGAAATGTGCTGCTGAAAGATATAAAATGACAAATATCGCATGGATTGTACATTGCTGAAAAAGAATATATTTTTATTTCTAGAGAAAAGATGAAAGAAAATGAAATAGTATCGATAATTTGGAATGGAATTAACATCTTCAATATAATCAATTCAAATAAATGATTTTGTTCATTATTTGATTCAAGATGGGCTCAAAATGAATGTCGATTTTAACGCCCTTTGGGAAGATTAAACAATGGCCAAATTCAATGAAAGCATCTTGCATTTGCCTGAAAAATGCTTGAAACATTACTGTTCTGTAGGAAATGTAGAGAATGCAATTTACAAATATTTTTTCTATCGAAAATAGCGACACCATCTTTGCCCGGTGCGTGCACGTGCCATCGCCAACCTAATCCATCCTCATCGAATCCGCCGACAGTTTGTACACGGTCTTTTGGATCGCTTTCCTATCCGCCGTCGGTAAGAGAAATCAGTGGGAAAAATGAAAAACAATTACTGTTATTCATCAAGCATTGGCGTCTATAGAAGTTGGACAGCACCGGGAAGGCATTTTTTTTTTCTCTGGCTCAACAACCGATGTCGGTCAAGGCCTGCCTGTACCGGCTTTCAGTGACTTTTGGATTACCCCCCATAGCAGAATAGTCAGTCCTACGTATGGCGGCACGGTCTGTTTGGGGATTGAACCCATGACGGGCATGTTGTTAAGTCGTACGAGTTGACGACTGTACTACGAGACCGGGGGAAGGCATTTAGTGGGCGCATTTTGTGTTATTATGCATGAACAAGGTGAACACGGAGAGATTTTTCCTTTTTTTTCGAAGGAAGGAACGACGACCTATGCAATGGGTTGTTCGAGAAAGATAAGTGATTTTACAAAGTTGTTGCTCATCGCGGGTCGTTTGCTGTACAGCATGACCCTTTCTTCGGGGCGTAGCATGAACCGTGGAGTATCAATCTCATTCAAAACATTAACACCTCGTAAGCAAATGCATTTTTTTTTGTTTTAAATGAGTGTTCCGTACCCGAGACACTATGGAAACCAGCCAACCCTACCTCCTGGCACCTATGGTATGCATTATTCATGACATTGAAAACGCATTGCACTGCTTGTTATTTTTCGGGAAGGTAAAATGTCGAGAAAGGAAATCAGATGGCACTGCCGGTGAATTTTGCATCACAGACAAGCAACATTTCCTTTTTTTGGTTTCTCTCACCTATATTACGGTCCATCACAGGAATAACGAGGATACAAGTTTGGAGCTTCCTAAGATAAAAAGCAAATAAATGATTTTTGTTCACTTGCTCTAAACTAAAAAGGGCAATTTTAAATATTGAGATAATTTGTTGCATTTAAAACTTGCTCTTATATATATTTTTGTTAACGCACTCTCCGTCGCTACAGTTGCTACCGTTGTTGTGTATGTAGAATTAATGTTTGTTTTACTGTTTGTACCGTTCCTCCGCTTCACTATCGCTTTATCGTAGCGAGTCCAATCGGAGTGCAAGCTTGTCGTTCTCAAAGCCGCCACACTTTCGTCTCGAATACGTCTCCACCTTGCAGGATGGAGCAGCAAAACCGCATCAACTTTTCACCAACAGCACAATCTAGGCTTCATCTATTCCTCATTCGAGTGAAGATATGTGCTTTAGATATCAACTATCGTGTTGCTCGGTTTAATGTCAAGTGGCGATTGTACCCAGTTAGGTTAGATTAAGGAGTGTCATAAGTCATGATTTTTAGAAACCAAATTTCACATCACATTGCACACTGCTGCGCTGCATCAACGTAATGACCGAACTGTATGATGACCGACTTTTGCTGCTGTCACAGCTGTTCCTGAGACGCTCTAACGATTGCTCACTATGTTAAAAATTAAGCCTAAACTTTAAAATAGACTCGAATGATTTCTGCCATGACACGAATTGCGTTATGTTGAAGCCTTTAAATTATCGCCTCATTCTGAGAATTACGGTAAACATGCAACTACCTAGTATGGTCGATCTATGTATAGAAATGAAGTCTTCCATGCGTAGTTGCTTTCTTTTAAATAGTCTCTTCGAGGAACGGTTAAGAATCACGTGAATCAAATTGTAATAGAAAAACGGATTCAAATCGGATGCAATCATCTACGTGCAAACATTTCATTCACGCTTTAACCTACCACCTCCGCCTTTTCTAGCTTCCCGCGTCAATGGCCACGAGGGTCGTTGTAGAAGAGAATGTCATTTCCTTCTGAAGTTGCAGGTCTTTCCAGCCACTGCGTCATTGCTTACCTGAAATGGAAAATAGACAAATAGGAACAATTAATCAAAACCCAAACTCGAAATGATCAACGATCGACCTGTCCCTTGGTCCACGTTCCACGAAAGTCTGAACCGAGCAATCAGTCAGTGGGCACTTAATTAGCATTGCCAATTCGAAAATGAACGGAAACTACACCGGACGCCCTAATTTTCTTCGCACCACTGTCGAAAATCGATTCCATCGTAATCTAAAACACTTTGAAAGCTGGTAAAGTGAGCCCCACTTCCGGAGCTTCGTCGACACTCTGCCGGGCGTCTACAATGAGGGAAAAGCAGTATTTCAATTGGATTTTTCATTCATCCGATGTAAAATTCCATGATTTTGGTCCCGAGAATCGAATTAGTTTCGTTGCCATATGGGATCAAAGTGGACGACAGAAAATGCTTGTTGCAACGTCCACTGCCCAGAACAGATAGTTGAAGCCGTTTTTTTTTCCTGTTGAACCGGTGGTCCTCAAGATTCAAGGCCGGAACAACTCGATTTAAAGATTGCTTTCGTTAGGAGTTTGGTTCACGCAAAAATCTTTCACCTTGTAAGATCCAACAGTCTTATTGCATGCATCGCAGACCAAGAGAAAGAGTGTGTACTTGTGTGAGTGGGATATGTGTATGTGCAAGAGCAAAAGGTACTAACGTAGCAGGTCTAGACTGTGCGTAGCTCTGCCGAAGAATATAAAGCTATAATAACGCTGTACCGTACTTCAAACAAATGCCTCTTGTACGAACTTCACTCGCTTTGCGTACTGTGTGCGTATGTGTGTATTATAAAGGTTTTTGTTTTTTTTAGCTCAAAACCAGACTGTCAGACTAAAATATGTGTCGTAAAAAGTTTGTATCACACATTATTGTTGGCTTTTAGGAAAACTTGGAATAGGAAAAAGTTAATCTTTATCTAGGCCGGTTAGCCATAAAAAAGATTTTTATTTTATACTAACAGGATTACTCCTGACTAAAGCTAAACTATGAACTACATCTTGTTGACTCTAGACTTCGACTTCGACTGACTATACCTAACGAGCTAATGTTCTAACGAAGCCGCTGGTTGCTGGCTGCATTGGTCCGTTCTCACGATCGGTCTGCGTGTCGCATTACTTGCGCATGTCGCCGTTGTCCGCTCGTGGCCGGTGTAGCGTTACATCTTCGTCTGCTCGTAGCCGGTGTGGAATGCCAGCTTGCAGTCTGGTTTCTAGCGGGTCGGTCTAACTCCTCCCTTCTTAGATGACTTTGCCCTCAAAGTCTGCCGAGAGCATGGAATGTTGTGGGTTTTTTCACGAAGGTTTCTATGTGGTGGACATCCTGTCGGTTGGTGTTGTTCGTTGGAATGTTGAGGCTTATTTTCGTTCTTCTTATACTGGTAATGAAATATAAAATTGCTATTGTTATCAGAACAATTGTCGTTAGCCCAATTGACCCAAAGATATGAAGTTTCCATGTGAGGGAATTATTAACCAGGCTGATGGTATGTAGTTTCTCTCTGTGCTGCAATGTTATGTTTCGAAGATGTTCAATTGAAGGTTCGTCTCTGATGCCGTCTTCTTTAGCGATGAGGCCGAGGGTTGATATATATGGTTTACCGGTTATCGAAACTTCTGTGCTGGGAAAGAGTTCTCCGTTAATAAAGATATTGCAGTTGTGAAATCGTATGAGATATGATCCATTAAGAATGTGGTTTATATTGCTGCAGTTGGATGAAATTTCGGCAGTGGCATCATTCAATAGAATATTCGCATTGTTAATGTGTTTAACTAATCCCGTTGAATACACCTTTTCGTACATACATTCTGTATGCTCCCCTTGTACGAGTTGTCGTATGCAGCGTGAAGGCTCTTCCAGATCTTTACTTTCGCAAAGCTGGTGGCTGCTCTGATCGATACAGGGCTGCGGTAATTCGAACATATGGGTTAGATTCCGGATTATGTAGTTATGCTTGATTAAGATTCTCTTATCATTTTGTATGATAGAGTCGATATAGTTGTACTCATAAGTTTCATAGGATAGACGTGGAAACTTTAGCATAAATATCACGTGTGTTGAATTCATGGTAACTTGTGCTGTGGCTTGTGTTAACATTTCTTCAACTGATGTATAGTAAATGCCATTTTGTGCCAGAAATTCTGCAACGGTGTTTAAGTCTTCTATTGATAGTAGCTCGCTATTCGGTATCCCATGCTTAGCGGCTAGTATGGCTTCTTGGAGTGTTTTTATATGGGCTTGTAATGCGTCTAGGTTTGCTATCTTAATGATCTGTTGTATCTCAGTTTGATGTTCCCTTTGGATCCTATTCTGAAGGTCGATAACATGATTAGCAATATTGGTTGTTTCTTGGAATCTTCTGCTGAGACCATTATTGATTAATAGCTGCTCGTTGTTTTGTAGGATGAGCGAATTCAGGGTGGTGTTGATTATCGTTAGATCTTCTGCGTCGGGACTGCCAGCTATCCACTTCCAGGCGGTACCTATACTGTTCCATCTTTTCGTTCGAAGTCTACGTGGCCTAATCTTAGAAATTGTGGCGTTAAGTTTTTCGAGCTTCAAATTAATTAAACTTTGCAATGGGGTTTTTCCTGTACTGTTTGTGCTATTTTCAAAAACTCGAGAAATTATCTCTTCTAGCTCGGTAAGATCAATTGGATGAATCGTCCTCAAGTATCTGATCCTAATTTTTGCTTGTCCTAACGGAACAATAGCCAATGGGTTGTTTGTTAAGTCGAAAATGTTTATGCTAGCTTGTAGAACACCATATAGTGTGAAAAACGCGATTCTGTAATAGAAAATTAATTAAATCATAATTATATCATTAATTTTTTCTTAAATTTATTTTGTGGATTTTTCGATTGTTCGAATCTATTATATACGTTGGATGATTTTCCTTAACTACCACTGTCTTATAACGACTGTCACGCTTATTCATAGTTTTATTTTTTTCATACGCAAATTGATTCGGTTCGTAATCTTGGTACTTATCATCTTTAATCTTTTCATTTTTTACTTCAAATATTTTTATAATTTTACTCTAAATTTTTTCTTTTAATTTTGATCTATCTCTAAATGAAAGTTCTTCTGATTGCTCTCCAATATATACTTTTCTGGGAGTCTCTTTTGTAAAAGAATGAATAGTATTATTATACTTATACACGGCTTGTTGTATTAAGGTAATTAAGCTCATGTCTGGATTCAAACCTTTTGTACATCTTGCGATTTCTCTGATCGTGGAGTGACAACGTTCCACTTGTCCATTTGACTCTGATCTATTCACTGGTGTCTTAAAAATTGATACACCTAAATTTAGTATGGACTGCTCTATGACGTTCGATACAAATGTACATTCGTTATCAAATATAATTTGTCTAGGCAAATTCCAATCGTATAATAATTGTAGCAGTACTTCCTTAACGTCTGCTATGGATTTTGATTTAATTGGTTTTAATTTCAAATATTTCGAAAATTTGTCCATTGACGAGATGAATAAAAATTTGCATTATACGCAAATATATCAACACGAACAATTTCTCCTGGATATTTTGGGATTGGTGTTTTTACTGGTATGTATTCAGGGGGTCTTCTTTCGTATTTTTCTACTTTGCAAGTTTCGCAGTTTTTAACATATTGTTCTATCTTGTTTCTCATGGAAGGGAAATAAAATTTTTTATAGCTTGTAATGAATTTTCCTTAGCGTTTCTATGGGCAAAGTTATGTATTTTACGAATTTCTTCTATCTGTTGTTCTTGATCACAAATGTCTTGAACTTGAGTTTGTGAAAATCTTGCTTTCATGGTTGATATATTGAATAGATTTTTAAAGGTTTCTTGAATGATCCCCATGGTTGGCTCATCAGTGAATATGCCATTTATTATACCAGGTATCATGAATCTCTTAAGTTTGTTTTTTATAAAATCGATTGAAAATTGTGGTTCTATGAAAGTGTGCCTTTTAAACTTAGGAAAGGGGTTTACAAACTCGTAGGAACTAATAGTACCTTTTTGAAAAATTAATTGGTTTCGGAAAACATTAATTGGAGCTTCGGTAGAAGGGATAAAAGAAAGATCATCTTCTTCGGCAGAGTGTTGTGTAGGAGTTAGTGAGTTAATTTGTATGCGTGAAAGAGCATCAGCTACCACGTTGGTTTTTCCAGGTTTGTAACTTAGCTCATAGTTATGTTCCTCTATGAATGCTTTCCATCGCTTTAATTTTGCATTGTTATTTTTTGGTGACATTGCATATGTTAAAGGTTGGTGATCTGTTAATATTATTATTTTTGCACCGTAAATGTAATTACGTAGAGAATGTAAAGCCCAAACTATAGCAAGCATTTCTTTTTCGTTTGTAGCATAATTCTCTTCTGTTTTTGATAGTGTTCTAGATATGAATGTTATTGGTTTTTCAACACCATTAACGTTCTGGGAAAGAACAGCTCCGATTGCTTTGTCAGAAGCGTCGGTAGTTAAAATAAAATCATGATCAAAATCGGGGTATGCTAAAACATCATCGGATGATAAAACTTCCTTAAGAGTTTTGAAAGCGCGTTTGGCATCATCATCTAATTTTATCGGAAAATTTTTAGATTGATTTTTTGTAATTTTGCAGTGGCCTTGGCCATCCTCCCCTCTTAAAAGTTTTGTTAAAGGTTTTGCTAAAGCTGCATAATTTTTAACAAATCTTCTGTAATATCCAGACAGTCCTAAAAATGATCTTAGTTCTCGAATAGTTTGAGGTTCGGGGTATTTTAAGATACTTTCTATCTTTTTCTCATTTGGTTTCAAGCCATATTCTGAAACAATGAATCCTAAGAATTCAACTTCTGTTCTTAAAAACTCTGATTTGTCTGGCTGTATTTTAAAATTGGCTTCTCGTAATGTATTCAAAACAATTTCCAAGTTTTTCAGATGTTCGTCGAATGTTTTTCCAAAGACTATTATATCGTCTATGTATACGTGACAAATTTTTCCAATATGTTCTCTAAGAACATCGTCCATGACTCTCTGAAAAATCGAAGGTGCATTTTTCAGACCGAAAGGTAATCTTAAAATTCGTATTTTCCATTATTGATGGAAAAGGCGGTTTTTTCGATATCTTTTTCTGCTAAACGAATCTGGTGAAATCCCGATGCTAGATCGAGTGTTGTAAAATATTTATTATTTCCTAGATTGGCAAGTACTGTTGAAGTATCGGGAATGGGATATCTATCGCTTTTAGTTTTCAGGTTTATTTTTCTGTAATCGATCACTAGTCGATATTTTTTTTCGTTAGATGCGTCAACCTTTTGGGAACTATCCACACAGGTGAATTATATGGTGACCTAGATGGTCGAATTATACCATTATATAATAATTTTTTTATCTGTGTTTCCACTTCCTGTTTGAGGGACAAAGGGTATGGGTATGACTTACAGTAAATTGGTTCCGTATCATTCGTGGCTATGGTTGCTTCTACCTTTGTTGTAAAGGGCAATTTTTCGTCGGGTGGCTGGAATAAATTTTGAAACTTGTTAAGAAATAAATGTAATTTTTCTTTTTCTTGGTGGTTAAGATGTGTGTCTCTTATTTCGATTCTGTTAACTTCATTAATAAATTCATGCTTCACCCTTCTTACGGGGCTGGTTGCTTCGCCTCCTCTGACGGGGTTGGTTTCTGTTGCTCGGGCCTCCGGTGAATTTTTTCCTTCTCGGTGCGTCGGCGTAGTCCCTTTCCTCCGGCAACGAGTTATTGGCTGCTACCGGCTACTTAGGTGCTCATACACACGGCTGCAATCTGCGATCGGGAGATGTTCTAAGCACGGTGTGATTACGCTCTTTCGCGATCACTACTCGTCACTTGATTTTCACTTCACTAGAGGTCCCTATTCGGGCGCCAGTTAATCTTTATCTAGGCCGGTTAGCCATAAAAAAGATTTTTATTTTATACTAACAGGATTACTCCTGACTAAAGCTAAACTATGAACTACATCTTGTTGACTCTAGACTTCGACTTCGACTGACTAAACCTAACGAGCTAATGTTCTAACGAAGCCGCTGGTTGCTGGCTGCATTGGTCCGTTCTCACGATCGGTCTGCGTGTCGCATTACTTGCGCATGTCGCCGTTGTCCGCTCGAGGCCGGTGTAGCGTTACATCTTCGTCTGCTCGTAGCCGGTGTGAAATGCCAGCTTGCAGTCTGGTTTCTAGCGGGTCGGTCTAACTAAAACTATATTTAATTTTGACCACCGCGATTCATACATAGATCAAAACATAAAAACATTTAGTGAGGTGAGGAGAAATGATTCTCTATCCTGACCAAATATCTTCTTCTTCTTTGGCACTACAACCGCTATCGGCCAAGGCCTGCCTGTACCCACTAGTGAAGTGAGATTGGCTTTCAGTGACTTTTGTTACCATAGCAGGATAGTCAGTCCTACGTATATTCGAATATCTACGGCTTGCAATTTATAAGGTCAGAAAGAATAATAATGGGATGCCAAATCTTCATTTTTGCTGTCAACTAAGTATGAGGCAGACCGTTGGAGGTAATTTTGGTCTAAATGAATTGATGTATATAACGTCTACTTGACGATTACATCAAATGTTACACATTAATTTGGCAACAAAGCAAATCAAGTTGTTCTCGGTTGAGTGCTTAGGCATAACAACATATGTTTATGTTGTGAAATATAGTTTGTTACGCATGGAAGAACTGCAGAATGTATAAGTACCTCAAACACCTTAGAAATAGCACACAGAATAAAAACTACACGATAGTTAGAGGCTACAAAACGGTTTCCTTTTTAATGAAGAGAACGTAGTCATACAGTTTTCCAAACAGTAGGAAAAACTCTATTGTGTATCCTCAGTAGAAAATTTGCTCATGGTGCAACTAATTACGTGATACAATTATCATACTTTATCATCTCTGTAAGATATTTAGTATTTATGTTTTCGATAAAGTTAGTTTCAAAATCAGAAGGTTAAAGAGGAAATACATCTTTCTTAATTTCAGAATTGCATAGAACCCTTGGAATTCTGCTCCAAAAAAGCCTCCTTTGACTGCATAGAAATTTCAATCTATAAACAATAGCACCTAGCACAACAAGCGGTATGAACTGGCTTTTACGTAAATAAATGATAGATGCTGCCCACAAAAAGTAATTGCTTATGATACTGTGATTCCATCATGGAGCCAATTCTTCGCAAGCCAATTCTGTGATGCTTGTAATAATAACTGTGATTATAGCTTCATAACGAGTTCTGATATTAAAACGCACCAAGCATTCAAAAAATCTAATCCAGCTATGGAGGGGTGATAACAAAATCAGGTGTTCCATGTATGATGTAAGCCCGTTTTCTTAATTTTATTGCTCAACATCATTTTATAACGTTATTTTTATTATATTACGAATAAATTCGATGGTAACAAATGATTCACTATTATTTGTTTAGCCAGATAACCATCACAATGGTGACACCTAATAACTGTTTCTGTCTGAAAGATGCTGCACGAAATATAGGACATTTTTCAAATGCGCGAATATTAATGGATGAACTGTTCCCATAATGTTGAAAGAAATAAAATTCTTTCAAATCGTGTTGATCCAATTGCATGATTTTTTACGATTCTGTTTTGGCACGGTCTCAAAGATCAAATCAGCACCTAGTTAGCGTAGTTGAATTTACATTTCTGTAGAGTCGTATACTGTTTTGTCGATCTTCATTATGAGGAGCTATTTACTAACAATTATTTGTTTATCTTTCCAAAAATGTGCTTCTTTTTAAAATCGGACAAGAATCTACAATACATTGAATTTGAAAAATAACCAATTTTTTCTATAATAACCAATAAGCGGAAAATACCCACTGTGCGGTGACTAGTTGGTTGGGTTTTTTCATGCTGAAAAGCTTCGATTGAAAAATGAGGTCAAGGTATCCACCTCAGTTCTGCTTAATTCGGCAAACGATGACGAAGGCCACCCTGGCCAACGCGAGTTCAAAGTTACCACATGGCAACCACCCCAAAATCGAACATACCGTGACTACCTCAAAACATACCACATGGCGACCGTAACAGTCATCAAACATACCACAGAATGTCGTGTGCGGTTCGATAAACTACAATAATTTTTCTACCGATTATCACTTATCCATCCGAAACGAGTTCATCATCTAGTTATCTGTGGATAATTAGGAATTATTTTATTCCGCAGTATCTTAAGCAATCCTTCATTACAGCTTGAAATCTTTCATCCTCTGGAACAGTTGCCACTCCCTTCCATCTTAGTGGTTTGCTGCGACCAGTCGTTAAACGATCACTAACTCCAATCTTTCACCACGCGTGAGCTTTAAAAACATCCCAATAAACCCACTAACCACTCCTGTCAGTACACTGTGTGATCGAGTTGGCCGGTGGTAGCTATCAATGATGGCGGTACATTTGGAGCACAGAAGCGAGCAGTGAAGATTTTGAGATAAAATCACTTGCCGTGGCTTTTAAGTGCAATCCATGCCTCCGCAACCACACCAGTACGTAAGACACAACGATGACGCTGACGTTCAGGTTTTTTTTCTGGGGCAAAAAGCGGTTTGCCAGTGCACATTGATTCCCCCAAGCCCTTCCCGAAATATGGGGATTTTACTGTTTTAACTTTGGTCACGTGACCGGGGAAGGGTTAAACCGTTGGGCTGACATGTTTCTGTTGACGGTTTGAGTGCGAAATAGTGTAGAAGAAATACTCGTTGGTCATTAGATGCCCAGCACACATACTTACACACATATACCAAAACAAAGATTTTATCAGCCACCAAGTACCGGAAAACGATGAAAGCGAAGAAGAACGTAAGGAAATAACTTCCAAGGTTTTTTCACATCACACTATCATGCCATTAAACATCACTTCCCTCATGTAGGCATTGCCATAACTCCTTACAGCCATAAAACATTACGGGAATGTTGAGGCTTCCTTGGTGCTCTCACGGGAAAGCGGTGGGGATTACCTTGGCTTTGTGGAATGTCTTTACACAACTTTACGATCAAAGCCAAATTACACAGATCAGATTAGTGCCTTTCGTCGGGAGGTATAAGCCATTGCTTTAGCACCACCTCAACGCACATCTCGTATGCCTTAGATCGCAATTCTGTCATAATGCCATTAGACAACATGCGGTTCGGAGGCTCAATTTTACAGAAACTGATAACTGCCCGACCGGCTCCCACTAGGAGGATATGTACACTATATCGATGCACCGGCGCGATGCATACCATTTCCCGGATGTCATCAACAATTAATCTTTCATTGTTTCACGTCGTCTTTAATTGTTTCACGAAACTATCACACCATCAGGGGAGACGACACAAAATGTTAAACGTAAAAATTGTTCATTCAGTATGGCTTTTGAAGAGAGCGAATGAGCAGTTTACCCATTCATGTGGGGTATCGTTGACTTCCGTGATATCCTGCAAACCCGTGCGCGGAAGTTTATGACTTATTTAAAGCCAATTCGATGGAATTATAAAATTTTGCGAATTACATGTCGTCTTACGAGAGAGCTTTTTGATTCAAATCGTATGGAGGTTTAAAAAAATCTGGTTAGAGTTGTGATATGATGCATGGCATAGAATTCAGCAAGTGTCATGCTATATATGTTTGGATATTCGTTATGCTTCTTCAAGTATATGAGTAAGGGATGTACTCCTAAGTGGATGTAAGGGGTGCTAGGTTTAAGTTTGTACTCCTACTCGGTTCTGCTGACTGGTTAACATGAACGTATAGTGCAATCAAAAAACCCATTCTCACCTGGGGCACTGATGTAACCAATCACCAAGTCGACAATATCGATAAGCGTAATTTTTATTAATTGTATCAGCTGTTTCGCGACACCTTATAATGTTGCTCCATCCTAGACTTGATTCTACGTTACTCTCTCTTACCTTCTAAGGCCAGCATTATTGACACACTATTACGATTGTCGTATTTTTTAATTAATCTTTTCCGATGGTTGAAGGAACTCCTTAAAGTCTTAATGAAACGTCTTAATGAAAGAGAAAATTTCAGCTCACTTTGTAAACGAGTACTAAAAGGGATGTCTTAATTAAAAAGACATTCATGTAAAACCTATATTGATCAGAGACACTGGAATTTGTCATATCTAGATCACACCATTACCACTAGCCGTTGGGTCAGAGTCAGATAACTTTATCAATCTCAACACCAGGACACATAAAACAGTATTGTCGAATGGCCCTTGGGGTTGTTGTTGCTTTGAAGTGAACATGTTTTGTGGCCTGCCCGGTACATGTTCACCGTTGACGAAAGCGATGACAAATCGCTACTGGCGTGAAGAAACGATCAATTCCTGCTGCCTGTAAGAACCAACATACCACAACAACCAACAACCACATACATACATACTAACGCGGCTGAAGCGCAGGTGGATACAATTTTGTTAGGATTACTGATGACAAACATGGAGGTGGTTTCAATGAGTGAAGATGAGCGTCACATTACACTGTTCGCTGAAAGGTGGTTGGGATGCGTGACGACTGAGACGAAATTGAAGCGCTTGTGATCGAATCAATATTTGGCGGATTGTTTGCGACACGAAAAGTCTACACGGGTATTTACATTCAAGCCACACTCAAGTGTGATGTGTGTGTTTGGTTCAGAGTGTGTGTGTGTATGTGTTGAAATCAGCGGGTATTTCCGGTAGGACGTCAGGTCCATAGTTTTACCCATTCATCGCGTTTTGGTCGTTTGGGAAAATGTTTCCTTGGGAGGAGAGTGAACGATCGTAAGCCAATGAAACGTTCTCATTGCTCTCTTATATTTTACTGCGTTCTCCGCAGAAAGCTAATGCAAAATGCCAGCGCCCAGAATGTTAAAGTTATCCTTTTCCGTGGCACGCTTGCACTCGCTTCGAAGGAAGCAATCTAACCGAATAGCGATGGGGCTTTGCGCCTTCTGCTAATGGATAGTCATTTGGAATGCAACGAGATAAATTATTTATTTCGGGCCTTGTTCTGGATTGTCTGCACAAACACATAGCGTCAGCAAAAAAAAAAACAAACAACAACAAACAATGATCCCACCCTTTCCAGTGTCTTCATTGGTTTATGCACGCAATTTCTTCCAAAGCATTCCGATTGGATAGCCAACAGCACACAAAGTATTGCGACGTGCTCACAAAATTTTGCAATTCGTTACAATCCTTACAACGGCAGCTAATCTGGAAAAAATTCTGCCTGCATCCTCCCCCTGTATCCTTTCATTACATCACATCTACATGTTGTGAATCCTGCGAAAGAAAAGAAACGATCGGTGGATAAATGGCTTCGCTCCGTCCATGATGCACTATCATGCATCTTTTTGTCTGTCTGTCATGGAGTGGCTAACAGCTTCCCTCGTTTTTTTTTTGTAACGAGACAAGAACGTGTGCTGCCACTGAGCTGGGTTTCCTGCTTTTTCTCTTTTACTATCCTAGCATAAATCGTTCGTCTTTGCAATTGAATTGAACGAAAGTTGCCCTAAAAGCTAACAACCATCCTAGTCGGCAGTTGGAGCCACCGAGAGAATACTTATACGCAGATGGTTCAGCTTATGCCATGTGAAGAATTGTTGAAAAATACCCTCCTTCACGCGGGTTTGCCCCATTGCCGGCTGTAATATTGTCACTACAACCAAAGCTTTTCTATTCATCAGCGTGATGCTTC
Source organism: Anopheles arabiensis (assembly GCF_016920715.1). NCBI lineage: Eukaryota > Metazoa > Arthropoda > Insecta > Diptera > Culicidae > Anopheles > Anopheles arabiensis. Next base: position 39,789,423 of record NC_053518.1, read on the forward strand.
TATTTGTGATGCGTACGCAAACATTCTACCGGAGAATGGCGGAGCAAAAGAAGGCTGACAAGAATCCTGAGGCACAAAGAGGCCATGATTTCAGTCATTAAACCCATTCTTCCACATGTTAATAGTGTGCTATACGTAGTGTGATGCATGCTGATAAAAATTTATGCAGCTAACTAATTGATGCCTTAGAGCAATATGGTCGTTTGAATTTTCTGCTTAATGCCAAATGCTCTAAGGGTTTTTTTTTATCTCGTTTGACTTTTCTCAGGTCCATTTGAGTGAGGAAAGATTACTAGAACTTCAAGTGAAATCATCAATGCTACTTTCTTCCCTTTTAAATTAAAGCATGCCTGTCATACATGTATTTCTCTTTCGCGTCAGTAAATATGACTACCTATTTCATAATTATTTTGTTTTCCTATTAAAAAAAAAAAATCCTGTGCTACGTTTAACAAGCTTCCTGATTATGCAGTCAGTGAGCTCCTGTTCAGCTTTATCGTTCAACCGTCAATACCGTCTCGCATAGCATATCGTTAAAATGTTTACACCCAATTGAAACCAGACTGCTCTAGGCGATTAAAAGGCCACAGCAAAGCCGTTGCAAATCTCATCTGGATGCTGATTTGTGCTTTGTGCCTTTTTGTCCTTTGTGCTCACCGGTGGTTCAAGACGATGAAATGTGAGACAATAATTTCATCACAAGCTCTTTCCGGCTAAAACATGATACAGTTTATCTCCTCAACATCAAGAAAATGAAATGGTTTTTCCCGTGCATCACTGGGAAAGCTGTGCAACAAGACGCCCGCAAAAAGAAAGATCAAACGAAATGCTGTGCTTCGACTCGGGTCTCAGACAAGTGTTTGCTCGTCAAGTAGTCTAGAGTGAGTATGTCAAGGGTAGACAGAGGGAAAGGAACGCATACCACAAACATACCGAGACATGCGGAAATGGTGACATTCTAATGTGGTACGCATACCTAAGCGTTCTTCCTAAGTTTCCCGGGAGTAACCTGAAGGTACTACACATGCCAATGCCGCATGAATAACTAATGTCGTGGATTAGGATTTTATGCAGGTCTGGGGATTTCGGGAGTGGGTCCAGGAAGATTGTCACACAGAAACCCTCCGCGGCATGTACCATTATCAAGAAAAGCAGCTACCCATCATAATTGAATCTGGAACTCGTTTATTCTTATCAATTTTTCGTATTGGTTAATCGGTCCTCGGTGCATCTTTTAGCACTAAGGAAGGGTTTTACGCAAAAGCTGCTTTTACGCCATAATCGAATACTAATCCAATTCGATCCATTTATCCAGCAATCGGTCGGTTACGTATACTGACGTTTATCTACGTTTTATTTACAGTCCATTTAATACTCACTATAAGCTGCTGTGAAAGTGCGGGAGCAAGTAAACTGCAATCCCTTGAGGGCTATGGGATTAGTTAATCCAATTTTCTTCATACTTTAACTCGCTGACAAGAAACAGTAAGAGCGGTTTAAACAGTTGCTTTTTTCCGTTTTCTTGATTTGATAATGGAGAAAGCAATTTATATTCCGAGAAATAAGACCTTTTCACTCCAACATTCACTTAAAGTTTTGGAGAACATAAAACGGTGCAGAAAATGTCTACTGCAAAGAGAACAAGTTTGATTTCATTGCTACAAACGAATGATTAATTCTGTGGAAACGTGTTGAAAATATATTCTTTCATTTTTTTGCGATGTCGCATGCCATCTCATGCACTAACTAACAGCAATCTTTCTATTTCAAGTTTTTTGCGTTGGGTTGTTCACTTCACAACAATCTTCTTCAAAGGGAAAAAGTATTGCTCACTGCACTGGCAGTTTAGTTTTTTCACGCTTTCGTCCTTTAGCCTCAACTTTTACTTCCAGTACAACTCATGATGTGGCGGATCTGGACAGCAAGTGGATTTGTTTCAGGATTTGCACTAAAAGGCGTGGGGCAACTAAACCAAGAAACAAAAACCCTCGTCTTTAAAATGTATTAACTGCCTCTAGTTTGACCACAGGGTCGGTCTCCGATAAAGGGAAGATGTGGTAGCCAGCAATAATGTTGAGCTTTTTACTAGCCCTTCAGGCCTGTCAGCGTTGGTCGGTTGCGCGTGCCACCGTGGAGGTGTGTACCGTGTAAAGAGCAGCCATTTATTTAACTAATATCCCGTCAGCGGATGATACAAACGAGATGAAATACTGCGAAAAAAGCAAAGGATGCAAACAGAAAAAGAAACAAATATCCTCAACATTGCATAAAGAACCTCCTAACCCAGCTTAGAGCCTGCAAATTGCGGTGTGTTGTGCTGCCAAAAACAACGAATACCAAAGCATCCACTGACTAAAAGGCACATAAAATACAACACACTACTCAACAGATGCCCAAAACCGTGCACCGGTAGTCGACGAATAGTTGTGTAATATAATCCTAAGATCACCACAGCCCACCCAAGCATCTTTCAAGCGCCTGTTGTAAGCCCACATTCTGGGTTTTTCCTCAGTCAAAGCTCTCGCTCTCATTTTCATTAGGAAAGTTTTAGGCTAAATTTATTTGCACCAAAGAAGAAGCAGTGGGAAAGGTTGAAATAAACACCAGCAAACGTGCCTTCCCGGGTTCAGTGATCCTTGGCTTCGTACGCCAGTTCGCCGCTACCACTCCCGTTTTTCTCATGCACCGCGAAAACAATCAAGAAAATCCAATTATTTGCAAATGGAATCATTTTAATTTGTTTGATTGTTAGCTGAATGTTTGTTGGTTCTTCTTTGCCATCTTTTATCTGTGCGTGCGAACGAAACCGTACCGATGCCGTGATCCGTTTCGCATGCTCTCAACGCCCGAGCAGAGAAAATCAAAGTTTACAAAACAACCAACGCATCACCAGCACGAGCGGCAGCATGGCTTGTATAGTTTTATTTCTTTTTCTAGCCATGAAAAGTATTATGCATGCTGTGAGATGAAGAGCTAAGATGTGCTAAAATATTCCAATTTTCAATTCACTTTTCACAGCTTCGAAGCCAACCGGGAGAAGCCGTTTGAGAGTTCCACATCTCGGACAACTCCATCTGATGAATGGACCGTGCCAGAATTTGGTGGGTTTGAAAAATTGTTTTAATTATAACATCTTCCTAACTCAACCCTGTTCCATTCCAGCATTGGTAAATTTGTGTTTGATCGTTCAATAACAGTTTGTCTCGGACGATTAACGACTGCAATGGTGTAATAAAATGATCAAGATAAGGTATGATCACTGCTTTGTTTTAAGTTAACACATTTTCAATGACTCATGATATAAAGAGCGCCTCCACTCAAACGTCTCTTTCAGCGATGTTTTGCGATGTTTTCTTTGAATGTTTTCACATGTTTTCAAGCAGTGGCCCTCAGTTGACCTTTGCGTCACTAAAACACCGATCCGCACTTGCTTGCTTGGCGAGGGTATAAGATAGGAAAGGTTCTCAAACTACCCTGTCAGGAACCAAGATGCTCTAATACAGGTGAATGGGGGTTCTAGAAACGGAACTCACGATAGGCTTAATGGTTTCCTGACAGCGTGCACGACGAGGGCTGATTTTTTCTGCGCCAGCTTTGTGAAGAGAAGAAGAAGAGCAACGTGAAGTTTAAGTGTGGAATTTTCAACCGTTGTTTTCTGATAGAATATGACGCGTATACAAGTGCTAAAATTAGTAGCACCCCTGGCAATCAATCACACAGAAAATTGTTTTCGAAGCAAAAGCAAATATGTGGCGCAATGCTTACGGCAAACCGAGTATCCTCTTCTTTCCAATAAGAATATATGCGCTACATATGATGAGCATGTTTTTTATTTATTTTTTCCTTTACTCCTTATATTCATTTGTATTAAGGGAAAAAATAACGCAATGAACAAAGCCACCATTAGACTGGTTCGCAGCTGCCTGCGTTCGACCCGTTTCTCAAGACGCCTTGAGCAACCAGGCGTCTCTATCGAGGCGATGAAGCTTTTTATCATGAAATGGCAACTTCACTTGCATGTCAATTCTTATCGGCTTTGTATCGAGAAATGGGTACATTTTCTCGATGAATAACGATGTATGGGAAAACGGGTGGTTTTTCTGGTTGACTTAAGATGATTCAACGCTTGGTCTTGAGTTGGTTCAAGGGAATGTGGGGAGTTTAGCCTCATCTGAAACTGAGCAGTTTAGCATCCAGTTGATGAAACTTATTAAACTCTGGGCGCTGTGAGGCTCGGTTTGGAATCACAGCTTTGTTCACTCTCCTTCTCTGTGATTGGTCTCTCAGCAACTCTTAAATTAGAGTGTATTGCAGCGGGAAGAAAGAGAGAGCGCAGATTGCAGAAGCGGCATCGTACGTGATGATCGGAATGTGAACGATCGTAAGCCAATGAAACGTTCTCATTGCTCTCTTATCTTATCTCTTATAGTCAATAAAAGTGCGTCTTGACATGCTGAACACGACATGTGAATTCTTAGGTTCAACGCGATACTCTGACTGACAAGCTTAGCTTAATGCCGGCGCAAGCATTATCATGATTTTTTTCTGGCTGTGAACAGTGCTGCCAAATGCCACTGTTTCAATCATCAACACTCATGACTGAAACGAAGCTCAAATCAGATCACGTACACACCTGAAATGATCAGTGACTATACTCAAACAGTTGGAAAATCAATCACATGCTTGGTGACATTTAGTTTAGCACCCAACTTTTGATCACTCACTTGGTCACGACATTGTTGTCGGCGATAATCGCGACATTCTTGGAATATACTTGGCGCGTAGGCTCTAGCAACAAAATGAGTATGCTTTCTCCCTCTATCTGTTTTGATTATCTGTCGGGTCAAACAGAGCGAGAAAAGATGCTCATTTTGTTTCTTGGAACCACTCGCACGCAATGCATATCTCCCGTGACCATCGCGATGATCACCGACTGCAAATGTCGCGACCAAATGATTGAACACGAGTTGGTTGCAAACAATGTCACCAAGCATGCGATGGTCGCACCAACTGTTAGAGGCTCGCCTCTGATCTTCGCAGTAGAGCTCGTGACGTTGTGATGATTTTGTTTCAACCAGAATTTGTCATGACTATGTCAGTGACATTTTGCAAAATTGATCACAGCAAAAAAAAAAGTCGTGATATAGTGACTGACCAAGCGATGGTCGCAAACTTGTCATGAGCATGTTTTAGTCACACCAATCGTTCTGAGAATCACCTCTGATTGTCACAACTGAGTACGTGACGCTGATATGGATTTTGTTTCAGTCAGATTTTTTATGACATTGATAGTGACATTTTGCAGCACTGTCTTTAAACCCCTCCATGTGCCATGTGCCTATTGAAAAAAGTTAATAATCACGCTTTTTGCCCCGGGAACGTTTAGGTCTTCTAAGTTTCCATGCAGTTAAATCAAGATGAAAGTGTTTGCATTAATAAGTTTTGAATAGTTGCGACTATATGCGATCAACATTTTTACCCGTGGGTGGCAGCATGCATGAGCATGAATTTGCATGTTCTTTGCGCTTTCTCCCTCTTCCTATTTTATGTCGCCAGCGGATATTTCCGTTTACCCTTTTTTGTATGTTTTCTTGCCCTGTATGTATGTTAATGAGTGGATCATTGTTTGTGAAACACGTGTATTCGGCTACCATCAAAGAACTATCAAAATAAAATGATTCAGAAGAAAATCATAACTTACCACTTGGCGGAAGGAGTTAACCACAACAAAATGCAAAACACTCCTAGTTCCAACCTGATTCGTTGGCTTTTATGGCATCAAAATTAGAGTTGCTTCGATTGCGATTCATTCTACATTAACATTGCTGACCGGAAGCTGGTTATATGTTTGCTCGTTCGTTTCACCTCACCTCTTAATACCAACACACAGCAGCAGCCAGACAAACTCTACACACACCCATTGTACACGCAGGGGCGGCAGAAGTGTGGTTGTGGCAATATTTTTATTGACTTGCCATTCTCCCCCCCCTCCCCCGTTTTGCCATTGATTCCTACGTGAGTGACTGTTATTGGATAATTAATTGTACTTTAGGGGGCTTTAAAAATTTACCGGCCAATTCTCTGGAACTGAACCGTACGTTTTATATGTGTATAAATTTGGTGGCTCTCTTACAGCGCTCAATGGAGCCGAAACGATGACAACCGAATTCTCGATAAGCCTTTAGCTACTAGTGCTTGTCGTAAATAATAATTGCCATCCAGTTCCGATCGTTCCGCCATGTGACCAGGATGTGGCCCTAGTAACATTTTATCTTTGCCCAGACACAGCTACGTATTTATGCAGGGGTACTGCAATTTATTCTCAGCTGAGTACCGTTTTGGTACAAACGGCACAAAACAGGGAAGGAAAAACTGACACACACAATAATGAATTTGCTCTGTCTAGCATTGTGCGCAGAGTTAATAATATGGCCAGTTTGATTACAACGACTCGCTCATTTTTCTCATTCTGTTTTACCCACAGCGCTACTGTCCAACACGATCTAAAATAGGAATCGGAAATAAAATCGGTATAAATCGATCAGCTATTTATTAACAGTTGTTGTGTTAGGTAAAAAAAATTGTGTGTTGAAAGCAGTTGTCAATTAACACAAAACCTTGCGACGATAAATGTCGTGTTTGCTGGAATATGTTTCTCTCAACTCTAAAGTTTATCATTTGGTTTGCTTCAATATATTCATCATATGGACTTTTGATTGAGATTAACGCATACATGTTTTAAATAAACCATAAACAGTTCAATAAATAAAAACCAAAACTAAGATGTGTATCTGTGAAAACCATGAAAAAAGATATGCGTAATAAGATGCACACTGCGAAAAGAGCCCAAACTTGTACACGCAAAAGTACGAACTGCAAAAAGCTACCGAACGAAAATGTTACGATCTAAGTGCCCCATACACCCATCGGAAACCAACGGCAGCTCCTACGAAGCGAAGAGACAACAAAAACGTCAAACAAATTTACTTTCCTAGAAGCAAACTTGCGACTGTCGTCTGGCTGTGCAAGGAAGATGGAATCGATGGAAGCTTCTAACCCTTTACCCTATCCGGACGATATACCGCAAGAGAACCAAGAACATCTTTTCACCCTGATGTACGCCACGGATTGGCGAGGGTTGGCAAGGGCTGCCGTTTCAATCATGCTACGCAAATGGATGCGTGCTGGCGATGGTGTTCCACTGCAGGAGGAGACTGGTAAGCTTTACGGGGTTGTGTCATTCTGGGGAGAGCGTAGCTGAAAACGGCGACCAAATGGTTCATGTTTTTCTTCAAAACAACGTACAATCTCTTTTCCCTATACCTCGATCAATTTCATTGTACTGCCATGTGTGTGTGCCATAAGCATTGGGAGAATCAAGGATTCATGCGACCTATGGTAGATTTACAAATTCTTTTAAAAAAAATCACCAAGATCAAGTCACAAAAAAATTAAAAGACTTGATATAATGAAAATGAAAATGCATAAGCCCCGTCTTCGAATGGAAGCAGTACTTGAATTGGATCGAGACGATCAAGAAAGCTGAATAGTTGGATGAACTGTCGGAAAACATGCTCGCTTTTTTTGCTAAAGCGAGCTTACCGATTAAGCAAGAAAAAGCTATAGCGAGCTTTACAACATTACGCAAACTAATCGTCTGCGCGCAAAAAAGGAACACACCACCACTCCCAACAAAATTTGCTACTCAATCCTACTCCTATCCTATCCTATCCTATAATGGTGAGCTGTTACATTACGCAAACTAATTACGCACGCATTAATGCAAACTACAGCTCACCATTTACAAGTCCATAAAGCTTGTTTGGGGAATTTTTCCATTCAATCAGAACACCGTTGCATGGTTCGTTTCAGTACTGCAGAAAATCAGACAATTTCAGTTTGCGAGGTCTTATTCGATTAAATCATACAATTGAACACTCCATTGGGATTGAAAGAAAACACCACTGTGCCATAAAATTAACCAGTAATATTAGATCAGCAATCACACGACTATAAGACTTTCTGAAGTGTCTATCAGGAATACTTACGAGGGGTTCTAAATAATAGTAGGATTGAGTAGAAAATTTTGTTGGGAGTGGGGGCGTGTTCCTTTTTTGAGCGCAGCCGATTAGTTTGCGTAATGTTTTACCCGCCCCTGCTTGTACATCTCATGGACATCTAAACAGCATCAGCAGACATCTAAAAAGCTAGATATTTTAAGTCAAATTCTGAGTTTGATGTAGAAATTTCAAACAAAGGCGAAAGTAATTTCATTCGTCAAATTAAGCTATTACTGTTAAACTTTCTTTTCAAGTCGCTGCAATATATCCATTTGAAGCTGTATGTAAATAACGACTGGGAAAATTAAAGTATGGTTTCCTGGATGGAATTAGGAAAAATCTATGATTTTCTGAAGAAAAAAATTTAAAATCGGTCGTTTATAATTCGAGGTTTTTGGTCACTCTGCGTGTGCGTATCGTCCTTACCTAAATAAGTACTGTTCCAAAATATTTGCAGCGAAGCAACGATCACGCCGACAACTCGTACTCACTACACATGATTTGCACGACGCACTACGTTTACACTTTACAGAATGCTCTTTTCCTGTTACACTTTTCACACTCACTAAAAGAAATTTTTCATTTTTTATCCACCTTTTATTATTCTCATTTTGATGTTTTGCTACGGTCAAACATCATTACTTTTCATTACTAACTCTTCAAAACTCTTTTTCTAGTGTGAAAATTATCTGTTCGAGATAACAGGCAGGAAAACTTTTCAATTTCATTTACACTTTACTTTCAATGAAAATCCGTACCAAAGGAATGGAAAAGAAATTAACATCATCCTACATCAACACAGCGATTAGCACATTATGAAAACACTGTTAAACGCAAAATCCTAAACGTTCTGATTATTACTCTACGACATGTAGAGTAAAACTGTATCCTTTATTCCAGATGTGGCATGTCTAACACATCCGGTTAGAACAGCATAGTAATAAAAACCCGTTTGAAACATACCTAGTAGATGCATCAAATGTAAATATAGAACTAAATTGTAGCTTATCGTATGGAATTATTATCGTTGATCTAAATAAACAAGCATTTCGGAACGGCCCCGTACTTCACATCATCGGTAAGCGTAGGGCAATAAAATGGCTCAGCGTAGGTCCATACAGCATGAGAAGCAAATAGGAAACAGACTGCATAATGCAACATGCATATGGGTAGCAATAATTGAATCCTGTATGATAACAACGCAAGACGCATAGGTCATAAAATCTCAAGTGTGTTTAGAAACGTTCTAGAAACGCGAATGATTTCAAGACAATCATAAGAAGGCATAACATAACATAACAACATAACATAACATAGAGGACCATAATATCCGAAAACAAACCAAAGGAAAGAAATACAAAATTGGCTCACAAGATAAACATACACATCCAACACACACAAATAATTCCAAAATATAAACCATGGTTTTCGTGAAATAAAAACAGATGGAATTAGACAGCACATGAGACTACACGTCCTTATTCATGTGCTGGGAGTGTCCCCTTACCCAAGGTAAGGCCTCTTAGCTCCAACGATTCCAGTAAAGGAAATTTCTTACAAATTCCAAGATCGCCTGGACGATCCCAAGTCTGAAGTGAGAAGTCAAACCATAAACAATTTTTATATTCCGCAGACACGCATACATTTTGGCCTGGGAGCAAAATATATTCATAGCGAGCAAAATTTTACATGCGGATGATCCGTTAAACACACAAACACCGAGTGTTTTTGATTCTATTGTGGCTTGGTAGTGCAGTTAAAATTGAATAAATTTCTCAGATTTTTTTTCCCAACAATACGATAGCATGATTAACACCACTACACATAGGGGTGGATCACTTCTGAGGGGAGGGGGGGATCATCATTATGCGTGTATGGTTTGCAAGGGCTCTCATTACACAAACACACCACAACCTGGAACGTTGACGACGATGCACTGCGGTGCAATTATTTGGTGGATTTTGCGGGATCACGATTATCCGATTTCCGGCGGATGGCTGCTTTCTGCTCGTTCAGTGCGTATTTGTTTATCATGCCGCACAACACATCACATTTTCGAAGATCGTTGCTTGGCGCTTTTTGGTCGCGCCTAACTGTCGCGTCCCCATGAGTTCACGTTCCAGTGTGTCGTCTCAATGATAAATCGTTCTTTTACCGCGCCCCATACCGGCACTGGATGGTTGTGCATGGCCACTGTGTAGACTGTGTATGTTGGGTACGACAGTGGTTGAGGCGTCTTCCTCATTTCCACCATTATGGTTACAGCCGATTTTACTCAGATTTTGGTACATACTTCTTCGGCTTTTTCTGAATGCATACACTCACGTATTTGTGACACACGCATATGTTTCTCCTTCACATGATGTAATGATTTTACTGACTTGCATGAGCATTTTATTGATCAAGGTTAAGTGCCGTATTCTATAAACTGATAAGATAAATGAAGCTGCTAGCATCTCTATCCCGGTATTCTTATCAAATATTCAACTATTCAAAAATTAATTAAAAAGTGTCACTTCTAATGAAATAAAAAAAGATCATCTCACGCTACAAACGAAAAAAGCTTTAATGCATCCATACAATCACGAAGTAGAGTCGCACCTTTTCACTGTCAGTGAAAACGTTTCAAGTATGTCACAATGAATGCTCTTTTATTTTTACGATTCAATAACATCGTAAAACCGATCACATTTGGACACAGTGTAACCTAGAACAAGTCCCGACTATGGTCAAAGATAAACTAACGGGTAGTAACGAATACCGGGCCAAAACCCGAATCACGAAGTTTTGGAGATTTCATTCCATTGTTTTGTTAGACGTAACGCAACATTCAACGTGTGGATGAACAAACCCCGAGCAAAAGCTCCGAATTGGGATGCTGTGAGGGCATTTCGCGCTTCGTTCGCGACTGTTCAATTTCGCTTCAGCAATTGTTCGGCTATTTTCATTGGCGCAGGCGCATTTTAGATTTCCCCTATCCTCTCCCCTATTTTGGATGATGCACTCGAAGGCACTATAAACGTCTATTTTCATGCCACGCTGCCAATGGACTTCGTGTTGGGGTAGGACAAGGTTTTCCGATTTCGATTTTGCATTTTCGTACCGTAGCAGGGCGACTGTCAATCCCCGGAAAGCAATTTTTACTAACAGGAAGAGCGATTCAATGAAAGATGAAGGACATAACAGTACTTATTAAAGCTATAATTTATCACTATGCATGCATATTTCAATATTCAAAAATTGTTTTTAATATTAACGCATTTAAAGTAAAATATCATGTGCTTAATTGTTGCGGAAGCTGTAACAATGTAGATTTACCTACTTTTTTTTCAAAAATGGCATTCCTTTTCCTGTCATGCGATAAAACTTGGTTTGTCTTAGGAGCGGCACAACCTCGCAAGGAAATCCGCAGTTCGTTGGGTGGAAGGTTTAATCGGTGTGCCAACCCTCTCCATACCACAAACAGTCCACCAGACGGAATAGTCCGCGAACCCAACAGTCTTCAAATTTTAATTTTATTATACACGTAATTTGTGAATTGATACGCAAATTCAATTGATTATCTTCTACAAATGGCATTTTTTTACACATTGTTACTTTTTTGTTATTTTCCTTTTCTTTTCGAGATAAGATGAATGGTTAAAAAAACATAAAGAAGTGAAAGCATTTTTCTCATCAAAATGTCTCTGCCTCGATGGCAAATCACAAAGAAAGACTGGTACACTACACGAAAAAGCAAAATATAAACTCAAGCATACAAACAAAGCTTATCTTTGCTTAGGCACCCTCCACCGGTCGATACCAATATTCCCTAACGATAGCTGTAGTGGTCTGGACATTTTCAAACCTTGATTCCCGCTCCCCTTAGTTGGTTAGTGTTTTTAGATTGACCTTTTTGCTTGTTTGGCTGCAACCATCAGCTTGTTTTTGTCCCATTAGTCAGCAAAGCCCTATGGATCTACTCTTGATGCCACATAGATGATGCGACGACAGTCCGTGTTGTCAGCTGGTGGAGCTTATCCGATTTTAGCTCTGTAATGGTATTGAGAGATGGTTAAGCAGACAAAAACCAATGTCGACCGACAGGGGAAAGCCCTTTTGGGCGGTCAAACACGATGGCTCATATCTGATGACTGTCTATTATCGGGCTTAGAAGAACTGCCACACTTATTCAGCAAAGACCCTGCTTGAAACAAAGTTAGTGGAGTTAATTTGGTGTACGTAATATTGCTTAAGAGAAAATTATATGATGAAAGTAGCAGAAAATCCATGTCTTTTTTTTTGTTTTTGGGACGTTTATGGTACGACTTATATTGGCAATAACCTTTTCGATATATTTTCTTAAATTTGTCTGGAATCTTTTTTATAATTTTTTATTATGAATAGCAATTGTTTTGAAAAAGTTTTTTTTTCCATTTTATATTTATTGAATTATCCACAATTGCAAGAAAATCATTATTTTTATACGTTACATACCATATGCAGTTTATTTTTCAATCTTCCTACAAATATAGAGTTTCTCAAGGCTTTTTGTTGCATCTCGAAATTTAGTGGTTGCTTCGCATATTTTTACTTTGTGGTTGTTTCCCAGAATATGTTGGTTCTATTATATTGAGGTCCAATGGGACGATACCAATAACTAGTGAAATCGAACCACAAATCTATGGGTTCGATTAACAAACCTTTATATATAAAGCGTGAGACGAGATTTTATACAAACCAACCAAAAATCGTGGAAACTCTGTAAATTGATTCATTTATTCAATTGTTATTTACCATTTGACTTTTAATTGTCGGCAACCTTCCGTTAGTCAGTACTGTTCCTCGAAGTAAATGCTAGTTTATTGTCTTCTTTTCTTCCCTTAAAACATAAGGGATGACACAGTGAAGGGTACGCTTTTATTTTTATGTGGTTGTTAAATTTTGACAGCCATAAGGATTTTTTACAGCACTCTTTTAACTTTAAACGAGGCAAGCTTGTATGTGCAGAGCAACATCATTGAACTAGGCAGTTGGATTTTTGAGTGACACTTTAAAACTGATTGGGGCCGTTCCAGTTTTGCTGTAAGACTTTTTTGGAAGGTCGAACAAACAGGATTATCAATTTTGATTGACAAGTGTAGTACATCTTCGTACCATTAAAAAGAGGATGCATGGTCATAAAAAAGGAACATTGATTGATCCCAAGTCCGCAAGAACTTCGTACTGGTTAAAATACCGAAACATGGGCATGTTAAATTTACGAGACGAACAAATTTTACTGAAGAGTTTTACGAGTTGGTTAAATGACCACAAGTTGTTTAAATGGCCTTTTGGAAATGTTTTTCAGACGGAGTAAATTGTGCGGTGGTGTAAGTGGATTTACATAAAATGTGCTTGTTTATACACAAGAGTTAGGAGCTGCGGATGGGGATATTCGCAATGCTATAATTAGCGAATATAATGATAATTAGCGAATTGAACCATTATTTGAGAAATGCCATAATTTGGCGGCCATCAACGCGTTGGTTGGTGTGCGTGAGAGGGCAACAGCAGAAAGGTGATCGCCCGAACAACGGGAACCTTCTTCCACGAACGGCAACGGCAGCGATTGGATGCGCGCGCAATCCGCTTAATTTTAAGTTATTTGTTAAAATAAAATTATATGTAGAAAAATACCGCAACGTCCAGCCCTAGACTGATCAGTGCAGTTTTATCATTGACTATATTTATGTTGTTTTTTCTTATTTGAAAATTTTTATTGCCTGCCACCTTGGGTTTCACAATACATAATAGCTCAATAGCATATATTAATGGAGTTAAAAACGGGTCTTTTTGAAGATCAGATCAGTTCCAGTTCATTCCTAAAGATGATCCGGATCATTTGATCGGATCAATCATTCAAACGTTCGCTAAACCTGTCAGTCGATGCGAATTCTGCAGTCAAAGAGAAATGAGAACATATCAGGACTCTACCAAGGTTTATTGGTTGTTTCTCAAAAATTTTGGATGGTTGCCATAGCTTTTTAGCTCGTTCTCACAATTTATTGAGGGCTACCCTTTTTTATTGTATTGTATTGATGTCTAATAGGACGATATCAAAATTATGGGGAAACTATACAAACATGTATGGAAAACGATGAATAAATTGTGAGAGGGACCTAAAATATTACAGGAATCACAAGGCCAAGAGATGCAGTACATATTAACGAGCGAACGAGATAGTCAGCTATATTTCCATCGTCATTGTGGAGTGGACAATACGCTAAACATATCGCTAAAGCTGCATCTACACCATTAGCGTAAAAGAGTGAAAAGGGGTCAAATTTTATATGGAATTGACACCTCACAAGCATATTTTTCCATTCGATTGCACATTTTGAACAAATATGCTATTCATGTATACACGACTTAAAAGACATGGGTGGTCGAATTTAAAGCATGAGTCGGATCGAAGCGGTGTCACCAGGCTTCCTCGTTTTGGTATAAAGAATCACACACGTGTAAGATATGTTTGATCTGCTATCTGATGAGAGAAAAATGGTGCATGTTCACTTGCTCATTTGGCGCATTCGAGCTATCGCCTTTGTTTCTCTCAGGGAAGCGATGATCCGGATCTTTCAACTTATGCATGTTTCACTGGCTCAATTTACTGATCCGGATCATTTGAAAGAATCCGGATCTGATATTACATCACTAGTATATATAGATTAGTATAATCTATATAATCTGGCAGGATATAATCCGGAAATATTAACTTTATCGTCACAGGAACTTCCATGTCTATATGTCATATAGAAAAAATATTACTGGTAAGTGTTTTCTTTAAAAAGAATAACATATCATAATTACTTTGCATCATGACATGAGTCATGGGACTTAATCTGTTCAGTATGTAAATAATTGAATGAATCCCTAAAGAATTTCATCTGGTCTCCCAATTATATAATTGCTTGTCGACATACTTTTTGTTTTAATTATCTTACTGAGTTTGTCAATTTTTGTTCAAACTTTTTTAAATTATCTTATATAGTTTGTCATAAGTAGCTACAATTTCACCTTTAGATATAGATACTTTTGACCATTGTTAAATATGTTTATAAAAAGTTTGGAACTGAACATGCTAGCTCTATTATAAAGGAGAAAAATCAATCAGTGAAACAGAACCGAAACTGTCAGCACAGATCATTCCCGCAAACTTCTGCTCGCATCTTCCGATGCTAGTATCCTTTGAAATCATCCACAACTAGAACACGAGTGAGTAAACGAATGGCAGTGATAAGCAATGCTAAGTTGAAACTAATTTAAATTAGCAAAAGTAATTTTAGGCCTGCGTAAACCTTTGCCGCCGGAGACATTATTTAATGTGCCGCACCACCGCCAAATGACGGTGTTCGTCAAGAATGGTCTCGCCATGACGAAAACACGAAATTCTAGACAAAAAATGAATTCGGCCAATCCCATCACGGATTGATGTGTTCTGAACGAAGGCAAATGTGTTGGAGTTAGTATATGATATGCCGCCTAGGATTGACATAACCGGAACCGTTTGAGACAGCAACACACCACACTCGGAAACGTGGTGGTTTCCTAATCAAAAGTCACTTTGAAATAATCAGTGGCCACGGTCAGTAAGCTAGTTTCGGTTGTATGGAAGGAATACTCTGTCTACCGTTCATAAATTCATATACCCGTCCATAGACCCGTCCATAGATTGGGTCCATTCAAGGACCGGTGTGTATAGAGTAGCAAAATCGCGAGCAAGCTAACTCCAAACCAACCATGGGAATGAGATGTGAACATGGAATGGAACTAGAAAAGGGAAACTGTAAAACCGAATCTCAGAAAACCAAACTATTTTCCTGGTCCCCGGTCATTCAATCAACATACATATATATTTATTTTCAAAAATTCATCCATACTTCAGAAAAAAAAAATCATAAATGTTGACATATACGTTTCTTTTCTATCATTCGTTGTACCTGGAATTCAATGCCCAGGGAGTCAAAGCCGTTCACCATTGGGAGCTTGTATTGAGAGCCCACGGACGACCCTATTCTGTTTTCACTGTGCGGTGTGTGGCAACGTGTACTTTATCACGAAAAATAACAAAAATGAAAATGGTCCACACGAAGCATGTTAGAGTTTGCATACCAGCCAACTCCATCCATGGGTAAATGACTTAGAAAAAATGCTAAATAAAACATTCTAATAGAATGAGCGCCAGTGTCGTCAGTTTTGCCACCAGTGTGCACACATTAAGCGTAACAGCTCGGCATCGTTAACCCGTGTGAAACCAGAAGCACAGGTCAGGGTTGCAAGGAAAGAAAATTAAAATCCACATGATTGGTTAAGATGGATGTCGAGCTAACGATGCTTCCCATGTACCATTGGTATCAAAAGCTGTAGGGGAAGGTAGGTAAAGACGGACACTACGGGTAAGATGGACACTTCTCAAAAATACATAATAAAAGTAATTATAAAATAATTTAAAAATGTAGCATTCAAGTTAAAGGTATAAAAACACATTTGAGACACTCCGTCCACATGACAACCTTTAAATTTGTCAAATTTGGCCACAAACAAAAAAAGTAATCCAAGTAACGTAGTGGATGTAATTTTGCTGCTTCAGATGTTAAGCTCTAATTCTTGCATAGTTTATATTTCCGGTGGATTTTCGAATTGAACGTGTTAGCTTGACTATCGAGCATAAAACTGGCGAAAGAACGGTAATTAAAACAACAAAATAATTAGTTTTATATCGTTTTAAGTATCACAGCACCAAAGCGGGAAAGACGGACACTCTGTTGTGGGGAAAGATGGACACGCAAGTTTTACATTGATTTTGTGTTGCTGTTGCTTATTGATTAACAGATGCCAACAAATTACATTCGTAAGAGTAATCGGAAGTTATGGACCAACCAGCAGCTAGAAAAGGCAATAATATCTGCGAGGAATGGAACTCCGGTGAAAACAGCAGCATTGAATTATTCGGTTCCTCGCACGACTCTGATAAGGCATCTTAAGCAAACCAACATCTTGCCACGGCTGGGACCAATTGATTCTGTGTTTAGTATACAACAAGAAGAAGAACTGGTAGCACACCTTTTAGAACTCGAAAAGAGGTTCTACGGAATCACAAAGATCGATGTTCGAAAACTAGCGTTTGACTTGGCGGAAAAAAATAGCTTGCAGCACCCTTTTAACAAGGTCATTAAACTTGCTGGGGTAGCGTGGCTTAGCAATTTTATAAAACGAAACCCTAAGCTGTCCTTCAGGATGCCTGAAGCAACCTCTGCTGCTAGAGCTAGGGGATTCAATAAGGTATCGGTTTCTGCATTCTTTAATTTATTGGAAGCAGCGCTGAACTCCTCTAAAATCACGGCAGATCGTATTTTCAACGCAGATGAGACTGGAATATGTACTGTGAGCATTTGGTTATATTTTTTGTGTTGTGAAAAACAAAATATAGAATTCCTTTATTTTACAGGTTCCCCCTAAGAAACGAAAGATAGCAGCAATGAAAGGAAAAAAGCAGGTTGGTGGAATTACCTCCGCTGAGCGTGGGGTATCGACTACAGCAGTAATGTGCATGTCAGCAGCAGGACAACACCTTCCTCCGTTTTTTATTTTTACTCGTAGGCGAATGCATGACGCTTTGAAGAAAGGAGCACCATGTGGAAGCAAATTTGCATGTAATTCTTCCGGTTATATGACTGTGGAAATCTTCAATGACTGGTTTGATCATTTCTTGGATAATGTGCAGCCATCCGAAGATAAACCGGCCTTGCTCATTATTGACGGACATTCTTCCCATACGAAGAACCTAGCATTTACTGAGAAAGCCAGGGCTAATTTCGTCACTGTCTTAGTATTACCTCCGCATTGCAGTAACAAAATGCAACCACTGGACGTGTCTTTTATGGCACCCTTCAAGTCTTATTATGCTTCTGAAGTGGAGAAATTCTTACAGCAAAACCCTGGGAAAGTTGTAGGTCAATATGACATTGCAGATTTGATGAAACCTGCTTTTATTAAGGCAGCTACCATGAGTGTAGCCGTCAATGGGTTCAAAAAGGCCGGAATCTGGCCATACAATCCTAACATTTTTGACGACGATGCGTTTGCACCATCAGAGGTAACCGATCAATTAGTTGGTGCTTGCATAGATGAAATACCTTTGCAAGTTGAAGAAGCTTCGATTGCATTAAATCTATTTGAAGATAAAGAGACTCAAGTTTCCTCTGAAGATTTCGTAGGTTGCAGTTCTGCAAATTCAACCCTTGTTACTGAAAAATCGATGTTTCAAGTGTCACCAACAGCAATACTACCATTGCCTAAGATGGTAGCCCCAAGATCCAACAAACGAAAACGTCAAGCAGAGAAAGCAGCTGACATTACCTCTAATCAGTACGTTATTAGTTTGAAAAAAGCCAAAGCCAACCAAAATATTCAAACTATGAAAAAGAACGAAAACTATCTTGCAAGAAGACGAATCAAAAGCAGTCCAAGACCGACACGATGTGTGACACCCTATGTGAAACATGTGGTTTCCAATTTTCCAATTCAGACCAAGGGACAGGATGGACTATGTGTTCGAAATGCTTCTCTTGGTTCCACTCAGAATGCTTTAACATCGTTAAAATATTCTGCAGAAACTGTTCTTATATCCTTTCTTCTTAAAATATTGTGTTCATTGATTGTTACCTGATTTTTGCAATGAATTAAATGATGTTTGTTAAAAATGTGTTCTTTTTTTCATTAGGTTTTCGTTGATGAAATTTGTTTTTATTGTTATAAATTACTTTTTTTGTAAAAGGAGTGAAGAAAACAACAGATAATGTTAAAGTACTGTAAAACTCTTCAATTTCCAACGTTTTCTATAGGTGTCCATCTTACACTTCATGGTGTCCATCTTTCCCATATCAGGTGTCCGTCTTACCCGATCATTTCAAAACTGCACGAAAAAACCATGTTTTTCATTCATGAAAAAAACGCAAAAATCGATGGAAACTTAAAAGTTTCAACACATTTTCTGTTAAAACATGAGTGTAAGATAATGTATGCACATTTTCATGGCCGTTGCACTTATATATCCATAGATTTTTACCATTTTCCTTAACGTGTCCGTCTTTACCTACCTTCCCCTACATTAATGTTCCATCGAGCAGTATCGACGTAACCGCTTGCTAAACGTTCTTAATTTTTTTCACTAACCTTCCTTCATACATAAGTATAACACCAAGTGGTTGTGTAAAAAGGGTTTAAAAATTTTTGTTAGGAAAAAAACAAATTTAATGATTCAAATTGCAGCACAACTTATTGAACACACTTTTTTTCGAATGGCTTCCTATGCATCCAACTACCTCTTTTCCTATTCCTTTACCATCTTACAATTCAACTTGACTATTCGTGTTGCATGAAAAATAGTCACCCTGTACAGCTAAATCTTCTATCATCTCGAACGGTAGGACGATATTCCTCTAGAAAACGCATACAAGTGAACCGTAAAAACTCACCTGCATCTCCGCGCACTGCAGTGCAGGGACTTACCCATGGTTCAACAAGTTCAAGGACACAACGATTTGCCAAGCGTCAACGCGTCATCGCAATGCTTACCTTTGAACGAGCGCAAGAAAACGAATGTGTCAGTGGGTCGGTAGGTTGTGTACGTGTATGTGGATGAAAAATGGTGCGAGCATATGCAGGATTGCATCAAGCAGTTTAACCGTGACTAAAGTGTCCATGTACACTCGGGATATGCTCGAGCGCAGTAAAAATGGAGGTCAAGCATTCGCTGGAGGATGCAGAAAAACTTTTGCTAAGGTTCGGAATAATTTTTTATATTTTTTCCCTACCCTCTTGAGCCGTACTTGCATAATATGGCACGGCAAGGGATTCGAGAAATATGATTAAGCTCTTCAGCTGGATTTGGATGCTGTGACGGAACTCAATGATCGATTTTTGTAATTTAAAAAAAAATCTATACACATTAAGATTTATACTCAAAAGGTATGTGTACTGAGCTTATTGATGTTTACTGAATTCCGAGAACTGAGAGAATATGGGAAGTAATTTAGTAAATATTTATAGCCCCATAAATAAATACATTTTTGACGTTAGAGTTTTAACTGCGAAACACACAATAACAACTGATTTTCGCATTCTTAAGATATGTTTGTTGAAACTGTTCTTCGATTTCATTTCAACTACGTAAAATAAGTGTCCCGTATCTTCCGCAGTCAATAGAAACAAACCTTTTTTTATAAAATTTTGGCACTTACTGTCCATTTACACGAGACAATCTTAAGTTTATGACTTTTAATTAACATTGGATGCTCGCTTGATTTTACAGCATTTTTAATTATAATAATTAATGCTAACAGGTCATCATACTTTGTTCATGAACATTAAATATTATGATAATTTTTCATTTGTTGTTCAACGAAAAAGGCAAAACGGTTGAATGATTAGTTTTGTGTATTATTTATACGTTATTCAAATTCATGAGTTTACATTCATTAAACGATGTTTCTTTGAAGCGTATGTCACCCACTATGCTAAAGCGCACTAATAATATGGCTGCTAACCACTTAGCTACCCTTCAAAACGCACACTTTAATTCACTATGCACAGGTGACGATGTATTGAACTGATTCACGTGCAAAATATCAAACAGGTCACTGAATAAAATTGGCACCACTTTCATAACCCTCTACAAGTCTCATGTACCAGTCAAATAAACCACTTGATCAGACAATACTGCTCTCTATCATTCAACAGTAAATTAAGCGTATACACCGGTATAAATAACGTTCCACGCTCATCATTTTTTCAGTTTCGCATGTTCAGAATGTCCACAAAAGTCCCTCCATTTAGATAAAACCACACAAAAGCGTTCCGCTTAAATTGTAGGGATCGGGGCAGCAACATACCATTTCAAAGCGTACATAATTTGCATGTGGTGATAATTGAAATTTAGCAGTACGGCCTTTTTGGACCGTTGCTCCTGAATAAAAGAAATAATTGAAATTTATTGAAATTCCGCAGGATAGCGCGAATGTTTTGGTTGGTAAGCTCTCCTTATAAGCGACCTTATACATTACTAGTGTAACTCTTTATTGATATTAATTGTTATGCTCGTTTTTTAGATCTTTTTGTTTGCAATCTTCTTAGCCCTTTTAAGAAGAACTATACTCGCATCGGTCAGTAATCATCGTCAAAATGGGGAATATTCCGTATATTCCACAATTCGCATCGAAATCCAATAATTAACAATAACAAAAATTACACACGCAATCACGAATCCGATTGAAAACAATGGTAAAAAAACAAAACGAAGCAGAAAATTACAAGTTTGATAAGGTGGCAGGCGAAAAAAACCTCCGAACGCGAAAGATAATGTATTCAAATTATAAGCAAATATTTGCACTCCACTTTTCGCTGCCAAAGCGCACAGCAAGGAAAAAGGCTGGTATATTTGTTCTCAGCGATGGCAGGTTACGAAATGAAAGATTCATGCTTCCAGCCGGTACCATTTTACTGCTGCAAATGATTTCCATGTCCAGCTTGCTTCGGCAGTACCAGATAATTGACAGCGGTCTCATCCGGACCTGAGGTCCTGGCCCGATGAACAGCGAGCAAAAGGCACTTAAAACCACGGACAGGTAGAAAAAATATTAAAATAACAAACAACGCCCGTCCCAGTCCACCCACCGAACAGAGCACGTAAAAATTAAAGAAATTGGCAAGAAAACGGATAAATCTTTTGCTGCCCACGATAACAATGTGTACAAGTGAGCGGAAAACGCAACAAATGCAAAAGATCTCCTGAAATAAATTTTGCTGCCAGGCAGGAAATATTTTCCGTGATATCCATTTTTGCGCGGTGTCCGTGTTTTATGGCCTTACCTGTTATAAACATTATGGTTTTTCCTAAAGGACACGTATTCAGGTAGCTACGGTCTGATGAATAAAGATTCCTTTTTGTGCCACCGCTCAATTGATGCCAGTTAATGACAGCGGTGTAGCCCTTCTGGCAAAGGTGTACGGCGCTCGGCGTCTCTCTGGTGGGGTTTTATGTAGGAGCTTTATGGGGCGGTAATTTCGTTGATCCTCACTCTTGTTAGCATAAATTGGCCGAACGTAGGTTTGGTTTGCTAGTGGGTAGTTTTGGTTTTGGTGTGATGACGAGCATTTCAATGATATTTCACGGCAGGAAGGTGTGCGAACAATCCCACGTAGCCGAAATTGAATGTAACGAATGGCTGTTTTGTAATGATTTGTTTCGCTAAGATTTATAATAAAGGTGTGGCTCGTCAAAAGGTAGTATTTTATTGTTAATTTATAGCATTGTTCGCTCACGGAATTGAATTTAAAGAGACAAAGTTATTTTATTATGCAGCTGTTTTAATGAATTAATTGTTAACATAACCTATGCAGATCAATTCTATAACCGATACGTGCTGAAAAGCTTCTAGCTTAAGTTTATAGTTCATTACTCATATTTCATTTAAAATACGTTTTAAGTTTGATAATAACCTAATAATTAATTTAATTTTGAAAAAAAACAAACTATTATTACATTCGTTTTGCATTTTAATAATTTCTGTTGTACTTAAATCATTTGTTTAAAGTGTAATATGAAGAACGACTCGGGGGATGTTCGGAATCGCCCAT
Source organism: Anopheles arabiensis (assembly GCF_016920715.1). Classification (NCBI taxonomy): domain Eukaryota; kingdom Metazoa; phylum Arthropoda; class Insecta; order Diptera; family Culicidae; genus Anopheles; species Anopheles arabiensis. Next base: position 39,812,141 of record NC_053518.1, read on the forward strand.
CGAAAACTCAAACCGTTTCGGCTAGTTGGTTGGTGTAGAATGAGCGTAGACCAAGGAGAGGGATTGTGTGGAACACAACGCCAACCAAGGATATTACAAGAGACCAGGTGATGGAATACAAAGCATTTTGACAACCTGCCTCTTGACGTGCGGGTTCTCGATCCAGCAAGAGTCGCTTTGTTTAATCCCATTCTACTTCAAAATCCGTATAAAATAATTTTAACATATTTAACGAAACAAATAAAAATTGAATGAGAAAAATAATTTCATAATGATAATTCAACTACATTGCAATGAAAAGAGAATGTATCTTTTAATAATATCGTATATGAACTTGGGAACAGTGACAAGTGGGTTCTCCAATGGCTAGCTGTCAGAAGAAATATTTAACCACCTGTTTTCTTATAACATCCTTGACGCAAATGTATAAACATTCAACACATTCAACACATCGGTTACGTCACTCATTCACTCTTATGATTATCGAAAAAATTGCGCGAAACACTTGCTAAGTCTTGGTTCTATGTTTGCTTCAAATTATCAAACTATTATGAATACTTTTCATAAGAAACAAAGTCTCATGTCATTACCTATTTCCTCCGCGTGCAGGGTTGCCTATGCAAGTGGCATGATATTGCAATCACATTGCAAATTGCATCATTTGATTATAATGCTTTTGGCCATGAAAGCCATTTCATTTTTACCCCCAAAACGGGACGGAAGCTTCATTGCAAGGCACTCTCATCAACATCGTATGATATGGTTCAGCTTTAACTCTTTAGTTCCGGATGTGTCGTTTAGACGTGTGAAGAATACGCGCTCACATACAGCAGCTTCTATGAGCTCTGCCAGCGTCATAGTGTAGGTTTCACGTTCCCCACTCTTGCTTAATAACAAATTTGTTGGAAAATTGGATAGGCCAGGAAAGATTTTTCCTGCCACATGAACTGTTGTCTAACGTCTTTTTTCTAGATCAGCTATTGCTTATTGCACAAGATAGTGCCCGCGGACGACTTTTTCAAGGTTTTTTGTAGGGAAGTAACTTTTTCCTTATCACACCCGTAACCGTAACAGGCTGTATGATCTGATGAGCTGGATATGGGTTAGAATACAGTGTCTCGCTTGCTATCCCGTAAGACCGGTTGGAGAGGAAAATTACGATTTAACTGCACAATCAAACAAAAAGGTAGATAATCCAGCGGTGTAAGTGTTGTGAGGCACGTTGAAGATACACAGAATGCCTTCGGTGAGTGAGCGTTGGTCTGGCGTCATGTAGTTCCAATTCAATCTAGTAGATAAAATCTCTTCACATTCTTACGCTGACACTAGCTGAAAGGGCTACAGAAAAATACGTGGGAGGAGAAAGCGTCATTCGCGTGAAGGCGAAATGCAATTTGCTGCGAGCCAGGGAGCGGCTCAGCCTGCCCCAAAAAAGCAGGAACTTTCCAATTCAATACCACCACGGGGCACACTAAAGAGTTGGTTGAATACGCCGGCACAAGCGATCTCGTTGCTGGCCTCCGTTTGCTTCGTGATACTCTGTTTTAAAAACAGGAAGCAAGACCAGCTACGCTTGCACGTGCCAACAGGGAACTTGGGTCGGGAACGACGGGGTACCATTTTGCAGATTTGGCTACATAAAAGAGAGCATTCAAATTCACGCGATCACACTTAATAGGTGGGCAGGCACAGGTACAGCGTAAACTTTTTTCTCTTTATCATTTGCCTCCAATTCCACCTCTGTACCAACCGTCCAAGAAAATGAGGAAAGGGACGCTACGCTCCGTCTGTTAGCGTTTGGACTTTCATACCGGGTTGTGCATTCTTCCGAATGACATAATTTGCTTCATCTCGTAATCATTCGTTATTGAAATAATCGTGGATGAAAAATTTGGTCACTCTTTTATTTTTGGCCTCTTCACCACTTACATTACCGTTCAATTTATTGCAATTTACCGTTTATGGAACGGTGCTCCGGCCGGTGCACTAGCGCTTCCGGTTGGCTTGCGACTTGCGTTTTCGCTACTTTATGTAACATGGATTAAGATTCGTATTTGCTTTCAGTGAGTGAAGGCATGGCGTGGATGTGGTTTTGGGTTGATAAAAGGATTTTTTGTGGTATGTCGTGGTATCTTTTTGTCCGCAGAAATGATTTATTTGTATCTGCCGTTTAATGAAGAGGTTTTATTCGTTTTTAGACTGCGCGATGATTGGTGTTAAATTTATCGTTTGCTGTCACTTCATCGTTTTTACGACCTATGTAATTGAACGGTGATGTAATTGGGAGACTATTGGTTTAATAATATTTACCTTCGTAGTTTCTGTGGGTTTTTGTTTTTCTATCTTTGAAAGAAATAAGCAGGTTGGTGTGATATTTTTGACTTTTTATTTGTATCAATTTGACAAGCGCTACACCCCGCGGCTTCAAAATTCTCCTCTGTCATCAATTGAATAAATAAATAAATTTGCTGCTTGCACTGAGCACAACATCAATAATCTATGTTTCTTATTTAAGCAATTGTTTACACATGTTCACACCATTATGAGTAGTTCTACCAGCAGAAAAATTATTACCAATTATGAATATCATGCATATAAATAGTTTTTTTTGCAGATCTTAGTCAGAAACACTTTTCTTCTTAATAATTATGTAACGGGATAATACAATCACTTTTTTGTAATCACTTTTTGAGAATAATCTTTGATATGGCATGAAAAGAACAAATAATTGGTGAAATAACATGAAATGTAAATCAATACATTTTGGTAACTTCCAATTACCAATTTCATATTTTGATAAAATGTATCAAATTGTATATTGCACTACACACTCATATTGTACTTCAAAGCACCCTTTTACCGACGACCGGCTTATCCAACAATCTTTAATCCAATATCCACATGATTTCACTGAACCAGTAGACGGCAACCATATACGCAATCATCGCATGTTGTGCAGGCGGTTATTCCAAAGCCTCAGCATGCAAACAAATAAACAGCAACACATCAAACGAATGACGAGTATTTCGCCGGCGTCAAATTTCAGTTGGAAAAATCGCCACCACCACGGTGACGGCCTACGTGACAAAACGAATACTTTTTAATAAAGTCATAAAAATAGTACCCATACAACAGCAAACCGCGGGAACCGAAGACAGTGTACTGCGTTACCATCGGGTTGCTGGTCATAACAAATATTAATAATAACAACAGTAGCCTGCACTACACCATTGAGGGAAGGGAGGCTGAACTGGCTGAGCGTACGGAATCGATTGCCATGGATTTCAGCATTTTTTATGATGGAATAAAAATATCATCAGCTTAATCACCAGTCTATAAAAGTCGACGGAAACCATTAAACCGGAACACACTCCGGTTGTGGACGGCTTACGGGTGACTAGCCCAGGGTACCCGACTCGGCTCGATAACCTGACCGAATCCTGAGGAAGGTGGGCTCGACACGTTCGTCGAAAATCAACACAAGCTCACATCGGCTGTACCCACACAAACACACGTGGGTTATCGTGGTCGGAACGGAAGCGTGTAAAAAAAGACCGTTTAAAAGTCATTGTCGAAGGGAAATGCTGAGCCGGGCGAACTTGCACACTAGCGGGGTGGGATGGAAGGTCATCAATTTTTTACATTCTCTTTGGCATCTCGTGCTGCAGGCGGCTGCAGCCGATATCAGTGACAGGCGTCGACCAAAGCTATCACCCGGTTGGGTTGGTTTATTGGTTGCGTTTCTTTTATTTTCAGCTCATATTGGGAAGTTTTTTTTTAAAGTGCATGTAGATTGTGTTTTGTTTTTCACTCAAAAACCATCCCCATGGTTCCATCTTATTTGAAGTAATGGCACAGTTTTAACAAGACTATGCTCTTAAATTTTTCGTGCCACTTTGTGGCTACATCGTCCCACTAGTGTCTTTGGATGGCATCAGAACTTTCGCTGCACCGTTGTTTGATACCCTTTTTCCAAGAATTTATCACCAATCTATGAGCTCAATTTTACGCGCAATAATTCAGTGCATCTCGGTGAAATCTCCTCTCAAACTCGACCAAGCAAGCATCCGCTTACGAAGAAGTTTCCCTAACTTGTCTCAAGATTATTAATGCAGAGCGAACCAGAGCTTAAGTTTACTCGTTTTTGTATGTATTTTTTGGAGGATAAAAAATAAACAGCGCTGGATGGCATTATTTGATGGTGGTCATAAAAAACCCTATAATACAATTTAAAACCTTCCCACTTACAAGCAAGTAGCTTTTATGTATCTTTTTTCTAAGCATATTGTGCGAACTACTGAAGTGTTTTCGTTCTGCGCTCTCGGTATCTTGTGACCAAATGTTGGAGAAATAAAACTGCAATAAAGCGTCGGTATTAGTGATGGGTAAAGTTGGCAAAAATCCGGAGTCGACTCCGATCCGACTCCGATAAATTCGGAATCGGCTCCGGAAGGTAGGTCCGCGCTGCAATATCCGGAGTCTTTCGGAGTCGTCCGGAGTTGCCCGGAGTCGGAGTCATCTGGAGTCGTTCGGAGTCGTTCGGAGTCGTTAGGAGTAGTTCGGAGTCTTCGGAGTTGTTCGGAGTCGTCCGGAGTCGCCTGGAGTCGGAGTCGTCTCCGAATCCGGACGACTCCGAACGACTCCGACTCTGGGCGGATCTAGTGGTTCCATTTCGCCGGAGTCGGAATAGAACTAACAATAGTTGGAGTCGGATCGGAGTCGTGGGTGCGCTTCATACAGCATATCACTAGTCGGTATGGTGCTTTAAAAATTTATAACCTAAGGACTGAGTAGCTATATTCATAAAAAAAAACATTAAAAAACATGTTTTTATCACAATCGAATGACCTGTTCACAAAAAATAAAATTCTCGACAAGGTTTCTGATTTGTTGTTATCCTTAATCGAGTTATGACTGTTTTCACAAGAGATATAGCAACTGGAAGCTGGAACAGATATAATCATTATGTCATTAATTTTTTTTTCTCAATTAACTGAGCAATGAAGCACACAGCATGACATTTACGTTGATGAGCGGCTGGTACTACGCTACACAGGTAGACACACTTGTTGAAAGTGGAAATTCACTCGAACAGAAATAGAACACCGGACTGAACCCAATAAAAACCTTCAAAGTCAAAGGAACTGTAAGGTGATATCTCATGTCCAAACTCTGCTTCATTCCTACCAGACATGACTTGTCTCCTTATCTTTTAATTCTTTTTTTCGTTTTTGGTACATCGGGATTGTAGCGGTGATACCTCTCTCACTTGATATTTGCTGTAGTTGTTTTGTACCAGCTCCTAGCACTGAACTTAATGTCGCCATTGTTGCGTAAAGCCTTGATTGTCATGTTAATTATGACATGGGAATCAAAATGGTTGAATTATGAATGGGTCTGTCTGGCAGAAAGTGTGGTCATTTTCACACTACCGTCATATGTTTTCATTTCAATTGATTTGAAACACAGGGCAAATTTCTATCCTAAAACTGATGGATGGGTGTGTTGGAGTGTGCGACAAGTGACGAGCCGACCATGTTAAAGGGTTTGCAATGTTCTATTCTAATTCTATTGAATTCGTAAATATGAAATATGCAATTGATTTCGCCATCACGCTTTGCTCAATTGCATCACTAGCTTAGATCGCTTCGTAAATTTACATGTTTTTGTAATACTCAGTGAAATGTTATAAAAGGTTTGTTTATAGGTCATCACTATTCAGCTGCAGGGTTATCTAGTTGGCAACTGCCTTGGACAATTCGAGTTCCTTTTTTTATCATAGTTTACTAGTTAATCATGCCCAATTCTTACAAACATTTGGAATATTGAGTAATGTTTCATTAAATAGAGAGATAGAAAAGCAAAAAGAGAGAGAAAAACACAGAGACAGAAATTAGGGAAACATTCGCGTTACTCGGATTTTCGGGTAAGAAGAACATCACGACTTTCAATAAAAAAATACTTTATAAATAGTTATTTATGATTAAATCTACTACTTTCATGCACTACATTAATAAAATTTGTGTGGCAAATAATGTTATTTCTGTTTTTTTAGCGATTTCAAAATTTTAGCGAAACTGCATGTTTTGGAGCATTCTTGGCAATTGCTGACATTGTTGGACAATTGATTAATATAATAGTACCGATTGGACATCTGAACTCTATAAAAAGCGTAGTTCAAATTTTCGTATTCAAATTTGTCGTGTAACTTAGAGAAAGACTGTTCTGTTTTACTCAAATAATTTATCTCTACATCTTACGTCATATTTTTTGAATGTCAGTAATAATATTTGTGCATAGATACTACATTTTGTAGCAGTAAAATCACAAACATTCGATGTACAACCTCTGACGCATCGCTACAGAGCTGTAATTTAATCAATATGAAGTTACCTATAATCGTCCATTATACTTGTCAGACCTGCGCTGTTTACATGTCCTATCATTTTCACATATCGCATCATTGTCACCAATCATCAAGCAAAACTACGGCCAATATATGGTTTATAATTACGCTCCAGAAGAAATGGATATTCTCTGGCTTGTTGGATGATTATCTGATAGAGCGGCAAACATTGTATAATCAACGCTCTGCTATGGTTGGACCCGTATCCGTAAGCATTCCATTGCGTAATTGTTGATTTGAATAAACTCAATCAATTCCGAATTTTTCCCACTCATTCTCACCTCACCAATCATCATTAGTTTAACCACCTCTGTGCAGGCAAATTAAATACCCTCGACTGAAAAACTGTGACACAACTGTGTAAACAAAATATTCACTGTAACTGTGGCGCAAAGAGAAAAACAAGCATTCAAAGCAAAATCACTCAAATTGGCTCGTATATTGTTAGAATAAGATTCAGCCATTCAGTGCGGGAATCGTTCAAATGCTCGCCAAAAACAGACTAACTCTTATCGTAACCGGAATCTTGTGACTATCTTCAATTGATACAAATGAAAATAGAATTTGGTGACTCATGTCCGATGGGCGTAATATAGCTGAAAATGTTTGTTTACACCATGCGCACCAAACTATACCAAACCCTGTTTGAGTCTCATCGTAAAAATTTATTCTGTATAAATTCCTTAACTTTTTTTCTTCTCTACTCTCTGGCCACCTTTCAACACCTCGACTGCTATGTTGTAGTGCATTTGATGAAGCTTGTTCCACTTTCTCGTCTATGGAAACACAAGCAGAAATCGTACAAATGAAATTCCTTCGCATTGCCTAATGCAAGTACAGTGGAAATAGCTTGCACTTCACTGTTTGGATCACAGTGTCACAGAATTTCCAAAAGGCATGACACCGTGCTGCGTTGTCATTGCACCTCAGGTATTTGTGAGGTGAACTTTCTAGAAGGCAATATTGTCTCGACGAACAGCAAGAACTGTTACCGAATCCAATCAACAATCAAACATAATGCAATGAATCATGTTCCAGTGCGTACAGCGCTTGTAAATTTGCAGAGAGAAAAGCTGACGGTAGTAACCTGTTTGATTGTTTATCTCTTTAGGTTTTTGTTAAAGCAAAATGTGTTTTTGGATAACTCTCTCTCTCTCTCTTTCTCTCTCTCTCTCTCTCTCTCTCTCTCTGGAGAAAACATTTAGTACATGTTTGCTTAAAGGTATTACAGGTAAAGAAATATTTTATGTTATGATATATCATTATATTTCCCGATTCTTAGCAAAAACCGAGACTTGTTTTTTTTGTAAAGCAGCAGTATTCCAAAAGCCTACTGCTCAGGAAATACGATCATCCCCTTCTGCTTCCTTACTCTCTGAGGAATTTTTTTCGGTGTGCTGAGTTCCGAGAAGGCGAGCAGATGAAAGTAAAATAAATGCTGTGCGAGAAGGCGAGCAGATGAAAGTAAAATAAATGCGCCCTGGACCCACTGCTCCCCTTTTGGATTATCAGCACGCTGCACTTCTTCCACTCTTCTTCATACCCTACCCAAAATATCCCCTACTAGTTGATACCCAAATTCCACGTACATTGTGCCGCTGATGTGCAGTGAGACCGGTAAAGTGTGAGGACAAAATGTTGCTCCTTAAAGCTACAGTCTCACACCACCTGGTCGTTGACACTTCCTTCCCTAAGCCAACCACCAAACAATAACCATGCGACCGGTGACGCTTTAGTGTTGTATTTGTACGCCTTACTGCCCAGTACCGAAACGGGCTGCTGTTTACAAATGTGTTTCATGTTCCGCACATAAAGCAAGTGCAAAGCATAACAATTAGTGCACACCCGGGAAATGGTATAGCCGCCAGTGGGAGTCGACAGTGGAGTGCTGGCAGAAGAAACGATTATACATCCAGGCGTCCGAACACCGTAAGAGACAGTCACCAAACGATGGGCAGCACGTTTTGCCGCCCCGAACCTGGGCACAGTGTTTTAGTGACTTTGACACTCCCTGATGTGTGTTTAGAGAAATCTGCGGGATATTTCTGACAAACCTGCCCAGTCCAGAGACAGAGTTTCGAAAATGGTGATGCTTACGTGCATTCACGTTGACCATGGTTCTGAATCCGGAGAATGTGGTGGGATAGAGACTAATACCAGGAAAGTTAAACTGTACATATAATATCTGAGCATGACGATAGTGTTAAATACCAACGTGTACTTTATTCTGCATGCTCTATCCAACTTCACGCCCTAAATATAAGCAAGTCAGTAGAAATGATAACATCTCACTAGCTGCTTCAGTACACATATAGGTGTTTTGTGTTTTTGGTGTTGGATAGTGTTATTGAAGCAATTGAATTAAAATCAGTGCCGTTTTGATTGTAACTTGTTCACTGGTCCATCTGTCCGCACGAGCCTTCAGCACTGTCGGTCTTAACGGTGTCGGAAGACCGGCACATAGTATTCAGGTGTAGATATACAGTGAAACGAATGTTATTTCAATTGCTTTTTGTACTAAAAGAAGCAGATCGTATAGGTAACAGGTTGGCTCATAAGTCCCCGGTCTAACAAAGAAAAACACTTTTTTTTGTCAAAATTCGTTTTTATTATTCAACATAGTTCCCTTCAAGAGCGATACAACGATTATAACGACCTTCCATTTTTTTGATATCATTTTGGTAGTACTCCTCCGGTTTTGCCTCAAAATAGGCCTCAGTTTCGGCCTCTTCATTGCAGCCAAATTTTTTCCCTGCGAGCATCCTTTTGAGGTCTGAGAACAAAAAAAAGTCGCTGGGGCCAGATCTGGAGAATACGGTGGGTGGGGAAGCAATTCGTAGCCCAATTCATGAAATTTTGCCATCGTTCTCAATGACTTGTGGCACGGTGCGTTGTCTTGGTGGAACAACAAAATAACTAAAAATGCTTGACAAAAGACGCTCTGTACGCTCTGTAAATGTACCAATAGTGGTGGTATTGCACTAAAATGCGGTTCATATGGCAAATTAAAAGTTATTAAGTTATTTACGTTAGTGTGAAATGTTCTTTAGCCTTTTACAAAGGGTTTAAAAGTTAAATGGGGTCATTCCGTTACTTAGTGACCGAAAAATCCATTATTTTGTGACATGTGTCAACATTTTTCCAAAATCCGTAGGATTTCATAACGAAACTTATTTTTCTGTTAACGTTCTAAACGACCACATAACCACGCAATTACTAGTTTTTCAACATAACTGTTATGTAATGTTATTGTTTTACTAAAATTATTTGCCTTTTGACCATATTTATGCATTTTTAAGTATAATAGTGCCATTATAGGTACACAAAACAGGCATGTTCCTATAGTGGTTATAGTAATAAAATCAATAAAAACAGGTCGTTTTAGATTTTTTCGAGAAAATTTTTAACATGTCGTACTGTTTTCACTAAAATAAGCAACAGAAATGAGTTTTCTGTAGGTAATTTACCAAAAACAGGCCAAAATTCGCTTATATGGCTGAATGAAAAATTGACTTCAAATCAAGCACACTCTTCCGGGTTAAGGTTGACGACAGGTGTGATGCAGTACTTTAGTGAATAGTTTCATCGATCAAATTTATACATTTTTTTAGGATCAAATTACGAAAGATATCATTATTATGGCAGTAATCCATGCTATTCATACGAAAACAGCTTCGAAACTAAGTTTCATAGATATTATACACCGTTTTTGATGCATCTTTGTTTACCACCACTATAGGAACACAATACGACGACTATAGAAACCATACTACCATTATAGGTACAACGAAGCAGTCACAAAAATATGTATTTTTTCATAAATTTGATGTATTTTATGGTAAAAATGGTTGTGATTCCGTAGATAAAACATATTCCAATTGGTATGTGTTAAAATATTCAGAAATTGTCCTTCCTGATACTTAAAATTCATTAAAACACATCGGCACCACTACAAATTGCACCACTATTGGTACATTTACCCTATTATCGCTTAAAAGGAAGGTCGTCTCAGGTCATTTCCAAACGATGTTTTGTACGTGTTGAAAACGGTGTGGATTTTTTTAGATAACACTTATTGTGCTGATTTTATTGTGGTGTAATCAAAAATTAGTCCACTGTTCCTGGTTTCCGTTTCAACTAAAGGGCGAGGGCAGGCGCATCCTGCCCTTTTATCGCCAAACTTATCGTTTTCCCTATCTTTCCTCTCGCTCGCTTGACTTCCCTTTCACTCTTTCTTCATCTATCCATTTCTTCTCTCGCGCTGTGACCTGGCAGATTGTTGGGCACTCACGAGTTTCCAACAGTACGATTTCTTTCCTCCAAGCATCCAAGCTTCGGCAAACAGGCAAAGTGCTTGTAAGCTGTTGTCATTTTACCTTATTACATTTATTATTTTGAAATGTCACCTTCACAACGGTCAAATAAAATGGTTTTGGAGTAGAATTATCTTTTGGAAATGATTGAGTTATTTAATCTAAAGTGGTTACTGGTCCTAACAAAAATATAGGAACAAACAAAAATATCCCAATGTAGTACATTTAATTATAGTATTTTCTTAATGATACTATAGGCATGTTCAATAGGTAATTATATTTCAGGGTTTTGCATTTGATAGAACAAAAGTATCAACTATTATGACAACCATTGCAGATGATAGCACAATTGTATCACTTGATATTACCAAACTGGTGCGACACTACCAGCAAAATACATGCTTTCGCGACTAAAAGCATCCAGAGTTAGATTCTGACAACCAAATCAGATTATTTTTTTGCAACCAACACAAGAAATATGCAATTTAGTTGTAATTATTAAGTTAATTAAATGCTTTCTCTTCCATACCACGGTACCAGTAAAGCACATACTCTGGCGTATAAACGCGTTTATGCATACATTTTGACAAACATACCAGCTTTTTTTTGTTCCTTGTGAACACATTTTTCGTAATTGTACTCATTCTGTTAATTATTTAATTATTGTGAGCATGAAATTAAAACAAAAACACTAATTTGTAGCAAAATTTACCACTTCGCGGATATATTCGCGAAAGCATGTCGTACCAGCTTTGTAATATCAAGTGATACAATAGTGCTATCATCTGCAAGGGTGCCATATACATGAAAATTTAGTCTTTTCATCTGAAGCGGTTGTGCTATCATCTCCAACGCTTGTCATAACAGTTGATACTTTTGTTCTATCAAATGAAAAAAATCGTACACATGCTAAACAAAAAGTTCTGGAAATTTACGTAAAAAAAACTATAAAACATCAACCATCTTCAACGTTATTCTTCTTGACGTACCAACCTACGCGTTTATATCAGCCTATACATTTATACAGACTTTCGAGTAGTAAGTCAATCCTTAGGCTATCAGGAAGTTGCTAGTTCGGTTGAGAATCGGTTTAAACCAAACTTATCATGCAGCGTGTAGCTAATATTACTCCTGTTTCTCCTTCAATGGTCTGGTGCATGTGCATGCATAATACTTAAACGCGTATTCATTGAAGCCAACTGTATCGTTCAAAACACACCTACCTCTATTGTTAACAATATAGCTTTAAAGGCACCAACCAGATACCTATGACTGTTCGCGCTATTATCGATGGTTAGCACCTTGGTCATCTCATTGATTTTCGCCAAACACAGTCTACACATACAACATACCAACTACAACGGATTCAAACAACACGCAACTAAAATCGATTTCCCAGAACAAGCATAGACTTTACGGAAACAAATACCATTAATAAACCAACAATCACCTCAAACAATGGGAGGAAGCACGCTTGGACGCACCGTTGGATTTTCTCACGTTCGAAATCATTAGCACACGCTCGCACACATCCAGTAGCTATCGTGTATATTGGAAAACAACAGCATCCGGTAAAATCGAATGCCGCCAATGCTGCGAGATAGATAAAGGGATTTACCGACCGAGTAGAGGAATGCTGGGCTGGGATTTCAAACTGTGACCAGCTCAACCAAACCCGATGCACAGCCAAATAGTTATGCCAAAGAGTGTTCACATTCGAAAAGATGCGTTCGTGAATCGAACAGAAGCAAAGGGGAGTATCTGGAATGCTCTTCCTGTTAGTTTATGCTACAGTCATTGCTTAAATTGATCCGGAAACACAAATTTTGGTCAGTGAGTAGTGAGTTTAGTATCAAACAAGCACATAATCTATTAAAATTTGGCTTGTTCAATTAGCCAGTAGTTCTGCTTCTCTCTCTCTCTCTCTCTCTCTCTCTCTCTCTTTCTCTATCTCTCTCTGTCTATCTCCCTCTCTTTCTCTCGCATTCCTACTGCCACCATCCCATTAAAATAATCTATCTCTTGCTTTGCTTCATGCAATCATACGAACGCACACACACACTAAAGAATCATACAATATCTGGCGTAATGTTAGAGGGTTGAAAAACGCTTGTTTAAGGCTCCCCATTCTGACTAACACTCACACGAGACTTAATGATACAACACTCCCGAGCATATGTATCTCCTGTCGTTTACGAGATCTTATTATAGCTGCAAGCATTCACCTCTTTCATCCACATAAGCTACAAGCTCCAGCATGAACGTAGAATTCAACGTAAATTTTACGTGGAATGAGACTAAGACTTGCTGGTTAAAGTTGGAAGCTGGAACACCCTGCTCCTGCCTCGGTTCCCGGGAGCAATATCGACTGCTATAAATGATAATTTCTATATTCATGATAAGACTCATCCGGTGTTGTGGCGTGCTTTTTAGAAGGATGCATATCATAGCACCGTCTGCCATTGATCGAGCTTTGCCCCTATTTCACGTTCAAACCCCTCGAACGTGGTTTACTCATTAGCCAACCACTAGTGGCATCGCACACTACCGTATACGACGCGCATCGAACCAACGCGACCACATTACCGTTCATCGTACGTTTCGTGGAATTATAGCGCGATAGGAGCAGCCAAATTCAGCGCTACAGTGCTCAACATATTTGATAGCTTGGTTCGCGTACTATCATTCCTTCGAAACCGAACCAACCGACCCCTGATGAATGCATTCATTGAGGCATTGGGGGGAAATATTTGCATTGAAAAATCAATAAATTTTCATTATCATGCTTTTCATCACGATCACACCATGCAAAGCGGAGATCACTCTGGAGATGCTGCATGTGAGTGTTGAAGATGGTGGCACAAAATTATCCCTGTGGGCCCGAGAACATTACCGACTGTAGTGCTGCTTTCCTTACCAATCACACCATATTTTCTGACCATATAGTAGCTCACTCTTCAATTTTGCAAACGCTTGCTATTTGCTTTGGACAACGCGTGTACGAGACGCATAAAAATTATTAAAAACGCAATTTCAAATACGACGGAGAACGTTTTCAATGATACATAATTACCAAAAACGCATAACACTAATTATTTCGACGTTCAGCGAGCTTCACTATTTTTTACAGGCCTGCCTTTGAACAATCAAGAACAGCGCACCGCAGCCCAGTGAATTCGGTGTGATGCAATTGTATTGAACTACATTATTGTACTTAAAGAAAGTGTCGATATAACCTGTTGATCTTACGAAAATTATTTGTACAACTTCCGGATAATATTGACTGCTTAGGAAAATCATTTTAACGATCTGGAATTATGTTAAAAAATGTCTTAAACTTTCTAGAGTATTTTGCAACCGGACAGTTGTTCACTGCAATAGTTGGCCGGCCCATCTTTTGCCATTTTTCAAATTGGGTTTCTATTGGACGAAACTCTTTTTTACTAATTAAAGCAAACGCTGCACAGCACCTAACATAAGCATCCATAACGTTGAACAGAATTACAAATCAGAGTAGCAACGGTACTTATATACACTCCAAGATGCATATCCAGTAAAACTACCGCTTATATGCACATTGCAATCTTATACAGCGTCTTAAGTGAACCACTTATAAATCACCATGCTCATGCGATGAAATGGCTTTATCGGCTTGACTTGTGACATCGAGATTAATTGTGTAATCTATCGCTCTCTCAAGGGCTATCTATCGCAGGCCAATTGTCGGTGATTTGAATATTACAAACTCGGCCCTGTTTCGATCTGTTTATGCTAATGGCATCCTGTAGTAGATTTGACCCAACGGTGCATACACTGTTGCATGAAACGTGCATGGCAGCAACGATGATCAGCTTATGTCCGTTTCTTACCCCTCTCCTTCTGTACGGTTTTCACAAAGCTCACAATGTAATTTGTCTGCAATCTCCATCGTCAATAATTGATGCATCCACGAAGAATAACATGTACCACCAGTAATCAAGACATCGAAAATTATCCAAGCCGTACCTACATAATTTGTCCTCTATCCGAGAGAATCGTTCCTACTCGAGAGACGGATATTGCCACAATTGACAACTGCTGCCGAATTAACTGCAGTACGCAGAGCATCTGCAGAAATCAACTTCCGTCCCGTCAGCAGCAGATGCCGTGCTGCCGTAAGCCAATCTTTGTGCCCGAATCCAGACGCACATAAATCTTCTGCATCAAATGCGTCTTTTGCTGAATGCACTGAGCGGTTGAGATGTTGATGTCAACAAGGAGTATATGGGAACCTGAGCGAATAATATGTGCGAATTTCATAATCTCAACGCCATCATCTGTCACCAGAACGCTAACGGACGCGCATGGGTGAAGACGGAGCGGAACATTTTGCATCCGGATGCTTTTAGGGGGTTTCACAAGCTTTTCATCGACCTACAACACCCAATCGAAGTTGGATTGTATACAGTGCAATAGTTCTATCCGGCTCTCAGTTCGATACTCTTTAGCCACCCCATTCATGTAACATTTTAAAGAGTTCACATTTGAACGTATAGTCCGTTATGTACGTGGAAACTCTTCTAAAATCTGCCCTCCATTCCGCTCGGTAATAATCCTAAACCATATTTCTGTTACCGTACCAACCAGACCCACCCGGTCGAACAGACATCCATCCAGACGAATTGATTTTAAATTATGAGCCACACATCATGCGCTGAAAAGAACCCTTGTCCTAGGAGCTTAAATTATGTATTTATTGTGCAGTAGGGACGGCCCGGCCGTACTGAAGTATGCAACAGACAATAACACACCATGTACTGGGTATGTGAGAGGGTTTGCATGGAACTTTCGAGAAATTATACTTCATTTAAACAACACAAAGGAACGTTTATAATTTATAATTGCACAGGAAACTTATTTAAAAAAATCAAACATAAGAACAGAATTTCAAAGCGAAAAGGCAACGCAACACCAATGTTATGATAAAAGGGTAGTGAAAATGAGTATAATAAGGTTTTCTTTTTTATTGACTACTGCAAATGCCACCAGCTACCATCGGTGGAGAAGTAAGAGGGTATAATATGTGATCAATTAGTCGTTCCATATAATCCCTTTCATGTTTATACCTTGACGGTCACTTCAGATGGTGCAATATAATCTTCTGTATTGATGATAATACGTAGCAGTGAGGAAGTCGGTCAGGGGGGGAATTTTAAATGAAAATAAGGTTTTACAAAATGTGTTGCATCAATTGAGAGCTTAAATTTGTAAGTTTCCATTTTTATTCTTAAAATAGTTTTCACAGAACTGAATTGTTTGCTAATGTTGTTGAACTGATCGACCCATTCAATGAATAAAACAATAAAGTGTAAAGTTTAGAACATTCTAGCGCTATCTTTGAAGTATAAAATTTCCAGAATCAATTATAAAATCAGTCTGTTTACCATCCTAGTCCCATCAGTCTGTTTACCATAACTGGAACTTACCATCCTAGTAAAAGATGCCTGCTATAGCAGTGACTGTACAGTTATTTTTAAGCATTGTCTAGCGCACTCTATCCCACATTCGTGGCAGTAGATCATCAATGGCTACAGTAAAAAATCAAATCAAAACCTGTGCAGTCTATCATTCACCAACAGCAACTAAATCAATTAATCTTTGCTACACCCTCACGCTGTGCAAACAATTAAGACTCCATCTCACCCGTATGATAATATTTTACTCAATGATAAAAATTTACTCGGGCGTCATTTTTAAATCCATTTCTAAGCCCTACGCAAAAAGCAGCGCGTTTGATAGCACTCTCTAAGCACGCTCACCATTCGTGATAGGGCCATGAGTGGATAGTTTATTGGACTTTGTTCAAATAATCTATTGCACTGCATTTTGAAAACTGGACGCGCGTGAACGGGTAATAATTCTATCCGTATCGCGGCACGCTCTTTTTGCGATGCTCAATTGCCGCACATCGTGTTACATTTATTGCATCGTGTGTGTTACATACGAATGCATCGAGCCAGTGTCGCAATCTGTACAAGCAACGATGGATGAATGTTTGCAATCCGTCCGACGCGTCCATAAAGAATGAGCGCCGATACTTTTCTGATGTGGATGAAGCGGTATGGTGCTGAATGAGATAAGCAATGTTGAGTGTTTCCGAGTTGTGTTCGTATCATTTTCCTCCTGCTAAGTTCTGCTCATTAGTCGCCAAACATACATCGATTGTTTTTACTTCCCGAGTAGTACTACCATTCCCGTCAGAACTACGCATATATACACAAGCTATATACACAAGCTAACCCTGAAAAATTCCGCAACACGACCAATAACGCTGCCCGAGATGGCCTTCGTTTCCGTGGCCACAATCTCGGTAGTCACCGGGCAGCATACACGCACAGGCTCCCTTGGACTTACTGTTGGGACAGAACGTACATCAGTGATACACGCCGTAGTGTGGTCGAAGCTTGTGGATTCGCAGCACAACCGAATATTTCTGGACAGCGAAGAAAGTCACATCAATTGTACGCATCTCCAGGCATTACGAACATAACCGAACCATACATTCCTCCAGTAACTTCCCGTCAAAGAAAAGCATCAGGTGCATTACACTGGGTCGCGGCGGTACAAACGTTAGCGCGCACGATCCCGATTGTCGGCGATGGACATGTTCCAGCCGGCGACTTTCTGCACGAACAGCATCAGCGTGTGTAGTATCGAACCAGCGTGCATAGTACCGCACGACCAGTGTCAGCTGAGCGCGTATGTGTGCCTTTAGGGTAGCCTGCTCACCGGCCAAATGCTCAATGCCACTTTGCTGTGGATCCGGTAACGTTGTAAAACAGCGGAACGCCAGTTTGTATCCGTACGCGCGGTGTTTCCCCGTCCGCGAGGATATGCACCGTATCGGTGACGGTTTTGTAAAATGTTAAGGTTGATTTTAGGCACTGCTCGAGCCACTTCAGAATTATGCTGACAAAGGGTAAATTTTCCACCACGCTGCCTTCGGCCATCGAAAGTTCTGAGAACGTTGGTCAGTCGAGAACAAAGGTAATTTAAAATAATCATATGTATTGTATTACGTTTCAATTGGCAAGAAACGTGTTGTTAAATGTTTTCACATTAACGAGAAAAGTGTTAAAATTATGATATGCATTTTTTTATTCATGCATGAACTCTTAAAGATTGTCGAAAAGATACGGTACGGAGTGTTTGTTGTCAGTCTAAGGCTTCTTCTATTTGGTGTAACGTTTTACGCGAGCATGCTGGCCTATAGAAACTTTTGATACTTAGCCGAATAGTCAATCCTTGCTACGGGGAGACGGTCCATTCTGAACCACGGGACTAATAATGCTAATCAACTATAAATAATGTCAAATTTATAGTAAAGATAAAAAATCTACTGCATATTTTTCATATGGAGCAGATAAGGCGATGCAGTTAACATCTTTATCGTTACATTTGCATTACGTTAATTGTTTTGATATTATCTCTACAGCCAGGAAAAACTTTTTTTTAATGCAAACGTTAGGACCAGTGCATACTGAAAATTTAACATACACATAATTGCATCGAAAGATTCAATAATATAAGAGAGGACGTTTAAAACATTCTCACAGATAATTAAAAAAAAAAATTTTTAGCAAAATATAATCAGCTTTGAGGTGATAGAAACTTCAACAATCCATAAAAAAGTTCCATGTTAAGGTCCTTTGTAAATATGGCTGCAACAATAAAAAAAAAAACAGTCACTGTGCTAAGGTGCTAAAAATGTACACTCCCCTAATCCTTAAGCTCATCAACAACACCGAACCTGTTAGTGAGTGTAAGGAAATGGTATATGTAGCTGAATCTCATTGCACATGCACGGTTTACGGCACGTCATTACCACCATTGTATACACTTATCACGTAATGATTTTTAAAATTTGAAGTAAACCACTGGATTTGGACCACTGGAACCACTCTTTACAAATAAGGCACAATTGAAAGTACTTTCACAGCTGCCCTCTTTACTACCAGCTCGAGAAAACTTCACCAAAACTGGTCCAGGGTATGAATTGTTTAATGAGTATTTCATTTTGCGTTACGCTTCATCTCTGCATACGGTTTGCTGTATCACATCAATAGTTCAACATGTACATGACCCTATCTGTTTAGTTCATTCTCCAGAACGTACAAACATATTAATTCTGGGCCATGATTATATCCATCTTTGTCTGGCAAATGTTACCAATCTGCTTGCTCAGTGTACGCTAATGCTCATCGAGCGATGCCACATACTCGTCCACGAACACATCCAGCTTCTGCTGCTCCTCCGCAGCCCCTGTCGACTGCAGCGCTTACTCCTCCAGGGAACTCGTCTGTTTAATTGATGTTAAATTGTTTACTGCACTCACCACAGATCACCTGCTGGCAAGTGGTGCTGGATAGTTTTAATTGATGTTCCGGAAGCATCGGGGAGTGGTACCGCGTCGGTTGCCCCCGGGACGTGCGGCTACCGTCGAGGCCGTACTTTCATCAGCTCACTTAACCCAAGCCGAACGATGCCGTGCAATGCAGCGCCACGTTGCCGCCGGTGTGGTTCTCTGCAAAAATTGCACATCTTCAGTGTACACGTTTGACAGGATACGGTTGTCAGTTGCTGAAAATGTCTGATGATTTTTATCCAGTTAGTGGTCGTCGGATCCCAAATAGTGTTTGTGGCGTGAAAATGAAAATGGAGAAATCGAATTAGTTTTTAACTCAAATAAGTCGCGTAAAAACACTGTAGCGCTCGGTAGGGCTGTGTTCGAATTAAAGTTTTTGCATATAGGATTCGGATGAAAGTTGTAGAAATGAGACAAACAATTTCAAATCACTTCATAACATCCAAACCGACAGCAGGACGCAAAAAAACGGTGACAAGCATCCTGAAATACAGTGCAACGGGGCGCAAGCTGGCGCGGTACCGAGATAACCTTGCGGTTGATTGAGGAACGGTTCTGCTTACCGCTGACTGCGTTTCCATGAAATTGGATTGACAGTGAAAGATTAGTAGGTTTATAAAATGAAAGAATACTTAAATGATGCAGTTTTTCGATGAAAATTAAAAAAAGAATCGACAGGTCGATGCGTGTTTTTAAATTAGCATATGTAGCTAATCCGATTGGATTTTCATCCCAGGAAACTGTAGCATTTTTTGCTTTTTGTTCAACTTAGTGACATTGATCGAAGTGAATTTTGATTTTTTTCTTAAAAATTTAAAATTTGTAATTTGAGTTTCAAATTAAACAGAAAATTATAATTTTAAATGAAAACAAAAAAAGCTCTCAAAAAGCATGAGAAAAATCAACCGATAAAATATGTATACCACCGTGAAGATGAGAAAACTTTGAGTTTTTTTGGGGTTTGATGAAAAAAAAACTTTCTTTTTGTCACAGAAAAATCCAATTTAAAAAAGAAACAACTTTTGGGACAAAAAAGCGATCTCTATTAGGGGCAAGTCTGCCACCCTATTTCATAGGCATGATATGTCAAAAATGTAAACATTGTTGTTGCGTGCAGCGGTATTGTGCGCTATTATGAGCAAAATGACCCATTCATTAAAGCTCAGATTGCATTTAAATCATACTATCATTTGTTCGATTTTAACACTCCTTTATCCCTCTTCCGTTCTCGTCTTCATTCTTCCTCATCCTTATCCTTTCCTTAGTAATAAAGAAACATTGTTAACCCCTCGAGTTGGACATTTGTAGAAATAAATAGATAAATAAATAAATAAATAAATAAATAAATAAATAAATAAATAAATAAATAAATAAATAAATAAATAAATAAATAAATAAATAAAAAAATAAATAAAAAGATAAATAAATAAATAAATAAATGATTTGTACACTTATCCTGTACAAGTACTTTTATGCTTAGCATATTACATCAATTTCTTTCATCCATTATCTGGTTGAACATCTTGCATATATATGGTAATTTTCATTTTGGTTGGTTTTGGTGCCAACTATCACTTCTAGCTTATATTCATGTGTTGAAAACATCTGTTGATACTTTTTTTGTTGGTTTAATTTAAGGTATTTCACTCTCACACTGTGTCAGATTTTAGTCTTTCAGGTGGTCATATTTGATAACACGTAGAGACAGTGTCTCAAAATACATTACGTATGACCATTTCCCGAACACGTTCTATGATTTGTAAGAGGAACAATCATTTAATTTATTAAGCATCAGGTTCAGCCAACATACTGCATGATCATCACGAAAAACTGGTACAGACGCTTTAACACTTGCAAAAATAACATAAATTATATAAAGCTATTTACTGAAACCAACAACTAATAACTATTATTTACACTCATGTACGCCTCGAAATTCATGGGATGAAAGCCATACGCTAACAGCATCATCGGTTTTTGCTGTCTGTTCATGAGAAATTCCTTCTGCTCTTTTATTGGGAGCTTATACCAAGGCATAGAGATGATCTTGTTGTACATTGCGTCAATCTATGATAAGTAAGTTGTAACTGGTCTTAAATACTACGCAATCCGGATCGTTTAGGATTATACTACCTTAAGCTCTACCAAATGTCCAATCAAAAAGAATCCTGATAGTTGAACGAACATCACATACAGGTAGGAATATGTTGGGTACCAATCAGTCTGTAAAAAGATATAAACTATCATATAAACTAGTTTATTAGATTTTACGATGTAGTTTATGCGCCGGTCTGGTGGTACAGTCGTCAACTCGTACGACGTAAGTACATATCCGTCATGGGTTCAATTCCCGAATAGACAGTGCCCCCATACGTAGAACTGACTATCCTGCTATGGTAACAATAAGTCACTGAAAGCCAAGCTCACTTCACTAGTAGTGAGTACTGGCAAGCCTTGACCGACAGCAGTTGCTTTGTCAAACAAAAAGAAGAAGTTTATGCGCCATGCAAGGGTACACACCATAATATGTTTCGTATGTTTCAGGGACGTCCAATTCCAATGGTTCTAGAGAGCTTTTTTTTAAATATCAAATTTTGAAATGAAATTGACCTATCTGCTGACCCATTCAAGATCCTATAAATGGTTCATAGTATTTTTAAAAGAAGCAAAGATATGTTTTATTGCAAATTATGTGCAAAATAAGGTAGAGTTACTTGAATCGTTATTTATAATACAAGCTTTTTTGTCAAATACGCGACAAATACTAAACGACATGTCATTTTAAAAACTGATTCTTCTTCTTTCTCTTTTTCTTCATTAAATGAGTCAAAATGAGTTAGATAATGTAGAAAACAGAGGCAAACCTGCACCTCGATAGGGCTGTCTAAAATAAACATGGACTTGATAAAATTAACATTGGACCAGTCCAAGTACGTACAAAGAGTCAAAGTAAGTTTCGTGAGCGACGAAGTATGCAGCACACATTGCAAAATGATGTGTAAAATCTTGTATTCTTTATGAGATAGTTATTGTACGAATTTGTTTTCCGTTTAATTATCTCTTGGTTTATGCTTATAGCTGACAACCAGGCAGGGCATTGGTATGCGAACGATTACAAGCGACGGATGTGTTATTTATTTCTGGTTACACATGTGTGTTTCTTGGAGCGGTGAACTCGTTTCTCTTCGCGTTGAGCCATGTAAATTCCTCTGCGCATGTCCACGTTCTATTCCGTTGCTGCATTGCTCGGTATGGTTTGTTCGTAGGATACATTCGGTCACTTGTCTTCTTCATTAACATTCTTCATCCAACCAACCAGATTTGGTGTTTCCATGACATGGTAAGAGTATATTTATTAAATACTTTATTATTTTTGTTTTCAGTGGGTTCCACACTCACTCATAGTTTCATACGTGTTTTATAGTATAATAGACTAATATAAGGCGACTTTTAATACCCGTTGGTCAGAGTTGTCCTTAAGAGAATCTGTGTCAATTAACCTAAACCTATCAGTGCCATAATATTTTATACCTCCCAAAAGCACTAAAAGCATTGCGTAACATATTGAAAAAGTTGCTGTTGCAACTTGTGTTAAACAAATAAGTCCAAAAATGCGTTCAATCATGTTGAAAAAGCTTTAAAAACATAAAGAAACAATTACTTAATCTGGGAAATTGAACAATGCTTGCTCGCCTTACCTGGTTGACTGTTGATGATCATGGATGCACTGGATCCACTTGTGACGAATTTCCACAGTGCGTTCTTCATTCTCAGTGGGGTTGTTAAGCATTTTTTCTAGCTGACCAAGATGCACTATCGAAATGTCTGCTCTGCTAGCCATAGCGTACATTGCGTACATGAAAAACAGAAAATCGGTCAGTATTGCTCCCAGAACTCCAATTGCCAACAGATTGATCTGAAAACATATCGTTACTGCATACCCCAAGGAAGAGCTCCAATCACAGAACGGTAGCTCGTACAAAAACAAAGGCATCACTTTTCCCGTTGCAAAGTAATAAAATGCTGGATACATTCCGAATGCAACTGCCAGAAAGATATATGACGCACTTATCATCATACCAAAGAATGCGACCTGTGTGTCTAAGCACACCAGTTTCTTCTTCAGATCCATTTTGATAACGTTGAAGCACTTCTTGTTCCAGTTTAGCAGTAAATAAATTAATTTGTTGGACTTTAGAATGTCCCACAAAGAATTTGATGTAGAGCTAAAAGTAAATACTTAGTATTTGTAGGCCATGATTGATATTGATTTGAACACTTCCTACCTGTACAGCAGTTCCCAGCGTTATGAGGACCTTCATCATATGAATTGGATCATCGATGTACTTTCTCAGTGTCCAAACAGTACTGGCAAAATATACTGTTATATGAAACGAAACGTAATACGAGGCTGGCGTGAACTTTCCAGGTGCTGTCCACATCTCAACCCCGGCCACTTTCGAGTACACAATCAGAGATTTCATCAATTTACGAAAACCTTCAACATTTGCCATTGATTCAGAAAAGTTTATCTAAGAAATGTAAATTATTAAACAAATATCGTTGATAATGCACAATTTGTTGCAAAATTCAATGTTCTTCATTAAAAAATATGCCACAACTTAACAACTGACAAATCTAACGAGCAACTGATTTGCAAGGTAAATTTGTAAAGTTGAGAAGTGCCATTTACAGACTCGAAAGCTAGGAATTAATTTATTACTAAGCATGGGAAGTACTTGCAATCATTAAAGCTTTGCAAAACATTGAATTGAACATCAGTCAAACATATCGTAGCAATTAGGCGTCTTATTAGATCTAGAGCAAAATTGATGGGAACTTCTCCCACAACAGTCTATGTGGAGGTATTTTCATATGCCAGTATGCCGTGGGATACTTTGTTAAGGACAACAACTGTTCAGATTTATTGGAAAAATGAAATTTAATTCATATCTCAGCTGTTGAACTGAATTAAAAATGTGTAGTTTTACAACAAAACATATGCTTGATATGTGTGTAGGGAATTGAGTTCGTTTATTGTGTTTAATTCAACGTTGAGTTTACAAGTATGTCTTCGTACTTTTCGTAATAAAACTGTTCTCAATATTGGATGGATCGATAGTGATAACGCGCTCTTTCTAGCAATCTACCTCTCGCTCTCCGCTCTCCTGCTTCCATCGGGTTATTGTTGTTTGTGTTAAGGGGGCAGTCAACTTATCGACTCAATAACATGCACGTCATGAGTTCATTCCTAGAATGGCCTCGCAGGCCAACGTGGTTCTGGATAAGACTCGAAAACCTGTATAGACTGAGATGTCTG
This sequence comes from Anopheles arabiensis, assembly GCF_016920715.1. Taxonomy (NCBI): domain Eukaryota; kingdom Metazoa; phylum Arthropoda; class Insecta; order Diptera; family Culicidae; genus Anopheles; species Anopheles arabiensis. Next base: position 39,836,584 of record NC_053518.1, read on the forward strand.
CTTAGGACATTAAGACAAGACGTTATTCAATTATATTTTTAACAAAATTTGCTTCCTTTTAGACTATTTATACAGTGAACTCTCTTATATTTGAGAGCCAATATGACTGTTAAATTAGAGATAGTTTAAAGGCAATAGACAAAGGGCAAACATACTCTGAAAATAATGGGATAGATAAAAATGTTCGAAAAAGAGAGGGTTTCCAAATTTTAGAGTTTTCAGTTATTACAGAGTTCACTGTATAACTCGTTAAATTGTATCTCTTAATGAATATGTATTACGGTTACCCATACTCCGTGTAATTGAAATATTTGCGTGATTATTGAAAAATCGGAAAATTGCGTTTTTATCGGACTGTGCGTATGTTTGACAGTTTCTGTTGTGTATGTATTGGTGGAATAAGGATAGGGGGATAGGGGGGCCGGCACACCAAGAGCAACGGCTTTGCGTAAGCACGTAAGCAAAAGATTCGCGTTATAATTCAATAAGAGAGATAGACAGAGAGAGAGAGAGAGAGAGAGAGAGAGAGAGAGAGAGAGAACAGCAGCAGCAGCAGCAGCAGCAGCAGCAGCACACATTCCTAAGCAAAACCAGAAGGCGAGCTCACCGTGCAGCACGACGAATTAAACTGTTTAGCCACAATGATTATTTTCGGTTCCCTTCGTTAGCTGGTACTGCACGCACCGGTGAGAAATCTGCCAATTGGCAATAGCGTTTCTTGGCGTCAGTGTATGCAGCAGCTAGCAGCAGATAGAAGTGCCTTGCCTGTTATCCAATTTACTTTGCTTCTCGGTTCAAAAATAAAGTGCGATGCTATGACATACGACGCATACACCCAAGCGTCCCGTTTGTTGAAGTTTTGGGGTCGTTTGTTCAATGCGTTTACGGTTTTGGCTTGCTTGCAGCATAGTAGGCTTCCACACACAGCTTGACAATATCGAATTGCAGCCTGTTCAACGTTGTTTATGCGCCGACAACAGCACCGTGCTGCGAGGAACGGGACAGGAACCAGGATTTGTTCTTATCATGGTTCCTATCCCATTCCTCGCAGCATTGCGCTATTGTCCGCGCATTATGCAGCGGTACTCCAGGAAGCACACTGCAATGAAATGACTCAAAACGAGACAACAATTATTTTCCTTTCGCCCTTTTCTTTCTCCCACTTATTATCCTTATCAGATGGAGCGATTAATTGGGAAATTATTGTATTCTTGTTCAAACAAAACCCATACCTTGATGAGCTGAGCGCAGATGTTGACGGTGATGATGACAATCATGCTCGTTCATGGTGGTCTAATGCCTCAGAGGGAGCAGCAGCAGATGTGTTAATTCGTAATGGTATGCATGAAATGTTCCAAAAGGTAGATCTTACATACTATAGGAAGATGCACAATCGGGAATCTAATAATGCGAATGGTATTTGCCTGATCAATCATACTCGAAAGCGTCTTAATGATGCTCTGATGCTATGCTCGAGTAAGTAGTAGTTGCATCAGTAATCAATCAACCGAAACATTCCGGCACTAGCAGGAGGTATAGGTATGCGCATTCCATTTAATTTGCGAGTTATCGTGTTGTCATTATCATTATTGACTGCCTGTTCGGTATAAACTATTCGTGCAATTATTGTTCACCAAACGTTTAATTGTGCCCTTAAATTTGGTGCCTTTTCCGGGTGTGAACACAATCGTCGCGGGTGTTTTGATTAAACCTATTGAGAATGAATTGCGAAATTAATTAACCTAGTAAAAAATATTGTTTCTTTTTTTCATTCGTTACACATTTCAATGTTACACATGTATGCCAATAGGCATTATAATATTAGTTGCTGATCAGTTAGGCGCGATACAAATAGACTTACTATGACTGCGATTTGCAGCAGATCTATGGGAAAATTAAATACGTTGTTAATTTTCTACCATCTTCTCCAACATCTGTGAAATGGTTTAATTTTGATCATCAAAGGATATTCCGTTTCCGTATACTCTTTGATGTGTTTTTATCTATTTATCTCAAGGTGTAAAGAATTTGTGTTATTACTTTTTTGATACTAATTTAAAACATAAAAAATCTCTTCTAGTTCCCCTAATAAAATTCAGGGGAACCCCACACGAGTTTAATCCGTTCCAGTGCTCCAATTGTTTCCTTAATCGAAAATGTACTAATATAAATTTATATTAGTTGCTAACACAAATAAAAATGTCACAATTATTTTGACGTTCAGCTGTTAGACATTTCCTGCTACATTTTTTAATACAAAATAAGCCAGTTTCGTTACAATTAAACAACTGTTTTAAGTAATTATTCTTAAGCACTAATATTTTTTAAATTTAAGATTGGCATCAAATTTACAATGCAACATCATATGATACGAAGTAGTAGCAGTTTATCAGATCGTTGTGTAATTTCGTATGATATTTTGTTCATTATATTAATCCTACAACACATATCACCAAACATTTTACCATAACATAATATTTATGGTTTTCTGAAAATGGTTACTTGAATCATTTGGTGATGATGATGATGACAAATCCCACCTCTTACCCCAACACAGGTTTGAGAAGGACGAAAGTATCTATAAGATAATTCTACTCTAATAGTTGTTATGAAATAAAAAACGAGCAAGTGGTGGCTTCGGAAAACTCTCAGAGGAACCGTCCGAGTCATACACACACCCAAGATGACCAACATAGTTTCATCAAGAAAAAACGGGTCATACTCCATCGAATACAATAGCTTTCCCTAGCACCCTTACGTAGTCCGCCAAGAACCAATACATGGATCCGGCGCACCACTTATCAGGACACAACTGCGACATGCATATGGCCAGTTCCACTAGTGCCAACCGCTGACTCCAGGGTCTCTGGCACCAACGGCTGGCTCCAGGGCACTACCTTCCGAAGCAGGAGAATTTAATGTATCCCTTACGTAGCTCGCCAAGAACCAACTAGTGGATCCGGCGCACTACTTATCGAAACACAACTGCAACATGCATATGGCCAGTTCCACTAGTGCCAATGGTTGGCTCTAGGGCACTACCTTCCGAAGCAGGTGAACCTAATGTATCTGGAATTGGCCACTTACAATCATCAATGAGTGAATCCTGTTGTGACCTCCCAGACCGTGTGCAAACCGTAAATTCCCCCAAATAGATCCCGAACGTCCACTTCAACGCGCGCGTCTCTCAAACCTGTGTTGTCTCTTTCTTATATTTATATTTTTTTAGTTTAAATTTTCATATATAAAGAAAAAATCTTATCATCATCATCAAGATCGTGATGACAACTGTAGTTACACATTACATAGTGACATAGGACATCTACACATATTTTACGTTACACAGTTTGCTTAACATAAACGACGCACTTACGTTTGAAATCAAATAAGTTTCTCGCATTCTTAATTTCTCCGGGTAATCTGTTGTACCTTTGAATTCCTTTGAAGAACAAAGAGTTTCTGGCACTTTGTGACTGCAAGTTGGGTACCCTCGGCTCATTAGCCCTGCGTGTGCAGTGCCGGTGGACGTCGTACCCCCGAATTATGCTCTCCCCCAGATACCCAGGCAACAGGCCTTTTAACATTTTAAAAATAAAGATCATGGTCTGGTATACAATCCTCTGCTCTACCGACATCCATTGAAGAATATCTAGCATAACAGTGGTCGGCGTACGTCGTCCGCACCCTAGTACTAACCTCACGATGCGATTTTGCAACCTTTGAAGCTTTTTAATTTGCCCCTTATTGCCAAGAAATAGAATGGACGAGCAAAAGTCAAAGTGCGGCGATACCAATGATTTGTAGAGGTGAACTTTCCCAAAGAAGTCGAGATCCTTCGCCAATCTACTTATTACTCCACACTTCTTAGCCACTTTAGCGATGACCCAGTCAATGTGAGCGAGGAACTTTAACCTGTCATCTAGGATTACCCCTAAGTATTTAGTCTGTCTAACTCTTTCGATTCGTTCCGAATTTATCACAATAGATGGAGGTTCGTCCAATACACCCGCAGACATCACCATGTAACAAGTCTTGTTAATGTTTAATGCCAGCTTTTTGTGCTTCAGCCATCCATCCAAAGCGTTTAAATCGATATTAATCAGAGACTCTGCTTGCTTGATATCTTTGTGCGAGATAAACAGAACAGTATCGTCAGCAAAAGATTGATCTCACAAGCCTTCAAAACCTGTTTCATGTCATTGATATACATGATAAACAAAATTGGTCCAAGAACACTACCTTGTGGAACACCAAGGGTGTTTTCTATAGGCTCTGATACAGAGCTACCAAATAAAGTTCTCTAATTTCTGTCTTTTAAATAACTTTCGAACCAACTGAGATCCCTCCCCACAATACCAAAACGCCTTAAGGTACAAAGCAATAATGGCCTAGATATTGTTTCAAATGCCCGTTTTAGATCCAAGGAAACAGCAACTATCGATTCTCTCCGATCCATCAACACCCTCCACCTCGCCAGTACAAGATTCAGAGCAGCATTTCAAGTATATTGTCCCAAGTTTAACGCGGAGAGAGGAAGAATTCAAAATTCACCCCAGCAATGAATAGAAACAGGGAAGAGCGCTATCTAAAGCGTAAGATGGATATGAGAGAGTTGGTTAGAATAATGATCGCAAAACACGGCATGCAAGCATTACATTTTCGTGGTCAAAAGTAAGCGACTTCAATAAATAAACATGTAATAATAAAAACTGACAACTGCTTGCAATAAAACTCCATCAACACTCGGATTTGAGAGCTAATTTTGTGCGTCTGAAAATGTTTAATGAGGGACTGAGAACATTTCTTAAATTTCTTAAGCCCCATGGCGTAGCGGCTATACGGTTTTGTACGATAGCACTGCTAGACGCTTTTTAGATGGATAGAATATAATAAAATTCTCTGTTCGATTGTGTTAAAAGTAGGATGGTTTTATTAAATATATTTCTTTTACAATTTTTGCGCTTCAGATATCCTCATCTAAATATTACACAAATGTTGAAATTATAAAATCTATATATATAAAAATCTCGTGTCACGGTGTTTGTTGCGAGCAACCTCCAAAACGGCTGGATCATTTTCAACGAAACTTCGCACACACCTTATGGTGGTATGAAAATAGGTTTTAAGATTTAAAAATCGTCCAGATGTTACACTAAACTTAATTTAATAATGATTTTCTAACTCTCATACAAAGAGCAGGATTGTTGTTGTGTTGTATACGGCACTTTGACACTTGGTGTAAGGTGCCTGGCGGTTTACACTCGATGATCGGATCCTGAGGGGATGCGGGCACGATACAACAATCCCAAGTAACAAAGCAATAATGGAATATTTTAGTTTTTTTTTTGGAATGATTCAGTTTGTCGGGCCAGCTAGTATACAATAAAAATAAAGTGTGGAGGAAGTGAAGTACTAGGCGTCTCCATAAATAGTTTAAATTGTTTGGTAGGCCGCCATGCACCTCCAATATAACAATTGCAGAGTTCCTTGAATCTCATTCGTTACATACTCATAACAGGTACAAAAATGAGTATAAAGTAAAAAGTGATTATGCTAGCTTTTCTTCAGACTTTCTGCTGACGAATCTTCAGACTTTCTGCTGACACCTAATAAGTAGACAGAAATTGTCATTCCAAACGAGTAGGTGCTAACGTATAGAGGACTTCTCAAGAATCAAATAAATAGTGTAACTTATATTGGAAGACTTAATTTGCCAGCAACTCATTGTTTTGTTCAGAAACACCTGCAGCGAAATAAGTCCGTTATCTAGTAGTTGAGAAATCTTTGTGTAGACAGAGGTAGGCTAGAGTATTCTTTATTGCAGCCATTTGTACGGCTATTTGTACTGCTATGTAATATTTTGTACTGCTATGGAACCCGATTATACAAATTCTATTTTGATAATCATTTCATTTTAACAAATCATTGAAGACAATTTGGCGTTGACGCGTAGGGAAAAACTTCTCTATGGAGCTCATTTTCTCGATAAGAGTCTAATCTAAACCGGAATAGGAACAGCCAGTATGTGATGTACTCTATTGCCTGCGGGTATCAGAAGACGATGATGATTTGCATATTAAAGATAATAATATAGCCTTTATTTTCAAGATTATTTGCTTGAACTTGTCCGTTTTATTTTTTGTTTTATTAAAAAAACGAACTAATGTTTTTTTTCTCAATAAAAAAAAAATCATTCAAATTATTATTTTCGAATTTGCGGCTTGAAGAGGTTTTCGGGTAAAGTTAGTGTTGCGGTAGCAACGGGTAGGTCTGAGGAGATTTTTAAATTGCAACGAAATGTTTCATTTGGCACGACTAATTTGGTTAGAATTTGAAACTATTGTAACTTATCTTATGAGAACAAGATCGCTGGCCTAAAAAAACATACATTTTTAGGAACGGCTCGTTCTTGAGTTCATCGATAAGCGTAAGCAACACGGACAAAGCGTAGGGTAATAAAATATTTTTAGAACGGGTACATCCGGTGGGTGCAACCATTAGGAGAAAAAAATGCATACAGGACGAAAACGCGCATATGTACCAGGTAATGAATGCTTTGAGTTATATACCCAAAGCAAGGACGTCATAAAATTTCAAGTTTTCTTAGGATTAATCTAGAATGCGTAGAACTGAAGCATAAACGAAGAGGCATGTAAAAACACAAGGAACATAAAAAAACCATTGCATGGATTTCCGAAAAAGGGCACAATATTTTCACACGCACTAGCACCAATACATTTAAACAACGTGTACGAACACGTTTCAACACCATCGAATATGTTAGTATATAAGAACCACTTTTTTTTTAATAATGTTCAGATCAATTCCAGAACCTGAACGGAGAACGTCTCGATTTTCTTTGAACGTCTTGGCCTTTCCTAGGATTTGCTTTAGGTCTTATCCGGGTCACTCTGCCCCATCCGAAAAGTTATTGTATCAATTGTGCCACTTTTGCAGCATAGATTTCTACGAACCGTGAATACTAGCGGAAAGTTTAATGCACAATTGGTTATAATAATTCCTTTCGGGCAGAAAGTCATCTTTTCCAATAAATTTGTTTTCGGTTGAAACTTAGGACACTGAAGGCCTTTCCTTCGCGTGGCCTGGCTCGAGTTCCGTCGTCAACAGTTAGAAATAAATGTAAAACTAATTTTTGACGGTTTCTAGCAATGTTAAAAATTTCCATCCTCTTACCAACTCGTTTTACTTTGAAAAGAGCAAACACGGATCTCGAACGCTAATTTATTTATGATTTCTCTTCTTCTCTCTCTCTCTCTCTCTCTCTCTCTCTCTGATGCTCTCTCTGTCTCTCTCCCTTACAAAATTTTCCACGACTCACTTATTTGTGTACCAACAATTATTGTAAAAGGCAAGTCTTTTACCAAAGGTGCTCTAACCTTAAAAACTTTAACATAACTAAGCTTAAAGCATTTCCAAAAGAGTCGGTTGATTTAACATGACCAAGCTAGTTAGTAAGATTGATTGGGCATATTTAAACCGGTTTAAACTTTTACGTTTCAAAACTAGCAGAGCAGAGGTAAAATAAAAAAAAAACAAGCAATTACACAGTTTTACACGTTACGGAAAGGATACACGCAGATTATTGAAAGGAAAAATGCAATTTAGGGAAATAAACAGGCAGCATTTGGTTTTATTCATAGCTGCATACCAAAATGGAATAGAATGAGAAGAATGAAAAGGATAATAGTTTGCATCACAACTTATTGCCATAGGTTTGTCCTAACACATAATTGTTTGCATGGGCTCCTTGATGTGCGATTGCAGTTTTCGCATCTTAAGTCAGTACGTATATACACACAAACACTCATGCACGTGCACACAGTACTTGTTTTTGCCAGGAAAGTTTAAATGCTCCTCCAGAATCCACAATAATGCGTCTAGTGATACAATTTATGCCTGGTAATTCTTTTTAATCCAATGCTGAAAGTTGACTGATCCTGTTTTTTTTCTCTTTATCTTTGTTTCTGGCACTTCACTTTTATCACTGAAAGAGGAGAGAAAAAGCGAGTGTAAAAGAGCGAGAGAAAGAGAGAGAGATAAAGAGAGAGATAAAGAGAGAGAGAGAGAAAGAGAGAGAGAGAGAGAGATAAAGAGAGAGAGTGCGAGATAGAGAAGGCGAGTAAGAGAGCAGACCGAGAAATAGAATCTGGTTTTGAATGTGGTTTAAATTTCATGCTGCTTAGCTTTTAGGCAAATAAAAAAGTGTTTATTGGTGTCATTGTCTGCGTGCTTGTGCGTCTGTATGCATTTATCAGCTTGGAACGAGTGCATTTTCTCATTGTTGCATTGTTGCAACCCGATGTGGATGGCCCCCAGGGAATTTAAATCTGTAGTGTGTCATTTCGGTTCTCGTTGGCATTTGATTCGTTTGCCTCCCGGGCGGAGGGTGTATAAATGGTAAAATGAAGATATTTTGTCGAAAGATTGAGATAGTACATTGTATTTAGGGAAAAGCGTTGTTCTGGCTTTCTCGATCCCAGAGATAAAGCACCTTCTGCCAGAGAGATGTCATTCAATCGTATTCTATTCGTTTTTTTGCTGCATAATCCAGAAAGCTGGTGCATGACAGTGACAGCGATCCTTGACAAAAAGCCAGATATATATGTACAGCGAATCTGCGCCTGCCACCGTCGACATGCACTATACGATTATTTCTCAACTGGGTAGGAATTATTCTCAAATGACAGTCCCTTTGCTTCGGGAAGGTATTGTTGCTTGCGCTTTTTGTGCTGAAAGATGCACCGAGCACAACAAGCACCGTGTGGATAACAATTGTGCGATTGTATGTGTATGTGTGTGCCTAAAATAACAAAAATATCCAGCGGAACAAAACAAACTTCAACTTTTGGTTTTGGAAGTGACGCACGATGATGGTGGGCGGAGGTGCATAATGCACCTTCACAACCAGTTTCTTCTACACGCAAAGTGATACTATCGTGTTGCTGCTGCTGCTGCTACTTCCACCGGTGAAAAGGAGCAAGGCCACTGTCTGGGACGGAAGCTGTGATGCAATGTGATCTGCATCCTATTTGTTCGTGCCGGGGCCAGTTTTGAGATGTTCTGAATACAGTGCTGGAAAAAAAGAAAATATATGTGCGTTATACTACAGATGTTGATGTGAGGAAGGCTGAGGAGTCACCTGGTTCCACTTGCTACCCAGAAAGTACACGAGAGCTTCGAGTTTGATAGATATTACAGCGCGTTAGCCTTACTTTGAAATTTGCACTTCTCAACCTCGTGGCCCGGCTTTCGTGTCTAGGCTGACTGAACAACCAACGGCACCATCGCCCCAGAGGCAAAACGACAGGTAAAGGAAAATTAAGTTGTTGCGCTTCCGTCTGTCCTCAGCAATTTCGCAGTTCCAGCTTGCCATAAGGGTAGGTCAGAACAGTGGGAGGACAGTTTAGCATGTTACACGTGAATAATCCCCAAGTAGGGAAGTATTGTACAGTACCTTAACACTTACACATTGTTGTCGTTTAGATATAACCTATTTCCAACGGAAACGTTATCCAGCGTGTGCTTGGAAGATGTATGAGTGAGCTACTGAAAATCAACCCACATACCCGAGAAAACAATGGGAGGGCAAAAGGGCACATCGTTTGCAGAAAGACATGCTTTCCAATTTCTGGTCCCGCCCATGTGGTCATAGTACACATGAGTGGTTTTGATATCTGGTACGCGTTTTACCAGCCAACTGATCATCTTCCCGTTCAAAACTATAAACCGTTTTTCAAGAATGTGTCCTACATCTTGGAGCGAGCTTGCAAGCAGATTGAAGTCCTCGTCCGGTAATCATCACGTGCCTAACGCTTCACAAAGGACAGGACTGGCACTGCTAACGATCTGCTTAGCATCCAGCTTCCACTTATTTTATTTCACCTCAAGACTGAAGGAAGACGATTCTGGTGGGCTTTGCCCTAGCGATACCTTCTAGAGGTTTGGTAAGAGAATCTACCTCCGTTCGTCATCAACAGCTCAGAGCTGCACATCACTGTTTGTGGTGCAGCCGGCCGACGGAGGCGTGAGGGGAAGAAAACATTTCAAGTTTCACGGCGGGTGCGATTCACAATCCTCAGTGTCACGATCTCGTTTGCTTGTGATTGTGGTGCCGGAGCCAGAGGAGCTGTGGCCGCCCGGAATGTCAGCTGATACCATTTATATGGTAAAATATATAAATCGAGCAAGTGCCAGGCATGATGTGCCATCTGGTCGGTCGGGGTTTTCCAGGTGGCTGTGCATCACGGCCAGAAGAGAAACAACTCCTCTACACGAAGAACGACTCCGAGAGAGCTAGAAAGCTGCTGCTGGAGGAAGAAGCAAGCATAGCAGGCTAAATAATAATAATTTTCACCGAGCAGCATTTGATAGATTTGTAGTGAATATGATAAATATTATACCAGAAGCGTGCCGGCACAATTGCAAATACAAAAAAGTGGCATCATGCACGCACAGAAGCATCAGTAGAAGCAAGTCGGTTCGGGTTGGAAAGTGATCTGGTAATTTAGTGCTGAAGTGGCTGACGCTGGAAATCCCATTTTCGAATAGACTGTTTTCTTCCTTTTGATAAAAAAAGTAAGAGAACGAAGTAATTCTGGTTCGAGAAGCAGTCAAAAATAACATGGTCGAATATACTCCTTTCAATCTAAGAACGTCTTATTGCATGGTTTGGTTTGATTACCATTGTGCAGCAATGATCATGTTTGTTGTTAAGAACTGAGATTTCACTGAGTTACTAAAGCAGTAGGGCTAGCGCTGGTTTCTGTCTGAATTTTTGCTAACCATTGTCGCTTGCCAAAAAGCTAAGATGATCAAATCATGCCAAATTTTCTCCGCAATCGTGGGTGTTCAGAATCCCTGTACTGGGCCCCTATAGTTTATGAGTCTCTTCATCCATGGGGCCCCTAACTAGCACAGAAGCTCTTGCTGAGCCTACTGTACACATTGTTCTATATGCTGGAATTACCATACACGGAGCCCCTACATTGACAGGGCCGCCCGCGGCCGTTAAATCCGCCACTGGTGTTGAAATTGTACATGTTTCATTTATAATTTATAATTTCTGAATGCATTTTGCTGGTGTCTTATAGTGCACCGAAGTTGAAGACTAGCAATAGGGGTTTGGTTTCACATCCAGAAATAAATCTTCTTCTTCTTCTTCTTTGGCACAACAACCGCTGTTGGTCAAGGCCTGTCTGTACCCTTTTAGTGATGAGCTTGGCTTTCAGTGACTTATTGCTGCCATAGCAGGATAGTCAGTCCTACGTATGGAGGCACGGTCTATTCGGGACTTGAACCCATGACGGGCATGTTGTTACGTCGTACGAGTTGACGACTGTACCACCAGACTGGCCCAGTGTTTTACCAGTTGCATTTTCCGTGTTGTTTCAGGTAATGCAATGTGTGGTTTCCGTTAATTCAGGTAACCTTTAGCTCTCACATTTCATTGAATGTGTTCAAGACCAGGTCAGAATTAAATGGCTTGGCATGTTTATTTGAAATTAATTTTGTGCCTTTCTGATGGATTGCAAAAATAAAGGCTTTAAATTATTATTATTATTATTGGTTCGTAGGCAATGGAAATGGAATATATTAATTACCAAATTAACCAAATTAATTTTGTGCCTTTCTGATGGATTGCAAAAATGAAGGCTTTAAATTATTATTATTATTATTGGTTCGTAGGTAATGGAAATGGAATATATTAATTACCAAATTACCAAATTAACAACAGCTTGTCCATAACTAAATGAGCAACTGTTGATTAAATAATGTTACCACAAAATAATTAAACATGAAATAAATTAAAATTCGCTTTGCGTTTCAATGCTTATCATGAAGCTTAACCAATTTGTAGAAGTTACCATACAGCAACGATGCTCTGCTGCAGTACGATGCAAATGCAGTAAACTTTAACGACAGTATCGTAGAATTGCAAAATCAAATAAACCACTAATAGTAACGTATTCAAAAAAGACAGTCCCTCTTCTTAACATAGTGCCATAATTATTGCTGTTAAAGCGATGAATAGACCGGTTCCGAGCTGACCCTCATTCGAAACGACGAAACGACGACCACAATAGGAAACCATGCCAGACGAAAACCAGCTTTATGGCCGCACTGCATATAGCTTGTGGTATTGTTCGAGTGTCCGGGTTTTTAGGAAAATATTGAAGCAAAACGATAGTGTCAGTTTGATAAACGTCGGAACAAAGAACTTTTGGTGCCGTCTAGCCGTTACCGCCGTCATACCTTGACGACTCTCCAGAGTTGTATTTCTTTCGCGGCGTCGTTCTTGTTAGGGGAACGGTATCAGTGAAAGGAAGAATTGTGTCGCCGATGCCATTTTTCTACCATTCTGTTTCGCCCATTCTTCTCTCTCTCTCTCTCTCTCTTTCTCGCTCTCTCTCTCTTTCTCTCTCTCGCCATCTCTCTCTGGCCGATTGGTGAGAATTGCCCAATGCAAATCAGAGCGGGCAGTAAATGATGGAAAGGAGGATGTTCAATCTACCGTGTCCTGCGGCATTTCTAGGAACTATGGCTGCGGCTGAAAAGAGTAACTATTGTGATAAACTATTTTGCTAGGGTCGGATTTTGCTACGGAGCAAGAAGGGAGCGTACGATGGAGTACTTTCATGGTTTAAAGCTTGTTTATAAGTTGCATTTGGTGGAAGTTCAGGGAAACCATCATCTTTTAGCAGTTAGTTAAAACAATAGTTGGAGTGAGTATGTGAGGGTGAATAACAGCATACACTTATGCAGAGAAAACTAGGGAAACAGTTATAAGCATTTGGATTTAACAGTTGCTATTACAAACGAAAGCATGCTTGAAAACAGTAATAATTCTCGGCTATACAGACATTAGTCGATGAACAATAATTAACAGGCGTAAAACAAGTATTTATGTCAGTTTAATTATTATGATCAACACTTGTTGCGAAAAATTAAATTACACATAACATTGCAACATGAGACCCATATGCTCCCATAGCCTAAGCATAAATCAAAGTAAAGGTATCTAAAATTAGAACAGGCGCTGTCTTGCATCGTTGGCTATCAGGGCCATTCAACTATAATAAAATAAAACTTTCCGGTAGAGTCCCTTATGGCTGTAGAATACAACTACGAAGGAAGTCGGCTATTTCTGGATACGTAAAATAATAAACATATTTGAATTGTGATGATAGATTTGAAAAGTAAATACAATCGAAAAATTCACAGAGAAACATTTATACATATTTCAATGGAAAAGTAAAGCACAAATTTCAAGAAATAAAAATGTTTTAATCGACAAGACAGAATTGATATGTTTCATTAAATAAAGCTTTTATTTTATGTCATTTATTCAGTTTTATGTAATTTAAAATTGCTTTGTAAAAAGCGTTAAAACACACAAGTCCATTACAGTTGATTAAACAACTTTGTGAGCAAACAACAATTGCTGGCTTAAGAAGGCAATCGCAAAACTCAAATCAATTACAAAAACATGACGAAAACTGTCTGCATCTTCAAAACCAATCATCGTCTACACTCTTTGAATAGATAAATATAATGCATTGCGTATTACCTCCAAGCGCACTCGTCTAAAAACCACTGCTACGATGTTAGTGTTTTCCCTTCATTAACTCTACACTGCCCTTCACTTGTTCTCGCCATGCACAGCGTAGGGATTATACATTGACACAAGTTATATCGGATTAAGAATCACAGTTTATCTGTTCGTAGCTAATTTAAACCTTATCTCATCCGTTGGCTGTTCGATTGTAGCAGCGAGTGTTTACTGGAAGAAGGGAAAGTGATCATCTCGGGAGCGGATAAGGGACTTGCCAGAGAGCGAGTACACTAAAGCATTTTAAATAGTCGATTTTTCTTGTTAATCGGTCGTAATGGGTTAAACTCCTTGCTGTTTGGACCGACCGGCGAGCTACAGTGGAATGATGCTAGTGAGTGAAGAATGCAAAGGACGTTGCCGTTCTTCGTTTCGGTAGGAAATTTGTAAATATCCCCGAACGTTTGGTGCCAATGGCACGGAGCATATCACGAAAACTTTCGTCTTTACAAACAACAAACAACCATTAGCTTGGTCTCGCCACGTTTCACAGCGCACACGATAACACGTCACCATTCGGGAGTGGATCATGGAACTGCGCTGGGCGGTGGCATAAGAGGGTACGGCCTGCGAGCTGATGTTGAAATATGCTCGGTACGGTAGTAAGAGGAATACTTGCAGTTGCTTTGCCGTTTGCTCGCTCACTGACTGGGCGCAGCGAAAGTTGTACCGTTGCCGAAAAAGTTCTAAATAACTTTCCCTGATTCATTAGAAAATGTATTTAACTGCACTGTAAATTGATGTTTGCAATGTTGAGGATTAATTGAAACAAGTTTCGAGCGTGTTTTTCGTAGCTGCTTTTAGATTGTGTTTTCTCTACAAATCTGCACTCCTGCAACAATGTGGGCGTTGGGGCAAGTTTTATTGAATTGTTTGCCGAACAAATGTTTTTGAGTTTACTCTGGAATCTGGTATTATTGTTACATTAGATGCCCTGTGCCCTCCATGGGTGTGTGTGGAAGAGAGTTTGATTGGGGTGAAGCTGTTAAATTGTTTCATTCTTAAAGGCTTGCTAAGAAAATAATTAATTTGTAATACTTTTTTACTATTTGCATACTATTGACTGCAAGCAATGGAAGTTGGAATGTATAAAGTAGAATTTATTAAAATTTCCCAAAATGAACACGTATAAGCCAGTTAGTTCAACACCTCAGCGATGAACACGATGATCGTACAGAACCGTTACTTGGATATGGTATATTCGAGACAAAATATACAATGTTAGGTTGATTTTGTGTAGATTGTTCATACATAAACACTTGACGTCCAAATTAAATTATGATGCCTTTCTGAACATTGTTCAATCGTTACTATAGTCGTCAACCCGAACGATTTATTGACATGCTTGTCAAGGGTTAAGGCTTCATATGGATTGTTTCTTGTAGCATGGACTTATGATTTGGCTGCGTGGCACTATTCACACTTTTCGTATAGAGTTCAACTCTTGCTCCTGAAATCAAGAGAACATTCCATTTCATTTTGGGGTAAGCGGTGGGACTCATCATCATCATCATTAAAAATTATTTAAGTCTGGAGTATTTGCAAAATAAAATGCCGATTCCTTTCGAGCTCTATCAAAACTCTTTATCCATATGTTTGATAGAAGCATAAACATAAGTAATTCATTATTTTTCATCAATACATTTGTATAATAAACGAATTTAGCTCTACTTGAAGTTCCGATTTTGGTTTAAAAAAAACTAGTAATTATGAATTTCAGTGTAAATCGTTATCATGCTGGCTCCTTTTTAGATTTTTTCAATGTACTTCCAAAAACGCTCAACTAACCTGGTGGAATGGTGGCATTTTATTGTTTTTAAACAGATTATGATTTTAAATCCAGAGCATGATTTATTTATTTTTAAGATTTCTTCTCGATGGAATTGCTTAGTTATATTAGCAAATAATCAATAGTCTCGGCTCTATGAAAATGTTGCGGGAACATTTGTCACCATTTCGTATGATTAAACTCATATTGCGGGAACTTTTTTTTTTGCAAGAGAAACAAATCAATTTGTTTCACGTTTATTTGTTGCAGGAACATTTTGGAATACGTTTGCACACCAAAACAGTCAAAAAATAATTTTAACTTCGTCATACAATATTTTAGAAAGAAAATATGTGCACAGTTTCGGGAATAAAAAGGAAAATCCAACAATGATGCCTTTTTACAAATGTCGCTACCCATGCCTTATGTCGTTAATTATGAAATGTTTTTTTAGTTGATTAAAAGTGCTCGAGTGCCACAATTTTGAAAAAAAGCCTCTTGCTGTACAGTGCTTTGTTTTTCTACTTTTATGTTTTCGTTGCTGTTGTTAAAGCCCTATCATTGCGGCAAGCTGAACCCAAATGCCTGGATAATCCACACGTGCATAATTTAGCAGCTCAGGGTGCCGTGCATTGTACCATAATTCATATCAAACAACCAGCTGTAATTGGCCTGGGCACAGTACTTAAGATGCAGTGCTAAAAAACGTAGCAATAGGTTGGCCACGTGGGACATGAACACCGAGTAGGGGAAGTAGTGAGGTGTTTCAGACGCGGATGCAAAACTTCTATTTAATAAACTCATAACCCATGAATAAGTCAAGCATGTTTCGTTGGCCACAAGCATAGTGAACCACCCGCCAATCAGCCAGTGTGGTACCATTTAGTGCCGGATGTAGCCTAAACCGGCTACCGAAATGGTCTGTAATTTCCGGGCGCGATGTGTAGTGCGAAGTTTTCCACTGTGGCAATCCCCAGCAATAGCGAGTGCATCCGGACAGGAACCGTGAAATGGTGTTGGCGCCCAATTTGTTACCCAGTTTTGATTGCTGCTCATTGGCTTGGCAGTATTGTGCATACGAAGAGAAACAGTCACCTCTCTGCTACCCACCAAAAAGCATACTTTCCAGTGGAAGAAGAGGGATGATGCATGATACCTATTACTAAAAGTTTGGTAAGCCTCCACGAACTGGTGACCGGTACTGCCAACGCCTTAAAGGAGTTAAAAGTTCCTTTTCCGTCTGTTTGTCAGTGGGCTATCCTTTGTTCTGCCCGCATAAGAAGCTACAACGTTAACTGCAACAGTAAGTTATCGGTAACAGGAATACATAACAGGAAAACTAAAACACACACCCACTATAATTCATCCACAAAACCGCCGAGCAACGAGGTCTAATTTGTATTCGTTATTGCTCTACTTTATGAATGTGTGTTTGTTCCCTCGCACTATCACCTTGAATAGAAGAATCTACCCAAGGTTAAGGACGTCATTGCAAAGAGTCCTTCCAATGCTTGCAACGTACGACGTACGTCCTTGGTAGGCATAGCAGATTGAGCAATTCATAATTTATTCATAAACTTCATTATATTAGTCTCCCACGGATAGTAGATTCTTGGAACGGATCACCCACCCCTTCCAACGAGATGCCCACCTTGTGTGTGCACGTTTCTGTCTCCGTTTCTACTGCATTATTTCTTTGTTTCGCTATTTCTCACCGTGCGTCACACTAATATGCGATAGTGGCAAATGGTCGCTGGGACGCGAATTTTTTCCGTTTGTTGGCGAGCCAACGAACTATAATGCCGTAAAGTTTTGTGGGAGGATTGTAACCAAGTCGTCGAGCTCGGAAGATTCAACCAGATTCGAAAATGCTCCCGTTTTCTAGACCAGAGTACATTCAAGTAGATGAAATTTAATATTTTTTTATTTATGTTTACTGATTTCATTGTTTACATTTTTCTTTTTTGCTTACTGTTTTTTGTTTTTGTTTGTGCATAAATGAGAACATCTCATCAATGTATTCCCCCACAATGCCTTCACCCATGTGCGTACACTCTCACAATGGATGGAATACTTCGTCAAGAGCGTGCCCTACAACCGATGCTCGATCAGGAAGCACCAAGCTAAGCTCAACCCCGAGTAGTAAAGCAACGTAGCTGTCTCCCCTGGTGCACAACACACTTCATTCGCAAACTTTATGCAATTTGCACGTGATTTCAGACGGGTGGAGTAAAGCACATACCCATTTCCGGCCATTTGGTGTTCATAGGATAGGCAAATGCTGTGGCTACAGTTGTGCTCAAATGTTGTGTAAATATAGCGATATAATTATCTAGTGCCCATATTTACTTGTTTGGGCATATTCACAAACAGTTCACTTTATCAATGCATTACATTTCCATCCAATCATAGCACAAAACGTTACAAATCAAACATAAGTTCCTCGAATCGGAATGCACCGCAATCGTGGTGCGTTCTTTTTCTCTCGTAAATTTAGTACCAAACACTGGATACAATGGAATGGTTTTATTTGTGAGCATCAATCATAGTGACATTTTCCAAGGCAAACAGTCACCGAATCATGCCAACCAGAAAGAGAAAGCATACTCATAAATCTTGCACTGCAGTGTACTGGACGGCATAAATATTATTCCCTTCCCCGATGCCGATCGTCGTAGTATGACGCGATGGAGGGTTAAATTTGTTATCATGAAGTAAACATGCGGAGCAATGCACGTGGCCTATCAGCTGCATCGTCATAGTCGCAGAAATTTGAGCGTGTGATGAAGCTCCAACTCGCGATAAGATGCTGTCTTCTTCGGTATCCTTGAAAGCAGACTTTTATTTTGGATTTTCTACACCTACCTGACTCCAATCGCAATTGTCAACTTGCATTTCATTCTATCACAGGAAGCCTCTCTCTACACCCAAGCGTACACCGTTCGTCCTTAGGAAGAAGGTAAAGTTTATCCTCTACAATGCTAAAGCCACAGCTATTACTTTGCGCTGCAGATTACATAGCAGAGGAAGAGGTATTCCGCCTTTGGGAGCATACTTACTGTTGAGTGCATTGTAAAGACGACTCTCCAGTGGATTTCGCACTACAAAAATATGAATACAATGCGCCAAAAGGAACGACTGTGCAGACAACTTCGATATTGCGACAAGTTCGAGTATTGAAAAGAGCACACTTCCTGTACTAGGACCGCATCTGTGTGCAGGAAACTTGTGCATAATATCGGCATCCTGAATTTCTGAACTTGCAATGAACACCTAAAAAACTTTTACCACGCCAAACTAAGTGAAAGCATGTCTGGTAGATAAGATGTTTGTTCAATTCAGAACAAAAAATACTTTAGCAAACATACAATTTTATTACATTGTTGTAAAACTTTAATATTATAACTGAAGGCAGGGGAAGAAATATTCACCTAAAAGCAAGGTAGTCATGTGTGTGTATTGCACAACAGTAAGATGTCCCTTGTCGGTATAAAATACAGTGAAAGTTCCAAGCACGCCAGAGACACGATTAGTAAAGAAACTGTTGCAAATCTTCAACCCCTAAGAATTTTGGGAGTTAAAAACAGCACATTGCAACTGTGTGTACGTGATTCAAGTGCACCCCTGCAATTTGTCTGCTCCAATCGACGCCTCAGCATAGCCGCAGTTGAGTGAACCGTAAAAGCGCACGGTTTGTGCGCACCGTAAAAGCCGATGCTATTAGTTAAAAAAATTGCCTGAAGAGTAGCAGTGCGATGGCATAAAGCATCGTGAATGGTTTTATGAGGTTCGTTCTCTAACGAATGCAATTAGACCATATGGCTCCACCACGAACTGTCGGTCAAGCTGTACCCTAAATGAATATCATATCAGGCTTAAGAGACTAAGGGGTAAATTATAGATCGCCGGATATTTTTGTATTTTAATGCACCGTTGGGATTGTTGTCACTGCTTAGAGTAGGAAAGTAATTAAAATAATGGTGTACTTTGTAAATAACTTCAAATTGTCTACTTCGTGGTAGAAGGGCGATGGTGGTGTTTGAGTGCACCCTGAGTACTGTTATTGGTACAAGGTAGAAATCTAGGTAGTTAAAAAGTAGTTGACAACGTTTCATCCTATAAAAATTAAAACAAAAATATTAATTCATTAAAATAAATAATAACGATCTAATTTTTTTTTCTAAAAAGAGAAGTTATTTAAAGCAAAAATTGAAACAAACACTAACCAAATCGACCGAAACGAGATATTTACTGAAACTTAAGCCAAGTTTGGCGCGTGATTTTAAATTTAGCCGTGTTGTATTAATTTAAGTCTCCACAGGCCAAACTCTTGTTAAAACAACAACATTGTTTAAAAGATATACTTGTTACGAAAGTATTTACTTTTTTTTATATTGCTCTAAAACAGTCAGTATCTTACAAAATCAAACAACGTGAATGATTATTTACTGCAGTCCTTACGTGTACAGGTGTGTACACATTTTCTAAAAGAAATCATTCAAGTAGATTTTGCATCAAAAAACTATTTATGTAATAGCTTACTGTGTAAGTAAAATACTTTTTTCTTCCTTTTTTATTTCCTATGTTCTCTACTAAAATTTGACCCAAGTTTAATCGATTCATAGATGATACAAGTTCATTGCTGCCATAAAAAATTACATCACAAATAGAGTTTCTGTGGATTTAAGATTACGCGAAAACTACGGATCATGGCACAGAAAGAAGATATCTGCACCACTGTTTGTGATTCTTTTTTATATTGCAGAAAATCTTCTTGAATGCAAGATTATAAAATAAATCAAATCGATATTCCTTAGCAATTATTTCACGCAAATGAGTCAAATAATAAAAGAAAAATTATCAATTTCAGACTATTTTTCAGTCCAAACCCTTCAACATCTTATCGTTAACGCTATTCATTTTCGTTATTTTTCGTAAGTTAATGTTCTTGAAGTGATTGAGTCAGTATGATTTAGTCCTCACCCAACTCTGGTCCTTTTGCTTTGCACTTTGGTTTTTAATGCAAATTCGATGGCGACATGACAGCTGTCATTATGCAAATATTATGGTAATCACCAGGAGCGGGAAGGACAATCACAATAAAAAGATCTAAAAGAAACTTGAGCACCCAGTTATATAACTAACCAAAATGCGTCAATATATACGCCAATATAGACGTCAGAAGACAATAAGCTAAATTGCTGCAGCAACTGTGCAAATAAGGTGAGAAGCATAGTTTCGGATCTTGCTGATATCCGGTCCTTTGGAAAAAATTTTACCCGAACGCAATCGACCAGTACCAGTGGTATTCTTCTATTCATCGTCATCGTGCAACCCATGTCCAGAGTCATGGTCACTGGCATAGGAACACACTCTTTTGTTATGACAATGAACCAGGAACTAGTTTTAGGTGAATAAAATAGAATTGAAAAAAATAAAACTTATGCAGAAATAAAAAAACCTCTACCTTAAAAGCACTTGCAAAAGTGTCCAACAACAGTAGTTTGGTTGTGAAGAGGATTAAATATCTGGAGCGTGAAAGTTGCAACCACAACTTTTGCTATTCCCGCGCAAAGTTAGCCGGCGCCGCCAAAGAGAAAGCGAGAAAGTGGACAAATCTTTGTAGTCGTTTTATTCGTTGCTCTTTTGCACTATTTTTGAGAGACGGAACAAGACAAAAATCAACAAATGCGCAAACGTGCACAGTTGGCAAACACTTACCACAACCAGGCGCCCTGTCTGCATTGGTCGAAAGTTTGGTGACAAATGTTGTCAAATAATATCAACAATCAGCTGGTGCGAAAGAAATTAGCGTAAGTCTTTCACAAACCTTAAATCGACTCACTATTCATTAGACATGGTTACGAGTTGTTTTGATAATTATAATTTGGTACGGTGGCTTGACCATCATACGGTGAAAATCCTTTTTTACCGTGTGGTGTTTACCGGTAGAATGCACGTAGAGGCACAAACGCCAACGTAGCACAGATGCATGTTGTACGAAATGGAGAAAACGAGTGCTGACTTAAGCTTCTTAACAGGGGAAACACATTTACATAAAAATTGCAGTTTCAGCACACCTACTTACACAGCTACTAACTCACTAACTCACATACACGGTAAACCTTGCACCTTGCTTGCGATGGGCTGCGCTGTGCAGGGAATAAATATCTTTGCAACCGGGACATAGATTTCTGCTTACAGTGCTCCTTATGCTGTTCACGTGTTCAGCAAGGGAAATTGAACGTGTACGAACAGCATAAGCAATTACACCGTTTCTTCGCACATGCTGAGCATCCGTATGTATCCGTGCGATAAGTTGCTAGGGTAGACTAAAAGGGTAGAGCTTATATGGTAAGTTCTAAAATTTTATACTAAACTACAAATCCAATAAAATGAACGTGTGGTACTAACTCAACGAATTTTTCGTGATGAAGCTCACATATATTTTCCTGTTAGCAAATTTTATCACATATCACAAGATGAAAATTGATTTATGGTCGGTTTTGTATAAAGATATTTTACTAAAAAATATAACTGGCACAACATGTGAAAATGTTTTCAAACAAGGTCATAATGAACAGATCTGGGTTTTTGTTAATGTTGAGATAATGCATGTGATGCTTTGTTTTTGGGTTACATTTTTTTACCCAATTGAACATATTATTGAATACATTTATTTTTATTCACTTTATTGACGACCTGTTATGGCATCGTTATAATTTTCTATTCGCATTAATATATTTTCTAACAATAAAATCAAACCCCATTTAATAACAATTGCCTGTTTTAATGAAATTATTTTTTATCTTTGCTAACCCGCTAGTGTTGGTTACTTGATGAAAACCTAAATTATATTTTTTTTTTGTTTCATATTAAGAAATCAAGATCATATTTTGTTCACTAATTTAGAAAACAACCATATAACGTAAATGCTATAACATACCATCACCACATTAAGATGTACATTTGTTACTTCACATCTGAGACAGTGTGTCTAATAACCTACAAGCTGAACACCGTTCGACCTTAAGATGGTAAGCATTAGTGCTGAGTCATACAAGTCTATTAACGGATCGACCTGGAGTTGGGTGCAGCTAGGCCGGAATCGATTCGAACCCATGAGTGCAACGATTTCGGTACGTTCAGTAGGATTAACAAAGCATATGCAAATGCGACCCATGGGTGCGACGAGTTCGGTAGGTTCTATAGAGTTTGGTTGGTTCGTACAAGTTCAATAGGTTCATTAGGATCTGTAGGTTTGTACGAATTTAGTAGTCTTAATAGGTTAGAAGGGTGTACACGAGTTCAGTTGCAACTAGCGAGCATGCACTTTATATAGCTCTATAGCTACCGAACCTACTGGAACCGATATTACGACCCACCCATCACTAGTAAGCATACTACGCCATTCAGCAACGCCATAGGCCGCCTCTGTGTTAAACCGACGTGTACGAAGCACCTGCTTCCAAAATTGTTTTCGCATTCACGCTGTGGTCAATATTATCTGGTGGTGCAAATACTCGCAAGCAAAACCTGTTATGCATGCTGAGTTTTGAAACTCATTTCACGTTTTTTAGCAAACGGGAAAAAAGTTTCATTAATTGTATACACTGTTCACTGGCACGTATACTGCTGTTGCAGTTGCATAAATAAGTATTGAATTAATAAAATGCTCTCCTTTCCACGTTTCCCAGACATAACCACCTGAATTCCGTGAAAAATTGCGTAAATGCTTGCCACGCCACAAATGAGACACGTAACAAAATGAGCATTGAGCTAATAAAATGTACTGAGCACGCTCTGAGCAAGACCGTTTGGTTCGCTGGAAGGTCTGAAAAGGAAAATCCCTGGTAATCCATCATATGAGTCGGGCACGTGATTTTTTGCAATAAAAAACAAAAAAAAACGGCTACCTTTATTTACCTACCCGAATGCTAATCTGTAACGCGGTGCATGATGTTGTTTGATGTTTGAAAGCGCAAGTCAAGCAGAACAATTTTTACCACTTCAAGAGAGAGTTTTGTCTCTTGCAGCTGAACAGAAATTGATGTAAGAGTGTGAGAAAATGGTGCTCTACCTATCGTCGGTAGATGCTTCCAGCGCCTGTACAGGAGGCACCTTGCCAAACTGATGAAGTGGCTGTAAGATGGCTGTATTGGGGCTAATATTTTGTTATAGGCGCGGTGAAAGTGGTATACTGTCGGGAGATTAGTATTCCGTGCACGTTTCACAGTTTGTATTGCGGAAACATGTCTAAGCTGCGGTGGCTTAGCGATGGCCCTCTCTAAATCCGGTGTAATGATGTGTATAGCAAATGAGAAGCCACGCGCTTTCACCTGCAATTGTTTATTTTATATCGTAATTTTTTATCTACCTGAACAGATGATGTGCGTGGAAAAAGTATTTTATAACTAAGCTACTACAAGAGCTTAAGATTCTGTTTTTGTTGGAGATCTTTTCGTGGGTTCAAACTTTATAGGAACTACGCAGCCAATACGCAGCAGGACTGACTTTTCTGCTGGTTAATAAAAAGGTTTCTGGCATAAAAATGTTACCAAAGGGTATTGCTACAAATATAATAAAGTTGTAATATTAAGTTTGTTATGGCGTTGAAAGCACCAATTGATTCTTCAGAGATTATTAATATTATACGATTTACCAAGGGCTGTAAAAATCTTTCACAGCTTCGAGACAAAATCGACTGAGCTTCGATCGATATAAAACGACAAAGATTCGAGTCGAAATGGACTGATATATAAAACGTGGTAATGGTAAATGACTCACTTTCCCTAATGACACAATAGCAATTGCCCAAAATTTTACTTTACATTTTTAAAATCTTACATTTGCGGATAGAAACTATTCAGCAAAGAAAGTAATAATTAAAGAAATATAAATTTGATACCATAAATGCACGCAAGTACACTACATATAAAACACAAAACTATGAAAACTCAATTTAAAACATGAACATTCTACGTTTAATAAAAATTCTTTACAATCTACAAGCTTTCTTCCTGCCAATTACAATCTCCAAATCCTTTACCACTAGTAAAAGTTTATTTAACCCAACAAAGAAGGAACACTTTCCATAAAAATTTAGTGCATCGAGCATTTACCAGTAACGAAGCCTGATTATTTGATCGGAAAGTCGGTTGAATAGCATGACCATCCAAGTGGACATCGTTGAGACGCTAGGATCTACCGAATCGACAAAGAAAACGGTCCCATGCAGACGTCTCGCTTCCTGAAATCCCTTTTCCATGGAGTTTTATAGTTTCTTTTAAAATTTTGAGAACAAGTGTCTGACAATGCCCGGCATCGGGCACAGACAAAATTTGTCATTCCTGTTATAGACCCTGGTTGGCAATAGCTTAGCGGTATTTTTTATCGTAAAATTTATGCAGAATTTTTGTTTATTGGATTCTTGATTGGTTATGCTGATTGTAAAACTGCACAATGATGAACTAAAGAAGATTGCAGGCACAGTAAAGCGTACATTGTATTATGTCTAGTGTTTTGTGCCAAAAGTCTTCTGGGTGACGGTGGATCCTTCCACGGTTCAATGATTTAATTCGCTTAGTACATACAACAATAAAACACATAGCTAATGGTTGCTTCCTGAGCATTGAATGAAATCGCAAGTAGAATAACTGAAACGTTTAGCCCTTTTATGATGCATTTGTAAACCTTTTTTTGCCGAACATTTCATGAAACCGCATGAGTTTATTTTAAAATTCAGCATTGAGTATAATTACAAAATAAAAACACTTGCTAAAGAAGCAGTATCAAAAGTAAAAGGAATGGAAAAAGTATGAAAACGTTGTTTGATGATGTAATTAATCCATCTGGAAATGGACTACCCGTGTCTCATACTTATGCATACCATTGAAATCGTATTATTTTAATTGCATTCAGGAGAATTCAAATTATTTTAAATTGCACATGTTGATCATATTACCTTTTACATGTTACTTATCATGAGCATTTTTCTCTCATTCTCAGAAATGCTTAAAAAAGAATGCAACGCGCTTGTGTCCAGCATTGTTTTTATTTTATAGTTTTTTTTTATTAAACTCTTATATTTACAAGTCCGTTCTTCACGCATGCTTTTACGACTTTTAAGGGTTTGTCGAGAATAGGGTCCCAACGTCCATCACCCACGGAGCCCTCGTTGCTAATACAGTCGACTGTTGCTTATTACTTACTTTGCTTGCCGTTAAAGTCCCCACCGACCTTTTCCCGCATCTGATTTACCGCATCATCGTTTCTAGTTTTAGAAACATTCTTCCTACTTGATTGAAAATACAAGTTACTATTTGGAAGATACTAGAGAGGGCAATGCATTCTCGTGCTTGGCGCACAGCCCCCAAAACGGCACTTGCAAACAAAACATACTACTTTCGTACTCGTGGTGCATTATGTTGAACGAGCTCTGGCAGCGGATCGATCGGGATCATGAGCGTCTTCATGTCAAACGCGGTCATGTCATTCACGCCGCCACCCTCGTCGCAGTAGTTGATGATGTTCTCGCGGATGTCGTCCTTGGTGGCCGGCTTCTTGTTGAAGTTTGCTGAACGACACCGGGAGCATGAAAAATAAACAAACATGTTGCGTATAGAAGGAGGCTCCAGCTCGAGTGCGATAAAGTCGGAGAGCTGTTTGGAAGATCCCTTGTGTCCGAAAGCGAAAGCGATTTATCTACATCGGATTCTCGTAGTCGAATGGCTTTCAAACTCTTCGTACTATCCGCGTTTTTTTACCATCGTGAACTTATCCGCCCCGTAACCGCTGTTTTCAATGATTTTATACTAGAAATTATTTATCTCATCATCATCATTCATCGCCACGGTCAGTATCGGTGCCTCGGATAGCACACTATCGTCGGTTTCCTCAACCTCGACGAACCACTCGTCCTTGGTGAACTGAGGCGGCATATTATTCCGATCCTTTACCTTGATGGAAGCTGTCCCCGTACCTTTAAAACCTCCGCCATCGGTGGCCACTATCTGCAGCGAGTAGTCGGGCGTCTTCTCCCGATCAAGACAGCATACCGCCGTCGTGATGAGTCCCGTGTCCGGATTGATGTCGAAGATCGGCAAACCAGTATCCTCCTCGATCGCGTTCTTCTCAATCGAGTAAATCACCTTCGCGTTAGTTCCTTCGTTGATATCGTCATAGTCCTTGGCATTTATTGTCATCACGTGCATGCCGATGATACCATTTTTGGTCACGTTGCCGTACGCAATTCCGTTTGGGAACTAAGGCGCATTGTCGTTGACGTCTTTCAGGTTGATTCAGAGGCTACACATTCTCTGGATCAGGTGTGAAAGGTGGACGATAGGCAAGAGAGGAAGAAAAATAATGAGGTTTAATCTTATTAGATGTGAATACTTTGGTTGCATTAAAGGTTTTGAAATGAAATTGTGTTTCATTTAATAAAGCCTAAGAAATACTTTGGTTTTGCTCTTTGTTTGCGGTTTTGCGGCAAGAGAAAGTTTACAAAATTGCTTGATTTAATTAAATTTATCTATTTACTTGAGAGAAAAACTCGTGTCCAGCATACCAAGTACGATGGAATATACTTCTATTCCCACACGAATCATTTTCAGACCCAACACATGGCATAAGTTGGAAGTTATTCAAAACTGTACAACAGACCAGAATCTAGTTTCGCCATCGAAAAGTTTCTCTATTGGGCCAAGGCTTCATCGCACAGGAGAGGCACATTATCTTTTGTTTCTCCTGACGTTTAAGTTCCTGCAACGGAAACTTAACCTGCTCTTTATTGGGAGTAGAAAATGGCTGCAAAGACTTCCAACGCTCAAACAATTCTTAAACAAAACGGTCATCATATTCCTTCAGTCATTTAGATGGCGACAAGGTTGTGCCGTGAACTTTTTCATCGCTTGTTCGAATATTATCAACCGTACGACCGAAATAAGGTTCCTCCATTTCATTTCAATGTTGTCTGCAGTGCGGTGTTGCCGCAGTTCTCTTTATTTCGTTTCATACCATTGCCTCAGTTAACTGCAGTACTTTTGCTTTGTTTTTCGCCACTGGCAGTCAACTTACGCTTCCGAGTATCAAATGCTGACCTACCTTAATCACAAATATTTCCCCCGTGGCAGTGGCGGATTAACACGAGTGGAGGCCCTAAGCGGTCGCACAAATGTAAGCCTTTCTGAAGTATTGAGCGAGACGCTGTATGAGGTTTTCTTTGCAAGAAAAACGATTGGAAACCAATTTACCAGCGAGGGTATGGGTTCCTTTTTTTCTTTTTCCCTTTCCACGCTTAGTTTACGTAGTGCTTAATCCGCCCCTGCCCCGTGGACTTGTTGATGTCAAAGTTGCTGTCGGAGGGATTTTCTTTGTGAACACCGGGCCCAGTCAGGAAGTACATGATGCTGTTCGGCCGCTCCACGCCCGAATCCGAAACGGTAACCTGTCCGAGGAGAAGAGCAATACATAGAAAGAGAGAAAATAAGTGGCAAGCGAATGTTAAATGAAACCAAAAATAGGGCAAAATACGAGAAATCGGCATAGTAATCGATTGAATAAGGCTTGTTTCTTCGAAATTGATCGAAGAAGCAACATTAAATCAACGAAACACAGCACAGCCACAAGGTGAACGATAGCTTTTCTCAGGTTTGCTTTATGCGCTGTCAAGCTCAGTCAGCACTGTTGCGAACGTGAACGGGAAATATGAATGCTTCGTAACCGGATGATTGGCATGACTATTTGCTCGTTTGGATCGGTGAGATCGGAGAAAAATATCAACGAACACCTGGCGTGTTTGGGTAGGTCGGTTGGTCTTGGTACACAGCTTTAACAGCTAATTCAATTCAATCGTCTGTCCGTTGGAAAATTAGTGTTCCATTTATTACTGAAAATTGCACTGGTCGGTGATGTTGTATGCTAAAGAGTAATTCGTTTGGTAGGAGGTAAAATCATTCAATTTTTTCCAGAACCACACCAACCCAAAGTAACGTGACGTTCAAGTCCAGCTCGAACCTGGAAGGTGTATAGCAGCTCGAGACAGTTATGCCTTCATTAGTCCATGAATGTTTTTTCAGCCATTCTGATTGAGTTGTAGTGATTACAACGTAGCTGACTTGGTTACTGGCGTTTGTGATTGATTACTGTTTGTTTTATTACCTTTAAAACAAACAAGATGGAAGGAGACAGAGATAGAGGGAGATAATGCCGTGTTGATTGGTCGTTGCCGAGCGACCTGTACTTAGGACCTAATTGTAGTTCTTAGGACCTAATTGGAGCTAAGTGTTTGCACCTGTTTAAGCAACAGTGTTAAAGTGATAAAATAGACATGTGTTCTCTCATAGGACAGTGGGTAGCTGCCGGGATGAAAGTCCAACATTTAATTATCTTATGTTTTTAATCGAGAAATTTATTGGAATATACAGTATCAAACAAGGAAAGGCATGAGAATTCAGTCCGCTAGTCGTATAAGTTCTTACGATAGAGACTTTTAAAGTTTTAATTCTTGAGAAAACTCATCATAACAACTACATGTTTGTACCTCCTTTAATCCATGGTAACTTTTACAAAAAACAACCAAAGTTTAAAAATAAATATGTTTTGGAAAAATTCAATCTATTTTAAACAAAAATGCTTATTTTTGTAAATATGTCAAGTACTAAAATCAAGCTAAGAGTATTGTGTGCACTACTTCTTCTTAATTTTATCAATCATGTATCTTTAACATCATGCCAAATTTGAACACCATAATACATCATGGTATCATGTATACCACGTCAAAGCTTTACATCTAAACAAAAGATCTGTAAAGAAATTAGCCGCTACTTCGCCCAACTTTGGCAGTTATTTACGGTTTAATGACAGTATAATACTTTCAATAAAACAAAGTGTTTTCTGGTAAAGTATGAGTAATGACCTATATTTGGGATGTTTAGGGCAGTTGTTGATGGAATTTGGAATGTGCTTATCAACGATGACGTAATAATTGATCATCGATAATTGACAATGTTGCTAGCTAGTCAAATGTACCATGTAAACTTTATTTTATTACAGTCAGGGTACGTAGTATATAAGCGTAGTATAACCCCGAATATTCGTTACGCAGCCAAATAAAAACTTGTATGAGATCTCTTTCAAAAAATAATTATGATCTTTGTTACATATTCATAAAACATACAAATTTTGTGTACCTAAATTCAATGACTATTACTTTTATACCGCTCTACAGTGTCCACTGTGTTTTGCTCAGCAGTGCCCACTGTGTAGAGGCTAGGCTGATACGCAGGGTATTCAATTAGATTATAAGCGTTCACTTCTCTTCCGTAATAAACCCAAACAAGGACTCCTCTTCTACCTTTAGAAACTATCATAACTATTTTCCACGAGCTCGAAACTAGGGCTGCTTGATATAACGGAACGTACGTACCATTTATTAACAGATTTTATCTGAATCGTCAAGAGCGTCGGTCCGGCCTGGATTGAGGGTCGTTACAAACGCTTATCCCATTTATCTCCGATGCACTGAAACACTGCCCTTGCAAAGGTAGAGTGTTGGTTATACGTGGTGTATTAAAAGCATAAGACTTCCCCCGTCCCAACACGGCAAGAAGCGTGCTAATCGATCTTTGTTATGTTCATCGTGTTTCTTGTTTGATTTCTTTTCGCTCCATTCTTACAAGACAGAAAAAGTTCAATGTTGTGGCGCGCATTTAAAAAGCTCCGTCTTTGCTGTGTTGCTGCAACGAGGGAAACGAGAGTGCTGAGCATTAAGGTGGCATACAATAGCGGAGAAAATTGGTGTCGAGTAAATTGAATAGAGTTTCTGTTTCCATTAGTGGGGAGCTATTCGCCTGTGTCCTTATGGCAAGTGTAAAAGAATAAGGAATAAGGAACAGTACAGCAACCAGCACGACACAACCAGTTCGCCGGTGGTTATGTAAATTTTAATGAAATTTCATTCTACTTGATAGATGTATAATTTTTTGTCCTCTCTCGGTATGCAGCGACATTTTCCTTCTCGAATCTACTTGTATTTTTCATGGCCTGCACGCCAGATTTTCCATTCCAAAAGTTAATACGGCTATCTGGGCTTTGCGGTGGTCTGTCGCATTGTCGTCGTCGATGCAGCTTCGGGTAGACGAGCCTGAACGACCAAATTTATGCAAACATTCATTCATACTTATTTCTGGTGCAAACATTGTGTATGTTGTGTGTATGATTTTCAGCGTCAGATTGTCGGAAGGGCGGTTCCGGGGACGCATCTGTGTCGTGAACACGAATGTGGAGGTCACATTAAATGAGTTTTCGGGCAATGCGTGCGAGTAGGCGCAAAATACCGACGCCAACCAGAAAGAGTATGTAACGACCGTGCATTTATATTAATTAAAAACTTTGCTTCTCAAAGTTCACGCTCTCACGCAGATTCCAGCCGGTGTTAACGGCGAACTGGCCTAGCGACGCACCGAGTGACGTTTCCGCTGCGCAAAGACAGATGGGGCAAACTCGCAATCAGAAGCCAGTTGGCGATGCGTTAATGTTCGGTGATAGCTCATAATTGGGTGGAAATCATTTCACAGGAGTTACCCGACGCTTCGACCGGATGTAGCTGGGTCGCCGGATGCGCAAAGCTCCTATGGCATTAAATAGCAATCTGATTTAGAATCGCTTTGCCAACAGCTTGCTGTGCTGCTTGTCGGAGGGATGCTTTTTTAGTGTTTATTTGGACGCTTTAAATGTGTGACAGCTGTGAACTATCAATCATCCTCAGATACGAGAGAATATGTGAAAGATTGAGCTGGTGGTGGAGTAGCGTCAAAATTCTCCCTTAATCACACACACGGACAAAAATACAACACACACTAGTGCAATCAGGGTGCGAAGGAATCGGTCTCTTCGTTTCCTTGGTTGAGCGCATGTTGATGTTATTATCATCGTTATCGTTTTCCCCGTGCGAGAAGCTTGTATACAATCAAAGTCACGTTGCCAATGCTGCCACCAAAACATTTTCCAGCGTGCGATATGAAGGATTGAAAAGAGGATAAACCTGAGGATCATGTGTGGTAGAGCACGGTGCTCAATAAATAGGCTTATGCTTTCGCCTCACTAAAAATGTCTTTACTTCTGTGCACGGAAGCGAAAAAGACTAAGGACGTTTCGGTTCGTATGCCATAAGGGGGAAAGTTTCTTGTTTGTTTAACGTTCATCGGTAGTGGCGGCAACTATTATTTATTTTTGGCATTACATTGGTCCTATTCGAAGTAACGCGTAATGATAATTCGTAGGGCTCAGAGAAGCAGTTGAAGTGACAAAAATGTTTGCGCCAATTATTTATGAATAAATGGTGTTGTTCAAAAATAGTAGAAGAATTGAATAGAAAAAGAGAGAATTACAAAAAAATGAAAAGATTTTTTTTCATAAAAAAACTCCCACATTAGCATCAACTCTGTACCGAGTAAACCCTAGCGAGTGTAGCACTGGAATACACTGGAAAAGTGACGATTAATATCTGAAAGCTTTCAAACACAAAAAAAAACTAAATTTGGTTTGCTTTAAGCTGAAATGCTACCCTAACTTGCTATGACCATCGAAGCAAATTGCTAAAATCATGTTTATTTCCATGAGCCTCCTCATCAGCATCAACGTGCCCTCTACCGTCTTCTCTAGCTGACCAGCATCTTTGTAACCGTTCAGCAAACTATCTCATAAATTAAATAAATGTTTTTCAAAGACATGCTATCCCAACGAGTATGTGCGTCTCCGCTCTGAGCTTGTGCAATAGAATACAGCAGCATACGAGGCCAGATAAGCCGACCCTTCCCAGTGCCCATCGGAAGCGTCTGCGTTTCGGTTTGGCCCAGCGGATGTGTGTGTAGCTGGTGTCATCAAGCATACCCCGTTTTACTACCAAGTACCACCAACTAAGAGGAGCAATGTAACGGTCAAACCCATAATTGAACGTTCGAAAGCAATAAAATTGATAAGTATCTGATAAGAGACAACGCACAGAGGTCATTTATTTCACTTCACCCGGGGAAAGTGCTGCTAAAGCTGCCATCACATATGCATGTCCATGATGTGTTCTAATCCTTTACGAAGCTAATGTAAAATACAATCTATCTTCTCAGTGTTTGTGGTTTTTGGGAAGATGGGGATAGATGAAACTACCTACCGATAAGGACCGGGCTCTATTCGCACAACACTATGCAACGCACGCATCGTCAGTGAGCTTTTGGGGAAGACAAGTGCCCTGTTTCTGGTAAGAGGACAACTTTTTCTTTGATCGCTCGCACGTTATGTGGTGAGATGCGAACAGGAAAGAGAAAAAACTAAGACGAGATCTATCGGTATTTCATGAAGCTTCCTTGCATTTCGAGCACTCGTGAGGCCATCTTTAGAGTGGCGGTTATTGAGGATTTGTTTAAACTTTGGCGAAGGAACTTTACTTTTTGTTTCTGCGCTTGCTAGTTTGGTGTTAGGCAGCGTGTAACATCGGTACTGATCTGTCATCTAATAAATCCACCATCATAGTGCTTAAAAAACTCGACGTTTGGTTTGCCAAAATTAAATACAATGTTTCTGTTCGTTCCCGATTGTAGCACATAACTACTATTGTCCCGATTGTAGCCCATCACTACTCTCGCCGATCGCTACAAATTGTTCGACGGGTCATCGATCGCTTCGTCATCACGCACACCATTAAAAAAAAAAGCATTATAAATAAAGCGGCAAAGCCAAATTCTTTCCTCTTGTCATTCAAACTTATCTAGCAAGCATTACGCTTCGCTCATCATAGCAACTCCTTGGCGCACACAAGTGGCACAGAATTCCAAGCAATACCACCCAGATTGGTAAAACAAAAAGCACACAATCGGCTCTTTTCAGAGCCACTGATTCTTTATTAAGAACATATTTAAAAAAAAATACAAAAACACAACGTAGGGTTCCGTACCAAACAGTTTCCTTCTATTTTTTTTTGTGGTAAACTAACCGATGCAGATGCACCTTGAAGAATACCTTGGTTTGAGATACTCCGTCATACATTCTTCCGCTAGCTATCCGCGGTCAAGTGTTAACCCAAGTAAGATGTAGCTACTTTTCGCTGTTAGTGCTGGTCATCAGCACAGTAGTTGCATTACGCTTTTCTGTAGTTTTGTTACACCCTTCCACAAGTCGTTTTTCGTTAGTATGGGACAATCAAACAAATGGAGAACCGCCGTAAAAGGACTGTATTAGGACTAATATTATTTACGATTCTCTTTATAGCACACCGTATCCTCGGTTCCTCGGGACCATTATATGGTTCCTCCACTTCAAAAGGAGCTGAGAAGTTTACGATTGATTCAACATGTTTGCAGTTCATGTGTTGTAATCCATAAATGGGAGTGCTGCTTGGTGTTGGCATGTGTGGCATGAGGGAGCCCGGTGGATACAGTTGTAGCCTTGGTGCAATATTATACGGCCACGTAACTGTACAGACGTGATTTTTACAGCAATGTTGTCGGCGGTGGTGGTCATGTTTTTCCCATTTTATGGAAACAATTTTATTCTTGGATTCGTTTGTTTTACTCCTTCCCGAGAGTAGTACGTTTTCTGCTTCGGCGTTTCAAAAACTGTTATTGCCGCCGTTCCATAGGCGGTTTGATAAGTGAACATGGGCTCGTTCGTGGGCCATGTATTCGGTCTGTAAAACGACACGTTTGTGAATCCTACAATTCCGTAGAAGGTGAAAACGTATGCCTCTTTCATGGATCGGGCAGAATCACTATGAAAGTGTGTAAAATTGCGGGACGAGAGTAAATTTGTCGTAAAACAGTGAAATTGTTTTTTACGTTCTCACGCCATCCACCCCGTTCCGACGTGCGCGTTTATCTACCATGCCATAAGTAGTGTGGTATGACAGAAACACTTTGTTTTTTTCTCAAACACAGGAGAAAACGATTTTTGGGTGAAATAATGAAACCAATAGCAGTGCACCACCATAAGCATCTCATGACCTAGGGCAAAGCGAACCGGATGGCTTTTGCCCGATGACAGTACCGAACCAGTACACTGACTGAATATTGTACGAGAAAGTTTGGAATCTAACTTTAACGACCCAAAAATCGTGGAAGGGAGTGCATGTGTGTTTTACGGAATGCATGGTGCCCAACCGACGACTGCATGCTACGTTTCGTAAGCTAGTACGACCAACTTTACGACACCATTTTGCTACAGCAGAATCCCGACTTTCCAGTTGGGTTGGATCACAGTGAGTTAACATTAGTGAAGCTAAACAGTCTTTGTCACTTGACTTTAGCAAACATTTTCCATTACGTGTTTGTGTATAGAATAATGGAGAAGGAGTTGTGGAGGTGAGAATGGAGATAAGCGAACTTTTCGCATTGTTTCGGGTATTTGATTGCATGGAGGGGGTGTTCCATTCCGTTGATTAATGATTGGTGGAATTGAAAACCTCGTACGACGCGCAGATACCAAAGGGAGCAAGTTTGATGAAAGTGAATTTATTAACTACGACGAGCTATTGAGTACACAAGAATAGAGTTTGTGCGTGTCGAGTAATTAGAAAAACGATATTTGAGTTGCTGAAATAATAACAAGTTTGAGATGCCTTCATTTTAAGAGTCAAAATTCGATAACTTTAAAAAGCAATCTGTTTGAATCATTATTATTTTGTTTTGTAGAACGTCATAATTGTATATGTTTAAAGTTTTGTTTTGTTTTGTTGGAGATCGGAACTCCTTTTCAAGGAAATTAAATAGTAGTAACATGTCATATTTCTTACAGCTGTTATGTTAATCTTGATTAAATATGTTTGCTGGCAGTCATGGGTTGGTCGCCGAGCTCTTCAAGTTAGGGTCGGATAGGCATACCGTTGAAATGAATCAGCTGATCATGTAAAGCTAAGAGTAGGAAAAAATACCAGAGGAGGGGAAACTGGGTGGCATTTATCCAGTCTTCAAAAAGAGAGAAAGACTGAAATGCTCTAATTTTAAGGTGTCCGTAATGCCGCCTACAAGATCCTGTCCCATATCCGTTTCTGCCAACTTGCGCTCTTTGCTACAAATTTTGTAGTCAGCCACCAAGCTGGATTTGTTCGAGGAAAATCAACCACTGACCAAATTTGCACTCTGCGGCTAATCCTCTAGAAGTGCCGAGAGTGCCAAATCCTTACGCACCACCTGTTCATCGACTTCAAGGCGGCCTACGACACCATAGACCGGAATGAGCTATGCAACATCATGCAGCGGTACTACTTCTAAGGGATGTTGATCCGACTATTAGAGGCCTCCATGAATGGGGTGCAGTGCAAGGTGAGAGTATTGAACTTGACTTCGGAATCGTACGAATCGCACAGATGTCTGAGGCTAGGTGACGAACTCTTCTGTTTGCTCTTCAACAGCGCTCTGGGAGGCCCTGGAAGCAAATCGAAAAGATTTCAAGACCGCTCGAAATGTGAGATATATCGCACATTGATTCACCCGGTGGTCCTTTACGGTAGTCCTCTACGGACAGGAGTCCTGGGCCATCCGAGCGGAAGATGCAAACGCTCTGGGCGTGTTTGGGCGACGCATCCTTCGAACCATCTTTGGCGGTGTGTTCGAGCATGGAGCGTAGAGGAGAAGGATAAACGAGCTCTCTGAGCTGTACGGCGAACCGAGCATCCTGACGTTGGCGAGGGCTGGTAGGATACGATGGCTAGGGCATGTCATGAGGATGCCGGACACAAGCCCCACCAAGAAGGTGTTCGACAGGGATCCTCAGATTGGCTGATGGTTGGATCAGGTGAAGCGAGACCTGATGGAGAACGGGAGAATGGATGGGAGGCTGCAGCCAGGGACCGATCATCCTGGAGAATAATTGTTGACTGGGCCATGTGCTATATCGTGAGCAGGCCAACAAGAAAGAAAGAGCGAGAGAGAGATTGAATAATAACACAGCACCAATTATCAAAAGGATATAAATTAGTTCGAACTATAAAAATGGCACCATCATGCGTTCTAAGCTCTATTTAATAGAGCCTTCATGTTTGCCTTGTATTTGTTGTGTACATATTTTTCCATGTACAAGAAATATATCTTTTTTATTTTATTTTGTTAAGTAAACTCAAGGGATTTTCAAAGCGTTATATAGAGTTGTTCAGACACAGCCCTGATAAGCGATCGTGTTTTACGAAACACGAAAATAGTTTCGTTAGGATTAGCGTGTTCGGCTCGAGCCCGATCGGGCCAATATAGTTTATAAATGTGAGTGTATTTCGTGGAATAAACTCTCTTCCAATCTTGCAACATAACAAACGACTACTGGTTTATTTTTACAAATAAGTATTCATTTTTCAATCTATTTATATATTTATTTATTTTGGTTTTTTTTGTTTTGTTACTTTTTTATGTATAGATTTTTTTTATTCACTCATTTATTAATTATGGATTGATTTATTTATTCATTAATTTATCTTTTTTTAAAT
Organism: Anopheles arabiensis; assembly: GCF_016920715.1. Lineage (NCBI taxonomy): Eukaryota > Metazoa > Arthropoda > Insecta > Diptera > Culicidae > Anopheles > Anopheles arabiensis. The sequence goes on from NC_053518.1 coordinate 39,873,448, forward strand.
AATTATTAACTTATTTATTTACTTCTTAACTAAATATTCTTTAATGAGTAAAGTAATCTTTTAAGATAACTCTGTTGATTTTGGCTTTGTTATTTGCCTTATATATTAAAGAGTAAACAGTTATATTGTTAAACGCTTATCTGATCCACTTGTGAATGTGATATTTACTTAATTTTCGCCCGTGTTTATGTGGTAATATTCATTTATTGTCGTGCAGTGCTGTGTCAATAATAAAGCCAAAGCTTTAGAAGGCAATCTCTTCAACCATAATTTATCAGCCCCTAAAATGTATGACTTGACAATTTAATGGCAAAACCAACATGGCTATTTTTTTTAGCATGCCCTGTTTCTTTGCAATTTCTACACATTTCCCCACATTTTTTTTCATTGTTTTTTTGCATTTTCTACACAAACAATACGCTACAGTGCCTGCACCAGGTTGCTGCCTTGTAAATAAACAAACAAACAAATGCAGCAAAAGCACAACAAGTCCAAACAATGAGCCTGGCAGACAAATACTGCAAACCACTCACAAAGACATGCTGCCTGCTTAAGAAAACACAAACAAATGATGAATCCTGTTGCGCTGCACAACATGCCGGGCCGTGCTTCTCGCAGCAGGTCCGCCCGCGGCTGTCTGAAATGTTGCGATTGCAGTGCAACTGCACTGGCCAAGATATGTAAATGTGTTACTAGAATGTGTGCAATTTTTGTATCTGTTGTTAAATGTGAACAACGTACATTTTCCGTACAGCACAAAATTGCATTGCAACGAAGCATGTTGTTTGTTTGGCGTATACCGTTGTTTCTCTATTGAAATATTCTTTAACCGAAAGCGTTCCCGCTTGCTTTTTTTTTACTTCGGTGTTGCTAGCCTTATATGAAATTGGACACCCACGGAATCGTTGTAACTTTTTATGCAAAATATTTATAGATGCGTAGGTTTCCGACATCTCTGCCCGACCTAACCTGAAGAACGTGGGGACGGTTTTGCTGTTATATTGTGTCACTTGCAGACGTTAAGCTCGGCAAAACAACGGTATAGTTTACAACTGCTGAATAGTTTTCATTGGGGGTGAAGGGTGTATGTATCGCATGGTGAGGCAAGTGTAGAGTGCCATTTACATTTGCTAAAATAAATTGAATAAGTACACGAGGTGACAGACAGCAAAATAAAAAAACACTTATATAATTGTATAAACAGCATTGACTTCCTCGAGCTATACTCTAGCGTATAAGGTAAGGGAGAAATGTTTATAAAAATACAAGATTTAAATGGTGTACCGGACTGGAGCAAAACTTGTACAGCTGTTTATATTATCAGATGACAGCGACAAGAGTGTTTCCATAATGGAACGTCTTATAATGCAAAAATGTTATTTCCGTGTACGTATGTCCAAACTCAACGAAGCGTGGAATGTTGCGGAAATATAGCTGAAGGGAAAAAGCAGCAAGACACACAATAAACAATGATGTATCAGTCTGCGGTGGATATGGTAAAGTAAAATGCCGTAAATACGAAAAACATGGTTTCTCTTTATCGTTACCTCAATTGTATTCCGAAGAATTCCCGATAGTTTTCTAAATGATCGTTTGGTATTGATTGATTTTATAGCCTTGCTAAATGAAACAATCTCAATACTTACATTTATCAACATACCATCCAAAGCTGATAATTTCTTCCAATCAATCATTATAATCGGTGGTCCATTAGCGAATCATCCGAAGCAACTCGTTAACAGTCATTGGAGTCAGGGTTGGAGCTGGTCATTCGCCATTAAAAACCAAATGAGTCCGCATGGTTCACCTTCACTGAAGTGACACTTATCATTACCATCATCGGACAGGTAGGAGTTATCTTAACTATGTGCTCACATTGCAGTTTAGATGCGATGGGAGAAAAGTAGCATATTCCCTTTTTCCGAAAAGTTTCTCCCTGCCCATGGGTCTCATGGGACACTCATTGGTCGTGGGCAATGGTTCACCACGTTTGCCCCTTTCTCGCTCATCCTGCACCAAAGATAAAATCCCAGAGAAACCCCCAGGAAGGAGACAACATAAAAGCGTAACGAATCTTATCAACCTTTAACGAATCTGCTTCAACCGAAACCGCTGGCACACGAAATAGATTGCGGGTCCGGTTTGTGGTGGTGGTTGGTGGTTCCAATTTTACTGAAATGGTCAGTAAAACCTCGTTCCCTTAACCGAATGACATGGGGTTCGGTTCGGTATTGAACTTCCGACCCTGGTTGCCGAGCAAAAAAACGAAACAAAACGGGGTAGTGCGATGGTATCGACGCTCTGTTGCGACTCACTGTGATGTTTCTTTCATTAGCGGTAAATGAAAGAGCCGGAAATTGTGTCATCGGTTTGTTTGGAACCGAGTTAGCGCGTCCTCAAAAATACGCGACAGGGGCAAGGCAAGCAGAAAATGTGCACTTCAGAAGAAACGAGCTAGACGTTGATTCAAATGGATATTTTTCCGGAAGTTTCCTTTCGGTAAACGACGGCATATTATAGGAAGTTAAGCCTGACCCAGTGTCTTTCTTGGAAACTGAGGATGGTGACTTAGTTGTCGTCCCAGTTTTCAAAGACCGGAAAACGATGTTAAGATTTTCAGCCCTCACGACCTTCAAACGCTCCGTTATCGCTCTTTGCCCTTCGGTACAGATTATTATCTACGCCCCGATAGCGTGCAAAAGCGAACGTAACGGCGTCTGAGAGATAAAATATCAATCGAAAAGGCCGTACTTTTGTGATCCTTGTCCACAGCGCGCTGGATGGAAAAAGGTCTTTCTTGGGTGAAACAAACGGGCCGTATCCGGTTGGGGAGAGACGAATTGCAAAGCTGGCTGGACATCCTCCCCAGCCCGAGCGACAAGTGTACGTAATACTTTCCTTACCAGAGTATTACGCTGTAGTCTTAAGGAAGTGAACTTTACGCAAAACATTGGCCCTATCCCAATAGCCGGCAAACACCAGTCGAACGGAAAGTTTTAGCGCTTAGACAGCACAAATTCTGGGAGAACGAAGTAGTCTTTCGGTTGCGCTTGTTTGTTCTTTTCCGAGAACCAGGCGGGGTAAACATGATGACTTTTGAACATTCTTTCCGTGCGGTAAGATTCATTGGTCAACCGTGTCCACGTGATATGTCCCAAGGGCCTTGGGAAGAAGCGCAAAGTTGAAATAAATTATGCATTGTTTGCAAAAGATCGATTGGAGAATAAACCAGTGTCGTGATGACAGAGAGAGCAAAGCTTACGTGAAATTAAAATTGTATACCAATTAAGAGGGTCAAACGATTCAGGACTCTTCCAAGTCACAATAGGAGAAATTGGTTTGCATTCAGTATGTTTTTGACAAAGTTTTGCAATGAAAATTAAATACTTTATGGATCGCTCTGAACGATTCGATCGAATTATGTTGGATTTTTAAACGTGTGCACCAATCCTATAAAACTACCACGGGTTTTGTTGATTTGGGTTAGGAAAAGAGAGGAGCCCAAACTTCCGTTTAAATTCCAACACTAATCAAGCCACCGAGTCAGCTTAGCACAACTTTCTATAATTGATGTGGTTTAGTTAATAGTTGGCCCTCCGGGCTCTACACCGGACGCAGGCTACCAAAGTTGTGGAACGATCGAGCGTTATTTATGACGTGGAATACATTAAGCAAAGTGGCTACATAAAACTACTTCAAACCCGTTGATCCTAGTCCAGCACTCGCCCTTTGGAACGAAACGGGCGCAACGGGATAAAACGAAAGCGGGAGAGAAATTCCAATTTCCAAAGCTTTTATTCGCACCAGAACTAAAACGGCAAACCCGTGCATGCTAGTTTCGTGGTTTTAGAAGGCTGGACAGGATTTTTTTCCACGCATACTCTTACTCAAAAATGGATGTGTATGAGAGAACCTGCTCTCGACTAGATAGGGAGATTTATACCATCCAATGAATTATCGTCTTCTGCTACCCGAAATGTGTACCTCTAAGTTTCGCTCTACTATGGCTATTCCGTGCACATCCTGTTCACCCAAACTGCATGTAGAATAACAATCTTTTGCCCAGATGTGCAGCTTTGCGGGAGTGAAGATCAGTGTGAAATAATAACAATAACAAAAAAAAAAACCAACACTCATCTTTTCGGTAGCCAATGAAACGAATTGATGATTGAAATGCTTGGTACCTCGTAGTGATGGGCGGGTCGACCCGAACCTATCGGGTCGGAGCCATCCGTAAGCGACCTGGAGTCGTTCGGGTCGACTCGAAAGGTACAAGTAGGTTCGGTGGGTGCAACGACTCCGGTCAGATTCGCTTATGCTTTCTCGCACCTACTCATAAGTCTAGTTGACCCGAACTCGCTGCACCCGCGGGTCGGAATGAATCCCCTTTGGCCCGACTCGACCCGAACTCGTTGCACCAACGGGTCGAAGTCGCTTTCACGGAGATGCTTTCTCGCACCTACTGATCTTTCGGGTCGACCCGAACACGCTGCACCCTCGGGTCAAACTGAACCTACCGTGGCCTGACTCGATCCGAAGTCGCAGCACCCACGGGTCGGAGTCGCTTATGCTTTCTCGCACCTACTGATCTTTCGGGTCGGCCGTTGCACCCGCGGATCGGATTTGATTCTGACTCCGACCTAGCGCACCCGCTGCACCCACAGGTCGGAATCGATTCCGGCTGGCTCGCACCCGACTCCGGGTCGGGTCGTGAAATGAATTGTATGACCCAACACTAGTGCTTCGCTTTCGTCGCAAAATTCCCCTGGAACAAATACCAGCTATATGAGAAAATAGTTTCTCGTATTGATTGTTAATTTTCGTATAGTTTATATTCTAAACGCTCGGGTGCTACCGTTTGGAAGCACTTTATCTTGTTCACTATGTTACCAGTCACAGATTATAGCGAATTAATTGAAGCTCTAATTGCATTTAATCACTTTTTTAGCCACGGTCGCAATTGTGAACCGACCAACAGCTATGATTGGAGGAAGGACATTGACTGTAGTAATTGGACGGACCTGGTCATTCGGGTTTTGATTGCCGTAAATCGTATTAGTTTCGGTGCAACTGACTAATTATCACAAACACTCTCTCCCCTACGTGCTGTCCCGTTGGCAATTGTGAAGATTGGAACGCCTATGATGATGATGATGATGATGACTATTGCATAAACGCACAAAAATTTATGAAGAAGAACAAATTGACTCGGTTCTTGACTCGGGCATTATACAGATACGAAATAATTTGGGGTCGCATGTGGCAGGACCAAACAGGCAAAATTTCATTTGATTGTAATGGGAAATTGATACGTTATTTGCAATCAATGCTAAGAGCATTACTGGCAATTTTATTCGCGTTCCTATTCAAAAATCAATCAGCGGGTTGAATGGGTTTTACATTTGCATAGAAATGTGATAATGTGCAAAATGCTACATCTGTAGATGTACTTATTGCAGCAGTTCGCGGTAGTTTTTAATCCCAACGATTTGGTAATTGGTTGTTTAATCAGGTTGTTTACAAACGGGTTCATCAATTTTACGCAGCTTAAGCTCGGTATATGAACCTTTTTCAACCTGTGCACCTTTTTTGTAGCTTTCAAGTTATGTTTAGATTGCAAAGCAAGTATCACACACATTATCATAAGTTCCAAATTATGATGGGCTATTTGGCGTAACGTCCTACGCGAACATGCCGGCCTATACAGGCTTTCAAGACTTAATTCATTACCACGCTGCCGGATAGTCAATCCTTGCTCCGGAGGACGGTCCATTCTGGGCTTGAACCCATGACGGGCATATTATTTAATCGTTCGAATGGACGACTGTACCAAGGCATTGCGGTGGTCCACTTACCAGCGATTAAAGATAAAAAAAAAAATATTAACTAAAACTTTCTTATCATACGATGCACAGGGATCACAACGCTTCAAATCCCCTGAGACAACTACAAGGGAATAGTGTTGGAGAGTGCAGGTGCAAGCAAAGCTCCACTTTAAGCCAGTAGTGTAAGAATGTATTTAAAGATTCAAGCACGCCCGAAAACTCATCATCATCACTTGTCACTCATTGCGGCTGGTTGTGCTTTCTCACTCTGCTATTTCCAAGTTGATTTTTTACCGCGATTTTCTTGGTGTTTAAGTGCTTGAACTGTTTTAGTTCGGTTAATTCGCACTCGCGCGTTCACGTATCACAAATTTGTGCGGCACCTGTGAATTTGTACGGTTCAACAAATAAACATTGCGATCCGCCTGCGGTTGTTGTGACCACTCACTGTGCTATTTTGCGATGGCGTCCGTGATCTGTAAGAAATGTGAAGGTGCTATTAGCAACGATCCAATTCCGTGCTTCGGTCTGTGTGAACACTATTACCACGATAAGTGCATTGGACTTTCAACCCCGCTCCTGCGTGATTTTAAGAAGTCACAAAATTTATTTTGGGCTTGCGCGGATTGTGCTCAGCGTTTGCGGGCCGTTGACACTTTACGCTTCTCGCACGGCCTTTCTCGTGATGCTGCCTACCTGTTGGAATCGTTGCAGTCCGATTTCCGCGATACCTCACGTTCTGTGCAGGCGACATCAGCTGGCTTGCGACTTGAACTTTCCTCTTCACTGGATTGTTTTAGAAACGAGATAGCTTTGATGAAACAGGAATCAGCATCGTCAATTCGTTCCGTGAAAGATTTCATCGACTCACTTACTGCTTCTCACTCAATGGAACGCAACTACTCACAGGCTCCACTACTCACAACGCTTGATGAAGTTAAGCATGGCATCAAGGGGCTTGATCTCATGCACCGTGAGTTTCTCACTTCCTTCAACTCACTAATGAACAAGCTCAACTCTCATCTTGCTACGCATACTACTACATCGAGTGCTCACCATTCCGCGATTCCTGCTACGCACTCAACGACCACGAATCCAGTTGCGGCCTCTAAGCTCACCCATCAAGCTGTTGGTGAGAATCCTTCCAAACGTCGATTGATGGATCGCTCTCCCGACTCGTCGCCTACCAATACCGCTACACGCGCTATGCTGTCATCGGGTACAGGGTTGTCCTACAACAATATTACGACCGTTCCTGAACGCCCACGCCGTACTTGGGTCTTTATCTCCCGTATTGCTCCTGATACTCCGATTGAAGCGATCCGTGAAATGGCCTGTTCCAACATAGGGACAGACGACATCTTGGTATACAGCCTTGTACGACGTGACCGGGATCTTTCTACGCTCTCCTACGTATCTTTTAAAATTGGTGTACCGGATTCGCACCGGGCTATTGCTTTGGCTGCTTCAACCTGGCCTCGCGGGATCTCTTTTAAGGAGTTCATCGACCTTAATCCCCGCTCCGTCAATGTTTGGCGACCCACTACTGCAGCATCCCATGCACCTTCTGCGCCTGTTACCCGTGAATCGGATCATCATTCATCGCCACCTTCTATCAACCACACGACACAACTGCGAAACGCTGATTTCACTATTTCGCCCGATCATGGTCCTATGAGCTTGCCTTATACGCAGTACTTTCAGCAAGCGTAAACCGGCTGATCCGGCTGAAGATTTTCATGAACTACCGACTTTACCCGAATTGATGGAAGCTAACCCTGCATCTAATACACACAATCCGTCTGACTCTCTTCCGCCGTTAATAACTTGCAGCGAGAGCACTCCCGGCGCATCTCGCTCTCTCATTCCTTCGATCGATCGACTAAACATCTACTATCAAAACGTAAGAGGATTGCGCACAAAACTAGACGAGTTACGCCTCTCTCTATCTGAGCTTGATATGGATGTGTTGGTGTTAACTGAAACATGGCTCGATGGCTCAATTCCGTCCTCTCTTATCTCGGAGGATGCGTATGTCATCTATCGCTGCGACCGAAATTCTCTCAACAGTAACCGTCGCCGTGGTGGTGGTGTACTCATTGCCTGCTCTTCCGTGCTGAACACGTCAACTTTATCACTGCCGTTCGACTCGCTGGAGTCTGTTTGGACAATTGTTAAGCTTCAAAACCTTGCAATCTATATCGGCGCCGTTTACATCCCACCCGATTTGCGTTCTTCCGAAGTAGTCCTTGACGTTTTACATGAGAGTGTTAGTTTCGTTGCTGGCAAACTTAAACCAAATGATCTTATGGTGTTACTTGGTGATTTTAATTCACCATCACTCTCCTGGCAACCGTCGGCATCGTGCGTTAATCAGTTCATTCCTACTGGTGTATCTCGTGAAAATGTTTCTCTGCTTGATGGAATGTCGGTAAACGGTTTGCTGCAATTATCCGGCATAAAAAATATACGCGGAAGACAATTAGATCTTCTATTTGCCAATGCTGCCTTCTTGGAGTGCTGCTCCCCCGTCATAGCTTCACCTGTTCCACTCGTCGCGCTAGACAATCATCATCCTGCTCTTGAGACAAGCGTGCTCCTTACGCACTCTCGCCCTGCATCCTCCCAACGAATACCTACGGCTCGTATGTTCAATTTTAGGAAAATGGACTACCAAAAGCTTCATCGTATATTAGCCGATACCGATTGGTCCTTTATTGATGCTGACTGTGACATAAATCAAGCTGTAGCAGCGTTTACTAATGTAATCACTTCCGCCTTCCCTTCCTGCTGTCCTCACCTCAAACCCGCTCCTAATCCTAAGTGGTCGAACAGAGCTTTACGTCTATTAAAATCGGACAAAAACCGCGCTCAACGCGCCTACCGTTTAAATAATACTTTACACAATCTTTGTGTATATAAATATGCGGCTAAGGCTTATCGTCTTCTTAATCGCCATCTGTATCGTCGCTACGTTAGGCGTCTTCAAATGCGCTTCACTATTGATCCTGGGTCATTCTTTCGTTTTGCGAACTCTCGGCGAGGCTCTGCTAGCCTTCCATCCACCCTGTTTCTTGATCTGTCCTCTGCTACGTCCAATCCTGATATATGTAACCTGTTTGCCAAACATTTCTCTAGTGTATTTGTCGATCCTAGTACTTTTAAGGTTCCTTTGGACGTAGGCTTGTCTTACACGCCCTCTGATGTGATATCATGTAATTCAGTCGTTGTAAGTGAAAGCCTAGTAAAATCCGCTTTATCCAAACTTAAAACTTCGTTTTCACCAGGCCCCGATGGCATCCCTGCCTGTGTTTTGAAAAAATGTGGCAATACCCTCACTCCTATTCTCACTCGTCTTTTTTCTCGCTCGCTTAGTGTAGGGATTTTTTCCTAGTCAATGGAAACTAGCTTGGCTTGTTCCCATTTATAAGAAAGGTGACCGCACACTAGCATCAAACTACAGAGGCATCTCTATTATTTGTGCGTGTTCTAAAATCCTCGAGTCAATTGTCCATTTATCTGTAATGCCTTGTGTAAAAATTATATTTCTACGGAACAACACGGCTTTATGCCCAATCGCTCAGTGTCCACCAACCTAATGTGTTTTTTGTCTTCTCTATATCACTATCTGTCTAGTGGTAAGCAAGTAGACACTATCTATACCGATTTCAAAGCGGCATTTGACAGTATACCTCTATCATTACTTGTTGCTAAGCTTCGAAAACTAGGTTTCGGTGGCTCTATATTGCCGTGGTTCAACTCCTATCTTGAGAATCGTTCATATGCAGTTAAAATCTGTGGCTCTTTCTCTGAATGTTTTCTTAGTTCTTCGGGTGTCCCTCAAGGTAGTGTCCTTAGTCCCTTACTGTTCATTCTCTTCCTCAATGACTGTACTTCGATCCTTCCTCCTAACGGCTTCTTGCTATATGCGGATGACGTTAAAATTTTTCTTCCTGTATCTTCTACAGCTGATTGTCTAGTCCTTCAATCCTGGCTCTGTAAATTCTCTACATGGTGTGCTTCTAACGGTTTAGTCCTGTGTCCTGAAAAATGTTCTGTCTTGTCTTTCTTCCGATCTTCTACAAGTATAACTCATGCTTATAGTGTCTGTGATGCCCCTATTCCCCGTGCGTCCTTGTCTAAGGATCTTGGCGTCTTCTTTGACCCGAGTCTTTCTTTCAAGGAGCACACGGACTATGTCATCAACAAGGCCAACAAAAGTCTTGGTTATATTTGTCGCATGTCCACTGAAATTCGTGATCCTTTTTGTCTTAAGTCCCTTTATTGTTGTTGGGTCCGTTCCGTACTGGAATATGCCTGTGTCATCTGGTCTCCTGTTCAACTATCTCTGCTCCAAAGGATTGAGAGGATCCAGAGACGTTTTACAAGGATCGTATTTCGTAGGTCGCTGGGTCATCACTCTATTCCGCTTCCTTCGTATGACGATAGATGCACTCTATTAGGCCTTGCCAAGTTGGAGCACCGCCTCTCGGTCGCTCAGGCTTCTTTCGTCGCTGGCATATTGCTCAATACGATTGATACTCCTTCACTTCTGTCGCGCTTACATTTGTATGCACCTTGTCGCACCTTACGTTATCGTTTTCGTCTCCAGTTACCTATATGTCGTACACGTTTTGCTCGCAATGAGCCTTTTGTAAGAGCTATGTCGTCTTTTAATAGTACTTCTGATCTGTTCGATTTCAACATATCCTATCCTGTCTACCGATCCCGTCTTCGCTCCTTTTCCGTACCATAAACTCCTTCCAACTCCTTCGTGAATAATTGTATACTATAGTCAGTAAGCACTATTGCTGTAACCCAACGTGGCCGAGCAATTAATAAAATAAATAAAATAAAAATAAAAATAAAAAGTAGAAATCACCTCCACCAGAAAGCTTACGAGAGACTTTTCTTTTATTTATGTATATGCCATTGCACACCCAGGAATACGAAGTGCTACCATCATATGTCGTATGAAATTATTTCGCAATCGCATTGTTCAGCTGCTTACCATGATTATTCGTGTGCGAGAGAATGTGAATAAGATCAACACACCAATTTGTTTTGGTGCAAAGCAGCATTTACGATGTGTCTGTGTTTTTTGTTATGATGTTGTTTTATTTCCTTTGGTTTTGGTAAGGGTTTATTCCCTTTGCTCCTGTTGCGTCATGTGGGGCTAGCTTTGCTGTAAAGCCATTTTGCAGCGATTCATAGAACTTTACCCGAGAAGCATTATGATGCCTCAGTGATTTGGGAATTTTCCGGTTGACTTGGCCGGCTGGTGGCTCTTTGTTTTTCTTCTTTTTTATACTTCATTACTTCTCTTTTTGTATAGTTCCGGTCTTCCCTGTCCTTCGTCCTTCATTGTACTCGGAGCCACGCATACCATGCTTGTGCCGTTGACCGAATTCTATTTCCCACGGCAACCTGATTTCTCCCAGGACTCATCTCTTCCGGACTTGCGGACTTGCCATTATTTATAATGTTTATTGTTGTTATGCATATTTTACATTTATTGTTACTTTTTAAGAGCTTTCCGCTTGGCGGTAAGTCTTTTTCAAATGAAATATTAAACGGAAAACCAAAGCGATAGAGATATAAAAAGAGAGATAGGTGTGGGTTATTGTAAATTGTCGCACTTTGGTGGGGTGTGTGAGTTGCTGTCGATTGGATTATTTAACGTTAAATTATTGGTAATGGGTTGAAAATTCCTACTGAATTCATAATTAGCGATTCTAATGATTCTCCCTTGAACCCCCTAGTCAACTGACGACCCCGGTAGGGAATGACTCCCCGTGTCGGGGTTGTCCTTTGCTTACGATTTCTTGCTAATTATAGAAAATATAGGCTATCCGATTCGTTACACCGATATGCCATCCGAATGCGGCAGCCTGTTGGAGTGGGTAAGTTATAGCAAATCGACTGCACCACTATCTAATTCTAACGACTTTCCAAAATTACATCCCGCAGGCACAGCCCGCAAACAAACAATACATCATACCGTTTGATTTGAACAGGTTTAGGCTGTGTTTTTTTCTCTCTCTTTATCATCCCCGGTAAACATGATCCAGGCAAAATTGAACTCATTTTGTGAGCAAATTCTCAAGTGAATAGCAACATCTAGGGCGCTTTAGACAGAGAATAGTGCATTTTATAGCAATTAAAAAATGGATTTGAAGTTTGATTAGCTTACCATACACTGCCCCCTCCCTGGCTATTGACACTCATACACCCATGAAGTTGTAAATTGCAAACTCGTTCGATCTAATCGCAAGATAGCTGACGTTCCCTTGGGGTTGTCCCTAAGCATCAAATTAGCTAACAATTTGGCTTCAGCACTAGCATTGGATTCATTCGACATGGAAGGTAAATTTGGAGCAACGTACGTTTCCACGTGGATATATTTTGCAGGCTCGGCTTAATAAGATCCTGTGACCCTCGTTAAAATTTCTAAAAAGGTCAAGCAAATGCACGGCTGAGATCATATGAAACACACGAAAACGCACACTTTTTCCCAAAGCCGGAAGTGTGAAGGGAAATGTACGCAACAAAGGCTTGGTAAAAAATGGAACCAATTCTAACATCCCGGTGAACGTGTAGGTAAAGATTTGTTCGGGAGAACGATGAACACCCTTGTGGTCCGCATTCAGACAAATCTGCTGGACCATTTTGAACTCCTTGGTAAAATTGTGCAATAGAAAGGGCATCTCAACTTCACCCTCAAATCAGGTGTTTGTGTTGGGCCCGCCCTGTTACGAGATACGGGAGGGGGGGGGGGGGGGGAATTGGGATTGGGGAAAATAAGCACGAAACCAAATTCTACATCCCGTCCCAACGTATCAACGATACCAGCGTTTGGTTATCCCGAGGGAATGCTTTCTCGCTTCTCTAGTCCCTCAAACATATGTTCCCTCAGCCGAACTGTCTCGAAGGGTCAGATAGTCCCATCCGGCCGGCGGCAACACTTACCCGCAGCACACGCTTCGGCAGACCTCTGTCAACTTCCACGGTGATTTGTGTGCGATATGACGATTTCTCAAGCACCGGTGGATTTTCGTTTACAGCGCGTACGTAGATCATAAGGGTGGTGCAGTTCTCCTTAAAATTATCCGAGGCCATCAACCGTGGCTCATACGGGTAAGGGGAACAAGATTAAAAAGGAACGAAACACGGAGAAGCTTTATTGAACGTGTAGATGGGTCGAATTAAAGGGTTTACCAGTCCAATAAACAACTGTCCACTTGTTTATAACAATCGTCGTTTTGAGTAGACACCGCTGTCTACCACTTGCTCACACGTCAGATGGTGTAAGCTACTCTGTCCAATTCAATAACACAATTTTCGCCTTCGATTGCACAACGGTCGAATTCGGCACGGTTTCTTGTGGTTGTTGAATAATTAACAAAATTAATGTTTTGATTTATTGAAATGTATGGTTTATACTGCATATTTCTTGAATAAAAGAAACGTGTTTGAAAATGTTTTGTTTTTGCAAAATTTGTCAAAACAAAACAAACAATGGGGCCCTTTCCGTTTGAAGCTCGTAGTTTGAAATTTCAGGCTGTCAGCTGTTTGCATTGTATAGCAGTTTTCGAGCAGCTATTTAATTTGGTATAATATACAGGTGGGCTTATCCCAAGGTGTATGAATTTAGAAGGCTGATTTTTATCGCTTCTGCTTCTGAATGAAGATCGTAAGAGTGTTTTGAGTATTCGTCAAGTTAACAGAAAGTGTGTTTGTGCAAAAGTTTTCACTCGTTCTGTTAAAAAGTGATATTCAAATTTGGTTATAAAAAATGCATACACTTTGATTCCAGATTCGATCACCTGATTTCTTTAAAGCACCTTGGGATAAATGTAAACAAACCCGTGTTTTCGAGCAGGTACTCGAATCTATATCTAGCTTTTAGGCTAAAATTTTCTAGACTGAAAATCGCAGGCTAGTTTTTTGTGTGGTTTTGTATGGATTGTTTACATGATTTCAGCCTCCAACTGTCAAACTCCATACAAAAAACTGACTAGAATCGTGAAGGCCCCCAATGCCGGATCTGACAGTTGCTACCCGAAGGCGAAAATTGTGTTATTGAATTGGACAGAGTAGCTTACACCATCTGACGTGTGAGCAAGTGGTAGACAGCTGTGTCTATTCAAAACGACTATTGTTATAAACAAGTGGACAGTTGTTTATTATGCTGGTAAACCCTGTATAGGTGAGAGCACTCATAATCTGACACATTTTCACCACACGCGGAAAGTAGGTAGGTGGTCTTACCTTTTTGATCTTCTCATAATCCAACGCCTTGGCTACGTACAGGGCGCCGGTTGTGTTGCGTATCTCATACACATTGCCTTCGTTACCGCTCGAGATCTTGCATCGTACACCGGACGCTGTAATGAAAAGAACAAGAGAAGAAATGGGATGATTGTTAGTCCTGGTGTGTCGCTTTAAATGAGCTTTAATGTTTTCTTCAAACGAATGGCGGAAACAGTACGAGTCGAGTTGGTTCGCTGAAGTGTTTCAAATCGTGTATGATAATTAGCTCCTCCCATCCCAATCATATACCACAGAGTGGGTGCCGGCATTCTTCAACCGATTCACCGATGCTGCGGTTGATTTGGGTCCTACCGAGGAGACGTCATAGAGCGTTACAAAACAACGTAGCATGTGTTGAATTGCTTCATCGGTGTGCAAATTAAACTCCTACTAATTCGCGTACGTGTAGGATCAGCGCCGGCTGTTTAATTGCACTCGTAGGCTGAAGACTCACCTATAGTATCCTTTTGGTCGTTGGGATAGTTAGAAGGTTAATTTTAATGTGGGGTTTCGACGATTGTAGCAAACGGTTCACAATATTATTTGACATTCTGTACTACCCGGGCCAACTGAATTGCTACAACTCCATAATTATGCTTAATTCCAAATAAACTTACCACGATACAATTGGTCCCAACTATGAGCAAATCATACAGTAAAGATGCCTTATAATGTTGAAATTGGCGCTGTAATCCTTTCACCACGCTAGAGAATGTATTGGGTGTGCTAGCTGGTACGTGTTGTGTGCGTTGCAGAGATAATATAAACAGTAAACTTTGTCACTCTGACCCACGGACAGATTATTAGTTTTAGCCAATCACATGTTAAAAAGACTTAATTTCAAAAAAACATCAATAAACATGTGGATTGCTCTTGCAGTATACAAAAATATGTTCGCAGAAACGCTTCTTTGATCGCGTATGCTCCTTGTAGTTTTTTCATCATATGTTTTGTTGCATACATTTTTGATTCAAACTTGTGCTGCCACCCAAGGGTGACGGAAAACTTGCGCTCACTACCACTCACTACCACCAACGGCTGTGTTGCATCATTCCAAACTGCACGAAGCCGGACGGAGCACCGGTCACATTCATTTTTCATGCAAATTATTGTACATCCCTGTTGAGCTCCGATTCACCATAAAGTGCCACCGGCATAGGCGTTCGAGCTGCGTGGTTGGATTTATTATGTTTATTAACATACATTTTCATAAATTACTGCCCTAACGCTTCGCCACTTTCGGGGTGAACAATGGCCCGAGAGGGAAATGTATGTACATGTCGCGGTACGTGGTACAAGTCACGCAAGCTTCCAATGCAATGTTTCGTTCTCTTGTTTGCTACCAATCCAGCTTTCGTGTTAGCAAAGGTGTTAGGGAAGGGGTGAAAAATTACAGCGTCAGGCAGCTGAAGACGCCCCCGGTGTGCAGTGTTAGCATCGGCCAAACCATGGGAGATGTTTTTTGGGACTCATAGCTCTGATATGATTGTAACAATTGCCACCAAGTATTCCCCCGTCCATTGAACTATTTTGGGTGGTCAACTACCACCTCTTACAGCGATTTACAAGACAGTTTTGAATGTGAACTTTGTGAATGGTGTATGTATTCACCTTATGCAAAATGTTATTCCACATCACTCTGATATTTCATTTTCATCATCATAATTAATAATTTCTTCAGCATGATTTTCAACATTCAAAATGCAAAATGTTATTCCACATCACTTTGATATTTAATTTTCATCATAATAATTAATAATTTCTTCAGCATGATTTTCAACATTTGAACGGTTTTTTTACAACAAAGTTTAAAGTCGGATTGCATTACCCGTTGACAGTTAAAGTGTGAAAGCGTGAAAGCGTTACTTTGATTGAATTATCATCGTTCAGTACCACTTTTTGTCAAATAGCTGCCCTTTGGTAAAAGCTGGTGTAGCGGAGGTTCATGCCGCGTACAATGCACGCAACTTTCGATGACATGGGATTATACAATTTGTTGAAGGAGTGGTGGTAGAGAAATGTCATAACTCCTGCATGATGTTCATCAAAAGTTATTTTTTCGTCAGCTTGCAAGGAAAACTCTCATTAAAATTCAATGTTTAAAACAATAAGTTAATTGTTATGCTGCTTAGACCCTGCATAGAGGAAGCATCTGATGGAAGCGATGGCTAGAATTCGCTGGGATTAAGTAATGACTTTCGTTGCAGTTGTTTAAAGGAATGTTCGAAATATTTCGTTGATTTTTGTTAATGCTGTGTACTTGCAAACAATTAGTCAAAATGATATTTATGTAATTCCGCAATAAATTTGGCGTCAAATGTGAAATATTTTAACATCCCATAATCATTTTCACTCCTCTTTTTAAAGATATATGTCCTGTCTCCTAGGGAGAAGTATATGTTCAGTTAAAATATTTGTGCTCCATTTTTCACTGTCCTCGCCAACTAACCTTTTCTTGAAAGTCGTAAATAAGACATTGGCAATTGTTGTTTTTAAATTGTCTGCCACGTTTACCTTTTCTCAGATGACATTTTGAAATTCTTTAGCCACATGTAGCATCTCTACTTTAAAAATGGGGTTCACTTTTCACTTAATCACCAATCACTGATTCCGACCTCAACACATACGGATCGAAGAAGTTTTTTCAACACAATTGAACCGTAACAGTTTATGTGCTTGACCGTGCCTCGTTCGGGCTTAGCTTCACGCAACTGGTGAGTTCGTAAAGGAATCTTATTTTCATTATTTTCCTAGCCCCCGTCCAATTCGTAACATGTCAAACTAAGCCTCTTTTCTTTGGTACGGTTTACCTTTCTAGTGAATTAATGGCAAAGTGACAGTTAAAAGCTGATCTCGGTGTTTCAGTGGTTCGATGTTGTCCACGTAGTACCTAACGCGTTTAGAGCTTATAGAAATAAAAGCGTTCATCCAAAAAAGAATCCAATTGTATTGCGACTAGCGATGTGTTGGACCGTTTCGGGAAATCTATAACATTCCGATAAGGTTCATTATTGTTCGTGCCAACCTGCCACATGCCAACGAAATGTATTTGTGCATGCCAAACAGCTTATCGATTTAATCCCACTCCAAGTATAATGCTTCACAGCTCGATCACAATGACAGAAAAACCATTGGTGCTTGAACTACGAGTTCGTCATGGTGCATCAACGCGTCAGAGAGGTGCATCAACAACTGGTATCTTTGTAGCTGGATGGATCTGTCGCTGACACGAAAATCCACTTGACCAATTTGGAGTCATGATCAGCTGCAACAAACAACGTGTATACAGTTGAATAACGAGGAGAATAGAAACCTCAATGTATTAATCGATAGAATTTGTTAAGTTTTGTCACAATCTTCATCGAGAACAATTTATTTATATTAAAATATCATCGGTGCGTTGGTACGATGGATTAGAACCAGACTCTCTTTTGATTGCAACGTTAGTTAGTACTCCCTTGAACTTCGGTGAAGTTATTTTTGGTCAGTTTGATGTGATGGATGACGGTTGCGGTTACGGTGAATCCTTTCCTAAGGCGAGGCTGAAACTTGATTCACGAACCCGATTGCCGGACACAGAGCTCGCGGGTTATTTTTATTTTCAAGCCCCGCGTGCGTTGTTTGTGCAAGTTCTGTGTATAAAACCGTGGTATTTGTATTTCTTGGAAAAGTTTATGTAGCTGCACTTCTACGAAGGTTTACAAGCTATGGTTTTCTTTGTTATTTGCAAACGACATACGAGACCTGTTTCGGGCAATGTAAAAACATGTTAACCTTCTGAAGTGCATGTTATCCCCAGCAGGAGGTAAATTATAATGTTTTGTTCAGAAACTGATTTTCCAAGTATTTCATTGTATTACAAGATTTTTCAAAGATACAAAAACAAAAACATCTGCAACATTTATGATGAAAAATACGAACAAAAGAAACAGAGGAAACGAAATATAATTTATATTAAGAAGATCATAACATTTTCTCGGGATTACAGGAACTGCATAGGCCTGCTGTAGTTTAGTTATTTCAAGCGATATATAAGCGTTTCTGAAGTGCTTGTTGTGATTTTCAATTATGCGAAAAGTTTACCGGCTTTGAAAGTTTTACACAGTCGCACATTTTCTAAGTAGGACATGGACTAAAAAACTGTTAAAAAAGGATGATCATATCCATGCAATAAACAACAGTATGGTTCTGAAAGAAAATTGAAATTTTCAAATGAAATGTGTATGCATATATTTGTTTGAAGTACTCAGAAATCCTAACAAGCATCAAACTTTTGTTATCTCATTTTGAAATCCCTGGATGAGATGGATATGATATGATGCACTAAAGTGTGTATGAAGCGTTTTTCATCTTCCATGGTTTCTACAAAACACATTTGATTTCTTTACTTTCAATTATTGGGTTTCTCCAGTTGCCGGTGGGCAGTATCTCTTGTAAACCACGAAGAAACCACTAAAGCTCTCGGAATGATTCGAGAAGATTGTGCGGTTTGTAAATCAAATTAGCGCTTCACTTAGAGCCATCGGCGTTGGTTCGCGCTAGGCGGCAGCATCGTGCTGTGATCTTTTTCATTCAACTTCGATGTGGTTTAAGAAGGTCAATATTGGCTCATCTACTTGATGCATGGGAATCCGTTCCTATCACACTGGCTCTAGCACACACACATTCTGCTTGGTTCTTGTTCCCCTTCCCTGCTACTTTCCTTCGTAGCACTTGGAGCAAGGACAAATATTATGACATCTCTCGACCCTTTGTGCAAGCACATTCTTATCCACCACACGGATTTGCAATCGGGCGAATGGTTGACAAAAAACAGTTGTTTGGCGTTGGCCGACCAAGCTGATCTGCAGGTAACATACGACGGTATGCGTTTTGCTATGCAGCATTGAGCAGAAACCGGCAAGTCATTTACTGAAATGACCTGACTGTCGAGCTGGTACGCTCAAGTGGAATGAGATTTTTTGTGAGAATGCAGAAAAGTGGAATGTGAGACTTTGAGAAGGCGAACATGATAGAGTCTTCTTTTACTTCATTCTTGTGCTTTCTACCAACATTGAAGTTTAGTCCAAATCACTCCTCCACGGGTAGCAAATATTGAAACCTTGCATTCTTGTCTCATTCCATTTTCCACGACCTTGTCACGTGTACCAAATGCTTTTTGATAGCTCTGTTAAACGCAAACCAATCATTCAACGGGTTAGTGCATTGGTGGTAAAGAAGAGGTTTTTTACTAATATATCTTCTCGCTTCTATTGTAGAGCGTCTTATCGGCCTCTTTTACGACCGTTCCTACCTTCTTCTTCTTCTTCTTTGGCACAACAACCGCTGTCGGCCTGCCTGTACCCACTAGTGAAGTGAGCTTGGCTTTCAGTGACTTATTGTTACCATAGCAGGATAGTCAGTCCTACGTATGGGGGCACGGTCTATTCGGGACTTGAACCCATGACGGGCATGTTGTTACGTCGTACGAGTTGACGACTGTACCACCAGACCCTTCCTACCACGTCCATCAAAACTAAGCGAGCAATTCATGGATAAGGATGACGGTCCTAACATTTGCAGAAAACAGGTTGCAGCCACCATTCCATCAGCTGAGTTAAACGTTTCCCAAGGGCAATGCAATGAAAACGTTGTACAATTCCATGCCAAGAAACATGTAAGATATGCAAATAAGAAAATGGTTTGGTAGAGCAAGGTTGCAAATGAATAAACAAAGTTAATTAACCGGTTGCAGGGAGATTTTAAATGCGTTGTTAAACAGTTACTGCATCTTTTTAGTGCAATATATTCTTTTGGGATTTTTTGTTAAACTCCGTGCTCTATTCAACGGAACTAATGGCACTTGCCATATTTTTTTTTATTTAGTTGTGCACTTACATGATGCTTTGATGCAAGTCCAGAAATTGAACGTTTCGCTTCTATTCTACTTAGAAACCAGTACGCTGAGTGAACTGATTTGAATATAACAGGCATAGAAAATGGATGAAAAAAATAGAATGAAAGTATCGATCCTTATAGTGGTAAAATTAATCGGTGGTTCGTTTTTTTATAAATAAAAAAACTAAACAACAATTTCCATGTTAGATAACAAAAGGACAATATTTTAACAAAATCAATGAGAGAATTGATTTTTTAAATTACTTGAAACATATTTCTGTAAAAAAAAATCATGTGGTACTCGATTGCTTACTTTTCTGTTCTGTACTTGTTCTGTTCTGTCTTAACTCTACCCCGTAACGTAACGCTTTTCGCTTAAAGTAGTGATTTTTCGGGATAAACCTGCCTGTTCAGGTTTCTTAGAGAGAGTTGTTGTTTTATATGTTCCTCCAAAAACGACAAACTCTAAAGAAGTATGAAGTCAAAATGCTTATTTCCACAACAACTGAAAAAACGATAGAAATTAAAACCGTCAACAAGTCCATCTTACAATTTTTTTAACAACGCACTAAATTCCACTAAACTGCACTTTCATTCCCACATGTATCGATATTTCAAACTGGCTCTGATCCTATGGAAACATGCAAATCAGCCGGGATGCGCCATTTGTTCGAGCACATTGGAAACATTAGACAAAATTTATGACTTTATTTTGAATGATCTATACATCGTGTCCAATTCATGGCGTTATATCGCTTGCACAAGCACAACAACAGGCGTACACAAGCAGCACGACAAATAGAGCAAGATGATGTAGCCAGTGTCTCGAGAGCCGGGAGATGCTTTTTCACTGCAAATTCACGCCCTTGGAATTGCAATCAGTGCCCAAACTCGTACGGCTCCACTCCATGGGACAACGAAAACGGGCACATAGCAACTTTTGTCATTAACAGTTGTTTTGCTGTGTCCCATTGTCCCATCGATGGGCAAGCTTCGAAAGGAAGTCGTTAGGATTGTAGGACTGCATTGCGCGGAAAATGGCAAATGGTGGTGAAGAGATGATTTTTCATTGTTGAAAAGTTTTACAGATTTTTTTATTGCGTTTACACTGGCGAAACATTCCAGGTCTGCTTTCTGCGCTCTGGGTGCAGCTAGTATGTGTGATTGTTCGTACAATTTGAGTGCTTTTTTTCGCTAACTTCTTGTGTTGGTTTTGTGTAGGGCCAAACACAGGAATGCAAACTGATTTTTGGATACTTGGTTGCATGCTCTCCCTGGGGTATAAGTTGTCTATGGGCATCGTTGCGGGCGTTGCGCTGGTGTCAGATTGTGGGATTTTGACCATGCTCACAACATTTCTGTGCCAACAGTACAATGGCTGCAATCGGGAATGTGGAAGTACAATTGCTGACGAGAGGATTTTTGCAACAAGTGCAGATTTGCGTTGGCAAATTGTGTTGTCAAAATTTGCCAAAGAAAACAAATTACATGGAGGGATGGTTGACGCATCAGAAGCGGGTTTATTAAAGCTAGAAAGAGCATTATGAATTTATTTATTTTTCATTCTCCTATAATGTTATGTGTAGTTTATTGGCATAGCCTAAAGGGTAAAATTCCTTCACTATTACAAGCATTCTCGATGTGCCCTATTTTGCTCGTTGCGAACGTGTTACCATTAGTGCGAAGCGTGACAATGATGGTATCATTTATTTTAATTATAGTACCTCACTACTGAATTCAAATCTACATTTGCTGGGCATCGGCGATACCGTTATCCTCACTGCCAATGTGCAGCGTTTGGAGGGGATGGGAGGAACGAGGAAACATTAAACGAGACCACAATAAAACTTATTATTGGGGTAGCTAAAGCAATGAGTCAAAACAAAAGCAACGTCATTTTGTAAGAGCCACATTTCCGAGCCAATGGTGGTTACATGACGGAATCTTCAGCTTACATAAAATGTTTAACGGGCAGTATGTGCTACTTATTGAATAATTTTATGAATTCAAAGGATTTTAGATTATTCAGAATGTCCGTCACGTGAAACGAGGGTTTTTGTTCGGAAGTATGCGCTGTGGTGTGTTGTTTTAAGAGTTTTTCAAAAAGCTCCCTAAGGTGGTTGGCCATCCGTCAATTGTGGACTGTTCACATGAATGTAGGTTACACTGAGATGAGATTACGAAATTCAATTACTAATCGTTGTGTGTATTGTGCATGCTTTTTTAATCCACGTACTTTTTAGGAAAGTACACTTTTTAAAATCAAATGAAACCGAAAAATAATTTACCTTTTTACCTTTTCGTTCTACCTATGTAAACACACGTTGTGTTTCTGCTGCATAATTGAATAGTTTGAAACGATGAATGATTTCTGTCCTTAAGAAAATCGCATTGGATTCTATTAGATTAATAAAGGGATGATATCTTTATCACCTCGCTCTGACTGTTGCTGTTGATGAAGTTTTGGGAATATGGTAGGTGCAATACAACAAAGGAATTAGTTTGATGAGCTGACGACAGGGGCTTATTGGCCGGCCAGCAAAGAGAGCAAAACCCCATGAACTCATCATGTCAATGAAATACGATTCATTAATCACTTCCCTCGCCGGGTTTGGTAGAAGATTTCTCTAGAATGGCATAAAAGATAAACTAAACAACAAGCTACAGCTGTATTTGGTGTGTATCAGAAGGCTTCGGCAAAGATGCTTGGTTTGAGGTATACTTCCGTGTAAAATAATTATCGTAAAGCTGAAGTGGGCCCCGAAAATGGACAGTAAAAGGTAGTAATGGTAGGCCGACATAGCTCTTAAGCTTTGTTTATCTATCTGACTAGTTATATGCTGTCATTGATCTTCATCGCTCTTCCCGGTTTGGAAGTCGGCCACAGGAATGTCTAGCTGTATCGGTAAATGGGATTGTGGTTCTTCACAAGCAAGAGCACCTGAGCAAAAGATGGAAGGATATCAATTACCGAAATGTAGTTTAATACCAAAGTTTAATACCGAAATGTAGCATCATCGAGTTGGGCTCATTGATACAGGGATCCCCAGACTCAGACAAAGGCAGGTTTTCCTGTGACCAATAAATTTACCTATGACAAAGGTTGATTTGATATTGATTTTACCCTCCTTGCATCTATGCAATCAGTCAGTTACTCCAAGGGAAGCAGGTGTAGTATGTTTAAATATGGATACGATCGTCATGTAGCAACTTTGAACTCACGCTGACTGGCCACCCTTCAACCATCATATTTTTATCAACTTTTTGAAGAAACATAAACTATCTAACTGATGTTTATCTTTTTACCGAAACAGGCAGAACTGAGGTGCATGTTGTTTTGAAGTGGACTTATCGACACTTGATCGTTCAGGCGATCATAAAAACCCTTAAGAGGTTTCTTTCACTCGAACGTTGGACTTTAATGGCAATACCTTGGGTAAGGGGGACATAACAAAACCCTTTAAATGAGAAATCCATATATGTAGGAAGGGCATTGTCCTATCCAGGCAATACGAACGAACGGGTTTCCATGTAAGGAAGTGGTTGTATTTTAACCAACATTGGATTTTGTAGGTTTTGTACTTTTGGCTCTGGGTTGTGTGCTTGAAAGTAATTTTTTCACTTTGTTAGAGTTGTTTATCTTTTGTTGACAATAAAGTAGGTTCTTTTTGCTTTGAAAATGTTGTGGGTATCAATGTAGCAGCTGTTCCTGTTTTGGGTGACGATGTGTAAATTGTTGCAAATGTTCAGTGTTTTTCTATCATTGGGTATGCGAACTCGATTCACCTGCTTGTCTATAAGTGTGTCTCAAATGTTTTGTATAATTGGTTTGGCCTGAATTTCTCCAGGTGTCTTACTATGGTGTGATTTGTTTTGCTTAGTATGTTGAAATGAATTCGTATCAATGGTGTGATTTGGTTTTCCCAAGTGTGTAATATAATAAGTTCTGTATTGCACATAAGCTGCACAGGGATCATCTATGCCTGTCAAGAGCAAATCTTAAATGGCTCGGGATCGAAGAGAAGCGTACTTGAAAAATTTAACACCCGGACCCTTCCGCTCGTAAAACGTAAACGATTTATCCTGAGACAAGTTTTGAATCCATGGCCTGGTGAGTAGCAGCTGTAAAGTTTTCCCATTCGGTGTCGTTCGGCCTATGGTTTAAGGTATATGAGGGAAAAGGAAAAGTTTTTTTCCTTTTTCATTGTTCGTTATTATGGATTGGAAAACATTTGCGAATATTTACGTAACCACTTTGGTGAGCGCAAATCTCTCGAGCAATAGAGGATGGTGTTTTGGCTCGAGGTGAAAACATGTCAAAATAACTTTAGTTTCTCTGGAAGGTAGAGCCGAATAACTGGAAAGATCGCTGCACAACTTTCAGATCTTTTTAGTAGTTGGTTTGGTTGGTTGGTTTTGATATTCCTTTTTCCTCTCTTTGGACACCACCGTCCTTAGTCATGGCCATTTTTGCAACCAGTCATTTTGGCATAGAGGGCAGAACTGGTTTGAAAAAACCGCCTCAGGTCAGATGATAAAAGAGAGTTATCGATAAGTCATCCGATAACTACCCAACACCCGCACCATCGAATGCTGAGTAAGAAAAATAACACGAATAATGAGCAAGTATAATCTGCTATATGGACTAAAGACCCCCAGCCTCTTTCCCAAACACGATCGAAGAGGAACGTTAGTCAGCTACGATTGTTCCCAAATTCGATCGAGTTTAAGAAAGTGTCTGCTCTTGACTCTATTTTTCAACAGTAGCTCCTTTTTAAAATGATGCCCGAAATTACTCATCACTTGTCACTCATTGCGGCTGGTTGTGCTTTCTCACTCTGCTATTTCCAAGTTGATTTTTTTACCGCGATTTACTTGGTGTTTAAGTGCTTGAACTGTTTTAGTTCGGTTAATTCGCACTCGCGCGTTCACGTATCACAAATTTGTGCGGCACCTGTGAATTTGTACGGTTCAACAAATAAACATTGCGATCCGCCTGCGGTTGTTGTGACCACTCACTGTGCTATTTTGCGATGGCGTCCGTGATCTGTAAGAAATGTGAAGGTGCTATTAGCAACGATCCAATTCCGTGCTTCGGTCTGTGTGAACACTATTACCACGATAAGTGCATTGGACTTTCAACCCCGCTCCTGCGTGATTTTAAGAAGTCACAAAATTTATTTTGGGCTTGCGCGGATTGTGCTCAGCGTTTGCGGGCCGTTGACACTTTACGCTTCTCGCACGGCCTTTCTCGTGATGCTGCCTACCTGTTGGAATCGTTGCAGTCCGATTTCCGCGATACCTCACGTTCTGTGCAGGCGACATCAGCTGGCTTGCGACTTGAACTTTCCTCTTCACTGGATTGTTTTAGAAACGAGATAGCTTTGATGAAACAGGAATCAGCATCGTCAATTCGTTCCGTGAAAGATTTCATCGACTCACTTACTGCTTCTCACTCAATGGAACGCAACTACTCACAGGCTCCACTACTCACAACGCTTGATGAAGTTAAGCATGGCATCAAGGGGCTTGATCTCATGCACCGTGAGTTTCTCACTTCCTTCAACTCACTAATGAACAAGCTCAACTCTCATCTTGCCACGCATACTACTACATCGAGTGCTCACCATTCCGCGATTCCTGCTACGCACTCAACGACCACGAATCCAGTTGCGGCCTCTAAGCTCACCCATCAAGCTGTTGGTGAGAATCCTTCCAAACGTCGATTGATGGATCGCTCTCCCGACTCGTCGCCTACCAATACCGCTACACGCGCTATGCTGTCATCGGGTACAGGGTTGTCCTACAACAATATTACGACCGTTCCTGAACGCCCACGCCGTACTTGGGTCTTTATCTCCCGTATTGCTCCTGATACTCCGATTGAAGCGATCCGTGAAATGGCCTGTTCCAACATAGGGACAGACGACATCTTGGTATACAGCCTTGTACGACGTGACCGGGATCTTTCTACGCTCTCCTACGTATCTTTTAAAATTGGTGTA